>NC_139387.1:110400000-111795000 GCF_054392235.1 Sus scrofa | reverse complement strand
CTCTGTTGTGGCTTTCCACTGCCCAGCCCTTAGCATATTGCTCCCTCCACCTGCAACACACTGCTTCCTAATCCCTCAGTTTGTCTCCACACCGTCAATCCCAGCCTGCTCCCAGGGACTAACCTCCAGGGCCTAGGTCTTGGTGCCCAACCCCCACCCGAGCATCTTGGTTTTTGGTGTCTGTGCCAGTAGTTCAGATGATCTGTGTGGCTCTCACTCAGCTTTTCAGATCTCAGACCTGCTGCTCCACTTTTCTTAGAGTCTGAAGATCCCTCTGACTTGGTTGATCTTTCCATCAGTTAGGTGACTTTCCAGGGTGCAGCTTCCCTTTCTCCTTCACAGTTCCCTCTTGGGAGTGCCAGTCCAGTTCTGATTCCCCTTTTCTCTCTCTCTCTCTCTCTTGCTTTTTTTTTTTCTTTTGTTCTACCCAGTTGTGTCAAGAGGTTCTTACCATTTTTGGAGGTTTAAGTTCTTCTGCCAGCATTCAGTTGCTGTTCTGTGCAAGTTGTTTTATGTGTAGATATGTTTTGGTTTTTTTTTTTTGCTATGTTTGTGGGAGAGAGTGAGTGCATCCCCCTGCACTTCCACCGCCTTTGGAACCCCCCAATGCATTTTTTTTAGATATCGTTTTCCATCTCTTTCTATCCTAGGAGACTGGATATAGTTCTATATGTTATAAGCAGGATCCCATTGCTTATCCATTCTAAATGTAATAGTTTGCATAGTCTTTTTTTTTTTGTCTTTTTGCCATTTCTTGGGCCGCTCCCACAGCATATGGAGGTTCCCAGGCTAGGGGTCTAATCAGAGCTGTAGCCTCCGGCCTACACCAGAGCCACAGCAACGCGGGATCCGAGCCGCATCTGCAACCTACACCACAGCTCACAGCAACGCCGGATCATTAACCCACTGAGCAAGGGCAGGGATGGAATCCGCAACCTCATGGTTCCTAGTCGGATTCGTTAACCACTGCGCCACGACGGGAACTCCTAGTTTGCATATTCTAACCCCAAACTCCCTCCCCATTGGCAACCATGAGTCAGTTCTCCTTGCCTGTGAATCTGTTTCTGTTTTGTAGATAGGTTCATTTTGTGCAGTATTTTAGATTCCACATATGAATGACATCATATGGTGTTTGTCCTCTTTGTGATTCATCTCACTTACTATGCATCCATGTTGCTGTAATTATTACATTCTCTTTATGAATGAGTAGTTATCCCATTGTATATATGTACTACATTTTCTTAATCTATTATTCTGTCAGTGGACATTTAAGTTGTTTTCAAGTTTTGGCTATTGTGACTAGTGCTGCCATGAACATAAGGGTGCATGTATCTTTTTGTATGGAAGTTTTGTCTGGATTTATGCCCAGAGGTGGGATTGCTGGATCACATGTTAGTTCTCTTTAGTTTTCTGAGGAAGCACCATACTGTTTCCACAGTGGTTGCACCAATTTACATTCCAACCAACAGTGCAAGAGGGTTCTCTTTCTCTACACCCTCCCCAGCATGTTATTTGCAGATGTATTAATGACGGCTTTTATGACTGGAGTAAGGTGGCACCTCATTGCACTTTTGAGAGAAGTTATGTTTTTTTAAGGTCACATTTAAAGTTTAACTAAAACAATTTGCTGGACAGCAGGCTGTCACCAGGCTCGTTAGGCTTGTCACCTCTACTCATAAATCTCATTATCTTGTCATTTAGATGAATTTGACCTTGTAAACTGTTGATGAGTAGATACCTTGTTTCAGGGCATTTGGCTTAACTTCTCTTATTTTCCCAGGTAAATCATTATGCCAAAAGTAAAAGGGATACATTTTTGGTACTTTGAATGCTTCTTTCATCATTCCCTTATAGCAATTTATCTATAGCACTAGATTAAAATTTCTTTTTTCTATACATTACATGTTGAAGAATGTTTAATGTACTTATGATAGTTGAAACTGGGGAGAAGTTCGAGCTAGTTTTCACTCAAACTGTTCGTGCAGTATGGACTATCCAGTGTGTACACTCCGTGCTTTTCTTTAAACTACACTTTGATTCGGGGTCAGGTTGCATTTTGTTTCTTGAGAGGCAGGAGTCTTAACTGAGACACCATCGGTTTTGAATCTTGAGTTGGCAATCCTCAGGCCTCTAAGTTTTGAGAGTTTTAGTATCTGGATAGAGGCTGGTGCCGGTGAATGGATGGGGGAAATCTGTGAATTTTGGTGAATGGGTGTCCTAATCCTTGTGCTTTCTCTCAAGAGGTCTCCTGAATTGTACCACATCTGGTTCCATTTGACCCTCTCTTTTTATATATCTGCCCTCTGGTATTGAGACCTGACATAAAGCCAGCTCTGGCGAATGAAGGCCAATTGTTTGATATAAGGAAATCTCTCATGGACATCCCTCATGGCTGCATGACTTAAGGATCTGTATTTGTCAGTGCTGTGGCTCTGGTAAGAGCAGAGGCATGATATCAATCCCTGGGCAGACAACTTGTCATTATCACAGTTGGGGCCAAAAAATAAATGAATAGAGAGGTAACTAAATTAATTAATAGGGTAACACATAAGTCAGTAAGCAGATACATACATATGTACATACTTAAATACATAATGCAATTTTTTAATAAAAAAGTAGGGGAGTTCCTGTTGTGGCGCAGTGGTTAATGAATCCGAGTAGGAACCATGAGGTTGCGGGTTCCGTCCCTGCCCTTGCTCAGTGGGTTAACGATCCGGCGTTGCCGTGAGCTGTGGTGTAGGTTGCAGACGTGGCTCAGATCCCGCGTTGTTGTGGCTCTGGCGTAGGCCGGTGGCTACAGCTCCGATTCGACCCCTAGCCTGGGAACATCCATATGCCGCGGGAGCGGCCCAAGAAATAGCAACAACAACAACAACAACAAAGACAAAAAGACCAAAAAAATAAATAAATAAATAATAAAAATAAAAAAGTAGGGTCTCTAACATTATAATTGTGGTGGCAGAGGGTTTTAACATATTGGCCAGGGGTAATAACAGCTTAGTCTGTGTTTCAATCTGTGTCAATTTCTGCATGCCAGAAGTGGATCTGATAACTAAATAAATAAGTAAATACACACACACACACACACACACACACACGTAAAGTACAGAGAAGGCTGTCATAATGGGTGGGGTGGCAGCAGGTATTAAGGTACTGGCCTTGGTTAAGTGAGGGTCAGTGCCCTGAAACACTTTGAGAAATAGGCCACTTGGTAGTGCACTTCATGTCACTTAGAGGGACTGGAAGAGCCAAGTCAAACCAGCAGACTTTCCCAAGGCCAGTGCAGCCCCCCCAGGGCAGCCGAGGGAGAGAGGAAGAAGGCCTTGGATTTGCTGTTAGAGCATGTGGCCACAAGAGGGCAATGCTGTACTTTCAGAACATATCTGTGGTTCCAAGACTGCACCTGCAGGCTCAGAGTTGGGGGTGAAGATGGGTTTGGCAGAACCCACAGAAAGGACCCATAGAACTGGGTTGTTTTCAGGGCACCAGTGACTCCAAGAGCCAAGATTCCTCACGTCAGGCAGAAGATACAGGTTTGGGATTTGGTTGGGTGGCATGGTGGTTAGAAACACTTGCCAGGCACAGTGGAGTTAGAGTGCATTTTGTTCCTCGAACACCAAGAGTCAGGACCGAAACAACATCTGTTTCGAATCTTGAGCTGGCAATTCTCCAGCCCCTGACTTTCAAGCATTTTGGTACCTGGATAGAGGCTGGTGCTGGTGAATGCATGGTGGAAATTGGTGCATTTTGGTGGGCAGCTGTCCCGATCCTTGTGCTTTTTCTCTCAAGAGATCTCCTGAATCTTCCCTCATGTCTTTCCATATGAGCCTCTCTTTCTTACATACCTATGCTCTGGAATCGAGACCTGACCTAAAGCCACGCCTGGTGAACTAAGGCCACTTGTTGGATATAAGGAAAGCCCTCATGAGATCTCTCATGGCTGCATGGCTTAAGGTTCTGTCCTTGTCATTGCTCTGGCTCTGCTGAGAGTGGTGGCTCATGATGAATCCCTGGCCAGCAACTTCCTGTTACTGCAGTTGGGGCCAAAAAAGTTAATGACTAGATAAGTAAATAAGGAAATAAATGAATTGGGGAACAGATAAATCAAAAAATAGATACATACATATATACTTAAGTACATGAGTCAATTTATTTAAGAAATTAATAAGGCTCTCCTATCATTATAATTGTGGTGGCAGGGGGGTTTTAACACAGTCACTGGGGTAATAACAGGTTTGGCTCCGTTTCCATCTGTGACCAGAAAATTTTTACATGCCACAGGTGGTTCCAATAAGTATGCAAATAAATAAGAAAACATAGATAAATACTTGAGTGAATTAATATCTAGAGCATAAAGTCTTTCATGACATAATGGGTGGGGCAGCAGAGGGTTTTAAGGTACTGGCCTTGAGTAAGTTAGGGTCAGTGCCCTGATAGGTTTTGAGATGGAAATGTCCCACTTTCCAGGGCACTTCATGACATATAGAGGGTCAGAAGAGCAAAGTCAAACCGGCAGGTTTGGCCAAGACCAGTGCAGCCCCCAGGGCAGCTGAGGGAAGAGAGGAGGGAGGCCTGAGAGTTGCTTTTAGAGCAGATGACCACAAGAGGGCACCACCAGAACCTTGGAACATATCTGCAGATTCCAAGGCTGCACTTCCAGGCTCATGGTTGGGGTGGATGATGGTTTTGGCAGAAACCACAGAAAGGGCCCATAGAGATAGGTACTTTTCAGGGCACCTGTGACTCCCAGGCCCAAGATTCCCCATGTCAGGCAGAGGACACAGGTGTCCCTTCAGCATTTGATGAGGACTTCCAGACTGGTAGGTGATAGAGTGGTTGGAAAGCTCGATAGGCGCAGTGGGGTCGGATGGCATTTTGTTTCTTGAGAGTCAGGAATCTGAACAGAGATGCCATCTGTTTTGAATTTTGAGCTGGCAATTCTCAAGCCCATGGCATTCAAGGGTTTTGGTATCAGGATAGAGGTTGGTACTGGTGAATGCGTGGTGGAAATTGGTGCATTTTGGTGATGGGAGGTGCCAGTCCATGTGTTTTTCTCTCAAGATATCCCCTGAATTGTTCCTCATCTCATTACATTTGGTGCTCTCTTTTTTACATACCTGCACTATGGCATTGAGGTCTGACCTAAAGTCAGCCCTGGTGAATTAAGGTCATTTGTTTGATATAAGAAAAGTTCTCATGGAGATCACTCAGGACTGCCTGGCTTAAGAATCTGTCATTGTCACCGTTGTGGCTCTGGTAAGAGTTGTGGTGAAGCTGTGTGATCAGTCCCTAGCCAGAGAACATGCTATTATAACTATTGCCACAAAAAAAAAAAAAAAAAAAAAGAGGAAAACAAGTAAATAAATAAATAGGGGAATGACTAAATAAATAGATACACTTTTCATACATAAATATTTAAGTACATAAGCCAATTTGTATTAAAAAATAAAGAAGGCTTGTTAGAATTATAATTCAGTGACAGAGGGATTTAAATACTTGCCAGGGGTAATAATAGCTTCATCTGGGTTTCGGATTTGGGGATTGGCAGGCTGGTTGGGTGACAGGGGGTTTCGACTGCTTGAAGCCTTCCCTGGGGTTTGGCATGCCTTGTGTGCCTCTCGAGGGAGATGCAAAAACAGTGGTGTTTTGGAGACCCACGGTGCCAATCGCTGGGCATCGTGACTCAAGAGGTCTCATGAAACGCCATCCTTTTCTTTCCATGCAGCCTCTTCTCTTCTTTCTGTGGAGCTGGCATGAAGATAGGCCCTACAGCCTGGTCGGGCATCTTCTGACAGCTCGAAAGAAAGCTCTCACTGAACTCCCTTCTGGCCCCCCTGGGGAAGAGGTCTGGTTTTGTCACTGTGGGGGGTTTGGTAATCACTGCGCCTTGGCAAACATCCATGGGGCAACAACGCACACACACTGCAGGTGGGGTCAATACATTTAGAAAGAATGAGGGAAAGAGAGAACCGGGAAACAACCACCACCACCACCACAACAGTGAGAAACAAGGAAGAATCGAGGCCAGACTTAACTGTAGGAAGGAAGGACTCACGGGGAGAAAGCTGTGAAAAACATCAATTGTTGGTTGCATCCCTGCGCACCAATCCTCAGAAAGACATAAAGACATAGGGGCAGGGCTACATCAACCTGGAGGAAGGCTGGCATGCCCCGATGGTTCGGGGGATGAGGGTTTACATGGGGAGGCATGGTGTAGGTTGGCCTGCGGGCTCTGAAAGCCTTTGAGAGAGAAAGAACCCACATGGAAGGGCCCTTCTTGGTATTTCTGGAGAGCTGGGGAAGGAGACCTAACCCGCAGCTGGGCCCCAGACAATGCAGCCCCAGGCACTGCTGAGCCAGAGAGAGGAGGAAAGCCTGAGAGTGGCTGTTAGAGCCCTTGTCCACACGAGGGTGCCAGCGTCCCTTCTGGCCCCAGGGGTAGCTGGGAGGCTCTAACAGCTTGGAGCTCCCAGGCTGGAAACGTGCAGGCTCAGCCTTGGGGATGAGGGAGTCCTGAGTGCAAGCCACCGCGAGCACCCAGAGGATTTTCGGGTGTTTCCTGGGCCCCAGGGACTCTCCACTCCAAGACGCCTCATGTCAGGCAGAGGGCACAGGTGTCCCTTCCGGATTTGGAGGGGGATTGGCAGCCTGGTTGGGTGGCAGTGGGTTTCACCTGCTTGAAACCTTCTTTGGGTTCCGGCGTGCCTTGTGTGCTTGGGGTCATCAACCAAGCTCTCCGGGAATTCCCACGAGGCTGCCAGGCTTAGGAGTCTCTCCTGGTCACGGCTGTGGCTGTGGCAATGACTGCACTGGGAGATCAACCTCTGGTAAACAACTTCTCCGATTCCACTTTAACTAGGGTGACCCATGAGATCTCCGTTAAGTTTTCTTGTGATCAGTCCACACCGGCCAAGCACTTACGCTTTGGGAGAGTATATCGTGCCATCGTTGTTAAGGAGTCCGATAGGAAACAAGCGCTTGCCCTTGGCGTGGGTGAGCATAGACATCCTGCTGTTTGGCAGAAGGAACGACACCTCCTCCCTCTATGGGGACCCCAATGGAGGATCATGCGACAGCAACCGTATGGATGTACATGCCCGAGGGGATGACGGACGTTGCTGTTAAAGGGAACTTGAGCCCCATCCATCAGCCACAAGCCAAAATAAGCAATTATTTGAGGGGGGGGGAAAAAAACAGAAAAAAACAAAACAAAGCGACAAAATGAGCGGCTCGGCGTTCATGAGAGTAGGGGTCAGGGTCGAGACTTCTGCCCCTGGGGAAAAGAGACAGGCACGAGGACTCTGTTGAGCCTATCAAGATGTCCTAGCCTGCAACCTCCGACCAGACCTAATTACCCGGCCGGCGTGTATGAATTTATGACTATAGAAACATTTTCACCTATGAATTTCGTGACTTGCCTAGTTATTGTCCGGCATCCATGTGTGGCATGCAGATGCACACTGCCCTGGAAATGCATCCACTCCTAGGCTGGACATCCACAGGCTTGCACTTTAAACCCCCTGCCCCCTGAGATATTGGGTCAGGAGAGCCTTTCGGATTGCTTGGTCTATCCAGTTCCTTAGCTATTCTGGAGGACTATGCCTGCGTGCGTGGGTGGGTGCGTGTTATATGTATATGTTTATGTAAGATGTATATATAGTGAGAGAAAGAGAGTGTCATTGACTTAATACGTTATCAATTAAGCTCATTCTTTTCTTTTTTCTTTTCGTTTTCATTTTTGGTTTTGTTTTTTTTCTTTTTGTCTTTGCACCTTTTCTAGGGCTGTTCCCACGGAATGTTCAGGTTCCCAGGCCCGGGGTCTAATCGGAGCTGGAGCCACCAGCCCACGCCAGAGCCACAGCAATGTGGGATCTGAGCTGCGTCTGCGACCCACACCACAGCTCCCGGCAACGCTGGATCCCCAACCCATTGAGCAAGGCCAGGTATCAAACCCGCAACTCATGGTTCCTAGTCAGAGTCCTGACCCACTGAGCCGCGACGGGACTCCTAAGCTCCTTCTTTTCAGTCTCTCTTTGTATTGACCAGTATAGTGAGGGGGCCCCTGCCACACTGAGATGTGTCTGGCCAGAGGTCGATCCCCCAACGCAGCTCTTGCCACAGCCACAGCTGTGACCAGGGGAGACTCCTAAGCCTGGCAGCCATGCGGGAGCTCCCTGAGAGCTTGCCCGATGAGACCAATCAACCCTGCTTAATTCGTCCGACCTGGTTTTGGTAAGACCCCCATACCCTGGCGCCCTACTGACAAGGGAGGCTCATCTCCAAAGGCAAGAAGGCTATTTCCCTCAGCCTCTTGAGTGCAAAGGGATTCGCCCGGCTGCCCACCCTAATGCCGCCGAAGGCCCCCATTCATTCTTCAGGCCCCCTTTCTCACCTAACTGAACCCCCAACGGTCAGGGCTTGACCATGGCCAGCTCACGATGCAACACCGATGTTGGGTGTGTGTCTCGGCCCCGGCCTCTCGAGGAACCCAAGGCACGCCGGACCCCAGGGAAGGCTTCGAGCAGGTGAAACCCACTGCCACCCAACCAGGCTGCCAATCCCCCTCCAAATCCGGAAGGGACACCTGTGCCCTCTGCCTGACATGAGGCATCTTGGAGTGGAGAGTCCCTGGGGCCCAGGAAACACCCGAAAATCCTCTGGGTGCTCGCGGTGGCTTGCACTCAGGACTCCCTCATCCCCAAGGCTGAGCCTGCACTTTTAGACCCTTTGAGCTGGTCCCTGTTAGAGCCTCCTCGGAGCCGCACCCTAGGCCAGACGTACTCAGGCGCCCTCGTGTGGACATCTGCTCGAACATCCAGTCTCAGGCTTTCATCTGCTCTCTGGCTCAGCAATCCCAGGGGCTGCACTGATGGGGTGTGTTTGGGGGGCAGGGGGCACATGTTTAAGTTAGGTCTCCTTCCCCCCGCTTCGATGAAATACCAACTAGTGCCTTTCAAAATGGGCTATTTCACTCTCAAATCCTTTCAGAGCCCGGAGGCCCCCCTATGCCATGCCTCGCTGTTTAAACTCTCAGCTCCTGACCCATCATGTCATGCCAACCTTCTTACTTTTTCATATAATCCCACGCTTATGTATCTGTGAAGATAGGTGTGTAGGGATGGAATTATTATTTTTTTTCTTAATTTTCCACTGGGGATGACTTCCTGCGTTAGGTCTGCCCTCCTCTCTTTCTTGCCTGCTTGCTTGTTTTTTTTTTTTTTTTTTCCTTGCTCTCTTTCCCACATTCTTTCTAAATTTTTTGACCCTACCTGGAGCGTGTGTGGGTGGTTTGCCCATCTATGTTTTCCAGGCCACAGTGGTTACCAAACCCACCCCAGCGACAAAGGCAGATCTTTGACGCAGGGTGCTGGGAGGGATCTCAGTGAGATCTTTCTTCATATCCACCCATCTACAGCCTTAAATGCCCGACCTGGCTTTAGGTCATGTCTCCACATCAGGTCCATAGAAAGAAGAGAAGAGGCTCACGTGGAAAGAAAAGGATGGAGTTTCTTGGGACATCGTGAGGGACAATGCCCAGCGATTGACACAGCAGCTCTCCATATCTCACAGTTTATGCACCTGCCATGCACAACACGCAGGCACTGTATCCAGATCCCAATACCCAGGTCAGGCTAGCCTTCCAAAATAAACAGCTCAACCACTGACAGCACCCACAGCAATACAAAAACAACAACCCAATTGAAAAATGGGGAAAGAACCTGAATAGCCATTTACCTGAACCAGATACACATGGGACAACAGGCACCGGGAAAATGAACACCATCGCTCATTAAGAGTGAACTGCAAATCAAACAAAGCTGAGGTACCACCTCACCCCTCTTGGAATGGCCATCACTAGTGGGATTTCAAATAAAAACACCTGGACCGTGTGTGGAAATGACGGTGCCCTCCTACGTGTGGGTGTGTTGGTAAATTTGTACAATAGCCAAGGAACACAGGAACTAGGTCATCCGAAACATAAACATATTATGACTGAATGACCCAGCAATCCCACTCTTGGGCATATATCCTGAAGACGTTCTTTTCAAAAAGTGAAATACTCTGCTATGTTCGTGCAGCACTATTCACAATAGCAACACATGGAAACACATTCAATGTCCATGGACAGATGGTTGTGTTGGGTAGAGGATGTCCATATACACAGTGGATGTGTACTCAGCCACGAAAAGTGTGAGGAAAATGCCACTGGCAGCACCACATATGGTAAGGAAAACTCCCATACTAAATGAAATACGACCAAAGGAAAGACAAATCCCATTGGAAACCCTTTCAATCTGGAATCTGACACAGGACCCCAATGAACCTCCTACGGGTAAGAAACTCATGGACTGGAAAACCGATTTTTTTTTTTTGCCACTCTCAGGCTTTCCTCCTCTTTCTGCCTCAGCAGTCCCTGGGGTCTGCACTGGCGGGGGAGCCATATGACATGTAGGTCTACCTCTCCAGCTTTCATGATATACCAAGAAGTGCTTTTCCAGTGGGCTATTTCACTCTCAAAGGCTTTCAGAGCTCCAAGGCCAAGGTAGGCCGTGACTGGCTGTTTAAATCCTCAGCTCCCAACCCATAGTGTCATGTCAGCCTTGTTCCTTTATGACAGAACTCTGCACTTAGGTATTTATGAAGATATGTGTGTGTGGATGGAATGATTGATTTTTTTTTCTTAATTTTCCACCTGGGATTCCTTCCTTCATAATGTCTGGCCTCATTTCTTTGGTTTCATTTTTTCATCTTCTCTTCCTCTCTTTCCCTCTTTCTTTCTAAATGCATATGTGCGTGGTTTGCCCATCAATGATTTTCAAGCCACAGTATTTACCAAAACCACCCAGAATTAACTTATACCAGATGTAATCATAGATCAGTAGTCCTATTCCTATGTGAAATATTAGAAATTTTTTTATTTTGTGGAAAAATATTTAGGCATCCATTGCCCAGTGGACCAGGAGTGCCTGAGGAATGGTCGTGCCCAAAAAAGGAAAGATCACTTTGACAGTTTCAGAAAATGAAAAAAACAAACAAACAAACAAACAAACAAACAAAACAAAAAAAAACAGTGGCCAAAAATAACTGTACAAACCCATATTCCTGAAAGAAATGTAGAGCAGAGCATAGGAATGTGTGGAAAGGGGAAAGGTGTGAAATGATTTGTGCACAATATGGAAAACTGTGAAAACACCTGTTTGGAATGTGGAAATGTGTGAATCCTGCAGAGCAGAGCACAGTAGGACTGGAATGTAGCAAGGTCTGAACTAGAGGGTCAGTCTACTTGGCTTGCCATGGAGACCATAGTTGCTGCATTCAAAAGCCTTGGGAAACTCTGAGCTGGTCTGTCATTTTAAAGGGCACCACAAAAGACCTAGAATTGCCAAAGCAATTATGAGGAACAGAAGCCAAGCAGCAAGCAGGAGGTATAATTCTCCCATACTTTAGGCAATATTACACAACCACGGTTATCAAGACATTGTGGTACTGGTTCCAAAACTCACATACAGGCCAATAGAACAGAATAGAGAAATCAGAAATAAACCTGGACACCTATGGTCAATTAATCTTCGACAAAGGAGGCAAGAACATAAAATGTGAAAAGACAGTCTTTTCAGCAAGGGTTGCTAGGAAACCTGGACAGCTGCATGCAAATCAATGAAACTAAAACACACCCTCACACCATGTACAACAATAAACTCAAAATGGCTTAAAGGCTTAAATATAAGACAAGACACTATCAAACTCCTGGAAGAAAACAGGTAAAACATTCTCTGACACCAACCTTACAAATGTTTTCTCAGGTCAGTCTCCCAAAGCAACAGAAATAAAAGCAAAAATAAGCCAGTGGGATCTAATAAAACTTAAAAGCTTTTGCACAGCAAAGGAAATCATTAAAAAAAAAAAAAAAAAGTACAGAATGGGAGAAGGTGGTTTTAAATAATGCAACGGACAAGGGCTTAATCTCTAAAATATACAAACAACTTATACAACTCAACAGCAAAGAAAGAAACAACCCAAATGAAAAATGGGCAGAAGACCTGAATAGACATTTCTCCAAGGAAGATATACAGATGGCCAACAGGCACATGAAAAAATGCTCAACATCTTTGATTATTAGAGAAAGACAAATCAAAACTACTATGAGTTACCACCTCACACAAATCAGAACTGTCATCATTAATAAGCCCACAAATAACAAATGCTGGAGTGGGTGTGGAGAAAAGGGAACCCTCCTGCACTGTTGGTGGGAATGTAAATTTGTACAATCACTATGGACAACACTATGGAGGTTCCTCAGAAAACTAAATATAGAACTACCATATGACCCAACAATCCCACTCTTGGGCATGTATGTGGACAAACTTTCCTTGTGATGACACATGCACCAGCATGTTCACTGAAGACCTATTCACAATATCCAAGACATGGAAACAACCAAGGATCAAGAAACTGTACATTGTAATAGTACTCAGCCATTAAAAAAAGAACCAAATAATGCCATTTGCAGCAACATGGGTTGAAGTAGAAACTAAGAAGCAAGCCAGAAAGACCAATACCACATGATATCAGTTATATCTAGAATCTAATATATAGCACAAATGAACCTTTCCATGGAAAAGAAACTCATCTACTTGAATAACAGACTTCTGATTGTCAAGGGGGAGGTGGAGGGAGTGGGATGGACTGGGAAACTGGGGTTAATAAATGCAAACTATTGCATTTGGAATGGATAAGCCCTGAGATCCTGCTGTATAGCACTGGGAACTATATCTAGTCACTTATGATGGAGAATGATGGAGGATAATTTGGGAAAAAGAATGTATATATGGTCATGTGACTGGTTCACTTTGCTGTACATTAGAATAATGACAGGACACAGTAAACCAGGTATAGTGGGAAACAATATAAACCATTAAGAAAGAAGAGGAGTTCCCGTCGTGGCGCAGTGGTTAACAAATCCGACTAGGAACCATGAGGTTGCGGGTTCGGTCCCTGCCCTCGCTCAGTGGGTTAATGATCCGGCGTTGCCGTGAGCTGTGGTGTAGGTTGCAGACGCGGCTCGGATCCCGCGTTGCTGTGGCTCTGGCGTAGGCCGGTGGCTACAGCTCCGATTGGACCCCTAGCCTGGGAACTTCCATATGCCGCGGGAGCAGCCCAAGAAATAGCAACAACAACAACAACAAAAAAAAAAAAAAAAAAAAAAAAAGAAGTGGTTGCATTTCAGTATACTAACAATGAAGTATTAGAAAAGGAATTAAAAAAATACAGTAACTTCTAAAATCACATCCCCAAAATGAACTACCTAAGAAGAAACCTGACCAAGGAGGTGAAAAACTTGTATGCTGAGAATTATATTAATTCTATTAATTATATTAATTATATTAATATTTCCTGAACATTAATCCAGGAAATTAAAGTGCATTCAAAGAAATGGAAAGATATTCCATGCTCCTAGGTTGGAAAAATGAATACTATTAAAATGGCTATATTACCCAAAGCAATCTACAGACTTAATGCAATCCCTATCAAATTACACATGACATTTTTCACAGAACTAGAACAAATGACCCACAAATGTATATGGAAACATAAAAGATCCAGAATTTCCAAAGCAATCTTGAGGAACAAAAACCAAGCAGGAGGTATAACTCTGACAAACCTCAGACAGTAATACAAGGCTACAGAAATCAATAATGTGTGGCAGTGGTATCAAAACAGACATGCAGACCAATGGAACAGAATAGAGAACCCAGAAATAAACCCAGACACCTACAGTCAATTAATCTTCAACAAAGGAGGCAAGAATATAAAATGGGAAAAAGACAGTCTCTTCAGCAAGTGGTCCTAGGCAAACTGGACAGCTGCATGTAAATCAATGAAGCTAGAACACATCCTCATGCCATTCATAAAGATAAACTCGAAGTGGCTCAAAGACTTAAACATAAGGCAAGACACCATAAAATTCCTAGAAGAGAACATAGGCAGGAGTTCCCGTCGTGGCACAGTGGTTAACGAATCCGACTAGGAACCATGAGATTGCGGGTTCTGTCCCTGCCCTTGCTCAGTGGGTTAACGATCCGGTGTTGCCGTGAGCTGTGGTGTAGGTTGCAGACGCGGCTCGGATCCCGCGTTGCTGTGGCTCTGGCGTAGGCCGGTGGCTACAGCTCCGATTCGACCCCTAGCCTGGGAACCTCCATATGCCTCAGGAGCGGCCCAAGAAATAGCAAAAAGACAAAAAAAAAAAAAAAAAAAAAAAAGAAAAAAGAAAAAAAAAAGAGAACATAGGCAAAATATTCTGACATCAACTGTGTAAAATGTCTTCTCCCAAAGCAATAGAAATAACAAAAAAAGGAATTCCCATCATGGCTCACTGAGTGCGGGTTTGATCCCTGGCCTCGCTAGGTGAGTTAAGGATCCAGCGTTGCCATGAGCTGTGGTGTAGGTCACAGACGTGGCTCAGATCCCAAGTTTCTATGGCTGTGGCATAGGACAGCGGCTGTAGTTCCAATTTGACTCCTAGCCTGGGAACTTCCGTATGCTGTGGGTATGGTCCTAAAAAGACAAAGAAAAGAAAAGAAAAGAAATACTAAATCCCCTTTATTATAGTTGGAAGCCCATTTCTTCTTACCTCTATGGAGAAAAACATATAGGACTCTAATGTGGGGACTCGTGTGAACATTTTTCCCATTCCTCAGTAGCTGTTAAGCAGTTCCTAAGAGAACCAGCCAGAGAGAAATACACAAGAAGGCCTTTCTTCTTCCTGTCACACCCCACTACACACCCCACTAAGATGAGATCAGCATTTGTTTCGAAATTCTTCAGGGCTCTTCCTTGGATCCAGGCTTTGTAATTCAGTAGGTTTAAGTTCAGGAGTTAATTTAGAAGGAACTGCATTGGATGAAATGTTCACATCATTCACTGACTACTTCCTTATGATTAGGGGTTGTTTTTTGTTTTGCTTTTTGTGGGACGAGGGGTTGCTGGTTGTTTTGTTTGGCTGTACACTTGAGGATACCCCAACTGCTTCATGAACCTGTTCTCCCTCAGGTTTGATCCTGAAAGATTACTGATCTCTGAAAACCCAGTATCTGCAGGTAAGGCCAGGAGAATGCGTTCTTGAGAAATCTTGGGGGAGGGGGGTCATTGGACATTTTTGAAATGTCTGGGCTCCTAAGGAAAAGAAGGAGTTCCCTGGTGGCTCAATGCATTAAGGCCCTGGCATTGTCACTGCTACGGCATAGGGCCAATCCCCGCCTGTGAACTTCTACATGTCAGCAAAAAAAACAGGAAAGAAAATCTACCCCACAAACAAGCATGGGCCCTTCAGGACATAGACTGCTTGATCCTCGTCTCCCTCACCTCCATATCATCTCCCAGAGCTAGACCTTTGGTGGATGCTCAGTAGGTAGCTGCGCTGCATTTTCTTCAGAGCTATGGCCCTGAGCACCTGCTAACCTTCTCCAATCTGCGGTGAGTGGGCTCCTAACAGAGCAGGTGAGGGGGACACCCTCACAGCTGTAGAGAGTAAAGTGAGCAAGCTGCTGATGGACAAGGCTGCAGGTGAGCAGGAAACGCAGGCAACCCCTTCCACCCTCCTCGGCCATTGCTGACCCTTCTTTCAACAGACAGGAGTTCCTGTTGTGGCATAGTGGAAACGAATTCAACTAGTAACCATGAGGTTGTGGATTTGATCCCTGGCCTCACTCAATGAGTTACGAATATGGTATTGCCACGTGTTGTGGTGTAGGTTGCAAACACAGCTCAGATCCTGAGTTGCTGTGGCGTAGGCTGGCAGCTGTAGGTCTGATCTGACCCCTAACCTGGGAACCTCCATATGCCACAGCTGTGGCCCTAAAAAGCCAAAACAAAACCAAAAAACAACAACAACATAAAAACCAGGCAGAGCACCCTGGGAGGGAGAGAGTGAGCTGGGGGAGGAGAAAGTGATTCCTTGCTGTCACTGTCCTTACAGCCCCTGCTTCAGCAAGAAGAGCAGTTTCCAGTTAGCACTGATGTGCTGGGCCCTTTAGATCCAGTTTCCAGGTGGTAAGTTGTATAATCACCACTTTATAGATGAGGAAACTGAGTCTTAGGGAGATTGAGTGACTTTTTCAGAGCCCCTTGGTAAGTCAGATTTGAATCCACATAGGTTTGACTCCAAAGGCCATATACTCAAGCAATACCAGGGTCACCTGGTAGATTGCTTAGTAGAGAGCTGGTACCCTGGTGGAGGAGGAAGACTGTGGGTGGGGAGAAGGGTAGTGAATGTCTTGATCAGTTCCAGGGAACTGGACGTGAATGGCTCTGATGCTATTTGACATGAGGTGGTCCTGTCATTTTCTGATCGGTATCGCCTCTGCCAGCATCCTTAATCCATAAACCTTAGATGAAACCCAGCGTAGATTTCTTTCCCAGGAAAGATTACTGATGCCTTCAGTTCTTTGGCCAAGAGGAGCAATTTTCGTGCCATCAGCAAGAAGTGGAATTTGGTACGTAGAATGAGTAGATAGGGGAGGCGGTGGGTTCAGTCCTTTATGGAGAACTTTGAACCCACAAAAACTTTTCTATCATCTTATTTTTATAAAGGTCCTTTTGTTTGGTAGCATTATAGCTGAAACCTAACTTAATAGTGAGACAAAGCCCAAAGATTCATTCATTTAATAAACACATAAACAAGTTCCTACCAGTGTCAAAAAATATGCGAAGTGCTGCTTCCGTGACAGACATGTCCCATGTCACTGAAGGGTCAGAAAGGGGCTGTCTTCCCTCCAGCCCTTCCTAGGGAGCATGGGCACTGATTCAAGAAAATCATATACTGAATGGCTTTCATCTTTGGGTTATGGATTCTTTTTTTATTTTTTTCCCAAGGCAATTGCTGTTTCTCCCTTTCGTTAAAGTAAGAACTCTTCTTAGGGATAAGCCAATTTTTCCTGGCCCTGGAAAGGACAGGAGGGCTGAGTCGTCACTTGCCTCATGCAGTCCCCTTTGCCCTCTAGATCCCACGTGTGGACGGCGAGTATGATCTGAAAGTGCCACGTGACATGGCCTATGTGTTCAGTGGGGCCTATGTGCCCCTGAGCTGCCTAATCATGGAGCAGGTGAGAATGAGTGGCTCGCTCCCACTTCACCTGCTTTCTCTTAGTTCCTGGCCTGGTCCAATTCTTAACTGCCCTGGTGACTAACAGGAAACATGACAGTCTGGCTGCTGCTGGACTTGAAACCAGCACTTGTGCCACCCCGACCCCGCCAGCTGCTGGAGTGACAGGGCTGTAAGGGCCTGGATGAAGTGAGGTGGCTGCTCACTTGCAGAGAGTTGGCGTTCACTGGTGAGTGGCCTTGCCCAGCAGGGCGGGGCAGCAGAAGAGGAGGGTCGGATGCACTCAGCATGAGTGGGTAAGTGAAGAGCTGAGTCTGGTCTGATCTGGTCTGGTCCTACATGAGCAAGGAAGACAAGGCTTCCAGAGAGTCTCTGCACCTCATCTTGGTGGTGTTCTTCGGTGGTTGCACATTCTCTAAGATCTCAGCCCTCCAGTCCCTGGCCAGAGAGAAGGGTGAGTACAGGCTTCTGTGGGGCCTGGGGGACTAAAGGGAAGCACTCAGATAATCTTCTTCTTCTTTTTTTTTTTTTTTTTTTTGTCATTTTAGGTCCACACATGCGGCACATGAAGGCTCCCAAGCTAGGGGTCCAGTCGGAACTGTAGCAGCCAGCCTATGCCACAGCCATCACAACGTGGGATCCAAGCTGCGTCTGTGACCTACGCCACAACTCACGGCAATGCCAGATCCCTAACTGCCCAGACCAGCTCAGCAGGATGCGGCTGAAAAACGGGTGCTGTGAAATTTAAGGAAAAGTTAACATAAAACGAGACACAGAGACATTTATCTTAAGTAAAGTTGGGAACCAGGAGACTCAAGGTCTCAGGGACCAAGAGCACCGCCTCTAGAAACCACACTGCTTCTTTTGTGCTCTTTAGGATTCCATCAAGTGAGGAGGGGGCTATGGGTGCAGGATATAGGGTTTTTTAAGTTATTTTAAAAGTCACATAGCTGGCTGCTGATTAAGCTTTTATTCTGACCTTTAGGCATTTAACAGTCATTAGCATTTGAGGAAGCTTGGCATCAGCTATCTCTGCATAGCATCTAGAGAATCACCATTGTGCTTCTGCAGACAGCTTGCCTAGGTTTGCACCTCCTTTGTTTCTCCTTGCTAATGCATATCCTGCTAACAACCCCTCATAAACCCCTTGGGGCCATGAGGCTTCTCTTTCTTTTGTTCATAAGAGGATGTATCAGGCTGTGCAAATGGTGTGCCAATCTGCACAGGTCCATGTGCCCAGACCAATGCATTGAGTCCTCATTCAGCTGACCCTGTGAATAGCTTATGCCTTTAGGTCTTTGTTCTTCACCTTAAGTCATTCACTGTCACTGCGACTGTGTTTCAAGCAGGAAGATGGGGTAAAGTAAAGCAGGACAAGAGGGAGTTTTCAGCAAAGACGCTAAGAAGATATTGTAGAAACACATCTTGCAACACCTCACCCACAGAGCGAGGCCAGGGATTGAACCCGAGTCCTCATGGATGCAAGTCGGGTTCACTAACTGCTGAGCCATGACAGGAACTCCAGAGAGCCTTCTTTACTGGCCTCTGGGTACCACTCACCGCTGTTGTACTGTGGGGTGAATAGCGGGAAGCCTGGCTGCACCAAGTTTCTGTGCCGAGAGTGTGGCACTGATGCATCTGTGTCTGTAACTGGGTGCTGTGACCCAGCCAGGGCTGTGGACAGGAGGGGCCTGACGTGACTGGAGTCGGGAGGTTAGATCTGCTTTGGCTCATGGACAATGGTGCTTCTGACTCCTCACGGTACAGAGTCATTTTTCAGACAACCCCAGTCACTCACAGTGCTCACCTTACAGAGGCCATGAGCGAAGTGAAAGCCTGAAGTTTCCCTGCCACTGTTGAAGTCTCACATTCCTCAGTGGGATGCTGGTGTTTGACTCCCAGCAGCAAGTAAAATCTCCACCAATGCACCTCCTAAGAGCTAAGCAGCAGGGACCTTATTTGGAACCTAGAGAACATATCTGAAGAGAGAGCTCACATTCTGCCCCCAGGATATTTATTTTTTGTTTATGGAGTCCAGCCCATGCTATGAGATAAGGAGGAAAAAAACATATTCTGCTAAATCCTCTTTCAGGATCATTGTAAATGAAGCCTTTACTCTCAATGTCGTCTGTGCTGTTCTGGACAGGCAGGTCCATCTTTATTGGTGAAGCTGACAGGGTTTTATGTTCGGGCTTCATGTGCCCTGTGGCCTGGACTGGTTCTTCCTTGAAAAGTGCCCTGTACTGGACTTTCTTCAACCATAAAATGAGGGGGATGAGTTAGATAGATCATCAATAAGCACCCTTCCAATTCCAGAATTTTGTGATTTATTACACTTTGGAAAAACTGAGGTTTGGGGTGGGGGCAGGGGTTTTGGCCACTGTGCACAGTGGCTTGATGTGGGGTCTCAGTTCCCAGACCAGGAATTGAATCCAGGCAGCGGTGGTGAGAGCACCAAGTCCTAACCACTGGAATTCTGTGTTACTGTTCTAACTTTAGATGCTCTTCAATTTTAAGTTTTTGTTTGTTTCTTTTTCTTTTTTTTTTTTTTTTTTTTTTTTTGGTCTTTTTTGTCTTTTTTGTTGTTGTTGTTATTGTTGCTATTTCTTGAGCCGCTCCCACGGCATATGGAGGTTCCCAGGCTAGGGGTTGAATCGGAGCTGTAGCCACCGGCCTACGCCAAAGCCACAGCAACGTGGGATCCGAGCCCGCGTCTGTGACCCACACCACAGCTCACAGCAACGCCGGATCGTTAACCCACTGAGCGAGGGCAGGGACCGAACCCGCAACCTCATGGTTCCTAGTCGGATTCGTTAACCACTTCGCCACGACGGGAACTCCTGTTTCTTTTTCTTTTGTTATTTTTTAATGGCCACACCCATGGAGTTCTCAGCGTGGCACAGCGGAAATGAATCCGACTAGGAACCATGAGATTGTAGGTTTGATCCCTGGTCTTGCTCAGTGGGTTATGGGTCCAGCATTGCCATGAGCTATGTTGTAGGTCGCAGAGGCAGCTCAGGTGTGGCATGGCTGTGGCTGTGGCATAGGCCAGCAGCTGTAGCTCCTATAAGACCCCTAGCCTGGGAACTTCCATATGCCACAGGTGGAGCCCTGAAAAAAAAGACCAAAAAATAAAAATAAAAAAAAAGAAACAATAGCCACATCCACAGTATGTGGAAATTCCTGGGTCAGGGATTAAATCCAAGCCACAGCTGTGGCAACACCAGGTCCTTTAACCCACTGTTCTGGGCCAGGGATTGAACCTGAGCCTCTGCTGTGACCTGAGTCACTTAGCCACAGCAGGAACTCTGAGTTTTTTGTTTCTTATTGCAGAACGAAAGATTGTGCATCCTGTTACAGCAGTTTCAGGCATTGGCAACCTGTGCTCCTCTGAAGGTCACCGGTGCCCTCCTAAGTGTTGATTCCAGTGGTCTTTCTTCCCCTTTACCCTTTAAACTTTGTGACCTCTGACCCCGTCTATTAGTGGTCTCTAACTTGGTCTCACCAATGACCCCCCTTTCCTTCTTGAAACGCTCGTGTTTGCCTTCTACGACACTCTTGTTTGTCCTTGTGCAGTCCCTAGGCTGCACTTCTGTGTCCCGTGGGTCCCTTCTCTGTGTGCGCACTTTGCTGCCCTCTCCTCTGCCTGTCCTTTTGTTATCCACTTGCACATCCCAAGCTTTCCCCTCACTGCTGAGCTTCATGCCATTATTTCCAATCTTGGCATGCCACGGGCACTTCAGCCTCAACGTGTCTAAGATAAACCGTCGAACTGAGCCTCCTGTTCTCACTTGGAATCCCTAAATCTACTCCTCTTCCTGTGCTTCCGTAATTGACATTCTCATCATCGACCCAAGTTTTGTCCATGCAAGAAACTATATTCTTGACCTCAGATTTTTTTTGGTCGTTTTAGGGCCTTAACCATGGCATATGGAGTTTCCCAGGCTAGGGACTGAATTGTAGTTGTAGCTGCTGGCTTACACCACAGCCACAGCAATGCAGGATTGAGCCGTATCTGCAACCTACACCACAGCTCATGGCAACACTGGATCCTTAACCCACTGAGCAAGGCCAAGGACTGAACCTGCATTCTCATGGATACTAGTCAGATTAATTTCTGCTGAGCCTGAAAGGATGAAAATGCAACCTAACCCTCCCAGAACCCAGGAAGTTAATAAAAAGCTCTAAATGCCCCCGAATTCCAGACCCTGCTTGCTGCCAGTAAATAGGTAGAAGGTCACACTTCTTATTGTTCCAGGGCCTGCTATCCTGGCCTAAGTAAGATAACAGGAAATGAGTTGACTAATCGCTTATCTGGATTCTGTAAAACTGACTGGCACCATAGAAGAATTGATTACACATTGAAAGCCCTAGTGACGTATCTCAACTGCAATCTGTCACTCTGCCCAGGAGCCCGTGCAGATGCGGACCTCCGGAGCTGTTTTAAAATGATTGGTCCACGGACCACGGGCTCGCGATATTTTAAATTAATTGGTCCACGAAGCGCGGGCTCTCTAAGTTTTGAAATGATTGGTTTGTGATATTTTAAAATGATTGGTTTGTGGAGCGCGGGCTTTGTTGTGAACCCCATAAAAGCTGTCCCGACTCCGCACACGCCGCCGCAGTCCTCTACCCCTGCGTGGCGTACGACTGTGGGCCCCAGCGCGCTTGGAATAAAAATCCTCTTGCTGTTTGCATCAAGACTGCTTCTCGTGAGTGATTTGGGGTGTCGCCTCTTCTGAGTCCAGACGAGGGGGATTTTCACTCGACTGGCCTTTCAAGCCACAGTGGGAACTCCTGACCTCAGATTTTTAATTTTTATCCCCCACAGAGCGGTGCTTCCCCTCCCCATGATTTCTAAGAGCATCGGGTTCACTTTCTCCTCACCTTCCCCATGGCAGAGGCATTGTTTTTGGCCTGGGCTTCTGCAAAACTGTCCCTCCCAGTTGCTCTACCCCCTCTATGATCCCTAATCCACAGCGCAGCCACTTACTAAAAGAAAGATCCAAACCTATGTTGCTGGATCATCAAAAGTCTTCTTTCTAGAGAAGAATGATAATGGGATATGCGTGCAAATTCCAAGGAAAATGCATCCCTCAAGTATCTTGCTAGAATCTTGACAGCGCTACATCAAACTAGCGTTCAAGATCAAAGACACTGCTGACAGGGCTATCATTTTGTAGGAAGAATTTGTGGCAGTCAGAAAAAGATTCTATGGCCAAGTGAGTCAACAGTGGCAGTGCATTGCACTTACATTCTAAAACAGCACTGTTCACTAGAAATCTAATCTGACCCTTTTTAATACAGTGTTTCCATGCTGAGTATGTGCTCTGAACTGATATCCTCGAATGCTTCTATGACTTTGTTAGCTTTAGAACTATAGTGTGAAGGGCATGGGAAGAAAAATTGTCTTAACTCTGGATGATTAAAACGCTGGCCCAGGGAACCTGTCCTAAGATCATGAGTTTTTGAAGCTTTCTGGAAAACTCTCAAGCTAGTCAATAAAGAGTGCAAGTAAATTCATTTTTTAAAAGAATATCCTTTATTATTATTATTATTATTATTATTATTATTTTACTGTTTTTAAGGCTGCACATGTGGCATATGGAAGTTCCCAGGCTAGGGGTCGAATCTGAGCTACAGCTGCCAGCCTACACCACGGCTACATGGGATCCGAGCCACATCTGTGACCTACACCGAAGTTCATGGCAACACCAGGATCCTCAAGGCAATGAAAGAGGCCAGGAATCGAACCCACATCCTCGTGGATACCAATCAGATTTGTTAATGCTGAACCACAAGGGGAACTCTGCAAGTAAATGTAAAAAGTGGTGTCCAGGAGTTTCTTTTGTGGCTCAGTGGTTAAAGAACCCAACTAGGATCCACGAGGACATGGGCTCGATCCCTGGCCTCGATCAGTAGGTTAAGGATATGGTGTTGCTGTGAGCTCTGGGTTACACTGCAGATGTGGCTTGGGTCTGGCATTGCTGTGGCTGTAGTGTAGGCCAGCAGCAGTAGCTCAAATTTGACCCCCTAGCCTGGGAGCTTCCATATGCCTTGGGTGTGGCCCTAAGAAGACAAAAAGACAAAATAAATAAATAAAAATTAAAAAGTGGTGTCTGTAGGCCACATTCTAGTGGTGTGAATGCTTGGCACACCGCTGACAAGTTACAGGAAGTTGCAAGCACCAATGAAGTCTGAAGGTGACCCCAAACCAGCAACCTTTACTTTTCCTTCACTTAAAAGGCAAATGAAGAGAATGCACAGAAGTTGGCCAAAACACATGAGGAAAATATACAATTTCAGTTATAATCAAGCAAGTAGGAATCAAAGAAGGAAATGCCACTTTTCACCCGGCAAAGACGTTTAAAAGGTAGTGCCCCACACGGCTGAGGTAAGTGGAGGGCACTCTTTCATGAGGCTTCCTTGACGCGGGGGGGGGGGGGGGGGAATAAATACAGCCTGGGGAGAGAGGTTGTTCAGTAATTACACTTCTAGGAACCAACTCTAAGATAACCGCAAGGTGCAAAGATTTAGGTATGAAGACATGTATTTGTACAAATTACAATCTAAATGTCCATCAATAGCAAAGTAGTTGAATTTTGAACCTACACACCAAGATATTAAGCAACCATGAAAAAATGAAAAAGGGGCATATAAGCCTTTAGTCATGAAGCAAGGATATAGAAGTATTTTGTTGATTTTGAGTTTTTAAATTTTCATATAACCATTGTATAAACCCAGTGAATTTGAAAGAAAACCACAACCCAGGTAATTTCCATTTACCAATGGATATTTAGGCAAATCAGTGGAACCTTTCTGAGAAAGTTCCCTCCTCTGTAAAACGGCGATAAAACCTAGCAGGATGGTTGTGAAGATTAACTGGGTTAGGGTTAGCGTCTAGAAAGCTACCAGGCAGTGAGCAGAGTTCAGCGTCCCCTTCCCGTTTAGGGCACAGTTTCCTACATCGGGGGCAACTACCACCGAAGCGCCATGCTCAGGCTTGCCATCTGAATGAGCAAGGCACGCAGCTGAGGAGCCAGGCTTGCCTTTAATCCTGCTCCAGCCACTGGGCTGGCCGAAGGCAGCGAAGCCACCTCCGGGCCACGCTGGGGAGACGGGGAGGCCGGCGGACCCGCCCACTCGGAAGCAAAACTGGCGTGGGCAAGCTGCGGCTCTGATGCTGCAGCCTCCGCGCTGTGAACGGGCTCCTCCCCGCCGCAGCAACGCGAGGGCCGAGAGCCGGCGCACGCGCAGACGGCGACCCCCGCCTCCGGCTCCCGGTCCCTTCCCGGGCCCGGAGCGCGAGGCCCCGCCCAGGACCGCCGCGCGTCTGCAGGCGGGGCTCGGCCGCCTCTGGGTCCCGCTTGAAATTCTGTAGAAGCCTGAAAGCTCGCGGAGCGCGGACTCCGAGTGAGTTTGAGGATGTGTGCGGCTGGTGGCTGCGCCGGGGCCCCCGCGGAGAAGGTGGGGGGCCCCGACACCCGCTTGCTTGGACCGTGCGCTATGAGAAGGTGCGGGTTTCGGGGAGATCGAGGGGGCGAAGGAGGGATATACACCCGTACAGGGTGGGGGGTCCGAGAGGCCGCCCTTGGCCCGGGGCGGTGCTCAGCTGGGGCGGCGCGCGTGAAGCTGGGGACCCCCGGGGCAGGGCTGGGAAGCCGCGAGCTGCGCAAGGGCCGCGGGGCCTCGCCCGGCGGAGGCCAGTCCGGACGCTCACCTTCCCGGCAGCCGCGCCCCAGGGTGCAGGCTGAGCTCCGGTGCCTGGGAGACAGGGCGGGGGAGGCAGGTTGGGCTTTGGCGCCCAGGTGCTGGTGGTCGCGGTTGCGTCCGGGAGCCCCACCCTCTCAGGTCCGCAAAGCGGCTCAGGTGTTGCTTCTTGGCGCCGATGGCTTGTTCTGAGTCTTTTCTGTTCAGGGTTTCTTATTTTTCTTTAAATAAAGCTGTGAACGTGTGAATTTATCGTTGTTCTTGGATGTTTCTGGGTTGCGTTGTTAACACTTGAATTGGAAAGACAGCTTGCTTTTCCTGTAAATTGAGAAACTCCGATTAAGGAATTTTTTTGCAGCAGTTTTAACAACTTCGCAGGCAGTACTGGGAAAGGAGTGTCCGACTTGAGATCAGGACCAGTCTCCTCACACAGCGTCTTACCGGCTTTGCGGCTGTGGCAGAGGTTGAATGTCAGTCTGTTCATCTCTAAAATAATAATGCCAGTGCCTAGGACTTTTGTGTTAAAAGCCGTGTAAACGTTGACCTTATTTTCTCAAAGGAGTAGGTGAAGCATTGTGAGGATTCATTATGTAGTAATTTGTAGCTATTGGTCAATCTGATTGATGTGTGGCTTTGGAAGCTTCTTCCTTCTGTGATTGCTAATTACAGCCTTTCTTTTCAGATGCTTCCCCTGACGGGAATGGAGTACCAATCACTGGCACTATTGGAAAAACTGATAGAAGGCTGTGGATTACAGACAGGTTATTATCTAAAGGATGGCATATTCAAGCTGCTGTGATGCAGCCTGAAGACGAGTACAATTTTATTTTATCTATTATTTATTTTAGGTCCACACATGCAGCATATGGAGGTTCCCAGGTGAGGGGTCGAATCGAGCTACAGCTGCCAGCCTACACCACAGCCACAGAAATGCGGGATCCGAGCCATATCTGCGACCTACACCACAGCTCATGGCAGTGCCCAGGAATCAAACCCCCATCCCCATGGATCCCAGTTGGGTTCCTTATCCACTGAGCCACAAAGGGAACTCCCGGACTAGTACAATTTTAAATGACGTTTCGCAGGAAACCCTTACTCCAAGTCCATGAACAATTTTTGAATTGTTTGGGCATCTTCTGCTTTCAAGAAAGTCAGTGAAGGGGGAGGAAAATTATCAATTAACTTTGGTTCCAGGCAGACAGGTATCATTAGGTTTTTTAAAACAGCAGCTGGGAAATTCTCTTGCGGCGCAGTGGCTTAAGGATCCAGTGTTTTCACTGCAGCAGCTTGGGCTGCTTCTGTGGTGTGGGTTCAGTTCCTGGCTTGGCCTCCATCCCTGGCTAGGGAAACTTCCACATTATGGTGCAGCCCCCCCCACCAAAAAAAGGAGTAACTAGAATTACTCTACTAACAAAATCAGACGTTTGGGTCATCTGACTTCAGGTATTCACATTTAGAGGACTATCAGAAATATGCCTGAGAAACATAGTGGTTATCAGATTTTCACTCACTTGACTCTTGGTTATCGATTTCGTAAGTGGATTGAACAGAGGACCTTAACAAAGCATCTCTGGAGGGCCATTTAGGGCAAAGGACAGTGGGTCAGTGGGATGCCGTCTGAAGGCAGGAAATCATCTAGACTAGGACTTTTTGAGTTCTCTTCCGGTCTAGTGACTTAGGTTGAGGAGACTGGAAATTTGGCCCTTTATACAACCTCTGATTTTGGACTGTGTTCTTATAAGCGCTCTCAGTTTTTCAGTGATGTGTTATAAGAAAAAAATCTCAAATTTGCATCTTTTGGGGAATTACCTGAAACCATTTAGCAGGGTAGTACGTAATTGTACCATGATAATCATTTTTCACGATGATTTCATTGAGGCAGTGTAATACCATACAGCTTGTTTGAAACATCAAGTTACTCATTCAGAAATGCTTCCTGAATGTTTATTACAATAAGGCGCCATTCTAAGTGTTGAGGATATAACAGGTGAACACAGCTGACATCCCTGCCCATTTACAGTTCACATTCCAATAGAAAAGGTAATAAATCTTCCATTAAGTGGTAATAAGTGCCATGGAGAGACCTCAAGCGGAGAAAAGGGGTAAGAAGTACCGAAGGTGTGGGAAAGGGGAGTTGCAGGGATAACGAGATGGGTCAGGAAAGGCTTCCCTGAGAAGGTGATCTTTGAGAAAAGACCTCAAGGCGGCAAGGGGCAAGCCATGGACATGGGCAGAGACAGTCTAGGTCGAGGGCAGAGCAGGTGCCAGTGCCCGAAGCAGGATGGGGCCTGGTGGGTTCCTAAAAGAGCAAGGAGCCCAGTGTGACCAGATGAAAGGGCTCTGGAGGCCTTTGTTAGAAGACTGGGGCAAGAGATCATGGTGGCCCCTGAACCAGGGAGGGAGCAGCAAAGGTGAGAAGGAGTGAGATTCTGGCTATCTTTTGAAAGTAAGGCGAGGAGTTCCCTGGTTGCCTAGCAGTTAAAGATTTGGTGTTGTCATTGCTGAGGTTCTAGCTAAATTCCTGGCCTGGAAGCTTTCACATCCTGCAGGTGTAGCCAAAAATAAATTTCTTTCTTAAAAAGAAGGTAAGGCTAGGAGTTCCCATTGTGGCTCAGCAGGTTAAGAACCCGACTAGTATCCATGAGGATGAGGGTTCAGTCCCTGGCCTCACTCACTGTGCTAACGATCTGGCATTGCAATTAGCTGTGGTGTAGATCGCAGATATGGCTCAGATCTGGCATTGCTGTGGCTGTGGTGTGGCCTGTAGCTATAGCTCTGATTTGACCCCTAGCCTGGGAACCGCCATATGCTACAGGTGTGGCCTTAAAAAAAAAAAGGAAAGGAAAATAAGTCTAATGACAGAGACGTAAGAAAGAGGTGTCAGGATGATATAAGTATTAAGTTCTTATAATTGCAATGTTGTAAAGACTTTTTAAAAAATTCTTTGAACATTGTATGGTTGTAATAACTATTTCTAGAACATTTGGTAATTCCAAACATCTGTTCTCCAACCAAATCAAATTTGTTTAAGTAATTTTTAGTTTAGGCCCATCTGCTGGAGTTTAGTTGTCCATTTGTTGTATAGGCGTTTGTCTTGGTTTTACTTGGATTTGAATTTTATCCCAATTTCATATCATTTTATTTTGTAAAAGTAACGTGTTTGACTAAATGAATTAGCAAATCATATCTAAGGTTTTTTTTAAATTGTAAGCAATTGTTATTTCCCAAATACAATTTTTTTGTACTGTACAGCATGGTGACCCAGTTACACATACATGTATATATTCTTTTTTCTCACATTGTGCTCCATCATAAGTGACTAGACATAGTTTCCAGTGATACACACGGAATCTCATTGCTAATTCATTCCAAAGGCAATAGTCTGCATCTATTAGCCCCAAGCTCCCAATCCATAAGTAAGTTTTTCAATTAAGTCACAAATTTTAAACCTTCAGGAGTTCCCCTTGTGGCTCAGCAGTAACAAACCTGACTAGTATCCATGAGAACGCAGTTTGGAACCCTGCCTTTGCTAAGTGGGTTAAGGATCCGGCGTTACCATGAACTGTGGTGTAGGTCACAGACACAGTTCAGATCCCACATGGCTGTGGCGTAAGCTGGCGGCTGTAGCTCCGATTTGACCCCTAGTCTGGGAACCTCCATATGCTGTGGGTTGGGCCCTAAAAAGACAAAAAGAAAAAAGATTGTGTGCCAGATTTTTAAAAATAACAGCTTTATTGAGAGAAAATCCTCGTAGCATATAATTCACCTACTTAGAGTGCAGTTTAATTATTTTTAATATATTCATAGAGTTGTGAAGTTATTATGGCAATCAATTTACATTTTCATTGTCCCTTTATAATTTTTTTTTTTTTTTTTTGGTCTTTTTTGGCATTTCTTGGGCTGCTCCCACAGCATATGGAGGTTCCCAGGCTAGGGGTCGAATCAGAGCTGTAGCCGCTGGCCTATACCAGAGCCACAGCAATGCGGATCCGAGCCGCGTCTGCGACCTACACCACAGCTCATGGCAATGCTGGATCCTTAACCCACTGAGCAAGGCCAGGGATCGAACCTGCAACCTCATGGTTCCTAGTCAGATTCGTTAACCACTGAGCCATGACGGGAACTCCCCTTTATAATTTTTTTTTAGCCATGCCTGAGGTATGTGAAAGTTCCCAGGCCAGGGATCTAAGCCACACTATAGTAGCGACCCAGTCACTGCAGTGATGCCATATCCTTAACCCACTGCACCACAAGAGAACTCCCTTTATCATTCCTTTCAACTCCTACCCATTAACCCTCAGTCCCCCTTTCCCACAGGTCTCCCTCCCCTGAGTCCTACCCCTAGGCAACTACTGACCTGCTATCTCTGTAGATTTGCCTATTCTGGACCTTTCAAATGCGTGAAGTCATATAAAATGTCCCCTTTTGTGATTGGCCGCTTTCACTTGGCATAATGTTTTCAAGGTTTATTGTCAAATACTATCCCATTGTGTAGGTATATTTTACCTGTTCATTAGTTGACGGCCATTTGGGTTGTTTCTACTTTTTGGCTAGTACTAATGATGTTGCCATAAATACTTTTCTTTTTTCTCTGTATTTGGCCGCCCCTAGGCATATAGAGTTCCCAGGCCAGGGATCAGACACAATCAACTGTGGCAATGCCAGATCCTTAACCCACTGTGCCAGGCTGGGGATGGAACCCTCGTCCCCACACTCCCAAGACGCAGCCAATCCTGTTGTGCCACTTCGGGAACACCTTTTCTTTTTCCTTCTTCTCACGCCATAAACATTTATGTAAGAGCTGTGTGGACATGTGTTTTCATTTCTCTTAGATAAATATCTAGGAATGGAATTGTTGGGTTTTATGGTAACTGAGGAACCGCTAGACTGTTGTACAAAGTGGCTGCACCGTATTACATTCCCACCAGCACTGTATGAAGGTTCTAATCCTGTCACATCATTGACGTTTGATACTGTTTTGCTTTTTTTTATTATAGTCACCCTAGTGGTGGTGAAGTGATATTTCTTTGTGGTTTTGATTTGCATTTCCCTGGTGGCCAATGATGTTGAGCATCTTTCATGTGCTCATTGGCTGTTAGTATGTCTTCTTTGGAGAAAGTTGTATTCAGATGTTCTGCCAGTTGTGCCAGACTTTTTTACTGTTAAGAAAAAATGTTTTGCAGAGCTAGACAGCGCTGCTTGTACCTCTGTTGTCAGTATCTGAGAACGCAGGCATTCTGAAGGTAGGTGGACATTGGAAAGATATGGCACCTTTGGGAGGAATTCAAGGCGGAGTGAAGATGAGTAGGATATGGTGGTCCCTGCCCGGGGCTGCCTGTGAGGAGTCACAGCTGTCCACAGGAGGTGGTGACAGGTAGAAGGTGATGTGCAGAAGCACCGTGGCTCAGAAACCAAGAGCTGAGCATGGTTGGGTGAGGAATAGCGTCCCAGGGACTGGGCTCGGAGAGTTCAGTTGGCTGGAGTTTTAGGGAGGGAGGGGTGGGAGGAATTAGCTAAGATAAACCTGGAGAAAGGCTTAGAAGGCCATTCCTTTAAAGGTGGTTAAACTGTGTTTATTGGGAGTTTCCGTCGTGGCTCAGTGGTTAACGAATCTGACTAGGAACTATGAGGTTGTGGGTTCGAACCCTGCCCTTGCTCAGTGGGTTAACGATCCGGTGTTGCCGTGAGCTGTGGTGCAGGTTGCAGACTCGGCTCAGATCCTGCATTGCTGTGGCCCTGGTGTAGGCTGGCGGCTACAGATCCGATTCGACCTCTATCCTGGGAGCCTCCCATATGCAGCGGGAGCCGCCCAAGAAATGGCAAAAAGACAAAACAAAAAAAACCCAACAAACTGTGTTTCCTGAGGGTGGTAGGAAGCTTTGAGGCAAAGTTAAAATGGCCTGACAGTTTTTGGGGTTTTTTTTTGTTTTTTTTCTTTTCACCGGCACTTGCAGCATGTGGAAGTTCCCAAGTCAGGGACAGAACCTGTGCCATTGCAGTGACATTGCCAGGTCCTTAACCTGCTGTATCACAAGGAACTCTCTGACTGGGTCTTGTCCTCATGAGAACTTAGCTGTCCTGTGGAGATTGGCTGGGATGGAGTGGGCCATTCAGACTGGAGAGAACTCTGTAGTGCCCCTCAGATCCGTGCCCAGGCCGGCCTGGCTCAGCTCTCAGGTTTTGCATTCAGCCTGAATACTGACCGCAGTTTAGACCTTGTAGGTTATTTTATTTTTTATTGCCATACCTGTGGCATATGGAAGTTTCTGGGCCAGCAATTGAAGCCAAGCTTCAGCTGGAGCCTGTGCCACAACTGTGGCAATGCCAGATTCTTTAGCCCACTGCACCAGCCCAGGGATTGAATCCATGGTGACCTAAGCCACTGCGTTTGGATTCTTAACCCACTGTGCCTCAGCAGGAGCTCTTGTAGGTTATTTTAAATAATAGTAAATGTGGATTTTTGACTTGTGCATTCTGTCTTAAAAGTGAAGTACAGGAGTTCCTGTTGTGGCTCAGCAGAAACAAGCACGACTAGTATCCATGAGAATGCTGCTCAATCCCTGGCCTTGCTCAGTGGGTTAAGGATCTGGTGTGGCCGTGAGCTGTGGTATAGGTCACAGACACGACTGGGATCCACTTGGAGCTGCAGCTCCACTTTGATCCCTAGCCTGGGAACCTCCGTATGCTCTGGGTGCAGCCCTTAAAAAGTGGGGGGGGGGGGGGAGTACAAAGATACAGATCCACCGAGGAAGCACTTTAGTTAAACATGACTTAATTGCCTGTTAGCATTTCTAAAATGGAGTACCGTAAATTCTTTTTCTTTCTTTCTTTCTTTCTTTTACTCTTTAGGGCTGTACCTGCGGCATATGGAGGTTCCCAGGCTAGCAGTCAAATTGGAGCTACAGCTGCTGGCCTACACCACAGCAACGAAGCATCCGAGCCGTGTCTGCGACCTACACCACAGCTCACTGTGCAACGCTGGATCCTTAACCCACTGAGTGAGGCCAGGGATCGAACGCACAACTTCATGCTTGCTGGTTGGATTCGTATCTGCTACGCCATGATGTATTCATTATGTGGATATTGATCTTGGCCTCTGGTGTAGGCAACTGGTATTTGTGCAAAAGGTTTTCTTCAGCTAGGACAGGCAACTTTTGAATTGGGATTTCTTGGCTGGAGAAATGTCTTGGATGTGACTATATTAAAACCTCTGGAGAAACGGATGTTCTTAGAAATCTAGACTGGTGATTCAGACCCCTTCAATAGGCTGTGACAGAAAGGGGGCCAGTGAGATCCTCTCATCTCAATGTTTGCACCCAAAAAGCTTCAGTGACTTGTTCTAGGCCTCCTCACTGACTGGTAGGGAGCAAAGCACATCCAGAGTCTGGTTTCTCTGGCGCCAGAGCAGTGTCTTTGTTTTCCAGCTGTACCAAGAAAGGAGAGAAACTCTCCCATGCTAAGCTAAGCACACTAAGGCTTGTCGTCTTTAAAGTAAAAGATAAAAACACGGAGTTTCCGTCGTGGTTCAGTGGTTAACAAACTCAACTAGTATCCATGAGGATGTCGGTTCCATCCCTGGCCTCACGCAGTGAGTTAAGGATCTAGTGTTACCACGAGCTGTGGTGTAGGTCACAGACGCAGCTCAGATCCCGAGTTGCTGTGGCTCTGGCGTAGGCTCGCGGCTACAGCTCCGATTAGACCCCTAGCCTGGGAGCCTCTCCATGCTGTGGGTGCAGCCATAAAAGGACAGAAAGACCAAAAGAAAAAAAGGTTAAAAACACAAGTTACCCAATTAAATTTGTATTTCAGATAACAATGAGTAATTTTTTAAAATAAACTCTTTGTAATCGAAGAATAACGTACATCCAAAAATGAACACAAATCAGGCGCAAACTCCATGGGTTTTCACAAAGTCGGCACGCAATGTGCCACCAGCCCTCCTTGTGCCACGTTCTCCACGTCACCACTTCCCAGGGCAATGGCAACCACTGTCCTGACTTGCCAAAGCAGAGCTTAGGTCTGCCTGTTTTGGAACTTTGTAGAAATGGAATCCCATGGTGGTAGACGCGCGCTGCTCTGGTTTCTTGTGCTCAGACTGTTTCCCCTCCTCTTCCCCAGCTTTCTGTTCTGTTTTTCCACATTGTGTCTTTCACCTCCTTTTGCTTTAAGATTCGAGGTGTGATTTACATACAGTAAAGTTAACTCATTTTACCTGTAGGTTTTGGGTTCTGGTCCCCGTATTGTTACGTAATCACCATCAAAATCTAGAACATCACCCTAAAAAGAGTTTGAATCTTTTTGCGTTGATCCCCTGCCCCAATTCTAGGCAATCAGTTTGCTTTCTTTCACTATAGGTCTGCCTTTTTAAAAACTTCATAAAATGGAATCATATAGTATGTAGCCTTTTTTTTTTTTTTTTTTTTTTTGTCTTTTTGCCATTTCTTGGGCCCCTCCCGCGGCATATGGAGGTTCCCAGGCTAGGGTCGAATTGGAGCTGTAGCCGCCGGCCTATGCCAGAGCCACAGCAATGCGGGGTCCAAGCCGCACCTGTGACCTATACCACAGCTCATGGGAACGCCGGATCCCCAACCCACTGAGCAAGGCCAGGGATCGAACCCGCAACCTCATGGTTCCTAGTCGGATTCGTCAACCACTGAGCCACGACGGGAACTCCTAGTATGTAGCCTTTTTGTATTTGACCTCTCATTTGGCGCAGTTGAACATAATGTTTCTGAGATCTGTGCATGTGTTGTGCCCATTGCTGTCTTATTCCACTGTAGGAAAGTACTGTTTCTCCATTCTGTTGATAGACATCTAGGTTGCTTCTCCCTTTATGCTGATATGAGTAGTGCTGCTTTCACAATTCTGGTTTGTACCAGAGGGTGTATATGTGTGCATTTCTGCTGGGTATGTATGGAGATGTGGAACTGCTGGGTTCAGCTCTGGTTGATACTGCCAACAGCTTTTAAAGCGGTTGTACCGGTTCCCACTCCAACCAATTTGTGTATGAAAGTTCTGGCTTTTCTATATCTTCACCAACACTTAATGATTATCTTTCTATGTTAGCCATTCTATAAATTAATAGTTTAGAACAAGGCCACCTATTGAATAAGAGAAAATATTTGAAAACAGTGTATCTGATAAGGGGTTAATATGCAAAATGTACAAAGAGCTTACATAACTAAACATTAAAAAACAAACAACCTGATTAAAAAAGGGGCAGAGGATCCATATAGGCATTTTGTCCAAGGACAACGTACAGAAACATACAAATGGTCAACAGACACATGAAAAGAAGCTCCACATCACTAATCACAAGCCAAGTGCAAACCCAAACCACAGTGAGGAATGACCCTGGTAGCGCAGCAGGTTAGCTGTGGCTCAAGCCACAGCTGCGGTGCACGTTGGATCCCTGGCCCAGGAACTCAGGCATGCTGTAAGTGTGTCCAAAAACCAAAAAAACCGCAATGAGGTATCACCTCGCATCTGTCGGGATGACTCTCATTATTATTTTGGCCACACCCAAGGCACATGGAAGTTCCTGGGCCAGGGGTCAAACCCAAGCCCTACTGTGGCCTGTGCTACAGCTGTGGCAATGCCAGTTCCTTTACATCCTACACTACGGCAAGAACTCCCGAAAGGCTGTTTTTTTCTTTATTTTTAGAGCTGCACCTGTGGCATACGGAAGTTCCCAGGCTAGGGGTCGAATCACAGCTACAGCTGCCGACTTACGCCATAGCCACGGCAATGCCAGATCCCAGCCATGCTTGTGACCTACACCACAGCTCATGGCAGTGTGGCTCACGGCAGCAAGGGGAGCTCCCGAGTGGCTATTATTAGAGACAACAAATAAGTGTTGGTGAGAATATGGAGAAAAGGATACCCTTGTGAGGTGGTGTTGGGGGTGTAAATTGGAGTAGCCACTTTGGAAAACAGTATGGAAAGTCCTCAAAAAGTTCAAACTAGGGGGAGTTTCTGTCAAGGCTTAGTGGTTAACGAACCCAACTAGTATCCAAGAGGATGCTGGTTCGATCCCTGGCCTTGCTCAGTGGGTTAAGGATCCGGCATTGCCATGAGTTGTGGTGTAGGTCACAGACGTGGCTTGGATCTGGCATTGCTGTGGCTGTGGGGTAGGCTGGCAGCTGTAGCTCCGTTTTGACCCCTAGCCTGGGAACCTTTCTATGCCACAGGTGTGGCCCTAAAAAAAGCAAAAGGAATAAAAATAAAATGTGTCGGGAGACATGTTTCTGCAGTATGTTCTTGGCCTCTCTGTTTCTGTTTTCTGTGTTGGTAACTCCATCTTGTCCTGCTTTACCTTTGCCCTATATTCCTGCTGGAAAAACAGTCGCAGTGCTGGCGAATGACTTAAGAACAAAGACCTAAAGGCATAAGTTATTCATATGGTCTGCTGAATGAGGACATAGTGCGTTGGTCTAGGTATGCCAGACCTGTGCAGGTAGGCACGCTGTTTGCACAGCATGATATGTCCTTTTAAGAATAAGAGGAAGATGAGCCTCATGGCCCCAAGGGGTTTATGAGGTGTCATTGGCAGCATATGCATGAGCAAGCAGAACCGAGGTTGTCTACAGAAGCACAATGGTGATTCTCTAGATGCTATGCCTGGACAGCTGACGCCAAGCTTCCTCAATGCTAAAGACTGTTAAATGCCTAAAGGTCAGAATAAAAGCTTAACCAGCTAAGGGATATGTGGCTTTTAAAATTGTAAAAAAACAAAAAAACCCTATATCCTGCACCCATAGCCCCCTCCTCACTTGACGGAATCCTAAAGAGCACAATAGAAGCAGTGTGGTTTCTTGAGGCGGTGCTCTTGGTCCCTGAGACCTTGAGTCCTCTGGTTCCCACATTTACTTAAGGTGTCTTGTTTTATGTTAACTTTTTCTGAAGTTTCACAGCGCCCGTTCTTCAGCCTCACCTGCTGAGCCGGTCTCAGCAAGTAAGCTACAAGGTTATATCACATAGCACAGAGAATGTAGGCAGTATTTTATAACAACTACCAAAGGGATATAACTTTCAAAAATTGTGAATCGCTATGTTGTACACCTGAAACATATAATATTGTAAATCAGCTATACCTCAGTTTAAATATTTGTATACGCAGAGAGTCAAATAAGCAACTCTTATTTACATGCCAGTATTTAACTAAAAATAAACTAATTACCATTCCCTTTAGTTATTGCTTGTAGGCAGTTACTAATCAAGCAGTCTGGCAGGGAAATAGAATTCATTTATCAGTTTGGCCCCAAAATTGTCAAGATTGTTTCTGATTATCTGCCTCATTTTCGAGTGTATTCATCAAATTTGTATTTGTAAATTATATATTTATATTACTGTTTTGATATACGGCACACAGTGTAGAATAATAAAAATCAGCAAAGTTAAAAAGAAGTCTAACATTTTATATTTTTTGTCCATTTTGTGAGGGTTAATTTCATGAAAACCAGATTAGTTTATACACCCTGTAACTGAGCATATTTAAGCTGCATTGTCTCAGTATGCGGGAAGAGTGTGGGCAGGTGGGGGTGCCAGCACCAAGCTCTCCTGGGTGGAGACCCACCCCCTTGTCCCTCCATATATCCCATTTCCTACTGGGGACCTCTGAACCAAGGGAGGCAGCCGGTGACATTGTACAATAAGTATTAAATCCTGTCTTACTTTTTTCTTTTTCTTCTTACAGCTGCACCTGCAGCTTACGGAATTTCCCAGGCAAGGGGTCAAAGCAGATCTGCAGCTGAAGGCCTTTGCCACAGCAACATAGGATCCAAGTTGCAGCTTGCAGCAACATTGGAATCTTAACCCACTGAGCGAGGCCAGGAATCAAAACCCACAAGACAATGCTGGGGTCTTAGCCCAGTGTTTGATCTTTCATATGTCTGGGAGGGTTCACACGCTACTCCCTTGCTTTAGAAAGCAGCCCTTTCTCCCTACTCAGAGTGGAAAGGAATGCAGAACTCTCAAGTCTCCTTAAACACATGTATCCATTTGTGAGAGTGAGGATTCATTTTTTTCTGGTTTTTTTTTTTTTTTTCTTTTCTTTTCTTTTTAGGGTCATACCTAAGGCATATGGAGGTTCCCAGGCTAGGGGGTGAATCAGAGCTATAGCTGCTGGCCAATGCCACAGCCACAGCAACTCGGGATCCAAGCTACATCTGCAACCTACACCACAGCTCACAGCAACGCCAGGTCCCTAGCCCACTGAGCAAGGCCAGGGATTGAATCTGCGTCCTCATGAATGCCATTCAGATTCGTTTCGGCTGATCATGAGGGGAACTCCAAGAGTGAGGATTCTTAGCAGAAGTGACTGGTCTGTCTGGGATTTACTCTAATTAAAATGTATTTTTTACAGAGTAAAGCTTCAGATCCATCGATTTAGAAATTGTGGCACAAATGTTCTAAAAGAAGAAAAGCAGTGGGCCCAGCTCCAAAAAACACTTATTAAGGTGTATTGTTGCTAAAACAGTTTTTGGTGCTTGGATACAAAACACCTGACTTTGTGTCTGTCCTTTGCTCTGAATCACTTCACTTTGCTCCCTGTCTCCTCTTCCAAAGCTCAGGCGGGATAATCAGTATATACCTTATTCCCTCTTGGAATAAGGAACCGAATATCAAGTTGCATTAACTTTTCGGGGTTACCATATCGAAGTGCTAGAGACTGGGTGGCTGTAACAACAGAAGTGCATTTTCTCACCGTTCTGGAGGCCAGACGTCTGAGATCAAGGCGTCAGCAGGGTTGGTTTCGTCTGAGGCCTCTCGGACAGTCGTCTGCTCCCTGTGTCTTCACGTGGTTTCCTTCTGTATGTGTCTCTGTCCACATTTTCTTTTCTCATAACGGCCACCCGTCATATTGGGTTAGGACCCACCCTAAGGACCTCCTTTTCACTCAGTTGCCTCTGTGTCCAGTTAAAGCCACATTCTGAGATGCTGGGGATTAGGACTTCAACATATGAATTTGGCTAGGGACATAATTCAGCCTATAACACAAAGTAACCTTTTGAGAAAATGTTTGGACTTCATTACTGTGTTTTATTTAATTTTTCTTTTTAGGGCATCCCACAGCATATGGAGTTCTCAGACCAGGGATCCGATCAGAACCACAGTTGTGACCTACACCACAGCTGTGGCAATGCTGGATTCTTACCCCACTGTGCCAGGCTGGAGATCAAACCGCCACCCCAGTGTGGAAGGGACGCCGCTGATCCCACTGTGCTACAGCAGGAGCTCCACTGTTCTCTATTTTAATGATAATAATTGTTAGCATTTATTGAATTAAGTGCCAGACACTGTTTCAAAGTATTTTCCATTCGTTAATTTATTTAATCATCACAACATCCTGATGAGGCTGAGATTGTTATTTCCGGTTTTACAGATGAGGAAACTGAGGCACTGAGGACTTCAGGAACTTGCCCACTGTTTCACAGCCAGGAAGAGGCAGATTGCAGATTTGGAGCCCAGAGAGTGCTGTTCTTAGTGTACACTGCCTCCTTGATGCTGCTGGTCTCCCCCGGTGCCACCTCCAGCTTCGGGCTCCAGAACCTTCACGGTCAGGCTCTGGGTTCTGACCTTTTCCTGTCTTCAGGTGTGTTATAAGACTGATTTCTGGCCACTCCAACCTATTCCCACATGGGTGCAGCTCCTGAAGTCAGGCTGATGATACTCTGGGGAGGGAGAATCACTTCTTTTTGGGCTTCACACCAAAGATTTGGAGTAATGAGTATGTCCTTGTTTCTGGTCTCCACTGGAAGAAGAGTTGAAAACACGGATTGAAAAGTGGGAACAGGAGCATGCGAAGGCCTTTGTGGTAAATGGACAAAACTTGACGGAGTGTGTAGCAGAACAATGGGAGACACATCGACTGGGGGGAGAGAAAGCCGAGCAGGAGGGAGTCAGTGAACCCCATTTGGGAAGAGGGGAGATGGTCACGAGTGAGCAGCCCAGTTGCCGCCAAGGCCCTGGGTTGGCTGCAGAAGGGGTAGCTCACGGCAGCTCTTTTTAGTTCTGGGTACTCTGGCATGAGATTTCTGGCCCTGCCTCTGCTCCCATCCCAGACCTGTTTCCCTGCTGGGATTTACCACTGTTGCTTCTGACTTTCACACAGCAACTAAAGAATAAGAAGCAGGCAGAGACACAGATGCTCCACGGCAGCCCTCCACGGACACCCAGCAAGCGGCGAGGTCTGGCACCCAGCACTCTGGGCAAAGTGCGCAAGGTAAACGGGAGGCTTTGTGAACTGCAGTGGACGAGGCGTTTATTAGTGAGGCTGGGGCTCTGGCCCATCTCTTGCATTCTGTCCTGCAGAGGTGAGAAAGGCCTTTTCTAGCCTTCCAGACTGAAGTTTAATCCTGAGTGGCGACTTGACAGTGACAGTCAAGGAGTGGCTAGCTTTGATGTGTGGCAGGTGTGTGAAAGGAGACTTGCATGCTTAGCCAGTGGAATACCCAATACTCCTTGGTCTTTAAAGCAGAAAATCGGGGAGTTCTTCTTTCCTTCCTCCTTTCCTTTTTTTCTAAACCTTTTCTTTGATAAATGAAGTGATGCATTATTTTCCTTTTCCTTCTTCAACTTACACTTTATAAATATGTAGAACATTTTTAAAAAATCACCTGTGTTTTTTTTTTTTACAGGAGAACCAGTGAGAATATATGGTGTTTTTCCTGCTTTTGTAAAAAGCTTTTACAAAATAGAGATCACATATAATTTTGATTTCTCCTTTTCTCCTGCTAAGTTTTGGTTGTGACTTCTATTTTTTTTTTTTTTTTGGTCTTTTTGCTATTTCTTTGGGCCGCTTCTGCGGCATATGGAGGTTCCCAGGCTAGGGGTCCAATCGGAGCTGTAGCCACCGGCCTACGCCAGAGCCATAGCAACGCAGGATCTGAGCCGAGTCTGCAACCTACACCACAGCTCACGGCAACGCCAGATCGTTAACCCACGGAGCAAGGGCAGGGACCGAACCCGCAAGCTCATGGTTCCTAGTCGGATTCGTTAACCACTGCGCCACGACGGGAACTCCTGGTTGTGACTTCTTTTTCTTGGCATTAAACTTTCTTCAAATACATGCTCAGTATTAACTGTATATTCTGATGTCATTAATCATATGCAACTGCAAATGGCATCCTTCCAGTTTTCATATCGTGGGAAAGCGAGGGTCAAAGTTAACAGGGAACTCCTCTGGCTTGGGCACGTTCCTCATGAGTAGGCTGAGGCTCAGCCATGCAGGAGCAGGAGGGGTGAGACTGCAAGCCTAGGACGGGGCTGTCAGTGTGGCCCAACCGCACAGCTGAACAAGCCACACCTACTTGTTCCAGATTCTAAGCTCCCAGGATTCCATTATCACTGAGATGCTAAGAGTGAACAGATGTAAAGTGTCAAAAGCTAAATGAGAAAAAGAAGAGAACAGTCATTCGGAGCCCCAGCAAGTATCATGGAACGCCCTGGGATGTGCCCAGGAAACTAGAGTCACCGGAGGCTCACTTCAAAAGCTGGTCTTCAGTTGCGGCTGAGCAAAGTCCCGGCCTGCGGGTTCCAGCCCGTTGACACTGGATCACGAAACACAAATAGGTACTCTCTCCCAAGGAGAGGGGTGGGAGTGTTCGCTAAAATGTGTTCAGTATCAAGATAAGGGTTTTGCATATCATTAAGGGTTTGTCTTTTTTAAACCGGAAGTGTAGGATTGCAGACACACATGTAATAAAAAGATGGTACCAGCCTTTGATAATTTGTGTGTGTGGTCATTATAAGGATGATACATTGATTGATTTTTTTTTTTCTCTCTCTACAGGTGTCATTACTTCTACCAGTTTGAGGAGAAAAACACCCGCTGGTGTCAAGCCTGGAACCAATGAGAAGAACCTGGAGCTCATTGGCAGCATCCTCAGTGGTGGGTACCCTGACTAACCCCAGCCCTCGGCGCAACTCCAGCATTAATTCTGTTGCCAGCACCTATTCTGAGTTTGTGGCAATTCACCTTTTCTAATATCCACCAGTCCCTGGGGAGCACACAGTTAGAGCAGAGTGGGTATCTTTTCAAGGACACCCAAGCTATTAGTTAGGACAGTACTTTGAAGGCTGAGACTCACTTTCCTGCCTTGACCATGATATGAGGGGTGGTAGTTTAAGGGAGGTATCTAGGAAGGAAGATGGCAGCAGCAACCAGGCATTTCACCTGGATCCTTCTGCTTAAGAAATAACTTTCACTGGCTGCAGGAGATGACCCTGCTAATTGCTGCCCTGGTGCTCTCTTGGTGGAGTTCTTGGTAATTGTCTTAATTCTTTATTCTTAGAAGGATCCGTCCCTCTCTGACAGCTCCACTGTTGGGCTTCAGGTCTGTATGGCAACCCCTGCACGTCCCCTTTTCAAACTGATCTGTCATCTGCCAGCTTCATTACCGTCTGGACATAGGGCTACACTAACCAGTCTCAGCTGTACAAGCTCATAAAAACCTTTTTTTTTACAAAGGAAGTAGAAATTCCTAACATAGATTTCAAAAATAATAACTATCTGGTTTAAATTCCCAACCTGCTGATTAACTTATTCAGACTTGGATTCTCAGCCCATGTAAAGTCAGGCTGGGTCGGAGTTCCCGTTGTGGCTCAGTGGTTAACGGCTCCAACTGAGCCACGAGGTTGTGGGTTAAGGATCCGGTGTTGCCGTGAGTTGTGGTGTAGGTCGCAGACGTGGCTCGGATCCCGAGTTGGCTGTGGCTGTGGCGTAGGCTGGTGGCTATAGCTCCAATTAGACCCCTAGCCTGGAACCTCCACATGCCACAAGTGCCGCCCTAAAAAAGACAAAAAAAAAAAAAAAAGAAAGGCCAAGTTGTTTTTTTAATTTAATCACGTTATTTTACATCAGAAAACTTCACCCTCCCCAGTTGTGACATTGAAGGTCCCCAGTGCACTGGAGATGATAGAGGCCCCATCACATGGGGCGGGGAGCCCCAGCTGTGTGCTGCCTATGAGGTTCTTGGCCTGTGTGCTGATTATTTCCTGGAGTCTATGTCTTACTAACCCCTCAGAGCTGAATTGCCCACTTTGCTTCTGCTCTGAGCTACCCAAGGCTCATTTCTTTGCCTTTGCCTGTTTCTGTCGCATAGAGCTGCTAAAGCAGGGATGGAGCACTGGAAGGAAGCGATTTCTCCCATGATGCTCTCCGGCCCCTAGTAACCTGCTCCTTCGCCAGCTCTGAACTGCCGTGCCCTTTCCTTCACGGTGGATGTTCTCTCCTCCCTCTTTATGTTCCTGGTGAGAGGCGAGGCTGCCCCTCACCCTGGGAGGGGAATATCGAGTTAAAGCTGAACGTTTGGTCAGTTTCTATGTGCTTGAAAGCCTGGACATGCTCCATTACCCCGGGCCTCACTTACAGGAGTGAATGAGTAACAGATGGAAATCCGTCACAGGCCCAGTGGGTCCTTAGACACTTGGTTTTATTTTGACTCAAGAAATGCCGTAAAACTTAGTTCATAGCAGTAGGTGTAAGTTTGAGCGCATGAACCTAACTCCGTTCCCTGCCCGTAACTGTGCTTGTGGAAGCCCTGCCAGGGGCTTGTCACTGGCTTCACCGTTACTCAGCAGGATGATCGTGCTCGTCCTCTGGCTGCGGGCCGTGAAGCAGTTTTGGTTTGTGCACTTGGGGTTAGCAAGCGATATCTTTTTTTTTACGGACGTCGAAATAATGCAGTAGCTTCCAAGGCTTTGCTCTCACCTAAAGCCTGTCCCCAGCACTCAGGGGACAGCCTTCCTCCTGATGGAGATGTCTGGGTGTCAGAAGGTGCAATGCCCTGACTCACTGCCCAACAGGTGACAGGGAGGCTGGGAGCACCTTTTTTTTGCCTTTTCTAGGGCCACGCCCAGGGCATATGGAGGTTCCCAGGCTAGGGGTCGAATCGGAGCAGAAGCCGCCAGCCTATACCAGGATCACAGCAACGCAGGATCTGAGCCACGTCTGCAACCTACACCACAGCTCTCGGCAACGCTGGATCCTTAACCCACTGAGCAAGGTCAGGGATCGAACCCGCAAGCTCATGGTTCCTAGTCGGATTCGTTAACCACTGCGCCACGACGGGAACTCCCAGGAGCACCTTTATTACTGGGTACAGTTCTGTTTTGTAGGGCGGGGCCTTTGTAGGGTGTGCGTATGCACACACATGCTTGTCTGAACTCTGCTTCAGTTTTTCTCTGGGTCAAGTTCCTCCGCCCTCGTCACCTGCCAACTTAGTGGGAGGCCGTGTGGATGGGCTGGGCCGTCTCCATTGCGGAGACCTGGAACTTTGCACATGTCAGTACTGGGGAGTTGTTCCTGCTGTAGTGTCCACAGCGAGACTCCTTCTTTACCTACCCTGTTGATACTGTGCCCCCAAAGCACTATTATTTATTCTTCTTGTGTGCCTGTGCCAGCACTACTGTCAGCACATTAAATGGTTCTCAGCTGCTTACCAGTGTGGACTTGGTCTGTGTCAGCCATACTGTTTAGTCATATGTATACATGTCCTGATTTTAAAATATAAATGTATTCTCAAAATAAATTAAAATGTGTATAATTAAATTTCAGAACTATATATTATGGTGTGCGTTTTCATTGTTCCTCAAGTCAATTCTTGGTTGGTTTTGTCTGTGGAAAACAGACAAGACTAAAAGAACTTATAAGAAGTTGTTAGTTGTGGGAATTCCCATTCTGCTGAGCAGTAACAGCCAGCTGGTGTCCATGAGGACACGGGTTCGATCTGCAGCCTCCCTCAGTGGGTTAAGGATCCAGCATTGCCATGAGCTGTGGTGTAGGTCACAGAAGCAGTTTGGATCTGGCATCGCTGTGGCTGTGGTGTAGGCTGGCAACTGCAGCTCTGATTCGACCTCTAGCCTAGGAACTTCCATGTGCTGCAGGTGTGGCCCTAAAAAGCAAAAAAAAAAAAAAAAAAAAAAAAAGACGAAGAAAAAAAATTTTAGTTGGAAGTATAATTTTCACATTTTGCCTGTTTCTAAATTAAGAACAACTCTTGTTCTCAGATAAAAAGCTGTTTGAGTGGAATAAGAAGCCTCACTTGTAATGGATAAAGAGGCTGAGCTCCTGTTAGGACACTTGTGGTTTCGTTGCTATGTGCCAGTCTTTGTACGCAGATACATTTTCTTTGGGGTAAATGCTAGGAGTGGAATGGCTGGATCATACATATGGCAGGTGTATGTTTAACTTTTTGAAAAACTGTCACTTTTCCAAGGTGGTTGCACTATTATGTAGGAAGGTTCCCTTTTCTGCGTGTCTTCTCCAGTGCGTGGTGTGGTGAGGCTCCATGACCTGAACTGTGTTGGTAGCTGTTGAATGGCTTCTCCTTGTGCTCGTGGCCTGCGCTTCCCCAATGCCTGACGACGCTGAACGTCGTTTCCTGCGCTGCTTTGTCATCATTCTTACCTTCTTTGGCGAAGTACCTGTTCACTAGTTTTGCCATCTGAAAAATTGGGTTGTGGGTTTTTTTGTTTTTGTCGTTGTTGTTTTGGCTTTTGTCTTTTTAGGACTGTACCTGTGGCACATGGACGTTCCCAGCTAGGGGTCCAATCAGAGCTATATCTGCTGGCCTATACCAGGGCCACAGCAACGCCGCATCGGAGCCGCCTCTGTGACCTACACCACAGTCCACGCCGGATCCTTAACCCCCTGAGTGAAGCCAGGGATCAAACCCACAACCTCATGGTTCCTAGTCAGATTCGTTTCTGCTGTGCCACAATGGGAACTCCAGGTTGTGGTCTTTTATTTTTTAATTTTTTTTAATTTCCCCCCCTTTTTTAATTTTTTCAATTTCTCCAATACATGTTTTTTTTTTTTTCCTACCGTACAGCATAGTGACCCAGTTACACATGTATGTATGCATTCTATTTTCTCACATTATCACGCTCCATCATAAGTGACTAGACATAATTCCCAGTGCTACACAGCAGGATCTCATTGCCTATCCATTCCAAAGGCAATAGTCTGCATCTATTAATCCCAAGCTCCCAGTCTATTCCACTCCCTCCCCCTCCCCCTCGACAGCCACAAATCTATTCTCCAAGTCCATGGTTTTCTTTTCTGTGGCAAGGTTCATTTGTGCCATATATTAGATTCCAGATATGAGTGATATCATGTGGTATTTGTCTTTCTCTTTCTGACTGACTTCACTCAGTATGAGAGTGTCTAGTTCCATCCATGTTGTTGAAAATGGCATTATTTTGTTCTTTTTTACCTGCATACTGTTCTCCATAGTAGCTGTACCAGTTTACATTCCCACCAACAGTGCAAGAGGGTTCCCTTTTCTCCACACCCCCTCCAGCATTTGTTATTCATGGACTTATTAATGATGGCCATTCTGACTGGTGTGAGGTGGTATCTCCTGGTAGTTTTGATTTGCATTTCTCTAATAATCAGTGATGTTGAGCATTTTTTCATGTGCTTGTTGGCCATCTGTGTATCTTCTTTGGAGAAATGTCTATTCACGTCTTTTACCCATTTTTTTTAATTGGGTTTTTGGCTTTTTTGCTGTTGAGTTGTAGAAGTTACTTGTATATTTTAGAGATTAAGCCTTTGTCAGTTGTATTGTTTGAAACTATTTTCTCCCATTCTGTAAGTTGTAGTTTTGGTTTCTTTTAAGTTTCCTTTGCTGTGCAAAAGCTTTTCCATTTCATTGGGTCCCATTGGTTTATTTTTGCTTTTATTTCTGTTGCTTTGGAGGCTAACCTGAGAAAACATTTGTAAGGTTGATGTCAGAGAGTGTTTTGCCTATGTTCTCTTTCCAGGAGTTTGATGGTGTCTTGTCTTATCTTTAAGTCTTTGAGCCATTTTCAGTTTATTTTCGTGCATGGTGTGAGGTGGGGTTCTAGTTTCATTGATTTGCATGCAGCTGTCCAGTTTTCCTAGCAATTCTTGCTGAAAAGACTGTCTTTTCCTATTTTATGTTCTTTCCTCCTTTGTCAAAGATTAATTGACCGCAGGTGTCTGGGTTTATTTCTGGGTTCTCTATTCTGTTTCTGGGTCTCTATGTCTGTGTTGGTACTACCACACTATCTTCATGACTGTGGCTTTGTAATACTGCCTGAAGTCTGGGAGAGTTATGCTTCCTGCTTGGTTTTTGTTCTTCAGCATTGCTTTGGAAATTCTGGGTCTTTTGTGGTTCCGTATACACTTTTGGATTGTTCGCTTTAGTTCTGTGAAAAATGTCATGGGTAATTTGATGAGGATTGCATTAAATCTGTAGATTGCTTTGGGTAGTATGGCCGTTTTTACAATATTAATTTTTCCAACCCAGGAGCATGGAGTACCTTCCCATTTCTTTACATCTTTAATTTCCTTGATTGATGCTTTATAATTCTCGGCATATATGTCTTTTACCTCCTTGGTCAGGTGTATTCCCAGGTATTTGATTTTTGGGGGTGCAACTTTAAAGGGTATTGTATTTTTGTATCCCTTTTCTAATATTTCATTATTAGCATCGAGAAATGTGACTGCTTTCTGAATGTTAATCTTATATCCTGCTACTTTGCTGAATTTGTTGATCATTTCAAGTAGTTTTTGGGTTGAGTCCTTGGGGTTTTCTATATATACTATCATGTCATCTGCATGCAGTGATAGTTTTACCTCTTCTCTTCCTGTTTGGATGCCTTTTATTTCTTTTGTTTGTCTGATTGCTGTGGCTAGGACTTCCAATACTATGTTGAATAACAGCAGTAGAGTGGGCATCCTTGTCTTGTTCCAGATTTTAGTGGGAAGGCTTTCAGCTTTTCTCCATTGAGTATGATATTTGCTGTGAGTTTGTCAAAAATGGCAGTGATTATGTTGAGATATGTTCCCTCTGTACCCACTTTGGTAAGAGTTTTGATCATGAATGGATGTTGAACTTCATCAAATGCTTTTTCTGCATCTCTTGAGGTGATCATGTGGTTTTTTACTTTTTTTTTTGTTAATGTGGTGTATGACATTGATTGATTTGCATATGTTGAACCATTCAACCTGGGATGAATCCCACCTGGTCATGGTGTATGATCTTTTTTATGTTGTTGGATTCTGTTGCCTCAAATTTTTTTGAGAATTTTTGCGTCTATATTCATCAAAGATATTGTCTGATGGTTTTCTCTTTTGGTGGTATCTTTGTCTGGTTTTGGACATCATAGAATGTCTTTGGGAGTGTTTCTTCTTCAACATTTTGAAAAAGATTAAGGAGGATGGGTTTAAGTTCCTCTTTGTATATTTGGTAGAATTCACCTGTGAAGCCATCTGTTCCTGTACTTTTATTTGTAGGGAGTGTTTTTATGACATATTAAATTTCATTTCTAGTGATCAGTCTGTTCAGTTGATCTATTTCTTCTTGATTTAGTTTTGTCAGGCTGTAAGTCTCCAGAAAGCTGTCCATTTCTTCTAGGTTGTCAAATTTGTTAACATACAGTTCATAGTATTCGCTCATGGTATTTTTTTTTTTCCCCTGAATTTATTGGCCTGTCATGGAGTATAAGTGGTAACATTTCTTTGACAAATCTCTCTCGCTCTTTTTTTTTTTTTTTTTTTCGGTCTTTTTGTCCTCTTAGGGCCACACCCGAGGCACATGGGGGTTCTCAGGCTAGGGGTCTAATCGGAGCCATAGCTGCTTGCCTACACGACAGCCACAGCAACGCCAGATCTGAGCCGCATCTGTAACCTACACCACAGCCCATGGCAATGCTGGATCCCCAACCCAGTGATTGAGGCCAGGGATCGAACCCACAACCTCATGGTTCCTACTCAGATCTGTTTTCTTTGTGCCACGATGGGAACTCCTCTCATGGTTTTTTGTATTTCTGCAATATTTGTTGTGACCTCTCCTTTTTCGTTTCTTATTTTGTTTACTTGGGGTTTTTCTCTCTTCTTCTTGGTGATTCTAGCCAGAGGTTTGTCAATTTTGTTGACCTTTTCAAAGAACCACCTCTTGGTTTTATTTATTTATTTATTTATTTGTGTTTTGTCTTATTTTAGGGCCACACCCACAGTATATGGAGGTTCCCAGGCTAGGGATTTAATCGGAGCTATAGCTGCTGGTCTCCACCAGAGCCACAGCAATGCCATATCCGAGCCATGTCTGCAACCTGCATCACAGCTCACGGCAATGCCAGATCCTTAACCCACTGAGTGAGGCCAGGGATTGAACCCGCAACGTCCTGGTTCCTAGTCAGATTCGTTTCTGCTGTGCCACAATGGGAACTCCAGGTTGTGGTCTTTTATTTTTTAATTTTTTTTAATTTCCCCCCCTTTTTTAATTTTTTCAATTTCTCCAATACATGTTTTTTTTTTTTTCCTACCGTACAGCATAGTGACCCAGTTACACATGTATGTATGCATTCTATTTTCTCACATTATCACGCTCCATCATAAGTGACTAGACATAATTCCCAGTGCTACACAGCAGGATCTCATTGCCTATCCATTCCAAAGGCAATAGTCTGCATCTATTAATCCCAAGCTCCCAGTCTATTCCACTCCCTCCCCCTCCCCCTCGACAGCCACAAATCTATTCTCCAAGTCCATGGTTTTCTTTTCTGTGGCAAGGTTCATTTGTGCCATATATTAGATTCCAGATATGAGTGATATCATGTGGTATTTGTCTTTCTCTTTCTGACTGACTTCACTCAGTATGAGAGTGTCTAGTTCCATCCATGTTGTTGAAAATGGCATTATTTTGTTCTTTTTTACCTGCATACTGTTCTCCATAGTAGCTGTACCAGTTTACATTCCCACCAACAGTGCAAGAGGGTTCCCTTTTCTCCACACCCCCTCCAGCATTTGTTATTCATGGACTTATTAATGATGGCCATTCTGACTGGTGTGAGGTGGTATCTCCTGGTAGTTTTGATTTGCATTTCTCTAATAATCAGTGATGTTGAGCATTTTTTCATGTGCTTGTTGGCCATCTGTGTATCTTCTTTGGAGAAATGTCTATTCACGTCTTTTACCCATTTTTTTTAATTGGGTTTTTGGCTTTTTTGCTGTTGAGTTGTAGAAGTTACTTGTATATTTTAGAGATTAAGCCTTTGTCAGTTGTATTGTTTGAAACTATTTTCTCCCATTCTGTAAGTTGTAGTTTTGGTTTCTTTTAAGTTTCCTTTGCTGTGCAAAAGCTTTTCCATTTCATTGGGTCCCATTGGTTTATTTTTGCTTTTATTTCTGTTGCTTTGGAGGCTAACCTGAGAAAACATTTGTAAGGTTGATGTCAGAGAGTGTTTTGCCTATGTTCTCTTTCCAGGAGTTTGATGGTGTCTTGTCTTATCTTTAAGTCTTTGAGCCATTTTCAGTTTATTTTCGTGCATGGTGTGAGGTGGGGTTCTAGTTTCATTGATTTGCATGCAGCTGTCCAGTTTTCCTAGCAATTCTTGCTGAAAAGACTGTCTTTTCCTATTTTATGTTCTTTCCTCCTTTGTCAAAGATTAATTGACCGCAGGTGTCTGGGTTTATTTCTGGGTTCTCTATTCTGTTTCTGGGTCTCTATGTCTGTGTTGGTACTACCACACTATCTTCATGACTGTGGCTTTGTAATACTGCCTGAAGTCTGGGAGAGTTATGCTTCCTGCTTGGTTTTTGTTCTTCAGCATTGCTTTGGAAATTCTGGGTCTTTTGTGGTTCCGTATACACTTTTGGATTGTTCGCTTTAGTTCTGTGAAAAATGTCATGGGTAATTTGATGAGGATTGCATTAAATCTGTAGATTGCTTTGGGTAGTATGGCCGTTTTTACAATATTAATTTTTCCAACCCAGGAGCATGGAGTACCTTCCCATTTCTTTACATCTTTAATTTCCTTGATTGATGCTTTATAATTCTCGGCATATATGTCTTTTACCTCCTTGGTCAGGTGTATTCCCAGGTATTTGATTTTTGGGGGTGCAACTTTAAAGGGTATTGTATTTTTGTATCCCTTTTCTAATATTTCATTATTAGCATCGAGAAATGTGACTGCTTTCTGAATGTTAATCTTATATCCTGCTACTTTGCTGAATTTGTTGATCATTTCAAGTAGTTTTTGGGTTGAGTCCTTGGGGTTTTCTATATATACTATCATGTCATCTGCATGCAGTGATAGTTTTACCTCTTCTCTTCCTGTTTGGATGCCTTTTATTTCTTTTGTTTGTCTGATTGCTGTGGCTAGGACTTCCAATACTATGTTGAATAACAGCAGTAGAGTGGGCATCCTTGTCTTGTTCCAGATTTTAGTGGGAAGGCTTTCAGCTTTTCTCCATTGAGTATGATATTTGCTGTGAGTTTGTCAAAAATGGCAGTGATTATGTTGAGATATGTTCCCTCTGTACCCACTTTGGTAAGAGTTTTGATCATGAATGGATGTTGAACTTCATCAAATGCTTTTTCTGCATCTCTTGAGGTGATCATGTGGTTTTTTACTTTTTTTTTGTTAATGTGGTGTATGACATTGATTGATTTGCATATGTTGAACCATTCAACCTGGGATGAATCCCACCTGGTCATGGTGTATGATCTTTTTTATGTTGTTGGATTCTGTTGCCTCAAATTTTTTTGAGAATTTTTGCGTCTATATTCATCAAAGATATTGTCTGATGGTTTTCTCTTTTGGTGGTATCTTTGTCTGGTTTTGGACATCATAGAATGTCTTTGGGAGTGTTTCTTCTTCAACATTTTGAAAAAGATTAAGGAGGATGGGTTTAAGTTCCTCTTTGTATATTTGGTAGAATTCACCTGTGAAGCCATCTGTTCCTGTACTTTTATTTGTAGGGAGTGTTTTTATGACATATTAAATTTCATTTCTAGTGATCAGTCTGTTCAGTTGATCTATTTCTTCTTGATTTAGTTTTGTCAGGCTGTAAGTCTCCAGAAAGCTGTCCATTTCTTCTAGGTTGTCAAATTTGTTAACATACAGTTCATAGTATTCGCTCATGGTATTTTTTTTTTTCCCCTGAATTTATTGGCCTGTCATGGAGTATAAGTGGTAACATTTCTTTGACAAATCTCTCTCGCTCTTTTTTTTTTTTTTTTTTTCGGTCTTTTTGTCCTCTTAGGGCCACACCCGAGGCACATGGGGGTTCTCAGGCTAGGGGTCTAATCGGAGCCATAGCTGCTTGCCTACACGACAGCCACAGCAACGCCAGATCTGAGCCGCATCTGTAACCTACACCACAGCCCATGGCAATGCTGGATCCCCAACCCAGTGATTGAGGCCAGGGATCGAACCCACAACCTCATGGTTCCTACTCAGATCTGTTTTCTTTGTGCCACGATGGGAACTCCTCTCATGGTTTTTTGTATTTCTGCAATATTTGTTGTGACCTCTCCTTTTTCGTTTCTTATTTTGTTTACTTGGGGTTTTTCTCTCTTCTTCTTGGTGATTCTAGCCAGAGGTTTGTCAATTTTGTTGACCTTTTCAAAGAACCACCTCTTGGTTTTATTTATTTATTTATTTATTTGTGTTTTGTCTTATTTTAGGGCCACACCCACAGTATATGGAGGTTCCCAGGCTAGGGATTTAATCGGAGCTATAGCTGCTGGTCTCCACCAGAGCCACAGCAATGCCATATCCGAGCCATGTCTGCAACCTGCATCACAGCTCACGGCAATGCCAGATCCTTAACCCACTGAGTGAGGCCAGGGATTGAACCCGCAACGTCCTGGTTCCTAGTCAGATTCATTTCCTCTGCGCCACAGCGGGAACTCTGGTTTATTGATTTTTGTCTGTTGTTTTTTGAATCTCTATTTTATCGATTTCCTCTTTGATCTTTATGATTTCCTTCCTTCTGCTGACTTCAGCTTTTTTTGTTCTTCTTTCTCTGATTCATTTAGGTGGTGGCTTAAGTTGTCAATTTGAGATTTTTGTTCTTTTTTGAGGATGGCCTATATTGCTATGAATTTCCCTCTGAGCACTGCTTTTGTGGCATCCCATAGGTTTTGAGTGGTTGTGTCTTCATTATCATTTTTCTCGAGGTATTTTTTAATTTCCTTCTTGATTTCCTCATTGACCCATTAGTGTTGTTTAGTCTCCATGTAGTAGGTTTTCTCTCATTTCTTTTCCTGTAGTTGATTTCTAGTTTCATGCCATTATGGTCAGAGAAGATACTTGAAATAATTTCTCTACTCTTAAATTTGTTGAAGTTAGCTTTGTGCCTAGTATGTGATCAATCTTTGAGAATGTTCCATGTACACTATGAAGAATATATATTCTGATTTTTTTTTGGATGTAATGTCCTAAATTATCAATTAAGTAACTTTTCTTTTATGTCATTTAGTATCTCTGTTGCTTTATTGATTTTTCTGTTTAGAGGATCTGTCCATTGCTGTGAGTGGGGTGTTAAAATCTCCTGCTATGATTGTGTTCCCATTGATTTCTCCTTTTATGTTTGTTAGTATTTGTTGTAGGTATCTTGGGTGCTCCTATATTATGGGCATATATATTGACGATGGTAATATCCTCTTTGAATGGATCCTTTAACCATTAAATAGTGTCCTTCTTTGTCTTTCTTTATGGCCATTGTCTGATATGAGTTTGCAACTCCTGCATTCCTTTCTGGTCCACTGGCATGAAATATCTTTCCCATCCCCTCACTTTCAGTCTATGTGTGTTCTTTGCCCTAAGGTAAGTTTCTTGTAGACAGCAGGTTGAAGGTTTTTGCTTTTTTATTCAATCGGCCACTCTGTGCCTTTGATTGGATTATTCAGTCCATTGACATTTAAGGTGATTATTGATAGATATATATTTATTGCCATTTTAAACCTTTTCTACTTGGTTCTATGTTTCACTTTTCTTCCTTTCTTTTTTTGGTTGGATGATTTCCACTTATTTTATGCTTGAGTACTTTTCAGTTTTTTGGAGTGTAATGTTCAATTTTGATTTGTGGTTCCCTGTTTCTTAAGTATTTTAACCCCTTTGTATATCTGCTTGCTGTAGCCTGATAGTCATATAGGCTCAAACACATCATTACAAAAATAAAAAAGAATCTATTTTTTTCTCATTTTCCTTGCCCACATTGTATGATTCTGATGTCTTTTTTTTTTTTTTTTTTTTTAGCATCTTCACGTTTAGATCTGTATGCTGCCTTATTTAAGACACTGCTTTCCAATGGTGGTTTCCTCCATCCTAGATCTCTCCCCTCCTCTTTTTTTAATTTAGAGAAGCCCTTTCATTATTTCTTTTAGCATGGGTTTCATGTACTCTTTTAGTTTTTGTTTGTTGGAGAAATTCTTTATTTCCCCATCTATTTTAAATGATATTCTTGATGGATAGAGTATTCTAGGTTGCAGATTTTTTCCTTTCAGCTCTTTAGATGTATATCTTGTCACTCCTTCCTGGCCTGTAGTGTTTCTGTAGAGAAATCAGCTGATGGCCTTATGGGGTTTCCCTTATAATTAACGCTTTGCTTTTTTCTTGCCTTTAGAATCCTCTCTTTAGGAGTTCCCATCATGGCTCAGTGGTTAACATATCCGACATAGGAACCATGAGGTTGCGGGTTCAATCCCCGGCTTCGCTCAGTGGGTTAAGGATCTGGAGTTGCCGTGAGCTGTAGTGTAGGTTGCAGACATGGCTTGGATCCCGCGTTGCTTTGACTCTGGCGTAGGCTGGGTGGCTACACCTCCGATTTGTCCCCTAGGCTGGGAACCTCCAAATGCTGCAGGAGCGACCCTAGACAAAAGACAAAAAAAAAAAACCCAGAATCTTCTCTTAAACTTTTGCCATTTTTGCTATAATATGTCTTGGTGTGGGCGTGTTTGGGTTCAACTTGTTTTGGGGCCATCAGTGCTTCTTGTATCTTGATATCAGCATCCTTTAGTTTTGGAAAGTTTGTAGCCATAATTTCTTCAAATATATTTTCAATCCCCTTTTTCTTTTCCTTCCGGAACTCCTATTATGCGTAGATTGGTCTGATTTATATTATCCCATAGGTGTCTTACATTGCTTTCATGTTTTCTCATTTGGTTTTCTGTCTGCTGTCCTGATTGAGTGATTTCCATTATTCTATCTTTTACGTCATTTGTTCTTCTGCATTATTCATTATGGTCTTTATTGCCTTTATCTCAGTTTGTATCTCTGCAAATGAATTTTCTAGTTTTTCTTGGCTCCTCCTTATATTTTCTAGTTCCTTTCTGAGGGAATCTGCATTACCGTTCATATCCTCTCTTAATTCCGTCAGTATTTTCACTGTCTCCCTTTTGAACTCAATGTCTGTCAGACTGCAGGGGTCTGTTTCATTGTTGACTGCTTTAGGTGAAGTCTCCTGTTTTAACTGGGAATGGTTTCTGAGCTTCCTCATCTTGCTTGTGTTTTTCTTTCTCTGTGAGTTTGGGGAAGCCAAACCGTAGTCTTGTAAGTCTATTTCTAGCAAGAGTATCTCTTTGAATTTTTGGGGGGAGTTACTATTTATTTTTGGTGTGGGAGTTTGAATCTTTGCTGTGTCTTTCTTTGGTGTGAGCAGTCTGTTAGCCCCAGGATGCTCAGTGTGTTTTCAGGGGGAAGGGGGCAATGGGTAGGGCCAGCATTCAGTGCCTGGTTGTTGGGCTCTCAGCAGGAGCAAAGACCTACAGGAAGGTGGCACAGTTGACTTTTATTTACAGGGCCCTGGGAAGAGGTAATGAGCTCTAGATGGATCTGCAAGTTGACCAGAGCATTTGGCTGTAGCTGCAACAGGGTGCGTGAGTTCCCCGGGGAGTGAGAGCGAAAACGGCTTGTGTTTGATTGCAAGTGCCCTCCTCTGAGGTGATTGGAACCGCAGCTGGTGCCTGTTCAGGAACCTCTAGTGGGAGTGGGCCGTGACCGTCTCTAGCTTCAGTGATAGCTGAGGTGGTTTGCCTCCGCCACCTGCAGACCGTGCATGAGGTGATCCGTCTTGCTTAGCCCACATAGGAGGTGCTGCACGGGCGCTTCCCAGCTGCAGGATCCTGAGACATGACAGAGATCTGGCATGTGGGCACTGCCCTGAACATTCAGCAGTGGCAGTGCTAGGGCCGGTGTGTTCCCAAGGGTACGGGACCACCAATAGTTGGTTCGGTCACAATGCTGTCCTCTGTGGTGCCCTTGAGGTGAATGGGGCTGCAGTTGGTGCCTGTTCACTGACCCCTGGTGGTGTCCGGCCACTGCCACCTCTAGAGCCAGAGGTAACTGTGGTGGTTTACCCCTGCCACCTGGTCCTGCTTAGCCCCCGCAGGATGAGCTGAGCAAGGTGCTCTTCGTTGCAGGTTCCTAGGAAGGGACAGTGACCAAGCCTCTGGGCCCCTCCCAGAACGTTTGGGAGTGGCAGCTGCAGGGCGTGTGTGCTCCCAGGGGAGCAAGAGCAACGTCAGGTGGTGTTTCATTGTGTGTCCTTCTCTGTGAGGCCCTCCGGAGTGGCCGGGGCTGCAAGGGATTTTTGTCGAGATAGTCCCAGCTGCGGCAGCCCACGCCCACCTCTGGAGTCCGGAATAATTGTGGTGGTTTGCTCCCGCCACCTGCGGGTCCGGTCCACCGCGGGCCAGCAAGCGGCTTCCCGCTGCTGGAGACACCAGGTCTGCGGTGGGCCACTAAGCGACTTCTGGTCGCAAGAGGAGGCTGCGCCTAAGATGCACAGTCTAGAGCGGTGCGTTTGTGGCTTCCTGCGGGCGGGACGGCCCAGAGTGCGGGGGGCGGGCATGTGGCTTCTGGCCATTCGGCGTGGGGGGTTGCTGCACCGGGGACACTTCGCCCCCTACGAGCTGGCAGGCAAGCTGGCACTCTGGGGCCCAAGGAGTCGGCTGTGGCGGCGGCCCGCCCCTTCTCCTCTCCCGTCCCCAACAATGACGCCTTATCTCTCCTGCGGGTCCAGGCCTTCTCCTGGTTTCCCTCTGCCGCTGGGCTTTCCACTCCCCGGGCTTTCCACTCCCCGGCCCTTGGTGCGCCGCTCCCCACCCCCTTAGGCTGTCTCCACACCCCCAGCCCCAGCCCGCTCCCAGGGTCGGACCTCCGGAGCCTGAGTCTCAGCACCCAGCCCCCACCCAAGCGTCTCAAGCTGTGGCGTCTGGGCCAGTGGTTCAGATGATCTGTGCTTCTCTCACTCGGCCTTTCGGTTCTCAGGCCTGCTGCTGCGATTTCCTCTGTCTCGGAGGTCCCTCCGATTCTGCTGATCTTTCCGTTGGTTTGGTGACTTCCCAAGGTGTGGGTTCCCTTTCTCCTTGAGAGCTCCCTCTCGGGAATGCTAGTCCTGTCATGGTCCCTTTTCTCTCTCTCTCTTTTCCTTTGTTCTGTCCAGTTATGTCAAGAGTTTCTTGCCCTTTTTGGAAGCAGAACTTCTTCTGCCAGCATTCGCAGTTGATGTCCTGTGCAAGTCACTTTACATGTAGATGGGTTTTTTGATGTGTTTGTGGGAGAGGGTGAGTGCTTCCTCTTATTCTTCCACCATCTTGCCTCCTCCCATCCTATGTCTCTATCTATTTATTGATCGTCCAATCTATCAATCTGTCTACCATTTTCTCTCTATTAATTTATTTGATGTCGGTGGCCCGGTGGGAAAAATCAACTCTGCTTGTGGACAGCCAGTAAAACACTGGACTGTGGAGGTGTTTGTTGTTGGAGATTGAATTTACACTGGTGTCTATGGAAAGAGCAGAAGGATTTTATACAACAGGTGGAGTGATAGATCCGTCTTCCCATTTCCTATCTGAATTGAAAGGTACTTATTTACAAGGAGGAAAATTCTTGAGGCATGGAATGCCCAGTGGACCAAGAGATGCTGGGGGAATTGGCAAGCCAAAGAGGGGAGAGCGGGGATTTTGTCCGTTTCAGAAAATAAACAAGGGCCTCAAAGATTTTGGAAAACCCACATTCTTGCAAGGAAAGGAGAGCAGAGCTGAAGTATGTGTGCAGTGGGGAAAGGTGCAAAAGGGTACGTATGTGTGGAATGTGGAAAGGTGTGGAATCGACAGAGCCCAGCAGGGTATGTCTGGCATATGGCAGGGTGTGAACCAGAGAGTCGGCATTCCTTGGCCCGTCGGGAAGACCGCTGTGGCACCATCCAAAGGGCCTGGGGGCCGCTGAGCTGGCCTTTCATTGCAGAGGCCCCTGGTTTCCTCTATTTGTTTCCAGGTCTACACATCGGAAGGGATGTTTAATGAGTATGGTTCGGTCGCTGAATTACACAGGAAGTGGTGTCGGTGGTGTCCTTGACTTAGATAAGTCCTCTGAATCCAGCGACACGTGCTGCTGGGCAGCTGTTTTACAAACATGTGGGCAGGCTCTCGGCTTTCCTGATGAGAACCTGTGTTTCCAGTGAAGGGGAAGAGCCACAGCCCAGATGTTTTCCACAAATCGGGGCAGATTGTCCGCAGTATTTACAAGACCCCTGCCTCCGGGGAGAGCAGAGGTGGTCAGATGTCTCCCTGCTGTCCAGCTGGTGCTCGCACCATGATTTCTCCAGCACGCCCTGCACATCCAGCGCAGCGCTGACATCTGCATCTGCATCGCACAAATGCCTGTGCCTCCCTGAGTGTGCAGCCTGGATAGACATAGAAATACCCTTCTAGAGACATGTGCAGAGATTGGCTTGGCATTTGCCATCAGTTATTTTGCCCATATGAAAGAGAGTCGATTCATAATAACACTGTTTCTCCATAACCATAGTATTTCCCCTCTGGGCTGGAAATTGAGGCTGTTCCGTCCAACAGAGCTGCCCCCACTGATGTCAAAATAATTTTATTTGCACTATGGAAAAATATTTTGACAGGCTTGCACAGTGGACCTGGAGGGCCTGAGGAATGTTAGGGTCCAAGAAAGGAAAGCTGACTATGACGGTTTCCAAAAAAAAAAAAAAAAAAAAAAAATCAGGGGCCAAAAGAACTTGAAAAACCCACAGTCCTAAAAGAAAGTTCTAGCAGAGCATGGGAAGGTTTGGAAAGGGGAAACGTGTGGAACGATGTGAGAACACCTGTTTGGAATGTGGAAATGTGTGAATCCTGCAGAGCAGAGCACAGTAGGTCTGGAATATGGCAAGGGCGGAACTAGAGAGTCAGTCTACTTGTCTCACCGTGAAGACCATAGTGGCTGCATTCAAAAGGCCTGGGAAACTCAGAGCTGGCCTGTCATTTTAAAGGGCTTTTATGGTCCTCGCATTGCTTCCAGGGCCTCAAATTTGAAGGGAATTTTAAATGACCATGAGTTCTCAGCTTTTGCTCAAAGTCTTGTCATGGTGTCCTTGGTCTTGATAAGCCTTTGGTTTCCAGTGACCGCACAGCTGTGCAGCTCTTTGAAAAACATGTGGGCGGGCTCTCCACCTTGTGGATGAGAGCCCTGTGTTTCTGGGGCTGTGGAAGATCCAGCAGCCCCTCTGATTTCCATAAATCGGGGTGGAGCCTCCTCAGCATTTGCAAGACCCCTGTCTCCAGGGAGCGCACAGTAGGCCAGCAGTCTCCCTGCCATTCGGATGCTTCTCCCACCACGGATTTCTCCAGCACATCCAGCGGTATGTTGACCTCCGCCTCTGGGCTGGGGGTTGCATCACCCAAATGCCTGGATGTCTCCATGTGTGTGCAGCCTGGACAGACAAAGAAATGCCCTTCAAGATGGCATGTTCTGAGATTGGCTCGGCCTTTTGCCAGCCGTCATTCTGCCTGAAGAAAGAGACTCGCCTCAGTAACACTCTCTCCCCTTGACCCCAGTATTGCCTCTCTGGGCTGGAAATTGATGTTGTCTCGTCCAAGGGTTGCCAGGCACGTATCGAGTCACCTGACCAGAAGTCCTAACAGGATTTCTCAGAGAATATACGACCTGTTTTTGCTGGCCAACCTTTCTGTCCTACTTAAATTGTTTTCATGATTTCAGTTGACACAACTTGGGATTTAGAATAGGAACGGCTGTCGAATTGTCTCTTCCCCTGGCTTCAGCACAACAAATATCTATATATACCTGTGGGTTTATTTGCTTCTTTCCTTTTTTTGGATTTTTTTCCATTATTGGTTATTTCTGGAGAACTTTGAAAACACCTCTTCTTGTGCATACATCGCATTCCTGTGAACTATTTTCCACAGGCGAGGCCTTTCTGAACGAGAGAACTCTGAGCAAGCCGTGCATTTTGTACAACCCTGGGCAGTTAAGGAATCTTGATTCGAGTACTGAGGGAAATTGTGGAACTTATTTCTGTCTTTCAAGGTCTTCCTTCCCCCTTTGTCTTCCTCACTCATAACCCCTGCTCCCTTTCTCCCTCTCTAGAACTTAAGCTTTTCTTAACCAGTCCCTCATTTCCCTGGGCCTGGAGGCTCTGGACAATTCCTTTTTTAAAAAAATAAATTTCCAGTTGTTGGATTCTCAGAGCCACATTGCTAGTAGATGAGAAAGCTGGAATTCAAAACCAGGTAGTCTCTTTCTTTACTCTTTTTTTTTTTAATCTTAAAATTTTATTAAATTCGTAATAAAAGGTTGAAACTCAGAGCTAGATCACTTAACCCTTTATCTTTTTAGCTCCTCCCAGCTCAAAATGCTTGCATCTCTTAATAGACAGCATTCTCTTAGATCTGAAGCTGGGCTTAGGGCATTCAAGCCTCAGCGCAAACTTCTTTGTCGTTTTAGCCTTTTTCCGGAAAATCGGCTTAGTCTGCCCACCACAGCCATTCTGCTTCCTGTCATCACGCCGCTTTCCCGGGGCGTACAGAGAATCCCTGCCCTCTGGTACTGTGTCACTTTGCGGGGTTGGTGCTTGCCCCGCTTCTTAGAGAAAGTCTGGCAGGTATTAGAAACATGCACCGTATTGGCGCGAGCGCTGTCGACACGGAAAGGGCGGTTTCTTTCTTGAGCCTGGAATCTGAGTCGGTGTGGTGTATTTACTAACAGATTGACATGCATGGGCATGAGGCATAGAACTGAGGATGGGAGAGCGGTTCCGTCCCCTTGGTCCAAACACCAGTCCGAGCCTCCCCGTGGAGCGGCTGGGGAACCAGGTCACAGCAGTTCCACATCTTCACACTTCCTTCGTGTACACTTTGCGTCCTCATGACAACAGATCTTGTAGGAAACCCATTTTCCCAAAGATCCCAAAGTAGGGCATGCAGAGTGGCAGCACTCCCCAGCCTGGCGCACACACCCGTGAGTATGTGCATTCGCACACACACATCTATTCTCTATGTGGTAGATGCTGTAATTAGCTCTTTACAAACTTCCAAAGGACAGACACCTCTCATTGTCAGCTCTTTCCTTCCCTCACCGGTTTTCCCAGTTCTTTTTTTTTCTTTTTGCTATTTCTTGGGCCGCTCCAGCGGCATATGGAAGTTCCCAGGCTAGGGGTTGAATCGGAGCTGTAGCTGCCGGCCTACACCAGAGCCACAGCAACTCGGGATCTGAGCCGCATCTGCAACCCACACCACAGCTCACGGCAACGCCGGATCGTTAACCCACTGAGCAAGGGCAGGCACCGAACCCGTAACCTCATGGTTCCTAGTCGGATTTCTTAACCACTGCGCCACGACGGGAACTCCACCGGTTTTACCAGTTCTTGCTTGTTTCCTCCAGTAATACTTACGTACCCGTTTCAGAAACAGTTGCTCTGTAGCAGACCACCTCCAGCTCAGAGGAGCCAAACAACAACCATCTTATTATTTCTTACGGTTTCTGTGAGTCAGGCTCAGGGACTCTCCTGCCAGTGACATCAGACAGTGACTGCAGCTGTAACAGCAGATTCAGCAGAGAGCAGGTGTATGAATCCGCTGGGGCTGGAGGCGCCCCCTCTTCCCTCTTCAGGTAGTCTCAAGGCAGAGGCCGCCACAGAGGAAGTGCTCAGTCACTGGTAGCTGTTCAGTTTATTAGCTGCATGGAAGCCCCCCACCTCCGCAGCAGATCATGGGGGAATGTTTCCCAGGTTGCGAACATTTGTTCTTATCATTATTGCTTAGCATTCATATAAGTTAATGCTCTTAAATCATCTGACAATAGTTTATTTGTAACTTAAATGCCACTCCTGACAGAAGGTAGGTACTATAGTAAAGCAGGAATAAGGAGAGCATAATTAAAAGAGTATATTAAGGAGATAAGTAATTTGAGTGACTGAGACTATGACTCTGAACACTGACCTAAAACTGGGGGCTGATGGTGGAGGGATTTTCTTCCAGCCTACCTGGTCACCTGACCCTCCTCACCTGTTGTGCATGTACTATCCCTCCAGAGAAGGCCTGGAATTGCTTTGTTTCCACTTTTCCACTCAAGGACTTTACAGTATTCAACTAGTGTTTTTAAATCTTTACAAGGTGTTACATTGCTATTTCCAAGTGCTGTTGGAGTTCCCATTGTGGCTCAGTGTTAATGAGCCTGACTAGTACTTGGCTTGGATCCCTGGCCTTGCTCAGTGGGTTAAGGATCCAGCGTTGCTGTGAGCTTCGGGGTAGGTCACAGATGTGGCTTGGATCTGGTGTTGATGTGGCTGTGGTTTAGGTTGGCATCTGTAGCTCCAATATGACCCTTTGCCTGGGAATGTCCATATGCCGTGGGTGTGGCCCTAAAAAAAGTTATAAATGCTATTGATTGAATGTTTGTGTTCCCTCCAAAATGCATGTTGAGGCGTTAATCCCCGGTGTGATGGTGTTGGAGATAGGGCCTTTGGGAGGTAACCAGGTTCAGATGAGGTCATGACGTGGGGTTCTCAGAGTGGGATTGGTGCCCCAACAAGAAGAGACCAGAGAGCTCCTAGCCTCCCCCTATGAGAATACAGCAAGCAGGCAACCATCTGAAAATCAGGAAGAGAGACCTGTCCAGATACCCAATATGCCAGTACCTTGATTGTGACCTTCCCAGCCTCTAGAACCATGAAAAATAAATGTCTGTTGCTTAAGCCATCTAGTCTATGGAATTTTAACTACTCAAATTGACTAGGGCAATAAGGTAATCAAATATTTAGATTTAGAAACATTTTCCCATAGAAAACTTGATTTAAAAATAATTCACTTCTGGAGTTCTCTAGTGGTTAACAAATCCGACTAGGAACCATAAGGTTGCGGGTTCGCTCCCTGGCCTTGCTCAGTGGATTAAGGATCTAGTGTTGCCGTGAGCTGTGGTGTAGGTCGCATACACAGCTCGGATCCTGCGTTGCTGTGGCTGTGGCATAGGCCAGTGTCTACAGCTCCAATTAGACCCCTAGCCTGGGAACCTCCATATGCCGTGAGTGCAGCCATAGAAAAGACAAAAAATAATAATAACAATAATTCACTTCTTACCTAAATTTGTAAGGTAGTTGAAATAGCAAATTTTTTTGTTTTTCCTTTTCCATACACCTGCAGCATATGGAGGTTCCCAGGCTAGGGGTCACATCGGAGCTATAGCTGCCGGCCTACACCCCAGCCACAGCAATGCCAGATCGAAGCCACGTCTGAAAACTACAACACAGCTCACAGCTGTGCCACAGGTGTGGCCCTAAAAAAAAAAAAAAGAAAAGAAAGAAATGACTTGGAGATTATTAGAGGGAAAATACTTGAAAACCCATGTCCAGAGCAGCTGACAATTGTGCCATCCTTTCTGCCTCATTTGGTGCCCTAGAGTGACGAGAGTGGGGAATTAGGCCCAGGGTGGCCTCAAAGTTAACCTGCCTCATGGTTAACTCCTGTCTAGTGGCTGAATGGGAGAGTTTTGCAGGCTGGGGCATGGCTCAATAAAATGATTATTAGTGGTGCAGGCAAAAAGTGAAGCCAGAGTTCCAGCCGCATCAGGGTTACTCCTTTGGCAACTGGCATGAGCAGTAGCACAGCTGTTACTCTCTTTCTGGCTATAGCCTGTGAAATGAGTGGGAATGAACATAACCTTTTTTCTGTGAGTGAAACCTCTGGACACCTAGCTGAACTTGTGCTTTTCCTAGCAAAACCACAGCTCTGGCTGAAAACCAAGATGGAGACCCACTAGAGCTGTCCAGTGAGGGCACAGCTTACTCTGGGGCAGCAAGAACATCATTGGGGCCACAGGTCTTTTTACGAGAAATTGCAGCTGATTAAGAACTGTTGGGAGGAGTTCCCGTCGTGCCTCGGTGAGTTAAGAACCCAACACAGTCACTGAGGATGTGGGCTTGATCCCTGGCCTTGCTCACTGGGTTAAGGATATGGTGTTGCTGCAGGCTGCACTGGAGGTTGAAGGTGCAGCTTGGATCCCGAGTTGCTGTGGCTGTGGCATAGGCCTGCAGCTGCAGCTCTGATTAGACCCCTAGCCTGGGAACTTCCATATTTTCCAGGTGCAGCCATAAAAAGAAAGAAAAAAAAAAGAACTACTGGGAAAAAGTAGAGTCTGAACTGAGAACCATCTGTACCACTGTCCTGAGATTGTTGGCTAAGTACATGATAGCCAATGCAACTAATCCAGAAAGTACTTTTTTTTTTTTTTTTTTTTGTCTTTTTAAGGATACTTCTGTGGCATATGGAGGTTCCCAGGCAACGCAGGATCCGAGCCTCGTCTGCGACCTACACCACAGCTCACGGCAACGCCGGATCCTTAACCCACCAAGCCAGGCCAGGGATGGAACCCGAAACCTCATGGTTCCTAGTCAGATTCGTTTCCACTGCACCATGACAGGAACTCTCAGAAAGTACTCTTTTATCTGAAGATGGCGATGACTTCCTGTACCTCTCTTGCCTAAGGTGGTGATCAAAAATAAATTGTAAATAATTCTTGGGGAGCTTCCCAAAAGGCATTGGATAAAAACATGAAAGAGGTGCAACCTCCACATCCAATCCACCGTGGGCTAGCTCTTAGTTGTTTTTTTTTTTTTTTGTCTTTTGTCTTGTTGTTGTTGCTATTTCTTGGGCCGTTCCCGCGGCATATGGAGGTTCCCAGGCTAGGGGTCGAATCGGAGCTGTAGCCACCGGCCTACGCCAGAGCCACAGCAACGCAGGATCCGAGCCGCGTCTGCAACCTACACCACAGCTCACGGCAACGCTGGATCCTTAACCCACTGAGCAAGGGCAGGGACCGAACCCGCAACCTCATGGTTCCTAGTCAGATTTGTTAACCACTGCGCCATGATGGGAGCTCCTTAGTTTTTTTATACTTTCCTGTGAGAGCCTAATTAGCCCAGAACATGCCCATACACTGGCTAAAACCACTTTTGATGAGGCCATCATAGAGTTCGATGCGCTGAATGAAAACTCATACAAAAACGACGTCCTTATCAGGCAGCCGCTTAGAGACAGCCTGACTCTGTGGACGTCGTACCGTGCAGGAGGAGAACGTGAGGTGTGGAAGGGGTAGAAACTCACTGTGTACAGGGTGTCATCCTCTTTTCCTTCAAGAAGAATTTTTACACATCACCATTCCCCAGCGCACTTGGGTTCTCAAAGCAAAGAAACCCACTCCGTGAACGGAGTAGAGTAAGTGCTTTACTTACATCGATCAATCTCATAACCGTCTCTTCTTCGGTGTAAATGATACGTGTTACCTGTTACATGTAATAAAAGGGACCTCTTTAAACTAGGGTGGGGGGAGTGGGATGTAAGCCAGGTCCACCACCCTGGAAGGACTCCTGGAAGGAGAAGTAAGATTATAGCGAAGCACTGAGTCAGACAGTCCCCCTGCTGGTCAACAGGTGGCGGTAGAGCAGCTTGGATGACAACTGGAACGGAGGGCGGAAGTCATTGCTCAGGATCCAGGCAGTGTTTGGGTGAATGTGTAGGGAGAGAGTGTGACCAGTTGTTTATATTTGAATGTGTCTTATCTCTTTTTTTTTTTTGTCTTTTGTTTAGGGCCGCACCTGCAGCATATGGAGGTTCCCAGGCTGGGGGTCCAATCGGAGCTATAGCTGCTGGTCACCACCACAGCCACAGCCCTGCAGGATCCTTAACCCACTGAGCAAGGCCAGGGATCAAACTTGTGTCCCCGTGGATACTAGTCAGGTTCATTAACCACTGAGCCATGATCAGAATTCCTGTATCATATCTCTTTAAAATGCTCATTGCTTGAAACAAGGAAGGCTTCCAGGCACAACTGAAAGTTGTACTGAACATTCCTGGGCCTCGGCTTCCTCCTTATAACATGGATATAAAAGTTAGGCCTACTTCATAGCATTAGTCGTGTAAACATAACCACGCAGATTACAGGGTAAATGCTGGATAAATGTCAGTCATTAGGACTCTGCACTCTGCATGAGGCACAGGTAATAGCAGCAGGTGTTAGTGGATACATAATTGGACAAGATGCTCACACGCCAGATATTTGTAACTCGGAGACTACCTAACGTTAAAATAGCCATAGTACAGGCTGGTAGAGGCGTTATCTTCACATTGGTAATGAAAACTCTTTACTTTAAAAAGTATACAGCCTCAGAAGTTCATTGAAATTGTACCTCTCCGAGTATCATTTAGAATTTATGTATACTTCATTGAATGTTTCCAGAGAGGTATATAAATAATACTAAGCTGGGAAAGCTTATTTTGATTTATTCCCTAGGCAGGAATTGTCAGTTCCTACCCTGGTCAGCTCTTCCCAGACACAGATGGGTTGCATTATGATCTCATGTCTATCGTTACCTACAAGGCCACTTCTAGAAAGAGGCTGGAATTAGTCTTGCTGTTCCAAGTTCGATATTCAGAGGACCAAAGGGAACTCAGGAGTACTTGCTCAGAACATCAGGTTGCATTTTTCCTTCTTAACTTTGTGGTTTCAAATGCTAGGGGAGACTTCTCTCCAGCTTCCTGGTTTACATGTAATTTTTTTCTGAGAACAAAGTTTAGTCCTCCACCCCAGCTAGTACCTTGACAACCTGCTTATCCATTTCTCCCCTCTTATTTCAATATTCGAACTATGCCACTGCCCCTCAGATGTGGATGAGATTCTGCCTCAACCCCCTGCAACAATAATAGATCGCTCTGGGACAGCTATCCAGCCCCTCTGACAAGCACTGCTATAGTCAGGAAGGCAGTGATAATGTCACATCAGTTCTTTGATGTTGATCCTAGCCCAGATTAACCCTGCATGTCCCACCCCACTTTAGACTGTTACTGGGACTGCTGACCAGGCCAACAAAATCTGGCCCAGCTGCTGACTTATCCTTCCCTTGCCCGTTTCCACCTTCCTTTCTTTCCCTCCTTCAGAAAGCCTCATTCAGGCCTGACAAAAAGGGAAGATTGCATGGAATAAGAGAAAGGCTGATGTTATAAAGAGGAGGAGTGGAATTCCATTGTGGCTGAGCAGGAATGAATCTGACTAGCATCCCTGGGGATGCAGGTTCAATCCCTGGCCTTGCTCAGTGGGTTGAGGATCTGGCGTTGCCATGAGCTGTGGTGTCGGCTCGCAGCTGCAGCTCCAATTCAACCTCTAGCCTGGGAATTTCCATATGCTGCAAGTACAACCCTAAAAAGAAAAAAAAAAATTAACTTTGAAGTGTTGTGAGGATGAAATACTATGCAGAAAAAATGTTTGGAGTTCCCTTCATGGCTCTGCAGTTAATGAACCAGACTAGGATCTATGAGGATATGGGTTCGATCTCTGGCCTTGTTCAGTGGGTTAAGGATCTGGTGTTGACATGAGCTGTGGTGTAGGTCACAGATGCGGCTTAGATCCTGAATTGCTGTGGCTGTGGCTGGCAGCTGCAGCTCTAATTCGACCCCTAGCCTGGGAACTGGGAACTTCCATATACCTTGGGTGTGGCCCTAAAAAGGAAAACAAAAAAAACTGGAACAGAAATCAATTTTATTTCTATATACCAGAAACAAACAGAAAATGAAATAAAAGAGGGTAATGTTTATTTAAAAAAAAAAAAAAAAAAAAAAGAGTTCCCTTTGTGGCTCAATGCCCCTCCTGGGCATCTATCCAGAAAAAACCATGACTCAAAAAGATACATGTACTCCAGTGTTCACTGCAGCACTATGTACAATAGCCAAGACATGGAAACAACCTAAATGTCCATCGACGGAGGAGTGGATAAAGAAGATGTGGTACATATACACAAAGGAATATTACTCAGCCCCATTAAAAGGAGAGAAATAATGGCACTTTTAGCAACATGGATGGACCTAGAAATTATCTTGCTACATGAAGTCAGTCAGACTATGAGACACCAACATCAAATGCTATCGCTAAAAAACAAAACAAAACAAAAAGAACAACAACAACAAAAAGACTAAAGAACCCCCCCACAAATGCTATCACTTACATGTGGAATCTAAAAAAAGAATACAATGAACTTCTTTGCAGAACAGATGCTGACTGTCAGACTTTGAAAAACTTATGGTTTCCAAAGGAGACAGCTTTGGGGGGTGGGAGGATGCACTGGGGATTTGGGATGTAATGCTATAAAATTGGGTTTTGATGATTGCTGTACACTTATAAATGTAATAAAATTCATCAATAAAAAGAAAATGCTGAATATCAAAATAAACTTATCTTTACATTCTAACACATAAAAAAAGTACCAGGCATGGAGTTTGGACTTAATCAGTGTTTTCTTACTTCATAAATAAAGTTCATCTACAAGGAGACCTTAGAAAACCAAGAACAGAGATAATGAAAATAATTTGTTCAGTATAAAAAGAAGCCGCAACTCATATTTTTACAGGAGTGTGCTGCATGCACCCTAGCCAGAAATGTTCTAAAAAGTGCTTTTAAAATTCTAGCTATAAAATTGGCACAGAGGCTAGTTACAGAGGAAGAAACGGAAACAATTCCAGTATCTATTGCAGCTTCCACTTCACCAAAATCAGAGAATTTGAAAAATTCTCTATTTACCTCCCTGATAATTTTATTTCTCAGAAGACTAAGGAAGCAATTAGGGGAAGTTATACTCTGGACTTGACTTTCACTAATAAGGAAAAACTGGTTAATAAAGCACATAAAATCTCCAAGAATATCAAGAAAAAGAGGTAATGCCATATTAGAGTCGGAACTGGGAGTAGAGTTTGAATTTGTTAGTATTCTTTTAGTTATAAGTGGCAGGAATCTAATTTAAATGGACTCAGACCTAGCTGGATCCACGTTTTCAAATAAAGTCATCAGGAATCATTGTTTCTCTGTTATCATTTGCTTTCCTGCGTGCTGGCTTCACACTCAAGACATGGTCACCTCTCATAGGGGTAGGACGACCTCTGTAGCTCTGAGTTTATGTTCTACAAGGCTAGAAACCTCATTAAAAAGAGAGCTTATCTTTCGCAGTGGTTTCCAGATAGTCTTGGTTGGAGAGTCATTAGATAGGCTTGTGTCACGGGCCCACCCCAAACCAATTGTGTGACCTGCGTGGGCGATGGAAGGAGGTGCCTTCCAGGAACATTCTAGGGCTGAAGCTGAGCAGGTAAACTCAGCACTAGTGGAATGAGAGGAGTAGTCCCACGGAGGAAAGTTAATGTTCCACTGGAGAATGGAAGATGCGAGGGATTCACTCATTCAGTAAATATTTATTGGGTGCTTAATATGTGTATGCATTTTTTTTTTTTTTTTTTTTTTTTTGTCTTTTGTCTTTATAGGGCCGCACCCACGGCACATGGAGGTTCCCAGGCTAGGGGTCTAACCAGAGCTGCAGGTGTCGGCCTACACCACAGCTCACAGCAACACCAGATCCTTAACCCACTGGGTGGGGCCAGGGATGGAACCCGCAATCTCAAGGTTCCTAATCAGATTTGTGTCCGCTGCGCCACGACGGGAACTCCGCTTTAGATTCCGGGTGTGCATTCCAGGTGGGTGAGGAGAAACGATGAGCAGCTACATTCATAAACTGTGTATTTCGGGTGGTTGTGCTACGAAGGAGAATACCAGGGAAGGGGGTAGAGGTTGCTGGGAAGAAAGGGTGCTGCTGTTTTACGCAGGGTTATCTAAGGCCTTACTGAGAAGGGGGTGTTTGAGGCAAAGCAGGTGAGGGCATGCTGTCTGGGATCTCGAGGGAGAGGGGGGTGCGTGTGTGGGTTCGTACTTTGTCCAGTGAGCCGGGGCTAGTGGATGAGGTCAAAGATGGTAAAACGTCTTACGGGCTTGACTGATTTTTCTCTGAGTCGAGAAGCCACTTGAGTGGGGTACTGGCGTGATCTGCTTGACATTTTAAAATGTAGCGCAAAGGGAGAAAGCAGGAGATTAGGTAGGAGATGAGTGCAATCCAGATGAGAGAGATTAATGGTTCAGATCAGAATGATAGCGGTGGACCGAGTTAAAAGAGGTCAGATTCTGGAATACTATGAAAGCAGTGACCTGGGGCAAGGGGGAAATGAGAGGAAGTATCAAAGGATATCTCTGAGGGTTTTGACAATAGGGATTGCAAGACTGGGGTTGCCATTAACTGCGACGGAGAAAACCGTGGGAGCAACAGGTCGGTAGGAGAACAGGCGGTCCATTGTAGATATATTAAATTTGAGATCCGTAGGATGATTCAAAGTGGAGACTTTGAGAGGCAGTTGAATATATGACTGTGGGAGTCAAGTGAGAGCCCCTGGCTGCAGAGTTATTAGTATACAGTTGGTATTTAGCACCATGAGACTGGATGAGATGACTGAGGGGGAGAGAGTATGGAAGATAAAAGTTCCAAGAATGAGGCTCTTGGGCGCTCAGATGTCAGGGTAATGGTGGGGGATCTGCAAAGAGACTGGAGGCTGAGAAGCAGCAGCCCATCCAGAGAAGAGGCAAAATCTGAGAGAATAAGATAGCCTGGAAACGAAGGGAATGAACTGCTTCAAGGAGAAAGAAAACACTGTCAATGGAGGGAGGTCAAGTGACAATAAGGGCTGACCTTATGTAACTGCACAGAGGCCTTGACGTGAGCAGTTTAAAGGGTGTAAAGGTGAAACAAAACCAAAAACCCTTTTGGAGTCTGTTCAAGAGAAAAGAGAAGAAAGCATGTGGAGACTACAAATATTAAAATCACCAGCAGTTTATTTCTATGTGTGTTGTAATAAGAAGCAGAGAAATAGGGCGGTATCTGGAAGAGAGAAGGTTTTTTTTTCAAATGGAAGATATTTATGTGCTGAGAGAGGGATGATGTAGGAGAGTGAAGGCAGAATTGATGGAGCAATATTCTTGAGAAGACTTGCAAAAACAACAGATGTCCACTACAAAAACATATGGGAGATTTTAGAAAAACAGATTTCAAAAGACCAGAGTAAAGATAACTATGTTTTTATGACCAAAGTCATATAAAATGGACAACAGATTAAGAAGAATGAGAGAGCCTGAAGGGTAGAATTCTGATGGAGTGGAGGATTCCGGCTTGAACCTACACTTGGGCCACACTGGCCTTCAGCCATCCCGACACGTGTAGGGTCAGAGCATGCGTTCCTCACTGCATGAGGGGAAAAGGCGTCTCCTTGGAAAGAATTCCTTCTAAAGCAAGAAAAAGTAGGGCTCTTAAGTTTGGACCAATAAGTGGCCAGATGGGAGGGAAAATTAGCACAGCAGGATGTCTGTGGCTCAGATTTAGCCTCTGGTCCAGCCTCTCTAAACCCTACAGAGTCCTACAGAGAGGGAGGGGGTACGAGAAATGAGTGCCCTGTTTCAAGAAATTGTGTGAGGTACCGGGATCACAAACAGTCCTATTCTGCTGCTCATCTGTTGCTGCTGACACAGGAAGGAGAAAATTCTCGATCCCACGGTGGTGCCGCATGGCCTCCATGCATTAAGTGCTCTGAAAGTGCCCTGCCCTCAACTTCAGTACTCGGTGCATCTGCAGTAGAGACCAGCCCTGATGGTTGCGATGACACCAGAGGCCTCGTGATTCCGAAGTAGTGGGAACAAATTTTAAGGGTGGGAGAGATTTTGGTAGTTTGTAGCTTCAGAAGACAATTCCCTTAGCGTGGATATCACCTACAGTAGTGGCAGTGGTGGGGCACTATCCAGTAACTTCATGAGAAGCAGAGGTTTTGGCAGCAGGTATCACTGAAGGGGGCCAGGGTGGGAGAGATGGCAGACACAGGTGGTAACAGATGTGACTTGTTTGTGACCACATGTATCATATGCCACCTGTGAGCTTCCTGGGGACAACTGGATGAGACCTTGAGGGTAGTTAGAAGTCCCACAATAGATGGTTGGGCTGCAAATAAGGAAAAAAATACTGCTTATTCCTGTTACTATGGTTTCGTTTTACCCATAGGTTGGTGTGGCTAGGGAAACAGGTTATAAGAAATTACAGTCGCATATAGAGCTGGTGAGGAAGAAAACATTTGCAAAACACATGGGGCTGAAGGGGGTGTGTTCTCTTTAGGTGCTGATGGTGGAGTGAGGTAAGCACGACCCTTACACATACGAAGAAAAAAGCTCGGGAAGGAGAAAGCACAGAACCAGCTAAGTTGGGGATAACAAAACAATTCCCTCCCCCCAAAAAAAACAAACCCTTAAAACAACAGCAACATTAAGTTTGGAGCAAGAAAATGATGTAATGCTGACAGATGGCAGAGGAAGCAAAACTACCTAACTGTTGCTTTACTTTTTTTTGCTTTTTTCCTTAAATAAAGGCAGCGGTCCTCAAAGGGGGAGGTAGAAAACATAACTAAACAGGAATTGATTGGACAGTATGACTACGAGTGAGCCTCTTTATCTCTTCTTTTCTCCATTTTCTGGAAATTTCAGAATGAGTTTTTTTTTGCTTAGATTCTTAATATTCTCTTTAAAAGCAAGGACTTAAAATTAGACACACATAAAAGACTTAGTAAAGTTCAAATCAAATGGCCTTAGATAATGCCAGGCCCACAATTCCAGATGCATTATCTCTGGTACCGAGAACACGGATGATAGACCAAGAGCTGGTGGTCTTGACAGCATGTGGGGAACAAGCAGAGGTGCCAGTAGATTATATCCAGTGATTTGTGGTTTACACATCAAAGGTATGTGCCGAGTATCACCTACTACTACCTGCTACATGTCAGGCATTGTTCTGCACCAGCAGTTGGCAAACTATGGCCTGCAGGCTGCTTTCAGCTCACTGCTTATTTTTGTGCTAAGAATGGTAAATGAAATGGCTTCAAAAAATCAAATGAAGATTTTTATCATGTGACATTTATATAAAAATCAAACTTCAGGAGTTCCCGTTGTGGCTCAGTGGTTAACAAATCCGACTAGGAACCATGAGGTTGCAGGTTCGATCCCTGGCCTTGCTCAGTGGGTTAAGGATCTGGTGTTGCTGTGAGCTGTGGTGTAGGTCTCAGAGGCAGCTTGGGTCCCGAGTTGCTGTGGCTCTGACGTAGGCCGGCAGCTACAGCTCCAATTCACCCCCTAGCCTGGGAACCTCCATATGCCGTGGGAGCAGCCCAAGAAATGCCTAAAAGACAAAAAAAAAAAAAAAAAAAAATCAAACTTCAGTGTCCATAAATAAATTTTATTATAACACAGCCTCACCCCTTTGTTCATATATTGTCTCTGGTTACTTTTGTGCAACAGTGGCAGAGTTGAGTAGTTGTGACAGGATTATGGCCTACATAGCCTAAGATATTTACTATTTAGTCTTTTACAAAAAAAAAACCCACCAATTCCTAGGCTAGATATACACATGACGTTACCCTAATTTATGGCATCTATGAACTTTTGCTTGTATTTCATTACTCTCCAGGTGGGCTGGATACTATTATCTCCATGATAAAATGGAAGCTTAGAGAATTTAAGTGACCTTTGCAACTCCCATGGAACTTATGTTGGGCTTTTGTTCACAAAGCTCATACTTTTTATATTACACCATACAGCTGGAAAATTAGAAAGGCCAGATGTTTCACTTTTTTTTTTTTTTTAGTGGAGGAACGCGTACTCTAGAAATTGTATTCAAGTGAGTTTCATTTTTCATTTCAGAAAATAAATTACTAAATGGCTATGAAATGTAAGAAAAAATAATCACCTGTAAACCAACTATAAGGAAAAAAATTAAAATCGTTGAAAAATAAATAAAATAATCGCAAAAAAAATTTTAGATAATATGTATTATGATATAAGAGAAATACAATTACAAAGAAGGGCTCTTATTTTTGCATAGTTCCTTTCATTTTTGCAAAGGACATTTACATGTACTATTTTCCTTGAGACCATAGTTCTGTCAATTTGTCAAGGCAGGGGTCCTAAGCCCTGTTTTGCACTTGAAGCTCAGAAAAGTTAAATGGCTTGTCTAAAGTCATAAAACTGATCAGTGACAAAGCCAGGACTGGAACCATGTCTTCTGACTTCCAGTTCAATGTTCAGGACATAATAAAATAGCTAACGCTTATTGTGACCTTAGTTTGTGCCAGGAATTTTTCTACATGCTTTACCCATATTAACTTATTTGAGTTTCACGATGACACTGTGAAATTCGTTCTATTATTATTATTCCCATTTTACTGATGAGGAAACTGGGCAGAGTGATCGCGTCAGTTGCTTAAGAACACAGCTTACAGTAGGTAGTAGAGCCAAGATCTAAACTAGGCTATCTGGGTTTAGAGCTGGGGGCTTAACCACTGCTCTGCTTCACCCTGGGGCATCTGACCCTGTCCCGTGATATCGCAGTGGATCCAGTGGATCGACAGCAAACCCGGGTGTGCTGGATGAAAATGCAGTTAGGTGAATTGTCTAGAGAATCACCATACTAAGGGTAGTGATTCAATGTTTGCAGTATCCTGAGTGGGAGTTCCTCAAAAAAAGGACTTGTAGTAAAGCCTTAAATGGTTTGCTCCTTGTTTGCCTGTTGCCTTTTATCACAGGTTACCGGTGCAGGAAGTGGATTTACAGGTCGTATTATCTGATTTAACTGAATAATCTCAAGGTGAGAGGATTGCCTGAAAGGATCCATACCAAAAGTGTGTGTTGTGAGCCATTTATACTGATATACACGGGAGTTTATTTTGCATGTTCTAATAATGCACGCACAATCAACTAATAAGATGATGGCAGAGCAACCACCACTCGGAAAGTGAGAGGGGATCCTTTGTGAGCAGAAGTGAGATGGAGCGGTTGATCGTCTAAGCTGCTCTAACATATGCAGTCTCATTGCTCTCTCTAGAAATAGAGTGAATATTATACAAAGGAACAGAAAATCATCAAAAGTCATTTTGGAGTCAAAACAGTTGGTGACCACTGACCTACACATACACAGTCAAGACGAACCCTTGGCAATGAGCTAGATCCAGGTCAGTAAGTACCAAGCACACGGAGGCAGGTACATGCTGGGGCATGTTCATGTGATCCATACAATTTCTGTTGTCCTCTGTGTTTTGCAAATATTACAGAGCATAAGGTAATTCAAGTATTGTAGGCGACTCTCTAGAAGTTATTTGCAGTCATTCTAAGGCAGTGGTTCTCAGAGTGTGGTCCCAGGACTAGCAGTTTTAGTGTCACCTGGGAACCAGTTAGGCAAACTTTCAGACCCCACTCAAGATTTGGCAAGAGGGAAGTATAGGGCCCAACAATCCACGGTTAAATAGGCTTTCTAGGAGTTCCCATCGTGGCCTAGCAGGAATGAATCTGACTAGGAACTGTGAGATTGTGGGTTCGATCCCTGGCCTTGCTCAGTGGGTTAAGGATCCGGCATTGCCGTGAGCTGTGGTGTAGGTAGCAGACACGGCTCGGATCCCCGCGTTGCTGTGGCTCTGGTGTAGGCCGGAGGCTACAGCTCCGATTAGACCCCTAGCCTGGGAACCTCCATATGCCATGGGTGTGGCCCTAAAAAGACAAAAAGATCCCCCCCCCCTTAAAAAAAAGCTTTCCATTCCAGGCGATTTCATTTATAAGTTGAAAACCATGGATCTAGAACAGTTAAATTACAAATAGTGGGAAGGATGCTGTGCAGCACAAGGAACTGCATCCAGTCACTTGTGATGGACATGATGGAGGATAATGTGAGAAAAAGAATGTCTGTATATGTGTGACTGGGTCTCTTTGCTGTAAAGCAGAAATTGACAGAACGTGGTAAAACAGCTACAGTTAAGAAAGAAACAGCTGGAAGGATAGGGAGACTTTGCGTATTGGATAAAGCTAATGAGTATTAGACAAAGGCCACTTAAAAGTGAGTCGCCATAGATCACCGTGGTATTCAAATGAGGTCCAGAGACTAACCCTGTGTGTATTTCTGGGAACTCGTTAGAAATGCAGAACCTAAGACCCTTCCTCCGATCTAATTGAATTATAACCTGCAGTTTAAAAAGATTTTCAGGGGGGTTCCCCTGTGGCTCTGCGGGTTGAGGAGTTGAGGATCTGGTGTTGTCACTGCTGTGGCATGGGTTTGAGCCACAGCTCACGTGCCGCAGGTTTGGTCAAACAAAAAACAAAACAGAAAAAAAAAAAAAAAAAAGATTTTCAAATGATTCCCAGGCACATTAATATTTGACAAGCTGTGTTACAGGAAATAGTTTTTTAAATGTTTAATCGAAAATTAACTTTGAAAATGTTGATTTTGACTTTTCTTTTGGACAAAAATTGTGTGACAATATGATACAACCTTCTTCACCACTTTATGATTGACTTTTGTGGTACTATCATAACTTTTGTAGCAAAGATAATTTGAGGGCTTCCTTATTTTCCAAAGGCTTCTTTTAGCCTTTGATAATCACATCATTCTCTTTTGAAGCGCTTATCATCATCCCAGCTTATTTTCTCTCAGTACATGCATATCACATCCAACGCCCCCTTTTCCATGGTTTTTACGTGGCCTCGCAATTTTCCAGCATTGTGTTGGCTGACTTGATGAAATGTGTCTTGTTTTTAAAAGTTCATGATCTACTTTTGATCCAAGTTCCATTACATTTGTGGATGTTTACATCCAAAGTCAGAGGAGAACCGCCCGACAAGCCCTTTGACAGGATGGGTGGGATGGGAGCTGGTGTAAAGCTGAGGATGTTTGGATGGGCACGGAGTTTATAGGCAGTCAGGTAGTTAACTGATTATGTCCACATCATAACTCTTGCTTTCTCAGGTACCCTCGTAACTGGGAGGGAGGATAAGGGAAAACCGGTAGAGACAGCCTGGATGTTAAGGGTGATTGTCTCTGGGCAGCAGAAGTCCAGGTCATTATTTTCTTCTTTGTGCTTATCTGTATTCTCTAAACTTTCCGGGATGAATGCATGTTGTTTTTGCAAAGGAAAATTCTTGTTATGTAATATTTTATTTTTATCTTTTTTTAGGGCCGCACCCACAGCATATGGAAGTTCCCAGGTTAGGGGCCGGATCCGAGCTGTAGCCACCGGCCTGTGCCACAGCCACAGCAATGCAGGATCCAAGCCACGTCTGCGACCTACACCACAGCTCATGGTAATGCCGGATCCTTAACCTACTGAGCGAGGCCAGGGACCAAACCCACAACCTCATGGTTCCTAGGTGGATTCATTTCTGCCACACCAAGATGGGAACTCCTGTTACTTAATATTTTAAACGGATATATAATTTAGTTCAGTAAACTGCACAGAGAGCTTGAGCATTTGGTTCAAATTGTCCAGTAAAATTATATACACTCATGCAGTCACCACTCCTGACAAGATAGGTAGCAACTATTTCCATGACCCAAGAGGTTCCTTTGTGCCCTTTTAACCAGAAAGTATCCTAATATAGCACTACTTGTGTATTATACACACTGCCCCCAGGCTATTTAACCTCTAGAGTGCTTTCAATATGCTTCTTTGGAACAGTACACTATATCCAGATTTGAGCAAATATACTTTTTTTTTTTTTGACTCTAGTATAGAGCTTACGTATGCAGATGTAGTCAATGCTGCATTCTGCATTTTTTCCCATAAACTCCCCTTTGTGTATTTCTAACTCATACTTTAAGTTGAAAATGAGAAAAATGTTTTCCTCCCCTAATTTCCCCTCCCCCAAGCCAATCTTTTTTCTCTCTTACTTCCTGCTTTGAAACAGCTAAGTAACTGTAGTGCTGGCAGAAGATTCCATTAAGATGAAAGCTTTGTCCTTGCCAAGGCAGAGTTAAATCGAGCTTGCTTGCCAGAGTTTAGGAGAGATGTGTGGCATGCCTTTCTCTCGGTACTCACTGATGCCCACACCTGCTTCTCAAACCTTTCTTTCTTATTGCTCTGGTTTATGGCAACAATAGAAACACGGAAAGTAATGCAGATTAAGAGGTGATAAAGTTTCAGAGACACAGAGGACTTTCAGAAAGGTTATCTCGTTTTGTTAGTCTTCTCTGCAATACACCTTGAGTTCTGTGGGGAAATAGCAGAATCCATTCATTCCTTTGTTCATTCCCACATCACATATTTATATATGTAAACAACGTGTGCCAGGCAGAAGGCCTGGCAAAGTAACATAGTAGGCAAAGTACCTTGCCAAGTAACAGTGGCGAAAAAAGGAACAGTCTCTCACATTTGTCCAGTGGTTAGAAGCGGATGAGTAAATAGGCAAGTATGACTCAGGTTACAGAGATTCACGAAGGGGCATACTGAGCCTGGGTTAATTATAACACCGCAAAGTTGGAAACTGGTGTGTCTTAACATAAGAAGTTCGTAAATTACTCTGCAGCTGCTTAATGGAATGTTTTATGGCCATTAAGTTATTTTTTGAAGATACATTTGAGGATATATATATATGTATATTTATATATTAGTAGGCACACATTACTTTTATAATCAGATTTTTTAAACTGTAAGCTGAAAAACACAGGACTGTTACATGTATGCTAGGGTACTAGCCAGCACTTAGAGATGGTAATATTTATCTACAATATTTATCTTAATATGTACTTTCTAAAAACTGTTTAGGGAGTTTCTGTTGTGGCACAGTGGAAACGAATCCAACTAGTATCTGTGTGGATGCAGGTTTGATCCCTGACCTCTCCCACTGGGTTAAGGATCCTGCGTTGCTGTGACCTGTGGTGTAGACTGGCAGCTGCAACTCCAGTTCCACCCCTAGCCTGGGAATTTCCATAGGCCTCACCTTCGGACTTAAAAAGTTTAAAATATTCCCTTATACACAATGGAATACTACTCAGCCATAAAAAAGGATGACATAATGCCATTTGCAGCAACATGGATGGAACTAGAGAATCTCATACTGAGTGAAATGAGCCAGAAAGACAAAGACAAATACCATATGATATCACTTATAACTGGAATCTAATATCCAGCACAAATGAACATCTCCTCAGAAAAGAAAATCATGGACTTGGAGAAGAGACTTGTGGTTGCCTGATGGGAGGGGGAGGGAGTGGGAGGGATTGGGAGCTTGGGCTTATCAGACACAACCTAGAATAGATTTACAAGGAGATTCTGCTGAATAGCATTGAGAACTATGTCTAGATACCCATGTTGCAACAGAAGAAAGGGTGGGGGAAAGAACTGTAATTGTAATGTATACATGTAAGGATAACCTGACCCCCTTGCTGTACAGTGGGAAAATAAAAAAAAAAAAAGAAAATAACAATGTAATTCAAATTATAATTAATTCAGTAACTTAGAAATACATATACTGAATTTATTTTTGACATATCCAAAATAAATTTTATCCTATATATTTCTGAATATTTCTCTAAATCATTAAGTTAATTTGGGGAGAAAAAAAGAAAACACTGTATTCTAACTCTTGCAAATATGATAAATATACACGCTACTCTAGGCCAATACAAAGGTCATGTACTATAAGCTACAATTTAATAAGTTATTTATTGTTCCTAATTTTATTTTCTATAGGTAGTATTTATAATCAATTATCCAAAAAAATGTTGTAGAAAAAGCAAATGCTATAGGTAAATGTAAATAAATTCTCAGTGAAACTATTTAACCATTAAAAACATAAATAAATAAATAAATAAATAAAAATAAAATATTCCCTTATAATTTTTCTTTTCTTTTTGTCTTTTTAGGGCCACACCTGCAGCATATGGAACCAGGCTAGGGGTTGAATCAGAGCTATAGCTGCCAGCCTACACCACAGCCACGGCAATGCAGGATCCAAGCCATGTCTGTGACTTACACCACAGCTCACAGCAATACCAGACCCTTAAGGCACTGAGCAGGGCCAGGAATTGAACCCACGTCCTCATGGATAAGTCAGGTTCATTACTGCTGAGCCACAATGGGAACTCTCTAATTTTTCTTTTAACAGGTTATTTATAGTTAGCTTTTGGCTTTAAAACCTGGTAGTTAAAGAAGAGTTTTAAAATATGTATCTATTTGTGAATATGTGTTCACATAACTGTTCACAGTGGTTTCATACCTTAGTTCACATCATCTCAACAAGAACGCTGTGAAGTCAGTTATTTCCCCTTTACAGAGAGAACCCAAGTCTCAGTGATGTTGAAGAACTTAACCAATGCGAGACCAGCTCAGCAGGATGGGGCTGAAGAACGGGGACTGTGAGACTTACGGAAAAAGGTTAACATAAAACAAGACACAGACACGTTTATCTGAAGTAAAGGTGGGAACCGGGGCACAAGAGCCCTGCCTCAAGGAACCACACTGCTTTTATTGTGTTTTTTAGGATTATGTCACGTGAGAAGGGGGTTGTAGGTATAGGATATAGGTTTTTTTAAGTTACTTTAAAGGTCATGTAGCCGGTTGCTGATTAAGCTTTTATTCCGACCTTTAGGCATTTAACAGTCATTAGCATTTGAGGAAGCTTGGCGTCAGCTATCTGCATAGCATCTAGAGAATCACCATTGTGCTTCTGCAGACAGCTTGCCTAGGTTTGCACCTTGGCTCTCTTTGCTGATGCATATTTTGCTAACAACCGCTCATGAACCCCTTGGCCATGAGGTTCCTCTTCCTCTTATTCCTTAGAGGACGTATCATGCAGTGCAAACAGCGTGGCAATCTGCACAGGTCCATGTGCCCAGACCAATGCATTGAGTCCTCATTCAGCTGACCCTGTGAATAGCTTATGCCTTTAGGTCTTTGTTCTTCAGCTTAAGTCAGTCACCGTCACTGCGACTGTGTTTCAAGCAGGAAGATGGGGTAAAGTGAAGCAGGACAAGAGGGAGTTTTCAGCAAAGAGGCTAAGAAAATATTGTAGAAACTTGTCTCGCGAAAAACCAACAGTACTGAGTTGGTGGGTGGTTGAGCCAGAACGCCAGCCTAGTTTTTAAACTCCAAATCGAGTTTCTTGCATTTTATGTCGGTACCTTACTTGTATTATTTACTTCCCTGTGGGCCCCAGACTCTTCAATCATTCAGAGGTATTTGAACTAGCTTAGTATTTGAGCTCATGTTCTTATATTTATTCTCATTGTTACTTCTTAGAACTAATTACTGAATAATTTCAAATACTTAAGTGCGTATATATGGAGCCAACAGATCAGTGATTCTACCTCGTCTTCATTTTTTAAAGTAATTAGTATGTATTTGTATTTTCTTGATTATAATAGTAAAAACTCCTTGTGTAGACTTCGTAAAAATTAGGATTATTCTGTCATGCCTGTTTTAAAAACTTTTCCCCCCTTAATATGATGGGTCTGCCATTTAGTTTTTTCACATTAAATGTTTAAATGTTTAAATCAATACCTTTATGCAAGTTCAATAGTGTGATTAAGTCTCTGTGAAAAAGAGCAGTTCTCTTCTGTTCTCCTCATCTTGATTAGTATTTCCCAAGAGATAACTCCTTTTATCAGGTATATATACCTTGATAATGTGAAATAACATGTGAAAACGGTTTTTGTTCTTTCTTCCTTCCCTGTCTTTCTTTTCTGTATCAGCTTTTATTATTTATTTTGGCTGCACCTGCAGCATGTGAAAGTCGCCAGGCCAGGGACTGAACCCGTGCCACGACCTTGACCTGAACTGCTGCAGTGACAATGCCAAAAATAGAACTTGCCCCACAAGGGAACTCCTCTGTATTAACTCCCACCCCACCCCACCCGCCACATGTTATATATAGTTTTAATTATAGTTGATTTACAATGTTGTGCCAAGTTCTGCTATATAGTAAGTGACCCAGTCATTCCCTCTCTCTCTCTCTCTCTCTCTCTCTCTCTATATATATATATATATATATATACACACACACACAAGCAGTCTTTCTCTTATATTATCTTCTATCATGGTCTGTCCCAAGAGACTGGATATAGGTCCCTGTGCTATACAGTAGGACATTATTCATTCTGAAGGTAATAGTTTGCTTCTATTAAGCCCAAACTCTCAGTCCATTCTACTTCCTCCCCGCCTCCCTCTTGGCAACCACAAGTCTATTCTCTATGTCTGTGAGTCTATTTCTGCTTTGTTTTTTTTTTTTATAAATTTTATTTTATTTTATTATTATTTATTTATTTATTTTTTTTTTGTCTTTTTGCTATTTCTTTGGGCCGCTCCCGAGGCATATGGAGGTTCCCAGGCTAGGGGTCGAATCGGAGCTGTAGCCACCGGCCTACGCCAGAGTCACAGCAACGCAGGATCCGAGCCATGTCTGCAACCTACACCACAGCTCACGGCAACGCCGGATCGTTAACCCACTGAGCAAGGGCAGGGATGGAACCCACAACCTCATGGTTCCTAGTCGGATTTGTTAACCACTGCGCCACGACGGGAACTCCTATTTCTGCTTTGTAAATAGGTTCATTTGTCCTATATTTTAGATTCCACAGATGTGATATCATATAGTATTTTTCTTTCTCTTTCTGACATACTGCATTTAGTATGAGAATCTCCCGTTGCATCCATGTTGCTGCAATGGCATTTTGTTCTTTTTTATGACTAAGTAGTATTCCATTGTGTATATGTACTACATCTTCTTAATCTGTTCATCTGTCAATGGACATTTTGGTTGTTTCCATGCTTTGGCTATTGTGAATAGTGCTGCAATGAACATAGGGGTGCATTATCTTTTTTGAATTACAGTTTTGTCTGAATATATGTCCAGGAGTAGGATTGCTGGATCATATGGCAGTTCTATATTTTTCTGACAAACCTCCATACTGTTTTCCATAGTGGTTGTACCAATTTACTTTTCTACCAGCAGCGTAGTAGGGTTCCCTTTTCTCCACACCCTCTCCAGACGTTGTTATTGGTAGACTTATTAATGATGGCCGTTCTGACTGGTGAGGTGGTATCTCATTGTAGTTGTGATATGTATTTCTCTTATAATTAGTGATATTGGGCATCTTTTCATGTGCCTATTGACCATCTGTATGTCTTCTTTGGAGAAATGTCTGTTTTGGTCTTCTGCTCTTTTTTTCTGTTTTTTTTTTTTTTTTTTTTTTTTGTCTTTTTAGGGCTGCACACATGGCATATGGAGGTACCCAGGCTAGAGGTTGAAGTGGAGCTGTAGCCACCAGCCTACACCAGAGCCACAGCAACTTGGTGTCCGAGCCACTTCTGTGACCTACACCACAGCCCCTGGCAACACCAGATCCTTAACCCACTGAGTGAGGCCAGGGATCAAACCTGTGTCCTCATGGATATTAGGTTTGTTTCCCCTGAGCCTCAAAGGGACCTCCTCCTGCCCATTTTTTGATTGGGTTGTTTGTTTTTTTGTTGTTGAGTTATATGAGTTGTTTGTGTATTTTGGAGATTAAGCCCTTGTCAGTTGCATTGTTTGCAAAGATTTTCTCCCATTCTGTGAGTTGTCTTTTTGTTTCTTTTTTTTTCATGGTTTCCTTTGCTGTGCAAAAGCTTTTAAGTTTAATTAGGTCCTATTGGTTTATTTTTGTTTTTATTGTCATTATTCTAGAAGGTGGATCAAACCAGATATTGCTGTGATTTAGGTCAGTAAGTGTTCTATGTCTGTGCTGGCTTTTATATGTTGATTTCTGCCGGGCCCTCCGTTTCCCTGGCCTTCTGTTTCCCTGCAGAAGCTGTCAGTGAATCCTCCCTAGCCCTCCCTCCCTCCTCTGCCCCCACCCTTTCCAGGGAGAAGTGACACACTTGGCTAGAGAATAGGCCCAGCTCAGCCTCCTCCTTTCTCTTGGACACACCTACTTAAGCACCGTGCCTTCTGCTCTGCACTTCATTCTGTGAATGTACTGGGGCAAACACTGCCTATGCGTGAGCCAGTGATGGAACAACTGTCAGCCTAACTCATAGTTGAAATTTTAGCAATATTTCAACTCCATGCTTCATTCCGCCTTATGTTTGGCAGACTTTGTTAAGGCCCCACCCCACATCCCCAGCCTCTAAGCTCACCTGCTGCGGCTCTAGTGAGTTTCCGTCCTGCTGACAGTCCCTGCATCTCTTTGCTTTTCCACAGGCACTGTTTGCACTACTGGAAGCAAAAGCACAGAGGAATCAACACCATCTTCAACTGGTGGGACAGGTTTGTTTGTTTGTTTGTTTAGGGCTGCTCTTGTGGCACGTAAGGCATATGGAAGTTCCCAGGCTAGGGGTTGAATCAGACCTGCAGCTGCCAGCCTACACCACAGCCACAGCAACTCAGGATCTGAGCCGCCTCTGCAACCTGTTACACCACAGCTCACTGTGACGCCAGATCCTTGATCCACTGAGGGAGGCCTGAGAGGGAACCCACATGAATGTGAGATCGTTGTAAACACCACGCCGAGATGCGAACTCCTGGTGGCACAGGTCTGAGGCGGGTTCCACGTGGTTTCTCAGGACTGGGCTCGTTGACAGACCCCTTTCCGGCTCTTCCTTCCTTCCCACCTTCTCACTCTACTTCTTAGGGGCGCTCCCCTCAAAGCGTCCTAGACCCAAATCTTGTTTCTCATTTGGGAAGTTGATATTTGGATCTTCATCTGTCTGACTCTCACTTCCATCTCTCAGTTGATTCTGAACAGTTCCTATTATGAAAGATAAGGATTTGATCCTATCCCATGCCCCCTCCTCCTCATTCAAACATATGTACTTTTCCAACTTCATGACTCAAGTACAGTTCTAAAATCCGTATTAGATTAAATTAGTGTTTATTACCAATAATGAAATCGGGGTTAGATATATGTTAATAGATATAATAACGTAGATATTAGTATAATGGCCATAAGCATAAATCTTATCTGTTCTACATGCATCTTACACTACATTTCCTTCCTGCCACAACCTTTTTTTTTTTTTTTTTGTCATATGGAAGTTGCCAGGCTAATCAGAGCTATAGCTGCCAGTCTCCGCCACAGCCAGAGCAACACCAGATCTAAGCCGCGTCTGTGACCTACACCACAGCTCATGGCAACGCCGGATCCTTAACCCACTGAGTGAGGCCAGGGATGGAACCTGCATCCTCATGGATACTAGTTGATCCATTATAGATGCGCCACCACGGGAACTCCATGCCACAACTTTTTGGTAGAACCCCTCTGACAGGGTCCACACATCTGACAATTTATCAGTTCTGTTTTTCCCTGGTAACGTTGCTTCTGCCTCCAGCTTCATTCTGCAGCAGTTTTTGTCTGAGCTATGCAGAACGAAATTTCCTTTTGCTTTAGTTTGCTAAGTCAGTTACTACTCCGTGTATGATTTCTAGCAGGTGAAATCTTTTCTTCCATGAAGTTGTAAGATTGTTGACATTGCTTCCAACTAGCTCATTCATAACGGCATGATGCTTGCATAAGGTGTTGTAGTTTGTAGAATCCTTTCACATATGTCATCCATGTAATCCTTCCCTCAGTTTGGTAAAAGAGAGGTTATTATCTTCATTGTGCAGATTCATTTAACACAGTGCAAGACAGTGCTTCTTAAATGCCAAGTCCTGTCAAGCCACATTGACAAATAACTCAGTCCTCAAAACAGCCCTAAATGGTAAGAACTATTACTGTCCCCATTCCACAGATAGGAAAATTGATGCACAGAGATTTACTCAAGTTCCATTAGCTTATGTATAAGTAGAGCTGGGTACTCACACAGTATGGTGATCTTAAAGAGTATTTTATGCTGCAGATGAAAATGTTTAATAATAGACTAAAAAGTAATTTTCTAGAGTCAACCAGCAGTTAAGGGGGTCAGAGGAAAGCCTTGATTCCAGTTTTGTTTTTTTTTTTAAACTCCATCTAAGATGCTGTGGGTGCTGAACTTCATAGCTGACTCATAAGACACCTCAGAGCATGAGCTGCTGACATAGCTGTGGTCAGTGCATTTGTTTGTAAATCTCTGTCTCCATCTGCAAATGTTTTCTTAGAACAGATTTTTTTTTTTTTTTTTTTTTTCGCCTTTTAGGGCTGCACCCGCAGCATATGGATGTTCCCAGGCTAGGGGTTGAATTGGAGCTGTAACCACTGGCCTACACCACAGGCACAGCCACGCCAGATCCAAGCCACGTCTGTGACCTACACCACAGCTCACAGCAATGCTGGATCCTTAACCCACTGAGTGAGGCCAGGGATTGAACTTGCCATCTCATGGTTCCCGGTCAGATTCATTTCCGCTGCACCACGAGACAGGAACTCCTAGAATGGAATTTTAGAAGCTATATTATTGGATTAAGAAGATATGAGGAAATAACCTTTTTAAGGATGTTATACAATTTGCTAAATAATTTGTCAGAATGATTGTTTGAATGTAAACTCACCCATGAAATAGGAACCACACCACTGCAACCGTTGAAGCACATTAATCTCCTTCCTTTTTTTATTTCATGGGTGGAAAATTGAAGTTTACCTTTTACAAATTTGCAAAAATTAGAACACTCTTTTGGTATTTATCAGCCATTAGTGCTCCTTGTTTTAAAAACTATCTTTCAGGATGGAGTTCCCGTTGTGGCTCAGTGGTAATGAACCCAAGCAGTATCCATGAGAATGCAGGGTCAATCCCTGGCCTTGCTCAGTGGGTTAAGGATCCAGTGTTGCTGTGAGCTGTTCTGTAGCTCACAGACATGGCTCAGATCTGGTGTTGCTGTGGTTCTGGCGTAGGCTGGCAGCTGCAGCTCTGTTGCGACCCCTAGCCTGGCAACTTCGATATGCTGCGGGCGCATCCCTAAAAAGACAAAAATGAGCAAACAAAACAACAAAAAATATCTTTCAGGAGTTCCCGCTGTGGTGCAATGGGATCTGTGGCATCTTGGGAGCACTGAGATGCAGGTTCAATCCCTGCCAGCAGAGAGGGTTAAGGCTCTGGTGTTGCTGCAGCTGTGGCTTAGGTCACAACTGTGGTTGGATCTGACCCCTGGCCCAGGAACTACATATGCCATAGGGCAGCCAAAAAAAGAAAAAGAAAAGAAAGGAAAATCTTTCATAATTTTTATAAGCAAAAATTAAAAATAAATCAGAACAATACTAAAATATTTCTCGGGCTCACAAAAGGTTTCTTCTCAATCGTGTTTATCAAAAGATTTCTAAGACTTTGAAGTCAGAATGATGCAGTGAAATATAAAAACACAAAAATCTTCCAATTCAGCCAACCTAAGATTTCTCCTTTTTTCTTCTAGAAGATTCCATTGTTTATAGTCTATATTTCTTTTAAAGAAGAGAATAAATTCCCATGAAATGCTTTTTACTACAATAATTACTACCAAGTGCCCAGTAAAATTTTTGGTCTTCTGACCGCTAATAAGTTATTAAGTAAAGCCCACTGTTTTTTGGTTTTGTTTTGCTTTGTTTTTTCTTTTAGGGCTGCACCTGGGGCATGTGGAGGCTCCCAGGCTAGGAGCTGAGTCAGAGCTGTAGCTGCTGGCCGACACGACAGCCACAGCAATGGCAGATCTGAGCCTTGTCTGAGAACTACACCGCAGCTCACAGCAACACCAGATCCTTAGCCCATTGAGCACGGCCAGGTATGGAATCTGCATCCTCCTGGATGCTAGTCAGATTCATTTCCGCTGAGCTACGACAGGAACTCCAGCCCAGTGTTTATTTTTTATTTTATTTTTTTAGGGCCACACCTGAGGCATATGGAAGTTCCCAGACTAGGAGTCCTGTCGAAGCTACAACTGCCAGCCTGTGCCACAGCCACAGCAATGCGGGATCCAAGCCACATCTGTGACCTACACCACAGCTCTCAGCAATGCTGGCTCCCTGGCCAAGGCCAGGGATTGAACCCACATCCTCATGTATACTAGTTGGGGTCTTTTTCACTGCGCCAAAATGGAACTCCCAGCTCAGTGTTTATTGATGAAACAATCCCTTGGCACAGCAGCACAGGTGGCTTAAGCAAGAGGGAGTAAGTGCCTGACTTGAACTAATAAAAAGTACCTGAGTTAACTCCTGGCACTTCCTTAAATGGTTATTTTTGAATTGTGAATACCTGACCAGAAGGTCGAAAAACAGCTGGAGGCACTAAAAGAATTTTCCTAGAAGGAGGGCCCATAAGGAGAATATTGTCCCTGGGTGAATACCCCTTTTCAAACACAGTGAGCCAATCTGAATCTGGTGACTGGCATCCAAATTTCCCCAGTGACTTGGCCTAGCAGCCTTCCTTCTTCCTCTTAGGCGACTTGGAGGTGGGTACGGTAGGGACTGTCCTAGGTCAATGAGACAGAACCCCCATATTCAGCTCATCACCCCAGTGACTTCAGCCAGACTCAGCAAGGCTCATAAATGCAGCAGAGGTCGCTGCAATTATGAAACTGACCCCCAGAAAAGACTTTTCTTCTTGCTAAAAATAACTTATTTTATACTAATCAGCCCATGGAGGGTGCTCAGTACATAGAAACAGCATTTTCTGAAAGGATTTCAAGACACAGAGGATCAGGAAAAATAGCTTGGGGTACATATTTTGGAAGTGGATAGAGGACTTCAATGCATGGCTCTGAACCGAGTATTTCAGCATGTTTGCCAGCGGCCTCAGCTGTTGAGAAAGTTCCCTGGTGATTGAAAACAGAGGGTTACTTAACTTGAGGTCTGGAATCTGACAGACATGGATTGAGTTCCAGAGCCCCCACTTATGAGTGACTGGCTTTTTGTTTAAAAAATTGCTTAATCACTTTGTTTTGTTCATTCATATAAAATGCGGGCCACAGATATTAATACCTCGCAGAGTTTTTGTAAAGATCAAATGATAGAATGTATGTGAATGTTTAATATATTGCCTTGCAAGTAGAGGGCTCAACAAATGGTTCAATTATCTTGACCGAATCTAACTCATTATAATGTCTGTCAGTCTATATCGACTCTCGTGAAAATTGTTATATGATTACTCAAAACTATTTTTTTTAATTGAAGCATAACTTACGACATTGTCTTAGTTTCATGTATACCACAAAGTGATTGTTACAGATCTATTTTTTTCGGATTATTTTCCACTTTAAGTTAGTGGATATAGTTCCCTGTGCTACACAGCAGTTCCTTTTCACTGATTTTTATATATAGCAGTATGTCTGCTAATATCATACTCCTAATAATCCTCCCCGACCCCCTTTCTTTTTACTTAGTCATAAAAAGGATGAAATATTGCCATTTGCAGCAACATGGATGGACCTAGAGATGGTCATACTAAGTGAAATAAGTCAGACATAGACAAGTATTATATGATATTATTACATATAGAATCTAAAAAAATACAAAAGAATCCATTTATAAAACAGAAATAGACTCATAGAAAACTGTAGTCTTAAAAACCAAAAGAAGAGTTCCCACTGTGGCTCAGCAGTAACGAATCCGACTAGGATCCATGAGGATGCAGGTTCGATCCTTGGCTTTGCTCAGTGGGTTAAGGATTCAGTGTTGCCATGAGCTGTCGTGTAGGTTGCAGACTCGGCTCAGATCCTGCATTCCTGTGGCTGGGGTGTAGGCTGGTGGCTACAGCTCCGATTCCATCTCTAGCCTGGGATGCCGTGGGTGCGGCTCTAAAAAGTAAAAAAACAAAAATCAAAAAACCAACAGAGACATATTAGTGACTCAGATGACTTCCTGAGAGGACAGAAATAAACATTTTTTGCTTGTTTCTTTGAACATAGCGAGTCATAAATCTCAGCTTATGAATCACTATCCTGGAATCTGCTGTAGGACAGAGAAACCCAGCTTCGCAAGAATCAAAGCTGCAGTTTACGAAGCTTTCCTGAGAGTGGGTGCTTCTCATTTCTTCCCTGGAGCACATTGTCAGTGATGGACCATGGAGGAGAAGCCCTCAGAGACTAAAAATATAACATTAGTGGTTAAAAGAGCAGACAACAGAGGCAGAACAAGTTGGTTCTGAGTCAAACTGACAGGGATGGATCCCGAAAGGTCTGTTCTTTCATTTTATTGTTTGGAAATTTTTACGTTTTTTCTTTCTTTTCCAGGTTTCCTTGCTGTGCTCCTCTGATGGATGTGCAAGATCAAGGAATATTCGGCAGGAGGGCGAGAGGGAGAGAAGTCTCCCGGGGAGATGGTAAGGCGCTGCAGCGAGATTCTTACTTGTTTCACAGAGGGACTTAAAGCTGACATATGTGTCCCTAACAAAGACAGAGTCAGGTAGGAAGAGTCCTGCTCAGTGATTTTTTGCTTTGGCTTCAGGTAATTTGTTTTTGACTCATCCAACAGCCCTGACAGAATGAAAGAATAGGCATCAAGAAGTCATGAGTTCCCGTTGTGTCTCAGCAGGTTGAGAACCTGGCATAGTGTCCACAAGGATGGGGGTTAGATGCCTGGCCTCACTCAGTGGAGTTAAGGATCCAGCACCGCCACAAGCTGTGGCGTAGGTCGAATATGCTGCTCAGATCTGGATCCAGCATTGCTGTGGCTGAGGTATAGGGCTGCAGCTGCAGCTCCCATTCAGCCTCTCGCCCAGGAACTTCCACATGCCACAGGTACAGCAGTAAAAAGAAAAAGAAAAAAAGAATCAAGAAGCGAGAAACTCTCTCTCTTCCCTGCTTAGCTATGAGCATAGAGAGTAAAGGTAGATTAGGATGAGAGTCAGAGGTCTTCAGTCTAGTGTAGTGGTGAACAAAACTGCAGGCCTAGTTTGAATTTATGTGCCCCAGACAAGCCTAGCTTTGCTAAGGCCGTTCCGTTTTCTGTCTTTGAACTGTTGTTACAGAACAAAACTTGGGTCTGTTCGCCCACTGCTCAGTAAAACCACTGTACTGACCCTGAGTTGTGGTGGAGAAAATACGGCATTATTGTCCATGCCACGCAGAGTGTGTGGGCACGTCATGCTCAAAAGGCTCCAACTCCCAGCGGCTTTGGGGCAAAGGTTTTGAAGACAGTGGTAGGGAGAGGGTCACAGGACGCATCGCCAGCTCGTCGTCCCTCTTCTGATTGGTCAGTGGGGATGTAACAGGGCTTCCTCACCCTGATGTTTCAAGAATCTCCACCTTCAGGTTCCAGCCAGTCTGGGGTCCACATGCGTGTGGTCAGTTTATAGTCACCACCCTCTGCCACCTGGTGGAAGGCGGTCTTACTTTCTGCACAACAACTCGAAGGTATGCATCAGACGTTTATCCGTAGCCCCCCAGGAGGGACTGGGAGGCCTCTGCCTTTTGTCCTGATCTTTAGCTGCTTGAGTCAGGTCTTTGGAACTCAGGGAGGCTCTAGGAGATGAAAGCCTTTTTCTTCTCCTACGAATAAGAGACAGGGACACAGAGGGGTTTCGTACCTGGGAAGTTCCCAGAGGACCCTGCCGCTGCAGCCCCTCCCTTCCCTTGATGCTCCTCGGTCTTGAAGGGGAACAGGTGCTGCAGGAAAGGGAATAAAGTCTTGGATGGAGACGTTAGTCCTACACTCAGCAGAGAAACTTGGTCCTAGGGAGACTCAGCGTCATAATAATTGTCTTTTTGGGGAGAGAAATCTTAAATATGCATCAAACAGAATTGCGAGTACCGTGATAGGTGCAGCGTAGCCTAGGTGGTTACCAGCGTGGACTCTGGAGTCAGACTGCCTGGGTTCAAATCCAGTGATTGTGCAGCTTTTGGCAAACTATTCAACATCTTAGTGCCTCTGTTTTCTCATCTGTGAAATGGAAATGATAAGATCATTTACATCTTAGAGCGGCTGTGAAGATGAATTAACACATGTAAAGCCCCTAGAATAGTATTATTCTTGATAATCTGACAGATAGACTTGGCGTATATGTATATTTGAATTCTCCCTGTGAGGTGTTTGAGCTGCTATTCAGAGGATAATGCCTACTTCCCGTGCTCCAGGAGAACTGAATGAGCGGGTGACTATAAAGCCTTTTACGCCCTGCCTGGCAGACGTTAGCAAGCCTCCCTCATTGCCTCTTTCTAGAAATCATTACTCCCTTTGCATTTTAAGTAAATGGGGCCCCAGTTTCATTTCAGAAATCTTTCCTTAGTACTATTCAACCTCTTTTGAATAGTTTTTAGCGATGAAAAACTGATTTTGTCACTAAGTGGCCTGTTATTTTTGAGGATTTTAAATTGTTTTATTTTTATTTATTTATTTATTTTTGTCTTTTTAGGGCCACACCTGCAGCAAATGGAGTTTCCCAGGGTAGGGGTCAAATCAGAAATGCAGTCCCTGGCCGACACCACAGCCACAGCAATGTGGGATGCGAGCCACGTCTGCAAACTACACCACAGCTCGTGGCAAATCTGGGTCTTTAACCCACTGAGTGAGGCCAGGGATCAAACCTATGTCCTCAGGGATACCAGTCAGATTTGTTTCTGCTGAGCCACAGTGGCAACTCCAGGGTTTTCATTGTTAAGAGGTGCTTCAGTGCGCAAAACTGAAATCTGCCTTTGTGGATTTCCTGAACGCACTGAGCCTGGTTCTGCTCCTTTGAACGGCACAGAGTGAGTGCAGTCTTTGGTCCTCACAGTCCTTGTACGGATGGGAGAGGGGAAGGCCTGGGCCAAGGGTATCCATGCATAGATTTCAGGGATCTGTGAACTTTGGTGGGGAGAAAAATGTCATCTTTATTTTAACTTATCTGTAACTAAATTTAGATTTCCTTCAATTATGAATGAAGCCAACAAATCTTAGTATTTTTTAACAAGCCCTATGACTTTGTCAACAACGGAAATCACACATATTTTCATATCACATTCCATTTGTTCCAGAAATCTTGAAATATCATTGACAGCATAACTTTGGAATTTCAGAGGTTGTTAGGTCTGCTGCTGCTTCTTGTTATTTATTGTGCTAATAGAAAAATCATATCCATTGCTGTATCACAAACTTGTTTTTAAAAATATTTTGGGAGTTCCCGTCGTGGCGCAGTGGTTAACGAATCCGACTAGGAACCATGAGGTTGCAGGTTTGGTCCCTGGCCTCGCTCAGTGGGTTAACTATCCTGCGTTGCCGTGAGCTGTGGTGTAGGTTGCAGATGCGGCTCGGATCCCGAGTTGCTGTGGCTCTGGCGTAGGCCGGTGGCTACAGCTCCAATTCGACCCCTAGCCTGGGAACCTCCACATGCTGCGGGAGCGGCCGAAGAAATGGCAAAAAAAAAAAAAAAAAAAAATATATATATATATATATATATATATATATATATATATATTTATCTTGGTAACTGTATTTCCACATAGTTGCTTTCCTTGTAATCCTGTGTGTTATAGTTTGTGCATTTAAAAACATTGTTCTGGGAGTTCCCTTCGTGGATCAGCAGTTAATGATCCTGACTAGGATCCATGAGGATGCAGGTTCAATCCCTGGCATCCTCGTGGGTTAAGGATCCGGTGTTGCTCTGAGCTGTGGCATAGGTCAAAGATGAGGCTCGGATCCCTCATTGCTATGGCTGTGTTGTAGGCCGGCAGCTGTAGTTCTGATTCAACCCCTAGCCTGGGAACCTCCATATGCCTCAGGTGTGGTCCTAAAGCCAAAAAAAAAAAAATATATATATACATATATATATATAAATAAATTGTTCTGGAGTTCCCCGCTGTGGTGCAACAGAATTGGCAGCATCTCTGGAGTGCTGAGATGCAGGTTCAATCCCCAGCTGGCACAGTGGGTTAAGGATCCAGTGTTGCTGCAATTGCAGTATTGGTCACAACTGTGTCTGGCATCTGATCCCTGGTCTGGGAATTCCATACGCTGCAGTGCAGCCAAAAAAAAAAAAAAAAAACTACTCTAAGAAAGCAACCCTAAGTTTCACCAAAAGACAAAAAATATTTAGAAACTCTGGTCTAATTCTTTGTTTAGGAGTCAGGTCTTCAAATATTAGAAAACAGGTCTGTTTTCCCAAGTTTTTTCTAGACTCAAAGTTCCTAGTATCCTATTTCAGGACAAGTCGACAGGAAGCTTCATCGTGGGAGAGGCCAGCACAGGAAATGAGATCCTCCCACCAGAGAGATGGAGCAGGTGCTGCAGGAACAGAGCTAGCTGGCGATGCAGGTGGCATCAGTATTGTATGCAGATCTCAGGCAGCAGCGAGCAGTCCAACAGGGAACGGCTGGTATTTCAAGACAGCACGCCATCTGCTTGGGTGTGTGTGGAGGGTAAGGGTGTCAGTTACACACAGTAGCAGAGCCACCCTAAGTAGTGGGCGTTGCTCAGACGGGGAATGGAAGTAACATTCATCAGGCATCACACTGGACAATTTACAGACATTATTGATTTCATTTTCACAGCAGACCAGTACAGTGGATATTAAGCTGACTTGGGAAAGTCAGCTCGGAGTGTGTTCTGGTATGATGGGAAGATTTCAGCTATTTGGGGGTGACAGTGGGTCTAGCAAGAGCCAAGCAAGACATTAATTCTAAAGTGGCTTGGGGAACGAGGCAACGCACCAAGAACACTCAGGCACAGCAAACAAAACAGACACCACTGATCAAGACTGGACTCAAAATGGCACCTGGGTTTCTAGAACAGAGGGAAGTGTCCATGGACCCTTTCACCTCTGTGCCTTTGCTCATGCTCTTCCTTCTGGCCGATTCCTACTAGACCCTCCTCTATGACGGCCGAACTTCAGCCTTTTCTCCTTCCTTGCAGAAACTGATTGCCTGTCAACTGATCATCTATCTTCAGGGAACTCATTCAACACATGACCTCCTCCTTGCCTTTCGCTTAGTGACTTTCCCTCCCAACCTGGCACAACTTAATAAAGAATCAAAGTGTTCTTCAACTGAGACTGCCAATTTACCTACACGGTCACAAGTAAATGCCTAGCAAGAGTGCCAGTGAGCATATCTCTAAATCAGTCAGTATTCATTTCAAGAAAAATACCATATGCTGATATTTAAAATATTCAGTGATGTTTTTAAAAGATGAATGTTTTCATCACGTGCTTTTCCCTCAAGTATTTTGAAACCCACCTGTGCAAACCATTGTTTTAAAAAAACATGATTTTAATTATCCTTTATGCAGAAGATTTATTGTATGGATATCAATGAATCTGAAATGGTATATAAAAGAGAGGATTCATCCTATTATTGGTGTTTTTGGATGCACCAAAACAGTGACAATTTATTTCAATTTGAGAACCAGTTACTGAGCAAATGCTGTTAACAGAAGGTACTCACTTTGGAAGATAAATCAGCTATGAGCTCTGCCTTTGAAATGCTTTTCATTTAATGGCAGAGACAAGCATAATGCTGAAATATTTCTGGAGGCTTACTGTTAAAGAGCAATACCTTCTTTCTAGCTAGAAATAAGTTTTCGGAAGATAGATAATTGTCTATTTCTTTCCACTTCCTTCCTCTTTCTTTTTATTACCTTTTAAAATCATTCATGGCATCTAACTTACAAGAGTCCTATAAGAAATCTCTTATAAATTTTAGGTGGATGTGCTGAACTCAAGTATTCTCATTAAACATTTCAGGATGGTAGGCCTTAGTAATTAGACACCATGTGGTGTATGTATACATAAATCCTGTAAGAGTAAGAATTCTTTTTGCAAATTACTAATTGATTTGTTTATTTAGATTAAAAGGTTTTGCTCTGAACCGTCTCTTGGATGATGGTGACATCAGGTTATATCTTTAGAGACAGTGTGAGTGTTACGTTGGATTGATTTTCTGAGACTTAGTTTGTTTGTCAGGGACATTGCCAAGCCAAATGATCTCCATACCTCATTGGTACCTATCAAGAAAGGCCCATTTTATTTATGTAGCCCATCGCTTGGGTTTTTAATGGTCATTCAGTTCTATATGGTCACAAGTTTCGTCTAAGGAAAATGTCAAGGTATTTTAAGTAGAACCTTGTAACATGGGTTAAGTTTAGGAAAAGTGTGTACGTATGTGCTGTTAATCGAACCAAAGTCTGAAAAATGCCCACATAAAAGCCTTTTATAACTTTGTTAGCTGATTATACTGTCTTTTTATGTAGAACCAAAAGACTTTTCTTGAATTAAAATTAATTCTCCTGATTCTATTAACATAGGAACTTTCAACCACATACGGGAAAATTTTTCATGTGTATTTTTCCACATAAGACATGGAAAGAGATCCTGAAATACTGAAGCATCCATAGCTTTTATCTTTAGAATATTTAAATGTACATTGTCAAAATGCCAATTATGAAAAGTTTGAAAACTGATGGTTCTTTCTGAAAAAGCAATTTCTTTGAATTAAAATATTGTGTGCTTTGGAATAAAATGGAATATACGCTACACACTTAAAGAGACGTCTTCTTGAAGTTCACAGACTTTTGCAAGTGTTGTGCAAGAGCGTTAACTCCTATTTTTGACAATTCTCTAAGGAAAGGTAAAGGAAGCATCTCCAAGACACTTTCCTTTGAAGAAATTAAAACTCTCCAATCATTGATACTCGGTTTTAGTGAAGTGCCATATGCTTTGGTCACACTTTAACCTTTCTTGCAGTGCAAGTGAATCCTAGAGGAACACGTAGGCAAAGGCAATGTAGCTCGGTAGAGAAGTGCCACAGTGACTAGGGAGCAATAAGATGCAAAGCTTGCTGGGGAGGAAATGCCCAGACGATGGCAGCCTGTCTCCCACCCCCACCAAGGTCACCAAAGACCTCGCTATCTCTTATGCAAGACAGTCCTGGAGTCCCCATTGTGGTGCAGTGGAAACAAATCTGACTAGGAACCATGAGGGTGTGGATTCAATCCCTGGCTTCGCTCAGTGGGTCAAGGATCTGGTGTTGCCATAAGCTGTGGCGTAGGTCTCAGATGCAGCATGGATCTGACGTTGCTGTGGCTATGGTGTAGGCTGGCCACTGTAGCTCCGATTTGACATTTGACCCATAGCTTGGAAACCTCCGTATGCTGTGGGTGTGGCACTAAAAAAAAAAAAAAAAAAAACCAAGAAAATCCTGATTCCTGTGACAACATACCTACAACTACCAGGTTGTTTAAGGGCTAAATCTTATGCCTCTTGTCAATTTCTCCTTTTAAGTTTCTTAGCAGTTGCCTTATATATTGTGGTGACCCTATGTTGGCTGCACATGTATTTACAATTGTTATATCTTCTTCTTGGATTGATTCTTTGATCATTATGTGATGTCCTTCCTTGTCTCTTAAAATATTCTTCATTTTTAAGACCCATTTTGTCTGATATGAGTACTGCCAGTCCAGCTTTCTTTTGATTCCCATTTGCATGGAATATTTTCTTCCACCCCCTCACTTTCAATTTGTATGTGTCCCTAAAAGTGAAATGGGTCTCTTGAAGACAGCATATATATGGGTCTTGTTTTTGTATCCATTCAGCCAGTCTATGTCTTTTGGTTGGGGCGTTTAGTCCATTTACATTTAAGGTAATTACTGATATGTATGTTCTTATTGTCATTTTATTAACATTTTGGATTTGGTTTTGTTGCTCCTTTTTCTTCCCTTCTTCTCTTGTTCTCTCCTCTTGTGGTTTGATGACTATCTTTTGTGTTGTACTTGAGTTGATTTTTCTTATTTGTTTGTGTATCAATTGTAGATTTTTGGTTTAAATTTGCCCTGAAGTTTTGATATAGTCAAATACATGAGATTGTTTTAAGTTGTTGGTCTCTTAATTGCAAGTGCATCCCCAGTGTCCTGCATTTGTACCCTCCTCTTCTCACAATTTGTGATTTTGGTGGCACAATTGTGCATGGATGATTTCCTACCTTTACTGTATATATGCCTTTACTGGTGAGCCTTGTCATTTGTGGTATTTTTGTTTCTAGTTGTGGCCTTTTCTTTTCTGCCTAGAGAAGTTCCTTTAGTATTTGTCGTAAAGCTGGTTTAGTGGTGCTGAATTCTCTTAGCTTTTGCTTATTTGTGAAGGTTTTGATTTCTCCTTCAAATCTGAAGGAGAGCCTTGCTGGGTAAAGTAATCTGGGTTGGAGGTTTTTTCCTTTCATCACTTGAAGTATATTATGCCACTCCCTTCTGGCCTGCAGCATTTCTGCTGAAAAATCTGCCAATAACCTTATGGGGGTTTCCTTGTATGTGATTTGTTTCTTTTCCCTAGCTGCTTTCAGTATTTTCTCTTTGTCTTTAATTTTGGTCAGTTTGATTAATATGTGTCTTGGGATGTTCTTCTTTGGGTTTATTTTATATGGTACTCGTTGTGCTTCCTGGATTTGAGTGAGGGGTTCCTTTCCCATGTTAGGGAAGTTTTCCACCATTACCTCTTCGAATTTCTGTCCCTTTCTCTCTCTTCTCCTTCTTGCACCACTATAATATGGATGTTGGTGCGTTTAATGTTGTCTCACAGTTCTCCGAGACTCTCTTCATTTCTTTTCAGTCTTTTTTCTCTCTTCTGTTCCACATCAGTGATTTCCACTAGTCTGCCCTCTACCTTGCTTATTCATTCTTCTGCCTCCTATATTCTGCTGTTAGTTGCTTCTAATGAATTTTTTATTTCAGTTATTGTACTTTGCATTTCTGCTTGCTTAAGTTTTAAATCTTGTATTTCTTTGCTCAGTGTTTGCTGTAAATTATCAATCTTTGCCTCCAGTTTATTTCCAATGTCTTGCATCATCTTCAGCACATCAGTCTAAAGTCTTTTTCCAGATCACTTAGCTGTTTCTCTGCTTTTTTCCTTCTTGTTCCCTTGCCTAAGCTATAGTTCTCTGCCTTTTCATTTTTACAGGTTTTTGGTATCGTCTCCTTTTTGCAGACAGTGGAGTTGTAGCCTCTCTTACCTCTGATGTCTGCCCCCCTTTGTGGCTGAAGTTGGTACAGGAGCTTGCTGTAGGCTTCCTGATGGGAAGGACTGGTGCCTGCCCACTGGTAGTAGGCACTGATTCCTATCCCTCTGGTGGGTGGGGCTGCAGGTTAGAGTCTGCTGTGTGCCTGGTGGTGGTGGGGGGCTGTTTACTGATGGGTGAGGCTGTGATCCTACCTGGATTATTGTTTGGCCTGGGGCTTCTCGGCACTGATGGGTGGGGCCAGATTTTCCCAAAAGTGGCCCCCTCTAGAGTTACACAGCTGATGAATATTCCCAAGGGATTTCCTGCAATGTCCTTCCCCCACAATGAGCCATAGTCACCCACTGTTTTCCCAGGAGATCCTCCAAGAACTTTAGTCAGGTCCAACCCAGATTCCTATGGAGATTCTGCTTTGCCCTGGGACCCAGTGCATGTGAAAGTCTGTGTGTGCCTTTCAAGAATGGGGTCTCCATTTCCCCCAGTCCCACAGAGCTCCTGCACACAAGCCCCACTGGCCTTCAATGCCAGATGCTCCAGGGGTTCTTTCTCCCAATGCCAGATTCCCATGCATGGGAACTTGACATGGGAGTAGTGAGAGTTCTGCCTCTGTGATACAGTTACTTTCCAGTCTGTGGGCTTCCCACCCAGGAGGTATGGAGTTGCTTATATTGCATAATCACCTCTCCTACCTCTTGATGAGGCCTCGTCTTTGTCCTCTGGAGTAGGATATCTTTTTGAAGGTTTCCAGTCCATTTGGTTGAAGGTTGTTCAGCATTTGGTTGTAATTTTGTTGTTTTTATGAGAGAAGGTGAGCTCCAGTCCTTCTGTTCCGCCATCTTAATCCCATCCCTTATGCTTCTTAAAGAAGGGTATTTTAAGGTGCAAAATACGTAAGTGGAATGATGATGAGAAAGTGTAATTTGCTGAGGCATGAATATATCCTAGGTATTATGAAAGCGTAACAAGCTGTAATCTCCAGCAGAATGGTTCTTTAAGACTTGCACACTTTGGTACCATTTTGCCCCTTGTTTTTTTTCCCAGAGGAAAGAACCAAAAAAATAAAGTTCACATTTTGTTCAAGTACTATTAACATTCCATCATCTTTAGTAGAAATAATAGCTTTACAATATCAATGTGACGTTAGATATTCCAAAGTTATCTCTAAATGCAGTGTGAATATCAAACTTTCTCAAAATTAGGAGTCCTAGTGATAACTGCAATTATCAATTGAAATAGGTAAAAAATAGCATCAGAATTTCCCTCTTTGTAGGTCAGTGTTCACTGCTGAGTGTGCTGTAATTATGTACACTAAATGAGCTACAGCTTGAGCTAAGAATACCATACTGAGTACTAGAAAGCTGTAATTACACAACAACATAATATATGCTTGTCAAGATTTCTACTGTCAAATAGCATCTGGCAGAGTTAAAAGTCCAACTTGGGGGTTAAAATAATTGGTCTAGACTGAACTAATTCATGGCATTTTGGCTCAAGTAGTACAAGTCACATGACTCATAGATGAACACAGTGATAACGAATACATCTAGAAATAGTGCAAAGTCATGTAACTGCATTACTTTAAGACACACAGCTTTTCCAAGACTGAACACCTGCTATGCAGCTATGTACTGTACTGGGTGCAGAAGATTTAAAACAAAACAAAGCGGGAGAGGAGGAAATAATTCCTGACTGCTAACTGCTCATAATTATGACATACAGTGAATTTGTGTCTTCATAGAGCTATGTAAAAAGTATAATGGGTTAATAATGCTGTTGACAGCTCTGCTGTCTTCTTTTTCTCTTTTTTTCTTTTTAGGGCTGCACTCACTGCATATGGAAGTTCCCAGGCTAGAGGTCAAATCAGAACTACAGCTGCAGGCCTACACCACAGCCACAGCCACAGTGCAGGAGGCGCATCTGCAATTTACACCACAGCTCATGGCATGCCGGATCCCGGGCCCACTGAGCAAGGCCAGGGATCAAACCTGTGTCCTCATGGATACTAGTCAGATTCGTTTCTGCTGCACCACGAGTGGAACTCCCACAGCTCTGCTGTCTTTAATGATGGCCTCCATTAAATCACTGCTCTATTGTTTTATTGGAAGATGTTTCCTTTAAACCTCATATTCTTCATATATATATATATATATTTAAACATTTCTCTTTCTTTTCCAATCTTTGTATTGATGTGATAGGTTTTTTGTTTTTACAGTTAAGACAGTATTTCCAACGAATAGCTCTTAAAAGAAAGTGCAAGGTGCAATTTCTTTCTTATTTTTTTAACTTGGTGAATTTTATTACATTTATAATTGTGCAATGATCACCACAACCCAATTTTGCAGCATTTATTTTTTTATATAGTGATTTTTATTTTTAGAATTACATAGGGTAGCCTTCATAAAGATCTTTTTGCTATGAGTTTCTCCCTCCTTGCTTAACCATCATATTTTACTTGAGTCCTGTCTACGTTGCTAAGAGCAGCTAAAATTATCCCTATTGTTACAAATTTGTTCTTCCATCTGTCCCCCGTAATGAATATCGAGACATTTGTTCTCTTTAATAAGGTTCATCTTAGTGTTTTTTTTTGTAGGTCTTACCTCTGATATCCATTTAGCTTACAAAAATCTATTTGGTGATATTGAAAGAATTGATTTTTATCATTTTCAGGAGCTTGTTTCTTTTTTTTCTTTTTTTTTTTGGTGTGTCTTTTTTGCCATTTCTTGGGCTGCTCCCGCAGCATATGGAGGTTCCCAGACTAGGGGTCTAATTGGAGCTGTAGCCACTGGCCTACGCCACAGCCACAACAACGTGGGATCAGAGCCGCGTCTGCAACCTACACCACAGCTACACCACGCCGGATCGTTAACCCACTGAGCGAGGCCAGGGACCGAACCCGCAACCTCATGGTTCCTAGTTGGATTCGTTAACCACTGCGCCACGACGGGAACTCCAGGAGCTTGTTTCTAAGATATTTAGATTTCTTATGAATATTTTGAGAAATTTCCAGTTTCTACAGTCATGTGTTTGCATAGAAACCTTGTCCAAGTTTATTATGATGGAGCATAATTTCATTTTGTACATGTTCAATTCAGGGAATGATGTGTGTATCTTGATGCAACTGCTCTCCTGACACTCTTATTAAGCAACAAACTTGGATCATCAGGCAAAAATGATCACATTGCCTTAGCCAATATTGGCTGGTCATCATTTCGGAAATTATGCAAGAGATGCCTGTGCTTAAATTTCCTTCTCTTTGTGAGCACTCATGTGAATGTTCAGAGGTTACTAAATATGACTTCTGCAAGAAAGCTATGGACTATTGATTACTGTGCTGCTTGCTGAGATAAAGCAGCACAAGTGGTTCTACCCGTTTGTGACATAATGCATTCCTGAAATTCATAATTATACAGCCTAAAAGGACTGACCATGTGAATTAGGAAACCCACAGTAATTGTAGGTATTTATTAGGCAGATCTGAATAAGCTGATTGTTGAAATGCAAAGCAGAAATTACCTCTGCCATTAAAAAAGACCAGCTGATTTCATAGTGTGAGCCACAAGCCTTCTCTTCGCTGTTCCTCTTGTTGTAGGTAGTTCACTGGACTATAGGTTTCTCCTTATCTGCTTCAGATACACAAATTCCTTTTTGATTTTATCCTTTCCTTCCTCCCTCACTTCCTCCTTCCCTTATCGCTCCCCCCTTCCTGCCTCCCTTCCTTCCTTTCTTCTTCCCCCTCTCTTTCTTTCCTTCTTTCTTTTCAGATAAGATAATCCCAACTGAATCAACAGAAAGGCTACAGAACTAATAAGAGACTTTGGTAAGAAAGCCAGATACAAGAAGGTCTCTCACAAAAATCTGTTCCTCTGCACCAGCAATAGTCAACTGAAAATAGAACGAACTGCGCAATGCCATTCACAGTGGCGATCAGAACTGCAAGCAGAACTCAGCCAGATAAACAATGTACAAGATCACTGTGGAGAAAAAGTTTAAGGGTTCAAAAGCCTGAATAAACGGAGTGCTGTACATGCTCATGGAATGAATGGAACAATGTAAAAGCGCCAGTTTTCTAAAATTAATCAGTAAATTGGGTTACAATTAAAATTACAGTAGGACTTGGAATTCCCTTCATGGCTCAGTGGTTAACAGTTCCAACTGGGATCCATGAGGATATAGGTTCGATCCCTGGCCTCTCTCAGTAGGTTAAGGATTTGGCATTGCATGAGCTGTGGTGTAGGTTGCAGATGCAACTCGGATCCCACATTGTTGTGGCTGTGGTGGAGGTCAGCAGCCGTAGCTCCAATTTTGACCCCCAGGAACTTCCGTATGCCATGGGTGCAGCCCTAAAAAGCCAAAAAAAAAATTTAAACATACTTATTCTGACATGTATAAGAAGACTAAATATATTATGAGTAATTAAAGAAATTTTGAAAAAGGGCAGTGGCGGAGGGGTACTTGGAGTTCCCTTCATGGCTCAGTGGTTAACGAATCCAACTAGGATCCATGAGGATGTGGGTTCGATCCCTGGTCTCGCATAGTGGTTAAGGATCCAGCATTGCTGTGGCTGTGGTGTAGGCCAGCATCTGTGGCTCCAATTCAACCCCTAGCCTGGGAACTTCCATATACCTCAGGTGAGGCCCTAAAAAAGCAAAAAATAAAAAAGGGGGGAACTTAACTGCCAGGTATCAGACAGCTGATATGCACAGGTAGAGAAAGAATTAATAAAGTGTTTAATAGATTAAGAAAATATCTTTTTATGGAGAAAAGTAATGCTGGATTCTTAGCTTATACTAGAAGCTATTTTTTTTATCAACCATTTTTTTTCATTACTGTCCCCGGAAAAAGTCTTTTTAGGTATACTTTTTCCTTATTTTCCTCCTTCCCAATAAAAAATTTTTTGGCCATGCCCATAGCACGTGGAAATTGCCAAGCAGGGATAGAACCTGTGCCACTGTAGTGACAATGTTACGGCAGATACCCAGCAGCCCTGCGCTGCAGCGTATCAGCTCTGGCGACAGCCCCGTGGCTGTAGCGTACCAGCTCCGGCAGCTTTGCGGCTGCAGTGGATCAGCTCTTTTACCCGGCGAGAAACCAAGCGAGCTCTCGGAGAGTTGGAGAACTCAGGTTTATGACGCCGGCGGGCTCAGAGGAGATCGCTCTCCAGAGTCTGAGCCCGGAAGAAGGGTTTTATGGGCCACGTCTTCCGGGTCCAAGCTTGGCTGGTTGGACTGGAGTGACATCAGGCAAGGTAGTAGATGCGGAAACAAATTTACAGAAGCAGATGCATGGGGGAGGACTGGTTGGGGCAGTTGGCTAGACTTTGCTTAGTCATCATGGCTGGGGTCTCTCCTTTCTACATTTTATTGGGACATTTTCTCCTACAACAACATCAGATCCTTAACCTGCTGCACCGTAGGAGAACTGTCCCAATAAAGTTTTATTACCATGGATATAGAGTATATCTGTTTATGGCCCTTGAAGAGCTATAAACTATTGTAATATCTAAGTGGTTTTTTATGCCCTAAACCCCAATTTCACTTTCTTAGGAGTGCCATTATCCTCACTGAGAATGCATGCTTATACCACATACAAGGGTGAAATCCAATTGGATGAGTTAAATGGAAAAAGTAAATCAAAAAATCTAATGGAAAAGGAAAAAGAAACATGTAGATTATTTTTCTAGCTTTGGGGTGTGGAAGAACTTAAACCAACACTCAGAAATACAAACTCTATGATAAAATGAAAATGGATGGAGAAGACAATAAAATTAAGAATTCCTCTGTACCAAAAGATATAATAGCAAAGTTGATTTGCAGGTCACAAATTGCGACAGGATATTTGAAACAACTAGAGTGGCAGAGTGGGAAGACCCTGAGCTCATTTCCTCCCAGGGGCAAACCCAAATCACCATCTTTTATGGAACAACTGTTAATTACAGTTGCTTAGGTTCTCCCCAGGGCGTGAGGGGTCTGAGCCCCACCCTGAGATCCTCAGCCTGAGGATCCTGTACCAGGAAGATCCAAACCCAGAATGTTTGGATTTGAAGGCCAGTGGGTTTACTTTTTGGAGAACCCAAAGGCTATAGGAAATAAAGAATCCACTCTTTTTTTTTTAATAATGATTTTATTTTTTCCATTATAGTTGGTTTACAGTGTTCGGTCAATTTTCTGCTATACAGCAAGTTGACCCAGTCACATATACATGTATACATTCTTTTTTCTCACATTATCATGCTCCATCATAAGTGACTAGGTATATTTCCCAGTGCTATATAGCACACACAAAAATCTCACTCAATCTCAGACCCAGGGCAGAAGCAGTAATTTGAAAGGAGACTGAATTAGACCAGACACATAAAGATCAGAGCAGAAATAAATGAAATAGAGGCTTAAAAAATCAATAAAAGTAAGAACTGCTTCTTTGAAAAGACTAAAAAAATTAAACCTTTAGCCAGACTGATTAAGAAAAAACAAGGAGTTCCCATTGTGGCTCAGTGGGTTAAGAACCTGACATAGTCTCCATGAGGATGAGTGTTCAGTCCCTGGCCTTGGTCAGTGGTTAAGGATCCAGCATTGCCTACAAGCTGCAGTGTAGGTTACAGATTCAGCTTGGATCTGGTGCTGCTAAGGCCGTGGCAAAGGCTGGCAGCTGCAGCTCATATTCAACCTCTATCCTGGGAACTTCCTTATGCCACCATAGGTGTGGCCATAAAAAAGAAAAAGGATAAGTTATAATAGATACAACCAAAATATAAAGGATCCTAAGAGATGACTATAAACAACTATATGCCAATAAAATGGACTACCTAGAAAAAGTGGACAGATTCCTAGAAAGGGACAATATCCCAAGACAGAATCAGGGAGAAGTAGAAAATATAAATAGGTTGATTACCAGAAGTGAAGTTGAATGAGTGATCAAAAATCTTCCCACAAACAAACAGCGAGGACCAGATGGCTTCACAGGTAGAGTCTACCCAACATTTAGAGAAGCGTTGATCCCCATCTTTTTCAAGATACTCCAAAAATTGCAGAGGAAGGAGCACTTCTGAACTCATTCTATGAAATACCAAAACCAGAAAAAGGTATGGCAAAAAAAGAAAATACTGGCCGGTATCACTGCTGAACATAGATGCAAAAGTCCTCAGCAAAATATTAGCAAACCAAATTCAACAATACATTAAAGGATTACACATCATGATCTTTTTACAAATAATAGAGTTGTAGCCTCTCTTACTTCTGATGTCTGCCCCCCCTCGTGGCTGAAGTTGGTAGGGGGGCTTGCTGCAGGCTTCTTGATAGGAGGGGCTGATGCCTGCCCACTGGCAGGTGGAGCTGATTCCTATCCCTCTGGTGGGTGGGGCTTTGTCTCTGGGTGAGATTAGAGGTGGCTGTGTGCCTTGGGGGTCTTTAGGCAGCTTGTGTACTGATGGGTGGGGCTATGATCCCACCTGGATTGTTGTTTGCCCTGGGGCTCCTCAGCACTGATGGGTGGGGCCAGATTTCCCCAAAATGGCCACCTCCAGAGAAGGGCACACTGATGAATATTCCTAGAGCTTTGCTTCCAATGTCCTTCCCCCACAACAAGCCACACTCACCCCTGTTTTCCCAGGAGGTCCTCCAAGAACTGCAGTCAGGCCCAACCCAGATTCCTGTGGAGCTTCTGCTTTGCCCTGGGACCCAGTGCATGTGAAAGTCTGTGTGTGCCTTTTAAGAATGGGGTCTTGGTTTCCCCCAGTCTTGTGGAGCTCCTGTGCACAAGCCCCACTGGCCTTCAATGCCAGATGCTCCAGGGGCTCTTCCTCCCAGTGCCAGATCCCCGCACGTGGGAGTTAGTTGTGAGGCTCCGAACTCTCACTCCTGTAGGTGAGTGTCTGTGATACAGTTACTTTCCAGTCTGTGGGGCTTCCCACCCAGGAGGTATGGGGTTGCTTATATCACATAATCACCTCTCCTACCTCTTGATGTGGCCTCCTCTTTGTCTTCTGGAGTAGGATATCTTTTTGAAAGCTACTGGTCCATTTGGTTGAAGATTGTTCAGCATTTGGTTTAAATTTTGTTGTTTTTAGGAGAGAAGTTGAGCTCCAGCCCTTCTATTCCACCATCTTAATCCCATCACCTACATCATGATCAAGTGGGATTTATCCCAGGGATGCAAGAATGGTTCAATATCCACAAATCAATCAATATATTTCACTACATTAACAAATTGAAGCATAAAAATCATATGATCATCTCAGTAGATGTGGAAAAAGCTTTTGACAAAATCCAACATATATTTGTAATTAGAAAGTCTCAACAAAGTGGGTATCAAGGGAACACCCTTCCACATAAAAAAGGCTATATGTGACAAGTCCACAGCTAACATCATACACAAGAGTAAAAAGCTGAAAGCATTTCCTCTAAGATAGGAACAAGACAAAGATGCCCACTCTTGCCATTTTTATTCAATATAGTAATAGAAGTTATAGCCACAGCAATCAGATAAGGAAAAGAAATAAAAGGAATCCATATTGTTCTCCATAGTGGCTGTACCAGCTTACATTCCCACCAGCAGTGCAGGAGGGTTCCCTTTTCTCCACACCCTCGCCAGCATTTGTTATTTGTGGACTTATGAACAATGGCCATTCTGACTGGTGTGAGGTGGTATCTCATGGCAGTTTTGATTTGCATTTCTCTAATAATCAGGGATGTTGAGCATTTTTTCATGTGCTTGTTGGCTATCTGTATATCTTCCTTGGAGAAATGTTATTCAGGTCCTTTGCCCATTTTTCAATTGTGTTGTTGTTGGCTGTTTTGCTGTTGAATTGTATAAGTTGTTTGTATATTTTAGAGATTAAGCCCTTATCAGTTGCATTATCTGAAACTATTTTCTCCCATTCTGTAAGTTGTCTTTTTGTCTTCTTTTTGGTTTCCTTTGCTGTGCAAAAGCTTGTCAGTTTGATTAGGTCCCGTTGGTTTGTTACTTTTATTTTATTTATTTATTTATTTATTTATTTATTTATTGGGTCTTTTCTAGGGCCACACCCTTGGCATAAGGAGGTTCCCAGGCTAGGGGTCTAATCGGAGCTGTAGCCGCTGGCCTGTGCAAGAGCCACAGCAACGCAGAATCCCGGGATCCGAGCCACATCTGCGACCTACACCACAGCTCACGGCAACGCCAGAACCTTAACCCACTGAGCAAGGCAAGGCCAGGGATCAAACCCGCAACCTCATGGTTCCTGGTTGGATTTGTTAACCAGTGGGTCACAATGGGAACTCCCCTCCATTGGTTTGTTTTTGCTTTTATTGCTGTTGCTTTGGAGACTAACCTGAGAAAACAATTGTAAGGTTGATGTCAGAGAATGTTTTGCCTATGTTCTCTTCCAGGAGTTTGATGGTGTCTTGTCTTATATTTAAGTCTTCGAGCCATTTTGAGTTTGTTTTCATGCATGGTGTGAGGCTGGGTTCTAGTTTCATTGATTTGCATGCAGCTGTCCAAGTATCCCAGCAATGCTTACTGAAAAGATTGTCTTTTCCCCATTTTATGTTATTGACTCCTTTGTCAAAGATTAATTGACCATAGGTGTCTGGGTTTATTTCTAGGTTCTCTATTCTTTTCTATTGGTCTGTCTGTCTGTTTTGGTACCAGTGCCACACTGTCCTGATGACAGTAGCTTTGTAATATTGCTTGAAGTCTGGAAGAGTGATGCCTCCTGCTTGGTTTTTGTTCCTCAGGATTGCTTTGTCAATTCTGCGTCTTTCGTGGTTCCATATACATTTTTGGATTGTTTGTTCTAGTTCTGTGAAAAATGTCATGGGTCATTTGATAGGGATTGCATCGCATCTGCAGATCACTTTGGGTAGTATGGCCATTTTTACAATATTAATTTCTCCAACCCAGGAGCATGGAATATCTTTCCATTTCTTTACATCTTCTTTAATTTCTTTGATTAATGTTTTAAAGTTCTTAGCATATAAATCTTTTACTTCCTTGGTCAGGTGTATTCCCAGGTATTTGATTTTTTGGGGTGCAATTTTAAAAGGTATCATATTTTTGTATTCCTTTTCTAATATTTCATTGTTAGAATACAGAAATGTGACTGATTTTTTAATGTTAATCTTATATCCTGCTACTTTGCTGAATCTGTTGATCAGTTCAAGTAGTTTTTGGGTTGAGTCCTTTGGGGTACCCTAGAAAACTATACATAGAACTATCATATTCCCCAGAAATCCCACTTTTGCGAATATATCTGGACAAAACTTTCCTTGAAAAAGACACATGAACCCATGTATTCATTGCAGCACTATTCACAATAGCCAAGACATGGAAAAAACCCAAATGTCCATCGATAGATGATTGGATTAGGAAGATGTGGTATATATACACAATGGAATACTACTCAGCCCTAAAAAAGAACAAAATAATGCCATTTGCAGCAACATGGATGGAACTAGAGACTCACACTGAGTAAAGTCAGTCAGAAAGAGAAAGACAAATACCATATGATATCACTTATATCTGGGATCTAATATATGGCACAAATGAACCTTTCCACAGAAAAGAAAATCATGGACTTGGAGAATAGACTTGTGGTTGCCAAGGGGGAGGGAGTGGATGGATTGTGAGCTTGGGGTTAATGGATGCAGACTATTGCCTTTGGAATGGATTAGCAATGAGATCCTGCTGTGTAGCCCTGGGAACTATGTCTAGTAACTTAAGATGGAGCATAATAATGTAATAAAAATGAATGTATACATGTATGTGTAATTGGATCACCAAGCTGTACAGTTGAAAAAAAAATAATGGGGAAGTAAAAAAATAAAATAAAATAAAAGGAATCCAAATTGAAAAAGAAGTAACACTGTCACTCTTTGTAGATGACATGATGTTATACCTAGAAAATCCTGAAGAAACCACCAAACAACACTAGAACTCATCAATGAATTCAGTAAAGTTGCAGAATACAAAATTAATATATACAGAACTGTTGCATTTCTGTACACTCATAATTAACTATCAGAAAGAGAAATTTTTAAAAATCCATTTATACTTGCATCAAAAAGAATAAAATACCTAGGAATAAATCCAACTAAGGAGATAAAGACCTGTACTCAGGAAACTATAAGGTACTGATGAACAAAGCTGAAAGGGCACAGATTGAAAGATATACCATGCTCATGGATTGAAATAATTAATATACTACCCAAGGCAATTTTACAACTAAATACCATCCCTATTAAATATCAATGGCATTTTAAAACAGAAAAGTCCCTGAATAACCCAAACAATCTTGAGAAAAAAGAAAGCTAGAAGTATCATGTTCTCAGATTTCAAAATATACTACAACACTATAGTAATCAAAACAGTGTAATACTGGCACAAAAATGATGAAAAACAGAACAGAGAGCTCAGATATGAACCTACTTTTATTTGGGCAATTAATCTAACAAAGGGGGCAAAAATATACAACAAGGAAAAGACATCTTCAATAAATGATGTTGGGAAAACTTCAGAAACATGCAAAAGAATCAAAATGGATTACTTTCTCATATGTACAAAAATAAGTTCAAAATAGATTAAAGACTTAAATGTAGGACATGAAATTTCCAGAAGAAGACCTTTCTTACATGTACAAAAATAAGTTCCTGAAAAACAAGACATGAAATTTCTAGAAGAAGACCTTGACATCAATGTTATTATTTTTTGGAATATGTTCCTCAGCCAAGGGAAACAAAAGCAAAGTAAACGAATGGGACTACATCAAACTAAAAAGCTGTTTTACTGAATGGCCCAAGGACGTACGTTGCTTTCGCAGTAGGATGGGTCCCTATGATGGAAAGAGGAATAAGAGTGGGGATCAAGGATGTAGGAGGAAAATTAAACAATACCAAATAAGAGAGGGCCCTTGCAAAAGTTGGTGATGGTCGCATGCTGTGACTATCTCAAGGTTTCACGTTTTAGTCAAACCCCAAAACAACACAGTATAGATTATATTTTACCACATTCCAGCCAACAATCTAAAATGGTCTGAGACATGTACACCTAAATTCCAAACAAGTTATGGTGACAGGCCTTGCCTGAGCCTGACTGACTCTCAATTTGAATTCCAGATTCTATATCCTTTTCCAAAGTTATGGACGTACCGAGGATACACATTGCTTAGAGATTCTACAGTATATCACACAGTGGAGAGGGAAACAAAGGTGGGCATCAAGAATGAAGGAGAAAAATACAGCAAAATGAAATAAGAGCGAACCCTTGCCCAGACTGATGATGGCAGTATGCCACGAGCAAATCATTTCTCTCTACCTTAGGTTCAAAACCAAAAGCAGCAAGATACAGATTTGATCACATCCAGCGAAAATCATGTGGCGATCTGACACTTGCGAACTCATTTTGAATTGTTTTCATTCCCTTTTTTTTATTATTATTCTTGAGCCCTGTCATGAATTTACTATGTCACCTATCCTTAGAACTAGTCATTTGACTTTCCGCTCTCTCTAAAGGACTTTCTATCAAACTTGTCCCTTATGTTTACAGATTTCTTGTCACCTCAGAACAGGGTCATCCTGGTCCTTCAGGGAACAATAACTTTGCCTCAGCCCAAGTGGCTAGCATGGTGGTCAGTCTGTTTAGGACTTCAAGGGGGTACCATTCAGTGTATGGAAACTGTCTTGGGTAAGCAGAGGTCTCACAACTGATTGGGGAAACCAAAGGGTCTCAAAGGTGTTACGAGCAATTCTTTCTGGCCAAGACAGTGGCCTTGGTGAGTCGGGGGAGCAGTTGTAATGTGGGAAATAGGGGGTGAAGGAGTAGGGGAAGATGGAAAAAATAATGAGAGAAGAGAGAAGGAGGTGGCTATGAGAGGAACTCAGGGTTTTTTCTCATTGTAGTTTACCAGATTCAGTATGTGATCTGTTAACTTCAGAGTGTGTGTTGGGAGTAGGAAGGCAGCCACACTTGGGTGACCTGAGGGCATAGGTACTTGAAATAGAAAATTTGACTTCAGCCCTCTTGTCGTTGGAGATCTAAGTTGTAGACCAGTGGGCTGTGGAAGGCTAAAATGGAAAGTTCTTCCCTCGTTTCACAACTGCAGACAAATGAAAAGACTTAAAACTAGAAATTTGGTAGTTTGTACCAGAGATCCTGCCAATACCACATACCAGCTACTGACAATGTGGTTATTTATTATTTGCTATTAAACTTGTTCTTATTGATCTGTGCCAAGAGCATTTGCAGGATCTAATAAATAAAAGGAGAGGATACTGCAAGATTCTGTAAAACAAATTTTTTTTATATACCACATACCAAACAAAATTGTATCCTCATATATTCAGTGATTTGAGTGAGATAAACATTTATTTCTCCCTCACATAATATTTTAGGCACGAGCAGTCCAGGGCTGTTATGATGACTGCATTGTCAAGTCACAGGCTCCTTTTAGCTTGTTTCTCTACCATATATATATATATATATTTAGTCTTTTGTCCTTTTAGAGCTGCACCCACAGTGTATGGAGGTTCCCAGGCTAGGGGTCTAATCAGAGTTGTAGCCTCCGGCCTACGTCACGTCACAGCCGCAGCAACACCAGATCCGAGCCACTTCTGCAGTCTACACCACAGCTCATGGCAATGCTGGATCCTTAACCACTAAGCGAGGTCAGGGATCGAACCCGCAACCTCATGGTTCCTAGTCAAATTCCTTTCCGATGTGCCACAATGGGAACTCCTTCTACCATATGTAGAAGCTGAGCTTTGTCTTTATGAGCAGAGATGGTTCATTACCACATCCCTGTCCAAGGTTCTCTCCTTCCCTTTCCTGACACAAACTGCGAATCATTTCAACACTAAGCTCATGTCACAATGTCCAAAGCTTCACATGATCACATCCCTAGCTGCAAGGAAATTTGGGAAATGTAGTTTTATGGCATTGCCTATGCCATCCTAAGGTTTTTATTACTCTTGAAGAAGACAAAAATGCATGTTGGATGGCAACCGCCAGTCTTAGCCATGATAGGATATTCCTAAAAAATGTGACCAGAGGGTTAAGGATTCAGCATTGCCCTGAGCTGTGGTGAGGTCAAAGTCGCAGCTTGGATCTCTTGTTGCTGTGGCTGTGGTGTAGGCTGGCAGCTCCAGCTCCAGTTGGATCCCTAGACTGGGAACCTCTGTGTGCCATGGGTGTAGACCTAAGAAGACAAAAGAGAAGAAAAAAGTCCACAAAAATTTGACCTGAAATTTTTTCTTTTGGTGTGGGTGTTAAAAGTAGGCCGTGATAAGGGCTTCCTCTTACCTGATGAAGGCTGTGAAGGGTTCAGTTCAAATCATTTGTTTAAGTGTCTGACATGATTCCCGTCCTTGAGAACTTAGAGCCTCACTGAAGGACACAGGAATCTACACCAATTATTTCAGTATAAAATAAGATTTTAAATTAAGGATGCCAAAAATGCCACGGTGGACAAGCATGGAGAACTGCTCCAGATACGAGCTCTTTGAGACGTGCGCCTTGAACTCGAACTAAGTCTCGGAGGAACGAACATGCAAAGAGCGATGGAAATTAAACATGTAGACTTTTCAACCAGAATTGTTTGTAGACTAATACCTAGTTTAGTAGACGAATCGCTAGTTCAGTTCCTTCAGGGAAGTGATAAAATTGCCAGTAGTTCTGTTCCTAGTCTCAGTGACGTCTTCAGTGGGTCAGCAGCCTCCCAGTGCTGCGACACATTCCAGTTTTGCTCCCCCTGGTGCCCCAGCATTTCAGGAGCTGCCTCCAGGTAACGCGGATCTCCTCTGTCCTTTGAAAGCGGAGGAGTTAAGTGTCAGTCAGGTACCACTGCACTTGTAACAGGCGTCTGTGGCCCTGGTCTCGCTGGCTCTAGGTAACATGGCCCAGACAGATGTGAAGGTCCCCAGGGTATGTCTCTCCCATGCTCCTCAAACAAGGCTGGCGAGTTCGCCCACAGGAAAGGCCATTTTGTCTTCAACCTCTTGCCAGCCCGACTCCTTCTCTGGACAGAACTGGTCTGCAGTCGCGGCGGTCACTCCCACTGGCTGTGCCTGCCGGGTACGCCCGTCTCTTCACACTTGAGCTTCCAGTACAGAGAAGCCCTGGCGGTGCCAACAACGTGTGGAATTTTCTCTTCCTCCCTTGGGAACCCATCAGCACAGTACTGCTGTCCCACTGTGTTTCGTGAAGGAACAGCTTTCACTTTGCTTCTCTCTGCTCGTCATCCCCACCCCATCCTGTGCAGACAGAGTCGAAGGGGCCTGATCCGATGGCAGAGGCACCGCATAATACCCAGAATGGCCCTTCTCCCACAGCTTTGACCTCTGTTCCTTTTTCTTAGGGATGCTTCTCTCCAGGGGCTGCTCCTTCCCTTCTGCCGATTCTCGAAGCCCCACCCCTGTGGCCCCCAGAAGAGCCCTGAAGTGTCTGCGTTCCACTCGGTTTCCGAGCGGGATGGCCACCTGCCAATAGCGAGTTAAGGAAAGAGCAGGCTCTTGTTACATCACACGCCTCTGATGCGTCCTCCCTTTTCCGTTCTGGGCCTTCTCTGCGGAAGCCTCTTTGCCATTCTAATCACAGGAATGTGTATGTGTGCACACACATGTGCACGCGGGTGTGGGGTGTAAAAGCCATTTGGCGAAAGAAAAGGATGTGCCCTGTGGACAGTTCGTTCGCTCGCATTGACCAGGAAAGGGAAATAGAAGCCTGTATCCGGCGAGAGGAAGAATCGGAAGCAGAGGTTACGACCTTGAACGGGCGTGTCCAGGCACAATAAGAAAACAACTAGCAGACTGGTGAGCCCACAAAGGCCAGGAGGCGTGAACCAAAATGTCAAGATCCTTTTTTTTAAGCTGTTGAGCCCTTTGGGTGGGTGGTGCTGATTTAGGCAGCTCTCCACTGAGGCGATTACCTGTTGTCTTTGCAGCCAAAGGTGTAGGTATCTGGCCCTTGACAACAGCCTGCTATTTTTTTTTTTTTTTTTTTTTAAATCCCTGAAGCTAATCCGAATGAGGCAGAAGGTGGAGCACTCGAGTTGGTTTAACAACATGGATTCGTGACTTTCCCTGGTGGCATAATTCATGCTGGCAAATAAAACTCACTTCACTTGCTTAGGTGATTGGAGAAGTGAGTCATCTGGAGGGCATCAGCGCTGACTTCCCAAGGGTAGCCCTTAGCGTTGTGCCAAATGCCAGTAGATGCCAGCAGTAAATTGCAAACAGTGACTACGCAATCAGCTGTGAGCTCTGAGAGCCCAGCATCCGTGGGCATTTAACCACTAGCACTTCTGCCTCACATTCTTTCCGAGGAGATATTCGTAGTTCGTTGAGCTGATCAGGATGGCCAGGCCCTTTCACTGGAAAGGAAGTAAACAATGATTGAAATCGTTTGTCTTATTTCTGGTGAGGAAGAAAAGCATTGTGTTAGTGAATTCAGCATTTGAAGCTGAATACATAATTCCTTTCACGGAAACAAAGAAGAAAAGCAATTTTACCTGTTTTGAAGCTTTGCTTCCCCACTCCTGCCCTACCCCTGGGCTTTATCAGATGGGGAGTCGGAATCTTTTGAATCAGCAGAAGAGATAGTGGTCTCTGAATTTCATCAACGATCTAAATTCCTCAAATAGAATTAGAACCGCTTCCTGTGTAGACAAGTGTTTACTGGACAGAAATTTGATGACCTGGGTATTAAATTCAGCGATGCCAAGGACTTTCCTTTGTAGACAAAGGTCCTTCTTCCCAGGCTTCACTTCCATCGTTTTACTAAATCAAATTCAACTAAACCATGCCTTTGAAGTCCTGTTGGATTTCTTTGGTGGGTTTGATACCTTAGTCTTTTTCTCGGTGTGTTTAAGCCACTGAACCTTTCTTCTGTGGTGTCAGTTCTGTCACACACACGTTCATTTTTAGCCACCACCAAGCAGAGACTTACTAAAGGTCCATCGTCAGAGGAGGCAGGAATGGCAGACACTTGAGGGGGGCGCGCGTTGTGAGCATAATAAAGAGGGCTCCTCCCTGGGACTCTTCTCCTTACGTTGACTCTGCTTCTTCCAACAGTTTTCCATCACAATCTAAAACATGATTTGGGGCACCCCATTCACTGGTGACCATAAGTCACTTTGGGCGACTGTGTTCAGGAGACACCTGAGCAGTGTCTGCTTCTCCTTCTGATACCTGCCGCCCTCTTCCTGCGCTTCCCTGCAGGCGAGCAAATCCACGTGTCCCTCCTCTGTCCCTGGCTTAGCATCGGCTTAGCAACCAGATAGCTAGTGGGATTCACTCCAATTCAGGTTTGGTTTTATGTTGAAAACATGTTTCCCGAAAGATTTTGAGCTATTTCACACTGCTGCAGGGGAGCGGGAAAAGGGTGCTCGAAGAAGACATTACTATTTAATGCGTATGCCGTGGATAAAGCTATGCCTGGATTCACAAAACATTGCTATTCATGTTCAGCTATTAGCCAATTTCTTTTTCTTTTTTCCTTTTTGGCTGCGCCTGCAGCATGAGGAAGTTCCTGGGCCAGGGATCGAACCTGCCCACAGCAGCAACCTAAGCCACAGCAGTGACAAGGTGGGATCGTCAACTTGCGGAGCCCCCACAGAGCTCTAACAGATTTCTGATATTCCTTTGTGATTTCTGTCTTAGGAGTTTTGATGAGCCACACTTGAAATCCATTTCTTTCATGCTTCTCCTTACCTTTGGTGGCTCACCTAAATGAACAGGAGATATTCTCTTCCCTCGAGTCCTTATGCTCATTTTCAGGGTTTCTCAGTTCCCTCCAAAGAGTTTGGATTCCAGTCATTCGTGCCACACTCAGGCCTTTGCTGGCCCTGGGACACGGATCTTGTTTCCCAATCTCCGTTTTCTTTCTCCTTCTTCTCCATTTTTTTCTGCTTCCTTTTTCCTTTTGGTCCTTCCCTTTCCCTCTACTTTAGTCTCCCGGGGTTGTAGTCTGCTGCTGCTGCTTCCCCTGCCCCTTGTCCCAGCACCCAGGTGCACTACTGGGCTGAGAGCATTCTTCCAGTGGGGTGGGACTCGAATGGGACTGCCAGCTCGGGCAATGGACCTGGAGCCCCGTGATTTTGATAGGAAGTGATGGGAGTACAACCTATGCTCCCTCCAACCAGACCCACTACTCTTGTCAAAAAAAAAAAAAAAAAAAAAAAGTACCTTCCGTCTCTTTAGTTTTCTTGGGCAAAGTATATTTTCAAAAATTTAAAAATTTGTTTCTTGGGAGTTCCCTTCATGGCACAGTGGAAACAAGTCTAACTAGTGTCCGTGAGGATGTGGGTTCAATCCCTGGCCTCACTCGGTGGGTTGTAGATACATCGTTGCCATGAGTTGTGGTGTGGGTTGCAGACGAGGCTCAGATCTGGCACTGCTGTGGCTGTGGTATAGGCTGGCAGCTGTAGCTCCAATTGGACCCCTAGCCTGGGAACCTCCGTATGGCACAGGTGCGGTCCTAAAAAAGCAAAACATAAAAATAAAAAAATAAAAATTTGTTTCTCATACATAGAATAGATGTATCGAAGATTTATTCAAATCATTAATGAAGAAATCAGTAAGATGGTAAAGCTGATTCAAAGAACATTTAAATAACTGGATACTTAAAGTCATCACAGGAATTCCTGCTGTGGCCCAGCAGTAACAAACCCAACTATTATCCGTGAGGATGGGGGTTCAATCCCTGGCCCCACTCAGTGGTGTGGGTCGCAGATGAAGCCCGGATCTGACATTGCTGTGACCTAGGCCGGCAGATGCAGCTCCGATTCGACCCCTAACCTGGGAACTTCATATACCTTGGATGAGGGTCTAAAATGAAAAAAATGATAATAATAAAGACATTACAGGAGTTCCCGGCGTGGCGCAGTAGTCAACGAATCCAACTAGGAACCATGAGGTTGCGGGTTCGACCCCTGGCCTTGCTCAGTGGGTTAAGGATCTGGCGTTGCCGTGAGCTGTGGTGTAGGTCGAAGATGCGGCTTGGATCCTGAGTTGCTGTGGCTGTGGTGTAGGCCAGCAGCTATAGCTCCAGTTAGACCACTAGCCTGGGAACCTCCATATTGCTGTAGGTACAGCCCTAGAAAAGGGAAAAAGACAAAACAAACAAACAAATAAAGACATTACAAAAAAGAATTTTAGAATAAGGTTTGTTAGGTTAGATATAAAACTGGTTAATATCCTACAAGGCAATAAAATCATAATGTGAGGTAATTCTTCCATTAGACAGAAATCACATCTCTCCTAGAGGAAAAACATCTACAAGTTAAGATGCAACTGCACAGAATCTGAGATTTTAATCAACACTAGGTAGTTAGTCAAACAAAGATGTATTTCCAGAGATCGTTAAATAATCCTTGGCATTGAAAAGACGTGCTGTCTTTCCTTTGCCTTATTTCTAAGTTTTGGATATTTTGTTTCTGAACCCCTTTTTAAAAAAGTTTTAAGAAGCTCAGGGGCAGGGATTAAACATCCTAGGCCGTGCAGCTCAGCTGCACATGGTAACTAGTTTCTTGACACATCTGCTCTAGAGCTGTAATGATCTGCTTCCTGAGGTGGCCTCTTGTGACCAAGGTGTTGGTTCTAAGCGGGGTGGGGGCTCCAAGAATGAGACAGAAGCGATCCCTCTGTCCTGTCAGGTTAAAATCCTGTTGGAAGAGAACTGCTTTCGGAGATGCTACTCAGGCGGAATAAGTGTTTCCACGGCATTTGGTCTGGTAGGGAGGGGAGAGGGGTGAACAGCTGGTTTTTCCAGTAAAGGAACAGAAACACGTTCTGGGTGCTTATGTGCTGTAAGAACTGCCAGAGAAGCAGGTCTCTGCTGGTTGTGCTCGTTCCGAGAGACTTTCGCTGACAGCCCCCCGCCCAAAGTGAAATTCCAAACAATTTCTAGAAACCAGTAGTTTATGTTCAAAAATGTTACTGTATTCAAAAGCCTCAAAGATCTTACTTATAAGCAAAACAGTGTCTGAGCTGGGCTTCAGGCGGTGCCTCGGGGACAGCTTCTTGGGAAAGCGAAACTGACTGCAGGATAAAGGTCACAAGGAGGGCCTGGTGGCCCCTGACAAAAACAGGGCCTCTGAAGGTGGCAGCTGAAAAGAATCTTGTTTTCACGACGTGCGCAGTCCGGAGGTGCAAAAGCCTAGGTGTGCCGCACCTGCCAGGCTGCTGGACTTGGAAGAGAATTTCTTCCAGTAGAGATTTCCGTGAACCAGGTATGCCTAAGGGCGCAGAATCGTGCCTTCCAGGCCTGAAGCCGTCTGTTCTTTTGGTGGTTGGGAGCGACTGGACACAGACAGAAGGCAGACCGAGTCTCCCTGCCCTCTGCCGTGACTGCTGTGGGTGCTTGGGGTAGAGAAGGAGGTGGGGGATACAGGCTTCCCTCTGGGTTTGCTGCTAGAATTTGTAGGCACAGGTGTATGCACCAAAGAGGTCGAGTCTGGTCCCAGAACCACCTTTGCCACATCTGTGCCAGAAGGGAGTGCCTCTGGGAGGCCCTGCAGTTTCTCAGGGCAGGGGGTTGGCCTGGTCGCAAATAAAACAATCACGCAAAGCAAGTTCTTGTGATACTCTGGTCTTCCCTGCACCACCCAGAGATGGAGAATACAGAGCCAGAGGGAGTTCCTGTTGTGACTCAGTGGGTTAAGAGCCTGACTAGTATCCCTGAGGACGCGAGTTGGATCCCTGGCCTCTTTCAGTGGGTTAAAGGATCCAGCGTTGCCTCCAGCTGCCATCTAGGTTGCAGATGTGGCTCAGATCTAGCATGTGGCTGTGGTGTAGGCCGGCAGCTGCAGCTCCAATTCGACCTCTAGCCTGGGAATTTCTATATGCTGTGCGTATGGCCCTAAAAAGAAAAAGAAAAAGAAAAAAAAAAAAAAGAACACAGAGCCAGAGAGACCAAGGTTCACAACCTTCGTTGGGATCTGGAGCTAGAATGTCAGATTACAGTCCTGGCTGTGCTGCTTATTAACCCTGTGACCTTGAGCAAATTCCTTCACTTCTCTTGCCTCTGTGTATCCGCCTGTAAGATGGGGTAGTCAGTGACTGCCTCATTGCCTTGTTTGTGTGGATTAAATGAATAAATAATACATGGGAGGCACTTGGATGGTGCAAGCCGTGAAATAAGTGCTTGGTAAATCTTTTTTTTTTTTTTTTTTTTTTCTTTTTAGGGCCACACCCATGGCATATGGAAGTTCCCATGCTAGGGGTCAAATTGGAGCTACAGCCGCCGGCCTACGCCCCAACCACAGCAACTCAGGATCCCTAACCCACTGAGCAAGGCCAGGGATCCAACCTGCATCCTCATGGATCCTAGTCAGGTTCATTAACCCCTGAGCCACGAAGGGAGCTCCCGGTGATGGAGAAATCTTTGGCCCCTCCTCCTGCCAGCTTACCTTAAGCACCTTGTATAAGCAGCAGAAACCACAGCCAGGTGTAGCAAAAAGCAAAAAAAGGATGGGGTTTATTTTGAGGATACGTGGATGACTCGTGAACACTGAAGAACAGGAATGCAGCCAGGCCTCTGCTGAAGAGACGGGACCGAGATGCCCTCAAAGTATTTTTATCCAAAGCCTTAAACACTCCAAGTTTGTGCCCTTCCGTCTCAAAATTTTAATCTATAATTAACTTGTGTCTGCGGCGTGATCCAATCACATTTTTGCACATTTTTGCCATTTGGATTGCCAATTGCCTCAGTACGACTCATGGACGACTTTGTCCACTTCTCAGGAAATGGCAGTATCGCCCTCGTAATATGTCAAGAACATATCTGTATATGGGTCTAGCTTCTAAGTTCTTCTTTTCATTCCATCAGTTGTCTATTCCTAAACCAATATCATATTGTCTTAATTAATGGTTTTGTAATAATATTGATAACTGATAATTAAAATTTCCCCAGTTTATTATTCTATTTTTTAGGAATGTCTTAGCTATACCTGAGTCCTTCTTTGGAGTGGTTTAAAAATATGGTTGTAGGAATTCCCGTCGTGGCGCAGTGGTTAACGAATCCGACTAGGAACCATGAGGTTGCGGGTTCCGTCCCTGCCCTTGCTCAGTGGGTTAACGATCCGGCGTTGCCGTGAGCTGCGTTGTAGGTTGCAGACGCGGCTCGGATCCCGAGTTGCTGTGGCTCTGGCGTAGGCCAGCAGCTGCAGCTCCAATTCAACCCCTAGCCTGGGAACCTCCATATGCCGTGGGAGCGGCCCAAGAAATAGCAACAACAACAACAAAAGACAAAAAGACAAAAAAAAAATAAAAAAATAAAAATAAAAATATGGTTGTAAATTCCCTAGCACTTCCCATTGAGAGGCAGAATCTATGTTCCTTCCACTTGTTTCATGCCATCACTTCTGTAATATTCTATCGGTTGAAGTAGTTGCAAGCCCACTCCATGAAATGTGTGATCTTGGACTAGAAAAAGGATATAACCAGTATAATTTGGTGAAAATTGAATAAAGTCTGTAAATCAGTTAGTTTGTGTATCCATGTTAATTTCCTGGTTTTGATCATTGTACTATGAGTATGTGGAAGGTTAACATTTGGAGAGATATAAGAATCTTAGAAAAACAGGAGTTCCCATCTTGGCTCTGTGGAAACGAATCCAACCAGGAACCATGAAGTTTCGGGTTTGATCCATGGCCTTGCTCAGTGGATAAGGATCCGACGTTGCTGTGAGCTATGTTGTATGTCAAAGACGCGGCTCAGATCTGGCATTGCTGTGGCTCTGGCACAGGCTGGCAGCAACAGCTCGGATTAGACCCCTAGCCTGGGAACCTCTATATGCTTTGAGTGCAGCTCTAAAAGTCAAAAGACAAACAAAAACAAAAACAAAAACACTTTATGAATTTGGTAATAATATTTGTTTTTATTTTTGTTTTTAACAGACAATATTTAGATTTATGTAGATGCTTATAATTTCTTTGTTTGTCATTCCCACTTGCATCCCAAACTTTCCTTCTGGGATTTTCTTTCTAAAGAATATCCTTTAAAAATTCCTTTGGTGTAGGCCTGTTGAAAATAAATCCTCTCCTAGTTTTTACTATCTTTGGGTTGATCTCACCCTCATTCTTGAAAGAGAATTTTTCTTGGTGCACATTTCTAAGGTAGTAGTCATTTGCTCACGATATTTCAAAAATCTTATTCTATTGTGTTTCAACTTTCATTTTATTGCCATGATGTCTGCTGTCAGTTTGTTATTTATTTGGAAGTTATCTTTGCCTCTTAGGGCTTCGAAGATCGTCTTTTTGCCCTTGATGTTCTGTAGTTTCATTACACAAGGATTTTTAATTTATCCTGTTTAGTTCATACTGTGCATTCTGCATGAGTGCAGTTATATTTTTCATTTTCTGGAAAATTCTCAGCCATTACCTCTTCAAATATCACCTCCCCTTATTTTCTTTATTCTCATCTTCTGAAATCTCAGTCAGACCTTCTACTGTATATATGTACCTTATACTGTATATTTCCTACCCTCTCATTTTTCCATCTCCTATGCTGTGTTTTCCAATATTCCAGTTTACTAAATTTTTTTCTGCTATGTGTAATCTGCTAATTAACTCATTCACTGAGTTTTTATTGCAACAACTATGTTTCATATTTACTTGGCTCTTTTTCAAATAACTTTTGTATCCTTATTTCTTGCTTGATTTTATTTTTTGTATTTTTGCATTTATTTGTTTATTTGGTAGAGGTGTGCAGCTACCTGATGTAGGATCTTTGTTCCCAGACCAGAGATTGAATCCTGGCAGGCTGCAGTGGTGAAGACACCAAGTCTAATCACTATACCACCAGGGAACTCCTGTATGAAATTAAAAAATAGGGCGTTCCCATTGTAGCTCAGTGGTAACAAACCTGACTAGTATCCATGAAGATGCAAGTTCGATCCCTGGACCCGCTCGGTGGGTTAAGGATCCAGCACTGCAGTGAGCTGTGGTGTAGTTTGCAGACATGGCTTGGGTCTGGCTTTGCTGACTGTGGCGTAGGTCAGCAGCTGTAGCTCCAGTTTGACCCCAGCTTAGGAACTGCCTTATGCCACGGGTACAGCCCTAAAAAGACAAATAAATAAATAAAAACAAATATAAATCATGGTTACACTGTAATCATGACAATTGAGGTAACATCCGTGCCTTTTTGCCATAATGGAGTCCGTATAATTCTATGCATATAATCCAGAACAAGTCTGTCATTACTCCTAGAAGTTATTTGCAAAGAAATATGTTCTGTGTTTGGTTTGTCAGTAACATTAGCATCCCAGACAAGAAGGTGACATATGTTTAGGGAATGTTTACTGCTAATCAGCACAAGGCTTACAGAACACTTCCAGGAAATAACTCCTCCAGAGATGTGGGAGTATAGAATTTTGCTTTTTTGCGAGTATGGCTTTGGAGCCAAGCACACCTTAGGTTTATTAGCAACATTGCCCCTCATTAACTGTGTGATGTTGGGTAAAGCCTTTCCTCCACTCTGATGTTTTGGAAAATTATACCTATGTCCAGAGTTGTTGTGAGGAGCGAGTGAAATGCTGTCGTTCTTTTAAGGCTTCTCAGCATCCAAACTTTTCTGTCATAGACATTCCCGTGTATGAGTTCCGGGGAGGCTAGGGTGGGATGAGGACCCTCTAAGTGTTGTAAGTGTTCAGATCTTGGTATCCCGAGCTTCCTTGCAGCAAGAGTGTAAGTAGGTCATCTGGGGCTTCATCATTCAGCTGTAATTAAGTTTTGGTGCAGGAGCTGATGGCACAAGTGGGAAGGGGCTGGGAGATCTCTCTAGAGGCACAGCAGCAAGTGGCAGTGGTTGCAGCGGTGGCTATGTCAGCATTCTGATACAGAAATGATGTAGGTACGGGCAGCACTGGCTGCATGAAAACTGGTTCCAGTACGGAAGCGGCATCAGTCCAAACTGTACCATCTAGTGCTTTGTGATTGTGACAGGAGCTTTTCATCAGCCCAGTTCCATGTCACTACTCCTAAAAATATAGCTGAAAGCCTGATGTCTTCACATTTTCAGGCAAGGCCATGAGTAACCAATAGCCTTTGACTGAACTCTTTTATAGTGTGATTAGTTTAGAATTAGCTTCGGTTGCTGGCTACCAAGAACCATGGTTGAATTAGATTCTATGCCTATCCTCACAGCATGGTGACCAGAAAAGAGTACTCCATAAATGCGGCTCTTAGCAAAGTTATTAACAGTATGTTACTTATTTCACCTAAATATTGAATGTTAGAATAAGCTTTAGTGATTTTTGCTCCACATTTAAGAGCTTTTTATTTTCTTTTTAGAGCCGCACCTGCAGCATATGGAAGTTCCCAAGCCAGGGGTCAAATCAGAGATACAGCTCTTGGCCTATGTCACAGCCACAGCAACGTGGTGTCTGAGACTCATATGCAACCTGCATCACAGCTCACAGCAGTGCCGGATCTGTAACCAACTTAGTTAGGCCAGGGATCAAACCTGCACCCTCATGGATGTTAGGTTCGTTACCACTGAGCCATGATGGGAGCTCCCTAAGAGCTGTATTTAGTATCGCCTTTACTGGTATATCTTTTTGAAATGTTCTATATATATTTTCTGAATTATATCTTGATTAGTCTAAGACTCTTTACTAGACTATAAGCTTCTTGATGGCAGAGATTGTCTTGTTCACATTCGGATTATTTTCTGGCACAGTGCTCAACACAGGTGAACCCTTAGTAACTATTTGTGGAAGAGGGGTACATCATGAGCTTACTGATGAGACAGAAGTACCGTCTCAGGTATGTGGCTGGGGGATTAGGCCTATCTTTAGGGTGGTATTATCTCAGTAAGGTAGTTTGGTAAAGGATTGGTCCTCAACTCTAGGAACTCAATATTTCATTTAGCTGGAGTTGAACCCTCTTTTGGATATAGACTCACACTAAACAAAGTCATAAGAGACTGATGTATAAACTACATTTATTTCCATTAAGAAGGGTAACTTTTGTGTAATCTGGAATTCCGCTCATTTATCCATTTAATGAATTTTAAGCATTAACTATGTGTCAGCTGTTGCTATATCTTTGTATAAACAGTAAATAGAGCAGACGAGATTATTACTGTCACCCAATTTGTACAACTATGCCAACAAATGAATACATAATTGCAAATAAACCCATAATGGTAACTGTTATAAAGAAAAATATAGGGAGTTCCCATTGTGGCTCAGCTGGTTAAGGGCCCAACTAATATCCACGAGCATGCACATTTAATCCCTGGCCTCACTCAGTGGGTTAAGGACCCGGCATTGCCATGAGCTGTGCTGTAGGTCCCAGATGCTGCTCAGATATGGCATTGCTATGACTGTGGCATAGGTCAGCGGCTGTGGCATAGGCCAGCAGCTGTAGCTCTGATTCGACCCCTAGCCTGGGAACTTCCACATGCTTCAAGGGCGGCCCTTAAAAGAAAAAAAGAAAAGAAAAGAAAAGAAAAAGAAAAAAGAAAAATGTAGCAAGATAAAAGATAAAAATTGTTAGGGAGGCATGTATGCTGTTTTAGCTTGGATAATCAGGGAAGGGTTCCCTCAGAAAGGGATATTTAAACAGAAACCTAAGTAAAGTGAGGAAAGAAATACCAGAGAGGCAAGCATTGCATTTAAAGGCTTTGAGGCAGAAATGATCCTGGGGTGTCTGAGGAATAAAAAGTAGGCCAGTGTGTAAGGCAGCCTCTAGTGGTTCTCAGTGATCTCTAGCTCCTGGAATTCACACTTTCATGAAATTCTTTCCCCTTGAGTGTGGGCTGAATGTAGTAACTAGCCTCTAATAAATAGAATGTGCCAGAGGTGATGGAATGCCAATATTAGATGGCAAATAATGGTGGCTCTGTCTTGGATACTTTTTTCCTGCTCTCTTGTTTTCTCACTATGCAGAAAAAAGTTAACATGGCAGGCCTGAGACTACTGTCCATAGAAAAACCAGCCTGTAAGACTGGCCTTTGGCTGACATCTGGGAACTTGGCTGATAAACAGTCCCCTGCACTGATATAAAATTTTCCCTAATTTTTAAGGGCGGCTCACTGTACCTGAGCTGTTCATGCAAATAATGTGCTTTCCTCCCGAGAGCCTGGAATTTGGGGGTGCACTAGGCATGGGGTGCCTGTGTGGCCTGCCCCCCATAAAATCTTTGGGTGCTCAGTCTTTAATGGGCTTCTTCGGGCAGAAACATTGACACATAGTCTGCATTTTCTTGCTGGGAGAAGAGCGCGATCTGTGTGATCCCTTGTGGGGTGAAAACATAACAGAGCCTACAAATGAATTCTTCCGGACTCTGCTTGTGCCTTTTCCTTTATACCCTGGCTGTGTGTCCTTTTATTGCACTTGGTTTTATTGCTCTTCACTTTGTTGCACTTTGAAGATAGTGCATTTTTTTTTTTAAACAAATGAAGGTTTGTGGCACCCCTGTGTTGAGCAAGTCCCCTGGTGCCATTTCTTCCAGCAGCACACCTTCACTTCACGTCTCCGTGTCACCGTTTAGTCATCTCAAAACTTTCCAAACTTTCTCATTATTATTATGTCTGTTATGATGATCTCGGGTCAGTTATCTTTGGTGTTGCTATTGTAATTATTTTGGGCTGCCACCTACCTCGCCCATATAAGATGGTAAATGTGCTCTGACTGCTTCACCAACGGGCTGTTCCTCTCCCATCCTCCCTGTCTCCAGGCCTCCCTATTCCGTGAGACACAACAGAATTGAAATTAGGCCAGTAGTAATCCCACCACAGCCCCTGAGTGTTCAAGTGAACCAAGAGGAATACATCTTTCCCTTTAAATCAGAAACTAGAGAAGGGAGTTCCTGCCATGGCTCAGTGGAAACGAACCTGACTAGCATCCATGAGGCCGCAGGTTCGATCCCTGGCTTTGCTCAGTGGGTTAAGGACCCAGCGTTGCCATGAGCTGTGGTGCAGGTTGCAGACATGGCTCAGATCTGGCATTGCTGTGGCTGTGGTGCCGGCTGTCAGCTATGGCTCCATTTCAACCCCTAGCCTGCGAACCTTCATATGTTGCAGGTACAGCCCTAAAAACAAAAACAAAATAAGCAAACAAAAAACTACAAATGATTAAGCTCAGTGAGGAAGGCACACTGAAAGCCAAGACATGCTGAAAGCTAGGCCTCTGGCACCAGTTAGCTAAGCTGTAAATGCAAAGGAAAAGTTCTTGAAGGAAATTAAAAGCGCTGTTGCAATGAACTCACAAACGATGAGAAAGTGAAACAGACTAATTGCTGATACGGGCAAAGTTTTAGTCGTCCGGACAAAAAAGTTGAACCAGCCACAACATTTCCTTAAGCCAAAGCCCATTCAGAGCAGGACCCTAACTTTCTTCAGTTCTGTGAAGGCTGAGAGAGGTGAGGAAGCTGCAGAAGGACAATCTGAATTTAGCAGAGGTTATTCCTGAGGTTTGAGGAAAGAAGTCAACTCCCCCCATAACATAAAAATGCAAGGCAAAGCAGCAAGTGCTGGTAGAGGAGCTGCAGCAACTTATCCAGAGGATCTATGTAAGATAATTCATGAAAATGATACACTAAACAGCAGAATTTTTTACTGTAGACTGAACAATCCTATTTTGGGAGATGATGCCATCTATGACTTTCACGGCTAGAGGAAGTCAATGCCTGTCGTCACAGCTTCAAAGGACAGGCTGAGGCGAATGCAGCTGATGACCTGAAGTTGAAGCCGGTGCTCATTTACATTCCCCAGATCCTAGGACCCTGAAGAATTATGTTACATCTCCTCCGCCTGTGCTCTGTAAGCGGAACCACAAAGCACGGATAACGGCACATCTGCTTACAACATGATGTACTGAATGTATTAAGACCACGTTTGAGAACCACTGCCTTGGGAAAAGATTCCTTTCAAATTATCACTGCCCATGGACAATGCACCCGGTTACCCAGGAGCTCCGATGGAGATGTATAATGAGATCAATATCCTAAGGCTACAGTTGCCGTAGAGAGCGATTCCTCTGAATCACACAAAGTAAATCGAAAACCTTCTGGAAAGGAGTCACGATTCGAGAAGCCATTAAGAACATTCATAACTCATGAGAAGTGGTCAAAATATCAATATTAACAAGAGTTTGGAAGAAGTTGATTCCAATCCTCATGGAAGACTTTGAGGGGTTCAATACTTCAGTGGAGAAGGTAACTACCCATATGGAGAAAACAGCAAAAAAACTAGGATTAGAAGTGGACCCTAAAGATGACACTGAATTGCAGGAATTTCATGTTAAAACTTTAATGGATGAGAAGTTACTTCCCGTGGATGAGCCAAGCAAGTGGTTTCTCAAGATGGAATTTACTCCTGGTCAAGATACTGTGACAATTACAAAAATGACAACAAAAGATTTAGAATGCTACGTAAACTTAGTTAATAAGGCAGGGGCAGAGTTTGAGAGGGTTGACCCCAGTTTTGAAAGTTCTACTGTGGGTAAAATGCTATCAAATGACGCTTCATGCTACAGAGAAATCATTTGTGAAAGGAAGAGTCAGTGAATGCGGCTAACTTTACGGTTGTCTTAAGAAGATGCCACAGCCACCCCAGCCTTGAGCAACCACTAGCTGAAGGCTGCTGATGGGTCAGCAGCCATCAACATCCAGGTAAGACCGTCTACCAAGAAAAATATTAAGATTCACTGAAGGCTCAGATGATGCTTAGCAATTTTTAGCAATGAAGTGTTTTTAATTAAGGTAAATACACTGTTCCTTTAGGCATAGTGCTATTGCACATTTAATAGACTACAGTATAGTGTAATTATAACTTTTACATGCACTGAGAAAACAAAAGTTTTGTGACTCACTGTACTATGATATTCACTTAATTATTAGGCCCAGAAGCAAGTCCCCAAAATCCCGAGGTGTGCCCATATGTCTCCCCGTGAGTTCTTCCAGCTTACCTCTGAATGTGGACGTGGGTGTGAGGATCCCCAACACACTCATTGCGAGGAAGAAAGCTGCCATAAGTTGCCCTATGGAATGGTTCTTGTGACAGGAAACTGAGGGAGGCCTCTGGCCTATAGCCTGCACGGAGGCACTGAGGCCTTCAGACGAAGAGCCTGTAAGGAATAGAGGTCCACGTGAGAGAGTTTGCAAATCCTCCAAATAAGCAAATCCTCCCTGAGTTGAGCCTTTGGATGAGGCTGTTGTCATGACCAACATCATGATGACAGCTTTGGGACAGACCTTGAACCAGAGGTACCATCTAAACTGTATTTGGGTTCCTGGTACCATTAGATAATAAAACTTCCTTGTTTTCAGCCTTTAAGTTTTAGGGTGATTTGTAATGCAGCAGTAGATAACTAATACAGTCAGTGTGGCTGGAATACAGAGAGCAGTGTGGTGGGGATGAGCTCAGAGATACAGAGAGGCATTAGATCACACAGGGCTTTCTAGTCTATGGTAAGGTGTTAGGGTTTTATCCCATTAGAGGATTTGGAGCAGGGAAGTGAGCACATTATTTCCTGCAGGCTAGTGGTTTTCCACTGTATCTGTGCTTTTATTTTTTCTTTCCTTATTTTTTTGGCTGTACCTTTCAGCCAGGGATCGAACCCATGCCACGGCAGCGACCTAAGCCACTGCAGAGACAACACCGGATCTTTAACCCATTGCACCACAAGAGAACTCCTCACATTTTAGAATCACCAGGGTAAAAATATGGATGCCAGGCCCCATCCTTAGAGATTCTGGCTCAGTTGACAACAGTTTTTGATTTTTTATTTATTGCATTTTCTATCAATTATCTTCTATATTTTTGGCTAAAGATATTTGTCTGAATCTTTTTTAGTTGAATTTTTTTATTAAAGTATAGTTGATTTACAATGTTGTGCCAATTTCTGCAAAGTGGCCCAGTCATACACATATGTATGTATTTCCTTTCTTATATTATTTTCCATCATGGTCTATCCTAAGAGACTGGATGTAGTTCCCTGTGCTATAGAGCAGGCCCTCATTGCTCATACATTCTTTCTTTCTTTCTTTCTTTTTTTTTTTTTTGTCTTTTTGCTATTTCTTTGGGCCGCTTCTGCGGCATATGGAGGTTCCCAGGCTAGGGGTCCAATCGGAGCTGTAGCCACCGGCCTACGCCAGAGCCACAGCAACACGGGATCCGAGCCGCATCTGCAACCTACACCACAGCTCACGGCAACGCCGGATCGTTAACCCACGGAGCAAGGGCAGGGACGGAACCCGCAACCTCATGGTTCCTAGTCGGATTCGTTAACCACTGCGCCACGACGGGAACTCCTGCTCATACATTCTAAATGTAGTAGTTTGTGTCTACTAACCCCAAACACCCAGTCCGTCTCAGTCCCTTTCCTCCATCCTCCTTGGCAGTCACAGGTCTCTTCTCTGTCTGTGAGTCTGTTTCTATTTTGTAAATAGGTTCATTTATGCCATATTTTAGCTTCTACATATAAATAATATCATATTGTTTTTGTCTTTCTCTTTCTGACTTAACCTAAGTATGAAACTCTCTGATTGCATCCATGTTACTGGAAACGGCATTGTTTTTGTTCTTTTCATTGCTGAGTAGTATTCCAGTGTATACATATATCCCACATCTTCTGAATCCATTCAGCTGTTGATGGATGTTTATTTGTTTCTATGTCTTGGCTACTGTAAATAGTGCTGCAGTGAACATGCGGATGCATGTATCTTTTTGAGCTGTAGTTTTGTCTGGATATATGACCAGAAGTAGGATTGCTAACTCATATGGCAGTTGTATATTTAGTTTTCTGCAGAAGTTTCATACTGTTTTCCATAGCGGTTGTACCAATTTACATTCCCACCAACAGTGTAGGAGGATTCTTTTTTCTCCCAGGTTATTTGTAAAATTATTCATGATGGCGATTCTGACTGGTGTGAGCTGGTACCTCATTGTAGTTTTGATTTACGTTTCTCGGAGTTCCCGTCGTGGCTCAGTGGTTAGCGAATCCGACTAGGAACCATGAGGTTGTGAGTTCGATCCCTGGCCTTGCTCAGTGGGTTAAGGATCCGGCATTGCTGTGAGCTGTGGTGTAGGTTGCAGATGCAGCTCGGATCCTGCGTTGCTGTGGCTCTGGCGTAGGCTGGCAGCTACAGCTCCGATTCAACCCCTAGCCTGGGAACCTCCATATGCCGCGGGAACGGCCCAAAGAAATAGCAAAAAGACCAAAAAAAAAAAAAAAAAAAAGACAAAAAAAACAAAAAATGATTTACGTTTCTCTAATAATTAGTGATGTTGAACATATTTTCATCTGCCTGCTGGCAAATGTCTCTTTAGTTCTTCTGCCCATTTTTTCAGCTGTTTTTTTTGTTGTTGTTGTTGTTGAATTGTTTGGGTTGTATGTATATTTTGAAGATTAAGCCTTTGTTGGTCACATTATTTGCAACTATTTTCTCCCATTCGCTTGGTTGTCTTTTTGGGGTGTTTTTGTGGTTTCCTTTGCTATGCAAAAGCGTGTACATTTTATTAGGTCCCATTTGTTTATATATGATTTTTATTTCTATTGCTTTGGGAGACTGTCCTAAGAAAACATTTGTATGGTTTACATCAGAGAATGTTTTGCCTATATTCTATTCTATGACATATGTTTAAACATACATCTTATGTTTAAGTATTAAAGCCATTTTGAGTTTATTTTTGTGCATGGTGTAAGGGTGTGTTCTAGTTTCATTTATTTATATGCAGCTGTTGTTTTCCCAGCACCACTTGTTGAAGAGACTGTCTTTTTCCCATTTTATATTCTTGCCTCCTTTGTCAAAGATTAATTGACTGTAGATGTCTGGGTTTATTTCTGGGTTCGCTGTTCTTTTTCATTGATATGTATGTCTCTTTTTTGAATCAGCACCACACCGTCTTGATTACTGTAGCTTTGTAATGTTGTCTGAAGTCTGGGAGAGTTATGGCTCCTGCTTTGTTTTTTTCCCCTCAGGATTATTTTGGCATTCCTGAGTCTTTTATGGTTCCATATAAGTTTTTGAATTATTTGCTCTAGTTCTGTGAAATATGTTGTGGTAATTTGACAGGGATTGCATTAAATGTGTAGATTGCTTTAGGTAGTTAGTATGACCATTTTTACAATATTAATTTTTCCAACCCAGGAGCATGGAATATCTTTCCATTTCTTTGGATCCTCTTTAATTTCCTTGATTAATGTTTCATAGTTCTTGCATATTAGTCTTTCACCTCCTTGGTCATGTTTATTCCTAGGTATTTAATTTCTTAGGGTGTGATTCTAAAAGGTAATTTTTAATTGCCTTTTAAATATTCTATCGTTAGTATACATAAATGCAACTAATTTCTGAATGTTAATCTTGTATCCTACTACTTTGCTGAATTCATTTATCAGTTACAGTAGTTTTTGTGTGGAGTCCTCAGGGTTTTTGTGTGGGTACCTCAGGGTACCATGTTAGCTGCGTAGAGTGATTTGTCTGAACCTTAGCTTCTGATCAATATGCTAACGATCTTGATTGAAATATAATTAAAAAATGGGATGGAACTAGAGACTCTCATACTGAGTGAAGTAAGTCAGAAAGAGAAAGACAAATACCGTATATTACTTATATCTGGAACCTAATATATGGCACAAATGAACCATTGCACAGGAAAGAAAATCATGGACTTGGAAAATCATGGACTGGTGCTTGCCAAGGGGGAGGGGAGGAAATGGGATGGATGGGAGCTTGGGGTTAATGGATGCAGACTATTGCCTTTGGAATGGATTAGCAATGAGATCCTGCTGTGTAGCCCTGGGAACTATGTCTAGTCACTTATGATGGAGCATGATAATGTGAGAAAAATATATACACTTGTATATATAACTGGGTCACCATGTTGTACAGTAGAAAATTGACAGAACATTGTAAACTAGCTATAATGAAAAAAAACATTATGTAAAAAAATAAATACAATTTAAAAATTAAATAAAATTCAATTCAGTTGAAACGTGAATTTTAAAAACTTTGATTTTTTAAAATTCATAATGTGCTGTGATACCTTTTCTCACTATAAGTAGATCTTTGCTTGTATACCTATTGTTTCCTTCGTAATTGTGTATTCATTTTCTTAAAAAAGATCCCCCATTGTATAAGGATGTCCGCAAGCCTAGATCTGGTCCACCTTGCCCATCCTCTCCCATCTCTGTACTGAGGAAGGTTATTTGGGTCAGAGCCTCCCACAAAGGATGCCTATCCCCACTCTCTTGAGAGATTTTATTGCTAAGGCGATTTGTGTCTATGAATAGATAGTATGGGACAGGAGAAAAAAGTCGACCTCTAGTTTTGATGAATTTTAGTTCCCAAATTCTAAGATCCTAATGACATTCTCTGTAGAGGTGTCCTCACCAAATACGAAGGAGAAGAAAAAAAGTAAACTCCCCCCAGATGTTGGGGCGATTCAGCTTTTGGTCACACGGAAGCACAGGCTGGATAGGGCTGTACTGGGCTACATGTGCAGTGATATCATGTTGGGTTGACTGTCCTCCTCTCACCCCCACAAAGGTCAGGACAATCTTATGAGTCTCGCCATACACATTTTTCTTATGCCTGGAATTTGAGACCTCAGATGTCATCATCAAAGAGACAAAGATTTTATTTCTGCAATGAATATTAAAGCAACAGATAATAGGATACAGACACTCTCAGGGAATATAACCTATTACCTTGAATTCACACCAAAGTGAAAAATGACTACAAGTCTATCCTTTTCTCTGCAGCTTTTTTTTAACTTTATTGAGACATAATTAGCAAATATGATTGGATATATGTAAAGTACACAATGTAATGATTTGATACACATGTTCATTGTGGGATGGTTACCAAGATAAAAGTGAGGAACACATGGGTCCCTTCACAGAGTCGCAGTGCGCGCGCGCGCATGTGTGCCTGGTGGGGGGTGGCGAGAAGGCTTCAGATCTGCTTTCAGCAGCTTTCAGGTGTGCAGCACCTTAGTAAAGACCGCGGTCATCAGGGGGTCCCTTAGACCCTTAGAACTCCTTCTTAAAAAATGTGTTTTGACCTAGGTCACTTCACTTCCTCCTTCCTGTAACCTCTGGTAGCCAGTCTCCTATTCTCCGTTTCTCTGAAATCAGCCTTCGATTGGGGAAAGGAAAAGGAGGTAAGGATTGCAGAGCAATCTGGGGGGGATTCTCTTTTCTGTGTTAAAAGGGGCAGTAAGGACTGGAGGTGAACCATTTCTACATCCCAGTTCTGCCTGAAGCCTGGTGGGAGAGGCTTTGTAAAGGACAGGGAGCACTTTTAACAAGGAAAATATGCATGCGTGTATTCATTACGGATGGAAATATCCATAAATACGCAAAGGGAGAAAGAAACCCTCCAGAAAATACTAACTGCCAGCCCTCTAAGGAGCATGAGATGCAAAATTATAATGAGCTTACCACAAAACTTCCCTGACTCAAAGACATGACTTTCCTGAGTTTTTCCATATGTAATTGTATCTTCAGTAAAGGTAAGAAGCTCTCATTGCTCTTTATTCCTTATTTCTCCTTACAGGAAGATACATTGGCTGCATTTTCTTTTGAGATAATGCAGTGTTTTGGGTTTTTTGTCATTTTTGAGAAAAGATATATTCTAATGCTTGTCCCTTTTATATTTGACGAATGTTTTTAATTGGACAAGTACTTATGGGGGAAATGTCTAATGCTGGGGGTATCAAATTACTACCTTACATTTCTATAATTACAAAAAGATATCAAGAGTTCCCTTTGTGGCTCAGTGGTTAACAAACCCAACTAGTATCCATGAGGATGCTGGTTCGATCCCTGGCCTTGCTCAGTGGGTTAAGGATCCAGCGTTGGCATGAAGCTGTGGTGTAGGTCGCAGACACCGCTCTTAATCTGGTGTGGCTGTGGCCAGCAACTGTAGTTCCGATTCTACCCCTAGCCTGGGAACCTCCATATGCCGCAGGTGTGGCCCTAAAAAGCAAAAAAAAAAAAAAAAGACCCAAAAAACCAAAAACCTGAAACTAGAACTAAATTAATTGATTCCTAGCCTAGGGATTTATTCACCACAAAGCTACTTTGCGTATTTGCCTCATTGTTTAAAAGAGCATCCATTGCTATAAATAATTGATACTATTTGAGCAAACACTTAATATTTTCCCATTTTATGGAATATTCAGCCAATGTAGACAAAATAACACCGATCACCATAGCTATCCTTATTTTTAAATTTTTATTTATTTTTTAATTTTTTTCTTTTTTTGCCTTTTCTGGTGCTGCTCCCGTGGCATATGGAGGTTCCCAGGCTAGGGGTCGAATTGGAGCTGTAGCCGCTGGTCTACACCACACCCACAGCAACACTGGATCCAAGCCGTGTCTGCGACCTACACCACAGCTCACGGCAACGCTGGATCCTTAACCCACTAGGCAAGGCCAGGGATCGAACCCTCAACCTCATGGTTCCTAGTCGGATTCGTTAACCACTGCACCACAGCGAGAACTCTCCACCATAGCTCTCCTTAAATGAGTGCTTTCAACTTACTAAACATGTATAATCTTCGTTAATCTTTATGGTGATCTAGGAAGCCCATATTATTCTCATTTTACTTGTGAGAACAGTGAAGGCAGAACTGCAAGTAGAACCTGATTTATCTGCCTCTCAAACCTGCCATTTTAAGAAAGCATGGCTATGAATTGATGTTATAACCAGTTTTACTTGTTTTGTTTTTAGTATTTTAAAAAAATACCATTTGCAACTTTTTACTAACACTCAAATAAGTGGTCAAATCACTACATTTTGAGGGGTTCCCATCATGGCTCAGCAGAAACGAATCTGACTAGTATCCATGAAGAGGCAGGTTCGATCTCTGGCCTTACTTAGTGGGTTAAGGATCCAGTGCTGCCAAGAGCTGTGGTGTAGGTCGCAGACGTGGCTCAGATCTGGTGTTGCTATGGCTGTGGTGTAGATCGAAGATGCAGCTAGGATCTGGAGTGGCTGTGGCTGTGGCTGTGGCTGTGGCTGTGGTGTAGGCCAGCGGCTACAGCTCTAATTTGACCCCCCTAGCCTGGGAAGCTCCATATGCCATGAGAGCGGCCCTAAAAAGACAAAAAAAAAAAAAAAAAAAAAAAAAAATGCATCTCGAAACCTCAGCTTTCTCCCTATTTTTACATCATAAATAGAGCAACAAGTTCACTGAGTTTTTTGAGTCAAAATCGTTTCACTTGGGTGCCTCCTTTAAAAAGTAAGTTAGGTCATATCCTTGCTCTATTCAAAAACTTCCATGGTAAGAAAAGCCAGGGCCCTCACCACTGCCTTCAAGACCCTCATAACCCAGCCTCCGTCCATTTTCTCAGGTCACAGTGGCCCCAGGACTCTTGGATTTGCTGTTTTCTCAAGAGGTAATATTCCTCCTTCAGAGGGGTACATGGCTGGCCTCTCACTGCTTTCAGGTTTGTACTCTAACTTTATCAACGAGTTTTCCTGACGACCCCTTCTAAAAAAGCGGTGCTTAGCCATTGTTCTTTGTGTGTGTGTCCTATCCTATTCGTGTAGCCAGAACTAACTTCACACCATGTGCTCTGTAGACCTGTATGGTTGGTTACTAGTTATTGCTTGCTGCCCTCACCTTGGAATGGGAGCTCCGTGAGAACTCTCGTCAGATGTTTCTTGAATAAATGGCCAAAGAGGAAATGTCCAGAATGGGTTGCGGTACAGCTTTTACCTGCTTGCTGGGTCTCATGGTCTGTCTACATTAGAATCACCAAGTATAACTGCACAAAAAAACAGATTCCTGGGCCTCCCCTAGATCTGGAAGTGGGGGCTCCAAGAGTCTGTATTTATCTTTCGTGGGTTACTTCCTAATGGTTTATATTTTTCAGTTGATTCCTTTATCAGAAGATTCCTCCATACTTGGTTTGTATGTAGGGCAACCAGAGATCCCGTTCCATTTGTTTGCATGACTCGATCAGCTTAAAAGGTTGGATCAGGTAGTTATTCTAAGAGAAAAACTTCCCCTGAGGACGGTGCCCTATAATCAGAGATACGCCAGGAAGGCCTTCGTATCAGACATTAGTCTTTCCAGCTTGCGCACAAGCATGATGTGATCAGCCTTCAGCACTGCTTATGTGCTAAGTTTCTTCTTGCTGCAAGGTCCTCTCCCATGAGCATTTCAGCAGTTGACCTAACAAATAAAGTGGCCTGTGGTTGTTGACCAGCTGCAGGAAGATCAGAACTCTGAGTTTTGTATCTTGGTTAGTGCAGCCAAAGTACGAAAAGATGACATCGACTTTCTTTTTTTTTTTTTTTTTTTTTTTTGGTCTTTTTGCTATTTCTTGGGCCGCTCCCGAGGCATATGGAGATTCCCAGGCTAGGGGTCCAATTGGAGCTGTAGCCACCGGCCTACACCAGAGCCACAGCAACACGGGATCCGAGCCGCGTCTGCGACCTACACCACGGCTCACGGCAACGCCGGATCGTTAACCCACTGAGCAAGGGCAGGGACGGAACCCGCAACCCCATGGTTCCTAGTCAGATTCGTTAACCACTGTGCCACGACGGGAACTCCTCGACTTTCTTTCTTTACTCAATCATCTAATTGCCAAATGTTTGAGGTCTTTCTTATCTTCCGTCAGTTCCCAGATGTCATTTTTGTTTATTTTTCTTTTGGTTTTTAAAATCCTATACCCTGGAATTTAGAAAGCGAAATTATCATGGAGCCCAGAGTGTTATGGGGACAATAAAAATTGTTTACTAAAAACACTTATTTTATTTTATTTTCGTTTCGTTTTTAAAAATTTTATTGAAGTACGGTTGATTTGCCATGTTGATAATTTGCTGTACAATGAAGTGGTTCAGTTACACATGTACACATACCCATTTTTTTCAGATTCTTTCCCCATACAAGCTATCACAGAATATTGAGTAGAGTTCCCTATACTATACAACTGGCCTTGCTTAATAAGACCTGCCGTATAGCACTTATTTTAGAATGTCTCTGGGTGATAGTTTCCACCTGTATTGGCATCAGCAATGTCTACCTTTTCTTTTTTTTTTTCAAAAATTTACTTGGGAAAAGTTGAGTTTTGCCAAGTCCTTCATCTTGGGCCTGTTCAGTAAGGATATGATTGGCTATAGTAAGTTGGTGGGGGAGATGCTCAAAGGCCATCTTCCCGCTGTACTTGCAAGTACCTGGCAGATGAAGGTACAGGTTGTGCTCTGCACAAGGCCTCCGGGTCTGGTGGGTTGCACATGGAGGCCGACATAAAACCTGCGCTCTGGTCATCAAGCTCTTTGCCCTGGAGGGATTGTAGTGACTGAGAGAAGAGATCCCAACGCTTGCCCAGAGTCCTCTGTTAGACTTCAGTTCAGTATCGGGATTCCATAAGACCCCTGTGTAGGAGTGAATAGTCCCAGGACCAGCCCACCACGAACAAAACATCAAAGAAACCAAGAAACATATTGAGTAACAGTATGTATCCCATAGCAAACCTGATCCCCAAATATGCCTCTGTTCCTATTCATTTTTTATTGGCTTAAATTAGGTGTCAAAGAGTTCGTATTGGGCAGTAACCACATTCATATAATGAGGAAAAATCTTTTGGTCAAAAAATCAGGTCTTAATTATGGAGATCATACAGGAGTAAAATATGATTAATGTAATGAGTGTGGGAAAACCTTTGATTCTAGTTCATATTTTAATGGCACAAAAGAATTCATGCTGGAGAAAGGAGAGAAGAAATGCTCTAGCTGTGGGAAGTCCCTCAGCTGCTGGTCAAATATCTTCATCACCAGAGAACTCACACCTAATCAATTAAGTGCGTATGCAGTAAATGTGGAAACATGAGGATTTGGTGGAATGAAAGATTCCCCATTTGGATTCAAGATCCTTTGGGAGATTTTTAGCTACAAAAAATAAAGCCTGTGCTTTTCTAATTGCATTTTAATTTTTCCAGGCAAAATACCACCCTGAGATTTTGTTTTTCCTGGTGCCTGTTGTATACAGGCAACTCCTTGCCTTTTCCTATGTTGTTTTCTACGGCTGGAAATCTGTCCCCATCTCTTCAACCTAGAAGTCTTAGGGAGTTCCTGCTGTGCCTCAGAAGGTTAAGAATCCCTCTAGTATCCATGAGAATGCAGCTTCGATCCCCAGCCTCAATCAGTAGGTTAAAGACCCAACGTTGCCAGTGCAGCTCCAGTTGGCATTGCTGTGGCTGAGGTGTAGGCCGGCAGCTGCAGCTCTGATTGGATCCCTAGCCTGGGAACTTCCATATGCTACAGGTGCAGCCCTAAAAGGAAAAAAAGAAAAAAAAAAAAAAAAAAAAAAAAAGACCTTAAATGTAGATTCCTTTGTTCAGCTGTCTTTGACTTTTTTAAGATGAGTTAGTCTCCCTAGTCCTACCTTCAGACTTTATTCATAAATGTACTTCAGCTCTTGGCACTATAAAAATTACTAGGTAGAGAAGTTCCCATTGTGGCTCAGTGGTAACGAATTCATCGAGTACCCATGAGTTCACTCCCTGGCCTCCCTCAGGGGGTTAAGGATCTGGTGTTGCTGTGGCTGTGGTGTAGACCAGCAGAAGTAGCTCCAATTCAGCCCCCTAGCCTAGGAAACTACGTGTGCCGTGAGCGTAGCCCTTAAAAGCAAAAAAAAAAGAAAGAAAAAAAAAAAAGGACTTCTCTGTCAGCAACTGAATGTGAAAGGAAAAGAGCCATGTAGTCATTTGACCTAAATTTTTTGTAATTTTATGCAAAAAAGAAAGCAAGGTTATCCCCAAACTAAAGTTCCTCTTTCCTTTTGAGAATAAACTGGGAGAAATCATGTCATGAATAAGATCAGTTGTGGCAGTCAGGCTAGCTGGGCGTGTTTCCCAGTCTTTCCTGCAGGTAGATGTAGCTGGGTGATTGAGCTCCAGCTAAGAAAGTGTGAGTTGAAGTGAGGTGTGCTACCTCCAGTACTGGTCCATAAGGCCCCTGGATCTGAGCCGCATTTGCAACCTACACTGCAGCACATCAAGTCCTTGACCCACAGAGAGAGGCCAAGGATCAAACCCACATTCTCTTGGACACTGCGTTGAGCTCTTAACCCACTGAGCTACAGCGTGAGCTCCCTGTCTCCAGCACTGACATTGGTCTCTGATAAGCGTGTAATTGAATAGGATATATGAAAACATGAAGTCTTGGATCAGTTAGTCTGAGTTGAATCCCATCTTTGCAACTTACTAACTGCGTGGTCTTGGGCGTGTTATTTAACCTCTTCATGCCTCAGTATCCTTACCTGCCAAATGAAGATCTTACCCCTTCCCTCGGGTTTGAGAGGTGATACATGGAAGTTTCTCAACGTCTTCATGGGGTTTACTGTTTGGGTTAGCTGTCACTAGGATCCTGTGGGGGGAGTTCCCATTGCGGCTCAGCAGAAATGAGCCCGACTAGTATCCATGAGGATGTGGATTCGATCCCTGGCCTCGCTCAGTGGGTTAAGGGTCCAGCGTTGCTGTGAGCTGTGGCGTAGGTCGCAGAAGTGGCTCGGATCCCGTGCTGCTGTGGCTGTGGTGTAGTTTGGCAGCTACAGCTCTGATTCAGCCCCTAGTCTGGGAACTTCCATAAGCTGCGGGTGTGGCCCTAAAAAGAAAAAAGAAAGAAGGAAAAATACTGTGGGGAAGAAATCCTTGTGTTTGTGTGCTTTTCCCCATTGGCTCCTTTTTTTCTCTTTGTATTTCTTCTTAATGGACTCTGCTCTTCCAGGATTTTATAATAGAGTGTTTGTGAATTGTCTCTAATGGGTTCTCTGTGGCCAGTGCCAAACCCTGGACATGTGCAGGCTGTCCTCCCCAACCCCACCCAAGAGTCATGTCCCAAGCTATCCAGGCCTTCCTCCAAGCCAGGCAAAGGGAATAATCCTGATTCTGCATAAGCACAGGTTCCACTGCAGCTTATACCTGCAGTTCCGGAAAAGAATATCTAATGATTTTGCACCTAACAGTAGTCGCTGTGGCTTTGATAAGTAGCTGGTTCCAGATACCGGATTTGGGGTGTCTTGCTGTCTCTTTCTGCCTGGAAGACATGACTGCCTTTGAGAAATATCCAGTTTCACCCTTGGTGCCTCAACTTCAAGTAGGTGGACAAACATTAATTAAAAAGAACAGCTAGTATAAATTGAATATTTACTGTGTGCCCAGTACCGCGCGAAGAACTGAGAATTCTTTATGACTTGAGAGAAATGCTAGTGTCTTCTCCCCGCAACCCACGTGTTTCCCAGTGTTCTCTGTGAACATCACTGCTCCTGATGCAGGTGTTTAGGTCAAAATCCTAGGACGCCCTAGATTCCTAATTTTTACTGTATCTTATGTCCATCAGCAAACCCTACAAGCTCTACTTACGAAATAAATAATTTCACCATTTCCTACTTTTTCATGGTCACCACTCTAGTCTAAGGCTGTTTGTCTCTTACCTAAGCTACTGCTGTCACCCTTTAACTGTTGTTGCATCTTATTGGTCCACTAGAGTATATATTTTTTCTATAGCAGTGAGAATAATCCTATTAAAATGTAAACCAAATCATGTCCCATCCCTCCCTTCCTGCCTGTCGTCCTCCTGGCCCCCAGCATCCATTTCCAGTCTTCTCACGTGCTTCTTCATCCTGCAGGGACTGGAAAATTACAAGTTGCATTTCTTTTTTTTTCAGGGCCACACTGTGACATATGGAAGTTCCCAGGCTAGGGGCCAAATCAGAGCTTTAGCTGCCAACTTACACCAATGCCAGATCCGAGCTGTGTCTGCGACCTACACCACAGCTCACGGCAGTGCCGGATTCTGAACCCACTGAGTGAGGCCAGGGATTGAACCTGAGTCCTCATGGATACTAGTCAGATTCATTAAGGCTGAGCCACAGTGGGAACTCCCACAAGTTGCATTTCTTAAACTCTTGCAGCTGGGGCTTGGTCAGATGCAAGAGGTTAGGAGCCCGTGTCTGGCTGCTCTGACGCTGTAGCAGGTCGTAGAGGCCTTGCTTGGCTTGGTCTGGATGTTAGGAGATGGTGTGCTGGCAGAACTGAGGGCTTCCTGTTCCCTGGGCTGTGGCTACGGCATCTACTCTCAAAATCATCACCAGTTCATGTGCAGCCTCTTCAGTGCCCATCTTTCTGACTGTGGCTGTGGTGGCAACGTTGCTGGCAGGCTGCTTTGACGGAGATATTCTTGGTCTCATTCCTAGGAAGCGGCTTAGAGTGTGCTCCTGTGGCCTTTTCAATGGTTTTATAAGCAGCCAAATCTCTTTCTAATTATGTAACGAGAGTCTTGCCTTTTTCCTATGACTGATCCCCTTGTAATCACGTGTAGCATCCATCTAAAGCCCTTCGCAAGGCCTGTAAGCCCAGGATGAGCTGGCCCTTCGCTACTTGCTCGCTCACTCTGCTGGGGCCACACTGCCCTTTTGTGCTGCGCCCTTCCTTGCACACGCTGGGCTTGCCCCGACTTAGGGCTTTTGTGCCTGCTGCTCCTTTCCCCCCAGGTCAGTGGCATGACTCACTCACTTTCATTCCTGTCCCTGCTCGAATGCCACTTCCTCAGAGAGCTTCTCCAACTGTCTCAGATAGTCCTCCCGGTCACTTTGGTCCCTTTATCTTGCTTTGTTTTTCTTCATTACCCTAAATATCTATCATTACGGTATCTATTTGGTTAAAGGGTGTCTGCCCTACTGCAAACTAAGCTCTCTGTTTTGTTCCTTGCTCTGTCCTCAGAGAGTCAAACAAGTCTTGGCACAGAGCAGGTGCTTCATAAATGTTGTCTGAATGGGCGTCCATTTTACAGACGGGAGATTTGAGACAAAGAATGACCAGTGATTTGTCCAAGCTCACGCAGGAGTGGCCGCCTGACGTGGGGACATTTGGTCCTAAACAGGACCCCACACTGCCTCCGTAGCATACACAGCCTGCCTCCAGTCAAGCACTCAGGGACTCAGTGTGAAGAAAGAGAAGGGGCGGGAGATGGGTACAGCGGGACAGTTGAAAGAGAAAAAGGGGAAAGGCTTCAGTATTGTCCTGTCCAAGAGAGGGATGTCCCAACCCACAAACACAGCGGCCTGCCTTTGAGGCAGGTGCATCTCTGTGGTGGTGCCAGGTGGCAAAACGGAAAAAGACGGATGGCTCAGTGCCAAGCCTGTGATCATCCCCCGCTTGGGTGGCTTCTAAAACCGCCCATCCCTCTGCCTCCCAGTCTCCAAATACACTGAAATACTCTGTCAAAATTACGCACTCCCTATTCAGCACCTGGACATTCTCTAGGTTGCTGTGGCTGTGGTGTTTCATAATCCTACAAGGGCTGATTTGTCCTCATTCATTTTTCCTTTTTCTACTTTTTTCTCTCTTTTTTCTTTTCTGCTCTCTCCTTACAGTTTAAGCAACAAAAGCAGTCTGATGCTAATTTTATTTTAAAAATTTTTGTTACTATTATTGTTTTTCTTTTGAGGGCCATGCCATGGCATATGGAGGTTCCCAGGCTAGGCGTCGAATCAGAGCTGCAGCTGCTGGCCTATGCCACAGCCACCGCAATGCCAAACCCGAGCCTCATCTGCTGCAGCCTGCAGCAATGCGGGATCCTTAACCCACTTATCGAGGCCAGGGATGGAACCCACATCCTCATGGATACTAGTTGAACCACAATGGGAACTCCTCCAATGCAAATTTTATAACATATTAATTTAAGCTTAGAAATGACCAAAAGTGTTAACTTGTTCACTCTTCCACCTCAGGCCACCAGGGAGGAAGATCGACGGTGTTGTATCACCAGCCCCTTTGTCACTAGTCCGGAGTCACACGAAACCTTACTGTATCTCTCTGGGAGTGGCTCCAGCCTGGTGCAATGATTCCAGTTCTGGAGTCAGACACATCTAGACTCAAATACTGAACTACACCTTTCCTACCTTTCAGTCTGATGCCTTATCCATAAAATCAGAAGGGAACAAATCTTCCTTGCCAAGGTTTGGGCGTGTTAGCGATACTCTATGTAAAGAACCTGGTGCAAGTCATAAAACATAACCAAAGGACCAAAGGAAAGCAAGAATGTTTCTCTTGTCTTCCCTTCGTGTTAAAGTATAATAACCTAAATGATTATTCTGTGATTGCACATGGCATTCATTTGCACAGTCTTTTTCTTGAACATCCATGCTTCCTTCTGGAGATTGTACATACTTTAAGAAATTTTTGGAGTTCCCGTCGTGGTTAACGAATCCGACTAGGAACCATAAGGTTGCAGGTTCGATCCCTGGCCTCGCTCAGTGGGTTAAGGATCCAGCGTTGCCGTGAGCTGTGGTGTAGGTTGCAGACACGGCTCAGATCCCGCGTTGCTGTGGCTCTGGCGTAGGCCGGCGGCTACAGCTCCGATTGGACCCCTAGCCTGGGAACGTCCATATGCCGCAGGAAAGGCCCTAGAAAAGGTAAAAAAAAAGAAAGAAAAAAAGTTGCCAGATATTTTATTTTAAGTATGATTTACATTGATACTCTATTTTCTTCTGCATCTAAATTTTCTAAAAACTACAACTTTCATAAAGTTAAGATGTAATTTTTGGTCTGAAGTAAATCGGTGCTAATACGGCCCATTTAGATTTAGACTGAAAAGCTTCACTCTTCTCTCTCATCTTGGAGGCAGGTCAGAGCAACACTGTGTTGGGAGCTCTGTGCTGACTTTAGCTAGTGTCCTCCATAAATAACATGTAATTGTTACTACTTGATTGTTTTCAGGTTGCAGGGCAACAGGCACTCTTAAAAGGCTCTGACAGAAGTGTAAATTGGACAAGAACAGTCTTCTTGAAAGCCGCTTGGTCTAGCAGAGTTCTTGAAAAGTTCACATCCCCGATTTAAGTAATTCCACCTACAGGAATCTCTTCAGAGAAAATAAAGGGTGGACAAGTGTTTCTGAATAAGGTCGTCCATCAAAGTATCACTTTGAAACAAAGAAGAATTGTAAACATCCTAAAGGCTCAATAATCGAATAATTGATAGTATGTCCATTAAAAATCATTTTGGAAGAAATGATTTAATGGCACTGGAACATTTTGGGAGAGATTATAAATTTTAAAAAATAATATATGATAATATACCTATTATATATGTTATGCATAGATGATGTATCATATATATATGCTACCATCCCATTAAAAAAAAATCCCAGTAAAAAAAAAAAAAAAAATCCCAGCAAGAAAAAAGTATACATATAACAAATGGAAGAATATACAAAAAATTTTTTTAATTTTTTTTTCTTTTCAGGGCCACACCCGCAAAATAAGGAAGTTCCCAGGCTAGGTCAAATCAGAGCTACAGCTGCAGCCTGCCACAGCCACAGCAACGCTGGATCCTTGACCCACTGAACAAGGCCAGGGATTGGATACTAGTCAGGTTGGTCCTTATGGATACTAGTCAGGTTGGTTTCTGCTGCTCCACAACATGAATTCCTAGGAAAATGTTAACAGTACTTATACCTGAGTGGTAGGAATTTTATTTTCTTCTTTGAATTTTTTTTTGGGGGGGTTGGGGTTTGTCTTTTGTCCTTTTTAGGGCCACACCTGCGGCATATGAAGGTTCCCAGACTAGGGGTCTAATTGGAGCTGTAGCCGCAGCCTACACCACAGCTCCAGCAATGCCAAATCCTTAACCCACTGAGTGAGGCCAGGGATTGAACCTACAACCTCATGAATCCTAATTGGATTAGTTTCCACTGGGCCACCACAGGAACTCCCTGTATTTTATTAATTATCAACAATGAAAGCATTTTGATAGTCAGGAGAAAAGTTATAAAGTAGAACAAAAAAATAAATTCAAGGGTTTTAATTTAATCCTTAATATAGAATAAAGGATTAAAGCTTCAAGCAGCAGGTCAGAGCACCCCACAAGCTATGTCCAAGTCCCGTTCTCACCGCAGCTGCTTCCCCTCATATCTTTCTGTGTGAAAGTAACTGGTTTCTGATATTTTCAAGTCCAAGGCAAGATGAGCAAGGCAATGAAATGAGAGTTTTAACTAAGGAACAACACCCCCTTGCCTAAAAAAAGCAGCTGTAAGCCTTTTCAGCTCTGCTGGCCTCATACCATCCTTCTTGTAATAATGTAGCAGCTACGCCTATGCCCAAGCCAGCGCCCTGCTAATGGTGTTCCCAGCATTGCTTATCAGTTCCGCTTCTGTAACCTTGCTTGCTGGGTTTCTTAGGAAGGAACACTGCCTCCTCGGGGAAGGGGGAAGATCCTGGGGATGCTTCAGGGGAAAACCAAGACCCTGTAATGTATAAAAGTTGCTGAGAACAAAGACCTGGTGCTCAGACTCCAGATGCCTCCTCTGAGCCCGCATCGGTTTGGAATACACCTTGCTTTGCCCCATCTCCGAGTGCGTTTGTCTCCTTCCGCTGCCATGGTTTTTGCAGTTTCTGCAACAGCAAGAGTGCCCACCGAGTGAGTGCTGGCCTCTTCTAGGCTTCACACCCTAGACAGAGCCATTCCTTACCCTGTACACCTGGTCCAACGGTCTGCGCTTTGGAGTGAAGCTTATAGTACCCCCAGATCCATTTGCTGAAAACTACCCTCCGATGTGAAGGGTTTAGAAGGTGGGACCTTTAGGGAGCGATTAGGTCAAGAGTGTGGAGCCTTCACGCATGTGATTGGTGCTCTTGGAAAAGCGACCTCAGACAGCCCCCTTGGTCCCCACCATGTGAGGACACAGGGAGAAGATGGCCATCTGAGAAGCGACTTCCAGCCTCTGGAACCGTGAACTAAATTGCTATCGTTTAGAAGCCGCCCAGTCCACGGTATTTTTCCAGAAGCCCCAGTGATGGACTCAAACATCTTCACTCACTCTTTCTTGACGCGTTCAGTTTCCCTGAGATGCACCAAGGTCCGTCAACTGTACCAGGCGTGGAAAGCAGGCTGTTCTTCTGGAGCTCTGTGGGGAGAAACAGAGGAAACAGTCAAACAGTATCCAACTGCCACAGAGAGGCAGATCTGGACGCTGCGAGGACTCCGACGGCACCTTAGCCAGATGTGTACTTACCAGGGAGATCTTTCCTCTTCCGCATTTACTCCATGCCCACATGTCTCTAACCCTGCAGTCCCACAGCGTAGCTTCATGATTCTTTTGCTTTAGTGAATTCTATCTCCTATTCAGCATAGGGACTTCCAGATGTTCCCAGTCTTTCCTCATGTAGCTCACAACTCAGCAGTCACAACTTGCAGAGTTCCCGTGGTGGCACAGCGGAAACGAATCCGACTAGGAACCATGAGGTTGCGGGTTCGATCCCTGGCCTTGCTCAGTGGGTTAAGGATCCGGCGTTGCCGTGAGCTGGGGTGTAGGTCGCAGACTTGGCTCAGATCCAGCATTGCTGTGACTGTGCTGTAGGCCAGTAGCCGTAGCTCCAATTGGACCCCTAGCCTGGGAACTTCCGTATGCCACGAGTGTGGCCCTAAAAAAGACAAAAGACAAAAAACAAAGCAAAACAAAAAAAAACCCAAACCACCTTGCATTCTTCTTTCTGTATACCAATTAGAATTACATTACCGCCGTCTTTCCGTGTTTGTCCTTGCTACGAAACTCACAGTTAAAAGAGGATTTCAATTGTTATCGAATCGGGACACCTGCTGCCCACCACCTACAAAATTAATACTCACAAATGGTGAAAAGGAAAGGTGACTTTAACCAGAATGCCAGCAATCTGGGGAGAGGGTGGGCTCATCCCGCAAAAACCAACCCTGAAGATTCTGCTCTGCAAGGAAAGCTTTTAAAGGGGGCGGGGAAGTAATCGCAGTTGATCATTGCAGTGGGGGTGGGCTGCCATCCCTGGCTGTGTGCAGGCCTGCACTTGGATTCTTCTGCTGGAGCTTATCTTGTTCGTAGTTTGTTTGGGAGATTACTGCAAAGGAAGCTAGGAGGCGATCTGGCCATCTCTCAGCTACGTGTTCTTCATTTCTACCTCTGATCTTCAAAAAGAACAGACGAGTTGGGCAGGAGTTGAAGGGTGCGCTTGGGCCAGAGGTGAGTAGAGCATCGGGTGCCTGGTTAGAGTTAGTTGCAGGGTTGCTTTGCTATCAGAGCAGCTTGCTGCTGAGGGCGGTTTCCTGCAAAGAGCTGCTTACACAGTTGCTGTTTTATATCAAATTCTCTGCCTTCTAAATGATGTATGATTTTATGGTACGATGGTAACAATTTATTAAGACTGAGGCCGTCATATGTCAACTACCTCTGGTTTTTTCCAAAGCCGCTGCTTTTCCATGTCTCTACTCTCCTTCCTTCGTAGCCTCCCCTCTCAGGAGAAGGCATTTCGATGTGTGAGTATTTCGGTTGAACCCTGATGGGAGTTTCTTGCCGCAGCTTCCTCACCTCTCTATAACCTTGCTGTGGGACTAATTCTTGTCTATAGATATGCAAATAAATTCTCTCTGGTGGAAGTTATTTGCATATTTATATGCATCTCTTCCCAACTACTGAACCCCTCGACCCTCCCATTGTACGGAAAAAGCCGGTTTCTCCGCAGTTAGATTCACTTCATTATTCTTTTATTCAGTATAAATTTGTGATTCTCTGACTCGAAATTGGTTGTAATATTTTTATAATTTCCGCATTAAAAATATACACGAATAATCTTTGATGTCTGCACTTTATATCCGAGAGTCTTGATTTTGCCTTTTTTTTGAAAATTGTTCGTAACAGTTTAGCTTCTGAAAGATGAAGTCTGTTTTCTAGTTCCACTTTCTCACTTTCTAATTACTCATTTATATATAAATGTGTGTGTGTGTGTGTGTCTCACACTCACCAACCCCAGACTGAAACCACTCTGAAAAAGATAGAGAGCGAATGCTTTCCAGTCTCATTTTGCTGTCATGCGCTGCATTGGTAGTGTTAGGTCCAAATGATACTGAGTTGCGGGAAAGACAAGACTGTCTCATGGCCTTATTTAGGCAACCAAAACTCTTCCAGCCACAGACGTTCCTGACCATGGTTTAAGTATTTATTTTAATAGTATATTTGATTGATTGATTGATTTGCTTTTGAGGACCGTGCCAGCGGCACGTGCAAGTTCCCAGGCTGGGGATCAAATCGGAGCCACAGCTGCTGGCCTGGCCACAGCCACAGCAACGCGGGATCCAAACTATGTCTGCAACCTACACCACAGCTCACAGCCACGCAGGATCCCCGACCCACTGAGAGAGGCCAGGGGTAGAACCCACATCCTCATGGATACTAGTCGGATTGGTTTCCGTTGCGTCACAAGGAGAACTCCGATTTCAGTATTTTATGTGAATTCTTTATTCTTTATTTTAATCCTGGAGGAGGAAGTTGGGATGAAACAGTGCAGGTGTCTGTGTGAGCACCAGGGTCCCTGTTTCTGGGCTTTCTAAAATCGCCTCATCCTGGTAGGGAGAACAGCCCTAGCTATGCAGGTATCAACCCTGACGCTTTACACCCTTGAAAAATGATGTGGTCTTTCCCCATAATCTCTTGCAATTAAACAAACAAAATCAAAAACCTCTCTTAGTTTTAATGCCCTCTTTCAGACAGTACCCTAGAGCCCGTTCTCGGGTTTCTTCCCTGTCTCTACTCACTCTTCGTGTAGGTAGATAAGGGAGGGCCCTGGAGAAAGAGAACCAGGCACGGTTTGCTGACATAAGAGAAGCCGTTTTTTGGACTAAACCATTTTGTGATCTAAGCCTGACCATAATGCTTACCTTTCAACAGGTCTCAATAAGAACCAGCTTAAGGGAGCAAAAGAACGAATGACTGTTCTCAGGCAAGAAAAACAACAATAGTAAAGATTAAAAAAATCAGTTGTAAAAGCCCAGGTCTGTTTCAGTAGGAAAGATTAGCCTGACCCACTTTCCTGAGCTGTTTTGCAGAATTTTTTATTTTTATTTTCTCAGAGCCCCACCTGCAGCATATGGAAGTTCCCAGCCCAGGGGTCAAATGAAAGCTGCAACTGCTGGCCTACACCACAGCCGTAAGGTCAGATCTAAGTCATGCTGAGTGAGGCCAGGGATGGAACCCGCATCCTCATGGATACTAGTTAGATTCTTAACCTGCTGAACCATAACGGGAACTTCCCTTTCTTCTATATTTAGATGAGAATAAAACTAGAACTATGTGAATAATTGTTTGATTTGGCAGTTGATGCTTCTACATCTTTACGTTGATTAATGAACTTTCAATATCTGAATTTTTGGTAAGTGTAAATTAAGATGTACTGATATCTTTATGAATGCATGCGCTTGGTGTCTAAGCCAGGCAGGCAAGTGGTGCACAAGCATTATAACCACAACCAAAAACAAAACAGGCAGACTGCTCTCTCCCTTGTTATGAAGTTTTTAGGAAATAAAATCAGATTTTTATTTTAAAAGATAAAAAGCTTATTTCATCTTGCTCAACATGAGCTTGTGTGTTCTGATGGAAACGTCATAAAACTGGGTTGCGATGATGGTTGTACAACTATAAATATAATAAAATTCGTTGAGTTTAAAAAAAACACTCCCAGGAGTTCCTGTCGTAGTGCTCTGGTTAACGAACTCGACTAGGAACCATGAGGTTTCGGGTTCGCTGCCTGGCCTTGCTCAGTGTGTCGAGGGTCCAGCGTTGCCATGAGCTGTGGTGTAGGTTGCAGACGCGGCTTGGATCCTGCGTTGCTGTGGCTCTGGCTTAAGCCGGCGGCTACGGCTCTGATTCGACCCCTAGCCTGGGAACCTCCATATGCCACAGGAGTGGCCCTAGAAAAGGCAAAAAGACAAAAAAATAAAAAATTAAAAAAAAAAAACAAAGCACTCCCAGACTGGGACTTATAAGGCTTATGATCTAGTTGCTACTGTCTGTGACACTAGAAGAGTCACACCTGCTCTGCCCTCCGTTTTCCTGTTTATGAAATAAATTGATTAGAACACATGTCTGAGGGTCCTCCCAACTTCAACGCTCTCGTGTTGCTAATTGTGAGTCTCAGGGCAGGTGGGTGGACAGTTATTTATGGGACTAACACTGTGAAGGCAGAAGAGCCAAACAGTGAAAAATCTTGACCTCGGAAATACAACCAAACTGTTAACAAAGCAAAACTCAGTTTATCTGCTGCCCCTGCAGCCAGGGAGAATAATGCCTTAACAGAATCAAAAGGGAGGAATCAGAGAAAGATGATGTAGGATTTGGGAGGTCTGGGCTCAAGGGGATTATGGCAGATATTTCAAAGTGGAAAACAGATTGAGATTAGGTAAATTTGAGAAATAATACTTTAGGGTGGGTGGACATTGTGAGGCAAGAATCTTGAAGTGAATCATAACAGGTAAACTACAGTTTGATAAGGGAAATTCTTAGATAAGCTGATTAGCAGTGATTTCCTGACGCAAGCAGTCAAGTTGTTTGTGGCCTTGCACTTTTATTATTCTGGGCAAAGTGTCCTGGAACAAATAACTAAGTCACGCTGACACAGGTGGTCTCAGTTCCTCGGCCTTCCAGCTGTGCGGTGTCAGCGCAGGCTCCCCAGTTCTCGGGAACTTTAAGTTGACACTGACCAGCATAGCTGGCAGGGGAGAAGCGGTTGATGAAAACTCTACTCCTACCTCTCTCGAGCTCCGTATTCATATATTCAGCTTCTTTCTTGGCAATTCTTCTTAACTCTACTACGTATTTCTCAAATTCCAAAGAGAACAAATAAGAGGTCACACAGATATTCTCCGCTTCAGGAAACGGGACCTTTACCTGCTCAGTTACTTAGGTCAAAAGCTGGGGCGCCCCCTCTTCTCCTTAAACCCCTGCGGACGTCTTGATGGTTGGATTTCTAGACTACAGACCAAATTCAACCACTTAGTATCTTCGGTTTTAAAATTCTAGTTCAGGCATCATCACCTCTTGCCCATGCACAGACTCATTACGCAAAATGTCGTTTGGCCTTTTCTTTTTCTGGAATATACGTGTTTATTCCCATCGCAAGGCCCTGTAGTTGTCTCTCCCGTGTAGACCACCGTTCTTCTAGATCTTCCCGAGGCCCCTCCTCCTGGTGGAGATCTCCTGAGAGCTTTTCTTTTCTTAGAGAGGACTTTGCTGAGTCACCGTAACTACACTTGGCCTCTCTCCCCCATCATTCTATCCCATTGCCATATTTTATTTGTTTTATAGTAGTTCTACTAAAGATTTTGGGGTCAATTAATTAACATATTTGCAAAAAGCCTGGTAAAGATATCTCTATTTTATGTACACTAAGTAAACTCTTCGTGTGTGTGGCAAATATTTAATTCTTTCTCTTTTTTTTTGGCTTATATAGAGAATATTTATTGTTTGGGGCCAGCATCCTCTGCCCCTCTTTCTTTCTTTTTTTTTTTTTAATTATTCAATGAACTTAATTCTTAAATTTTTAAAAAATTCTCCAAATATGAAGTCATAGGTGGTAGCAATGAAACCATGCTCACTGGTTTATACAAACTCTAATTTTCATATAAGGAATTTTCTATTCATATTAAAAATCTTTTCTATCGTTCTAAAATGTATCCTTCAATTAGACAAATAATTACAATTCAATGAATTCTTTTGAATGTCAGCTATAAAACAATTTTATTAGTCTCTAAAATTAAAAAATAATAAAAGTTTGACTTTAAAAAATAAAAAAACAAAAGCAAAGGAAGGAAAGCGCCTACACCATAGCTCATGGCAATACCTGATCCCTGACCCATTGATCGAGGCCAGGGATTGAACCCGCATCTTCAAGGATACTAGCTGGGTTAGTTAACTACTGAGCCACAATGGGAACTCCTGCAAAATCATCTTAAAAGAGGGAGTCCTGTTCAGTGTCTAATCAATTGCATCAATATTTGCAAAAGATGAGAATTAATAAACAGACAAAAATATGACATAAAGGCAAGCCAGGTCCACAGTATTTAGTTTGTCTCAGTCCACGGAGAGTGGGAGCCTACGTACTGGACTCAATCTGTGGACAGACCATCGAGCAGCTCCACAGTTTCCTATGGGAGAGATTGACGAAAGGCAATCCCTGCACTGAGAGAAGGTAGAAACTTATCTTAAAACCCTTTTGCAAATGGGCACACTGTTTTCACCTCAATTATACTGTTATTTAAGTTGCTTTAGGTGTTCTGAAGCCAAGTGGAGAAGGTTAAGGGGCTCTCAGGCCGTCTTGGTGCCCTGCTGTACAGCTGCATGTCTCCACTGTATCTTGGGAGCCCTGGGATTTAGAGGAATGCACCTTGATTTCTAATACACTTATAGTAGTTATTGGCGTGGTACTTTCATCAAATGATTCAGTCTTTCTGGACTTTTGTTTGCTTATCTGTAAATAAGTATAATAGTACTTTGGTCTTAGTTTGATTATTTGTATCAAGATTGAATGTGTAAAAATGCCTGGGATATAGCAAGCAATAATTAAATGCTGGTTATTACTATAACAGCCTAATGCATTAAATACTTCAGTCATTTTGTCACCTCCCCAATCTCCTTACCACTGTTTAGTGTCCTAGGCTGCTGTAACAAATTACTACAAACTCGCTGACCTAACGTACATTTGTTATCTTACAGTTACGGAGGTCGGAGGTCCAAAATGGATCTCGCTGGGCTAAAATCCAGGTGTTGGCAGAGCTGTATTCCTTCTGAAGTTCTAGGGGAAGATTGTTTTCTTTCCAGCTTCTAGATCTCAGCCTTAGTCTGTGGCCTCCAGCTGGTGATTATATAACTTGGCCCTGTTCCTGTCGCTACTTCTTCTCTGATGCGGAGGTTTCTGTCTCTCGTAAAGACCCTTGTGATTGCTCCGGGCCTACTAGATAATCCCAGAAACTCTTACCATCTCCCTCTCAGATCCCTGGTGTAAATACATGTGCAAACTCTCTTTTGCCTTGTGAGGCGTATACATGGTTCTCCACAGGAACAACTGAATGGGAGGCATACGCCTATCTGCTGATAGCTAGATAGCTAGATAGTCCTTGTGATAAGGAGCTGGCTCCTGTGACCACGGAGGCTGGCAGTGTGGCCTCCATCATCTGCAGTGTGGCCAGGAGTCTCAAGACCCTGGAGAAGGGATGGTGCGGGTGAAGTCTAAAGGCCGTCAGTTGGAGAATTTTTACTTGCTCAGGGAAGCTAGTCTTTTTGTTGAATTGAGGCCTTCAGCTGACTGGATTAGACCCATCCTCATTACGGAAAGCAATCTGTGTTCATGCCTGTAAATGTTAATCACATTTGAAAACACTCTCCAATGTGACACATAAAATTAACCATCACGACAGGTGTCAGGAATTCAGATTTGAGCATCTTTAGGGGGTGGCCATTATTCTGCCTACAACAAACCTCTCTCTCTCTTTCTCTATATCACATACTGAGCTCTGTGCTAACCACTAAATCTATAAAAACCAGATAGCCCAGTTTTTGCTTTTAAGGAACTTACATTTAGTCAAGAGGACATATAAATTGATAAGTACAATACAATAGAGTAGGTGTAATGATACAGCTATGCACAGTGTGCCATGACAATACAGAAGAGAGGCATGCAGTTGAGCTTGGGGGTGGGCCGTGCAGGTGGAGAAGGTTGGGGTGACAAAGAAAGCCTTCTTAAAGTGGATGATGCTTAAGTTGAATTTGTAAAAAATATGTAGGAGTTATAAAAAGGGAAAAGGCATTGCAAGCAGACAGCTCAACCTGAGTACAGAGAAGTAACTGTTCCTCTGATTCTGCGTTCACCTACTAGATTTCTTATTATAATTTAACTTCACCTGAAGGTTTTTTTTTTTTTTTTTTTTTTTCCTATGAGGAAAGAATATGTTGGCCAGAGAACACAAGTGCCCATTCTCTTGGGAAAAAAATTTCTAAGTGTAAATTAAAAAAACCGAAAAACCAAAAAACAAAACAAAACTGGCATTCAGTTGTACATACCTATCTTTGAGGTGTGATGGTCAGTACTGGTTACTGACCAAACAACCATCTTGCCCTTTTTCTTTCCTAAAAGAAATCCAGTTTGGTTCAGAGATTTAGTAGTAGCATACTCAGGGAAAGTGGGTCCCTCCCTGGTCCCAGGGAAAAGTTTGTGACTGTTCTAACTCAATGGAAATGTTCTTTGTGTTGTTCTTGTTGTGATTGGTTTAAGGGAGGCATGTGACATAGTTGCGGCCATTGAGAAAAAAGAGAAAAGAGAAGTTGGTTGGGGACTTCTAGAAAAGATTTCCCCTCCTGATAAAAAGAGAGATACATTGGAGAACCTGTCAGTTTTTTCTTGCTTTTTGATTTTACTGTTTCAGACTGGGATGTTTGGAGCTGTGGCCGCTATTTTGTTACCATGAGGAAAACATTATGACATACCAAACATGAGAGCAGAAAGATGAAAAAAGACTGGAGCCTTAGTGACATCACCTGGCAGCTGAACCAGAGGTCCCTGATGGAGGCCAGAGAAGACTTCACAGCGTGTGTCTTTCCGAGATTATCTGCAGAATAATCAAACTGCATTACCTAGATTAACACCTTACACATTATTTATAAAAGAGCATTTGTCTCTTTAGCTTTCTTTTTCTTTCTCTTTCTTTCTTTCTCTTCTTTCTTTCTTTCTCTTCTTTCTTTCTTTCTCTTCTTTCTTTCTTTCTTTCTTTCTTTCTTTCTTTCTTTGGTTGTGCCTGTTGCATGTGGAAGTTTCTGGGCCAGGGATCGATCCCACACCACAGCAGTGACCCAAGCTGCTGTGCTGACAACACTGGATCCTTAGCTCACTGTGCCACAAGAGAATTCCTCTTCAGCTTTTCATAGTCTAATGTGCCAGAGTCCAGAAGGATGTAGAGGAAAAAAAGAGGAATCCATCTTGAGAATAGATTGATTTCAAACATTTTCTAAACCCTTTATATAAACTACTAAACTTTGGACTTAGAAATCAAGAAAAATCACTTCACTTCACATACTCTTTTTCCCGCCAATTTTTGGAACTTTCTTTTTCTTTTTAAAAATTTTTATTTTGCATTTATTTAGTTTTCATTTTTAAAAATTATAGTTGATTTACAGCATTGTGCCAATTTCTGCTGTACAGCAAATTGACTCAGTCATACATATACATACATTTTTTGAAACTTTCTTGTTCTGATCAGGTCTTAGGTATTAAGGAAATTCTTTTACTTATAGTATTTCTGTACTTGACCATTACATTAGAAATATTTCAACTGTGTATAAAACTGTTGTTTTTAAAGACATACAGAGATGTTTCAATTTAGAAATAGGTTCAATTTCCTTTTGATTCCTTTTGATCATAAATTTTGATTTGTATTTCTACATAGGAAGTGATATCCTCCCTGAGATTCTCTAATAAGTATGAAGTTTATACATATACACCTTTAAAATCATGAATTTCACTGGTTTGAGTTAACAAATTAATCCATTAACAGGTAGTTAATTAATGAAAGAACTAGAGAGCATACTTAAAATGAATATTCCATTTAGCACCACTTGGTGTTTTTCAAACTATGTTTTATTACCATTAAAGTACAATAAACAGTCTAAGCCATTATTGTGCATGTTTGCATTATATATTGATTTATAGCACATTTAAGTAGCAATTATTCTCACCACTGCAAAGTGCTTATGCTCTGCTCACTCAACATGCAAACATTTCAAATTATAATACATTAAGATGTCAGTGACAAAAGGGAACATTCTAAAAATAAAGTGATTCTTAAGCATTTTATAAAGTGACTAACTCATCCTTCGCCAGGGAGCACATACTCTATACTTCTTCAAATGCCTCTTATCAACCCTTATGAAACAGAGACATACTTTTAATTATTCCGTATTGGTGGGTAAGTTTCAAGATATAGTGTCTCGTGGATTCTGTAGCTTTTGTTATTATTAAGAATTAGACATGCTTTCCAGGCGAGGAGTAACCTTGCAACGCACAAAGATAAACTAATGTGGAGTTCCCATCGTGGCGCAGTGGTTAACAAATCCGACTAGGAACCATGAGGTTGCAGGTTCGATCCCTGGCCTTGCTCAGTGGGTTGAGGATCCAGCGTTGCCGTGAGCTGTGGTGTAGGTTGCAGACTCGGCTTGGATCCCCGAGTTGCTGTGGCTCTGGCCTAGGCTGGTGGCTACAGCTCCAATTGGACCCCTAGCCTGGGAACCTCCATATGCCGCGAGAGCGGCCCAAGAAATGGCAAAAAGACAAAAAAAAAAAAATAAAATAAATAAATAAATAATAAGTAAATAAACTACTGTACACTTTGTTGATCTTCCTGAGGACCTTTTCATCTCCATTTTTGGCTAAAACAGTACATGATCTGACATCTTTAAAGAAACCTTTAGTGATTCGCAGTTCTCACTCGTGGAATGCAGAAAATGCTCAAGAAGCACTGCTTGTATGAGTCAATGAAATTAACTTGCTATTTCTTCACCCCCTTGATCGCCTTGAAAATTTTCTCTGAAGTGCTTATGTGTGAGCCAGACATTCCACTACCATTTTTAGGGGCTTCCGAAGTCTAAAAGATTTGATTAAAGAAAGTCTAAAACGTTTTCTGGATGGCTCATGAAAATGTTGTTTAGGGCAAGTCTGATCCTCGGTGAGCCCATGTTTTCGATTGTCTTACTCAGAAAAGAGCTTTATTAACTTGTTCTTTCGACACATAGTTATTGTGTGCCTGCAGTGGGATGGATGCTAGATCCCTGACCAAGACAAAACTGGTGGTCCCTTGCGCATTTCAGCCCGAGGGGAGGGAGGGGAGGGGAAAGGTAGGGATTTGGCGGCGCCTGCAAGGGAAAGAAAATGGCGCATTAACGGAGGGCCTCTCTGGGCTGGTTCCTGCACTGATCACCACCCCTGTACGATCACACTTCAACCTCACAGCCTGTGCGGAACGTATTTTTATAATTGTCCACATTTTGTAGATGAGGAACTGAGACTTGGAGGAATTTCTAACCTGCTGAGGAGTAAAGAGCTTATCAGCAGCAGAGTCAAGAATTCGACCCGTTTCCCTGAATCGGCATTCTTTCCACTTACACAGGGTGCCTCTGTTATCTCATGGTGGTATCTACCGATAAAGACTTTGCTCCTTCTTATTTGAAAATAAGATGTTTCCTTTATACTTGAGTTGAAGCACTTTCTCTGTGCATGTGGCAAGCCAACTGGATGTCTTTGGGCTTATATGCTATTCTTTCTCCTTGATAGCTAGTGGGTTGTCATATTAAAATAAGCCAATCAGAGAGGACTCTGGTACACAGATTATATATCTAATCTTGTACGTATGTAAAAGATTATACATGCACATATATACTTTGTGTGCGTAATTATATATATAATGGAAAAAATTGGCAGCATGTGTGAACAAATGTGTGAAAATTTCAGCAAAGTGATGGAGATTTAAAAAGAATCAAATGAGGAGTTCCCTTCATGGCTCAGGGGTTAGTGAACCTGACTAGGATCCATGAGGATGCCGGTTCCATCCCTGGTCTCACTCAGCAGGTTAAGGAGCCGGCATTGCTGTGAACTGTGGTTCACAGATGCTGCTTGGATCTGGCATGGCTGTGGCTGTGGCATACGCTGGCAGCTGTAGCTGCGATTCGACCCCTATCCTGGGTACCTCCATATGCTGTGGGTATGGCCCTAAAAAGCAAAAAAAAAAAAAAAAAAAAAAAAAAAGAAAAGAAATGTTAGAAGTGAAAAATATATCAGCTACGAAGAATTTATTTCATGGGCTTGAAAGCAATCTGGATACAATAGAGGAAATAGTCACTGAACTTGAAGATATTAAAGATATTCAGGTCAATAGACATTACTCAAAACACAAAGAAAAATGAGAGATTAAAATAAAAATTAAAAAAAAATACTGATTATAATATCTAAGCCCTCTGGAACAACACCAATGATCTAAAACACATAATTGACGCCCAAGAAGGAGATGTCAGAGAATGCAAGAATTTCTAATAATTTAAGGACATCATCTCAGAGAACCAAGAAGCACAGTAAACTATAAGCAAGATAAATACAAAGAAAACATACATATGTATGTTATAGTCAAACTACAAAATCTTTAAAGTGCTGAAAGAAAAAAGTCAACCTAAATCAACCTACAACATACCTAAATGATTTCTTAAAAAGGAATACAACATAAAGACACTTTTAGATAGATTAAAAGATAAGAGAATTTGTTGACAGCTGACCTAAACTACAAGAAATGGTAAAAGAAATTTCATCTCAAGGGACATGGTATCAGATAAAAGGCAGGTCAGCAGGAAAGGCCTAATATATTTTTAAATTTTTCTTTATTTCACATATATATAATATGTTATATACATTTTATATATTCTTAAATAGATAAGTAGATGGATGGATGGATAGATAGATGGATAGGCGATAGATAGACAGACAGACAGACAGACAGACAGTAACCTGCCAAACTGGCAGGAAAATATTATGGAAAATAGAGTTCCATTTGTAAAGGCAAGAAATAACCACAGAGTAATTCATAGAATGCTAACAAGAGTGGTATGGAGTCATTATGAATGTGATTTAGGTGTCAGCTGGAGGGTCCCCACCCTGCAATCCCGAGCTCCAGATAGATGAACTAAAACCCCCTCCCCCTTTCTGTGTCTTATATTCTTCTCCTCCCTACGTGTTCGTGTCTCTTCCTTCCTTCCTTTCTTTCTTTCTTTTCTTTTCTTTTTTTTTGGCATGTTCGTGGCATGCACAATTTCCCAGGCCAGGGATTGAACCCTTGCCACATTAGTGACAATCCAGATCCTCAAACCACTGCATCACATAGGAACTACTCTACTTCTTGATCTTTGCTGTGACAATGACGCAAGCTGGGTCAAAGCGCAGGCTTTCTGTTCCCTCCTCCTATCCCCGGATTGTCTTATACGAAAAGATTGTATCAAGTAGCAGAAATTTCACTGAAGATAGGAGCCTGCATATCTCACTTCAAGTGACTGAAAATTGTGTGTAGACCAATCCTGTTCTGAAATATCCCTTGTTTATCCTGCTCCTGAGGTTTTCTCACTGGCTTCTTTACCCTTGTACCTCTCATCCTTCCACCATCACATAAGCTTCTGTCTTTATCCTGCCACCTTTCCGAACCTTTTGTCTCTTCTTTTCTGTTCTCTCTCAAGAGCTAAATCAAAATTTTCTCATGTTATCATGAAGATAAGCTTAACCACTCTTTTTTTTCTTTTTCTTTTTTTTTTTTTTTTTTTGTCTTTTTGCCATTTCTAGGGCTGCTCCTGCGGCATATGGACGTTCCCAGGCTAGGGGTTCAATCGGAGCTGTAGCCTCCGGCCTACATCAGAGCCACAGCAACTCGGGATCTGAGCCGCGTCTGCAACCTACACCACAGCTCACGGCAACGCCAGATGGTTAACTCACTGAGCAAGGGCAGGGATCAAACCCACAACCTCATGGTTCCTAGTCGGATTCGTTAACCACTGCGCCACGATGGGGACTCCTTAACCACTCTTTCTTATTGCTTTGTCTCCTGTCAGCACTCTCACATTCATCCCAGATCTGCTTCACTGCCTAAGTCCAGGTTCCTTGCTTAGATTGCAGTCCATATACATGGGGTTCCTTGCAGTTGTGCAGTGCACAGACAGAGCAGCTGTATCCAGCAGCCCTACCTTTACTTTTTAAAGTATATTCCTAACGAAAGGCTGTTCTGTTGTCAGCTATTATCCTAATAATCTCCCACCTACATTACATAAAAGACCTACAAAATTTTTTTAGAAGATTGAATAAGTGAAAGCTATGTTATACACTTGGATAGGAAGTCTAAGTAAAATTGTCTAGATGTCATCAATTCTAATTAAGATATTAGCAGGTTTTTCTTTTTTCTTTTTTTTTTTTGCTTTTTAGGGCCACACCTGTGTCATATGGATGTTCCTGGGCTAGGGGTTGGATTGGAGCTGTGGCTGCCAGCCTACGCCTCAGCCGCAGCAACTCAGGATCCGAGGAGCCGAGTCTGCGACCTACACCACAGCCCATGGCAACACCAGATCCCTGACCAGGCCAGGGATTGAAACCGCATCCTCATGGATACTAGTCAGATTCATTTCCATTGCTCCACAATGGGAACTCTTCTTTTCTTTTGTAATATGATGATAATTTTATAATACATTTGAATAACTGAACAGGAGACAATAGCAAAAAATAAATTTGTGAGAAACATTTATTAGACCCTAAAATGATCACTAACACATGTAACTGTCATCAATACAGTCGTTTAAGCAGCTCTTTTTCCATCTAGCTAACTAGCTATCTTTGATCTATTTTTTGTAGACATCCAAAGCGTCTCTTCTTTCAGTAATGTTGTCCCCTTCTTAAGGTACAGTGCATCACCTCCCAACCATGCATCCCATGTGGTTTCTGTGAAGCTGCCAATCAAAGGACCTTCCTACCTAGCCAAAAGGTGGACATGCAACACAGGGAGGGCCAATCTGGGTAAACTATCCTCTTGACCGTAAGGTTGGTCTAGGGATAGGTAATTGAGTCAAGTCACTTGGAGTTTTCCCTGGAAATAGTCAGAGGGAAGCTGAAAAAAAAATCCTCTTCTGAGAAAGATAACTGGGATGATATAAACCCAAGACTGCTGGCAGAACTGTTTTTGTGCCAGTGGAAAAAGCCCATCTGTTATAGGAAAGAATGAAGCCAAGCAGAAGTAAGTAAACATGAGAGATGGAGTGAGCAAGACAGAAAATCCTGAAGGTATTGTCAGTCTCGGTTTGAATTTCTGAAGCTCCAGAACCTACCTGCTTCTTCAAATTCTTCTCTCAAATCTCAAAGTCTTCCTAGTTTATTTCTAATGATCTAGACATAGCTATAGAGATAGACATGTTAACTACAGGGGACATTTCATATTTCTCTCCTGGTACCCCACCCGAAGGAAGAAAGGAAGAGATGCCACTCTGATTAGTCAGGATCCCAGACAGTTTCTCCTTATGATTTATTGGGTGATTCCACTCTTAGCTCCTGATGGTGATTATGGTGGGGATGGTAATGGTAGTGACAAGAGTATCAGTACTTGCAATAGTAGTGAGCAGTAGCACAGCTCCTGGGTGTGCCAGAAGATGCCTAGATGTCCTGAAGTTTCCCAGATATGTTTTGCTTCTTGATTGAGGTGGGGCTCAGTGGCTTGGAAAAGTAGATGATATAGAAACCATAATTGGTATGGAATAATAGGATATGAGCAAACAAATTACATAAGCTATTTTACACAAACCCTAAGGGAGTTTTATCGAGGGTGGAACTCTCCAAAATTCTCCTTTAGGGGACCACTGAGACTCTTCCTATTTGGGGAAGATCTGGGCATTCTATCTTAGCTTTGTGCTATCTAAGTCCAACTGTGTATTTCTTTGGGTTATCCTAGTTTACCCAAGTAGGGTAAGGCTTCCCGAGTATACCACGCTATTGAGACAGCTCAAGATTCCCATTATTTACTTTTTTTTTTTTTTTTCTTTTTATGGCTGCACCTATGGCATATGGAAGCTACTGGGCTAGGGATCAAATTGGAGCTGCAGCTGCAGGCCTTTACCCTAGCCATGGCAACACCAGATTTGAGCTGCATCTGTGAACCACACTGCAGCTTGCAGCAATGCAGGATCCTTAGCCCAGTGAGGCTGGGGAATCAAACCCACATCCTCACAGAGGCTACATCAGGTCCTTAAGTCACTGAGCCACAATGGAAACTCTAGGATTCTGATTCTTTCTGGTGTGCTTCTCTGTCATTCCCTCTCATTAATATCGTTTGTTTTTTCCTCCCTCTCATTTAGGGGAGCTCTTTTCACTCTAATGAGTCTTTTCTTTCTTCTATCTTGAGTATTTATTCATTGATCCATCCACTTACTCAAATCTATATATAATGGGTACCTAATATGTTCCAATCATTGTTCCAGTTGTATCCAGGTGCATTTAGCTTGGTAGGAAGACAGACATAGAAACACTTTAATACATAATTAAGCCCAACCCCATTTGGCAAGGCCATGATATGGTTGGTCTACCAACCTTGACTCAGTTTCTTAGTGTTTCCTGCCTGTTCTTTCCTGTGTTATCTACACAGTTCCCTCCCAGGGGTGTAGCTGGGAACACTTAGGCTAGTCTTCTAGTCATAGGCAAATTCTAGCAACTCCAAACCTTCTCATATCTCTGCTTAACAAGAAGGGGAAGAACAACTGTCCCCAACTATAATACACTGTATCAACCTCTATATGCATACCATAATACCAGAGGCCTGGCCACAATTCCAAAGAACTTGGCTTTCTCTAGGGCAGGGATAAGAAATAGGGAAAATTCCACATTCCTGCTCCTGCAAAATAATTCCTACTGCTCTACCAGAGATAGCAATGGCAAGACTGTAGAAAGACATATGAACTAGAAGACAAGATTTAGAAGTGACTTCACTGTTGGCTATTGAAAATATAATTCCAGAGAGTTCCCGTCATGGTGCAGTGGTTAATGAATCCGACTAGGAACCGTGAGGTTGAGGGTTCGGTCCCTGCCCTTGCTCAGTGGGATAACGATCCGGCGTTGCCGTGAGCTGTGGTGTAGATTGCAGACGCGGCTCGGATCCCGCGTTGCTGTGGCTCTGGCGTAGGCCGGTGGCTAGAGCTCCAATTCAACCCCTAGCCTGGGAGCCTCCATATGCCGCGGGAGCGGCCCAAGAAATAGCAACAACAAAAAGACAAAAAAAAAAAAAAGAAAAGAAAATATAATTCCAAACAATAAACTTGTAATCAACATAAAATTCAGTAACTCATTTATAGTAGTAATTATATTATTTATATAGATTAAAAATGACTTTTCAGGAGTTCCCCTCGTGGTGCAGTGGTTAATGAATCTGACTAGGAACCATGAGGTTGCGGGTTCCATCCCTGCCCTTGCTCAGTGGGTTAAGGATCCGGTGTTGCTGTGAGCTGTGGTGTGGGTTGCAGACATGGCTCGGATCCTGCGTTGCTATGGCTCTGGTGTAGGCTGGAGGCTACAGCTCCGATTAAACCCCTACCTCGCCTGGGAACTTCCATATGCTGTGGAGTGGCTCAAGAAAAGGCAAAAAGACCAAAAATAAATAAATAAATAAATAAACAAATAAAAATGACCTTTCAGTTTTGTACACTTTTTTAAAAGATTTTTATTACAGTTAATTCACCATGTCAACTTCTGCTATACAGCAATGTGTATACAATTTATTTACTTTCCTCTCATACTTCAATTGATTATCATCCTTAAATATCACCTCTTATGACAGTGGAACAGAGGCATGGCTTAATTACTGTTTAAATTTATAGCACAGTTTAACTGTATTTTTTATTTTTTTATGGATTGTGTAGGAATGCAAAAGTGTAATTGAATTTTAAAATGTATTTTAATATAAAAGTAGTGTATGCTTGTTGTACAAATAGAATTTAGAAATAAAAAGAAACTATTCTATCCTTTGCTCTTAAATTCCATTTCCCAGAAGTCAAAAAATTTGATGTCATTCCAGGTGTTTAAACATGTACAGTTGTTTCCCACAAATGAGCTTATGCCTACACACATACATTCTCATCCTTAGCTTTTTCCTCCCAACAATGTGTCCATGTTATACAGCTATTTCATAGTACAGATGTAACACATTTCACTGTTTATTGAAATACAATAAAAATTTTTAATTTTCACTATTATAAACATTGCTACAACTAGCAACTTTGTAACATATATTCTTGCACACTTATGTGATGTATCTGGAAGGCATATTTCCAGAAATAGAATTGGTGGGTCAAAGAGTAGATGTACTTGATATTTAGAGAGATATTATGCAAATGCCATCCAAAAAGTTGTGCCCACCTATGCTTTTACCAATGGCATGGACTAAAAGTATCTGTTTTTTTTGTTTTTTTTTTTTTTGTCTTTTTGCTATTTCTTGGGCCACTCCCACGGCATATGGAGGTTCCCAGGCTAGGGGTCAAATCTGAGCTGTAGCCGCCAGCCTACGCCAGAGCCACAGCAATGCGGGATCCGAGCCACATCTGCAACCTACACCACAGCTCACGGCAGCGCCAGATCGTTAACCCACTGAGCAAGGGCAGGGATCGAACCCGCAACCTCATGGTTCCTAGTCGGATTCGTTAACCGCTGCGCCATGACGGGAACTCCCTAAAAGTATCTGTTTTAAATCTTTGTCAGTCTGGTAGTAAAATATGGCATGCCATTGTTATCTTAATATGCATTTTCTTTCTTTCTTTTTTTTTTCCCTGGCTATACCTGTGGCATACAGAAGTTCCTGGACCAAAGATCTAATCCCAGCTGCAGCTGTGACCTATGCCACAGCTGCATCAATGCCTGATCCTTAACCCATTGTGTCACAGCAGGAACTCCTTAATATGCTAGATGAATGAAATCTAGCACTTCTCATATATCTATCAACCATTTATATTTCTTTTTCTCAGTTATATTCTTTTTGTGACTGGATGTTTATATTACAGATAATTTCCAAGAAAGAGTGCACATTTTTGAGTTTCATATTTAAAAACTGAAAAATTTAAAGCTTATAATTAGAATTATATAGGTGCTAGGGTCATGTATAATAAAATAATGATTTTTGACTCAAGGAAAAGCTAACCAGTCCATCTGGGTCCCCACAATGCAAAGCAGCAGTCTCCCTGTGCTCATCATATCCAGGAATGATAGTCCCAGACGTTCACATACTCTTTCAAAATCTGGACAATGATATGCTTTATTGTAACCATGAGACTCAAAAATAGAAAAATCATAGAGGATGGGTTGGCTCAGTACCAACAGCACAGAAAACAGCTTTTCAGAGGTTATGTAAGAAGGAGGTAAGAAACAACGTGATTATGCCATATGTAAAATTAAAAAGCTGGGATTGGCCCAGATCTCAGGCTCAGCTGTGGAAGTGACAGGGGACAGCAGTCAAATGTGAAGGAGAAAATCACCAGCACTGGTGTAAGTTCCAATACTATTTGCCACACAAAAATTAAACAAAGGACCTATTTATCTTTGTTTCAATTCAAGATAAGGAAATCTCCAACACAGGTAGGACAAACCAGCTGCTTTAGTTTTAGCTGGTTTGGGGTTGGTGGTTTTTGGCTGCAAGCAGAGGAGCCTGACTCGAACTAGTTCAGGCTAAAAGAGAATTCACCCATTTATGTCAAAGAATTTTGAGGGGTTAACAGTTTTAAGCATCACTGAGTTCAGGGCTGACTCTGAAGTGCTCTGCTTTATCTGCCAGCTCTGCCTGCTTTTCTCTGCTTGGGTTCCTTCTCAGGTGGGCTCTTCCTGCAAGGTGGAAGAGATGGCACTAGCAGCATGAAGGTTTTACTACAGAGCACCTGACAGATGCCAGGTGACTTCCTAAATACTGAAAATATAAACATGAATAAGACATCACCCCTAGTCTTTTTTTTTCCACTTAATAAAAATTTATTATCCACAGAATTCATCTTTATTTTAACAACTTTAACAACTACTGCCTTCCTTTTTGTTGACTATTTTTGTTCTCTTTCTCCATATAACTATTATAGTAAATTCCAGAATATATGTAATTTTTCATCCTTTCATCTTTTCACTGCCATTTATCTCACTTGCCCAAGAATGTAATCTTTATTTTTATTAATGGCTGCCTAATCCTAATAGTCCATTAGTTCAATACACATTTTTTTCTTTAGAGCAGTTTTATGTTCACAGCCAAACTGAAGGGAAGATACAGCTTTTCCATATACCCCCTGCCCTCACACATGCATAGCCTCCTCAATTACCCACATCCCCCATTAGAGTGATGTATTTGCTGCAAGTGATGAATCTACATTGACACATCCTTATCACCCAAAGTCCATAGTTTACATTATGGTTAATTCTGGGGATGGTGCATTCTACAGGTTTGGATAAATATTAATGACATATATCCACCATTATAGTATCATAGAGTATTTGCAATGCCCTAGAAATTCTCTGCACTTTGCCTATTCATTCATCACCTGTACCTACCTCCCAAGCCTGGGCAACCACTAATCTTTTACCATCTCCATAGTTTTGCCTTTTTCCAAATGTCGTATAGTTGGAATCATACAAGGTATAGCCTTTTAAAATTGGCTGCTTTCACTTAGTAATAGGCATTTAAGTTTCCTCCATGTCTCTTAACGGCTTGATAGCTCATTTCTGTTTAGCATTGAATAATATTCCATTGTCTGTAAGTACATTCCATTGTCTGTCTGTATAATTTATCCACTCAGCTACTGAAGGACATGCTGGTTGCTTCCAAGTTTTGGCAGTTATGAAAAAAGTTTCTATAAACATCCATGTGCAGGTTTTTATGTGTGGGCCTAATTTTCACCTCCTTTGGGTAACTACCAACGAGCGTGATCACTGGATCATACGGTAAGAGTATGATTCATTCTGGAAGAAACTGTCAAACTGCCTTCCAAAGTGGTCATAGCATTGTGCATTCTCAGCAGCAAATGCGAGAGAGTTCCTGCTCCTTCATCTCATCGCCATCGTTGGGTGTCATTGTTCCAGATTTTGACCACTCTAGTAGGTATGTAGTAGAATCTCATCATTGTTTTAATTTGCATTTCCCTGATGACGTAAGTTGTAGAGTGGCTTTTCATAAGCTTTTTTTTTTTTTTTATCACATGTAGATCTTCTTTGTTAATGTGTCTGTTCAAATGTGTCGCCTATTTTTAAATCAGGTTGTTTGTATTCTTACTGTCGAATTTTAACAGTTCTTCGTATAATTCGGATAACAGTCCTTTAACATATGTGTGTTTTTGCAAATATTTTCTCCCATCTGTGGCTTGTATTCTCATGCTTGTGACATTATTTTTCACGGAGCAGAAGTTTTTAATTTTAATGAGCCTAGCTTATCCATTATTTCTTTCATGGATCATCCCTTTTATGTTGTATTTTAAAAAAGTTATCACCATTAAGAGAGGTCATCTAAGTTTTTTCCTCTATCTTCTAGATGTTTTTATAGTTTCTCACTTACCTCTGTCATCCATTTGAGTTGATTTTTGTGAAGGGCATAAGGTCTGTGCCTAGATTCACTTGTTTTTTCTGCATATGGATGTCCAGTTTTTCCAGCACCATTTGTTGAAAACACTGTCTTTGCTCTATTTTAATGACTCTGCTTATTTATCAGATAAGTTCACCATATATGTCTGAGTCTATTTCAGGGCTATTTTGTTACATTAATATATTTGTCTAGTCATTCACCAATAACACACTGTCTTGATTACTATAGCTTTATAGTAATAAAGCCTCTCCATATATACTTCAGAATCATTTTGTCAATATCCACAAAATAACTTGTTGGGATTTTGATTGAGATGCCATTGGATTTATGTATCAAGTTGGGAAGAAATAACATCTTTTTTTGTTTGTTTGATTGATTTTGGCTGTGTCTGCAGCCTGTGGAAGTTCCTGGGCCAGAGATCAAACCCAAACCACAGCAGCTACCCGTGCCGCTACATGACGACACCAGATCCTTAACCCACTGCACCACAAGGGAACTTCCAAGAACTGACATCTTGACAATATTGAGTCTTCCTGTCTGTAACCATGGACTATCTCTCCATTTATTTCTTTAATTTTGTTCTTCAGAGTTTTGCAATTTTCCTCATACAGATCTTGTGCATATCTTGTTAGATTTATACCTAGTTATTTCTTTTTCGTAAGTCGCTTTGTGTTTTTAATTTCAAATTCCACTTGTTTATTGCTGGTATGGAGGAAAACAATTGACTTATGTGTATTAATCTTGTATCCTGCAACCTTGTTATAATCAATTATTAGTTCCAGGAGGTTTTTTTTGGTCAAATCTCTTAGATTTTTAACGTAGATGATCACGCCATCTACAAACAAAGACAATTTAATTTCTTCATTCCCAATCTTTATCCCTTTTATTTCATTTTCTTATTTTTTGGCATTAGTACCTCCAGTACGATGTTGAAAAGGAGTGATGAGAGGGAATATCCTTGCCTTATCTGTGATCTTAGAAAGCTTCTGGTTTCTTACCATTAAGTGTGATGTTAGCTGCAGGTTTTTTTTTAGTTTATAAATCATTTTGAGGAAGTTCTTTATTCCTAATTTACTGAAAGTTTTTATAATGAATGGGTGTTGGATTTCACCAGATGCTTCTTCTGCATGTATTGATATGATGATGTTATTTTTCTTTTTTAACCTATTGATGTGATGGATTATGTTAACTGATTTAAATTGAACCAGCCTGTGTGACTTGGATAAATTCCACTTGGCTGTACTGTAGAATTATTTTTATATATTGTTGGATTCAATTTGCTATTAGCAAAATATTATTTTGCTGTGGGGTGGAACAATTTGAACAATTCAGAAATCATCTTTTAAGGATATATATGTTTATATATGGAGAGGAAAAAGATAATTTTAGTTGTAGGTATTAATTATTTAAATTTTTAAAGGGATGTACAATTTTTATTTTTATTTTTATTTTTATTTTATTTTTGTCTTTTTGCCTTTTCTAGGACTGCTCCCACGGCATATGGAGGTTCCCAGGCTAGGGGGTCTAATTAGAGCTGTAGCTGCTGGCCTACACCACAGCCACAGCAACGCAGGACCCGAGCCACATCTGCAACCTTCACCACAGCTCAAAGCAACACCGGATCCTTAAGCCACTGAGCGAGGCCAGGTTTTGAACCCGCAGCCTCACGGTTCCTAGTCGGAGTCGTTAACCACTGAGCCACAATGGAAATTCCTACAATTATTATTTTTAAAACTGAAAAACAGAGTTGTACTTCTATTTTATTCTCTTAATGTGGTATATTTACCAATGGCATCTTCTCTCGGAGGGAAGTTGAGACGGTATAGCAGAGAAGAGAGGAGCAGGGAAACCAGATGTAACCACAGCAGTTTAGCTTCTCTTATCTGAATATAGTGCTTTTGGGTGTTAAGACTGTATCTCATCTCATTTACCATGTGCATTAATGATTTAGAAGTGGGAAAAGGACCACTCAGTGATGGAAATCCTTTCTGAGATTTCGCTAATAAGTCTTCATCTGTCTAGAAATGATTTAGGCTAGGAAGATAAAAGAGAATATTGAGAAAATTGAGAAGAAAATAAAAGAAGACTCTACAGCATGAGAGAGTTAGGATAGAAATCAGAAAGAAATTTCTGATAGTAAAAACTATCATAGAGCAGAACAAAAGTTAATTACAAACACTGCGGACTTCTCATTCTAAGAGCTTAAAAGAAAGTTATCATCTGTCTAGGACGGTACTGTAATTAGAATCATGAGGGTGAAGGAGACTTTCAGAGACACCTTTCCAAGCCCCTTCATTTCACAGATGATAAAACTGAGGCTGAGAAATTAAGTGAAAAAGTTAAGTTAGTTAGCTAGAAAGTCAGAACCAGTGTTCAGTTTCTTACAATAGCCTTTCTTCTATACCACACTTACTGATGAGAACTATTTTGTCTGAAGGCATTATAAACTAGATGACTGCTTAAATCCTTTATAGATTAAAGGCATTGGTCAGGAACTAAAGCCATCATTCATGCCTTTTTTTTTCACCCGGGGTCCATGGACTGTGCTCAGAAAGTCCTGAGCCCTCTGATATTTACACAAAATTGTGTGCATGTTTATTTGGAAATCTGTAGCTCCCAGTGCCTTCTCATAATGGACTAATCTAATAGCAAGAGTCCCCAAAGCTGAATTTGAGATTAATCTCAGAGAATGAAATTTGGAAAAATCATGCAACGAATGAGGTAACCAGTCGTAAAAAACCCAAACTCAAGAATGCGGGGTGGAGGAGTCAGGGACTCTCAGGCTCAGCACTTTGGGAGAAGTCTCTAGAGCGCCCGGTTATATCAGCACATAAAGGCTCGGTGGGCATGGAGGAAAATTCTCAAGTGCTGTGGATTTTGAAATGTCCAGGTGGTCAACTAAAACTGCATCACAGCCTTTCTCTCCCTTAGTACCTGTTAGGAAAAAAAAAAAAAAATCTAGGAAGCTCGCCAATTCAGCAACCAAAAAATGAAAGGGGCATATCCTAAAGTTTTGTTTTTGTTTTTTTAAAAAAGAAAAAGAAAAAATGGGACACAAAGGAACATAATATTCTGGATTGGAGCAGAGAGGAATGAAAGCCTACTTCTTAATTTTGCCCTTTCATCTATCTACCCATCTCAAGCTATACTCATAAAGATACCAAATATCTAAGGTTCATGCTTATATCCCCAAATTTGCAGAGAAACAAACCTAGTGCATGTCCTTATATTTTCTCATTTTCTCACAGTACATTACTAGAAATAGCTTCGAGAAATGCTGGCAATGTGGAGAGAGTGAACCATGGAGCTGACCCTTTACAATGAAAGTAGAAGCTTCAGGGCTGTTCACTGAGGCGGAGAGACACCTGACCTCTGAGGATACTTCCCTACGGGAATGAGACACAAGACAGAAAAAACAAACACTCAGCAAAGATGACATGACCCAGGTTTTCTCATGCAAGCTGTGTCTTGCCTCAACAGAGCTTACCTCTCCCCCACCACTTCCTCAAGGAATGGAAGAGTAAAGAGAAGATGAAATACTGTGTCCTCAAGCAGAAACTAAGAGTGGAAATGAAACTGGATTCGCATATGGAGGAAAGAAGTTCCTGTCGTGGCAAATCTGACTAGGAACCATGAGGCTGCTGGTTCAATCCCTGGCCTCGCTCAGTGGGTTAAGGATCTGGTGTTGCCTGAGCTGTGGTGTAGGTTGCTGATATGGCTTGGATGTGGCTTTGCTGCAGCTGCGGTGTAGGCTGGCAGCTGTAGCTCTGATTAGACCGTGAGCCTGGGAACCTCCATATGCTGCAGGTGCGGCCCTAAAAAAAAAGCAAGTAAAGATGTCACCCACATCATATCACAAAAATGGAATGTCTGGAGTTCCCGTCGTGGCTCAGTGGTTAACGAATCCGACCAGGAACCATGAGGTTGCAGGTTCGATCCCTGGCCTTGCTCAGTGGGTTAGGGATCCAGCGTTGCCGTGAGCTGTGGTGTAGGTCACAGAAGCGGCTTGGATCCCGCGTTGCTGTGGCTCTGGTGTAGGCCAGAGGCTACAGCTCTGATTCGACCCCTAGCCTGGGAACCGCCATATGCCGCTGGAGTGGCCTAGAAAAGGCAAAAAGACAAAAAAAAAAAAAAAAAAGAACCATGAGGTTGCAGGTTCGATCCCTGGCCTTGCTCAGTGGGTTAGGGATCCAGCGTTGCCGTGAGCTGTGGTGTAGGTCACAGAAGCGGCTTGGATCCCGCGTTGCTGTGGCTCTGGTGTAGGCCAGAGGCTACAGCTCTGATTCGACCCCTAGCCTGGGAACCGCCATATGCCGCTGGAGTGGCCTAGAAAAGGCAAAAAGACAAAAAAAAAAAAAAAAAAAAGGAATGTCTGAGAGAGCTATCGAAGCCTGAGCCAAGAGAAGAAGTGGCCTGGCAACCATGCAAGCATGTTTCAGCCAGAAAACATATGTAACTTTCCTCAGGTCGCAGAGTTAAGATGACCAAAATACGATTCAAAGCCAGATAGTCTGACTAGCCTAGGAAGTCTGGATAGAAGAATGCTTTGATTTACTAAACTGCTGCCTAAATAAGATGAAACAGCTGGGCCAACTTAAGATTTACAATTGTTTGATTCTTAGGTGTAAGTAAGTCAATGAGAAAAGAGCTCTTGGACGCTAATTTAATACCTTAGGGAACATAAACTAAGGGTATATCCTTCCAATGACGGACTAGAAGCTGAGGCAGGGATAGCAGTGCAGGGGAACATTATGGAAGTAGCCACAGTCTAGGCCCACAGCAGTTATCATGCATTCATACTGTCCTAATGAAGGTCTCATAAAAAGTTTACTCTTTTGATATCCTCCTGCAGGAACCCTGACAGGGGTCTAGCAGAGCAAATCAACACACGGTTAGCACTGAAATAGGCTGGGACCTGGAACCCTCTACCACGGTGCTTGTATTTGCACCTGGGCAAAGGCCTCCCTGAGCAACAGAAGGCAAGGAAACTATAAGGGATGAAAACCAACAAAAATAACTACAGGAATGCCCTTAGGGCAGTTAGCAACAATGAGATACTGCCATTTCAGAGGTGCTGCGTGAAAGCAGGGAAAGGGTGCATGACCCCTGCACCAGGCACCACCAAGGGGGTGGGCAGACCACCTAAGCTCCCTGCTTTGGCCCCACCCACCTATCCAACCCTACCCTCATCCCATTAAAGGAACCAGCCAACCTCCTCAGAGTGGGAGTAAGGGTACCTGTTACTCATTTTTGCTCTCTTGCTCCCTCCTGCTGTAGCATGAGTCCTAATAAAACCTTGTCTGAATTTCTCCTCTGGCCTCCTATCAATTTCTATTGATTAAAGGGCCCAAGGATCCTAGTCAGTGACAGCACCGAATCCCTAAGTTCAATACATGTCAAATTCCACATATTCCCTTTAAGTCTCTAGTTTGATTTTTATCTATACCAATGATTCATACAGAATATGAATGCAAAAATATTGCCCTCATTTCACCTAACATAGGATTGCAGAGTATTGCCATATGTGCTGGCTTGCTTTTGTTAAAATAGCAAACCCTTGCCCCAGCTCTAAGTAGCTTGGTTTGAGCCAGGACCAAAAGAATGAAAATTACCTGACTGCAATGAGAAAAAGCAACAGTACTGCGAACACAGAGTGTAAAGCCATCCGCAGAGTTATCTGAGCTTTCTTCCCCCTGCCACGCAGCATCTGTAAAATGCCCTATCTACCCTCTCTAAGTGATACTGCTCTCCTGCCAACGATGCCCAGACCTACTCTCTTTGCTGTTTTCTTTTATTACTAGACTACCCAATTACTGAACGGCCCTTTCCTCGTGCCAGCATTCAATCCTCAATTAATCCTCACTTTTCCTAATCCCGCCTCTGAAACAGCGTCCAATCCAGAACTGATGCCCGCTCTCTCAAGACCCTACTGACTACTTTGGCGGGAACCTAAACCTTACAAAAGACGCTTTATCCTTCCTTTCCTAGCGGTTGCCACGCTTTCTCTGGAGCGTCCTTCCTCTTGATGTATAAACATGTCTGATGTTACCGGATTGCAAGCTTCTCCCTGGTGGTCTTTGGTTGATTTGGCTTTAACAGGAGACAGGTTAGTGTCAGGATCTCTACTAGATCGTTTTTCATCATCTTGCTAAATCGTCCTCTAAGCAGTTTAGATTTTTAAAAACTAAAAACAAAGATAAATAGTTTCTGTAATAGGCCCAGCAGCATATTTCTAGAAAGCAATCCCTTTACCCTGCCCCCAAGCAGTCCTAACATCGTTTAAAAAAGGGCTTTCGTCATTTTCTCCGGTTCGCTTTCAGCGAATTCAGACTAAATGACTTCTGGATTACATTAAAATCCAGCACATGGGCGCTCGTGGGCTTTGAGGGCGTACATTTTTTTTCCTGTGGTTATTCTTAATTCAAAACCAATGAGGGCAGGTTGGGATCCTTTTGAAAAGGCTTCTCTAGGAGGGAATCCCAAGCATTATCCGTGTTTTCCCGGCGCCTCCCAGAGGCATAAATTGTGGGATGACCTTTCTGAGTGCGGAGGAGGAGGTGCGTCTTTCGTCTTCGGGAGCGCCGCACATCTGGACTCAAAGCTGAGAGTCCCAAGCTAGTACCTCCAGCGGGGTGGTGCTTCCACCCCAGGTCTCGCATGGGGGGGGGGGGGTGTCCCGGGGTCGGCGGCTGGGGCCGGTGGGGCTTGCGGGCACAAGCCGCCTTGAGTGCCGGGGATCCCCGATCTCGGCGGCGCAGCTCCAGAGCCTTGCCCTCTTTCCCTCGCCGCCGCTAGGTCGCCCTGGTTAAATCCCGGACCGCCCAGCGGCCGCCTGCCGGGGGCCGCCCGAGGCGCACAGCTGCCGGGGCCCGAGTCCGCCCCCGCGCCGCGGCGCCCACGCCCAGCGCCTCCCGCTCGCCGGCCGCGGCGCAGTGCAGCAGAGCGCGCCCCCGCTCCGGCCGGGCGGCTCGCGCGCACGCGCGCCAGGCCCCGCGCCCTCCGAGGAGGGCGGGGGCAGAGGGGGCGGCGGCACGGGCGGCCGGGACGGCGGAGGAGGCGGCCGCGTCGCCGCCGGCGGGTCTGGCGCTCGCCCTCGCGCTCGCCCTCCGCCTCGCCCGCGCCGCGCGAGGGCGAAACGCTTTCTCCCGGCATGCAGCGGGAGGAGGGATTTAACACCAAGATGGCGGACGGCCCGGACGAGTACGAGGCCGAGGCGGGCTGCGTGCCCCTGCTGCATCCCGAGGTGAGGGACGGCGCCCCGCGCAGCCCGCGCCCCGCGGCCCCCCAGCCTTCGCCCCCGGCCGCGCGGGGGGCGGCGGCCTGCTGCTTGGGGGGTGGGACGCGCCGAAGTTGGGGAGGGCGGGGAGCGATCCAGGCCGGAGCGCGGCTGCGAGCGGATAACGGGGGAGGAGAGCGCGGGGCGGGCCGGGGCGGGCTCTGGGACGCGGTCCGCGGCGGTGCCCGGAGGACGCAGGTGGAGACGCTGAGGGGACGGGTCTGTCGCCGCGCTTTTCACGGGAGCGCTGGCGGCGAGGGCCTGGTGCGGGGTGGGAGCCGTGCCTCGAGCCCTTATCCCGCTCCGCGCCTCTGGGGGGAGGAGGAGCGCGAATGGTTTTGATTTCTGCTCTTTTCCTTCTTCGGCGTGAATGACGGTATCTGTTCCTCCCTTTTGGCTCTCGGTGGGGGCGTGCAGCGTGAGAACAGTTTCTTGGACAAAGTGATGCCCTTCCCTTTATGCCATTGGCAGCTCCTGGGGCACCTTGTGTCGGATGTTCTTATTGAGCATGTGTCCTTAAGCGATTAGAAAGAGAGGTCGGAAGTTCTGAGCCTAGACCCACGCTCGCACTGGCTTGAGGAACTGTCTTGTTTTTGAGGGCGAGCCAGAGGGGGACAGTGCAAGCGTTTCCCATCACAGCGGGAGTCTCTTCCCCCGTCGGTAAACAGTGCCCCGCTCCAGGATCGGTAGCTCCAGGATCGGTAGCGTTCTGCACTTGTTTACGTCTTAGTTTATAGCCGAGCTAGTACTAATTCAGGCCTGGAAGCAGTTCTTGATGAATTCCGGTTTTTAATGACCCGGAGTGTTGTGCGGAGGGGCAGCATCAAAGCTTCCTGAAGAGCTCCTGTAGTTTTTATGAGCTTAAGGGATGAAGACAATCCTTGTGTTTGTAGTAGGGTGAGCAAACATGGAAGCCCTTGCCTGATTACCGTACATTAAAATCACTCTATTTATTTCTGGATTGAGGATTAGAGCTTGCTTATATTACTTAGTAAAGTGTAAATACAAGCACGTACCCGTGTTCTGTATTCTCATCACCTTCTCATTCATCACTTTTGATTTATCAAAAACAGTTCCTTAGGATTATACCTGGGCCACTAAATGGAAAAGTCTGCCTTGGATTTCTGACAGAAGGCTGTGCAGTAAAGCTAAACACTGTTTTGACCAAAGTGGTGACATTTTCCGAATTGGCATTGGAGACATCTCTCTTTTAGTTCACACTTAAGGCCCTAAAAATATATCAAGAAATAGACAAAGTAGTTTTCAGATGATGCATTGAAGATGTTGCTAACGAATATTTCTATTCATCTAGTCCTGCGAAAGTATTTTAAATACTTAAATGTTGATTCTGTGTATCTTAATAAAACTCTTCGTAAGTGTTTGCATTGTGAAACAATACATTGTTTGGTACTTTAGGAATGATTTCAGCAGGGGACGAATCCAGAGATTGCTTGGAGTCGTGAAATGGCCTGTAGTCTTGAAGTTTAGAGAGCAGTCTTGAGGTTGCCGTTTAATAGACTGTTACTAGAAAATCAACTTCCTCATCCTTGAAAGTGGAAGTAGATGTAGATGATATCTGCCATTTTTACTTGACCAACAGTAAATTCTGCTTCCTTTAGATGTTTCGAGTCTTCAGCTCATGACTGCCAGGGCTCAGGTCTTTCTGTATTTTTCCTGTGGGCAGTTTTGCATTCATACCTGGTACAGACCCGGTAGAGTTCTGCTCTTTCCTTGCAGTGCTTTCTTGGGCAAGCTGCTTCTCTGAGTTCCAGCTTCATGATTTAAAATAATGGGATTAAATAATAACTAATAAGCCATAGTGAGGACTAAGTAAGATAATGGATTCTTTTTTGTTGTTAAACAGTGTCTCCAGTCTCCCTTGAGAAGATACCTATCTGCTTTAAGAGATTAGGTGAGACTGTGTTGAGATTTAAGGATCAGCACATTGTAGGTGCTCAGTTAATGCTGTTTATTCCTTTCTCTCCCACCAGAAGGAGGGCAGTGTTACAGATTTATTTTGATTTTAATTCAATGGTTTAGAAACTTATGTTGGATTTAATTTAGTGGAATAGGATCTTGCCAAGGACAAGTTTTATTTTCCTTTTTATGTTCGAATTTAATAGTGTGTCACAAAAATAGTTTCTCACTATTTGTTGAATAGAGGACTTATTTGTGGGGTGAAGAAATTAGCCATTCTTGAAATCTCCTGTTAGCATGCAGACTGCTCGCTCTTAAAACCTTAGGGGATTATGTAATTAGATTAACAATGAACCCTTCTTTTTAGAGATATTTGTTGTGAGAGAACCTTACTTTTTAAATTAATTAAATAATTCCTTCATTTAATCAGTTATTTAAACATTTACTTGTTTTGTTTTGGTCAGACACTATGCTAGACTCTTGAGACTTCATGATATTTGTGGTAAATTCACTGAGAAGCAGTGTAGGATACTGTTTAAGAGCCAAGACTGGTGACAGATGGAGAATTGAGGTTCTGCCACTTGCTATCATCATGGTTGAATTACATTTTACATTTTTGTGAAATTTACCTACCTCTTAGAGTCGTATTAAGTAGAATAATGTTTATAAAGCGGTCATCACAGACCTGGCACATAGACTGCCAAGCACATCTAACCTTCTAGAGGCTCTGGCGTAAAGTGGGTACTGATGTTGTTGACTTTGCTTCTTGATGAAACAGATTATTTTATTATAATGGTAGAAATTAGAGGCTATTTGGAAAAGTTAAACTGTTAGGAGGGCATGAGGGTGATAATCCCAGCTCTTCTACTTTAGGGTAGTGGACATTTGAACTACTCTTAGTTTCTTTGCTTTTAAGATAAAGAGGCTGGATTAGATGTTCCCTTAAGATTTCTTCAGACTCGAATGCTCTGATGTATGTTGTGATTTTTTAAGATTGATAGGCTTGAGCATCTATCTACTATATACATAGCACTATGCTAGGTTATATGGGTGAAAATATAGTAAATGTGGTAGCTTTTGCTTTCTAGAAGTTAATGAGCCAGTTGGGAAGTTATGTGCATATGAAACATGTAACAGAATCCAAATAAGTGCTAAAATGAGAAATGTAGCCTGTAGATAGGGTCCGATTCGAGTTATCTAGAATGGTTAGGAGTAGAACTTCACCACAAGGATGGAGAGCTTATGTTGGTCTCCAGATCCAGCTGACTTGCTGTCCCCAGCCTTCCATTTCATTCACTAGTGCATCCTCAGTAAGCCTTGTCTGCTTTCACAGAATGAGGCCACAATACTCCCTTCACCCGGAGCATTATTATAAGGGCTCTCTGTTTCAGCAAGATCTGACTCAGAGCTTTGAACTGGATTGTGTAGATTATCTAGGGCTTTCATCTCTTGCTTGCTTCCTTTTTTCTCAATTTCAAGACTTCTATTGCTGCCTTTTCTCTAGTGTCTCATTTTTTAAATTGGCAACATTTTTTGCTTCATATTAAATTTGTCCACATCCATGTCTCTCTCTCTCTCGTTTTTAAGTCTTTTTAGGGCCACACCTGTGACATAGGGAGATTCCCAGGCTAGGGGTCTAATTGGAGCTACTACTGGCCTACCCCACAGCCACAGCAATGCCAGATCCAAGCTGCGTCTGTGACCTACACCACAGCTCATGGCAATGACAGATCCTTAACCCACAGAGCAAGGCCAGGGATCAAACCCGCAATCTCATGGTTCCTAGTCGGAATCGTTTCTGCTGTGCCACGGCAGGAGCTCCAATACTACAGATATTACAGAGTATATTTTTTAAGCTTTTCTTTAGTGAAAGTAATTTTGCCTTTTTCCATTACTATTTTTTTGGGTCCTTATATATTTGGAGATATGCAAGCATACACATGTATAAATTAGCTCATTTGCTTTTGGAAAGCAGATTTAAAAAAACCACTTAGAAAATTGCTTTTCTTTTTCCAATAGGCTTCTCACATACTCTTTCCCTTCAAAGCATGTCTTTCTGGCAGTCTTTAGGATCCGATGCCTTTTTTTATTCAGCAGAAATGCTATAGGCCATATAATTATAATTTAAATTTAAAGATGCTGTATACCCTAAGCATAGTAAGCACTGAGTCAATATATATAAAATGAAAGTGCCACTAATTGGTGACATCATAGATTGTGGCAAAGCCAAAGTTGAAAATTATTGACCCATAGAACCAAAAAATTATCTGTGGTTGTGAGAAATGCCATTTTACTGTTTTGATTTATTTTGCTGAGTGTTTTTATTGAATTTGTGAAACTTATCCCAAAAGTGTTTACTGAGAGTGGACTGTGGAGGGGGTAAGAGTATGTTCCTCAACCATAAGAGAGAATGAAATAATGCCATTTATAGCAACATGGATGGCTGGAGATGGTCATACTAAGTGAGGTAAGTCAGACAGAAAAAGAAATATCATGTGATATCACTTACATTACATTTAAAATGACATAAATGAACTTATTTACAAAACAGACACAGACTCACAAATCTCGGAGTCAAACTTAGAGCTGTGGGAAGAAGGGATAATTTGGGAGTTTGGGACTGACATAAACATGCCACTGTATGTAGAATAGATAACCGACAAGGACTTACTGTATTTAACTGGGAACTCTGCTCCATATTCTGTAATAACATAGATGAAAAAGTAATCTGAAAAAGAGGGGATATGTCTATATGTGTGGCTGATTCATTTTGCTTTACATCTGAAACGAACACAACGTTGTAAATCAACTATACTCCAATAAAATTAAAATTTAAAAAAAAGGATATAGGTTAAAAGCGTGAGTGTTGGTACTTGGCTCCTTGAGTTCAAAACTTAGTTTGGCACTAGCTGCGTGACCCTGGCAAGTTATTAAACTATGTTCCAATTTTCCAGACAAAATGGGAATATAATAGGTTCTACCTTATGACGTTATCGTTAGGATTAAATGAGAGAGTATATATAAAGTTCTTTGGCATTTAGGAACACAATACATGTTAGCTGTTGTGGTAAGAAGTTAGTAATATCTCAAGCAGTAGTAGTATACATATATTAGATATTGAGGCAACTGATTGACTAGCTAAGGTAGCTAAAATTGGTTGAGGTTTGAGGAGAGGACGGGCAGAGTACTCTTTATTATAAGCCTTTTTTGCACTATTTAGTTTTTTTTTTTAAAGATGTGTGCTTTGCTATGAGAAATGTTTATTTAGCATCTAAGTATGGTCTTGATACTTTGATAGCCCACAAAGTAATGAGGAACACAGAGTAAGACATTGTAAAATAACAAATGATGAACTAGAGGTCTTCAGATCCCAGAGGATAGATAAAGGGGTGTGTGTATGTGTGGGTGTGTGTGTGTGTTTGTGTGTGTGTGTGTGTGTGTGGATGTGTGTATTTAGTTAAAAATTAAAAATATATTGTGGACCTCCTTTCCTCTAGAAAATATCCTAAGTGTATTAGGATTGTTTAGTCCTTTAGGGTGTCTTTAAAAAAATTTTTTTTAATTAAAGTTAATGTGTCTTGATGTAGTGTGCTTTTAACGGAATTCCCAATAGCCACATTATACAAGAAGATGTTATTTCACTATTCTCTTTTAAATCATCTAATTCTAGTAGTATTTTGTGATTAGATTCTATGACAGATAGGTAATTAAAGAATAAAATATCAAATAGTTTAAATTTTGGAATTTAAAAAATTGATTCAGGGTAATATTATATTTATAAACTATGCAAGTAAAATTCTCAACCCATGTAATATTTATGCATTTGTAGGGTGATGTCTTTTGTTAAATTCTCCTTAGAATAGGGGTCCAGGCAGCAAATTTGAAAGTAGAGTGAAACTTGAGCTTTCTATAGATGAGATTATGAAGAACTTAGTTTCCTGAATTATAGAAGGTTAATGAATATTTTTGGTTGTTGTCTCAGTTGCTGAAAATTTGCTAAATTAATTACCCCACTTTCTAGGGTTAATACATAGTAATTGTGGTAGAATCTTTCTTTGATAAATCAGAATATTATAGTGTATCAGGCTCATTGTTCTGATTATCAGTACTGTTGAGATGGAAATGATAAAGCTAAATGCATTGAAGTTTTTTTTAAAATATATATCAGATAGCTTATGTTTTTTTAATCACTTTTATGCTAGGAACAATTAAGTGAAAAAATGATAATTACTGATTGAGATGTTACTTTACCCTTGTTCAGTTTGTAAAAATAACTTTCTGATTATGAACATTAATTCATTTATGAAGAATTTAGTGAAGGATGAACAAAAGTGGTGACCAGAATTATTCCCATTCTCATTAAAATGAATGAATGAATGAACAAATGAACAAACAAAAACCCTTTTGTGAGCTGAAGAAATTATTCATTGTGTTAGAATCTTTGGATTGCAGGAGTTCCCTTCATGACTCGGTAAGAACCCGGCTAGTATCCATGAGAACAGGGGTTTGATCCCTGGCCTCTTTCAGTGGATTAAGGATCCAGCGTTGCCCTGAGCTGTGGTGTAGGTCACAGCTGTGGCTTGGATCTGATGTTGCTGTGGCTGTGGTGTTGACCGGCAGCTGTAGCTCTGGCTGGACCTCTAGCTTGGGAACTTCCATATGCCACAGGTATAGCTCTAAAAAGCAAAAAAAAAAAAAAAAAAGAGAATCCTTGGATTGCAGTTGTCACCAACTGTTTTAAAATCTGCTTTGGTAAAAAAGGTAATTTACTGACTCACATCACTCAAACTCAGGAGGGCAGGGGTGCAGTTGGGCTTTAGGGTAAGTAGAACTTGAGCCGAGAATGTCACCAAGCATTTCTCCCTTTCTCTCTCCCAGCCCTTATCTCTGCCTTTCAGCTGCTAATGAAGAGCAACTTCTTTCTTCTGTGTAGTGGGGACATGGATGCCAGCTTTCATATCTCAAATCTCAGCTAACCGTTACAGAGGGACTACTTGTTTTTCATTATTCCACATTGAAAAGTGGCATCAGTTGTTCTGATTTAGGTTATGTGCCTGCTTCTAAGGTCACAGGAGAGGACCTGTACGTGGCTAAGAGCTCTTGGTTGTTGTTGGAGGAGGAACAGTTTCCTTAAAGAAAGAATGCTGGCAGGCAAAACCTTTTCTGTTCTCTGTAGAGAACTATTTATTTGCTTTGTTCCAGGCTTTTATTTTCTGATGTACTTTGAGGTGCTGTAATTACATTGAACTCATTGTTAGCACTAATGTTCTAGTGGAGCTACTGAATAGCATGCCCCATGAATAATCTAGACCAGGGGTTGGGAAACTTTCATTGTAAAGACATGATAGGTACTTTCAGGTTTGTGGGATGTATTGTGTCTGTAGCAACTACTCAAGTCTGTGGAGATTGTATGAAAGCAGCTGTAGGCAATATGGAAATGAATGGGTGTGCTGTTTGTTAAGAAAACTTTATATGTAAAATCAGGTAGTGGGCCAGATTTGATCTGTGGGCTCTATTTGCCAGCCCTTGATCTACATAATACATAGGAACTCCTCGGAGTTGATGTTAAATACATATTTCAGTGCGTTGAATCCCATTCATCACTGGTGTGCAATAACTTCATCAGAACTGGATTTGTGTGGAAATGGGTTGAGTAAAGTAAGAATGTGTGTGTGTTTGTGCATGTGTGCGCTGTATGTAACAGAACCTTATGGAGAAGTTTGTTAGACTATACATGCTTCCATATCCACTGCTCACAGTTTCTAATTTAGTAGATTTGTGGTGTGTGTGTGTGCATTTGTGTGTGTGTATATATATATAAAAAGCTCCGGAGGTGATTCTGATAAACAGTCCCATACTTTGTCCTCCCCTCTCTGATATACACTTCATATGTTGAAGTTTAATTACAGGAGGAGGAAGGAAGCTGATTTGATGTTTAAGGTATGAAGCATTGTATCATGTGCTTTTCCTGTTATCTCCTCAATAGTAGTTGCTAACGGTTATCAAACTGAAACTCTGAGCCCCTGTCCTAAACAGTTTTGCATATATATTCATTGATTCAGTTCTCATACTTTTTAAATATTTCGTTTATAAACGAGGAGAATGAAGCAGAGAGAGGGTAATGATGGTAAGTGGCAGAGCTGAAGTTGAACCCAGCTGCCCCTTTTGTAATGTGCAGCACAGTGTGATAGTGATGTCGCAGAGTTGATGAAATAGCTGGCTGTGATTGCAAACGTCCTCATTTATTTAAAAAATATTTTTCATTGAGTAGTTTTAGGTTCACAGCAAAATTGAGCAGAAAGTAGAGAATTCCCGTATACCACACTGTCAACAGCCTGCGGTGGAGGTAGTACATTTGTTATAGTCTGTGAACCTAGGCTGACACATCATTATCACCCAAGTCTGTACTTTACCTTAGGGTTCACTTTTGGGTTTTAATGTGGGTTTTGACAAATGTATAATGACATGTGTCCACTATTACAGTATCATACAGCATAGTTTCACTACCCTAAAAATCCTCTGTGTTCTGCCTCTTCATCCCTCCCTTCCTGCTAACTCTGGCCACTCCATAGATGGTATTTTGTTGTGGCGGCCCTAGCAAAACCTAACACAGACACAAAGAGATATTTCATCCCGGAGGATAAATAGATGGCAGATAAGTGCATGAAAACATAGCGTCATTAGCCATTAGAGAAATGTAAGTTAATAACCATGACTTACTGTATACCTTAAAATGGGATAAAATCTTTTTACTGTTTCCATAGTTTTCCCTTTAACATAATGTCATGTACAGTTGATCTTTGAACAACACAGGTTTGAACTATGTGAATTCACTGACACATGGATTTTTTTCAGTAGTTTTATAGAACTATGTACATCTTACAGTCAGCATAATACTCTGGTAATTCATTCAGGTTTTAGCACATATCGGTAGTTCATTCCTTTTATTACTGGGTAATATGTGAATGTACCACAGTTTATTTAACTATTTACCCATTGATATTTGTGTTGTTTCCCGTTTTGGTTATTATAAATAAAGCTGCTTTAATTATTTGCATAAAGCTCTTTGTGTAAACATAAATTTTCATTTTTCTAGGATAAATGCTTAGGAGTGCAATTACTGAGTCATATGATAGTTGTATATTAGTATTTTTAAGAAACTGTCAAGATGTTTTCTGGAGTGGCTGTAGATTTTACATTCCAACCAGTGGTATACGATTAATTGATTTCTCTGCATCTTTACCAGCATTTGGTGTTGTCACTTTTTAATTTTATCCTATTTTAATAGGTATATGATAAGTCATTGTTATTAGTTTCCATTTCTCTAAAGGCGGATGACACTGACTGTTTTCATGTGCTTATTTGCCATCTATATATCCTTCTGGATGAAATGTCTCTTTGTGTCTGTGTTAGTTTGCTAGGGCTGCATAACAAAATAGCATATATTTGGAGTGGCTTAAATAATGGAAACTTATTTTCTCACGATTCTGGCGGCTAGGTCAAGGTATTGGCAGGTTGAGTTTCTTAGGAGGTCTTACTCTGCTTAACAAATGGCTGCCCTCTTGCTGTGTCTTCAACATGGTTTTTCCTCTCTGGCACCAATCTCTTTTGTCTATGTATGTAAATTTTCTTTTCCTCTAAAGACACCAGTAAGTGTGTATCAGGGCCCACCCCGATGACCTTATTTTTAATGTGATCCCCTATTTAAAGGGCCTACCTCCAAATTTAGTCATGTTCTGAGGTACTAGGATTTAAGGCTCAAGAGATGAATTTAAGGTGACACCATTCAGCCAATAACAAGTGTCTTTAGCCAGTTTTAAAAAAATTGATTATTTTTGTTAGCATGCTGGAGAGAAGAAAAGACAGTCAACAGGAGCAGTGAGGTCCCAAGCAGGTTTTATTGCCAGAGATATGGTCGGGAGCATTGAGAAGGAACTCAGGCCTCCTGACATTTAGGGAGAGTTAAGTTTTTATTTATTTATTTATTTGTTAATACTTCCTTAGCTTTTGTTTTGTCTTTATTGTTGAAGAGTCTTTTTTTTTTTTGTCTTTTTAGGGCCACACCCACATCATATGGAGGTTACCAGGCTAGGGGTTGAATTGGAGCTATAGCTGCCACCCTACACCGCAGCCACAGCAACACAAGATATGAGCCACGTCTGCGACCTACACCACAGCTCATGGCAATGCCGGATCCTTAACCTACTGAGCAAGGCCAGGGATTGAACCTGCAGCCTCGTGGTTCCTAGTTAGATTTGTTTCCGCTGCGCCACGATGGGAACTCCCGGGAGAGTCAAGTTTTATCGGGCAGGGGTCATGTGTTGAGTCACGTAGTCATGGGATGGTGGTTGGGGTCTGGTCCAGGTAGGAGTTTCAGTTTTTATCTGGCCACAGTTTGAACAGACAGAAGTGTCCAGTAATGTTCTGAGATGGTGGCAAGTATGGGCTGGAGTGGACCTCTAGCTCATGGTGACACTTTTATCTGTGGTTTGTTGTTCAGAATTTCTACCTAAGAATTTTGTTGTTGAGTTTTGCGAAGTTGTTATTTTAACATCCTAGACACTAGTATTTTACTGTGATTTGCAGATGTTTTCTCCCAGTCTCTAGGGTCTTTCTTGAGCATAAGTTTAAGTTTTGATGAAGTTTGGTTTTTTCCTTTTATGGATTATGCTTTAAGATCTCTTCCTAGCCATAGAAGCAAGAGTTTTTGCTCCCCCACTGTTTTGTTTTTTTTTTTTAAACAGTTTATGGTTTTACATGTAACATTTCAGTTAGGGATTAATTTTGAGTTATTTCTGCATAAAGCATGAGGATTAGGTTGAACTTCTTTTTTCCCCCTAAAAATATCCAGCTCTTCTAGCACCACTTGTTGAAAAGCTTCTTTCCTCCACTGAATTGCTTTTACATTGTTGTCAAAAATAAGTTAAGCGTATTTGTATGTTTTTATTTTATTTTATTTTTTTGTCTTTTTGCCATTTCTTGGGCCGCTCCCGCGGCACATGGAGGTTCCCAGGCTAGGGGTCCAATCGGAGCTGTAGCCGCCGGCCTACACCACAGCCACAGCAACGCGGGATCCGAGCCACGTCTGCAACCTACACCACAGCTCACGGCAACGCCGGATCCCCAACCCACTGAGCGAGGCCAGGGATTCAACCCGCAACCTCAGGGTTCCTAGTCGGATTCGTCAACCACTGTGCCATGACGGGAACTCCTGTATGTTTTTAGTTCTGCGTTCTGTGTTCTGTTTCACTGGCCCATGTATCTATTTCTTAGCCAATACTACACAGTCTTGATTGTTGAAGTTGTATAATAGGTTTTGAAATTGAGTAGACTACTTCTTATTTATTCATCTTTTAAAAAATTATTTCAGCTGTTTTAGTTGCCTTCCCATGTAAATTTTAGAATAACCTTGTTTATATATATAAGAAGTCTTACTGGGATTTTGATAGGAATTACATTAAACATGTACGTCAACGTGGGGAGAATTGACATCTTAACCATTTTTAGTCTTCCAGTCCTTAAAAGTAGTATGTCTGTTTATTTATTTAGATCTTTGATTTCTTTTGTCAGTGTTGTGTGTTTTTAGCATTAAAGTGCTGCCTATGTTTGTTTATGCTAATTTCTATCCTCTCATGCCCCCTTAAGACGTCTGCTCATAGTTGGACCCCATCAGTTTTTGACTCCACCAGTTCACTTCTACTAGAAATCATTTCTATTCCTAAAAAATTTCAAAACCCAAACCATTTTCTTTTGATTCTACTCGTCTTCTGTCTACTGCCCTCTTTCTTTGCTCTTTGTGGCAAAACCCCTCAGAATATTTGCCTGTTCTTGCTGTTCCCAGTTCCTTTCTTTCTATCTTTTCTTTAATCAGTTACAGTCTGGCATGTGCCCCCCTTGTCAAAGTAACACGAAATCTACATGGTTAAATCCAGTGGTCAGCTTGTGGTGCTTATCCTTGTTGACTTTTCAGCAGCATTGATATAGTTGATCTTAACTTTTTTCAATTTGCTTCAGGGAATTGCAGATCAAAACAAGATATAGTTTAGTACCCACCAGTCCTCCAAAATTAAGAAGTCTGGGAAATCTAAGTATGGTGGAAAACTCACACATTACTAGTGAGAGTATAAGTTGGTACTGCCACCCTGGAGAGTATTTTAATGACACTAAAGTAGAAGATACTCAAACCTCTTTATTCCGAAGTTCCAATACTAGGTGCTTACCTAGAGAAAGTTTTATTAGATGAAACCTGTGTAAGATTGTTCATTGCAGTATGACTTACAGCAGCAAAAAAGTCTCTTAGTAGGGGATTGATGTGGTTTATTCATATAATGGGATACTATCTAATAATTACTTTAAATAAACTAGAATTACATGCTTCGACATAGATAAATCTCAAAAACAATGTTAAGTGAAAAATGCTAAGTACTTTACGGTATATTTTTGCATATTAGGACACAAATTGGGATTTTTCTTGTCGTCTAAGCAGTTTTCCTGGAGCTCAAAGCTGAGGACAGTAGCTGAAAAAGGGCCTGCAGTATAAACAGAGGTGCTCAGCGTGCTGGGAGGTGGCTGGTATTTGTATTGGAAATCTATTACTTCTAGTCTGTAAAGATAAAGAGAGACTTTAGTGGGAGCAAGGGGTTCTTGGAAGAGTTATCAGCCCAGCAAGGGCGTTCTGTAGTGTGTATATGGTCCTCCATGTAGGTTGCAAACAATCCCTCTGAAAGACTGGGAAACTTTGCAGGAGAAGAACGTTCCTCTGACTGGATATTTGCTACGTGGCAGAAAATAGTTAGGCCTCCTAGGATGCTGTCTGAATGGCATATTAGAGGATTCTTGAAAAAGTGTGATTTGGAGAATTCCCGGCGTGGCTCAGTGGTTGACAAACCTGACTGGCATCCATAAGATGCAGGTTCGATCCCTGGCCTCGCTCAGTGTGTTAAGGATCTGGTGTTGGGGTGAGCTGTGGTGTGGGTCGCAGATGCAGCTCTGATCCCACGTTACTGTGGCCTTGGCGTAGGCTGGTGGCTACAGCTCCAATTGGAGCTCTAGCCTGGGAACCTCCATATGCTGCCAGGTGCGATCCTAAAAAGAGAGGAAGACAAAAAAAATAAATAAATAAAAAATAAAAAAGTGTGATTTGGGCCCACGAGGTTGCTGAAGGCCCAGAGACAAGGGGACAGGGTGGGGTTGGGGGAACTGCTGCTTTACTGGGGAAGAGTAAAGCTTAAAGATGTATTAGATAGCCTTATAGCAGAAGAGCAGGAGAGAGCGCTTCCTCTGTATGTCCAGTGATGTGAGATAAGGGTGTTTCCTTTGGGCCAAGCATAGATAGGATATAGTCGTCTTGAAAGAAACTTAACACAAACAAATCGCCTGCTGGGCAGAAGCAGCCCTAAGGTTATACCACTGGCAAAGAAGCTGAGGAATTTTTAGAGGTGAGCTGAAGAATGTCTCTTCTGCCCCAAAGGTTATAGAGGGAATTTCTGTCAAAGAAAACCATAGCTGGACATTAGTTCAAATGTAAAAATTAATGTTATTCAGGAACTATTGCAATAAGGAGGAAACGGAGCTGTCAGTGTAGGGCTGGGCTCAGTTCTGAATACAGCAGAGATAATTGGAGATTTATAGCCAACAGACAGAATGGGGGGGGTGGTCAGTGGAGGGAAAATACTAAGACGAGACATCAGGGGTAGGGGCATTCTTGCTAAACCAATTTAACAGGATTCTTGCCACAGGCAAGCCAGGGTGATCAGATATCAAGGATGGAAAATTCTCTAACTGACTCAGCAGGATTCTTGCTAAAGCTGGATTATGCAGTCCCAGTAAGGATGGGGAACCAAGGTCAAGGCCTAGTTGAGAAGAATGCTCAGAAGCGTCTGAGTGCAGTTTGGTGAAGGAGCGAGTGTTTCAGAATTCTCAGAATGCCCCACATGAGAGAGGCCATTGATACTGCCCATGACTGAGGATATGAGAAAACTACCAACAGCATCTAACCTAAGTAATACCAACTTTGCCTTGTCTCACGTTTCTGCCTTTATTTCCATCGTCCGGTAGGCAGAGTAATGGCATTCCAAGGTTATCAAATCTTAAACCCTGAAACTTGTCCTGTAAGTGTTAATTTATAAGAGGAAAAAAGACTTTGCTGGGATGAGGAAGTTAAGAGTTACGAGATTTTGCGGGGAGTTATTTTGGATATCCAGGTGGATCCTATTGCAGTTACATGTATCTTTGTAAGAGGGAAGCAGACGGAGATTTAAACGCAGAGGAGTAGACTATATGCAGCAGACCAGGGAGATTTGAAGGTGCTGGCTTCAAATACTGGATTACTGTCACCACAAGCCAAGGAAAGCCAGAAGCCACCAGATCTGGAAGAAAAAGAATGGCTTCTCCTTTAGAGCCTCCTAAGGGAGCATGGCCCTGCTAACACCTTTCGATATTCGTATTGATTTTGATCTGCTGACCTCCAGAACTATAAGATAATAAATTTGTGTTCTTTTTTTTTTTTTTTTTTTTGGTCTTTTTGACATTTCTTGGGCCGCTCCCACAGCATATGGAGGTTCCCAGGCTAGGGGTCGAATCGGAGCTGTAGCCACCGGCCTACGCCAGAGCCACAGCAACGCAGGATCCGAGCCGCGTCTGCAACCTACACCACAGCTCACGGCAACGCCGGATCGTTAACCCACTGAGCAAGGGCAGGGACCAAACCTGCAACCTCATGGTTCCTAGTCGGATTCGTTAACCACTGCGCCACGACGGGAACTCCAATTTGTGTTCTTTTAAGGCAGTGAATTGATAGTAATCTATTGTCGGGTCAGTAGTAAACTAACATGTATGCCATTACACAGTACTAGAATAATTTGTTTGTGTAGTGGTGAGAACACAGATGACAAGGCAATTGACTGTGCCTTAGGGAAACAAGAAAGGCTATGGTGACATTTAATTGTGGGTTGAAGGATTTGTAAAAGTTTGCCAAACCTGAGGTGTAGGCAGTGTGCCTTTTGAGCAGAATAGCTAAGCTGTTCTGTTCACGTGAGCAAAGTGATATTAAAGTCTTTAAAGTACCTGACAGCTTGGAAGAAATGAAAGGCCATACTTATTTGGAGAAGATTAGGTGGTATTCTTAGATTATTCAAAGAGGTAATAAAAAAATCAAAGATTATATTTTTAACAATGTGGCTAAATACAAGGTAAATCGGAACATTAGTAATGCTCCCATTTACTATTTATATCCAACTCCAAAATGCAATGAAAATTACTTTCTGCATACTGCAGATAAGCTGGGTTTTACTGCAGTAGCAAGTGTAAAATCGTAGTGGCTTACATGTTACTGGTTTAGTACATGTGCATTTTGGCTACTTTGGGTCCCAGACTGTTTAATCTGCTCCCTGGAACATTGTCGGTTTCCATGTCTGATGGGAAGAGGGACTGAGGAATTGCTTACTGGCTTTTAAAACCTATTCTCTCCTGCTGAATAGCATTGAGAACTATGTCTAGATACTCATGTCGCAACAGAAGAAAGGGTGGGGGAAAAAACTGTAACTGCAATGTATACATCTAAGGATGACCTGACCCCCTTGCTGTACAGTGGGAAAAAACAAACAAACAAACAAACAAACAAAAAACCTATTCTCTGACAGCAGTATGTCTCTTTTATTCATGGTCTCTTGGCTAAAAAAAAAAAGTCAATCGCTTGGACTTACTTAATTTTTTCAAAGGACTAAGGATGTGCCACATGCTTGGGGAGAGAACTTGAAATATTTGATAAATAGCACTGATGATTATAATATATTTAAATATAAAAGTCAGGACCAAAAATGCCCAAGGAAAAGATTAATGTAAGTGATTATAGTTAATATAATCCTTGAACTGTATCAAAAGTATAAATAACGGAGTTCCCGTTGTGGCTCAGTGGTTAATAAATCCGACTAGGAACCATGAGCTTACGAGTTCGATCCTTGGCCTTGCTCTGTGGGTTAAGGATCCAGCGTTGCCATGAGCTGTGGTGCAGGTTGCAGATACGGCTTGGATCCCGCATTGCTGTGGCTGTGGCATAGGCCTGCAGCTACAGCTCCAATTCAACCCCTAGCCTGGGAACCTCCATATGCCACAGGAGCAGCCCAAGAAATGGCAAAAAAGACAAAAAAAAAAAAAAAAGTATAAATAACTCTAAAAATGGAACATGAATGTTTAGATCAGTGTGTAAAGGTTAATATCTAATCTTTATGGATAAAAGTCAGATTCTAATATATTAAACAAATTTCAGGACACAGAATAAAATGGTCAAAAGATAGCAATAGGTAATTCTCAAAAGAAGAAATAGAATAGGAAAATATATTTAAGGTTGAAAGTTCAAATGTTATCTCCTCTATTTAAATTAGGGGATAATTTAAAAATAACTCATGCCTGTGAATTTATGGAAAAATGGTTAATCAGATATTGGTGGTGGGATTATAAATATATCTCTTTGCAAAACCAATTTAGATATTGTATCAAGAACCATAAAAATATTTATACCCTTTAAGAATCTCTCTAGGAAGTTTACTCCCATTGAAAAGAAATGTTGAATTTTAAAGAAATGGTTTTGTAGTAGTGAGGAAAAATCTGTCCATTTGCTGATTTATTTACTTATTTTTCACTGCGCCCATGGCATGCAGAAATTCCTGGGCCATGGATCGAATCCACACCACAGCAGTAACCAGAGCCACAGCAGTGACGATGCCAGATCCTTAACCCACTGAATCACCAGGGAAACCCTCATTTTTATTTTAAAGTTATCCTATTTCATAGGTTTTTTTCTTTTTTAAATTATGTAAGTTTTAGGTGTACAGCATTGTAATTCAACATCTGTATACACTATAAACCAGGGTCTAATTATAATCACATGTATAGTTGACCCCCTTCACCCTTCACTCACCACCCTTCTTCCCCTTCTCCTCTGGTCAGCCCTAATCTCTTCTCTGAATCTGTGAGTTTGTTCTTGTTTTATGTATTTATTTTTTTACTTACTTTGCTTTTTAGGGCCACACCTACGGTATATGGAGGTTCCCAGGCTAGGGGTCAAATCGGAGCTGTAGCCGCTGGCCTACGCCACAGCCACAGCAAAGCAGGATCCGATCCTCGTCTGCAACCTATACCCCTGCTCACAGCAACACCGGATCCTTAACTGATCAAGTGAGGCCAGGGATCCAACCCAAAACCTCATGGCTCCTAGTCGGGTTCGTTTCCATTGCACCACAGCAGGAACTCCTTATTCATTTAATTTTTTAGGGTCACATCCACGGCATATGGAAGGTCCCATGCTAGGGATTGAATCAGAGCTGTAGACACTGGCCTATGCCACAGCCACAGCAAGGCCAGATATGAGCCACATCTGTGACCTACACCTCAGCTCATGCTAATGCTGGATCCTTAACCCTTAGTGAGGCCAGGGATCGAACCTTCGTCCTCATGGTTACTAGTCAGATTCGTTTCCGCGGAGCCACGACAGGAACTCTAGCTTTTGTTTTATTTTGTTAGATTCCACATGCGAGTAGAATCATACCATGTTTGTCTATCTCCATCTTTTACTTAGCATAATACTCTCAAGGTCTGTCCATGTTGTCACAAGTGGCAGAATTTCATTCTTTTTTATGGCTGAGTAGCATTCCATTGTGTATGGATATGCCATATCTTTATTATCCCTTTATCCATCCATGAACACTTAGGTTTTTTCCATACCTCACCTATTGTAAATAATAGTGAACATAGAGGTGTCTGTATATTTTTGAATTAATATGTTTGTGTTCTTTGGTTGAATAGGGAGAGGTAGAATAGCTGGGTCTTTTCTTGGTTTTTTGAGGCATCACCATACTGTTTTTCATAGTGACTCTACCAATTTACAGTCCCTTTTCTTTATATCCTCCCAATGTTTGTTTTATCTTTTTAATAATAGCCATTCTAAGAGGAAATGTAAAGGGGAAGAATATGAACTATATGAATATTGTGATTACGGACTACATAAAGATAAATAAACATCTAGACAAAGATTTTATAGCAGTGTTGAAGGAAATTTGCAAAATTAGGTTAAATTGAAAGAAAAAAACTTCCTCCTAAAAACACATACTCTAATAATGAAAAAAACACCTGACAAATTCCAGCTGGGGTCATGACACAAAGTATTTGACAACTCAACAGCAAAAAAGCCAACAATCCAATTGAAGAATGGGCAAAAGACCTGAATAGACATTTCTCCAAAGAAGATATACAGATGGCCAACAAGCACATGAAAAGATGCTCAACATCACTGATTATTAGAGAAATGCAAATCAAAACTGCCATGAGATACCACCTCACACCAGTCAGAATGGCCATCATTAATAAGTCCACAAATAACAAATGCTGGCGAGGGTGTGGAAAAAAGGGAACCTTCCTGCACTGTTGGTGGGAATGTAAGCTGGTACAATCACTGCGGAAAACAGTATGGAGTGACCTCAGAAAACTAAATACAGAACTACCATATGACCCAGCAATCCCATTCTTGGGAATATATCCAGACAAAACTTTACTTGAAAAAGACACATGCACCCATGTGTTCATTGCAGCTCTATTCACAATAGCCAAGACATGGAAAGGACCTAAATGTCCATCAACAGATGAATGGACTAAGAAGATGTATATATATACACAATGGAATGCTACTCAGCCATAAAAAAGAACAAAATAGTGCCATTTGCAGCAACATGGATGGAACTAGAGACTCTCATACTAAGTGAAGTAAGTCAGAAAGAAGAAGATAGATACCGTATGATATCACTTATATCTGGAATCTCATATATGGCACAGATGAACCTTTCCACAGAAAAGAAAATCATAGACATGGAGAGCAGACTTGGGGTTGCCAAGGGGGAGGGGGAGGGAGTGGGGTGGACTGGGAACTTGGGGTTAATAGATGCAGACTGTTGCCTTTGGAGTGGATAAGCAGTGAGATCCTGCTTTATAGCACTGGGAACTCTATCCAGTCACTTACAGTGGAGCCTGATAATGTGAGAAAAAGGAATGAATGTATATGTGTGTGTGTGTGACTGGGTCACCTTGCTGTATAGTAGAAAATTGACAGAACACTGTAAACCAGCTGTAATGGACAAAAATAAAAGTCATTAAATAAAAAGAAGTATTTGGCTAGTTCTCCTCAAAACTGTCAAGGTCATCAAAAGTAAGAAAAGTTTGGAGCTCCTGCTCTAGTGTGGCGGGTTAAGGATTCCAGTGTTGCTGCAGCTGTGGCTCAAGTCTCAGCTATGGCTCTGGTTCAGTCCCTGGCCTGGGAACTTCCATGTGCTATGGGTGTGGCCATTTAAAAAAAAATAAAATAAAGTTTGTCATAGCTACAGAAGCCTAGGGAGCCATGACAACTTAAATGTAATGTGATAGCCTGAATAGAAGCCTGTGACAGAAAAAGGGTATTACTTAAAAACTGAAGCAATTTGAATAAAAGTATAGACTTCAGTCAATAATAATGTATTAATATTGAATGCTGAATTACAACAAATTACCACACTACTGTTAGGTGTTAATAATAGTGGAAGCTGTGTGTGTAGAATGTGGGACCTCTGCATTGATTGTGTAAATGTTAAACTATCCTAAATAAAAATCTGAAAAACAAAGGTTTTTTTGAAAAAGGAGAGGGAGAAAACTACACATATAGACATATGTTCATCAAATGTTTGTGGAAAGAGAAAAAAGTGTGTACATGTATGTTTATACATAATATATATTACAATTATATATTATAACACAATATATAGTGTGTATATGTATGCTTATACATAATATATATTATAGTAATATATAATATATTATTGTGTATATATTATATATGTGTGTGTATATATATGTGTGTGTGTGTATATGTATATAAATACTAGAAGGAAATAAAGTGAAAACCAGTTTTTATTTTTTTATTTATTTTTTTGGTCTTTTTTGCTATTTCTTGGGCCACTCCCATGGCATATGGAGGTTCCCAGGCTAGGAGTCTATTCGGAGCTGTAGCCGCCAGCCTATGCCAGAGCCACAGCAACACGGGATCCGAGCCGCGTCTGCAACCTACACCACAGCTCACGGCAACGCTGGATCGTTAACCCCCTGAGCAAGGGCAGGGACCGAACCCGCAACCTCATGGTTCCTACTCGGATTCGTTAACCACTGCGCCACGATGGGAACTCCGAAAACCAGTTTTTAATGAAGCTAGAAGGTGATGAACATTTTCCTAGTCATGTTAGAGGCCAGCAAAGTGAGTTTGAACCTTGTTTACTAAAAACAATGATAATATACTGTTAGCCAGGGATCAGAAACTACAGCAGAACATATATAAATATGAGACTTCTTACTTACTGAAAAAATTGGTTTGAAATCTTTCCATTATATAGCCAAGTCTTTTTTGTCTAATCTTCCCCTAAAGAGGGTGCATCAAATAAATTAGAAATTTTGTCTTGAGTGTAGTGTCACTTGCTGGCACTGTTAATTAAATTCATTTTAAAAGAAAGTTATTTTATAATTATATATATTATACTTACATCATTTTATTATATTTTATATTACACATACATTATATTATGTATTATTGTACACATTATATATTGATATATTTTATATTAATATATAATTTTATTATGTTATATTTTATAAATATATAACATTTATATTATAATTATATTATTTATATGATATATTGTATTTATATTTATATCTTATATTTTATAATTTATAGTGTCTACTGGTTTTCCTTATCCTTCATTGTTCACTTGGTTATATGTTTTATGCTTGTGCTGTCCTCTCATCATATATAGTCAATATTCTTTTGTAAAAATCCTTGTGGTATTCCTAGAAGTTAGTTCATTACTACCTGAGTTTTAAGAATATCTCACATTTGGGTCATCAGTTTTGGTTTGGACTTAGAAATGAATCAGTTGTGCATAGAGACTTTTTTTTCTTTCCTGTCTTGTCAGCAACCCTTTATATTACTCTAATTTTATCACACACGTAATGGAATTATATTTGAGCAACTCAAAATTAATGTAATTAAATACATTTAGCTTCTTGCTTCAGAAGTCAGCCTGTTACAGTGATACTTGACAGCAGATATTTGCATAGTGCAAGTCATAAGCACATGGTGAAGCCCTCCTGGTTTGCTAATTCACAAATGTGTATGGGCTGTGCACCAAAGGCAAGCAGGTAACGTGAGTCATGTAAGTAACATGTATGTGCCCCTAGAATTGTACTGAATTGATTTCCCTCCTTCTCTTTCCCTCTCTCTCTGTCACTCCCGCTCTTGCTCTCTCCGTTTTTTGGAAATGCACTTATATTAATTGAGAATTGATGGCGTCTTTTCATACATCTATTTGCCATTTTATTTTGCCCTCTTTGAATTATCTCTGTATTCTTTTCCCATTTTACAAATGTGTTGTTACTCAATGCTTTTCTCAGAGCTCTTTAAAAAAAAAAAAAAAAAACAATAGGACTGTTATTACCGATACTCTCATATTAAATCTTTGTTCTGGCTCAAAGTTATCTAATATAAAAAGTGAAATGGGAATCTATAGAAAGAGTGCTTAAGCAGGCAGCCCTGGTCCTGCCAGGAGATAGTCACTTCTCTAAGAAGCCTGGAAAATTGACCTGCAGTTTACCTGGTCTTGCATTAAACATTCAGGAAAGTCCCAGAGCTGTAACAAGTTACTTAGAACTTGTAAGCACCAGACGTATGACCAGAGTCTTCAGAATAGTCCACAGAGTCCAGGGGACCACAAAGATGCCCCATAAGCATGTGGGTGCCTGCTTCTCTCACCAGGAAAATGGTTCAGGCGTTTACCTGTATGTTCTTGTGGGCTGTGCAGCTGAAGTTGACCTGGGAGCTTCCATGTAGGAGCTTGCTGCCCTGAATTCTGCCTTATGTGGCATTGCTTTTTCACACATATCTTGGTATCCTCTGCCATTAAAGAAACTATATCCTTGGCTGTGTTTGTTGGCATCTTTCTTTCAAGCACATCACCCTTCTGTGTTGGAGCATGTTGAATTTTTTTTATCCCAAATGGCTATCCCATTGTACATTTATATGTCTTTCCTTCCTGATTCTAATTTTCATTCTTAAAGCTTTATTCTATTGCCCTATTTATTACTGCATAATTCTGCTATTTTTTTCCATTAGTTTTCTTCCTAATGTATTGTAATTAATGGCAGGGCAAGTCCCTGCCCTATCCTTCTTTCTGAATATTCCATAACTTACTCTTGCATGTTTTTTCTTTCACATACACTCTACCACAGAACCTATTCTTGAGCACCTTTTTTTATAGAGCACTTATAAAACATCTGTATATGGTTGGCTAGGGTTCTGTGCCATAGAGGATTCTTTGGTCAGTGCTGCCTTCCTCTATGTTTTAAAAGAATGTATACTAAAGATTTAATTGGTCCAGCATTTTAAAAAAAGTTAGCTAAATTGCACATAGACACTTGGTAACTAGTTTATTGGCTGTATAATTCCACCCAGGCATGTGAATAAACATGGATTACAGAGTTTCCCTGTATGTGCTAAGTTTGAGTTTTATTGTATTGATTTCTCCTAGCAGAAAGTGTAACAGCTGAGTTTCTTGCGCCTCTTCTCATTCTTGTCTGCTACCTCAGCAGATTGGAGAGGTGCTTTCTTTCCTTCCAGTTCTTTAACAACTCCCAGGGCTTTAAAAATCTATGGCTGTCATCCTGGTTTCCTTGAGGATCTTTCTAGTGACTGTAATTTCTTTATTCCAATATGTACAATCATTGTACATTAGCCTTAGTAGAGATCTTGGAGGACTTGTGATCTCATAGTTTTTAAACTTTTTTTTTTTTTAAATAAGCTGAATCTTTTTTTAAATGAAAGAAATATTGTATAATAGAGCCCTAGTATCTAAAAAGAGGATAAATCCTTTGTTTTAAGAAGGGAGTGAATTGAGTGGAGCTGAAACCATCAAGCTCTTTGATGTCGGGATGTTAGTCCTTGAGGCACCTTAGTGAAACTCTAAGCTGATCTTATTCACCCTCTTCTTTTTAGAATCCTGTTGTAGTTAATTTGCTTTCCTATGTTACAGCCTAGATAAGAAAGTTGCAGATTCTTAATTCATATGTCTCAATCAAGGGCTTTTTCTATTACACCATGTTGCTTCTAATGGAATTATTGCATTCTTAAAAGTTACCATCACCTACATATGTATTTTAAAATTAGTATTACTTTCCTTGGCAGAGATATCAATAAAATTGCTTCTTGCTTCCCGTTAAAATCAAGGAAAACTTATAGAATTTTAAAATGTCATTAAATATTTGTATGTTGAAACTTTATCTGGTATATAATAGCAAATTTATAATTAACACATTAATATCTATACATTTATAAAATACACTTGGCAGGGTATAGTTCTAGAGATGAATCAGTTTCCAGTCTGATTAAAACTGATAAAAATAATTTAAGTTCCATATTATCCATTTTTTTAAAAGCAGTAAAATGGAGTTCCTGCTGTGGCCCAGTGGGTTAAGAATCCAACTGCAGCGGCTCGGGTTGCTGCGGAGGTGTGGGTTCGATCCTCAGCCCAGCAAAGTGGGTTAACGGATGGGGTGTTGCTGCAGCTGTGGCTCAGATTCAGTCCTGGGAACTTTCATATGCCACACACACACACACACACACACACACACACACACACACACACACGTAGTAAAAAGGTTGGATATTTGCTTAAACATCATTTTTTCTACTTGTTTAGTGGGAGTAACTCTACCTCTGTAGAATTTCTCTAGGGATATATATATAAACCTATCTTTTAAAATCTATATTTCCTTACAAAAAGTGGAAACATAAAAATCTTAGGATAAAGCAAATACCGGTGTAGGTTTAATTTTAAAATGTCACTGGAAAAAAAGTTTGATTTCTAGTACATTTATCTCATGAAAGCATCACAGTAATAAGTCTTAAAAAAGATTTGTTTTTTATTTTATCAATATTTGTTATTTGCCTGTAAAAATAATTTATTTGTCCATAGTAAACAATAGGAATTTGCTGTAACAGATTTTCCTATTGAAGCAGTTTTTAAAGTTACACTACTACTTTTTATACCTTATGTTATCTTTTATTTACGTTGGCAGGGACCGAACCCGCAAACCTCATGGTTCCTAGTCGGATTTGTTAACCACTGCGCCACCACGGGAACTCCCCAGCTCTTCTAATCTTTGATTTATGTTTCTAATCTACCTTGTCCTTCCACTTTGGATTGTAAAGACTTTGAGGGCAAGACGCCCTAGTTGGTATTTGCATATTGGTTTTCGGTACTGCTCCAAGCCATAGTGGAGCTGGTGCTAAAAGGAAAATGAGCAATACTAGTACTGTCTGTATTTAAAATGTTAATATTTAGGGTTTTTTTGCTTGTTTTTGCATTGGTTATGATTTCTAACAGATAATTTACAAAGATTTCTAAAAATAATAAATAGTAAAATAATCTTGATTGCAGAGTTTCTTGATACCTTCTTTTTTTTTTTTTTTTTTTTTTTTGTCTTTGTTGTTGTTGTTGTTGTTGTTGCTATTTCTTGGGCCGCTCCCGCGGCATATGGAGGTTCCCAGGCTAGGGGTTGAATCAGAGCTGTAGCCACCGGCCTACGCCAGAGCCACAGCAACGCGGGATCCGAGCCGCGTCTGCAACCTACACCACAGCTCACGGCAATGCCGGATCGTTAACCCACTGAGCAAGGGCAGGGACCGAACCCACAACCTCATGGTTCCTAGTCGGATTCGTTAACCACTGCGCCACGACGGGAACTCCCATCTTGATACCTTCTTAAACTTTGCACTGGCTTTACCCTGTCCTCGCTTGAGGTCCTGGTACATTGTAAAGTGCTTTGTTTATAGCAGACTTGCAATACACGTTTTGTTGGATATATGACTCCATTCCACTTGTAAACTGTGGCCATAGAGAAGTCAGAATCAAAAGTCTGAAAAGTTATTTTCTCTGTGGTAGGGGACGATAATATCAGAAAACATTTAGGAAGGAGAAAGGGTTACTGATCTGAGAAGTATCTTTTTTCACTTTGCTCCACTGGATAATAGAGCATATAGAAGTTAAGAACTAGAAAAGAACTAGAATTCAGTGGAGAAATTAAATAGAAAAAGTTTTAAAAAATTGAGTAACTTTTTTAACATATGGGTTTCCATTATCAGTTATTCAGAATGTTGCGTACATCCAAAATACTATACCTACCTGTGTTCAGATTTACCAGCTCTATTTTAATGCAGTCCAAGAACAGTCTCTCAAAAGAAATCACTTACCAAACTATCTGCAGTGTGTATGTTATGAATCTTAGCTTAAAACTGATGTCTGTTTTCTTTCTTATGCTAATGTGGATTTATAATTATTACAATGGTATTTTAATATTGGTTATGGCATTTTCATAAGGAACTAAGCTTCTGTTTGTTGAAAGATTAGATATGAAAGGTTATATTCTAAGCAGATTTTGCTTTTGTGAAACTTTTTAGTTTCCTTTTGTTGAAAATATTCAGATTGATAGTATTCTAAATGTATAGGTGAAATAAATCAGTTTTGGAATTTTCCACACAATTTAAATGGCTAGAATGAGCTAAAGATAATAACCTTTTTTTCTCCAATGAAATGCTCCTATATTTATATTAATATATATCAGTGGCCAAGAGAGTATGAATTGTTCTAAAAATTTAATTCTTTCCAAATATTTTGTTATGCCTTATCCTTACATATATGTGTGTATCTGTAAGAGAAAAATATTGGAACCATAGAAATTTGAATGGATGATAGAGCCAAACATGTTCAGCTTTTCTGTTTTCATATAAAAGAAACTTAATTGTATCTCAGTGCTATATTGAGAAAGATGACTATGCATAGCAAGTTTTGTATCTTTTTATTTTTTTAGGGCCACACACTTGGCATATGTAAGTTCCCAGGCCAGGGGTCCAATCAGAGCTGTAGCCATTGGCCTATGCCACAGCCACAGCATCACTGGATCCTTAACCAGCTGAGCGAGGCCAGGGATTGAACCTGTGTCCTCATGGACACCAGTCGGATTTGTTTCCACTGAACCACGATGGGAACTCCAAATTTTGTATTTTAATTAGAAAATTGCACATAACATATAAGCTTTATGTGGATGTAATATTCTACAACAGATAAATTATATAAAAATTAGTTTCTTTGAAAGTATTGACAGTTTTAGAACTACTCAAGTGGATTACCATTTTATTAGAGCACCCCATTTTTCTTCTTCTTCTTCTTTTTTTTTTTTTTTTTTTGTATTTTCTAGGGCTGCACCTGCAGCATATGGCATTCCCAGACTAAGGGTCTAATCGGAGCTGTAGCCACCGGCCTTCGCCAGAGCCACAGCAACACCGGATCCGAGCCGCGTCTGCAACCTACACCACAGCTCACGGCAACACCGGATCCTTAACCCACTGAGCGAGGCCAGGGATCAAACCCGCAAGCTCATGGTTCCTAGTCGGATTCGTTAACCACTGAGCCACGACGGGAACTCCCCATTTTTCTGTATTCACCTAATGGTAGATGCTTAACAAGCCCTCAGCATGGAAGGAGTGTAAGAAAAGGTAATATATGAGAATAATAAAAGTATAAAATCCCTGGGTTCCTTTTTTAGGACCTCAGTTTTTATTTGGCATGTGATGAAAATTTTGAAGTGGAGTGTTAGAGCTAAAGGTTATATTGTAATAATGGAAAAATTGATCTCAGTGAATGAGTTGATGTGATGAAGTATGAGAGTTCTGTTGAGCTAAAGATGAATTTTAGTTACTAATTTGTCACTAATTTATAGTTTTCTAGCTTTTGTTTTGAGAGTGTGTATAAGGGATAAATCTCTTTGAACTTGCTTTTTCTTCAGAGTACAGGCTTTTGCATAAGGTAAAACTTGATTTAAGTAATGAGTATTCTTCAAAGAGCACAAAAGCAATAGTAAAATACTGAAATATTTTCTGCACTCTTTTCTAAATTCTTTTCTCTGTGTGATTTTTTTTTCATTAACAGGAAATCAAACCTCAAAGCCATTATAACCATGGATATGGTGACCCCCTCGGAAGGAAAACTCACATTGATGATTACAGCACATGGGACATAGTTAAGGCTACACAGTAAGTTTTTTGTTGTAGTTGTTTTCTTTGCTCTCTGTATTTTAAGTGAAATATGAATAGTTAAGTTTCTTTTTTTGATATTCTCTATTTGATATACTCCATTTGCTGAGGCATTGTTTTCAAACTTTCCTTTTACTTCTTTAGACAAGTTTTCCTTTAGCTTTTTGTACACATTTAAAGTCCTTGTCTAGGAGTTCCCATCATGGCTCAGCAGTAATGAACCTGAGATATCCATGAGGATGTGGATTCAATCCCTGGGCTTGCTCAGTGGGTTCAGGATCCAACGTTGCCATGAGCTGTGTTGTAGGTAGCAGATATGGCTCGGACTTTGTGTTGCTGTGGCTGTAGTGTAGGCTGGCAGCTGCAGCTCCGATCTAAGCCCTAGCCTGGGAACCTCCATATGCTGTGGGTGAGGCCCTAAAAAGAAGGAAAAAAAAAGTCCTTATCTAGGAGTTCCCATTGTGGCTCAGTGGGTTAAGTACCCGACATAGATTAAACCCCCTTGAGAATGCGGGTTTGATCCCTGGCCTTGCTCAGTGGTGTAGGTTGCAGATGGGTCTCAGATCCACTGTTGAAATGGCTGTGGCATAGGCCTGCAGCTGCAGTTCTGATTTGACCCCTAGCCTGGGAACTTCCATATACTGCAGATGCTGCCTTAAAAAAGAAAATAAATAAGTAAGTAAAATCTTTGACTAGTTAAGTCCAGTGTCTGGGATTCCTCAGGGATGTTTTCTGTTAATTGCTCCCTCCTGCCCTCCGTGGATTATACTTTTTGGTTCTTTTGCATGTCTTGTAATTTTTTGTTGAAAACTGGACTGTTCAAATAATATAATGTGACAGTTCTAGATATCATGCTCTCCCGGGGTTGGTGGTTGTTTGTCAAATTTCTATATCTTTGTCATATGTGACCACTGTAGTGTCTGCTTGCTTAGTTGGTGGTCAGAGACTTCTTAAATCCTAGAACCAGTGAGTGTTGCTCTTTGTTGAGGGACTGTGCACGTTGGAACAGTCATCTCTCAGCTAGGCAGCTTACAACTCTACCATAGCCGTCACTTTCTGCTTGCAGAGAACTCAGGGTCGGTCAGAGGTGAGAGCTTAGGGCCTTCTCAGGTCTTAGTTGATCGTGTACATGGCCTTCTAGCTTCCCAAGAATATGTCTGAGCTTTTCAAAAAGCTCCTGTGGATATCTCGGTCTTCAGCTTTTGCTTAAGTTTTTTTGATTTGTCTTGTTTGTCCCAAATGTTACTCAAATTCTCAGACAACATTGATGTTAAAACATTCAACAAACATTGAATGAGAAGCTTTGATGAGTTTGGGTAAGGTCTAGTATAAGCCTTTCAAGTGGACTCTTCCAGGGAACCACCGTAGAGGCCAAATAATGACTTCTCTTTGAGAATGGGCTTTGAAAGGACTCCATTCCTATTTTGCTCATTCTGGTGTCAGTACCAGGGATACAGACTTCTTTTTCAAGGCTACTGGGGAGCAGAGGATGGGACTATGATATTTTATTTTATTTATTCATTTTGTTGGCTGTGCCTGCAGCATGTGGAAATCTCCGTGCCAGGGATTGAACCTACGCCACAACCGTGACCCAAGCCACTGCAGTGACAATGCTGGATCCTTAATCTCCTGTGCCGCAGGGGAACTCCAGAACTATGATATTTTAAAACACTACAAAGTCCTTTGTTCTTTTTGAAACTCAGCCATTTTTCTTCGCTAAAGATTCCTTGGATTGCTAAAAGACTTTTGTTAATTTTCAGAGGTCTGAAAAAGTTGATTCTGCCAGTTTTTTTTATTTCTTTTGTGGCGAGGCAAACATTTGGAAGTCCTTAGTCCACAGATGTCACCCTGCTTTCTTGAATGTCTTATATAATCAGAAATCAAAACACATTGTGCCAGAGTTCCTGTTGTGGCGCAGTGGTTAACGAATCCAACTAGGAACCATGAGGTTGCAGGTTCGGTCCCTGCCCTTGCTCAGTGGGTTAACGATCCGGCATTGCCATGAGCCATGGTGTAGGTCGCAGATGCGGCTCGGATCCCGCGTTGCTGTGGCTCTGGCGTAGGCTGGTGGCTACAACTCTGATTAGACCCCTAGCCTGGGAACCTCCATATGCCGCAGGAGCGACCCAAGAAATGGCAAAAAGACCAAAAAAACCCAAAAAAACACATTGTGCCAGCTGTATTTAGCAAACGAGTTGTCCTGCTCTTCATTCTTCTTTTTGAGCCTTTATCCCTTTTGGTGTCTCCTTTCCTTTGTCATTAATCCATCCAAGCTTTATGCATGATTTCCATCAACACATACACTCTAGTGTTGTCCATTTTAAGAAAAAACAGCCACCTTTCTTTATTCCTCAGATGCTCTTCTAACCATGCTATTTCTTAAAAAGTATCTATGTCTGCTGTCTATAATTTCTGCCTTTTAAAATGTTAAATTTTGAAACATTTGTGCTACAGATAAGTGTAGAGAGGAATGTAACTGTCAGCTTAAGCACATGCTCACATTTGGCTGTAATTGCTGCAGGTTCCTCAGTGCGCCCTTTTCCTTACTTCCCCAGGAAACTTCTCTCGAAATTGCTCTGAATCATTCTCATGTACATTTTTACAAACAACCATAAACAAAGTGTGCTATTTTAATGTATGTTTAAAATCTACACAAGTTGTATTCTGCTCTGTCCTTTCACAGCTTGCTTTTTAAAAACAAAAAGAAAAAACTGTATAGCTTTTGTGATTTAGCAGTTTTGATAAATAAGGATATAATTTATTCTGTTTAACTGCTTTGTAGTATTCTGTCATTCCTTTCTGAAGTATATGTAAAATTGTTTCTACTTTTTCATTATTTCAAACACTGCATCAGTGAATATCCATCTACCTGTTCCCCTGTGCACACGAATAGGAGTTCTTCCGGGGTAGACAACTCAAGTGGAATTTCTGGCTTGTTCATTGTGTTCTTTTTCTTTTCTTTTTTGTCTTTTTGTCTTTTTAGGGCCGCACCCGCAGCATATGGAAGTTCCCAGGCTAGCGGTCGAATGACAGCTGCAGCTGCTGGCCTACACCACAGCTCTTGGCATTGCCGGATCCTTAACCCACTGAACAAGGCCTGGGATCAAACCCACATCCTCATGGATCCTAGTCGGGTCCACGGTGGGAACTCCCAGATGTATATTTTTAAAGCAAGTTAAATTTATTTTTTTGGCTATGCAGCAGCTTGATGTGGGGTCTCAGTTCCCAGAAGGAATTGAACCCCAGGCTGCAGCAGTGGTAGTGCCAAGTCCTACCCATTAGACCACCAGTGAACTCCTGTGAATACGCCTATTTCTAAATAACATTTTTTTTTTTTTTTGTCTTTTTTGCTTTAGGCCGCTCCCGCGGCATATGGAGGTTCCCAGGCCTACGCCAGAGCCACAGCAACACGGTATCTGAGCCGCGTCTGCAACCTACACCACAGCTCACGGCAACGTTGGATCATTAACTCACTGAGCAAGGACAGGGATCGAACCCGCGACCTCATGGTTCCTAGTCGGATTCGTTAACCACTGCACCACGATGGGAACTCCCTAAATAACATTTTACGTTCAGAAAGCCATTTTAATTTCCAGGGATAAAACTGGAACATTAGTTTCTATTGGAAATTGATTTTCAACCTTAAATATCTTGTCAAATAGCGGTAACAACCTCATGTTTTCTTTCTCCTCAAGATACGGGATATATGAACGCTGTCGAGAGTTGGTGGAAGCAGGTTACGATGTGCGGCAACCAGACAAAGAAAATGTTACGCTCCTCCACTGGGCCGCCATCAATAACAGGATAGATTTAGTCAAGTAAGTATGCCTGTGTTTTAGAGGAATGAGTCATTATTATAAAATTATTTGAAATAATTATAAAATATATAATTTCTAAAACTCATAGCTTTTAAAATGTAGATTCTTTGTACTTTTTTGTTCCTGGAAAAAAATTGTTTTTAACCTACGCAGAACACTTATTAGGTGCCAGGTACAGGGCTGAGTGCGTTTCTGTGTATATTTCTTTAATCTTAATTCTTCGAATAACCTCTGTGAAAAATAACAATTTTTACTCCTGTCCCAATGATGTGGAAACTGAAGCATAAAAAAGTTAAATATGCTACCTGTCGATGACATTCCAGCTGATAAAGGTTGGAGTCAGGACTTTAACTCAGGCAGTCTAAGCTACAGCTTGCATTCTAAATATGTGAATTCTCTGGCCAAAAGCCACGAGAGGAAAGTGAGGGTTACACAGATAATAGGTAATAGTAATCCACCTTCACACCAGCATAAATGAGAATACTTTCCATACTCACTGTAAGTTATTTGTATTACTTACTGCCATTTGCTTGTTTAGTAATTAGAGAGATAGTTAGGTAAGCAGGAGTCAGGATGATAAGGAAGTCTTTCTCAGTAAATCTGGCTTTGTAGCCTCTGACAATTTGGACATAAGATCTTTAGATAGAGGCATGAATCTGAAATGAACTGCTTGCAGGTGTGCATTGAAGTACAGTATACAGAATCTAGAGACAAATAGGATGTTAATATCAGGTAGCAAATGCTAAAAAAATAATTAAGCAATTAATAGCTAAAGTATTGAGCTCCATGAATCTCTTTCTTTGAGAGTGTGTATTTCCACTTTATTTGATCTTTTTTCCCTTTCTTGTACCTCTGCCTTTAGAATGGGTCTCCTAATGCCTAAATTCTGTTTTGGTTTGTCAGAAAATGTTTTTATTCCGTCTTCATTTGTGAAGGAAATTTTCACATGGTATAGAAATCTAGGTTGGCAGTTTTTGTTTGTTTTATTGTTGTTTTATATCCATTGACAATACCATTCCACTGTTTTCTGACTTCTTTTAGTATTGAGAAGTACATCTAAGTATTGTACTTTCAAAGGCTTTTTTTCTTTCTTTCTCCTTTCTGGCTGCTTTTAAGATTTCTTTTCTTTGTTTCTGGTTTTCTGCAGTTTCATGATGATGTTTCTAGGTGTGGATTTCTTTTTATTTACCCTGAATGAGAGTGCAAGAAATTCTTGATTCTGTGGATTGATGTTTTCATCAGTTCTGGAAAATCTCAGCCATTATTTCTTCAAGTAGTACTTCTGCCCCATTCTCTTTTTGCTCTCCTCCTGGAACACCAGTTAAACGTATGTTTGACCTTTTCACTGTGTGCTGTGTCTCTTATCCTTCTCTGTATACTATCCTTTTTTCTTTCCTTCATTCTGGAAACTTCTTCTGCCTTATCTTCCAGTTCATTTATTCTCTGTGTGTAATTTGCTAGTAAATCTATTTATTGTGTTCCTTATTTTATTTTTTAGTTCTAGAATTTGAACTTTTTTTAACCTGTATTATTTGATTCGTTTGTTGCTAAAATTTTCCATCTTATATACTTGAACCTATGGTTATTGAATAATCTGTGTTTGAGAAGATAGCATTTAGAGCCTGTGTGGTTCTGTATCTGTTATGTTATTCCTTTTTGTGCCTGATTATCTTTGAATGTGTAGTAGTAGACATTGTGTTTGAAAACCTATTTGTTGAATAATTTGAGGCCTAAGATGAGAGGATCCCATTTGTTTCTGCTGGGCCCAACTTTAATTTAAGGCTTTAGATTTTCTGGATCACTCAGGTGGCTGAAGACTACGCTAGAGCCAAGCTTACCTCTGGTACTTAATTATTCGTACAGTGCAGCTTTTCGGGGTCCCAATCCTTATTTTACTTTTGTTTGCTTAAGCTTACCTCTTGGCCAAGTCTTCTGCATCAGCAAATTGTCTCTAGGAAAGATGCTGCTCAAGTGTTTTCCAACTTTTCCCAGTCTTAACATTCTCCTGAATCTTAGCCAGGTAAATGCTCTTTATTTTCTTAGTCTTTGCTTTTTAGGAAATGTTTCTTTTATTTCACTGAACTTTTTTTTTTAAGTTTTCTTTAATCAGAGGTTGGTTCAAATTATCTAGCCTTCTATGTAGCCTTTGCATTTTTAAAAATTAATGTTATTTTAATCAAAATAGCTTTAAAATAAACAGTTTTAAAAATCAAATAGTATGCAAAGGCTTACAGTGGGAAAGAGCAGTTCCTCTCCACCCCCTGGGTTCTGTACCCTAGAAGTAACTGTTTTCAATATGTTTCTGTCAGTATTTACTCTTTATATTTTAGTATTGTTATTTTTATGTAGAAAGTTATTTTCTTTATACAAATGATAGTAAATACTTTTCTACTTTTTTCATTTAACTTATGTATCTAAGATTTTTCATATCAGTACAACTAGAGCTGCCTCACTCTTTTTAAAAAGCTGTGTAATATTCCATTGTATGAATTTTATTTAATGGTTTAGCTATTGGTGAACATTTAAATTGATTCTACTGCTTTTAATATTTCACACTGTGTTGGAATTAATATCTTGTTCACATACCGTTTTGCTTATGTTCGTGTATATCTGTACCTCTCTTAGAAATAAGCAAGTTGGAAGGATGAATTTTGCATTTTAATAAATATTGCCAACTTTTGTGCTCTTTCTTGATTTATCACTTATTATGTTTTGACCTTCTATTCTGGGATAGCTAAAACACCTTACTAATACTTCTTCCTCCATCCTGTTATAGTTTTGGTTAAATTACTATTTAAAGTTTAAATTGTTGAATATGTAAATAAATTCTTGGTGATAAGCCCAGAAATGTTCCATAATTATCTTTTTTTTTTCCTGTAGAATTTTTATTTTGAAGTAATAGTTGCTTCATTTTTTTTTTTTTTCACTTGCTTAACTGTGCATTGTAACTAATTGTTCCCACACTCTTGGAACTATGAAACCCATTTATGTATGCAAACAGGAGCAGGTAATTTGTTGGTTCCTTTTGTGGTGGAGGAGGAGGGTGAGCTCATTCCTGCATTTCTGCATCTTCCTGTTCTAGCCCAGACCGTTTGCCCATTAGAGCTACACGTAACTTGTTTGGAGAATTTCCTTTGCAGTCATTCTGGGAAATCTCTTTGCTCCAGTGTTGGTCTCAGTTCCCTGGATTTCATGTTTTTGTCTCTGTTGGTTCACTCTCTTGTTGTAATAGAGCACATTTTTTGATAACTCTGAGAGAGAGAAATAGGGAGGGAGAAAGAGAGAGTGTGCCTGGGAAGTCAGTGTTTTGAAGTTACTCTTCTGCCCTCGCAGCCTTATTGGTTTTTTGGATCAGCATAGACTTCTAGATTAGAATTAGTCTTCTCAGAATTTTAAAGCATTGCTTTATTATTTTTTTTTGTTTCAGGTGTTACAGTTGAGATAATTTGATCTAATTTTTTTGTTAATAAAAAATACACATTTTTCTTATGTTTAAAAATAAACAAGAAAATCTGAAATGAGAAATACAGAAAGTCTTGATGTTGCTTGCCTTACAGATTGTTCCACCACTTATGGACAAGTGGCGTTACAGAATAAAGGTAGTTATTATGCAGTGGGTTAGTAATTATAGTGTCTATGTATATTATATCTTCAGGAGAGTGGACTTAATTTCTTAAAATCCATAGTCTAGCAAGTTACTTTCCTAAAACAAACATAATGGTGAGTAAATATAGTTTTCTGTAGCAACTTGCATTCCTAGTCTGAAGATTAATTTTTACCTTTGAGGCTAGAAGTATACACTTTACCTCAAAGCTATAGCATATTACTATTGCATGGATGCTGGCAGAAGATATAAGACTCAGGTCTTTTTTATTCACAGCACAGTAAATAGCATAAATAGCATGAATAGCACGTTTGCATAGGTTCCTCTGGCTCCCTACATCCTGTGGGGGTGGCCTGATATGGTCCGGGTGGGTGCTGCACACCCAGTTGATACCCAGTGTGTGAGAAGCAAGGTTGCTCTTGGTCCCAGAGAGGGAGGACATGACCTCATCTGTCAAGGATGCTTGATGCAGAAACGCCTCTGGGAAATGGCCTGTCCGAATAGTGGTCAGGACCTTGCGGTCTTCTCATATACTCAGCCAGACATACGAGGAGCACCACATACCATCGGAGAAGGTCCTCTTAATAGTTACGTTCCCCCAGTTATGTAGTAAAGGCACTTACTGCAAGCGAAGTAACTAGGTCACTTTCATGAGGATAAGATGTAAAGGAAGGGTAGCTTGGAAAGAAGGAGGCCTTCACCCGGACTGGATTTGTTATATTCCTTGTGTTTCCACTTGGACGTCTTGCAACTATTTCTCAGATTTTACCCTAAAAAAATAATGAAAGAGAAAGGATTAGCTCAGGCTCTTGTCTTCAGCAGTTTCCTCTTATCTCAGAAGTCCTTGTTAACAACAGCTAATAATGCTTGTAGTCACTGACTTCAGTTTGATTTCAAGTTGAGGTATTATTAAGGATTACAGGGCTTTGTAAAAAAAAAAAAAAAAAGTATGGAACTTACAGGTTTCTGAGAGCAGCACTCTATGTATGGCTTATTCTTCTTCCCTGGCAACATGTAAGTTTTTTTACTTTATCTCTGACTTTGTGAAAGTTTACATTATTGTGCATTGATATGGTCCTTTTACTTATTTATTTAAAATCTAGCTTTTGGCTACTAAATAGCCACTTTTAACCTAAAAACTTGCCTTTTTAGTTTAGGGAAGTGTGTTTGTATTGTGTCCTCCAGATTGCCTCACTTTTATTTTCTCTATTTTTTCTTTTAGGAGCTCTTACTTTCTCTTTCTTATCTTTATTTCAACTAACTTTTATGGCTGCTGTGCTTTGGGGAAATTTTCTTAATTTATCTTCAGATCTTTCCTTTGACTCTCTAATTTTTATCTATTGCATTTTCAATTTTGAGGCATTCTTTCTTTTTTTTTGTCTTTTTGTCTTTTCTAGGGCCGCACCTGCGGCATATGGAAGTTCCCAGGCTAGGGGTCGAATCGGAGCTGTAGCCGCCGGCCTATGCCAGAGTCACAGCAACGCAGGATCCGAGCCACGTCTGTGACCTACACCACAGCTCACGGCAACACCGGGTCCTTAACCCACTGAGCAAGGGCAGGGATGGAACCCGCAACCTCATGGTTCCTAGTCGGATTCGTTAACCACTGCGCCACGACGGGAACTCCGAAGCATTCTTTCTTGATTTCTACCTCCCTGCCCCTAAAAAAATGTTTTGTTCTTATGTTGTGAGTTATTATCTTCTCTTATTTTTTGGAGGATATTAATTATAACTTTTGTTTTTGAAGCTTCTCTTTGTAATGTCTATTTATTTGGGGCTCTATTTCTTTTAGTCTCCTTCCATATTTGAACTTTCCTCAATTATCTGGTCGTATTTGATCAATCATATTTAGGAGAGCCATAACAAAGCTGATTGGAAGTTGTGGGACTTAGAGAGTTGGCAACAGGAACCTCCCAAATGTCTGTTTAGCATGTCAGCTTTTATTAATACATTTTCAGTACCTGTCCATGTGTTTCTGCGTTGTAACTCCTTGAGTCTCAAAACTCTGTGGTAAAGATGCACAGAATACACCTTTTGGCAATGCTAAATGATTGACCTAAAACTAGAAGAGCATGAGAAGTTTAGAGACACTACAGAAGTTTGAATTATTACCACAATAATACTAAAAATTCGAGTCGTCACATTTTAAGATTGCAGTGCATGAAGAATGCTAGTCTAGCCCTGTCAACTGCTTGACTGCTTCCATGTCACTAAAATTTCTGTTGGGATACTAAATAAATACTCACTTTCAGTGAGAATATAAATTAGACTATAACAGTCTTTGAGCAACTTATATTGACTTTGAACCAGTGTTTCTTTTTACAGTCTAGCTTCTTACTACTTTCTTTGTAGGTAGCTATTGCCTTTAATCCCTTAGCGTTTCTAGGGTTTTATAACGTATTCTGGTTTGCTTCTCATTGGTGTCCCCCTCTGGAGACATTGTGATTTAGCTCTTTGCTCTTCCTCTTTTGAATATTTGTTGCCGTCTCTTATCCATTTATAATCTGTTCTTAAAACTTAGGGGATCCTTAGCACCTGTAAGGAACATTTCTTTCTTTCTTTCTTTCTTTTTTGCTTTTTAGGGCTGCACTCGCTGCATATGGAAGTTTCCCAGGCTAGGGGTTGAATCGGAGCCATAGCTGCTGGCCTGCGCCACAGCCACAGCAACACGGAATCCAAGCCTCATCTCTGATATACCAGGCAGCTCATGACAATGCCAGATCCTTAACCCTCTGAGAGAGGCTAGGGATCAAACCCATATCCTCATGGATCCTAGTCGGGATGGTTAACTGCTGAGCCACAGAGGGAACTCCCAAGGAACATTTCTTTTTTCTTTGTCTTTTTAAAGGGGCTGCAGCTGCAGCATATGGGAGTTCCCAGGCCAGGATTCTAATCGGAGCTGTAGCCACAAGCCTACACCAGAGTCACAGCAATGCCAGGCCCAAGCCACGTCTGTGACCTATACCACAGCTCACAGCAACGCTGGATCCTTAATCCACTGAGCAAGGCCAGGGATCAAACCCACAACCTCATGGTTCCAAGTCAGAGTTGTTAACCACTGAGCCATGACAGGAACTCCCGGAACATTTCTTGATAAAAACCTTCTTATAGTATTATAAGGAGACTTGAGTTTAAAAGTAAGAATTATGTGATCTTTTCACAATTTTGTAGTTTTGAACTAGGGTCTTAAAGCTACAAAGAATGATATGTTGTAAAAATATAGTAATTTTCTTCTAGAAGTTTACAATGAAAAGGCGATAGAAGTTATTCTTCTTTAGTATATAGAAAAATTTATCTTTGTGAAAAAAAAATTTGTACCTGAGAACTGGTTTGGAAATCATTCATTGCGATAGTCCTGGCAAAGATTTGAACAGATGTATTAACAATAGAGAAGGTGATAAAATTGTCCTAAAAACTTTACTGTTAGAAGTTTTAAGAAAATATTTGCTGTCAAAGCTGTTCTTTGGTTGTGCTGTCCTTCTCTTTGGACTCAAAAAACCACTTTCAACTATTTTATAATGTCTCCTGAGTACCTTAAGAAACAGTTTAGGAGTTTTGAATGTTTGTGTTCAGACTACTGTCTGATATTTTGGACTGGAAATATTTTGTCTGGAAATATTTCAAGTTACTTCAAACTATTTTACGATAGAGTGGAACTGGGCCCTTCATCGAATAATTGCTTTAAAATCGCCAATTTAACAAATATATAAAGCAGAAAATTTCTGAACCAAGCTCGTAGTATGAATGTATTGACTCTTTTGAGCTGTGAGCATGAAGAGTAAATGCAGGAGTGACCTTAAGCAGTGATGACTTAGTTTAAGCGTCTCAGTGATACATACATCAGACATTTGACATCAGATGCCTTGAAATCATCTGTATCCAAGATTCGTTGCGTTGATCAGTCCCAAAGCAAGCGTTATATAAGCAGCTAGGTACTATTCATTTCAGAGAATATCAAGATGTTATGACATTAATACAGTAATCAATGAAGTTGCTCTTTCTTTTCAAAGCAACACACTCTTAAAAGCATCACAGGAGTTCTCTGGTGGCCTAGCAGTTAAGGATTCGGCGTTTTTGCTGCTGCGGCTCAAGTTTGATCCCTGGCCCAGAAACTCCCACGTGTGGCGGGCATGGCCAAAAATTTTTAAATATTTTATAATAGAACAAAAACATAACAAATAAGGCACTGTAAAGAACCTTTATGTTATACGTTACAGTTCATAAAATTGTTTCACATACATAGTTGGATTTAATCTGCAATCATCTTGTGAGGAAAACAAATGTGAGTTTAAAAAGCTGAGTTTCTGCCCATGGTAGATAAAGTATCTGGCCCACTGTACAGTTGTTCTAATTCCAAAATTCTATCTGTTGCTGCTATCTAATCCAAATCTTTGTGGTTCTCTGGCTGCCTTCTTTTTTATATGCTGGTTATTTGGCTTTGCTATTCTTGTTTGTAATTAAAAGAAATATTTTCGTTTTACTTCTGAAACAAAAGAGAATGATATGGTTACTATAAAATTCTCCTAATACATTTATAAAACTAAAAGATTGTTTATTGTCAGAGGCATAAAACTGGCATGAGATCTAAAATGAAAAGCATTTCTTTGTTTTTCGTGTAAGTTCTTAAAGTTGGAAATGAAAGTTGTCTTAATGATTTCAAATTTTGTCTTATAGATACTATATTTCGAAAGGTGCTATTGTGGATCAACTTGGAGGAGACCTAAATTCAACTCCATTGCACTGGGCCACAAGGTTGAAACTTGCTGCTGGATTTTCCCCTCTTGTTCCTTTACTAGTCTGTATCTAAGCAGTATTTTTTCTAAATGATATACTGAAATGAATGGGAGGACTTGCTGTGTCCGTAGGTAATACTAGTAATGTACTGATGAATTGCTATCCAGTGTTAGCTGCATTGGGAGCAAAGTTTATTGTCTGAAGTGTCCTTAAGGAATTAGCCATGCTGATATTAATCCAGTTAATTTTAAGATGGGGTTAAACTTTGGAATATTTTTGCGGCCTATGTATATGTACAATAAAAGCTTCTAGTTCATGGGACAATTAAGATCATGTTGGAATAAAATTAATAGAATAAAGTAACTATTACATATTTAAAGAAATTATAAGTATCTATAAATTTCAAAGACTGTTACACCAATTAAGATTTCAGAACATAAAATGCTAGATGTCTTGACATACAGCTATTTTAAAATAACATAAAAAAAGTATTTCCCACCATTAACCTATTTCAAAAAAAGATCTTTCCGGAGTTTCCTGTTTGAAATAACTTTATGTATATAAGTGTTTATTCTTTTATGTTTTAGACAAGGCCACCTATCTATGGTTGTACAACTAATGAAATATGGTGCAGATCCTTCATTAATTGATGGAGAAGGATGTAGCTGTATTCATCTGGCTGCTCAGTTTGGACATACCTCAATTGTTGCTTATCTGATAGCGAAAGGACAGGTAAAAAATGACAGTGGGGTAGTTTTTTTTTTTCCTTTTCTTTTCTTTTTACAGCCATACCTGTGGCACATGGAAGTTCCCCAGCTAAGGGTTGAATCGGAGCTGCAATTGCAGGCCTCAGTCGCAGCCATGGTAACACTCTGTCTGAGACGCATCTGTGACCTGTGACACAGCTTGCAGCAACTCAGAAATCCTTAACCCACTGAGCAAGGCCAGGGATCAAACCCACATGCGCACGGAGACTGTGTTAGGTTCTTAACCCACCAAGCCACAGTGGGAACTCCACCATGGGGTAGATTTTACTGAGATGTTCTTCATGGTTTATTTTTCTATTTTTAATTTTTTTTTAAAGTTTCATTTTTGGCCATGCCCGCAGCACATGGAAGTTCCCCGACCAGGGATTGAATCCGAGCCACAGCAGCAATTTGAGCTGCTCCAGTGACAACACTAGATCCTTAACCCTTTGTGCCACAAGAGAACTTCATGGTTTAAAATATCATTGGTGTTAAGAAGTAGAACAATCTAATGATATTTAAATAGTGCATTCTGATGGATGGAGAGAACAAATAATTCCATATTGAGCTGTTTAATGTAGTTAACATAAAAATACAAAAAAAATAGTTATGGTCCAGAGATAGTGATGCATTAAGTTGAGTTTTTTATTTACAGGAGTGAGAGATGAATTGCAGAAAGTAAGGGAGAGGAGTTCCCATCCTGGTTCAGCAGTTAGCAAACCCGACTAGCATCCATGAGGATATGGGTTTGATCCCTGGCCTCACTTTTGGGTTAAGGATCCGGCGTTGTCATGAGCTGTGGTATGGGTCGCAGACACGGTTCGGATCCTGAGTCGCTGTGGCTGTGGCTGTGGCCGGCAACGACAGCTCCAATTGGACCCCTGGCCTGGGAACCTACATGTTCCGCAGGTGCGGCCGTAAAAAGACAAAAAGACCAAAAAAGTAAGGGAGAAAGTTTAGGTATCGTTTTTTCCCCCCTTTCATTACATCTTTTGAATATATCATCTTTTTTTGAACATATTACTAGTTATTTTCTGTATTAAGTCCATCTTGAGGGGGACTCAGTTTCTGCTGTATAAAATACTGCTTCTAACATGTCAGAAAAATTGTCATGATTTAGGTGGTTCTTCCTGATTTTTCTTGAATGGGTATAATCCCATTAAATTTATTCTGTGAATCCTTTAAGATACTTGTTGTTGGCGCTGGCAGGCAGTGACAGTTGTGTGTTCTGCACGATCACTAAGGAAAAGAGGCACAGACTAGAAGGGGAGGTTTATTACCTCTTATGGGGTTAACAGACTACTCCCTAAATCTAATGGCTTTCGAACAGCCTCAGCCATTATATTTCGCAGTTCTCTGGGTTGACTGGTCTGGGCTGGGAGGTTCTCGTGGTCATGACTGGGAGCAGCAAGCATCTGGGAGCTTACTGGGCTGGAGGATGGCTCACTTTGCATACCTTGAACTTGATAGGAATGGCTAAGAGGTTGGACTCAGTTGGGTGCTGGAGCAGCCTCTCTCTTTTCCTCCATGCAGTCGCAGAACTTACTCTGTACAGTCCCCTCATCTGGTCTCTCTGAGGGAAGCCAGACTTCTTACACTGTCCCTAAAGAACCAAAGCGGAAGCTGTCTGGCTGTTTTCAGGTCTTGACTGGCATAGCAACATGACTGCTCTATTCCGTCCGTTAAGACAGCCCAGCCCATGTTCAGTGTGGGAACGCAGGGTTGTGAACACTGGGAGATGAGGTTTCCTGGGGGCTGCGGCTGAAGACCGACGGCCATAGGGGATCCTCTGTTCGCCCACGTTTCTTTCTAGACTGGAGGTCGAAGCAGCAGATGGCGCTGTTGCGCATGACATGCAGCATCGTTAGCGGCCCTCTATAGAAGGCAGCTATAGTGAGTGTATAATACACATTCACTTTTTTCCCTCTAGTTTTTAACAGGGTAAGAAAGATGATGTAAAGTTTTGAGCCTTTTGTTAGTTTATTGTTTTGGAGTTTGGACGTTTCAGTGATCGTTTTAACTCTGGCATAGCATGTAGGCTATAAAAGATTTTTGTCACAGCACCTTTTGTATAATACATGCACAATGATGTCGATAAATGTCTGATGAGTAAGTTTTGTTTCTGCTTAGAGGTAGCATCCTTACTGTAAAACATTCAAATGTGATAGAAGAGTAGGACTTAGAATAAAATCCTATCTCTTCCCTTATCTCTTTCCTCCACTGAGATCACTTTAACAGTTTCGATATACTTTCCCAGAATTTTTTCAGTGTATATGCTAAAATATTGTAAAAGGAAACCCCTCTAATGTGCCTTACATCATACATTAAATAGGTTCCAAAGTCCTTCTTTGGCCTGTAGAATCACGTGTGGTCTGGCCCTGGATACCACTCAGTCTCTTCTGGCATCTTCTTTTCACTTACTGGGCTTGAATCATGTCCATCGTCTTGCTGTTTGTTGTGTAACTCTGATAAGCCTTTGTCTGAGGGCCTTTGTGCTTGCCCTTTTCTTCTGCTTGGTAAATCCTTTCCTCAGTCACATAGTTCTTTCTCCTTTTCTCTTTCAGTTTAATTAGATGTTTGCTCAGTTTTTATTAGTTCTGCTTAATTAATATATTTGAAATTTCTTCTTTATCTTCCCGGTCTTACACTGACAATAGTCAATAGTATTGTTTTTCCTGCTGTTAAGTAGATGAGCATTAAGTATGATAAATAGAACTACATTTCTGTTACTTGATTTTTAGCTTTAAATAATATCCTTTGACTCATAGCAGTTACAGATTAAGCATTCATTATGCTTTCTTTTCTGCTTTTTTCCATTCCCCCCATTTTTTTTTTTTTTTTTCTCTTTTTAGGGCCACATGCACAGCATATGGAAATTCCTAGGCTGGGGTCAAATCAGAGCTGTAGCCTCTGGTATATGCCACAGCCACAGCCATGCCAGATCTGAGCCACGTCTGCAACCTACACCACAGCTCATGGCAATGTCAGATTTTTAACCTACTGAGCGAGGCCAGGGATCAAGCCTTTGTCCTTGTGGATACTAGTCAGGTTCATTACCACTGAGCCATGATGGGAACTCACCCCCCTATTTTTAAATAAGTGTTATCAAATTTACATTCTTAGAGCATATAACATTTCCATTCAGTTTGTCATTCTAGTCACAATTGTTTCATTTTAGTTATCTTGTTAAATTTATTCAGTGCTCCTTACGAGTTCTTTTGGATGATTTTCGGGGCAAAAAGGGAATATGCTAAGTAATGGAGCTTCATGGGTCTTGGAATTCCCATAACCTTTTGATCTGGGCTTGTTAATTCTTCCTAGCAGAGAGTACTCATATGTCCAGACTGAACTTGGAAAAGAAGTACCAAGTTTTAAATCCCAGCCCAAAGAGAGAAAAGGTTGAATTTCATTTTTTTCTTTTAGTAGTCTAGAAATATGGCATAATTTTGCAGAGAACGGCTACATAGAGTTATGAAGGGTCTTAAAGTGTACTCACTAACTCTGTCCTCTCTCCACTAACTGGTAAGTTAGCCAACAACTTGGATTAGAACTGCTGGTTTAATGTAATCTAGGAATGGGAGATAAGAAAGGGAAGAAGAGGAAACTTAATATTTATTGAATGTGGAGTTTCAGTTATGGCTCAGTAGGTTAAGAATTCAACTAGCATCCACAAGGATACAGGTTCGATCCCTGGCCTCGCTCAGTAGGTTAAGGATCTGGTGTTACCACAAGCTGTTGGTATAGGTTGTAGATGTGGCTCAGATCTGGCGTGGCTGTGGCTGTGGCGTAGACCAGAAGCTGTGACTCTGATTCAACCCCTAGCCTGGGAACTTCCATGTGCTGCAGGTGTGGCCCTAAAAAGAAAAATAAAACTTCTTGAATGTCTGTTATATTTCAGGCTATGGAATAGGTTACCTTATACACATCATTCCATTTAATCATCACAGGTACCTTATGGAACCATTATTTGCATTCACATTTTTAGGTGGGAAAGCTGAAGTTCAGAGAATTAAAGTAATTTTGCCAATTGTGATGTGTAAATTATATTTTTCTAAGTAAATTTGGTAGGAATTTAGTAGAAGTTGTAAAGTTGACTTTTTATTTTTACTCTTTTAGGATGTAGATATGATGGATCAGAATGGGATGACGCCTTTAATGTGGGCAGCTTATAGAACACACAGGTATGTAACTATTACGAAATATTTATTCAGATCACTTCTAGCATAATAAAATGTAAAATAAGCAGTGAGAAAAAGCAGTTAATGTTATGCCTGCTAATACGTACAATTCTTACTATGAGTACGTAGAACATAACATAAATTACCTTTTTGCATGGTTTGAGTCTCTGCGTTTACTTTGACCTTGGTAATTGCAGTATCATTAATCTGTTGTTCTGTTAACAATTTCCAAGAATGGAAGAAGTGGCCTTCTTTTTAAAAAAAGCCAGTTATTTATGGGATTTGCATATTGGCAATTTAACACATTAATTAGTAAGATGCCTTAAATCATTTGGGGAACCATCCAGATTTAAATTTAAAGTTTTAATTGTTTAGTTATATAGATAAGAATGACATAAATTCCTAGATGGAAAAGAGTAAACATCAGGACCAAGTGTGCCCACTCTCTTGGTGCCGTCTTACCTTATATGGTGTTGCACATACTTGGTACTGCCTGCTAAAACGCTGTCTCATTACTCGTTGTAAAGTTGTTGAAAGTAGGTTAGAATAGGAGTGTTCCGAGATGGAATGCAGCCACAATCAGTTTAGTATCTGTGATGATTTCTATAATTGAAATTAGGGTTGTTGTTGTTGTTGTGTTTTTTTTTTCCTTTTCAGTGTGGATCCAACTAGATTGCTTTTAACATTCAATGTTTCAGTTAACCTTGGTGACAAGTATCACAAAAACACTGCTCTGCATTGGGCAGTACTAGCAGGGAATACCACAGTCATTAGTCTTCTTTTGGAAGCTGGAGCTAATGTTGATGCCCAGAATATCAAGGTAAAAATAGCCTATATTGATCATGCTTTATGAAATGTAGTTACCAAGATGGGAATTCCTTAATAAAACAGGTTTTTAACAAACTCTCAGAGTCAGAGATGGAAGAAAATTCATCTTTAAGCTCAATCCTTTGCTTCCATGCAAGAATTTGTTTTGAAAGACTTACTTTCATATTTTAGTATTTAAGTAATTTTCAGTTTTTGGTGGCATTTTCTTTAGTGAATTCTTACTGAATTTTGGAAATTAAGTTATATGGTCTTTATTTTTATAGCTGAATAGAATAGTTCTCTATTTTCTTTAAGATCATTAGAGAGAATCACAAGTTTATAGTTAAACCACAGTATGCATAGTAAATTTTAGTAATTTTTTGACTTGGTCATTTATTGTTTTATTTTTTTAAGGTCAAGACCTTTAAATTTGATAAACACCTTTACGATGTTTTTAGGAGAACCTTTCTCCCCCAAATGCTGGACTAATCCAGGAAAAGTATAGCAGAAAAAAAAGTATACAAAGTTATCTACGAGCAAAGCAAATTAATCTTTACATTCTGTGCATTTAGAAATTTGTAGACATATTTTATGAAGATCTGGAAGAAAGTTCTAATGGTAGTGTTAAATTTTGGTTAACCGTCCTCATTTTTAAAGCACCTGAATTCACCATGTCTTCTAGCAACAGATTCTTTCTGTGAAGTGACTTTAAAGTTTTAAAAATCATCTGTTAATAATGTGCATTCATAAATAACTTTGTGCCCATTGGCAACTATTCTTTAGTTTAGACTATAAACCGTATTTTTTCTGAGTCATGCTTCTTAAATTTCTAAGGAATATGTGCTCATTAAATTAAATATGAAAGGGGTTCGAGCCACATGATAATCTAAAATCTCAATCAAAAAGTGGGTTATCTCCTGCTGGATCAGGGTATCTGTTTATGTTGCAATGAATAGTTCTTTCACTATTTGATTAAGAAGAGAGGGTTAAACTACTAAAATAAACTAGGGTTATATGGAGCCTAATTTATTTATGATTATAACCAATATTTAGAAATGAATATAATTAAAGATATTTAGTTAAAAGTAAATGTCAAGGAGCTCTACTCAGTATTCTCTAATAACCTATATTGGAAAAGAATCTGTTAAAAAAAGGATGTATGTATAACTGAATCACTTTGCTGTTTAGCTGAAACTAAAACAACTTGTAAATTAGCTATATGCCAATATAAAGTAAAAATTAAATAAAAAAAGAACACTTTTTTTAAAAAAGTAAATATCAAATATCTTATTGGAAGCTGTAAGACGCTAAAACCACATATTTTCTTTTTCATTTTTAAAATTTCAAGTCTTTTCTCTCCTCGAAGTGATGAGAATGCTCTACTAGATGCCTGTAAATGTATGGAAAGAGGAAAGTCGCTTATCGTTGTGCCTGATGTGTGATGCGCACTCTGAATATTTGTTGACCAAATGAAGATTTGTGCAGTCTTGAGTTCTCCCTCCAAGCTAGTTTTCATGACTATGCTAGCATACCTCTCTGCCACTTCTGAAATCATGAAGAGAAAATTTTGCCTTTCCAAGCATTTTAAGATAAGAAGTTCTGAAAGTTCATAAAACCGTGATTAATAAATTAGGATGACCTTAAGGCCTAAAGGATAAGAAGGGAGTTTGATTAAACCTGACCAGTATCCCCACAAGAAAAAAAGTTAATGAGATGACCTTATTTTTTATTACCTGAATTGTTTTAGAGAGTTATATTTCTTCTCTTAGCTACTATGTCACTCTTCCTAAAGTGATTATGTTCTGGGAATACATTTCCAGTAATCAGAGTTATGTTTTTGAAAAAATAGAACCAATTTCACTATGGCAAATGGGTGAGTCTCCATAGACTTTGCTGAGAGTCATGTAAGTATATTGAAATTATAGGAGTGCTAAAGAATTATGGCAAGATGATTACATAGTTCTGGAATTTGAAACTAGTAGTGTATACTTTCAGAGCACTTTATTTTTTCTATCTGTATGAAATTTTAGGTAACTTCTCTTCAATCATGACCTTTAAGTACTTGAGGTGTGGTTTGTAAATGTAATGTCTTTTCAACTTACACTCCATGTTAACCAGTGTATAAACTTTTGACTAGTCTTAGTAAAAGAAATAATCTATAATGAATTTCAGCAGAAAGGTAATGGTAAGAATAGAGACACTGAAATGATTTAAATAGTTTGACCCTGTATTTTTAGGTTCAGCACATGAATTATTTGCTACCAAAATGAATAAACTGGCATGTGTCTTACTTCCAGAGCCTTATAGTGTCAAATAATTTAGCTAATTATTGTACCTATAGAGCTTTTATTTAAATTCACCTCTTTTTTTTAGCCACTTTATTAATGTTTTAATTGTATCTGACATGTATTAGCAAGGCTGGTAATTGACAAAAATGTTACTTTAAATGTAATTCCTTGGTAGCTCTGGAGTAACTTTTTCTTCCCCCCTTTTGTCCACAGCAGCTTGATGTGGACTTCAGTTCCCAGATCAGGGATTGAACCTGGTCTGCAGCAGCAAAGCTCTGAATCCTAACCATAGACCACCAGGGAACTCCCTGGAGTAACATTATTTAAAAAAAAATTTTTTTTGAGGTGTAATTGGTGTATAGCATTATATGAGTTTCAAGTGTACAATATGGTGATTCGATACCTGTACACATTGCAAAATGACCACCATCACAAGTCTAGTCAACACCTGTCACCATACATAGTCACAAAATTTTCTTTTTTTCTTTTGATGTGAACTCTCAAGATTTAGCAACTTCTGAATATGCAGTTCAGTATTATTAACTGTAGTTACCATGCTGTGCGGCCCTAAAAAAAGGCAAAAAACCACACACAAAAGTAAAAAGGAGTTCCCTTCGTGGCTCAGCAGTAATGAACCCAGCTAGTATATGTGAGGATGATGCAGGTTCAATCCCTTACCTCACTCAGTGGGTTAAGGATCCTGCGTTGCCATGAGCTGTGGTGTAGGTCACAGACTTGGCTCGGATCCTGCGTTGCTGTGCTGTGGCTTAGGCTGGCAGCTACAGCTCTATTTTGACCTCTAGCTTGGGAACTTATATATGCTGTGGGTTTGGCCCTAAAAAGACCAAAATAAAATAAAATAAAAACCCAAAACATAAAAACCACATGCAGAGAGGCAAATGTGGTAGTGATGAGGGCTAAGGGGGCCACATCAGGCAAGAGTGATTTGTGAATGTCTCTGAGGAGATGACATTTGCTTTGAGACTTGTCTGATGAGAGATCAGTTATGCAAAGATACGTGGGGAAGAAACTTTACATGTAAAGGAACCTATAAGTGCAAGGCCCACGACCAGGAATAAGCTCGCCATATCAGATACAGAAATGATAGCCTTGACCAAGTAGGGTCATGGAGAGAGACAGGTATTAGATCATACGGGGCCATGATGAGGAGCTTAAATTGTATTCTCAGTCTTGAGAAACAGTTTGGAAGGATTTGTGTAGAATGATCATATAATCTTTGTGTTTTAAATATTTTTTTAAAAATTACTTTGGCATATGGAGAATGTCTTGATGAATTAAGAAAATGCAAAGGCTGAGTGGAGATCAGTTAGGCTCTTTGGGTAAGTGAGGCAAGTGGTGGTGTTAGTTTAACTTGTGATTGTAGGAGCAGTGATGGCGAGACGTGAGTGGGTTTGGAAATGGGTGGTTTGGAGTCGGGAATGGAAAGGTAGATTAGATGTGAGAGTGAAAGAAAAAAAACCATGGATGACTTAGGTTTTGGTTGGAATAACTAAATGTCCTGGGATACATGTCGAAGTTGTGAAGACTGAGGAAGCAGACTTTTGGAGAGTGAAGGCAACAGAAGTGGTTCTGTTTTGGTCATGTTTCATTTGCGGTAGTGCCTTATAGCTATGTGGAATGTCAAGCTAATTAAGTAAACTTAAAGTGCAAATTTGAAAGTGAGAAATTCATTAATTAAAAAATTCATTAATTCCTAGACTGTTTGTCTAGGAATTTGACAGATAAAGTTGACTTATAGCTGTGTTTTTTCCATTTTTCATTTTAAATCTTAAGAAAGAAAGTCTGACTAATAATAATCATGAATTGTACCAAGAAAGATGTGGCCTGTAAATCTGGATATGACTTAAATAGCTAGTAAAAGTTGCATTTGTCAAAGAATATGAAAAATTAAACTCTATATTGTAGTAGTTATATAGCTATTAATTGACCCTGTTTCTTCTAAAATAGCTATTTTCTAAATAAAATTAAGCTTAAGTTTCCTAGAAATCTGTCTTTATATTAACTAGATGTTTATCCTTGTAAATTAGTTAATTGAGTAAGGGATTCAATTCTTTTAATATATAAACAAATGATTCTTTTGTCAAAGTAAGACAGGATTCATTTTGGAGACAGTTAATATTAAACAAAAGGGAACTTTCAAGGGACCACCTTGATCCTTCGAAGGATCAGAAATGGCCATGTGTCCCTTCAGCGAAGTTCCTCATCTGGACCCCATCAGTGGATTTTGGTTAGGGGGTGTGTCCTTGGACCCTTGAAATTGTTATAAAGTGTCAGTATTTTTCTGGGGAGAGAATCAGTGGCTTTCATCAGATGTTAAAAACCATGTCCCTAGGTAATAGTTACATAGAACAAATTCAAATCTTCTGAAGTAATAACAATAGGGGAGGGAAAGTGATTTGGGTACTAAGACTTAAGAAAATTGATCTATGCAGCAATCCCTTTTCATGGTAGCATCTCATTTGTGAATTTAAAAAAATGATACCCTCTTGCACATGCACATTTTTAGTAATATAGATAAATTTAGATGAATTGAGTTTGGGGTGGGGTGGGGGGCAGTTAATCTGAGTGCTGCCTAAGCATTTATAATTTTTTCTTTCTAAAGTTATCAAAGGACATAATTTTTAGCTTGTGAAAAATGTAAAATTACTGAACTTTTTTAATTAATATATTGAAAGACTATTTCCTGGTTTCTTGAAGAGAGAAACTTTTTTCAGAAAATAGTTTTCATTACCTCTTAAGTACCTGACCTAGATGGTCTCCAAGGATGAATTTTCCTTAGTTATAACAACGTAATGTGATTCATCCTCTTTTAGGCAAAAAGTGATCTTCAGTCTTCCAACTTCCATGATATTTATCTCACCAAAATCCCTGAGGAATTTCTTTTATCACCAGTTAGTCTGTAAATACTCCATGATTCCTGTTGGTTTTGCTGATGTTACCACTTACTGTTTTGGCTGATGCATGGAGTGATTACGTATAGATTCAACTTGGAACCCTGGTTTTAGTATAATTCTTTAAAGTAATTGTTTGTTTACTTTTGCCAGCTGAATAAAAGGAACTATACAAAAGTAGTTAGACGACTAGAGGAGAAGTTGAAAGATTTCTTAAAGCTCCCTCCATCTTTTTATCTAGGCAATCCTTAGGTGTCACATGGCCCTCTAGTGGAAGGGATGCTCAGCTGGACCGAGGCAACTGCAGGATATTCTCTGGGAGTTGTTACCCAAGGGATTGCTTTTATTCAGGTAACCTTTTTAGTTTGGATTAATCAGCTGGTTCTGACAACCCAGGTGATAGAATTTTGGAATAGGTAAGGAGATACTTTAAACCAAATATCCCTACTTGTGGAAGACTCACCTAGATTAACCCATTTCTTCTTAAGTACTCTTGATCTTTTTATTAAAGGATTGGTTAGGCTTTTTGTTTTTATTGTTGTGTTGTTGTTGCTCTTGGTGATAGTGGTGTGTTTATTTTGTTGTTTGGTTCTTTTCATTTATTATGTGTTTCTTTTTCTTATTAAATAAACTGTACTCCGTACTTGATCAGCAATTATCTCTCCTAAGGAAGGCAACCAAGGCTCCTCATTTCTTTATTTTCATTCAGTTTTTTAAAATAAAATTTCAGTATTTTTTTCTTTTGTTGAGGTAATTTTGAATATTCATATTTCTTGAAATTTTGGTGAACAAAATTATTAATTTTGCTTTTCTATTTAAAGGAGTAGATAAATAGTGGAAAATATTAAATAGAAGAGAAATGTAGATATCTGACTAACATGCAGAAGGGGAAATAAGGTCTTAAATTTATAAAGGCAGAAAGAAGCATAGATCTAGAATTGGAGATACTTCTCGTTTCTTACTTCCTTTAAAACATTTTAGTTTGTTCGCTTATACTTGCATTCTTTTTCTTGAGATTAAAGGGAGCTACAAGTTTATAACATGAGTTTAACTATTTGTTGTTGCTGCTCTTGTTCTTTTTGGAAATTTCGGGTTAGGTGAGTGAATTTAACATGTTCCAGAGTACCAGCATGACAGTGGTAGAAGTGCATTTTTCTTTTTGAGAAGAAGTTGACTTTTCTTCTTTCCTGTTCTCTTCTTCAGACTTCCGTCATCACTGAAATTAAACTGAGAGATTTCTGGCAGTTTGGTATTATAGCAAGATGGCTTGTAGCAATACCTGTTACTAAGGAAACCCTTAAAAGAAATGAAATAAACTGATAAATTTAATGATAGCCTCTGATCCAGCAGGTGCTAAAATGCCTACTTTTTGATTTATTAATTATAAGTTAAGATGCAAGCAAAAATAGAATCTATAAAATAAGATGAGTAAACACATTTTCTTATTGTACCTTGAATGGGAGAACATAAGTGACATGATTTAGAGTCTTGTAGTAATTGCCTTTGCCAGGTGTTAAAACAGTGTTAACGAACTAATACTGAAGTCAGTTTGTTTATTTATTATTTATTTAGCTTTTTAGGGCCGCTCCCATGGTATATGGAGGTTCCCAGGCGAGGGGTATAATTGGAGCTCCAGCTGCTGGCCTGCTCCACAGCTGCAGCAACACCAGATCCAAGCCACGTCTGTGATCTACAGCACAGCTCATGGTAGCGCCAGATCTTTAATCCACTGAGCAAGGCCGGGGATTGAACCTGCAACCTCATGGTTCCTAGTCAGACACGTTTCCGCTGCGCCACAACAGGAACTCCTCTAGTCAGTTTATTTTTATGGAGTGCTTTAGAAGTTAGTAACTAAAATGTGTTCTACCTTTTCTTTCTTTTCTGTTTTTAATGTGAATTTCTTCTGCTTATATTATTAGGGCGAATCAGCACTTGATTTGGCAAAGCAGAGAAAAAATGTGTGGATGATCAACCATTTGCAGGAGGCAAGGCAAGCAAAAGGATACGACAATCCATCTTTCCTTAGAAAGCTGAAAGCTGATAAGGTAAATTCGTGACCAAAGATTTTCAGTATACAGTGTTATTAGGTAAGATTCAGAGGCATGCTTTCTTAGCATGGGTATTTAAAGCCTTTAACCTTGGCATTGGCCAATATAACTTTTTATTTGTTTGTTTGTTTCTTTTTTTTTTCCTTTTTAGGGCCGCACCTGTGGCATATGGAAGTTCTCAGCCAGAGGCTGAATCGGAGCTGCAGCTGGGGCCTGTGCCACAGCCACATCGTCGTAAAGACAATGTTGGGTCCTTAACCTGCTGAGCCACAATGGGAACTCCCCAGTGCAATTTTTAAAGTATTATTTCACTCAGGGTAAATTGAAGATAGATGGCAAATTTTAAGAAAGAGGGTTATATGTGAAATTGTTTAAATCTCCATAGGCTACCAGCAAACTTTAATTCATAGATTCATCTGGCCTTTGTTAAGTTATAGAGAGGTAATAGAAGTTTTTGCAACTTAAGTGTATTTGTTAGTATAGTAATAAATTGTGAACATCTCAGTCCTGATATATATCTTTTTAAACTCCTCACAACTCTAGCTGTAATTAATTTAAGCTTTCCATTCTTTTGCAGCATGTAATTTGTTAGGGAGAAAATTATTATCACTTCTCTATAGAAAGCTCGTTTTAGATCTTTCATAATACCTTCAATGTTAAACTGTATGACTGTTGGCTCAGTTGCCTACTTGTATGACTTCAGAACTAACAACATTTTCCCAAAAGAGGGGTCTGTAATCCTTAAAAATTTATTTCCCTAAAAAAAAAAAAAAATATTAGCTGACAGGTTTTTTGTGTATGTAAATAATTAACAAGATATTTGCTAACTTGTCAATAGTCACAATTTGAATTACATTAAGCCTTGGGCATCTTATTTGTCTTACTCAGGGCTGTTCTAGTGGTAATACTGTTTGTATAAAGTTAACTGTTACCAGAACAAAAGAAGTTTTGGATAAAGGGAAGTCGACTTGAAAATATGCCTCATTTATTTGTAGGAATTCAGACTTCCTCAATGAGCTGAAAAGTCCATTGGTTCATTACTTAGCTGTGAGAAGAAATAGATTTATAGTTTATTAACTTGCCTATTTTAAGCTTCTTATTTGAGAGTAAGGAGCAATTTTTGCATGTCATATCAACATCTCATTTTATTATTAGATGTGATATTAAAAGTAGTTAACTATTTGTTTACTTTGATATTGCTCTGGCCTCTAGAATTTAGAAAAGTTTTCTTCAACAGAGTAAAAAGTGGCTAGGAATTCTCGTTGTGGCTCAGCAGGTTAAGAAACTGACAGTGTTCGTGAGGATGCAGGTTCAATCCCTGGCCTTGTTCAGTGGGTTAAGGAACCCACATTGCTGCAAGCCTCAGCATAGGTTGCAGATATGGCTCGGATCCAGTGTGGCTATGACTGTGGCTGTGGTGTAGACCAGCAGCTGCAGCTCTGTTTTGACCACTAGCTCAGGGAACCTCCATATGCCATAGGTGTGGCCTTATTAAAACAAAAAATAAATAATGGCTAATGTCTTGTAACTAGGCTACTAATCAAAATATTTTGTATTACTCTGGCAGGTCCCATAATCTTTATGCTTTTGTTTTGCTTAGTATAAATATGCTAAAGAATATTTTTTATATATGTTACCAGATGAAAAAGGACTTTGTATATTGTGGATGTTTATTAATATATACAGTTATTTATTACTGCAGTAATGAACTATATACTAGGTTTAAGTGTTTGCATATGGTTTCTTGGTGATCAAACACACAGCCTCATGGTTCCTAGTCAGATTCGTTAACCACTGAGCCACGACAGGAACTCCTATACTATGTATTTTTAAAAGGTCACTAGAGAAAAATATATGATGGTTGGGGCCGTTGTGAAATTAAGTATTTATATTTATGTAGGCTGTTTTCTTTCCATCTCACATTAGGAAAATTTAAATTATGATCTTGATTTGCCAGTCTATGAAGTATGTTCTGAATTTAAAACTAAGCAAGATAACAGTGATGCCTAAGACTCAATAGCATTTTACTAAAAATAACTCATACCGAAAGGAAAAAGTTATTTTTGGATAATGCTAGTAGACAGCTGCAAAGTGAATCTTGATTTTAAAAAACCCTGATTTTTAAGGTTAGAAGATTTTAGAGATTTGTAGTTAAATAAGTGTTACTTGCTTATTAATGAGTTAGAAGGAAATCTCTAAATTGATATTTCTCAACATTTAAAAACCCATGGTTCCTTTTGTTAACAGTGAAAATCTCACATTTATTATCCTTTATTGTTGTTTATTGATTATATGAAAATAATCTGGAAAGATGGAGTAGATATTCCCTATTCCTTCCTGCTAAGTACAACTAAAAAAATCTGGGCATTAACAAAACAAATAGAAGAAGACTTTGAAGATGGTGAGAAGAAGGCAGAGCAGGTAGGGATCTCAGGACCTCAGAAATGAGATGGTGGTGCATTCCCTGTATTTTCTTTTTTGCCCCGCATTTCCCAGAACAGGAGCTGACAAAGCTAACAATCCAGAATCATGAATGGGTACAGACAAAAAAGCCCCCCCCACACACACCCCAAAGCCTCCTTTTTTTAGCCAAAGGACCACAAAAGAGGCAGCTTATTTAGCAAGATAGAAACTTTTAGAAAGTAACTTTCTAGTAACAGCCAAATAAACAGAAAAGTCTGTGGCTCCATCCTGACTCGTACCCACAAAGGCTCAGACTTCTATCCTTACCAGGCTGTAATGTTGTGCCTCAGAGACAGTGGGGTAGAGAGTTCGTTGGAACTTTCGTCCTCACTGTCCTGCTGTGTCTGTGGAGAATACATAGAAAACAGTAATGAGGTGTCCAGGGAGGTACTAGTCGAGGTATAGTAGAGAGCTGCAAGTCCCACCTTTGCCGGCCAGGAGTGAAGAAACCCCTTCTCAGGTGTCAGTGAAGGCCACCTTGGGATCCTGGACTTCCATCCCACCTGGCAGTAATGAGAAGGTGTCTCACTTTTCTCCCCCTGACTATATCAGAGGAACCCACTAAAAGAAAAGGTTTAAATAAGATCCAGTGTCTCATAATATCCAGAATGTCTATGATTCAAACAAAAATCACTCATCATACCAAGGATTGAGAAGATCTGACTGCATGAGAAGATACTCAGATGCCAACATGATGACAGATATGTTAGAATTATCTTACAAAAGATTTTAAAACAGTCATCCTAAAAAGTCTACAGTGAGTACTTATGACCGTAGTTGAAACAAGTGAAAAATAGAGGATCAGCAAAGAAAAAGAACTAGGAGTTCCCTGGCGGCTCAGCACGCTAAGGATCCAGCCTTGTCACTGCAGCGACTTTGGTTATTGCTGTGGTGCAGATTCAGTCCCTGGCCCAGGAACTTCCACATGCCACATGTGTGGCCAAAAAGAAGAAAAGGAAAGAAAGAAAGAAATAGAATATAAAGAAGAACCAAATGGAAGTTTTAAACCTGAAGATTGTAATAACCAAAATAAGACTTAGTGGAAGAGCTCAACAGCAGAAGAGAGGGAATGGAGAAAAGAATCAATGACCTTGAAGATAGACAATAAAAGTTACCTGTTTCTAACAGCAGAGGAAATAAACTGGAAAAAAAAAGCAGAACTTGAGGGACCTGTGGTTATAACAGAGTATCTAATATTGATATGACTAGAGTCCCAGAAAAAGAGGGGGAAAAAAAAAAGCGAGGCTGAAAAAGTATTCAAAGATATAATGGCCAAAAAAAAAAAAAAAAAAAAAAACCCCACAAAAAAACAAAACCCAAATTTGCAGCAGACAGACTGTAGATTAAGTGGTACAAACCCTATACAGAATAAACTCAAAGAAATCCAAACTGAACACATCATAGGTAAACTTCTTTCATGGAAACCAAAGACCATGAAGTAAAAATCTTGAAATCCCCTACTAGTAGGGGTAAAGCTATTCAAATATCAGTGAGTGAATTTCTCATCAGAAACGATAGAGACGGAAGGAGCTGCCACATTTTCTAAGCGCTGGATGGAAATAACCGTCAACCCAGAATCTTATATCCAATGAAAATATCTTTTTGGAATGAAAGAGTAATCAACACATTTTCAGATCTGAAAACTAAAAGAATTTGTGGCCAGCAAACCTACCCTGAAGGAATGGCTAAGAGAAATTCTCTAGGCAGAAGAGAGTAATAAAAGAAAGACTCTTGGAACATAAGATCGTGGAAAGCAAGATTATGGGTAAATACAGTAGACTTTCCTTCTTATGTCTTCCAGATTATGCTTGACAGTTGAAGCCAAAATTATAATACTATTTGATTTGGATCTAAATTTATGTAGAGAACATATTTGAGACAGTTTACAATGGTAAGAGGGGAGGATAGAGGACTAAATGGAAGTAAAGTTACCACACTTCATTTGAATTGGTAACATAACACCAGCGCACTGTGATAAGTCTATTTAGTATGATAGAGTAACCACTAAAAAAGTTATACAAAGAGATATACTCAAAAACACTATAGGTAACATAGAATTCTAAAAATTCTAAAAAGCTTTTCAGCAACCCACAAGAAGGCAGGAAAAAGAAAACAGAGAAACAAAAATAGAACAAACACAAAACGAAAAATAAAATAAATTTAAACCCTAACATATCAATAATTACCTTAACTGTAAGTGGTCTAAGTATACCAATTAAAAGATACTGGCAGTGTAGATTATTATAAAGTATGATTCAACTGTGTGCTATCTGTAGGAAACTGGCTTCACATACAAGAATATTGGCAAGTTGCTAATATGGGCAAGTAACAGAATGGAAATGACGTATGTTACCCTCATCCCCAAACCAGACAAAGACAGTACAAAAAGGAAGACTACAGGCATACTTCATTATATTGCATTTCACAGATACTTTTTTTTTTTTAAGTGAAGTTTGTGGCTTTACAAACATACATCAAACAAGTCTTGTTGGTAACATTTTTCCAGCAGCATTTGCTTACTTCTTATCTCTGTTACATTTTGGTAGTTCTTCAAATATTTCAGACCCTCCATCAGCAAAAACTTGATGAAGGCTCAGATGACAGCAAGTTTTATCAATAATGTATTTTTTAAATTAAAGTATGTGCATTTTTTAACACATATAGCTATTACACACCTCATAAACTATAATGTAGTGTAAACACAACTTTCTTTAATTGAAATGTTGATATACAGCCTTATGTCAGTTTTCAGATATACAGTGTAGTGATTTGATGTTTGCATACATTATGTAGTAATCACACATTAAGTCTAGTAATCATTTGCCCTATTCAAATTTTTTACAGTATTATTGACTGTATTACTTGCGCTGTATATTACATCCTATGGCTTATTTATTTTATAACTAGACATTTGTACTTCTTAATCCCTTTCACCTCTTTTACTACCCATCCCCCTCCCCCCTGACAGCTACCTGCTTGTTTTCTACATCTGTGAGCCTGTTTTTGTTTTGTTTGGTTTGTTGTTTTAGATTCCTCATGTAAGATCATATAGTATTTGTGTGTATCTGACTTATTTCACCTAGCATAATACCTCTAGATCCATTCATGTTGTAAAAAATGGAAAGATTTCCTTTTGTATGACTGAGTAATACTCCATTGTTTATATAGATCACATTTTTGTGCCCATTTATCTATTGATGGGCACTTAAGTTGCTTCCATATCTTGGCTATTGTAAATAACACTGCAGTGAACATTGAGTTGTATTTATTTTCTCAAATTAGTCTTTTAGCTTTCTTTCAGTAAACCCTGAAGTGAAATTGCTGGGTTATGTGGCAGTTCTAGTTTTAATTTTTTGAGACCCTCCGTACTATTTTCTATAGTGGCTGTACCAGTTCACAGTTCTTCTACAGTGCATAAGGATTCCCTTTTCTCCACATCCTTACCAACATTTGTTATTTCTTGTTTTTGGTGACAGCCAGTCTCACAGGTGTGACATGGTATTCCGTTGTGGTTTTGATGTGCATTTCTCTGATGATTAGTGATGTTGAGCATCTTTTCATGTGTCTTTTGGTCATCTGTATGCCTTCTTTGAAAAAAAAGCCTATTCAGGTCCTCTGCTCATTTTATAATTGGGTTGTTTGTTTTTTTGATGTTGATTTGTATAAGTTGTTTATTTTGGATATCAACCCTTTATTAGAAGTATTATTTTCAGATATCTTCTCCCATTCAGTGGGGCTGCCTTTTAGGTTTGTTGTTGTTGTTGTTAGTTTTCTTTTACTGTGGAAAACTTTTTAGTTTCATGCAATCCCATTTGTTTATTTTGGGTTTTGTTTCCTTTGCCTGAGGAGGCAGATCCAAAAGAAATATTGTTGAGAAAGCATACTGCCTGTTTTCTTCTAGGAGTTTTATGGTTTCAGTTTTTACATTTAAGTCTTTATTCATTTTGAGTTTATTTCTGTATATTATGCGAGAAATTAGTCCAGTTTGATTTTTTTACATGTAGCTGTCCAGTTTTCCCAATACCATTTACTGAAGAGTTTTTTTTCCCTCTTGTTTTATGTTCTTGCCTCCTTTGTTGTAGATTAACTGATCAGATATATGCATGGGTTTATTTCTGTGCTCTCTACTCTATTGTATTGATGTGTGTGTCTGTTTTTGTGCCAGTGCCATACTGGGTTTTTTTTATGGATTTTTTTATGATTTTTATTTTTTCCATTATAGTTGATTTATAGTGTTCTGTCAGTTTCTATTGCACAGCAAAGTGATCCAGTCACATACTGTTTTGATTACTGCACCTTTGCCGTATAGTTTGAAATCAGGGAGTATGATACTTCAGCTTTGTTCTTATTTCTCTAGATGGCTTTGGCTATTCAGGATCTTTTTGTGTTTCCATAAAATTGTAGAATTTTGTGTGAAAAATGTCACTGGTATTTTGTTAGGAACTGCATTGCATCTGTAGATTGCCTTGGGTAATATGGTCATTTTAACAATATTAATTCTTCCAGTCTATGAGAATGGAAGGTTTTTCCATTTATTGTCATCTTTGGTTTCTTTCATCAATGTCTTACCGAGTTTTCAGAGTACAAATCCTATATTTTGTACTCTGGTTATCTTTATTCCTATATAGTGTATTCTTTTTGATGCACTTGTAAATGGGGTTGCTTTCTTTTTTTTTTTTTTTTTTTTTTTTTTTTTGTCTTGTGTCTTTTTTGTCTGTTGTTGTTGTTGTTGCTGTTGTTGCTATTTCTTGGGCCGCTCCCGCGGCATATGGAGGTTCCCAGGCTAGGGGTTGAATCGGAGCTGTAGCCACCAGCCTACGCCAGAGCCACAGCAACTCGGGATCTAAGCCGCGTCTGCGACCTACACCACAGCTCACGGCAACGCCGGATCCTTAACCCACTGAGCAAGGGCAGGGACGGAACCCGCAACCTCATGGTTCCTAGTCGGATTCGTTAACCACTGCGCCACGACGGGAACTCCTGGGGTTGCTTTCTTAATTTCTCTTTCTGATGGTTTGTTACAAGCATATAGAAACAACAGAGTTTTATTTATTAATTTTGTATCCTACAAATTTACTTACTTCACTTACTAGTTCTGATAGTTTCTTGATAGTATTTTTAAGGTTTTCTGTATATAGTATCACATCATCTGCAAACAGTGATGGTTTTACTTCTTCCTTTCCAATTTGGATTTCTTTTATTTCTTTTTCTTTTCTCATTGTGGTGGCGAACACTTCTTTATTGTGTTGAATAAAAGTGGCAAGCGTAGGCATCCTTGTCATGTACCTGATCTTAGAGGGCATTGCCTTCAGCGTTTCACCATTAGGTGTGATGGTATCTGTGGGTTTGTCACATAGGGCCTTTGTTCTGTTGAGGGACGTTCCCATCATGGTGCAGCGGAAAGAATCCGACTAGGAACCATGAGGTTGTGGGTTTGATCCCTGACCTCACTCAGTGGGTGAAGGATCTGGCGTTGCTGTGAACTGTGGTGCAGGTTGAAGACGTGGCTTGGATCTGGCGTTGCTGTTGCTGTGGCTGTGGTGCAGGACGGCAGCTATAGCTCTCATTAGACCCCTAGCCTAGGAACCTCCATATGCTGCGGGTGCAGCCCTAAAAATAATAATAATAATAATAATAAATGGATATCGTATTCTGTCAGAAGGTTTTTATGTATCTACAGAAATAATCATATGGTTTTTGTTCAGGGTTTTGTTTTTGTTTTTGTTTTTTGTCTCTTTAGGGTTAGGGTTAGGGATCTAACCCCAAGGAATCTACAGAATAGTCCCCTAGAGCTAATTAATGAGTTCATCGGGGTCATAGAATATAAGATGAAATGTAAAAATCTTTTGTTTCTATATACTTGGCAATAAAAATGTGGATGCCAAAATTTAAAAAAAAGTACCATTTAAAATTGATTCTCTTGAACTGATTAATAAATTCAGCAAAGTAGCAGGATATAAGATTAACATTCAGAAGTCAGTTGCATTTCTGTATACCAGCAATGAAATATTAGAAAAGGAATACAAAAATATAATACCTTTTAAAATTGCACCTCACAAAATCAAATACCTCGGAATACACCTGACCAAGGAGGTAAAGGACCTATATGCCGAGAACTATAAAACTTTAATCAAAGAAATCAAAGAAGATGTAAAGAAATGGAAAGATATTCCATGTTCCTGGATTGGGAAAATCAATATTGTAAAAATGGCCATACTACCCAAAACAATCTACAGATTCAATGCAATCCCTATCAAATTACCCATGACATTTTTCACAGAACTAGAACAAACAATCCAAACATTTATATGGAACCACAAAAGACCCAGAATCGCCAAAGCAATCCTGAGAAACAAAAACCAAGCAGGAGGCATAACTCTCCCAGACTTCAAGAAATACTACAAAGCCACAGTCATCAAAACAGCGTGGTACTGGTATCAAAACAGACAGACAGACCAATGGAACAGAATAGAGAATCCGGAAATAAACCCTGACACCTATGGTCAATTAATCTTTGACAAGGGAGGCAAGAACCTCAAATGGGAAAAGGAAAGTCTATTCAGCAAGCATTGCTGGGAAACCTGGACAGCTGCATGCAAAGCAATGAAACTAGAACACACCCTCACACCATGCACAAAAATAAACTCCAAATGGCTGAAAGACTTAAATATACGACAGGACACCATCAAACTCCTAGAAGAAAACATAGGCAAAACACTCTCTGACATCAACATCATGAATATTTTCTCAGGTCGGTCTCCCAAAGCAATAGAAACTAGAGCAAAAATAAACCCATGGGACCTCATCAAACTGAAAAGCTTTTGCACAGCAAAGGAAACCCAAAAGAAAACAAAAAGACAACTTACAGAATGGGAGAAAATAGTTTCAAATGTTGCAACCGACAAGGGCTTAATCTCTAGAATATATAAACAACTTATACAACCCAACAGCAAAAAAACCAATCAATCAATGGAAAAATGGGCAAAAGACCTGAATAGACTGTTCTCCAAAGAAGATATACAGATGGCCAACAAACACAGGAAAAAATGCTCCACATCGCTGATTATAAGAGAAATGCAAATCAAAACTACCATGAGATACCACCTCACACCAGTCAGAATGGCCATCATTAATAAATCCACAAATAACAAGTGCTGGAGGGGCTGTGGAGAAAAGGGAACCCTCCTGCACTGTTGGTGGGAATGTAAACTGGTACAGCCACTATGGAGAACAGTTTGGAGATACCTTAGAAATCTATACATAGAACTTCCATATGACCCCGCAATCCCACTCTTGGGCATCTATCTGGAAAAACTCTACTTAAAAGAGACACGTGCACCCGCATGTTCATTGCAGCACTATTCACAATAGCGAAGACATGGAAGCAACCCAAATGTCCATCGACAGATGATCGGATTCGGAAGAAGTGGTATATATACACAATGGAATACTACTCAGCCATAAAAAAGAATGACATCATGCCATTTGCAGCAACATGGATGGAACTAGAGAATCTCATCCTGAGTGAAATGAGCCAGAAAGACAAAGACAAATACCATATGATATCACTTCTAAGTGGAATCTAATATCCAGCAGAAATGAACATCTCCTCAGAAAAGAAAATCATGGACTTGGAGAAAAGACTTGTGGCTGCCTGATGGGAGGGGGAGGGATTGGGAGCTTGGTCTTATCAGACACAACTTAGAATAGATTTACAAGGAGATCCTGCTGAATAGCATTGAGAACTTTGTCTAGATACTCATGTTGCAACAGAAGAAAGGGTGGGGGAAAAAATGTAATTGTAATGTATACATGTAAGGATAACCTGACCCCCTTGCTGTACAGTGGGAAAATAAAAAAAATAAATAAATAAGAAAATAAAATAAAATTGGTTCTCCCCCCAAAAAAAGATTTAAATAATTAGGTGTATTCTGCTGTATAGCACTGGGAAGTATATCTAGTCACTTATGATGGAGCATGACAATGTGAGCAAAAGAATATATATATGTATGTGTGACTGGGTCACCTTGCTGTACAGTAGAAAATTGACAGAACACTGTAAAGCAGCTATGATGGAAAAAAAATCATTAAGAAAATACTTAGGTGTAAATCAGCTAAACATGCGAAGTACATGTATGCTGAAAAAGTTTAAATACCAGGGAAAGAAATCAAGGGTGATGTAAATAAGTGGAAAGACATGCTGTGATCATGAGTTGGAAGACTCAACATAGTAAATATCAGTTGTCTCCAAATTAACATGGAGATGTAATATAATTAATTCCAAGGTTTTTTAATTTGTATAACCAAGATTATTCTAAAGTTTATATGGAAAGGCAGTAGACTTAGAATAGCTAAAACAGTTTTGGAAAAGAATTACTCTATGCAGTTTGAAGACCTGCTGTATAGCTGCAGTAATCAAAACTATGTGGTGCTGCTGGAGGAATAAGGTGATCAGTGGGGTAGAATAAATAGCCTGGAATTAGAACCAGGGAGATATGCCCACTGATGTTTGACAGAAGTGTAAAAGCAATTCACTGGAGGAAAGATAGCTTTTTCAACAGTTGACACTGGAGCATTTGGGCATATGTAGGCCAAAAAAAAAAAATAAACCTTTAGTCAAACCTCACACTGTATTAAAAAATTAAAATGATTCCAGACTTAAATATAAAATGTAAAGCTCTAAAAATCTAGGGCTAGGCAAAGAGATTTGACACAAAAAGTATGCTCCATAAAGGTAAAAATTGATCATTTGGATTTCATCAAATTTTAAAAGTTTTGTTCTACAAAAGATTCTGTTTAATAGATGAAAAGGTACACTGTAGATTAGGAGGAAGTATTTACAAGCCACATATCTAACAGAGGACTAGTTTGCAGAATATATAAAGACCTTTCAAAACTCAACAGTGAAAAATCAAATCCAATTAGAAAATAGGCTAAAGACAAGAAGAGAGATTTTCACCAAAAAAGGTTTTAAAGGAGTTCCCGTTGTGGCGCAGTGGTTAAGGAATCCGACTAGGAACCATGAGGTTGCGGGTTCCGTCCCTGCCCTTGCTCAGTGGGTTAAGGATCCAGCGTTGCCGTGAGCTGTGGTGTAGGTCGCAGACTCGGCTCAGATCCCGCGTTGCTGTGGCTGTGGTGTAGGCCGGTGGCTACAGCTCCAATTGGACCCCTAGCCTGGGAACCTCCATATGCCGCAGGAGCGGCCCAAGAAATGGCAAAAAGACAAAAAAAAAAAAAAGGTTTTAAAAATGGTAGTAAGCACCTGAGAAGATGATCAACATTATTTTAATCACCAGGGAAATCATATTAAACCTCAGTGTCTAATACACCTGGAGTTCTTGTTGTGGCGCAGCATAATAAATCTGACTAGTGTCCATGAGGATGCAGGTTTAATCCCTGTCCTTGATTAGCGGGTAGGGGATCCAGCATTGCCGTGAACTGTGGTGTAGGTCGCACACACGGCTTGGATCCTGTAATGCTGTTGCTGTGGCTATAGCTCTGAATCAGCCCCTAGTCTGGGCATTTCCATATGCGTGGGCATGACCCTAAAAAGAAAAAAACTTTAATAATCATACACCTATCAGCATAACTAAAAATAAAAAGTTACAGTAACACCAAATGCTGATGAGGATGCAGAAAAACTCATACATTGCTGGAGGACACGTAGAGCAGTGCAGCATCTGGAGAACAGTTTGGCAGTTTCTTTTTTAAAAGTTAACATGCAGGAGTTCCCATTGTGGAGCAGTTGGAAATGAATCCAACTAGTATCCATGAGGATGCAGGTTCAATCGCTGGCCTTCCTTAGTGGGTTGGGGATCAGGTGTTGCTCTGAGCTTCAGTGTAGATCACAGATGTGGCTTGGATCCTACATTGCTGTGGTCGTGGCAGAAGCTGGCAGCTGTAGCTCCTGATTTGACCCCTGGCCTGGGAACTTCCATATACCACAGGTGCAGCCATAAGAAGCGGGAAAAAAAAAAAAAAAAGGAGTTCCCATTGTGGCACAGTAGAAAAGAATCCAACTAGTATCCGTGAGTATTGGGTTTGATGCCCGGCCTCACTCAGTGGGTCAGGGATCTGGTGTTGCTGTAAGCTGTGGTGTAGGTCACAGATGTGGCTTAGTTCCTGCATGCTGTGGCTGTGGCATAGGCTGGCAGCTGTAGCTTCTGATTTGACCCCTAGCCTGGGAACTTACATATGCGGCAGGTGTGGCCATAAAAAGCAGAAAAAATTAAATTAAATTAACATGCAGTTACCATACGATCCAGAAACTGTACTCTTAAGCTTTATCCCAGAGAAATGAAAACTAGTGTTGACACAGAAATGTGTATGTGAATGTTTAGGTCAGCTTTATCCACTGGAGCCCAAAATGGAAGCAACCCGGAGGCCTTCAGTGGGTGGATGGTTAACAACCTGATGCGTGCATACGGTCTGATGTCTTCAGCAACAAAAAGTAGTGAACTAATGGTATATGCAATAAACCAGTGTTTATCCAGAGAGTTATGTCAAGTGAAAAAGCCAATCCTATAAGGTTATGTACTGTATAATTCCATTTGTATAAAATTCTTAAAATGACGGAGTTCCCGTCGTGGCGCAGTGGTTAACGAATCCGACTAGGAACCATGAGGTTGCGGGTTCGATCCCTGCCCTTGCTCAGTGGGTTAACGATCCGGCGTTGCCGTGAGCTGTGGTGTAGGTTGCAGACGCGGCTCGGATCCCGCGTTGCTGTGGCTCTGGCGTAGGCCGGTGGCTACAGCTCCGATTGGACCCCTAGCCTGGGAACCTCCATATGCCGCGGGAGCGGCCCAAGAAATAGCAAAAAGACAAAAAAAAAAAAAAAGAAAAAAATTCTTAAAATGACAAAATTATGGAAATGTGGAACAGGTTAGTGGTTAGCAGAGGCTAATATGAGGATTAGAGGTAGGTTATGAGGGAAGTTGCCATAAAAAGACAACATGAGGAATTCTTTTAGTAGCGAAAGTATCCTGTAGCTTACTGTGTCAACATCACTATCCTGGTTGTGATATATACTTGACTGCTGTGCAAGACCCTGGCCATTTGGGAACCCTGAGTAGCGATTACTTAACACTATAGGCGAATCTACAATTACTTTAAAATAAAAAGGTTAATTAAGAAGTAGATTACTGAGGAGTTCCCTCATGGCACAGTGGGTTAAGGATCAGGCACTGTCACTGCTGTGCTTTGGTCCCTGCTATGGTATGGGTTTCAAAACTAGACTGGGAACTTCTGTATGTCACAGCCGCAGCCAAAAAAAAAAAAAGATAAGAAAGATTACTGAATTGTAGAATCTAGGTGGTAGATATACAGATACTCACTATAAAATTCTTTCAGATTTACTATATATTTGAAAAGTTCATTATGAAATATAAGAAAAAATAAATTTTTTTCATATCTACAAAAGCAGCACTTCACCATTACGTCTTACAGTATTATAATATGTATGTTAAGTGACTGCTTGAAAAAAAAATCCAGAGGCAAGATCAAGACAGTGGAGGTGCTTGCTTTCTCCCACAAATATATCAAAAACCATCTACATGTAGAGCAATTGCACAGAACGCTTCTGAATGCTGTCAGAAGACCTTACATCTTCAAAAAAGTCAAGAAACCCTCCACATAACTGGGTAGAAGAAAAGGGGAAAAAAAGAGAGAGAGGGAGAGAAAGGAATCAGGACAAGACTAGCACTCCTGAGAGGGAGCTGTGAAAGAGGAAAGGAAGCCACACCTTGGAAGCCACCTAACTGAGGTGGAGATAGCCAAGTTGCAGGAACCTCAGAAATACAGAGAAAAGCACATCAGCTGGGCTAAGGGCAAAGCAGAGAGACATGCAATACTGCCTCCTAGGACACCACAGCCTGAGACTCTCGAAAGGGGTCTGGGGACTGAGACTCAGATTCCGGAGGTCATTTCCAGGGAGAGGGCTAGGGATGGCTATGTGGAGATAGCCCGAGGGGCTAGGGAGCGGGGTATGCCAAGGGCTGGGGAGTGGAGGGCCACAAACAAGGGAACCCAGGAGGAGGTTTCGGCTTGCAGGAGAAGCAAGGTGTCATTGTTGGGGAGGGCGAGAGGAGGAGGGGCGGACCGCTGCAAGAATATCTTTCTCTGCGCAGATGTGGACTCTTGGAAGGCTGGGCTATGGGCAGTGAGGCACCTCTTGTTTGGGCTATGGGTGATGGGCCCCTCTTGCATGGACTGCTGGTGGTGGCACCTCCTGTGCAGGGTAAGCACAATGGGGCGCCTCTTGTGTGGTCTGCAGGTGGTGGGGGTACACCACTGCAGTCATCTCAGACTTCAGAGGTTAGCGTGGCCCACTACCACTAAAGGTCCATGAACGGGCACCATCTGTGGCCCCAGTCATCTCAGAGGTTGGCATAGAGGAGGGCACTGCAACTGAGCACCAACCATTGTTGCTCTCACTTCCTTGAGAATGCACACGCCCTGCTAATGCCACTGCCAGACACTCCGGACCTGAGGGTCACAGCCACTTCCCAGGGCCCTGCAACTAGCAGCAGCTCTTGCACCACTGTCAAGGGCCCCGCAACCAGGCACTGGCCGCAAGCCCTGCCCATTGCCTCCATCTCCCTGGAAGCACACACAGCACCCTGTCAAGGGGATGACAGCCTGCACATGCTGAGGAAAGAGACAGCAAGCATCCACACCAAAAGAAGCCCTCACACCAAAAAGTAATAGTAATTCCTCACAAAATACCCAGGGGTGCTCTCTCATATAAATAACCCCTCAAACTATAGTAGCTGATTTCCCTAAACTCACAGAGTAAGAAAAATATAAGGAAAACAAAGAAGCTCAGGAACCATTCCCAGTTAAAAGAACAGGAGAATTCACCTAAAGCAGCAAACGGTGAAATAGGCCTCTCCAGTCTAATAGACACTGAGTTCAAAAAGGAGATGGTGAAAATACTGAAGGAGTTAAGAGCGAATATGTAGGAATTAAGAGCGGATGTGAACAGTAATGCAGATTACTTTAGAAAGAGAACTAGAAAATATAAGGAAGAGCCAAGAAAAATTAGAAAATTCATTTGCAGGAGTTCCCATTGTGGTGCAGCAGAGACAAATCTGACTAGTATCCATGCGGTCGCAGGTTCGATCCCTGGCTTTGCTCAGTGGGTCAGGTATCCGGCATTGCCATGAGCTGTGGTGTAGGTTGCACATGTGGCTCAGATCCTGAGTTGCTGTGGCTGTGGTGTAGGCTGGCAACTGTAGCTCTGATTTGACCCTTAGCCTGGGAACTTCTATATGCCGCAAGTGCCGCCCTAAAAAGAAAAAAGAAAATCAGTTTGCAGAGACTAAGCTGAGTTAAAGGCACTGAAGAACAGAATGAATACTGCAGAGAAACAAAGTAGTGAGTTAGAAGGTGGAATAAAGGAAAGCACCCAATCAGGACAGCAGACAGCAAACCAAATGAAAAACATGAAAGCAATATAAGAGATCTATGGGATAATAGAAAGTGTGCCAGTCTACACATAATGGGGATTCTAGAAGAAGAAAAAAATGGGTAGAAAATATATTTGAAGAAATTATGGCTGGAAACTTTCCAAATCTAAAGGAAACAGATATCAAGATGCAGGAAGCAGAGAGGGCCCCAAATAGGCCCACACGAGGACATAAGAAAAATGGTAAAATTTAAAGATAAGGAGAGGATTCTAAAGGCAGCAAGAGGAAAATGAAAGAGTTAATTATAAGGGAACCCCCCCCCTTAAGACTATCAGCTGATAGCTCTGCAGAAAGTACTGCAGGTCAGAAGAGAGTGGCGAGATATATTCAAAATTCTAAATGGGAAAAATTTGTGGTCTACCATACTCTACCCACCAAGAATATCATTTAAAGTAGAAGGAGAAAAGGAATGTTTCCAACAAACAAAAACTAAGTAGAGCAATACTAAACCCATTCTAAAAGAAATACTGAAAGGGCTTCTCTAAATAAAAAAGAAGTAAGGAGAAATAGGATGGAGGAAATCACAACTGGAAAGTAATCACTTAAATAAGCCAGCATACAGATCTAAAAGGGAGGAAAAAAAAACCAGTTGAAAAAGTGGAAATAAACACACAGAATGGCAGAAGGCTAAGATGTTAAAAAAGGACATCAAAATCATAATATTTGGGGAAGAAAAGTAACAAAATCTAGACTTTTTTTTTTAGAATGTGTCTGAGCCTATGTGACAATCAGTCTAAAGTAAGCAGATATAGGAAAGGTTAACATACTTCAAAAACAGAGCAACCACGAATCAAAACCAAACAGTACATTCACAGAAACTAAAGAGGGCATAAGCATGAAATAAAAGGAAATTGTCCAACCAATAAAAGAAAGGAAGAAGGAGAAGCACAGCATCAACTGGAAAACAAGGTTTAAAATGGCAGTAAGCACATATTTATTGACAGTTAAATGTCAGTGGGTGAATGCTTCAATCAAAAGACATAGAGTGGGTGTCTGGATAAAAAAAACAAGAGCCTACAATATGTTGCCTGTAGAGGAGTCACTTTAGGGCCAAGGACATGGAGAAATTGAAAGTGAGGGTATGGAAAAAGATATTTCATGGAAAAGACAGGAAAACAGGATGCAATCCTCATATCACACAAAATAGACTTCAAAACAAAGCCTATAGAGAAAGACAAAGGAGGACACTATTAAATGATAAAAGGATTCATTCAAGAAGAGGATATTACAGTCATCAATAAATATGCCCCTAATATAGGAGCAGCCAAATACATACCACAAGTACTAACAGTCATAAAAGGAGAAAGTGATGAGAGTACACTAATAGCAGGAGACCGTCACACCCCACTCACATCCATGGACAGACCCTCTAGGCAGAAGATCATAAGGCAACCGATGCTGAATGACACAATAGAAAAGTTAGACCTAATTGACATTTTCAGGACATTGTATCTAAAAAAATCCCAGTATACATTCTTTTCAAGTGCACTTGGAATATTCTCAAGGATTGCCCACATACTAAGGCACAAAACTAACCTCAACAAATTTAAGGTAGAAATTGTGTTTTCTCTAGCCACAACGGAATGAAACAGCCTGTGTTGCTCTGTAGATACAGCTGGTTGGATGTTACAGGAAGCAGATAGGTTTCATATTTATGACTATTTCTAACAATTAGACCAGTACAAAAAATGAACTGGAATTACATCTGAAATATTAAGCACCGTTTTGATATGTGTTCAGATGCACATCATCTCCATTCTGTGGACTTAGGACCTTGTAGATTGTTTGATTTTATTCTCTCTCTTACTTTAAGGTTTTACTATACTGTTTATATGTATTCACGATATCTTCTCCAGGCTAAGCACACTCAGGTTTCCTTATCTGATACAGCTTGCAGACCTTTGGTCATTCTGGTGGCCCTTGTCCCTTAGTTATCACTGCTTTTGTTACAACAAGGTGACATTTCATAAACTGTTTTCTAGCCCGTCCATGTGTTAGCAGGTGGTCCTGGCATCGTTTATATTTATCTAGACCCACTCCTACAACTTCTGTTCTCATTTTCCACAGATGTAAATAAGTACTTCTAAATTGTTTACTTAAATTGCCTCTTTCCAGAGGACAGAGACGCCCCTTGAATAGTATCTGCACATAGTAGGCATGCTTGAATGAGTGAATTTCACTCCTGTCGTATGTTTTCGCAAAGGTAGTAATGCTTCATATTCGGGTTGCTTGAAACATGCCAAACTTTCTCTTTTTTCTCCCCTAAACAGGAATTTCGGCAGAAAGTAATGCTAGGAACTCCTTTCCTAGTTATTTGGCTGGTTGGGTTTATAGCAGACCTAAATATTGATTCTTGGCTCATTAAAGGGCTAATGTATGGTGGCGTTTGGGCTACAGTACAATTTCTTTCAAAGTAAGTGTGTTGTCTTTAACTTTATTTTTAACTGGACATATTTATTTTTACAATGAAAGACTGAGTTCAAATTTTATAAACTTATGTTTTACAGATCCTTTTTTGATCATTCAATGCATAGTGCATTGCCCCTTGGAATATATTTGGCAACCAAATTCTGGATGTATGTGACATGGTTCTTCTGGTTTTGGAATGATATCCTTTGGTTATTAAGGTTTTATCTAAAGCAATTTTTGTTTGTTATTTAAACAAGTGTTTAACAATGATTTAATGGTAGAACTGAACTACTCATGATAAGCTACGGGAAAACAATATTCCTAGAAAAATAGTAAGGGCATATTCCTAGAAAATAGTAAATTTTCATATTTAATAAATTACTTTTTAAAGCTTCTTTTATTAACATCAATAATAATAGTTACCATTTATTCTGTTTTTAAAGGGCATCTTCTTCAATACTTAGTGTTTATTTAGCACACATTCTATATATTAGTTCTATTTTCTCCATTTTATAGATGAGAAGATTTAAGTTTAAATAGGTTAAGTGGTTCTTGTCCAGTGCCACACAGCTAGTCTCTAATAAAGCTGGGGTAGATACATGTATTTGTCTGATTCTGTAACACATATCCCAAACCCTTCTGCTGAACTGTGATTTTTATGTTTTACTATCAAACTTTCCTCTAAATATTTTCTTACATCTTACTATTTTGCTATGGTAGGTAAGAGTTAATTTCCTCTTGTTTCCTGAAAAGCATATCTTCAAATAATTTGCTAACTTCAGCAAATTATTTCAATGTAGTATACTTTTGAAAGTAATGTAATTTGAAATTGTAAATTTGTGTGTGCATTGTGTACATCGAAGAAATAAGGCCACTGTCAACTTTTGATATTTTTAAAAGAAAAGGTTTAAGGAGTAAGATGGTCTTCATATAATAAAGGTACATGTTTCACAGTTGTCTAAGTCATTTTTCAAAACATTACTGTGAAAAGTACAGAAGTTCATTTAAATGACATGCAGTTTTCAGTGACCTGTAATGTTCTGAACAATATTAATTAACACCTGGTTTCATTTTACAGTCTTGCATGTTACAATATTGTATTATTTTTGTTAAATTGTCTTATATGTTAGACAAAAACAAAATACTGAAAATCAAAATATGGGTATTTTATTTGTGAAACTGAACCACGGAATTATAACTACACTTCTAATTCTTACATTTTCACAGCATTATAGGATTGCTTTCAGAAAGTATAGTACTTTTAAAATAGTTTCTTAGCATAGTGTCTATTGAAAGTTTTCCATGTGGCAGTTTTCACTAGCCCATTCTAGGCTTGTATTATACTTTGACATAAAAGTTGTTCTTCAAGGATTTATTAAGCATCAGAATTGTCTTAAATTAAATTGGAACATTTAATGAGTGAAACAGATCTACTCATTTTCACTACCTCTCTATTTTAAATTTATAAAAGTACTGACCTCTGAAATGACTTTTGTATTCCAGACATACTTTCTAACTTTGCTTCCTAAATTGGACAGTAAATTTTATGTTCAAGGGAAAAAAGTCAGATTCACATCTCCAAATAATTTTGAATTGTTGCTGTACTCTTAAATATGTTTGCATGTGAGTAGGGAAAAGGATAATTAGTAAATTACCAAATAATGAAAACTTTATGCCAGAGAGTTTTGTACAGTCCATGTATGTAGACTTGTGCCTAGGATAGCACTTTAGCACTGTACTTGGAGGCCATTTTAAACAGCAGAATTGCCAGCAAAAAGCAAACACATGTCAAAAAAGAAGGCAGAGTATTGCCTTGTTTAATCCAGCCGGAAATGTATATATACATAGAATAATTCATGTATCTTGCTTGCTTTGCACATACAAATGACTGCAAAAGCGCTGTGAATATTGATTGTGGGGTTACAGATTTTAGCTATGAGGCATAAGGATCAACTATAAAAACGATTTTAGTTTCTTGTAATATGTTACTCAGTTTCAGTGTTTTTGTGGTAATAATGAGTTTTATATTGATATAAACTATTTATTATAATTAATGAGTTCTTATTCTTTTCTCCTATTCATTAAATAAGTATTACCCTATATACTTGCTATGTTTGTTCATTGCTTTTTTGGTTTATAATTCTTTCAGATATATTCTTTTACTTGGTTCTCAGAATAATTCTTTGAGATTAAAAAAATAAGCCACACAAATTGTAATTCACCTTTCTAACTGATGGAATAATTGAGGTTCAGAGAAATTGTATGTCTTGCTCAAAGTTACATAGGTAGGTAATTAACAAGAATCTGGTCTAGAACTGAGCTCTTTGACCTGATGCAGTATATTTTCAAATGTTCTGTATTCTACTCTGACCTTAAAAATTAAGTTACTACATCTTCTTGGAAAGCAGTTTGTCAGAGTATAGAAAGAGCTTTAAAAATACCCTTTGGTCTCTTAATTATTCACAAGTAAATAATAAGAGATAAGAGCAAAGATTTATTTATAAAGGTGTTTATCATAGTACTGTTTATACCAGGGAAAAAATGGAAATAACCTAAATGTCCAACCTGAATAGGAGGAAAGAGTTATCTGCTATGTGACTTACAGTACAGGATAAAATAGCCATTAAAATGCATTCCTAAGACATAATGATAAGGGCTCATTCTTGGAATGTAATAAATGAAAAAATACTAAATTGTATTTATAAAGGGATTCTTAATTTTAAATGTGCAAATGATAAGAGCCAGAGGTGAGTACATGTAATTTTAGCTGTGGTTATCTCTTGTTAGGAGATTCATGAGTGATTTTTCTTGCAGTTTTATTTATTTGAAAATTTTGTTCATTGACTGTATTTTTATGATACTCAAACAACTCTAAAATTCACTGTCATAACCAGTATAGACATCTCTTTAATGTGTTGGCACCACTTTTGTAATAGGTTATTAGGAATTTTACATCTGAAAATAAATTATTTTTCAATTAGGTCTTAAGTTAATCTTAAACCATTAGGTGGATGTAAGGAACTTCTGAAGACTGGGATAATTATATATATATAAATGAAAACAGTGCAAAAATAATTTTAACTTTTCCTCTGCCCTGTGCATTTTATTTTTAAGCATTTTTTCAATAGTTTACTCTCCAGACTTAGTTTTTTTATGTATCTCTCCTAGTTTTCTTCTCTTATTTTCTCAGCTATTTAATATCTGTCTTTAGATATCCAGTCATCACCTTCTGAGAACTCCAACAATATTGTTATAATCTTGTATATTTTTTGTGCACATACGCAGATTTCTCCGAAGTCATTAAAGATACTCCTACAAAAGGTCTTACAGTTCATGTGTATTTGACGACTGTGTCAAATGAACGATGTGAGAAGAGGCGTCAGTAGCTTCCTTTTTGTTCATTTAGGGAACTCATTGCTCCAACACACCCTTTCCTCACTCAGCTGCAGTATCAACTTCATATTTATCAAGCTCCCTATGCTCTTCAGTTTATTGTTCTATTTGGCTATGCCAGTACTGTATTATCTGATTACTGTAGCTTTATTTATTTATTTATTTATTTATTTAAATTGTTATTTCCCCAACACAATTTTTTTTCTACTGTACAGCATGGTCACACGGTTACATATACATGTACACATTCTATTTTCTCATATTATCACGCTCTATCATAAGTGACTAGACATAGTTCCCAGTGCTACACAGCAAGATCTCATTGCTTATCCATTCCAAAGGCAATAGTTTGCATCTGTTAACCCCAAGCTCCCAGTCCATCCCACTCCCTCCCTCTCTCCCTTGGCAACCACAAGTCTGTTCTCCAAGTCCATGATTTTCTTTTCTGTGGAGAGGTTCATTGCCATGTAGTAGATTCCAGATAAAGTGATACCATTTGGTATTTGTCTTTCTCTTTCTGACTGACTTCACTCAGTATGAGAGTCTCTAGTTCCATCCATGTTGCTGCAAAGGGCATTATCTTGTTCTTTTTTACAGCTGAGTAGTATTCCATTGTGTATATATACCACATCTTCCTAATCCAATCATCTGTCGATGGACATTTGGGTTGTTTCCATGTCTTGGCTATTGTGAATAGTGCTGCAGTGAACATGGGGGTGCATGTGTCTTATTTTACGTATTCTTAACCCATGAGATCTGGTAGGCCACGTTTCCCAACTTTTTGTTACTGGGAATTTCTTAGCTCTTTTTGGCCCTTTGCACTTCTATTTAAATTTTTTAGAATCAACTCCTTAAGTTCTGTGAAAAGCCTTATGCAATTTTGATCGAAATTCTGTTTAAGCTATAGATTAATTTAGAGAAAAATGACTTCTTTTTGATATTTAGACCTTTGCTATTATAGATTACCCTGAGGTAGGTGGCTTAAACAACAGAAATTCGTTTTCTCATAGTTCTGGATCAGGATGCCCCAGCATGGTTGTGTTCTAGTGAAGGCTCTCTTCCTGGCTTAGACTTAACTTCTCCCTGTGTCCTCACACGGCAGGGAGAGAACCAAAAAGAGCTCCTTCCTCTCCTCTTGCTGTGCAGCCGCAGCCCTGTTGGATTAGGGGCCTACCCTTACGACCCATTTAACCTAATTATCTCCGAAGGATCCCGCTTCCGGGTGGGGGATGTCCTGTTATAAGTTAGGGCTTCAACATTGGCATTTGGTACGAGGGGGGATGTGATTCAGTCTGTAGCAGAAGGCCAGAGTGGGATTGATAAGAGTTCTGACTTTGTCTTCTCATCTTCACTTCCCACACTACTAATACAGGTGGAGGTGGGATTAAGAACTGCACCAGGCAGTATCACCAGAATCTTCTTTCCTTGACCTCCAGTTTGAACTTTATGGTATAGTGTGGCTTGACCTCTTTCTGAAGTTGATGCTAGAATTTTAGGAGGCAGTTGATTGGTTTGATTTATTGTTTTTGGTTCATTTTGGGGGGTTTTATGGTAAGTTAGAGCTGCAGTTCATAGCAGGCATCAAAATAACTTCCAAGTAGGAGTTCCCATTGTGGTTCAGTGGATTAAGGATCTTGCATTTCAGTGAGCTGGTGTAGGTTGCAGATGCGGGTCAGATCTCTTGTGGCATAGGCTGGTAGCTGCAGCAATGATTCAACCTCTGTCCTAGGAACTTCCATACGCCACAGTTGTGGCCCTAAAAAGACCCAAAAAAAAAGTTAAATGGAAAAAAGATTCCATAAATATTTAAATGAAAACATTGATGGCATTTTATTTCTAATTGGAGGAATGATTAGGCGTAAAAGCATAAATACAAATGAAGATGAAATAATGCTTCTCTTTCCTCTCAATGGCAGTTGTTTTCCTTTGCTCAGTGCTAAGTAAATATTAGTGGTCAGCAGCTATGTGTTGCTAGTGGTGTGTTATAAATTGGTGTATCTTTCTGGAAATAATCTGACAGTATAAAAATATGTGTCAGACTTAAAAGATTTTTAAACCCAAAGATATTGTTCACATATTTAATGACCCAGGATATTCTGCAAAGCACTTTGAAGAGGCAGTATAGCATAGGTTGCAAGACCCTAGGTTTTTGTGGGGGGTTTTTTTTGTCTTGTCTTTTAGGGTCACACCCGTGGCATGTGGAGGTTCTTAGGCTAGGGGTCAAATTGGAGCTGTAGCTCCTGGCCTACGCCACAGCCACAGCAGGATGGGATCCGAGCTGGGTCTTCAGCCTACACCTCAACTCACGGCAATGCCGGATCTTTAACCCGCTGATTGAGACCAGAGATTGAACCTGAAACCTCATGGTTACTGGTCAGGTTCATTAACCACTGAGCCATGACGGGAACGCCAAGACCCTAGGTTTTAATACCAGGTCCATGTCAATCCATTCTGTAATTGTGCCTGCTGAATTAACCTCTACCTGAGTTTTGCCATTTGGGTAGCAGCAGGAGTTGTAGGGTTTTTGTGCAGCCTAAATTGCACATAGTCAGTTATAAATAAGTATTATTTTATTAATGCTAGTAAGTACACAGTGATCTCCGTTATGATTAAAAGTACAGAATACCATAAATAAAAGGCGTTATCTCTAGGTTGTAGAATTATTTTTGTCTTTTTAGTGTTTTCAAAATTTCAGGAAAAGGTGTTGCTTTAAACCTTTACAAAAACAACATACCAAAAATTTATCTCTGTTAAATGTTTAAAATAGTGTGATCTATTGCTAAAGCTAAATTTAAACTTAGATATTTGAAGATATCTGATTTCTTTATCTTTAAAAGAACAAAGAAATTTTTTAAGTTCATCTGATACTTTATTCCTGAATGTCCCTTTCAAATTTATAATCATTTACTGAGCTGCTGGATAGCACCCTGCAAATTTATGGAACCTGACCTATATATTTATATGTTAGTACTTTTTGAAACTGTAGCAGTGCATAAACACACTGCCCTCATGCCAGTCTTCAGCATTCTTGGCACAAATACATTTATCCGGCTTTATCCTTAGGAGAATTCTCGCTGTTGGAAGAGCTGAAAATTTGACTTTCTGCTTATTCTTTGCTGGCTGTACATATGGATTTTGGGGAATACAGATGATAAACTTTGGAATAAATAGGGGACTAGAGAACGAGAAATCCCTTTTATCTTATGGCAGGTGGTAAATAATTACTCTTTCGTCTTCCTTTTTTCCTCCTGTATCTTACGTGGTTGTTTAGTGTTTTGGCGTATTTACCAAATAAGTATAGGACCATTTCATTCATGAAGCTGTTCTTGCTTATCTGTGCTTCATTAGAAATGTAAAGAGTGTACACACTATTTTTGGATTTTACTTAATTTTGGATTACATGATAATGTCCAAAAATATTATACAATTTTCATATGATACTTGTATGTATGTAAAATCTTTTTAACAAAAAAACAAGGAAAGCATTCATGTCTTAGTAAATCTTTTTTTTTTTCCCCATGTACATGGGAGGTTATAGAAATAATGAAGACTCGAAGACCTGACTAGAGTAGAAATCCTTATGCCTTTTAGACTAAGAAATGATGCATTGGTGAAGAAGTGACAAGACAGAGGGTCTGAGCTAAGGGCAGTCAGTTCGAGGCATGTGACGGGTAGCTGTGTAGGAGGACTAGCTGGAGAGGAGGGTTAGTGCTGTCCTTGTGTGAACACGCATCCCTCTCAGGACCACGCCCCCCGCCCCGCCCCCCAGGCTCTGGCACTTCCCTTTCTTCCCTGGTACAGGGAGGGCTCTCACGGGAAATTTTATGGACAGCTTTTATACCTACGTAAAATCCTGGAAATGGTATTTGAGTATTTCATGTATTGTGTGTCTCAGAATTGTGTTGCTTCAGCAGCATTCTTTTTCCCAGTGTTACTGAAAACAGTCTTCAGTTCTTCACTTAAATTTACAAGTGCTCAGTACACCTCTTACATTTTCATTAGGTAGAAAAACGTGAACATAGAAGCTCTTTCTGCTTTAAGTCGGTTTATTAAAGTCAACTTGAATGTGGTCAAAAAAGGCAATGGGAAGGATATAAAAACATTCTCAGAGGTTCCCATTGTGGCTCAGTGGTGATGAACCCAAGTAGTATCCATGAGATTGAGGGTTCAATTCTTGACCCCACTCAATGTTAAGGATCCAGCATTGCCGTGAGCTGCAGTGTACATCACAAAGGTGGCTTGGATCTGGCCTCGCTGTGGCTGTGGTGTAGGCTGGCAGCTACAGCTCCGTTGTGACCCCTACCCTGGGAGCTTCCATATGCCACAGGTGCGGCTCTAAAAAAGAGTTAAAAAAAAAATAAAATCTTTTAAATATACAGGTATGATATCCATTTGGTAGATATATAAAGAATTTAATGCATATAAATAAAGTAATATGCTAGTTACTTTGAACATAAATCCCTTCATTTTTGTCAAAATAGTGATCATTTTAAAATAATATATTGGGGAGTTCCCTTTGTGGCTTAGTGGAAACGAACCCAAATAGTATCAGTGGGGATGCGGGTTCCATCCCTGGCCCTGCTCCGTGGGTTAATAAATAAGGATCAGGTCTTGCCATGAGTTGTGGTGTAGGTCACAGCTGTGGCTCAGATCTGGCTTTGCTGTGGCTGTGGCATAAGCTAGAAGCTGTAACTCCAATTTGACCCCTAACCTGGGAACTTCCATGTGCCACAGGTACAGCCCTAAAAGAAAGCAGAAAAAAAAAAGAAAATAATAATAATATATTTGCTGACTTCTAAAAAGTGCCAGATAAGCCTCCCCTACATGATTTAAAGTTTATAAAGAAATTCCTTTATTTTCCACATTTACTTATGAGCATAATGGGAAAATGTATTTATTTAATGTAATAGACTAGTATGTAATTTCTTTGATATAATAAGCCATCTTCTATTTTTTGTAGGTTTTTTCGTGTATGTGATAGAATTTTACACATTGTAAGCTTGCTTATAATAACTAGTTTTCATGGCTTCTTTAGATTCCTTAACTTTAGGCACATCTCAACTTTTTATTTATCCATCTTCCATTCCTTGCCAATAGTATTGCACTTTTCTACAATTTTGGAAAATCTTGGAAGTCAGATCCAGGGATTATTAAAGCTACAGAAGAACAAAAGAAAAAGGTAGCAAGATACAATCTAACTAGTCACATGTGTTTTGTTGCTGGATTACCAGTATTTTTAGCTGCTATTAGAGTAAAAGCTGTCTTTTGGAATGCAGGAAATTTCAAACCAAACTGAGGGTATGTATAGTTGATGCTCACCTTTGGTGCTCTTATGATGCCTGTCCTTACCCTTCCATGAAGCTTTGAAGTTTCATGTTTCTCTTCTTTATAAGGACTGCGATTGTTTTCGGAGGCAAATACAGAATTTTAAAGATTTCTGTACACATTCAGCATATAAATTCGCATTCATTAAGTGTTCGTTAAATGTATAAACTAGGAGGTCAGTAAACTGGGTAGTACAGATATATTGTTCTAATGATTGAAATATTTGTATGTATGACCCAAGGCACCCCTCACCTATGGCCTAGGTACTCAGGAAACCAAATTTGTAATCCAAAGATGTCATGAACATAGAGAATTGGACTAGAGGCAATTAGATTATTTTTAAGAGCTTTTCAATCCAGTCTCTGAAAACGAAACAAATCCTGATGAATTATTCCTATCCACAATTGACTAAAACACTAGTAGATTCTTCTGATCTAATCCCTCTTTTCTAGGCTATATAGAGAATGCTGCCCTTATGTTTCAGTGTTCTCTAGACATTACTACTAATTGGTTTGCCGGGTTTTCTTAGTTATATTCCAGTTCTAAAGATTCAGTCCTTTATTGGACTTAGGTTTGCATTCATCTCTTTATCATCAAAACCTACGCAGACTAGTTCTTAGGGTAGGTAATTTAGTTTTATTCTCAGAAGTGTATTCCTATAACTAAGTTTAGGGTTGCTTTTTCTTACACCCAAGAAATAAAATTGCTGTGTTCGTAACTATAACGCAATAGCAGAAGTTAGTGAAGGGATTTTATTATTTACATCTGAATACATTGGTTACTTAAAAACAAACATCGTGTTTATTGATACTGATGCTGTGGCACAGTAGTTGGTGAATATTGTTCAGTTTTTAATAAAATTTGTTTTTTTAATTTACAGACAATAGTTGAACTTGCAGAGACAGGAAGTCTGGACCTCAGTATATTCTGCAGTACCTGTTTGGTAGTATTTTTTTCTTCATTCTTCCCTCGCTCCTCTCCCCTTAGAAGTGGCGTAGCATAGAGAGTGTGGGAAACCAGAACAGTGTCTTTCGCTGAGCATGTTTCTTGACCCCTCCAGGTGCCTTTTAGACTGCGGCATAGGAGGGAAGGAGGGGAAAAGACGTCTCCTTTCCAGGGCACTTATTCCCGCCGGTACCTTAACTACGCTTGGGCTTCAGTGGTGCCATTCCTTTGTATCCATGCTCGTTTTCCTTTCTTTCTTAAAATACTGTTCAACAGATAAACTATGTAATATTTACTCTCAGTAGGTTACTGTGACTCCCTAACATACTGTTACCCTAATTACATTTTAAGAAAATTCATTCTTCGAGTTCCCATCATGGCTCAGTGGTTAACGAATCTGACTAGGAACCATGAGGTTGCGGGTTTGATCCCTGGCCTTGCTCAGTGGGTTAAGGATCCGGTGTTGCCATGAGCTGTGGTGTAGGCTGGCGGCTACAGCTCTGATTAGACCCTGAGCCTGGGAACCTGCATATGCCCCCAGGAGTGGCCCTAGAAAAGGCAAAAAGACAAAAAGTAAAATAAGAAAAGAAAATTAATTCTTATATTAAAGGTCACATTGGGTAATTGTATAACTTTTAAGACACCATGGCCTCTAACCTGGTTCAATTAGAGCAGGTATCCATGTGTATTAGAGTGTTTATGCAACTTTCAGCACTGTTTTATCATTGATATTAAAAGTTGTCATCTTCAACCAGGTTGTAGATCAAGCTATATACGAAATTAAATGGCATTTATTTATGGAATCAGGTATAATAATCTTGACATGGTTTGTTTTATTATTATAGACATTAATGATTTTCTGCTTAATTTTTATAGGTAGTTCTTGTGAAAAATGTATGACTGCCACAGTGGTTAAACCATGTTTTTCTACATGGAAATGAAAATATCCCCAAATCATGCTTTAAACTAAATGCTCTTTTATACCTTCAGGTTGTACCCTACAGCTGACCTAATGTCTTAACATTTGAATAATAAAATAATTGACTTAATTTAGGATTCTGGAATGAGTTTTTGAAACTGAGCTCTAAATCTCCAGATTCTTTTAAGTTGTTTCACTTAACGATTTTGAATGTTCAAATCCATACTGCTTTACTCGTGGTAACAACTCTAGGGTGCTGACTGGGTTCTTTGGTATTTTTATGCATGGTTGCAAAGGTGTTTGTCTCTGCTCTACAGTGGACAATTTACAGAATTGGTATTCTTAACACTTAGAACATTCTTATGCTCGACTATTCTGTGGAAATATTAATTCTGTTCCCGAAGTCAAGTATACGTGGCCGATGTATTTGCCATGTGACAGATTCTTTAGAGTTGCTCAGTAAAGTGTCATTATTGAATAAATACCTGATGGCAAGAACAAGATTATTTTTGTCATCACAGCATAAACATTTTACTATATGTTTTTGTAAGCTCTGTACTTCTGGATGACTTGGCATTAGGAAGTAAAGGACATACCCTATTATAAAATGATTCAAATTGCCAGAGGTATTTGCATTATATGGTTATTCTTTACTTTGGAAATACAGAAGTCTCTAAGAAGACACATATACATCAGAATTTCCTAAAAATCAGTTGCTCCTCAGGTGAACTAAGGAGATGTGTGGTGGGAGCCCCATGTGAGTTTTCATTGACCTGTGTTGCCCAAAGGGGAAACTTAGCTGAGGGTTGAAAGGAAGGGTAGAGTTTGCTATATCTTACTTCCTTCTCCTAATAGATGTTGTCTCGTATCTTGGTGAAGAATAACTTAGCCTTTTCTTGGGTCACAGATTATTTTGGTACACGGAAGAACTACATAGCATACGTAGGCCTTTTTCTTAGTACTGCAAAACAGTTTATAACCTTATGCAAACTGTTGAGGAGATAGCATTGCTTTTATTGAAACACCAATGAAATTATAAATTTTGTTTCTGGTAAGAGTTAATAATGCTTGCTTTTGTCATGTATCCATCAATGGGACTAGCATCTCGTTGAAAATCACTTTAAACTACTAAAGTCCTTGTGTTAACTTGACCGATTTAGAGTAATGTAGAGAAAAACATCTCGCAACACTTAAAACAGTAAGTCATCATAGACAAGAATTCTTTATTGCCTGTCAAGAGCCGAAAGATGTATTTAATGTTTTTTTGCAACGAATGGAATAGAGACCACGTAAACTTCTTCAGCATGTTGTACTTTCTTATATAAGGTCGTGCAGTTCAGCAGGGAAATTCTGCCTGAGATCTGAGATCTCAGGAGGCCCTGAAAGAAAGATAGGTATGCTAATTGGTTTTAGTTTGGGGGGGGGGGGTGTTTCTTGTGGTTTGTTTGTTTGTTTTTTTGTTTGTTTTGTTTTTTTTGGCTGGCTTTTTAACTTAGACATTTTCTTATTGGTTGGAATTTTAAAAGCTTCTTTTATTCACTTCTAACTTGACCTTCCCTTTACTGAGGAGCAGTTTCATTTCATTAAGCAACAGCCCGTATTTGACCATTAATTGCAGTGAATTTTCATTAAGAAAGCTGAAGAGTGATATTTGAGAAATTTAAGGGTTGTACATTAAGTATAGTACCATTCATTGCAACAGCAAATTGGCCTGTGATTCTGAATTATTTTTGTAAAGTGATGGTTCTGCCCCATCTTAGGAATTTATATTCTACAGTGGCCTTATCATTTTCATTTTTGTTGTGGTGGTTTTATTAAAACAAGTGATTTTGTTTGGTTTTTTCCTTTGGAAACCTTGGTATAATCCTTTTCAAAAAATACAAGTTTTTTTTATCACTGTACTTTGAGGAAAATAAATGTTCAGCTTTCCTCTCTTAGGTATAGTGTCTTTCATAATCTTTTAACGTGCCTGTTAACAGATACGGAAACCAGTGCGGTCCAAACATTGTGGTGTGTGCAACCGCTGCATAGCGAAGTTCGACCATCATTGCCCGTGGGTGGGTAACTGTGTAGGTGAGTTTTATTAGAAATTTCTAAATGTATTGTTGATTGAAGTTCCTGTAGGTAACTCATGAAGTACAATATTAAAGTAGACAGAAAAGGTTCCTTCTTGCACCTTGCACCAACCCTCATTTCCTCAGTTATTTTCTGGTTGGCGGAACATAAGCTCACTTGTGAGAGAGGAAAAAGACCAAATCAGTGTCTAGAAAAGATTGTTACGACTGTTCTGTCCATTTTCTCTAGCGCTTGTTCTTTCCCGCCTTCTCCATTGGAAACAGTGAAATCACGAAGGAGGCAGATAGTACTGCTCTTCAGTCAAAAAGAGAAAGTAAGGCAATAAAAACAGTGGGAAGGTTTTATGTACAGAGGCAGAGAAGAAGGACGTACAAGCACTCCACATACCTCAGTGATCAGGAGCGGTGTAGTCCGAGGCAATGAGCTAAGCGGTCTGGGAGATGGCCGGGGACTTACGAGGGAGCTCAGGGCATTGCAGAGGCTCCGCGCCTCTGTTGGGGAGAAGCCTTTAAGAAGCCGGGTTATAGAGTTCCCGTTGTGGTGCAGAGGAAGAATTTGGCCAGGATCCATGAGGATGTGTGTTTGATCCCTGGCCTTGCTCAGTGGGCCGAGAATCTGGCAATGCCGTCCATGAGCTGTGGTATAGGTCACAGATGTGGCTCGGATCCCACATTGCTGTGGCTGTGGCATAGGCCAGCAGTGACAGCTCGGATTCAGCCCCTAGCCTGGGAACCTCCATGCGCTCCAAGTGCAGCCCTAAAAAGCAAAATTATAAAAAAATAAATAAATGAAAATAAAAAGTTGGATTATAAAGTTTATCAAAGTGAAGGTAAAGTAAGGTGATTTAAACCTCAAATCAAGTGGTAGAATTAATGCTCAGAATTATGATTCGTTTGATTAAGACTCTTGACCTCAGAATGAATATCGTTTCAGTCACTGCATCTTTGTGTGTAAACAATAAGCATTCTTTTAAGACTTTCACTGAAACATTTACTTTCTTGAAGAACATTTTGTAAAGTAACATGTGACTATTTTCCAAGGCGTATCTCGCTTTTTATAACATTTTGCCACCTTCTCCCTGTCCCAAGTGTATTTCCAGTTGTTTTTTTCCCTAGCTGAAAAAAATTACTTCTGTGTTGTTTTTTAGGTGCAGGCAACCATAGATACTTTATGGGCTACCTCTTCTTCTTGCTTTTTATGATCTGCTGGATGATTTATGGTTGTATTTCTTGTGAGTACAATTAGTTTTTTATCTTCTTAAATGTTTGCATACTCATGCTTTACCATATTAATGAAAAATATGGAGTTGCCATTGTGGCTTAGTGGGGAATGAATCCGACTAGGAACCATGAGGTTGTGGGTTCTATCCCTGGCCTCGCTCAGTGGGTTAAGGGTCCGGCGTTCCCGTGAGCTGTGGTGTAGGTCGCAGACACGGCTCAGATCTGGCGTTGCTGTGGCTGTGGCATAGGCCAGCAGCAACAACTACAATTAAACCCCTAGCCTGGGAACCTGCATGTGCCGTGGGTGCAGCCCTAGAAGAGACAAAAAGACAAAAAAAAGAAAAATGTGATAATGACAGATGTCTTTTAACTAAAAATTAAGGTTTGGGTCACCTTACTGCAATGAAGCATAAGTTAAAAATGGGTGTAGAACTATCAAATATGTTTAACGCACTGTCCTTTAATAGGCTTTGAAAAGCTTTGAGTAAAATACACAAGTATTTTTCACATCACATGCTTGCTTTACTCTAGTAGTTTATAATTTCTGTAATTGTGTTAGTTTTTTTTTTTTTTTTTTTTTTTTTTTTTTTTTTTTTAAGGGCCACACCCGCGGCACATGGAGCTACCCAGGCTAGGAGTCTAATCGGAGCTGTAGCTGCTGGCCTACACCACAGCCACAGCAACACCAGATCTGAGCCACATCTGTGATCTACACGACAGCTCAGGACAACACCAGATCCTTAACCTACTTAGCAAGGCCAGGGATCGAACCTGAAACCTCATGGTTCTTAGTCAGATTCATTTAGGCTGTCACGACAGGAACTCCAGTTGCTCTTTCTTACCAGACAGCCAGGAATATAGTTGAGGTTAAGTTTGGATAGAACTTGAAATATTTTGAAGAGTCAGGTATATTATTGCCTACTAGAGAATATTTAAAAGGTTAAGAATATGCTATTATTCACTCGGTCATATGGGTTATTTTAGAAGAAATGGTGGGTTTGTTTTGCATTGAGAACAATTTGGAAAGAGTTTAAAAGAAAATATTATTTACTGCCCCTCAGGGCTTGATGGTACTTAAATATATATTAGATACTGACTTAAAAAGAAGTCTTGGATGATGTCCTAGTCCTCCTCCTCCTCCAGATATTAATAATAACCTCTGTTATTGCCCTAATGAAAAAGGAGGCTACCTCCTCAAATGGAGATGAGTGGAGAGAAAGATGTGTTCAGCGCTCTTGACTTAATCTCTGGCCCAACACACCTGCGAGAGAGCATAGTCCTGCCAATGACATGAGTTCTTTATGGCAGCAGCTCCCAAAGAGTAGATTTTGGTTTCAAACCAGCCCCACAAACCAAGGTGGTCTTGTTGTGTTATATGCCTCCCTTCCAAAGACGTCCCAAGTGTGTAAATCATCTTATCTTTGTATAAAGGAAACTTTTTGTAAGGAGTATATGAATGCAATACTAATCAAATAACTGTGTATTGTTACAGTACCAGTTTAATGTTGACTGCTGCTTTTTCCATTTGTTTTTGATATGTTTTTTCACTGATAGTTAATGAAATTATTTAAGAGTATAAAAATATTTGCATTGCAAGTCATCAAATTCTTTTTTTTTTTTTTTTTTTTTTTTTTGGTCTTTTTGCCATTTCTTGTGCCGCTCCCACGGCACATAGAGGTTCCCAGGCTAGGGGTCTAATGGGAGCTGCAGCCGCTGGCATACGCCAGAGCCACAGCAACGCGGGATCTGAGCCACATCTGCAACCCACACCACAGCTCACAGCAACACCGGATTGTCAACCCACGGAGCAAGGGCAGGGATCGAACCCACAACCGCATGGTTCCTAGTCAGATTCGTTAACCACTGTGCCACGACAGGAACTCCCATCAAATTCTTGTGTCATGTTTTCCAAGCGGTCCTTACCACAAAGTCTGCATACATTTGACTACTGCTGCTCTGATTTTAGACTGGGGGCTCCACTGTGAGACCAGTTACACCAAGGATGGATTTTGGACGTATATTACTCAAATTGCCACATGTTCCCCGTGGATGTTCTGGATGTTTCTGAACAGTGTTTTTCATTTCATGTGGGTGGCTGTCCTGCTCATGTGTCAGATGTACCAGGTATGTGCAGAGGTTCATTATTTGTTCTTTAGCATGCCGAGAACTCTTAAAATTTCACTCCTTGCTTAAAAGATAACAGTGTATTCTCTTTATAATCACGTTTCCATCTACTCTTCTTCTTCCCTCTTTCCCTCCACCTCTCCTCCCCCTTGTGCTATGAATTTTTGACTTTGAGTACTACTCTCGACAAAACTTTTTATTTCAGTTTCCTGATTTACATACATCCAGTTGAATGTAAATGTGAGCTTAGATTGATGGTGCCATTGATTTTGTGTGTTTTTTAATAGTAATATTTTATCACCTACAAGTATGTCTTTATTCAAGTCCTTTTTTAAAATCAGGATTATTTTTTAAAAAGACTGATTTTTTTTTTTTTTTGTTTTTTTGCCATTTCTTGGGCTACTTTCGCAGCATATGGAGGTTCCCAGGCTAGGGGTCCAATCGGAGCTGTAGCCACCAGCCTATGCCAGAGCCACAGCAACGCGGGATCCGAGCTGCATCTGCGGCCCACACCACAGCTCACGGCAACACCAGATCCCCAACCCACTGAGCGAGGCCAGGGATCGAACCTGCAGCCTCATGGTTCCTAGTCAGATTCGTTAACCCCTGAGCCACGAAGGGAACTCCTAAAAAGACTGCTTTTTAAAGAGTCTGTTGGAGAAATAGTATGTACTTTATGTCTGTCTTTCTACATGCACAATGCCAAGCAACCTGTTTTAAAATATTTTCCCTGTTTAACCACCTACTTTTCACAAAGTCAAATGATATGTAAACCAGCTTGATGATCTCCTGATGGAAAGCCAAAATCCGACTTTGTCATTTTTCTCTCCATCCTGATCCTCTGGAGAAATAATTTGTTTTACGTTAAATATTCAGAGTTAATGGTTTGCCTTCTTTTCCCCTTTAGATATCGTGTTTAGGCATAACTACAAATGAAAGAATGAATGCCAGGCGGTACAAGCACTTTAAAGTCACAACAACGTCCATCGAAAGCCCATTCAAGTACGTACAATCTGCGAATTTAAGGTTTTCTCTGGGTACGTGAAGTTCCTTACTAACGTGAACTCAGCAGGTATCTAGTGAGTACATCAAAGAGAAACATTTTCTTTAAGCATGTTAATAAGATATGAAACAGGGACTGTTTCTTTTGCTTAGCAGTGCATCAAAAAATAGCTTATAAAACATAAAAAATGCCGAGATCTCTGCCAGATGAAGCATGGTTAGTTTACCATAACTTTAGTATTCATCGCATTAACTATATATAAATTTGTGATATTCCTCTTTTTCTTGATTATACAATTCAAACTTTATTGACCTACTAACATTTAACATTTGTTCTGTAGCTTTTCCATCAATTTACAGATCTTTGTTAAAAAAAAAGAATGTTTCCAGAAAACTGAAGTAAGATTTTAAAAATTACAGTCTATTGAAATTCACTATTTAGAGAAGTTTCCCAGACTTTAGAGCAGCGACTTTTTGGTGCAAATTACTTGTTTTATTTGCTCTTTGAATGACACAAAACGCTCCATACACCTAGTTTTCTTTTTTTTTCATTTTTTTCTTTTTCCCCTTCATAGGGCCACACTCGAGGCACATGGAGGTTCCCAGGCTAGGGGTCTAATCAGAGCTACAGCTGCCGGCCTACAGCACAGCCACAGCAATGCCAGGTCCAAGCCGAGTCTGTGCCTACACCACAGCTCATGGCAGTGCTGGATCCTTAACCCACTGAGCGAGGCTATGGATCGAAGCTGCAACCTTATGGTTATTAGTCGGATTCGTTTCCACTTCTCTGTGATGGGAACTCCTCTTTTTCTTTTTTTTAATTAAAGTATAGTTGACTCTAACATTGTATTAGTTTTAGGCATACTACATAATGGTTTGGTATTTGTATATATTGTAAAATGGTTACCTCAATAAAATCTAATTGATACGCGTCACCATACTTAGTTGCAAAAAATGTTTTCCTTGTCATGAAAACTTGTAAGATCTTCTCTCCTAGCTGTTTTCACATGTACAGTAGTGTTAACTGTAGTCACGTGCTGTACGTGACGTCCCCAGGACTGACTTATTTCAGAACTAGAGGTTTGACCTTTGAGCCCCTTCTCCTGTCTCACCCCCGCCCCCCCACGCCCCAGCCTCTGTTCTCTCTACCTGTGACCTGTGGGTTTGTTGGTGTAGATTCCATGCAGGTGAGGTTGTGTGGTTTTTATCTTTGTCTGACCCTCAGGGTCCCGCCATGTGGTCACAAATGGCTAGATTTCCTTTTGTAAAATGGTTGCGTTTTGTTTCTCTGTGTGTGTATCCCGTTTTTCAGTCTTTTCTCCATCGATGGAGACCCAGGTTGTTTCTGTATCTTGGCTGTTGTAACTAACGCTGCTGTGAACATGGAGGTCGCAGATAGCTTTGCAAGTTAGTGTTTTCATTTTCTTTGGGTACATACCCAGAAGGCACATTGTTGGGCCATTCGGTGGTTCTCTTTGTGCTTTTCTAAGGCATCTCCTACGGTTTTCCACATTGCCTTGCACCAGTCTGCATTCCTGCGAGTAGTGCACCAGAGTCCCCTTCCCCCACATCCTCACCAATACTTGTCACTTCTTGCTTTTGATAATGGCCATTCTAACAGGTGAGGGATGACGTCTCATTGTGGTGCTGATTTGCATTTTCCTAAAAATTAGTGATGTTGATTGAGCATCTCCTCCTTTGTCTGTGGGCCTCTGTATGGCTTCCTTAGAAAAATGTCTGTTCAGATGGCCAGTCTTTTAATTGGATTATTTGCTTTTTTGTGCTTGTGTGAGTTCTTTATGTATTTTGGATATTAGCTCCTTATCAGATACATGGTTTACAAATGTTTTTTCTGTTCTGTTTTCATTTTGTTGATGTGCGGAAGATTTCTGGTTTAATGTAGTCTCATTTACTTTTGCTTTTGTTGCCTTTGCTTTTGGTATTAGATTGAAAAATTCGTTACCAGGACTGATGTCAAGGACACCTGTGTTTTCTGGTTTCACTTCTTATATTCTAGTTTAATCTATTTTGAGTTGATTGTTGTGTGTGGTATACGACAATGGTCCAGTGGTCCAGTTTTTCTTTTGCATGTGGCTTTTCAGTTTTCCCAACACCATTTATTGAAGAAATTGTCCTATTCTTTTATTTATATGCATATTTTTATTTTTCATTCAGTTGGAAGTTAAGAAATGATTGTTTCCTGATTATATGAAATGTTTAAACTTTGGGTTTTATTTAAGTTACTTGTTTACTAGCTTCAAGGTTTGGTGGTGCTATTAATTGTCTCATGCTTCTTGAAAGCATGCATACCTTTAAATAAAAGTAAAAATAAGAGTCAGTTGGATAGTTTTGAGAATTCTTCCATAGGTACAATTATTATATAAGATATAGAACTTACTGGTTTTCTAAAGATATTCTTTTTTTTTTTTTTTTTGGCTGTGCTTGAGGCATGCAGAAGTTCCTGGGTCAGGGATCAAACCTATGCCACAGCAGTGACAACACTGGATTATTAACTGTTAGGCCACCAGGGAACTCCCTGAAGATATTCTAAAATTCTGGGACCTTTGTTTGATATTTCTTTTTTTTTAAATTGTTACTCTTAGATAACTGTCACATTTATGCTATACATATTATTTTGTCTTTTACTGTCTCAACTTTGGATATATTTTGTCTCTTTGCCAAAGAGCCACCAATCAAGGAAAGGTTTCATCAAAAATTACATATGACACAGGAATGAAAAAAATGCAAATTTGAATAACTTTAAAATATAATTGTGTGAAACATCAGTGTTGTCAAAGCTGTGAAAAAACATGAATGCATATGTATTTTGTAGAGTTATAAACAAATTTTTTCCTGGCAAGTAACCTGAGTTTTTACATTTAGAAAAAAAATATTTAACATCAAAGTTGTATTAAACTTATATATTAAGTCATTGTACTAATAGACTTTCTCTCTCTTTTTTTTTTTTTTCCTTTTCTTTCTTTTTTTTTTTTTTTCTGGTGGGGGATGTTTAGCCATGGATGTGTAAGGAATATTATAGACTTCTTTGAATTTCGATGCTGTGGCCTCTTTCGTCCTGTTATTGTGGACTGGACCAGGCAGTATACAATAGAATATGACCAAATATCAGGATCTGGGTACCAGCTCGTGTAGCAGCATCTTTATCCTGTGAAGCATATTGCTGAGTGGTGCCTGAAAATTGTGTCTGTCCGTGTCTCTCTCACACTCGAATCCACATCCTTTGAACAAATAGCATGCTGTACGTAGGGCTAACAGTGAATTTTACAGTCTTTCTTTCAACGCTTTTATTAACGAAAGCCAACATGGACAGAACACACTGCCACTTCTGGGAAGAATAAAGATCTTAAGAATTTTAATGGTTCTCACTGTGGGAATTCACAACATACTCAGCTTTTCGGTTTTGTTCTCATAACATTTTTTCATGAAAAAATGGTGAACTTATTCTGTTGACAGACTGGTGGTATACGATCGGAAATGTTCGATTCTATCTAAAACTAAATTTATGGCATACAACTAAACTTTATGATGCAATTTACTATTAGTATTGCATTTAATTCCAAGAGAGTTGTCATAAATTGATTCAGACTAGTATTATGTACATTTTAGAATGTACATGTAAATACTGTGATAAAAATCATGTGGTTTTATTAGAGATCTACTGTAATGTGTCTTCAAGGGCACAAGAAAATAATGTTCACAAAAAATGTGCTAACATTTTATTGCTATCAGCTGTTGCAACGCTGATATATTTCTAGTTCAGTGAAATAATTTGTAGCAACCTTGCTCTAAGGTTTTATGGTCTGATAATAAAGCACTTGCATGAGTATAGTAAGTCATGTTATTTTGTTCCAGTTAAAAGCCCTGCTAAGTGCATGTTACACCTCATAGAATGTATACTAGCACACACTATCCAGTAAAGCATAAATTAGAATTTAATTTGATGTGCAGATAGTCCAGTTTTTAAGCGTTGAGCTATTTTTTAAAAAACGCAGGACAGATAAGTTAATGCAAAATTCTCAGTAATAGAGATAAGTGGAAATACTGCAAAATAAATTGTAGACAAAATAATGGCATCTAGCTGAAGATGGTGCATGATCTCTGTATATATAGCACATGTGAATAAAAGAAAAGCAATGGTATATTCTAATTTTTAAAAAACAACCTATCAGAAAGAATTTTACCCCCAAGATTGTTTCAATTTTCTCAATATTGACTGTTTTGAAATTTGCTACTGCCTTCTGAAACCATTTCAGAAAGATTTCCTAATTGTTCAACATGATGCACTGATCAGTTTTTGTTGCAGCATTTCCATACTCTCATGGTGAACTCTTATTCGTCACGACTTGCATAAATATTGTTTACAGAATGTGACTTGGTTTAGTCCTCTTAAGTGCTGTAGCAAACTGTGGTTCGAGCAGCCTGTGGGAAACGTGTGAGAGGGAAGGGGCTGCGGGAGGGTGGGAAAAAGCGGTCAGATTGGTGACAGATCCTAGACCAGTGTAAAGATTGTGTATGTATATAAATAATTTATCAAATAGTTTTCTCTGTGTCTCTATGTGTTAGCGTATTTAAAGCTGCTCATTTCATTTTATCCAACCAAAAAGAAAAGGGAGATAACTAATGAGCTTCTAGTGGTGTTCAATATTGCTGTTAATAGGCATTATATACTGCAAGTTCACTGCATGTCTGATGCTCGGAAAAATTAGTATTCTCTGTAAACTGCAGATTACAGGTATTAAAGCAATCTAGTGGCATACCCGCCCCTTGCCTTAGTACGAGGAGCAGTGAAAATGTATATAGTGGGTGTTCAGTATTTCCAAGTACCATTTTTATATAGTAGTTTCTTTGACCATCAGTCATACATCAAAAAGATTACCCTTAGTGTATGTGAGTGTTTTAATATTAGAAAATTGGCATACACACTTTATTTTTGAAAAGGGACGAGATGGGTGTGGGGCGGCAATAGCATTGTGCCATTTTGTCATAGAATGTACAAAATTGGTTACCTTTACAAATGTCTCTGCTAGTTTTGACTACTAATTGGGGGGAATTTTTGGATAATTTTTAAATTCAAAGTTATTTATAAAAGGCTAGAATTTGTTTTAATTTTTTGTACTTTGAGCCACTTCACATGAAGACTCAGTTGCAATTTTTATCAACTACATTTTTATTAACAGTCAAATACAGTGGTGGTTTTCTCAGAGTTTGGATGAGAGTGTTGTTACCATGTTTCTTCTTTGTGGTACAATATTCTTTTCAGTGCAAAAGAGATGTCTTTTAGTTAAATAGGGGAAAAAAAAAAAGAAAAAACCACACCAAACCTCTTGATGTATAAGTACATGGAAAATATTAGCTATGTGAGTGCTTTAGTGCTAAGCATCTCACAGCACCAGTGAAATCTATAATTGAGAAATGGTCGGGTGGTCAAGAGCCAACTATGCAGCAGTGTACTGTCTAGTTATTTTGTAGGTCTGTGTGTGGAACCAGTTTAACCCTATTCTAAGTTGTATATGAAGGTGACCCTTTGGGGGATAGTTCATATCAGCTAATTTGGATACTTTTAGCAAATAGGAACTTATTTCTTAGCTATGAACATGCATTACTTCTTTGGAATTTTTTTCCTTATTTTTGTTGTTCCCAGGAATTTATTTGAAATATTAATAGGCATAAAATAGCATCATTATTGTACTTAAGCTATGGATATTTTATTTTATATTTTCTTTATTTATAACTGTGCCAAGTATTATTTTGCTACTTACCATGTTACTCTGTGGAAGGAAAAACCTGTAAAGTGTTTAATAAATTAGCTCTCCTTACATAAATTAAATCTGTCAAAATTTTGTAAAATATTAATCAGAATAAATATTGACTCTTAAGTGTGTGCTTGTTTGTTATTTTGCTCAGTTCACGTCAAGAAATTGATGAAATACTGGCAGTGGTACCTATAATATGAAAAGATTATTCTGTATGTTTATATCTGGGTCCCCTAGGAATCAAATGGCAAGACTAGAAATCTGCAAAAGTAGAAGGTGGTGAAGTATTCTTTAAAAAAAAGCAACAAAAACCAAACTCTAGTTCTAATTTGTGTATATGTGTGTGTAATTATTTTTTTAGTAAGAGAATATGTTTTTCTTTAAGAATTTTCGATTCCATGGAATTAATTAGGATCCTCAGGGATCTTACGAATCTCTTCAGTTTAAGTCTAAGTCTGTCTAAAACTCCGTAGTAAAAGACTGGAAGAGGAAACCTACTAACCATAGGTGTCAGTTACCTGAGAAACTCTGCATGACAAAGAAGCTTTTATTTGAGAATTTAAAAGGTGAAAAATATGGAGGAGCCCATTGCAGTGGTTCACATGTTGTTTATTATTTAACTGAGAGCCCAGTGGTATTAGATCTTGAAATAATAATCATTAATTATTTCACTGTATTGAAAGTAATGCCGCCAGAGCTGTGCAGAACTCAAGCGATAGTATTTTGAACAAGTATAAATAATAAAGGAAATTCTACAGTAACCTCTCACTTTTTATTCCAGTTAGGTACTTTTCTCCTATTTATTGTCGTCTTGTCTGGAACCCGTAATCCTTCCCAGAGTGGTATATTGTACCCATGACACGGATGCCTGGTTCTAAGAATTTATAGAGATAATTGGAAATGAGTGGTACATACCAGGACAAGAAATCTAATTTAGCTTCAGGTCAGAAAGTAAAACTTCAGTTTCATAAAATTGTTAGTATAAGAGTTTTCTATTAAATGTCTTTGCAACTTCTAAAATAGAAAAATCTGAAGTTCCCTTTGTGGCTCAGCGGAAAGGAATCTTACTAGCATCCATGAGGACACAGGTTCGATCCCTGGCCTCACTCAGTGGGTTAAGGATCCAGCGTTGCCCTGAGTCATGGTGTAGGTAGTAGATCTGGCGTGGCTGTGGTGTAGGGCAGCGGCTACAGCTCTGATTCGACCCCTAGCCTGGGAACCTCCATATGCTGTGGGTGCAGCCCTAAAAATACAAATAAGAAGAAGAAGAAGAAAAGAAAAATCTGTAATTCCAAGTGGAATATTCAAAATGTCCCTTGGTCTAGGTCAGCTAAGTCACAGACTCAAGGAAAACAGATGTGTCTCTTAGGAAACCCTCTTGCCTTTGAATTAGACTGTGAACGTTTTGCTCAGGTCAATCTTAACCAGAATATCTCTGCTGTTTGTTGTATCTGTAGGTTAATGGTTTTCATCAAAATTGGAAAATTCTCAGTCATTATTTCTTCAAATATTTTTCTTTCCCCCTCTTAGCAAACTCCAATTACACATATATTAGGCCACTTGCGATTGCCCTCCAGCTCCCTGGTAATTCAGTTTTTGAAATTCTCTTTCTTTTTCCCAGTGTTCACTTTAGATAGTTTTACGTCTTTAAGTTCAATTAAAGTTTTCTTCTGCACTGTCTGGTCTGTCCTCAGAATCATTCACGCCACATTATAGTTCGCACCCACAATGTTTGATTTGGACAATTTTACATCTTCTCTATCTCGGCTTAACTTTTCAAAAATAAAGCATATAGGGGTTCCCTGTTGTGGCACATTGGGAACGAATCTGACGAGGAACCATGAGGTTGCGGGTTCGCTCCCTGGCCTTGCTCAGTGGGTTAAGGATCAGGCGTTGCCAGGAGCTGTGGTGTAAGTCACAGATGCGGCTCGAATCCTGAGTTGCTGTGGCTCACGTGTTGGCTGGCAGCTGTGGCTCTGATTTGACCCCTAGCCTGGGACCTTCCATATGCCACGGGTACAGCCCTAAAGAGACAAAAAACCCACAAGAAAACAAAAATAAAGCATACAGTTATAATGAATTGTTTTGATATTCTGTGTGTGTGTGTGTGTGTATGTGTGTGTGTGTGTTTAGGGCTGCACCCGTGGCATATGGTAGTTCCCAGGCTGAGGGTCGAATCAGGAGCTGTAGCAGCAGCCCCAGCCCCGGCCCCAGCAACATGGGATCCAAGCCGGGTCTGCGACCTACAGCACAGCTCACTGCCACCCTGCATCCTTAACCCACTGAGCGAGGCCAGGGATCAAACCCACATCCTCATGGATAGTAGTCAGTTTCATTACCGCTGAGTCACAACAGGAAATCCTGTTCTAATATTCTTACCTGCTAATGTTCATGTGTACATCAGGTCTAGGTTGGTTTTGTTAAGATTTTTTTTCATCATCATGGATCCTGTTTTCCTGCTTCTTTGAGTGCTTGGTAGTTACTGATTGGCTATCAGACACTGTGAATTAAGTGCTGGATATTTTTGTGTTCCTATAAAAATTCCGGAGTTTTGTTCTTGGAGGCAGTTATTTGGAAACTTTGATTCTTTCAGGTTTTGTGGTTAAGCAAGATGTGTTAGGCAGGACCAGAGCGGTGTTCCATTTAGGGTTAATTGTTCACCACGACTGAGGCAAGAGCTGAATCTCATTTCCCGATCTCACTGGCGAGAACAGGAGCTACTCCTGACTCCATGTGAGCACCAGACACCGCTCTACCTCGTTCAGATGGTTTTTCCCATAATCTTGGGTTGTCACCTGCATGCGTGTGCAACCAGCACACAGCTGAAGACGTGAACAGCGAGGCAGGGCCGTGCTCTGTGCATCTTTGGAGCTGTTTCTCGGCAGAGTCTCTCCGATCCCTCCGGCTCCCGCTGCCTCTGTTTCTCTGAAACTGAGCCCTTCTCCACCTCCCTCCGAATTCTCCCTCTTGGCACCCTGGCCTGCAAACTCAAAAGAGTAAGCTTGCTAATCCTGAGGCTAATCTCATGTTCCCTAGAGCTGTCCTTTGTTGCCTGTTGTCAGTTGTTCTGAAAACCTTATTTTTTTTCATGTAATGTGTGATTTTGATTGTTTTAAGTGAGAGAGCAAATCTGGTTCCTGTTATTTCAACTATGCTATGGGTGGAAGTCTGAATTAATATACTTCTTAAAGTTTTCTTTAATTTCTAACATGGAAAATAATGATAGAGGCAACTGACATTCCTCAGTGATTGAGGAGTGTAAAGGGGTCCGGAGGTGAAAAACTTTGAGAACCAGTGGTCCCGGCCAGCATCCCCAGTGCTCCTTGAGATGGTGGTGGTTCCACGGACCACTAGTTCAGCACATGGCTTTTCTTCAGCTTAAAACAGACTTCTCACCCACAAGGTGTCAGAGCCTGCAGTGTGTTGGTGTGTGCTGCGAATTGACAGGAATATAGACACAGACAGACGGCTGTAACGCTCCCTCAACTTAATTCGTTGGGAAGACTTTGTAGAACCAGAGCTGCCACCCGTCCTCCCGCAGTGCCGCGTCACCGCAAGGGGGTGAAGGTGTTCCAAGCAGGTCATTTTTAAAACAAAAATATTTATTTACCATGCAGCCGTTTAACGTGACATTGGGGTAACTTCGGGGTTACCAAACTTGTTGACGTACATCTGAAAGATGAAAGTGGTTCCTCCCAGAACAGTCTGCCTAAAGCCAAATTCCCTTGTCACTCCTAGAGGCCCTGGAAGCTAATTTCTTAGTTTTGGAGTAGCTGTTTTGCCAGGGCTCCCAATTTAAGATTAAATTTAATTCTGAACTGGGGGGGGGGGTCCTCCTAGCAAGTGAAAATCTTAAATTACCAGGTACCTGGCAGTTTCATGTATTTTCCTCTCAGGTATCTATTTGCATCTCTGATACAACTTGGGAGACATCGTCGGATGGGAAATGCTGGCTCTCTGTGGAAACAGTTTTTGTGTCATTCTGGTTATCCATAGCACCAAAAAGTTGAGTGGGCTTAAAATGGTATTTTTGTTCCCAGATCTGCAGTTTAGTCAGAACTCAGCAAGAACAGCTCGCTTTGTTCTACTTGGTGACAGTTGGGATGGTTAAAAACTGGGTACTGGAACAATCTGAAAGTTCACTCATTTGCTTGTCTGTTGGCTGATACTGGCTGACGGGGGATCTTAGCTGAAGCTATGGCTGTAAAACCTACCTGTGGCCTCCCTGTGTAATCTGGGCTTCCTCAAACACGGTGGCTGCGTTCCAAGAGTAAGCATCTCAAGAGAAAGAGGCCAGCAAAAGCTCTATTTCCAACCAAGCGCAGTCCATCATACTCTGTTTAGTTAAAAATGAGTCTCTTGGGAGTTCCTGTTGTGGCTCAGCAGTAATGAACCCGACAAGTATCCATGAGGATGCTGGTTTGATCCCTGGTTCCGCTCAGTGGGTTAAGGAGCCAGTGTTGCCCAAGCTGCGGTGTGATCGCAGACGCAGCTCGGATCCCGCTTGGCTGTGGCTATGGCTGTGGTGTAGGCCGGCAGCTCGAATTCCACCCCTAGCCTGGGAACTTTACATGTTGCAGGTGTGACCCAAAAAAGGAGCAACCACCACAAGTCACTGAGGTTGACCCTTATTCAAAGGGAAGGGAATTAGATGCCATCTTTTGATGTGTGTGTCAGAGAATTTGTGTGCATGTTTAAAACGACCCCAGAATGAACTGAAGTCACTCCTACCGCTTCCTCAATTCAGTCTGTTTCCTTTCTTGTTCATGACCTTCTCCAGCCGGCTTAGCAAAAAGGCCCTCCGTTCTCCCCCAGTGGAACGAGCCTTATGGCACATGTGAAAGGCTCCGGGCTGTGATGTAAATTACCACGGATTTTTTCACCTGCTACACCCTCAGCTGGCTTTTCCCCCACTACATTTCTGCCTTTTTTTTAAAGTCATATAATAACACACCCCCTTTAAAACAAGTAGTATCATATGTTAAAATAGGTCTTGGAAAAATTAAGATGTATTCAGATTAGGCTGGTTCAATTTTACAAATAACACATTGCCAACAAATTTCATACCCAACCCCTGGAAAAAAAAAAGGGTTAGTTTGACTCTTTGGTGATGAAATGAAAGTTTCTGGAGAAATAATGGAAATATTCCTTTGTCTCATATTCCTTTTCTTCCTGAGCTGGCTGAATGTGCCAGGACCATGTAACATTCTTTGCTCATTTTGCAGTATTGAAATAGGGGAGAAAATCACTCCAGTTTCCAGGATTAGTAAACCGCCATCTGTCAGATGGGAGTAGGGAGTCTGAAAAATGTCACAGCAGTAAGCCTCATATTCTATAGTTGTCTGCAGGTTGCTGTTTGTAGTGATCTCTAGGTATAGACAAAACAAGTTTTAGGTGTTTGAGCCCTGTGCCCACCCTCAGTGTACCTTTCTGAGGCACTTGTTAGAAGGCTTACTGGCCCCGCCCTTAGAGCTTCTGCTTCTCGGTGGCCCAGGAATCTGCCTTTTAACTCTCCCAGGTGACTCTAGTGCAGGCTGTCTAGGAGCCAGGCCTTAGTAAACTGCTCCCAGAGAAGAGCAGGCACCACCAGTGGGGCAGGCGGGAGTTCAGAATGCCAGCTCTGAGGAGCTGGAGTTGTGGGGAGCCCGTTGCCTGGCAACCCTCACTGCTGAGGCGCACTTGGCAGCTTAGCGAGAGCCATCCTCTGCAATGCAGACAGCAACTAGCGACTGAACTGCGTGATGGGGTGGGCTCTTCAACCAACAGAAATGCAGGCGAGGACCCAAGTGGCTTATTGCCTAGTGAACTCACAGCAGCTCCTCCAAAAGGTTAATTGAGAGACACTAAACACCCAAATCAAGCTTAAGTTTTATTTTAAAATGTAAAAGAAATGGTCCTTGAAATGCTGATGAATAAAGCAAAAAGGTATAGTGCTCTCTTCCTACTGGTCAGCTGGACTATCCAAGCCCAGGGCAACGTACAGTGCTTGAGTGCTGGCGGGATCTCACAGTGGTTTCGTGTTAGATGATCTGTGCGGGATTGTGTAGGGACCCTCGGTGGGGTCTTGGTTCTGGGTCTGCACCTCTACTGAGCATGAACAAGGGCTCCTGCTCCTTGGCCGTAGCCAAATCCCTTGGGCCCGAAGTTCTTCGCATAGCACCCTACAAGAGGAAAGGCAAGGATTAGTGCCAGTCCATTCAGCTTTGCTAGCAGTGCCTCAGACCCATGGAACCACACCGCCTCCTCCATAAATTAGAACCGTTAGCTGCGCCTTCTTCGAGATGTGAAACGTGCCCTGCGGTCACTATCTTAAAGCCATAAAGGCAAGTCCAAGACTGGTGGCCCAGTTCAGCTCAAGGCCCCACCGGACTTACAGGTGTGCAGACCAGGCCAGACAAGGTAGATATCTGTCTGTCACCTCCTCCGAGTCACATGTGTGCTTAAAACATTAAGTCGAAAGAAGTGCGTTGTTTCTTTTTATTTGAACGGAGTTTTAAATGACTAGGAACGTGACTTAGAATCATCAGAAGTGTGCTTTCCTGTCATCTGGAAGCATCTCTCCATCGTGTACTTTCACTCAGTCACTGGCACTACCCTAACCTTTTCCCCATTTTCAGAGAACTTTTGTGTTCTTTTTTTTTCTTTTTCTTTTTCTTTGCCCCATGGAGGTTCCCAGGCTCGGAGTCCAATGGGAGCTGTAGCCACCGGCCTGCACCTCAGCCACAGCAACGCGGGATCCGAGCCGCGTCTGCGACCTACACCACAGCTCACGGCAACGCCGGATCCTTAACCCACTGAGCGAGGCCAAGGACTGAACCTGCGTCCTCATGGATGCTAGTCGGGTTCGCTAACTGCTGAGCCACGATGAAACGCCCTTCTTTTCAAATGCTGGTGGCATTTCTTTCAACAGCCTGTGTGGGATATTCATATGGGAACAATAACTGAACTTAATGTTACCTTTACAATAGATTTCACCTTCTTTCTCGGTCAGAGTTGTTGATTCAAGACTCTTGCCACACTTAGCACATCGGAAACAGTTTTTGTGCCAGGGCTGGAGGAGGGAAAAGAGTACATTTGAGAGGCTGCTTTCCTGCAGTACAATTTAGATGCTGGGCCAACCCCGCCAGAAGGCTGGAACTGGACCCGCCCTGCATCTGCATTCTTGGTTGCCTGCAGAAGGGCTGAATTCAAACTTTACCACAGAAGGGCCATTTCCCTATGTGTCTCAAACCTCTCTGTGAGCCCAGTGGGGTTTTTTTTACCCCCTTTTTAGGGTTGTACCTGCAGCATATGGAAGTTCCCAGCCTAGGGGTCAAATCAGAGCATCTGCTGGCCTACATGCCAGCTCACGGCAGCACTGGATCCTTAACCCACTGAGCAAGGCCAGGGATCGAACCCACATCCTTATGGATACTCGTCGGCTCGGCCTGCTCAGCCCCAACAGGAACGTGCCAGCGTGCTCCCTCACGGCTGAGAATACTGCAGCTCAAAGAGCCGGTGAAGCAACTTCTTCAAACTGATTATCCCGTGTTCACTGCCTTTTCCCCCAGCTACACTGAAAAAGCTGCGGAGTCCAGATGTGTTAACAGTCTGATCTTGTTAACCTGCCAGGTTGCCCCCCATGAAAACAGGTTTATTTTAAACACAGATGTGATGTGTCACATAAGGGCGTCACTTCAAAAAAGTAATGATTCAGATAGAAACCCAATTAAGAAAACGCTGAATCCAAGGCACTTATTTATAAGACAGAGCGCCTGAGGGGGCTGCACAGGGGCCTGGGGGCGAAGGAGTGAAGCGGGACCATCCCCCTTCCGGATGCACGAGAGGGTCTCACCTTTCCAGCACCAATGATCTTCTCAGCAGCGTACACAGAGTCCCCGCATCTGGGACACTTCTCAGCACCTCCGTATTTCTGAGCAAATTTCGAAGTGTTTGGATTTGTCGTAGGCCTGTGAGGCTGAACACTTGTGGAAACGGGGGGCGGGGAGGGGGGAAGGAATTAGGCGAGAGTTTCCAAAGGGCCCTTACAAGCCCCAAGACAGGCACCAGGGAACTCTGGGACGTAACTGCTATACTGTCCCTTGGCTGGAGGCCGCCACAGGCCGGTACAGAGGAATGAAGAAGAAATAAATCAGGGGCTGGCCAGTTATTATTTTAACCCATTTATGGGTTCATTCTTGTTATAAAAAGACAGCCAAGGCTCCAAACTTAAATATCTGTCCCTGAGTCTAAACTCACAGGAATTCAATGAATCCCTGGTACTAACTTCTCCACGAAACAACTATGCTTTGCTTTGTGAAACCTAATAGCACAGGTTTTCACCCCACATTCAACTATTATTGTTACTCGTCTTATCACTGGAACCACAGCTAGCCTTTTGCTTCACAGAAGACAGAAAAGTTAGGGTCACTTAAGCAGTTTAGTCTCTGCAGTAAGGCAGCTGACTTAGGCAGTGATTGAGAAAGTGAAGCAGGTTTTACAGATTATTTCCCAATATAAAAGGAGAAAGCGCGAATAAATTACTTTCTCTATGGGAATATATTCTAGAAAAGTCGCCTCTTACCGTATGACCTGTTTACTTCTTCCCTGTGTAGAGTGTTGGTTTGGTCACTAGGTAAAACCATGTTTTCCTTGCTTTCTGTAACTTCTTTCTACTCACCGGGTAGATATGTACCCACCACACAGAACACCCTGCTGGGCTCTGAAAAGATTTCAAGGCTTTTCTGAAACCTTACAAATAGGCTGAGCAATAAGATATGACAGCAACAGCACTCAGCAAGGGGTAGTAGCTAAGTGTCAGTTTTTCCTACGGGGAAAACAATTTTGTCCTAGTTGTATTTTATTAAGTAAGTTATATATGTATTTAAAATAAAATGTTAATTTAGAAATACTGCCTTTCACAAAACAATTTATTCCAGCTCTTCACATGTATCTTCAGTATCTTCATCTCCACTATACCCACTTTTTAGTCTTTAATGCTTTCCACACTTCCACCTAAGTTATTTTTCTTCAAGTTTTATTGAAGTATAGTTGATTTACAAGGTTGAGGTAATTTCTGCTGTACAACAAAGTGATCCAGTCATACGTATGCACAGCCCCATTCTCTTTCAGATTCTTTACCCACAGATTATCACAGACTACCGGGTAGAGCTTCTGTGCTGCACAGCAGGACCCCATTAGCCAATCCTTCTCTATACCTCAGTGTGCTTACGCCAGTCCCAAACCCCAGTCTATCCCTCCCACCCACTTATCTGTCCCCTTTGGTCCGTAAGTTTTTCAAAGTCCATGAGTCTGCTTCTGTTCTGCAAATAAGTTCACTTGGATCCTTTTTTGTTTTTTTAGATTTGACATTAAGGTGATACATATTTGTCTTTCACTGTCTAACTTCATTTAGCATGATAGTTTCTAGGTCCATCCATGTTGCTCCAAATTGCATTATTTCATTCTTTTTTATGGCTGAGTAATATTCCACTGTGTATGTGTACCACATCTTTTTCCACTCCCCTGTTGATGGACATTTAGGTTGCTTCCATGTCTTGGTTATTGTGATTGGTGCTGCAGTGAACCCTGGGGTGCATGCCTCTTTTTGAATTATGGTTTTCACTGGATAGATGCCCAGGAGTGGGAATGCTATATCATATGATAGTTCTATTTTTAATTTTTTGAGAAACCTCAATACTGTTTTCCATAGTGATCGTACCAGTGTACACTCCCACCAACAATGTAAGAGGATTTTCCCCTTTTTTAGACACCCTATACAGCATTTATTAGTTGTAGACTTTTTGATGATGGACATTCTGGCTGGTGTAAGGTGGTTCCTCATAGTAGTTTTGATTTGCATTTCTCTAATAATGAGTGATATTGAGCATCTTTTCATGTGTTTTTTGGCCATCCATACATCTTCTTTGGAGAAACAGCTATTTAGATCTGCCCATTGTTTAAACTGGGCTAAGGTATTTAATATACAGCACTTTCTGAATCATGTCTGATGTAGCCACTGGAAATTTATTCTTAGCAACAAATACCAATTTACAGTACTAGTTCCCAGGACTGGATTTTCCAATTGTCCCTGATAGGAGTGTATTTAAAAAAAAAAAAAAAAAAAAACTGTTATGAATTAAAAAGCCAGCTTTTTAAACCTCAAAAAAATAAAAAAATAAAAAATCTCCACAACCTATTGTAATATGTATATACGGTCAGCCCTCTTATCCATGAGTTCTGCATCCACAGATGCGCCCAACCTCGAATTGATAATCTTGGAGAAAAAAATTCCATAAAGTTCCAAAAAGCAAATTCTGAAATTGCCACACATCAGCAACTTTTGACACAGCACTTACATTGTGATAGGTATTAGACGTAATCTAGAGATGACTTCGGTTACCCAGGAGGATGTGTGTGGGTTACTCCACCACTACCATCTTACATGAGACATTTGAGCATCCTTGGATTTTGGTAGCCACAAGGGTCCTGGAATCAGTCCCCTGTGGATACCAAGGGATGTCTGTATTCACTTTTTAAAGTGGTCTTTAAAAGCTATTCACAGTGATACTCGACTTGAAGTTAAGGGTTTCCCAAGAAAAATTTCCAAATATAACCACCTATTAAGACTGTCACATGGAGTTCCCGTCATGGCTCAGCAGAAATGAATCTGACTAGAATCCATGCGGATGCAGGTTTGATCCCTGGCTGCGCTCAGTGGGTTAAGGATCGGTTGCTGCCCTGCGCTGTGGTGTAGGTCGCAGACAGGGCTCGGATCTGGTGTGGCTGTGGCTGTGGCGTAGGCCAGCAGCTGTGGCTCTAATTCAGTCCCCAGCCTGAGACCCTCCATGTGCCTCGGGTGCAGCCCTAAAAAGACAAAAAAATAAAGAAATAAAAGGGTCTTCACGTGGATTATCTCCCACCTCCCTTCTGACACCTCGTAAGGTCCGGTGAATTGTTACCTCATATGGCAGATGAAGAAGTAGGGGCTCAGATGTTCAATTACTTGCTGAAGGGCCGGAGAATCCGTAAATTGATGACCCTGAACTAAAACACGCACGTCTGCCTCAGTGAAAATGTTGCCTCGCCAAGAGATCCTCCCAAAAATGGTTGGCCCCCCTACCTGACCACAGGCCATGAGGGCATCAGCCCCCAGGGGCACCCGGAGAGGCGTCATCAAGAGACGCTTCAGGGAGAGGAGGAGGAGACAGCGCAAGTGCACACAGGCCAGTACAGAGGGCTGGCCGCTTACTGGAGACGGTGGAGAAGCAGATAAAGAGGAGCGTCTGCCGGTCTTTGTGACTTTAAAACTATGGCCAAAATCACCGACTCGCTTTTGGGGTCACGGGTGTTTTGTCTCGGGGAGGGTGCGCGAGTGCAAGTGTTTCGAAGGTTTGAATTAAAATCTCGGGAAACAAGAAGGGATTTTAACACGTTGGAAAAGGGACAAGAGAAACGCTAACGAAGTCAAAGGTATGCTGGTCTCTCCTGCAAGGACAGCAGCAGCCAACGAGTCCGCCCTCGTGCAGCGGATGCCCAGCAGGGCGCCGTGGCTCAGAAGCGAGTGCGGGGGGAACCCAGAGGAAGGGAGGAAGGAGCTCGAGTCTGGGGGCCAAATGGACCGAAGTTCAAAGCCTGACCCTACCGCTTATCTGTGTGCCTTGAGTTGTACTGTCCTGTCGCTACAGTAGAGACAAAGTATCTAAACTCAAGAGTTGCTGTGAAAAGTATACAGAAGAAACAAATATTATTTCGGTGATACCATAATGCACTGTGCTTACAGCTATGCTGGTTAAGTTCCAGGCCCCACAATTAACTGGCAGTGTGGCTTTCTTTCAGCAAATCACTTCCTTCTCACTGTCTCAACTGGCTCTTTGGCAAGATGGGAAACCCCACCTTCAAGGGTCGTGAGGGTTACATGAGTTAACATACATGCTTGCACGGCGTCCAGTCGACAAGGCACAGTTAATGGCCTTGCCCAAGGAAAGGCCACCTTCCTGGAGTATGACACCAGTTTCGCCTCTTCAGTATAAAATGGATGTGAAGTTCAAATAAAGGAATTCTTGGGTCATGGACAAGAATTAAGAAGAAATTCCACGTGAAGAAATTACATAGTCTCAGTGTGAAATACTAAGGGAAGTTTGGCGGATTTAGCACTTTGCTTGTTACTTTGGTACTGAAACCTTTAAAGCTTAATACGCATCTCATAAATCAAAAACAGGAAATAATTCCCATTTTTAAGAATTTCAAGCTAGGAAAAAGTAATTTCTTGGTGAGGAAACATTCGTCCACATAGGGAGTGACTGAGGACTTTTCATTGATTGCACATGAGAAATGCATCTCATGATTCCGAGGCTACACTTTCCTGGCATTTGATTTCACCTGCTCTTTGAAGCGCTGTATGGAAGAAAATTGAAACCGCTTGCTCTGGAGACCATCGTGACTCCTTGGCGCACCTCATGAGGCTATAAACCAGGACTAGACATCGTGGGAATAATCGCCAAGAACTCCGCCAGGTCCCAAACTTTCCATTACTTCAAACTTACAGAACAGCCTTTAGTTTACACTAGAAAATCTGAGTCACTTGATTCGCCTCTTTCAAGCGAAAAGCCTGGAAACTCCCAGACTCCTGGTGATCCGGCAGCATGAATCGCTGCAGCCCGCTCTGAAGGAAACGTGGTCCTGACTCACCTCTCGGGCTTGATGCCCAGCCTCTCGCCCCGGTCCATGTTGAGCGTGCCAGCGCCCTGGCCGTACCCGTAGCCTTTTGGCCCGTACTTCTTCCCGTAGCAGGACTTGCAGTAGACCTCCTCGTCGTGAATTGCCACTGTCGTACTGTCTAAGTTCTTCCTGCAAACCACTGAAGGGGAAAAGGTAGACTTTACACATGTGCCAAAGATGGCTTTCCCCTTAAAATCAGGGTGGTACGGAGAAGGCAAGAGCCCTGGTCAACTTTCCGGGTTTATTCTCTGGTGCCCAAAAGCCATGGGACAGCATCTGGACAGCTCAGCCACGTGCGGGGACAGGTGGTAAGATGGTTGCTTCAGATACATCAGAACTTGGCCGTCCTGAAGCCTCGGACTAGTGGGATCTGCCTCTTGGGCAGGAGGGAGAGAGTTTCAGAGGTGGCTCTAAACACAGGCACAAAGGAGACGAGGCTGGCCCTCTGCGCCGAGACCCTTGCTCCCCCCCCTCCCCGCCCAGCAATCTGTTCATCCTCTGCGTCCAAGAATATTGTTAGAGAACAAAAGGGCAGGAGCACCTCCGGGGAGCTGTCTCCGAAGCACCCCAGGGATAAAAAGATTTTAAATCCAGAATTCTCCTTTTCATCACTAGTCTCGAAGGGAAAAGGAGTCTTCGTCTCGGCCCCGGCTTCTCCAGCAGTGATAAGTCCGTCTGAAAATCATCAAGTGGTTCAGAGTCTGCATTTGTTTTCTTTTGGTCCCAAAGGAAAACACATTCTTTCCTGATGGATTTCTTACCCCAAGACATTGCCACGTATCCCATGTCCTAAAACTGCCAAATGTCATCATGTTTTATCCAGACATTATTTCACCTTCTAAAACTTCAATTAAGCTTGAGAAAAAAGAAAAAGAATTGTGAGAGAGCTCACGGGTAGTGCAGTCAGGCGGCAGGAAGCCTAAGTGAGTACCGTAGAAAGGGGCAACCCCACAAACTTAGAGGGGCGAGCCGAGAAGAGGGCAGGCAAAGGGGGCGCGGGGAAGGGGCACCGGCCGGCCGCCTCCAGGAGGGGAAAGTGCCGCCTTCCTGGGGAAGGTTCCCGGTGAGACAGTGACCTCGTCTCCTTGGAACCTGGCTCCTGAGGTTCAGGTGGGAAGCACATCTGCTGAAAGACGCCGTTAACCTAAAATCAGATACTGCTGCGGAGCCAACACCCAAGAGACAGAATAAATAGAAAAACTGCTTTTCAACACCTGTCTGTTAACCAGAGCAAGGTAAGGATGTGCCGATGTTACCCGGAATCCCCGCCCTCCCGCCGCCCGGGCTTCATCCCTGTCCTCTGCAGTCAAACTCCCCTAAGGTGGCAGAGTCTCTGAATTATGTCCTTAAAAGGCTTCAGTCAGCAGAGGCAGATGTTAGGAATGGATAACGAGGATGACCGGTCAGGCACCGGACATTGGGGAAGCACTGCCTTTATGACGGTGCGGACCTCACGGCTCAACCTGGAGGAAAGTCGGAGCAATTTCCCAAGCGTCTGCCCTTCCTCCTTGGTCACATACTCGCCTGGTTACAGAGCTGCTGAAAAAGAGATTCCTTAAAAGAAAAAAGTTAACTTCTCAGAGAAGAAATGCTTCAACCCAGTCTGAGAAATGCCAGCTATTACGGAGGCGGACAGAGCACACATTCTGTGCTGTATTTTTCTTCTTCATAACTGCAACTTGCGCTTGTCTGTTTCTGGTCGGTCTGCAAAGCAGCTGCGCTAGAAAAAGGCCCGGTCGCCCTGAAGGCGAGGGCAAAGGACATCGAAAATTTGAGGGAAGGTTTTCTGGAAGATCACTCCTTAGTGTAACCGGATTTGTTTTTAACATATGCCATATCTGGCAGTAATTGGCCCGGCACCGCCGTCTAGAGACGCCGCAGAGCTGCATGGATGGCGAGAGCCTCGTTAGCAAATCCCTCGCTCAAGACAATGTTGTTTGACTCAGGAGATGATCAACGTGAAGCTTTCTGAAGTGCCGCCCGCCTGCTTGAAGCCTGAAGGCGCGGGGCGGGGGCTTCCCTCCCGTCCCCCTTCTGCCTTCGCAGGTGCCAAGCCTGGCTGCAGCCGACAGGCTGGTGCTGTTTCACGGCCCACTTTCCGCCTCCATCGGACACGCAGGCAGTTCCCTAACTGCCCCTGTGCGCGTCCCAGAGCCTGAGCCCCTTGTCCTCAACCCCAGGACGTTGGTCAATAAGGAGGAGTGACGCTGAACACTCACCCGCAGAGAAGACATGTGCGTTTCGCTAACAGTGTTGCACGAAACCGGCCTGTGAAAGAGGAGGAACCTGGCCAGAGGGACAAAGCCAGCCGGGTGAGTGAGCGGGTGAGTAAGCGGCGACCTGGCCATTCAGTAGTGGGAGCCAGGCCCCTCGGATGTGCCCAAACTGTGCTGGGTGCCAGACGACACACAGCCCTGAGCGCGTGGCACAGCAGGGGAGACAGATGTGACAGAAACCACAGGACAGGGAGGGCCAAGGGGGGCTGCTTGTTCTGGGGACAACACAGCCGAGGGGCGGGTCACTCCCACTGTCCCTGCTGGGGGGGCTGAGCACTCGCAGCGTCCAGGAGGACACATGGGCAGAAGCTACCTGTGCTGCTAAAATCCTCTGTTAGCAAAACCACAGTTTTTCCCTAAATCGGTAAACTGGAGCTTCAGACACATGAATTCTGTCCAAGGCCGACCACGGGGACACTTACTGCACAGGAAGCAGCAGCGGTGGAAGCTCCGGCCGTCGCACTGCACCTCCTCAGCGTGGTACACGGTCCTCCCACAGGCCCCGCACTTGTTGCCACCTCCCCAGACGGGCATCCTGAAGGAAGAGGGGCTGTTAGGATGTGCCCTGCTGGGCGAGGGTCTCACAAGCCCCCAGAGGGTGATTTAAACCCAGGAGCCTGGGCTTTTCTTTATACCCTGCCCTCTGCACATCTTTTAAAAGACCTGCATTTCTCCAGAAGAACCGCATCTTGCCTCCCAGGCCACGGAGCGCTTTCACTTGAAAACTGGCTTGTGACGCACAAGTGTTTCTCCTACAGGACAGAGGACCTGCATGCAATGCCACAGCGCAGGTCACCAGGCACAAAACAAAGGTGCCGCTAGAATCTCACCGAGTTCAGGAAGCAGTGAGGGGAGCGGAGAGGCAAACACTGCCCGGTACCCACTTGGAGCCCTGCGGGCTGTCTTACAATCAGCCAGAGAGCTTACGCTTGGGTGAAGTTTTCTTAACACGTTTCGCTCACTGTAACACCACCAAATTCTTACCATTTAGCAGACATGAGCTGTGACACACTTTCTAAGGAGGAAGAAAGTCTTGGATTGCCCGGCAAAACTAAGTTTTGTAATTGTCTGCTGAAGTTACACAAAATTATAGCATAAGCAGTTGCTTCTCTGACTAGTACAACTGCATGGGTGGAGCCGTGCTGTAACCACAACAAACCCCCCGTCCAGATGGCAACCATTTAAGTTGCTGTGCTGTACTAATCCCAGCGTCCTCTAGTCCAGCCAAGGCCTGATTTCCCCTCTGATGGGCCTGTCAGTCCGCATATAATATGCTACCAAGTTTCCTTCCTGGTGAAATGAATTGTTGGTTGAATGTGTCAGAACAGCCTCGGAGCATGTGGCCTGAGGAGGTGGTCGGGCTGGCAGTTGAAATCCTTGGCTAGCTTGCTGTCATGTGGGCCAGCGTGTTCTAATTCCCTTCTCAACAAATTGGTCTATCTGGACTCAAGTTAAAGTGCCTAGTGCTGAATGGCCAACATGTTCACATGCCTTTGCCAGTACAGAAAGTTGTCCTGCCAAGGCAGCGTGTCGTGTTGGCGCTGCCCTGAGCGGTCTCTAAAAACACAGAGAAAGGATCCCTTTGGTCCCACCATCATTTTTCAGACTTCCCTCCGGTGAATGACATTTGCAGCCCTTGCCTGTTCCGTCTCCTGGGATGAGCTGCTGGCCTCTCCAGGAAACAGCTGGTGAAAAAGGCTGAGACCTCTTTCCGAACTCAAATCTGGCTAGAAATACAAGGGACAAGGACAGCTGCTAAGCAAAAGGCGGAAGAATCTGCAAGCCTTCACATAAAAAGGAGCGGAGAAAACCCCCGTTCCACTGCCCATCCCGCGCCACAAGATAGTCCAGAACCCAGCAGCTTCCTGAACCCGAGATGAGGTCTTTCCACAGGATTGACAGAATGGGTCACTCTGCTGGGCATCCTTTTGGTTCACAGCCATCTCTGGCCCCTCTTCTGATGATACTTTCCCCAGATCTTCTCCAAGGAAGCCGCCGTCTCTTTCAAGGTGCACATGGTTTAGAGAAATGCTTATTAAAATGTGATCTCCTGGTGATGGTCCCCTGTGCTTGCTACCAACTCAGGACAATATTCAGATAAGCGTGTAGGAACTCTGAGACAGTTTTATGCCACAACAGTCAACAGCATGATCAGGGGACTCATCTTGGTGGAAGGAGGGCGGGTAATCAGTCTGTATTCAGAAATGAAAAAGAATATGGCCCTTTACCACTGATAGTTGCATTTGTTTGTTTGCTTTTTAGGGCCAGACCTGGTTCCCAGGCTAGATGCTGCAGTTGCCAACCTATACCACAGCCACAGCAACACCAGATCAAAGCTGCATCCTCGACCTCCACCACAGCTCACGACAACACTGAGCGAGGTCAGGGATCCAACCTGCATCCTCGTGGATACTCGTCGGGTTCATAAACTGCTGAGCCACAACGGGAACTCCTCCCACAGAGAGTTGGAGAAGCACTTGTTTAGAGGGTTTGGTCCCACCCTCCGCTCCTGGGCTGGGCACGTGACTGTCGCAGCTGTGAATCAGTGCATCCCTCCCACTATTGGGACTGGGTCAGAAATGGGTACATGACCCCAAGCCCCAAGCCAGGTCAGTGGAAGTTAAAGCCCCGCTTTGGTCTAGAACCGTGTGAATGCAGAGGTGGAGCTGCTGGCAGCCGTCTATGAGAATGAAGCCAGGACAATTTATTATCCAAGTGGGGCTGAGAACACACAAAAAATACAGTTAAAATGTGGAAGAGAAAATACAGCTGGATCTAAGGAGAAAAATCTCATCACTAAGCTATATCTTGAAAAGCACATGAAGTATGTGGTCCCTGTAACAGACTTTTTCAGAAAGTTACTTGGGAATGTGGAATGAGGAGATTTCTCAGATACTCTAGTCCAAGAGGAAAATTAGTTATGAGTCTTGTGTAGGAAAATTTTTATTTTTAGAGTGAAAAAGCGTATGGTTTAAAGTGAATAATGATAAAATAAGCAATAAATGCAACAGAAGTAATAAAATGCAAAAAAAAAAAAAAAAAAAAAAGAACGAAGCCAGTGCCAAAAAAACCAGAAACTATTCAGATTCTTTGCAGCCATGCCTGGTGGTATCCTGTGCTCTTCACTTAGTGAGTTCATCAATTCCCTTTTATGTTTCTGGGAGATGCAGCCCCTGGCCCTAGAAACAAAAACACCACCACACACGCACACACGCACGCGCGCGGGCACACACACACACACAGACCTGACGGATCTGACTAGTTATCACTACACTGTTGGCCTCAACTTGCAAAAAAGCCTAATTCCCTCGTTCAGACAGGAGCAAAGTAATTCTTAGGGTCCACAGATGTTACCAGGCTCCCTTGAAGGCATCCACATAGGATCCGAACCCAGCAACAATGGACTGTATTTGTATCCTTTCCTTTTTTTTTTTTTGCCTTTTTGCCTTTTATAGGGCTGCTCCCACAGCATATGGAGGTTCCCAGGCTAGGGGTGGAATCGGAGCTGTAGCCGCCGGCCTACGCCAGAGCCACAGCAACACGGGATCTGAGCCAGGTCTGCGACCCACACCACAGCTCACGGCAACGCCGGATCCTTAACCCACTGAGTGAGGCCAGGGGCCGAACCCGCAACCTCATGGTTCCTAGTCGGATTCGTTAACCACTGCGCCACGACGGGAACTCCTACGCTCTCTCCGTTAGTAGTGGCATAAATCCCTTATTTCCGTCCCTGGAGACGGGTGCTTCCTTGTTTAAATCCAGGATAAAACTTGAGCCCGGCTGTAGAATCGGACGCAAAGCTTGGCTCCCGCAGCCTGCACTGGCTGGAGTTTGGGATACAGTTAGTGATACTGATGTTGGCCATGGCTCCAAAGCCACCCATGTTCCGGAATGTTCACCGACACAACAGGCATGAGCTGGACGCACCCCCATGATCCCCGAGGAAACCAAACACACCGTGATGACGTCACAGTGACTTCAGATCGGATCCCAAGCATCGACGGCCCAGCTGGCTTGTTAGAAAGTGTCATCACACCGCCAGCCTGGTATCTTACATTTTCACACGTACTTTGAAGCAGTTAACCGATAAGGAGCCAGATTTCCATCAAGACTAATGTTACCCAGAGTTGTCTTTGAATAACATTTAAAAATACATTAAAAAGGAGTTCCCGTCGTGGCTCAGTGGTTAACTAACCTGACTAGTATCCATGAGGACAGGGAGGGGTTTGATCCCTGGCCTCGCTCAGTGGCTTAAGGATCCCGCGTTGCCGGGAGCTGTGGTGTAGGTCACAGATGCAGCTTGGACCCCTGGTTGGCTTTGGCTCTGGTGTAGGCCGGTGGCTACAGCTCCGATTGGACCCTCAGCCTGGGAACCTCCATATGCTGCTGATGCGGCCCTAGAAAGACAAACAAACAAACAAAAACCCATTTAAAAACAAAAAACAAAAAACAAATAGGAGTTCCGGTCGTGGCTCAGCAGAAACGAAGCCAACTCGCATCCTTGATGCAGGTTCGATCCCTGGCCTTGCTCAGTGGGTTGGGGATATGGCGTTGCCATGAGCTGTGGTGTAGGTTTCGATGCTGTGTCTGTGGCATAGGCCAGTACTGTAGCTCCAATTCCACCCCTAGCCTGGAAATTTCCATATGCTGTGAGTGCAGCCCTAAAGAAAAAAAAAAAAAAACAAAAAAAAAAACTCATGACTTTGTTATTCTATATTGTAGAGCAGCTTGGACCTTTAAAGGAAGAGTATCTTCCCTTTCCTTTTGTAACTCACTTCTTGTAAATCAAGTCTGATTCCTACTGCACACACCACACCAGCCAAATCTGAGTATGGCATCTTCTCGGGAAATAGCTGCCCAGGTTCTGCTTTACCACATTAAGGCCGTCTTCCCTTCGAGGGTGGGGACCACAGCTCTGGCTCCTCCCACACCATCTACCAGATGCCTGACATAAGTCAGATATTTAATTTCTCTTGTCTTAAAGAACCCTTCCTTTTTCAACTTGCTTGGACAATTCCCAATTCGATCCCATGCCTCTGAAGACAAAGGGAGCACTGCCCTACTTCTCTTGGTCGCACTCTCAGACTCTCAGTAAAAGTTCCAAGTCAAACTTGCTTATTAAAAGCTCCCTCCACTGAAAGGCGTTCCCGAGGACTTCTGAATAATGCTCACTGTGGTCCAGGCTGGTGGTGTAACAGAGCATCCTTGGAAAGCTTCCGCTGGATTGATGCTTCATGTTTTAGGCTGGATAGTGGGGAGGTGGGTGTTCCTTATGATATTCTCTATTTTGTTTGCCTCAAGGACAGGAGGAGGGAAGGGAGGACGACCGACTGGCTGAGATAGGCCCGGGTTGATGTCACTGAAGTAAGGGCTGTGCAAGCTGGGCTTAGTTTTCTTTTCTGCAACAAAAGAGAAGGTAGCGCTCTCTGCCTCTCAGAGACGTTGTGAAGATAAAACACAACGAACAGATGCCTCGGCAGACATCCAGCGACTTGCAGCCTGAGGCTACTGTCCATCAGCTCTTGGTGCTCGGGTAGGAAACCCAGAAACTACAGCACCCAGCTCAGAGCAGCAGAGAGCAAAGAAGAAAGCGATCAGTCCCTGACAAGCCTTTCTCTGGAGCATGACAACACCCCGCAAGCCAAACAACAGTTCCACGTGTGCGGACAGCCTGAGAGATGAAGCTCAAATTTACACTTTTAGGGGAACTCATGTGGATGTTTGCTGAGTCTGGCAGGGGAAACGGGACCATTGTCCATTTCTGTCACTCTTGGCACTGCTTTGCCCATTTATATATATTTGTAAAAAACAGGAGTTCCCACCGTGGCTCAGTGGTTAACGAAGCCGACTAGGAACATGAGGTTGCAGGTTCGATCCCTGGCCTTGCTCAGTGGGTTAGGGATCCGGTGTTGCCATGAGCTGTGGTGTAGGTTGCAGACGCGGCTCGGATCCTGCGTTGCTGTGGCTCTGGCTTAGGCCGGCACCTATGGCTCCGATTTGACCCCTAGCCTGGGAACTTCCATATGCCGAGGGATCAGCCCAAGAAAAGGCAAAAAGGCAAAAAGGTAGAAAAAAAAAAGAAAAAAAAACCACGGCTTCACTTTTCCTCCAAGCCCTTGGCTGCGCGGCTCCACAACAGCTGACATTCATCACTGCAAACTGGATTTGCACTGAGCAATCTGGGCTGCATGCCTTTCCCCAGTCCAATGCATTACTTTCCGGAATGGTAAGAGGAGAAAGAAAACCCGGGTTACACATACCTTGCCCAAGAGGCCAAATTCAGTTTCTTAGGGTTTATTTGTCTTGTTCTTTGGTTCTCCCTGCCTGAAAGAGCCCCAGCACGAGGATTTGTCCACTGTGTTGGATGAAAAACTTGCTTTACATCCAAACACCTATGTGCAGTTTCTTACGTTGCTCCCCCCCAGTCTGAGACCCCACCCAGAATTTGTAAGACTGAGCCTGAGAAGGAAATTACTGTAGTCTAAATCTGAGGCACCTTGTGGTCAAGTTAGCTCATTCTCTAGATGACCAACGAGCACACAAATGACCGTGGGCGTCAGACTTCCCACCTGTGCTGTGCCGACTGCCTTACTTTAGAATCCGAATGACTCAAACCCATGAATTTCGAGCCTACATGTCTCCACTTGCAGTTTAAGTTAACTGCCCTGATCCCAAAGGTTTGGAGTGAATCCATCTGTAAACCCAGATTCTAAATGCTTCCAGAAGATGTGACATTTTATGACTACATGCAGGGCTTTGTTAATTACATTGGAACCTGGCTATAGTCCAACTTCCCCAAAGGAGAATCTTCTATAAACCAGTTTCATCTTGAGCCACATCCAGAACGGCAGTCACATGTGAAAGAGCATGTAAGTGAGTTTAATTTACACTGTCCTCCATTACAGTGATTTTAAAAGAGGCCAGAGTTTCAGAGCTGTAACTCATTGGAAGTTAAGCTTCGCTCAATGCCCATTCTGAAGATTTCTTCTTCTGAGACCCAAACGACCTGCTTAGTCCACTTCCCTTACCCGAGTGAAGACCACTGAGCCAAGGATTAGACTCTGTGTCTGAGGGATTAGCTCTGTTCCATCTGGCTCCTTCTACCAAGCCAAATCCTCAGGCTGGTGATCTTTGAGGCAGCTCAGCCTCACCGAGAACTGCGAAGACGGATTTTGGAGTCAACCCTGTCTCATTTCCCTCATACGGAAAACGAGGGTAACAGGACCTTTCTTACAGTTAAGAGAATGAGATGACAGTGCTTATGCTCAGCCCTCAGTACCTGGTAGCCTTTATCATCTACATGTAGCATGTTAATCTTTGTTATGAATCCTCGTCTTCTGCTACCCGTCTCGTAGTCCATCCGTTCCTTCATTTTGCCCCTAATCCCTCCTCCATGTCGGGAAAACGGACTCAGCTCCCTCCCTCTCTCCCTCATCCAGCTCCTTCCTGATGTCCTTGCTGAATCTCAAGTGATTCTTCCAGGGCAGGGCAGTTACGAGCACGGTGACGCCGTACTGCGGACGTCGTGCTCCTGTAAACAGATCTATTCACCGTCTTAGAAGCATATCCTGGGTGGGGAGCTGAGGATGAAAGGTGCCAGGAAGGGTGCCTGTGTCAGGTAGCTCTGCTTCGGTGGCAGACATCTGTAAACAAATACCAGCAATGTAATAGAACCCAGAGCCCAGGAGCATGGAGAAGAGGGCTGTGGGAGGTCTTCACGGTCTGTGTACGTAGGATGCGGAACAGTTTCATCTTGTTGACTGGCGGGCAGGGAGTCCGGCGTTGCTGTGAGCTGTGGCTGTGGAGTAGGCTGCAGATGCAGCTTGGATCCCACGTTGCTCCGGCTGTGGCGTTGGCTGGCTTCTGCAGCTCTGATTTGACCTCTCACCTGGGAACGTCCATATGCTGCAGGTGCCGCCCTAAAAAGCAAAATAAATACATACATAAATAATGTCTGCCATGGACACGGCAATGCACCTCTAAGACATTCCTGGCATAAGAGAAGAGTGTGGCAACTTAAAATCAGACATAGGTAAGCCTGAAATCCGTCATCAAGTCTGTGATCCTGGCCGAGTTCCTTAACCTCTGAGCGTCTACTTGCACATAGGTGAGAAGTCGCTCGTGGGATGGTTGTAAGGCTTGAACGAGATAACACGCGTGGAGTACTTGGCAGAGCGCCTGTGCTCCTCCAAGGTTGGCTTCCTCTTCCTTCGGCAGCACCAGCGCGCCTGAGTACGGTTGCCAAACGTTCGGCAGGTAGGTGACTCGCTCAGGTCACTGACCTCAAAGATGCAGATCTAGGCTCAGTCACTCACGTCTGACTCTGGAACCACAAGCTGCCAGCCTCCCAGACCTGATTTGGGGGCTGAGAGCATTCAGACGGAGTGTGACCAGTCCCTGAGCCGCGGAACTGCTCCGCACCACGGCGCCCTCCTCTCTGCCTGCTTTCTCTGCGTCCCGCTGACAGAAGCGGCACCTGCGTGCTGGCCTCACACTCAGACGGCCGCTCCCAGCGCCAAGCTCTCTACCACTCCTCTCTGCTCACCCGCGTCTGTCCTCCTCCTGCAGGAAACCCCCTTCTAGTAGCGCCCCTGGTTCACCTCCCCCTTGCCGATTGTGACCAAGTCTCTGTCCTGTTACCAGGCACGTCCTCAGCTCAGAGGACAGAGGAAATCCTTGACACAGAGTCGGAGACTAGCTGCGAAATCACACCTCAGAATGCAGGCGCTGTCAGCTCGGTCACCTGGACCTCCGCACCTGGCCTGGCCATCCAGTCTGTGAAAAGTGTGGAATAGTTAATGATTCAGGGTCTGTCTGACCTGTGTGTGTGTGTGTGTGTGTGTGTGTGTGTGCGCGCGTGTGTGTGATGTTACGGGGAGTCAGACTGAGATTTCTGTGTGTGTGTGTGTGTGTGTGTGTGTGTGTGTGTGTGTGTGTGATGTTACGTGGAGTCAGACTGAGATTTCTGTGCCGGGACTACTGTTTATTCGCCAGATGATCTTGGCTGGTTACTTGATCTGCTTGTGTTCTTTTAAAACTGGAGACAGTGCTTACTTGTGGCCTAGGGCAGTTCTGAGATGGAACCGTCCATGCCTGTAAGGCACCCGAATGACGCCTGCCATGCAAGTGACGATAATGAGAAACGGTGACGTCGAGCTCGCTGTGCTTCTGCCGCGCAGTTTACTTACATGAACTCACTTACTGCTCGTCCCGACTGAGCTCGGCGTTGCCCTCACCCTCTTGCATCGGCGGGGGAAGCGGAGGCGCAGATGTATCAAGTGGCTCATAACGATGAAGCCAAAACAAAATGACCAATTCAACGTAAACACTTCGATGAAATTCAAATAGACCAAACTGAGTTTATTTGACGGGTGTTTTGCTAAAACGAAACTACTGCAAGTAACACAAGTACGGTAGAGACTGACATGGCTCGAGCACAAGTGCTTCGTAAACTGTTTTTCTGCACTGGTGGGATGAGAACTTGATTATCTCTCCACTTTTCTCTTTCGCAAGAGAAGCCTTGAAACCTTCTTACGGTAAACTGGGAAGTCTTATGGCCCTGATATATTACCTGATGTGTGCTTTCTTATTAGCCAAGGACAATTAGTAGTATTGTTGGCATAATGAGATGGTAAACAAAAAAGCAAAGAACCTGATAGCCTTTGCAAATGACTCACTATTACTTCTTTTGGTTCTTCCTCTAAGGCTTACACTAAAATTTTACAATTTTACCTGTCGGAACTTGAGCCTAGCTCCTCCCCAGTCCAGTTTGTGAAAACTCCCTTAAGTCAGGGTTCTCATCCCAGGGTCCACAGATTCCGTGAAATTCTGGGGATTGGTGAACTTGGTACCATGTTTAAAAACAGTTTAAGACGGAGTTCCCGTCGTGGCGCAGTGGTTAACGAATCCAACTAGGAACCATGAGGTTGCGGGTTCGCTCTCTGGCCTTGCTCAGTGGGTTAAGGATCCGGCGTTGCCGTCAGTTGTGGTGTTGGTCGCAGACGCGGCTTGGATCTAGTGTTGCTGTGGCTGTGGTGTATGCCGGCGACCCCTAGCCTGGGAACCTCCATATGCCACAGGAAGCAGCCCTAGAAAAGGCAAAAAGACAAAAAAACCCAAAAACCATTTAAGAGGTCCAGCAGCTTCATCAGACTGCCGGGAAGTTCCATGACACAAGAAAGTTAGGTATGTCCATCCTAGGTCATCAAGACCCCAGGTGCAGGGATCCCCACCCACTAGAACACAAGGGTGCCATGCAAATACCAGCCCAGGCAGTGATACAGTTGAGGAAACCTGTGACTCTCTGCAAAGGGAAGAAAGCTGGCCTCCAGGCTATACCATTCACCCCACTCTCCAACAAAGTGCAGAATGGAATCCAATTACAAGGCACCTCTCCCAAGCTGGGCTGGGCTTTATGCAAGGATTAGCAGGCCTTCTGAGAACCCCTGCAAGGCTATGTGCTTCGACACCCACTTTACAAGGTGACGTACCTGAGGCCAGAGGGTAAAATACCTTGCCCTAGGTCATTGAGCCCCTGGGGGTTGAAGCTGGGCTGTGAATTTGGGCCCAACTAGTCAGTCCTGTTCTGTCCTGTGCCTCCTCTCCCACAGTGGGCTGGCTCTCCCTTGCTCATCTGATGTACCAAAATTTTGACAGAGAAGAAAAATCAGAGGCTCAGATCTCCAGACATTTAGGGGTAGCATTAACCCACACTTCTAAAGCTCTTCATTTATTACTGCCAACATTCTTGCTGTTTGAGCATAAATATAATTTCCTCAAAATCCAAGTGAGTTTGCAATTTCATCAGGCAGACCTCCAGTGAGTCCTGCTTTCTGCCCAGGATTTAGCATATACCAGTATCAGTCAATTTGTGAATACATTTGGAGGAATCCATTAGAAAATTCATGATAGAAACCGTAGATCACATCTGCTCATGTGTCTATTGCTTGAGGCCAATTCAATCTTTGTTCCTACAATTGAAGCCTTACTCTTTCCTTCATTCAATTAACCAATACTGGCTCTGGTCCAATTGTGTTTAAAACACCCAAGCCAAGCACTGTGAGTTCCAAGACTCACGGGATGCAGATCCTGCCTCTACCTAACTTCACTCTTAAAGGCAAAGGACATTAGAATCCAGAGTAGAGAGAACCCTTAGAGATATTGGTAAAGTGTCAGTGCCAATCCACTGGAGAGGCAGTGAGCACCGGAGACTTCATAAAATCAGTTCTAGTTCGGTATGCAGTTTTTGAAGTATGAGAGATTTACCCTTCTAGAATCCATTGCCCATCCCTTTCCTGGAAAACTTAAGTCAAATCATAGCCAACTTTTCGGCTGAACTATTTGAATTCTTGGCATTTTTTTTTTTAAATAAGTAGAGCTTTGAAACAGGTTAATTAGAAAAGTTAAGAACTAAATAGAACGTTTTTACTGCCCGAGTTAAAAAATTACCCCAGATAAAAAGCATTTATAAAATGAAAATGTGCTTGGTCTGCAGACTGCGAATAAAACAGGCTAAACCTTTTGGGTAACCCTTCAAACAAGTATCCTGCAACAAACGTCCAGGCTGGGGGTGGGGCGGACGTGGGTGTCTCCTGACTCAGAAAACCACCTCCCCCTCGGGGGCTGCCTACGTGGAGCCTTAGAGCCGAGGATTCGATTTTCAGGACCTGTTACAAAATTTACAACCAAGCATTCTTGCTTTCCCGGTTTGTACCTGAATGATGGAAAGTTCCGGAAAAGGCTGGGAGTGATCAATATGACGTTTCACTACTGTTCCTTCAACATTTAAGGTTTGGTGCTCGGAGGGCAGAGACAATGGGGGTACCAGGAGCTCCGAGCCGCAGCAGGGGAAGGATTCTGGGCTCGGCGCACTGGGGGAGCCCCCTCCTCACCCCGAGGGCTCGGAACCAGCCCCGGGGATGTCGCCCCCAGCGCGCAGTACCCTCGCGGCAGAGGAGACCCGGAGGCTCGGCTCCCGCCCGCTCCTCCGCGGAGAGGAGGAGGGGGCCCAAGGCTACTAAGAGACGGCTTAGCAGCCACGCGAAACGCGACCCCACTTCTCTCTCGCAGAGAAACCGGCGCGGAGGTCACGCACGATTACTTCTCTGTCCAGAGGACCCGGGATCGGAGATCGGGGTAGGGCGGCCGCGGGGAGCGGGGCAGGTATGTGGAGGGGGCTCGGGGCGCGCCGATGAGTGGGACGCCTAGCGTCCCACTGGGGACCGCGACGGGGACGGCATAGGAGAGGGCGCCGGCAGGACGGCCTGAGGATCCCGGGCGCCTGAGGGAACCTCCCCCGCGACGCCCGCAGAGACACCCCCACTGCCCTACTCACTCGATCGGAAGCAGGACCACGCTCAGCGGCGGAGACGCGGAGGACCGGCCGGAGAGCGCGGCAGGAGTCTCGGAGCGGCGGCGGCGGCGGCGGAGGCGGGGCGAGCTACGGCGCCTTTTAAGTCCCCCGGCGAGGGCGTGGCCTGCGTGCGCCCCGCCCCGGCGGATTCCCGGGCCCGCTCCCAGGGCCGGGGACGTCTGGCGGGAGGGCAGCCCGCTGCCGAACTCGGGGGCGAAGACGGGAGACAAAAGCTCAAATCCCGCCTCTTCCTCCGGCTTCCCGCCTGCCCGGCATCTTCCCACGTCCCCGGACCGCGGCCGCCGGCTTCGCTCCTCTCCCTCCCCAACGGGAGCCGGCAGTTCCTAGAAGCGATTAGGAGCTGGGAAAGGCGGCTTCCCCACCCTGCAGAGAGGCCAGCCGGCGGGACTGTCCCTTCGGAAACAGACCCCGCCGCCCTGCGACATACTCTTCCTACCGCGGGCGCCGGTTCTCCTGTAGGAGGGGACAATCCAAGGCCGAAGGTTTCCAGCAGCAGGGAATCGGCCACATGGGGGTTTCCAGCGCCCCACCCTTGCCTTGTCCTTATAAGTAAACCCAACGTGATTAACTTCCCCAGTGGACAAATATTTTCTGGCCCTATTTCCAGCTTCTGGGAATCCGCAGCCTTCTTGTTCTTAAACAGCAGCATTTCTCATCCAGACTAAATAAATGACGTTACCAAAACGCCGCATTACCCCAGTGTTTTGCTTTTCCCACCACCCTGGCGCTGGCTGTGCACGCTGCTGAGCGAGGCTTTGGGGGGCAAACCCTGCCAGAAGGCCGGGGTCTGGATTCGCTGATGACGGAAAAGCCCAGGGACAGCAGTGACAAGCGAGGGGATCTGATATCTGGGCTACAGGCTGATTGTTTTAGATGAAAAGAAAAATAAACAATGCCATCTCTATCTGATGCACATTCTGGGCCTACTGATGACCTCTGTGCCAGAAGCCTTGACCCCTGGGAAGAGAAATGCTATTTGGGAAAGCGGGGAACTCATAAAAAGCAGTGGCCATGGCTCTGCCCCAGGCCACGAAGGCAGTAGCCTCCCCCAGCGCAGAGCTTCTCAACGTCCACACTACAGACCTCTGGGGCTGGGTAATTCTTAGTTGTAAGAGCCTTCCTGGGCATTGTAGAATGTCTCCACCCACTAAATGCCAGTGACACTCCCTTCCTCCCCATCATAACAAGCGAAAAGTCTCTAGACATTGGCACATGACCTCTTGGGGAAAGGGCAGGGGACACTGGTTGAGAAGCCCTGCCTTGGTGAATATCTGCAGGACGCAGTGCAAAAGTGTGATTTTTATAATATTGTTATTGTTTTATTTTATACGCGGGGGCCAATCCAGGATAAACCCATCACAAGAGCAGCTTTATCCTCTGTCCACCCAAGTACTGGGTGGTGGCGCCTGATATCTCCTGAGCCTGTGGCGGGAGCCTGGAAGTATTCCTGCCTGCCGTGAGCTCTGCTGAGTATGCGGAGTCCCATTTTCCTGACATCAGCTCATGTAAGACTTGACTTGACTCCCGAGGCGGCCGCGACAATTCTCTTCCGGACTCTGCGGGCGCTTTAGCGCTGCCCCTCATGGTACTTATCGTTCTCGCGCGGGTTGATGCAGTGTTTCTACTGAGCGAAACTCTCAGCGCGTTTCGCTGCTATATGGTTTTCCGCAAATCATTGTCCTTTGTTTCCTGCCGTTGGGATCTCGATGGCTCTAGAACCTGACCTGCTTGCTTTCTGACACGCTGCTGTTGCCACTCCCTTCCACCGCCACATCCTAGCGCTGAAATCGCACTTGCATCCCACCTGAAAGTTTTCCTGCTGTCTGTCCTTCCTTGTATTTGTCTGCGTGTATTTTACAGTGAGTCTGGGGATACTTGCGACATTTGATTTGGAATAAATCTCTATTTGTATTTAGTTATCAACATTTTAAAGAGTATTTTCTCTTTTCATTAAACATTTCTTTAAACTGTTGACGCTTTTCATTGTAACTGTTAAGAAGTTCTTTCAGTTTATTTAGACAGCATGATGCAAAAGAAAATCTGAACTTTGGAAACAAGCAAGTGTAGTTTTAACAGACAGCTCTGAGTCCTGCTAGTTTTGTGAGCTTGACCTAGTCCTTGATTCCTTTGTATCTGTTTCTTTATCTGTAAAATGATGATACTACACACCTTGTAGCATTGTTGGGAGGACTAAATCAGGTGATATCTGTAAAATACCAAGGAGCCTACCTGGCACCTAGTAAATCCTCAATAAATGGTGATTGTTAGGTTAAACGAGGATCTCTTGATGTCCTCTTTTGCCTCGAGAAAGAAAGAGAAACTGGGCTTTGCTGAGCATTCATTTCCTCTTGCCTACTGAAGTGTTTGGTAGGAAGAAAGTGTTGTGTTTTCCAGAACAATCAAGAGCCTGCCAGTAGAAAGTAAATTGTGTGCCTGGAGAAGAGTTAGTGGGAGGAATTAGCCCTCCTGGAGAAGAATAAGCCTTTCTTTATTCCATATGGTCCTAGTCTGTTTAACCCCTTCAGCCTTATTACAAGAGGCACAATGGAAGGTTAAATGTGTCCAGCAAGATGTTTCTTTTTCCCAAGAATTGCACATGATACTTGTAAAAGCTCCTTCAGTCTCTGGAATCCATTAACCAGTTTTGAATCAAAGTCCTTGGTCAAGGTCACTGTCCTAAGGCAAGTTGAACCAACATTCCCTTTCTTCTTGACCTTGTGCTCCAAGGTCAGATTTTTCAAATATTTTTATTCTTTGTGTTTCATCTTACTTTTTCTTAACAAAACTCTGAAACAAATGAGTGTGAATACAAACGTAGGGCTTCTTTATTTTATTTTAGGACAAGGAAACCTTCCCAGAAGGGGGAAAGGAATCTTCTAGTATATATTAAATAAAGGGAAGAAATGTTTCATTTTGCTAATCTACATGCTTAATAATGAAAAAGAAACAGCTGTCCTCACCTTATTTCTTAGCCAAGATTTAACAGCAGTGGTGGGAATTAAAAATTATTCATCCTCAACCCTAATGCTATGTGATGGGTTTCTGACAGAGAAAATAATGCTCTATATGATTAAAGTTTTAAAGGAAGATCAGAATATCTGACTCTTGATATTTGCTGTAGTTGCTTAACAACAACAAAACTTGCTTCCAACTGCCACTTCCTTATAATTTGCGTTATTTCTTACCTTTCCTTCAGTGGATACTATTTCCCTTTAATGCTATTATCTTCTGCTATTGCATTATTTAGGTTTTCTTTTCTACCAGAGCTTTCTTGCTTTTCTAGTGCTGCTTATGCTTTCTAAATTACAGCAGAATTTTTCTAGTTCTACTAGTATGAAAAATACCATTAACTCCAACCTCCCAAGTCAGTCCATTTCATGCATCTTAACCCCTTAAATGCCCCAGTTCACTTTTCTCCCTTGTTTGCCGTTGGCGACAACACCCTCTCCTTGGCTGGAATTCCCACCATTGTCTCAGCCTCCCCACAAACCGTCCGCATCTTCTCCACGTTCATTCTTGCTGACCCGGATCGCAGAGGAGCAGGTGGTCCTCCAGCCTTTACCAAGAGCATCCATTCGTCCTCTCTGCTAGTCCTTTTGGCTCATTTCTTTGGCATTCTTTGTAATATTCCTTTGCGCTTCAATTTCTCTGTCTCTACTGCCTTCTTTTCTTTCAGATTTCAAAAATGCTGTCTACCCCATATTTTAAAAAGCCGACCAAAAACTTCCTTGAGTTTTGTCGTAGGATCTCATGGCATCCTTCCTCTTCCCCAGCATCCTTTCCTCTTTCCCCAGAGGCCCAGGTTTCTCTTGGGGGGCCATGCGCTCTTAGGGAAGTACCTCCACAGCCCTGATTTGGTTGGGGCCTGGGAGCCAATCTGGGCTTTCCAGTCCCTGGTTTGGATGGGGGGTGTGTGTCATGTGACCTAAGCCCATCCGATCGAAGTGAGTCTCTGAGCTCTGCCAGGTGCTGAGACAAAGCCATGCTCTCCTGAGTGGAAGGTGCTTGTGCATGGTTGAGGCCTGGAGTTCCTACAGTGCTTTTTTTGCTGGTAGGAAGGCAGCCTGAGGGTGATTCAGCCCAGAGAGGACAGAGAAAAGCAGACAGAGATATGAACAAACTACTCACAGCTTGTCTTTTCATTTGGGGAGCAGATGAATCTCCAAGGTTGTTTATTGCATCTTGAGATGGGTTTTCTATGACTTGCACTTAGAACTCCAAACGAACTGTAGTGGTTCAAACCATGTACACAAATTCCTTGATACCCCTTCCTTCGTCAGGTGATACTGAATTCTTTCCTCGACTGCGTGCTGGATGCACTGATCGCGTATCGTTCTAAGACTAAGTCATAAAAGGCGTGATTTCCTCCTTACTTCCCTCCTCCCTCCTCCCTCTCCCTTTCCCTCTGTCTCTCCCTCTGTTGGATGGATCTGCTCTGGGGAAGCCAGCTGCCATGTCAGGAGGACACTCAAGCAGCCTGCCAAGGGCCCTCACGATGAGGAACCGGGACCTCCAGCCATCAGCCCCCGAGGAGGTGAAGTCTTTTGCCAAAAAAACACGAGTGAGCTTGGAAGGAGCGTCTCCAGTCCTGTCAAGCCTTGAAGAGACTCCGGCCCTCCTGGCGACCCCGAGCCTTTTGCTGACGGCCAAACCTATTACCGTTTTCAGTGCTCACCCTGCTTGACATTTTGGTTATGGGAAAACATTGAATAAACATATGATTGTGTGTACACTCGTGGAATGGAGTTTCCTGAGGTCACAATTCTGAAGTTTCGCACAAATATTAACTTCTGTCTTAAGATGAGAAATGGGAACAAATTTTCAAAGCCGCAACCACTAGGAGACTTCTCCCCCCACCAAAAAAACCCCTCTAATATGAGGAACTGAGCATTCTTGAGGATGCATTAAATAATTTGATATCTCGTATGTGATCATAAACACCAGATACCTCCAGGAAAAAAAATGTACACATATTTTAGATTTTACATGAATTTTTTTCTTGCTGCAGATTGTATAAAAATAAGAGTAGCTTTATCCACTAAATTTCAAGAAAAAATTTTAGAAAATGCAATAGTGCTTATCAAAGTATTTTGATTTTTTTCGCTTCTGTTCAGAAAAAGACTAAGTAGAATATTAGCCTAATTCGAGATTTAAGAATTAGCACTGGGTGTGTATTGTGCTTCAAAAGTAGTTAAACAAGATTTCCTTATGCACTTTGATCACCGAACAAAGCTTCAGAGCAAGCCTCATAAAAATTTCCAGTTCCAACATCATGTATATGTATTTATGTAATGCTTCTCTGGGAAATGATGTAAGGAAAGTTAACAGGACTTTGGAAACAATGCACAATGCTAGAATTGACAGGCACGTAATTACTTACGGCATACGCCTGCCAGGATTCTTGTGTAATCCTCACATATGGGATTAAGTGTCATTTGTAAAATGACCCTTTTCTTGTAAAAGACAATAAAAAACCTGTCATGTTCCTGCAGCTCTCACCTCATAAGAAAAGTGTTGAGGTGTAGAAGCAAGGTTAATACGTAAAAAAAAGTAAGTAGCTCCTAGAAATTCTCTATTTATATATTTATAAGGCGAGCTGACTTAGATTTTGCTTTAGACATTATTGGCTTACGTCGTTCCCAAAGATTGTCGGGATACCTAATTCCCTTTCCTAATTCTTCAAGAATGTCATGTTAAAAGACCCAAGGTTGGGATTTATGTGTCCCCATGTTCGCTTCATGGAAGACCTGGCGGGCTGCGGCAGGAGCAGACTTCACTGCCCTGTCGATGGCTGGGTTATGAGCGCAGATGTCTGTTCATATGGACCCGAAAACCCGTCTGAGTCCTCCGTGGCGTGGCAGTGGGCTGCCCTGGAGAGATCTCCCTCTTCTGTCCAAATTCAGCTGTAAAATCAGAGATGGGGAGGAGCCAGTGTGTACACCACTGGCTGGTCTTCGAGCCAGCAGCATGTGTTGCCAGCCAGCAACAGTAACCACTTACTGAATGCCGCTTGCATGTCAGGCACTCTAAGAATATTACTCTGGTCCAGAGAAGGGCCTTGTGAGGGCATCGTCTTCCTTTCCATGTTACAGTTGAGTCAAGTGAGAGATTCATGGAAATCGAAGAACGTGGCCCATGGCCACGTAGCTGGTAAGTGGCAGAGCTGAGATTCAACTCCAGTTTAGATCCAAAGCTCACACGCTTTCTATTACCAAACGGGGCCGTTCAGTGATGACTTTTTCCTGTAGTACAAGAAGAGAAGGAAAGAAAAAACTTCGATGGCACCAAAGACCGATAGCTCCTTGGGAGTCTCCATTCAAACAAACCAGACAGACACCTGTAGTTTGAGGAGATGCTTCACACCACGGCTGACTGCAGTGAAAGCCACAGTGGTTGGCACTGGGCAGAAACTGGTCACCATCCAGGAGACAGGTCTGGGCATGGGCCTGGGCTGGGGGTCGGGTGGGTGGAGGTGGAGATGGAGGTGAAGAGGTAGCAACGCATTAAAAAGCCATCACACCCTGACTGTCCTCTTTGGGCTAAAGCCGTCTAGACGATGCAGGAGCTGGTGATGCCGCACAGAACACGAAAGTTGAACTTGGAGCACAGCCGTTTCTGTCCCATCTCCTCGTTGGGACACAGGGATGGGATAAATTCCTTTCACAGAGTGGGAATGAGGAGCCTTGCATGTGTCTTGCCTCCATCACTGTCTGTCTGAGGAAATAGGTGAGTTATTTAACTTAGAGCAGTATTCTTTCGAGTTGTTTTTCTGCATAGCGTGTCTTTCATTGCCGTTTTTCAAACAAGGATAATTTTTCCTACGAAGTGATATCTGTGGTGTTAAGCAGCCTTGTTAACAAGCAAAGATAAATCTGAACTACAAATCTTTGGTATGCAGGTCACACAATCGTATCCGTAGTCACGGCGAAAGAAAAGTGGACAATGAAGCCAGAAAGAGCAGCTCGGCTTTCTCAACACTAGGTTCGGAAACACAGACTCAGTTCACATCTTGTCCCCTCTGATTCCTCCAATGAGTGCTGAGTTTTTTCAACCAGAAAATGTTAAAATATATTCGATATATTGAGTAAACTTGAAACCTAATTTTGAGCCTGAAACAGTAGCTTATAATATTTCTAAATCAATAATTATGATTCACATGAGTTCCCTTGGTGGCTCAGTGGGTGAAGGATGGTGGCGTCACTGCTGTGGCTCAGGTTGCTGCTGCGGCACGAGTATAATTCACTGGCCCCAGGACGTCTGTGCCCACCCCCCACCTCCGAAATATGCTTCACAAAATTTTTCTTAAATAATTTGATGTATTTCGTGCCACAGAGAATGCTGTGAACTACTTAGGTGTTGGATTTCTATAGTGCTTTGCCTCTAAAACTACTCAGCCATGTAATACCGGTTAAATTAATGGAGAAAACCCCTAAGAAGAGTGTGAAGGGGTGAGGGGCACTCGAATTTAGGTTCTTGTGAAAGAATCGTTGTGATTAGCAGCACTTTTTTCCTCTACGACATTCTGCATGTCCTGAGACATAAAATTTATTTCCCAGATATTATCTTAGAATGAAACCTATCCATTTCCTTTGAATATAGCCAGTTAAGGCCACACTCCCTGTGGACATTCTATGCAAAGAACTCCTCTTTAAATTCTAGAAGTCAACTTCATTGACTGTCTGAGTGTCTTCGCCTCCTGTGCCTTCACGGAAACATCTGCCCAGGCTTTTGGCTTTCTCTTGAATTATAGTTCAATCAGCAATTGCTTGTGTAGCATTTTATCTTGCTAGGTTTTGTCTCTCACTAAACCAGTTCATGAATCCCTTGTTATGGTTGCCACGGAGATTACAGGATGAACTCATTTGCATATGGTTCCAAACCCTTGACAAATTTAGGAGACCACCTGTAAAATTTATCCCCAGGAATTCCCGTCATGGTGCAGCAGTTAACATACCTGAGTAGCATCCATGAGGATGCAGGTTCGATCACTGGCCTCACTCAGTGGGTTACAGATCTGGTGTTGCCATGAGCTGTGATGTAGGTTGCGGACGCATCTCGGATCCCACATTGCTGTGGCTATGGGGTAGGCTGGCAGCTGGAGCTCCAATTCGACCCCTAGCCTGGGAACCTCCATATGCTGCAGGTACGGCCCTAAAAAGCAAAATAAAATAAAATAAAAATTTATCCCCAAACTTCTATGTTCTTGCTAAGACCCCCTTTTTAATATCACCTCCACTTGCACCAACTCCTTTTCCTGCTTCTTCTAATTTTTTCCACCACCCAAACTGACAGCTGCTTTCTTTTTTCAGGGCTGTTTTCACAAATCATAAAAAATTTCACAGATTTTCATCACTGCAAAAGCTGCTGCGTGATGAGCGGCACAGCTATATCAGGGTCTGCATTGTGGGCAGCGGGCTGGCTTCATTAGCTGGGTGACTCATTGCCAGGGAATGCCTCCCTGTTCCCGCAGAACCACAAACTATTACAGCGATGACATTTCTTCTGACAAATAGCTAACGTTGCAAGTGATAAACTTACAAATGCCAAGGGTCTACTCCAGAATTTCCCAGTCTGGCTTCCAAAGAGCATTCAAGTTCCTCAAGTTACTAATAGATGTTTTGCAAAATAAATGGTTCTGTGGTCCCCCAAGTTTGGAAACCGCTTCTTATTCTATCTTCCCTTGGAAGGTTCATAAAAGACCTTAACATATTACAGGTTTCTAGCCTTATTTGACTATAAAAATCTTCATAAAACTCCTATTAACAACTCAGAATACTAACATTCGAAGAGCTACAACTTGGGAAAGATCTAGCTGCGTGATTTACTTGCATTTACCAGATAGGAGGGCATGAACAGCTTTTTAGTTCTGGTCGAGTGTATCTCCCAATGGATCTGAACTGCTCTACATAAACACTCAGGACTGAGTTTCTATGACCGACAGGTTTTGTCTTATCAGTGTGGTTCACGCGTATTGCTGATTAGCAGGTGTGCATCATCCGAGATGCTCTTGGTTGAATTGTTGAGCACTGCTGTTCTCCCAGGGGGAGTCCCTGAACCAGAGGCTCCAGTATCATCTGTGAATTTGTTAGAAATGCCAGTTTTCAGGTTCCACCCCTACTTACTTGGGAGCTCTGGGGGAAGGTCCAGCAATCTGTTTCAACAAGCCTACCAATTAATGCGGATTCATACTAAAGTTTGAGAACCATCCACTTAACATGGTTTAAAACTTCAGCTTTCAGCTTGGAAGGGGTAACAGGAACCAGATTTATCTTCCTACTTGGAAAAAAATTTAAAAACTGGACAAAATATATGCAACAGTGGTTCTCAGATATTGGAGTGCAAGCAGCTCAGGACAGTGGCCCCTGAGAAGTGGAAAACAAATGAACTGACCCCTGCGGCTGTTCCAGCTTCCCACCCAGAGAGAGTTTCCAGGTTGAAGGAAGGGAAGGATTCCAGATAGGACCTGGTTATCTCTTTGAGTTATAGAGATGGAGTTGGGAGTCCAGGGAGACCAAGTTGAATAGATTTTCAAGGCAGAGTACCAGATGAGAGAAAACTGCACAGAAAGAAATGTTCAGAGAACTGCTGAGGCCCTCCTGAAGTGCTCAGGTGAGTACTGAACAGAGTGTGAGTATGAGGAAACTACCTAAGGCAAGAGAAAATTCTAGCAAATGCAGCAGAGGCAACAGTCCATACAGCTCACACAGGGCTCCTCCTACAATCCAGAGAGAAAGAAACTTCTAATTCACAGAGCATTAGTAGAATATTCAGAGTACTGCCCCAGTAATGGCCCATGGCAAAAATGTACTCTAGTCCTGACTGATAAAGTCTACAAGCGAATCTTGAAAGGATAAAACTACAGCTGACCCTTGAATACAGGTTTGAAATGCACGAGTCCACTTACATGTGGGTTTTTTTCCAATAGCAAATACTACGGTATGACACAGTCCACAGTTAGTTCAATCTGAGGATGCAGCACCGGGGATACGGAGGAACTGGGGAGACAGTGGACCAACGGTGAGTTATGTGTGAATTGTTGACTATGCAGCAGGTCGGTGTGCTTAACCCCCGGGTTGTTTGGGGTCAAGTGTCTTTTTCCAAATACAACCGAATCCCAGAACAAAGCTGTGGAATATCGATAGGAAAATTCACAGTAACCGGTGTCTAATTAAAATGTACCAGGCATACAAAGAAGCAGGAAAAGAGAGTCCACAATGAGGAGGGGGGAAAAAAATCAATCCATAGAAATAGATCTAAACGTAACAGCTAACAAAATAGTAAATAAGGAATAAAACAATTATAGCTGTATTCCATAAGTTCATATGATAAAGTAGAGAAATCCTTGATTACATGGAAAATATTTTAAACGCCTATGTTAAACTTCTAGAGATAAAAGATACAATGTCTGGAGTTCCCGTCGTGGCGCAGTGGTTAACGAATCCGACTAGGAACCATGAGGTTGCGGGTTCGATCCCTGCCCTTGCTCAGTGGGTTAACGATCCGGCGTTGCCGTGAGCTGTGGTGTAGGTTGCAGACACGGCTCGGATCCCGCGTTGCTGTGGCTCTGGCGTAGGCCGGGGCTACAGCTCCGATTCAACCCCTAGCCTGGGAACCTCCATATGCCGCGGGAGCGGCCCAAGAAATAGCAACAACAACAACAACAACAACAACAACAAAAAGACAAAAGACAAAAAAAAAAAAAAAGATACAATGTCTAATATGAAAACTGCAATCTATTAGCCTCAACTGGATAAAAGATTAACTTAAAAGACATAGCAGGGAGTTCCCGTTGTGGCACAGTGGTTAACGAATCCGACTAGGAACCATGAGGTTGCGGGTTCAATCCCTGCCCTTGCTCAGTGGGTTAAGGATCCCGCGTTGCCGTGAGCTGTGGTGTAGGTCGCAGACGTGGCTTGGATCCTGCGTTGCTGTGGCTCTGGCGTAGGCTGGCAGCTACAGCTCCAATTAGACCTCTAGCCTGGGAACCGCCATATGCCGTGGGAGCAGCCCAAGAAATGGCAAAAAGACAAAAAAACCCCAAAAAAACAAAAAAAAAAATAGCAGCATAAACTATCCAAAATTAAATTCAGAAAAAAGATTGAAAACAATGAGTAGAGAATTAGCAGACTGTGGGACAACTTTGATCAAATACATGTACTTAGAGTCCTTGAAAGGGGAGGGCAGAAAGACTATTTAAAGAAATAATGACCACCGGAGTTCCCATGGTGGCTCAGTGGTGATGAGCCCAACTAGTAAACGTGAGGACCCAGGTTCTACCCCTGGCCCTGCTCAGTGGGTTAAGGATCTGGCAATGCCGTGAGCTGTGGATTGGTCTCAGATACAGCTCAGATTCTGAGTTGCTGTGGCTGTGGCTGTGGCTGGCAGCTATAGCTCTGATTCAACCCCTAGCCTGGAACTTCCATATACAATGAGTGAGGCCCTAAAAAGACCAAAAAGAAAAAAAAAAGGGAATGACCAGAAATTTTCTGAATTTTATTAAAACTAAATTTCCTAATCCAAGAAATTTAGCAAACTCTAAGCATGAAAGCTACACCAAGGCATATCATAATCAAATTGCTTAAAACCAGTGATAATGAAAAAAAATTAAAAGCAATCGGAGGAGTGGAGTTTCTGCTGTGGTGCAAAGGGTTAATGATCCAGCTCGTCTGTGTGGAGGTGCTGGCCATAGCCTTGGCCTGGCACAGTGGGTTAAATATCTGGTGCTGCTTCAGCTGTGGTGTAGGTCTCAGCTCTGGCTTGGGTTCGATTTCTGCCCTAGGAACTTCCATATGCCCCAGGGGGTGGCCAAGAAACAAAACAAAACAAAAAACAAGCAAACAAAAACAACAACAACAACAAAAAAAAAAGCAGACAGAAGAAAAAGACCACAATCTATACAGAAGGGGGAAAAATATAAGAATAATTGCAGATTTTATGGAAAACAATGCAAGCCACAAGACAGTGGATCAATATCTTTAAAGTTCTGAAGGAAAAAAAAAATTATCAACCTAGAATTTAAAAACCACAAAAAAACTGTTACAAATGCAGGTTAAATGAAGTTTCTGGCAGGCACATAAAAGCTAAAGAAATTCATCACAGCAGTCGAAACAAAAGAAATGTTTAAAAGTTCTTCTGACAGAAGGAAAATGATACTAGAAAGAAAGCTGAAGCAACGTAAAGACTTAAAGCTCTAGATATAGTTCTTAGGTGAGAATCAAAGACTTTTTTCCCCTTATTTAAAAAATCTATCTGAAAGATCATCGACTGTTTAACAAGAAAACAGTGAAATGTATATGATGCATTGTAGGGTTTATAAGTAGAAGGAACATGTACGACAGTAATAGCATGATGTCCTGGAGGTGGGAAAAAGACGTGTCCTGGAGCTCCCGTCATGGCTCAGAGGAAGCGAACCTGACTGGTATCCATGTGGTTGCAGGTTCGATCCCTGGCCTTGCTCAGTGGGTTAGGGATCCGGTGTTGCTGTAAGCTGAGGTGTGGTTCACAGACTCAGCTTGGATCTGTGTTGCTGTGGCTGTGGTGTAGACCAGCAGACCAGCGGCTACAGCTCCAATTTGACCCCTACCCTGGGAACCTCCATATGCTGCAGATGTGGCCCTGAAAAAAAAAAAAGTGTCCTATCACAAGGTTTTTGTTTTTATTTATTTATTTATTTTTGTCTTTTTTTTTTTTTTTTAAGGACCACACCCAGGGCAAATGGAGGTTCCCAGGCTAGGGGGTGAATCAGAGCTGTAGCTGCCAGCCACAGCCACAGCCACAGCAACTTGGGATCTGAGCCGTGTCTGTGACCTACACCACAGCTCTTGGCAACACCGGATCCTTAACCCACTGATGGAGGCCAGGGATCGAACCCGCAACCTCATGGTTCCTAGTTGGGTTCATTAACCACTGAGCCACAGTGGGAACTCCACAAGGTTTTTATACTAAATGTGAAAATGGTCCATTATCACTTGAAATTTGACTGAAATAGCTATGTACTATAAACCCCAAAGTAACCCCTAACAAGCCATCAAAGGAAATCAAATGGAACCCTAAAAAGTACTCACTCCAAAAGAAAGAAAAATACATTTTAAAAAAAGGAACAAAGAAGAGATGGGTAACTAGAAGACATATTGCAAGACGGCAGATTTAAACCCAACCATGTCCGTGAACACTTGGAAATAAACCAGGTTTTTTTCCCCTATCCGCTTAGGCCAATAAACAAGCTAACTTTTATCTCCTATTAGCATTAAATTTCCCTCCCAAAGTTGTGCAGGGGAAGATTGGAAACTTGAACTAATCATAACAGCAAAAGGAGCTTGGCACTGATTCCTTTCTGACGTCAGCATTTCACAGAACGATGCCTGTCAAGTTCAGCCAAGAGACACGGCGCTGCAGGCGCTTTTCCTTCTGCTCGGAGCTGGGCGCTCGCGCATAACTGCGTGGCTGCAGCCAGACATCGCGGGCAGCAGGCATTCGACAGGGCTTTCTCTCCCCCGAGGCTGGGGCTTGGGAACACGGCTGTAAGCTCTTTCCTCTGCCTGCCCAAGCCTCAAGGAAACTCTGCTGACTTTTGACCAAACTCGCCTGCTTGGTCATTGGTGTCGCTCCTTGCTGTCCACTGCTTGGGACACCCCGGCTACCCCGTGGGGTCATCGTCCCTCACTCTGCTCCCCTCCCTCGGAACAAACGTGCTTCTTTTCACGTCCGAGTTTCCAGGCTCAGGGTCTTGTCCGACGAGGTGTCTCCTCAGAACTCTCACCTGCCGACCCCATCCGCTTAGTTCATGCTCGTTCATTCTTTAGATCTTAATTCAAACGTCCGCCACTGACCCCTCTACCCCCCTCCCAGATTCTTGTCACTTTTGTGTGTGTGTGTGTGTCTTTTTGCCATTTCTTGGGCCGCTCCCGCCGCATATGGAAGTTCCCAGGCTAGGGGTCGAATCGGAGCTGTAGCCGCCGGCCTACACCAGAGCCACAGCAATGCTGTGCAACCGAGCCGCGTCTGCCAGCTACACCACAGCTCACGGCAATGCTGGATCGTTAACCCACTGAACAAGGCCGGCGACCGAACCTGCAACCTCATGGTTCCTAGTCGGATTCGTTAACCACTGTGCCACGATGGGAACTCTGATTCCTGTCACCTTTTGAAACCATATACTGTGGGGTGTGATTATTTGGATGGCAGGGGCAAAAGAAAAGACAAATAATTGCATTTTTCACCTCCTCTGTTAAAGCAGCCCAATCTTGCTAACTGGTCCCTCCCACCCACCCCCACCTTTTAAGGGCGTTCCTGACCTTTGTGCAGCTTGGGGTAATCCATGGAGGAAAGACTGGGGGAACAGGTAAGCCTGGAAGACCCGCACTGGGGGTGGACAGTCCTGGGGGGATCAGAAAGTGGACACAGACGACCAGAGCTTAGGCACAAAAATGAGGGATGGGCACAGGGTGTGTGCTGGGGTTGGGAGGAATCTGGGTCGGGCCTGGAAAACAGGGTGTGCAGAGAGGCCCTGGGTCAGTGTGGGATATGACGGGTGGGGGGGAGAGCCACAGGGAAGGGAAAAGAGAAAAGCGAGATGCGTGTCTGTGGGCTGTGACCTGAATCGCAACTGTCACCCTTCAAGAGGCCCCATCAGGAAGAGACGTTGCTCTAGGTGGCGCTGGGGTCGCTGTGCTTCTCTCCAGGAGCAGGAGGGCGTGTAGAGGCTGGGCAGCATGCGCAGTGCAGGGCACCATGCCTGGGGCCCAAGTGCTTGGGTACCATGTCCGTTGCCCCTCCTTGGGGTAGGGCAGCCCCAGTTTCTTTTGGGGCCGGACCCTCTGCCCCGCTCTCAGGGCACAGGCTGCTCCGGGAGCTGGCGCCACCCCCACGGCTGACGCTGAGCCCGGGGCGTAGGCCTGTCTGTCTGGGCACCACATCCTCTGGACAGGGGGCGTCTGGGCCAGGGACCTGCGTCCCCTTGTGGCCAGTGAGGGTCATGCAGGGAAAAGAGACCTGCTCTTCTGTGACTGCGGGACTTGGGTGTGAGGATGAAGCCAAAAGACGGCCAAGCAGGGCTGCAGTGAGGAGAGTCACCGGGTCTCAAGGGCAGTGTTTGCACCCCAGCACCGATCCCCAGCTCCGCTAGCCCCGGGCTTTTTCACGACGTGAACCTGTCACTACCCCCCCTTATTTTTTGCTTCTGATGGTGCAAGTTGGGTTTTTGGCCACTTGGACTTGAAAGAGTTCTGAGTTATAGAACCTTCGACTTATATTTGTGCTGCATTTGGGATTCAGTCATATCTCCACAGCTGAACTGCATAAGGACAGGGTCTGGGCTTTTTTTGTTGTCGTTTTGTCTACTCTGTCCCTTTCACCTTGTGCAGCGTCTGGAATACATGCTGCATGAGCGATTAAGTGCATCCTGTTTAAACACATTGTTTTGTGACTGGTTGTTGTCTGCTTCCCTGCTAGACTTTAAGCTCTCTAAGAACCAGGATTTCGTTTGTTTCGCTTGTCTTGAGCTCCCAGCCTGGTGCACAAGGTTTGGAATATTTTAGGTACTCCATGAATTTGGCAGAATGATTGAACAAATACGGGAAAAAAAATATGAAGCCAAACCAGAGCAAGAGCCAGTTTACTTGGTTTTTGTGAATTGATTTCCCAGAGATATATACTTAATGCCTCTAAAGGGATTAAACCTGTGAAACCTTAATTCTTACGACAGATTTGGGAAGCGAGAATGAATCAAGCATAGCTACCATTCTTTCATCTCCACTATTTTATACCATCGAAAGAAATGGTAACTATTGTCGTTACTAGACTGTTATGCTTCCTCGACCTAAGAAGGCCTAATTTTGTGTATAAGAGTTTAAAAGAAAGGAACGGTTAACATAACATGTAGTTTGTATATTTGAAGTATCTGGAGAAAAACAACTGAGACACTATGGTAGTTACCATATCAAAAATTAAGGCAAACATTCAAGCTCCATAAGCTATATTTCTTGATCATTTTAAATTCTAACTAAGAAGACAAAGAAATAAGTATCCACTAAAGACCCCAGCAAGCCCACAAACGATTCCAGTTCACACTCACTCACGGACCCGCACAAGCAATGACTCTATTCTGAGAACAGGAAGAAAATGTTTTCATCATTTCCTCTCCCTGTTTAAACGGGTGAGTCAACAAAGAAGACAGTTTTCTGGAAAAGACCTGAATGGCATGAGTTCCCCGAGCCATCTTTAGGGCTGTGGTTCCAGGAACGTGGGGTCTTGCCTGGGCATCTGTCGTCAAGGCAGTGCTGGTGAGCTGGCTCCTGATGGGAGCAAAGGCATGGCTTTCCCAGCTAGACCAGACCCAACCTAGACCCAAACCCAGAGTCAACAGGAGAGAACAAATAGAATTTCCCTTTGCTGGTGTGTGATGTTTTCTCTCGTCTGTTCCTCCCTTTTGCCCCCCGGTAAGTGAAATGACCCATTGCATTAAAAGTTGAGCATAAGAGTCAACGTCAGATGCGTAGAGTCTCAGGTTTCTTAGGCTGAGTTTTACCAACTATGTAATGCGTGACGGTCTTGGAGATCATGAGAGTCAACTTGCATTCGAATGAGTTCCAAAGACTTGAAAAAGTTTTGAAGCAAGAACTTTCGTTTTAATGAACTCACGGTTAGAAAACAGGGCTGAGAGAAACAACTCACATTCGCTTTGTGGTGAATGACAGGAGAAAGGACTGAACTCGGAACGGAGGGGCCGTTTCCTTCTTCAGGTTGACTTCCAGAGTGAAGGCCTGAGAAGAGGTTCTGACGTCAGGATGGAAGAAAAGTGTGGCCTCTCAGTCGCCGTCCAGCGTGACCTCCCTTCCACAGAAAACAATTATGAACCTGTAAATGGACTCTTTTTTAAAGAGTTGAAGTAGTTCACAGGAAGCTGTTGAGACTAGATCAACAGCACGTGGTGGGGAGGGTTCTCCGCTATGGTGTTTATGTGTCCGCCCCACAGACTCCTTCATCGTGGTATTTACCCGAGAGGGTTTTACTTATGCTGCTGAACGGATAGAGCGTCTACCATTTTAACATCACTTTGTATACTTCCTAAATGGCTAGTGTACCATGAGCACATAGTATTTGTCCCAGATACATCTCAGGTGCTCATTACGTATTGAAATAAGAGGGTGTTGATTTGTTTTAGCAAGTGTTAGTTAATGATGTCTCTAAATTCCCATCCGGCTTTTGGGTAAGAGTAACTGGTTGTGATTTAATGTGTTTATCCCTCTGCAATCACATACGTGGAGAACCCACAGTTGTCTGGAACCCACTGAACAGCCTTTTAATGCTACACTTAAACACCCTTTAACTTACACTATACTTTCAATAGCCTTGGCTTATGGTTCTTCCCAAGCTTCATACGCAGGGAAGGCTGCTTCCTCATGTGTCACTTTCTCCGGGTGAGTTTTACAAATTAAAGAGGAAAAGAAACTCAACACAGCATTGTTAATCAACTCTACATCAATACAATTTTTAAAAAAATCTATTTTTTTCAAAAGACAGTTAAAACCTGATCATTTTATCATCAACTAATGCTTTTAAATATGAATCCATGGGATAAATATAGGGGAAATTAGACTACTTAGTTACCCAATTATCAGTATCAGTTCTTTTTTACTAAAATGAATGTTTGGGGTTTTTTTGTTTGTTTGTTTTTTACTTTTTAGAGCTGCACCTGCAGCATATAGACATTTCTGGGCTAGGAGTTGAATCAGAGCTGCAGCTGTCAGCCTACGCCACAGCCACAGCAATGCTGGATCCAGGCCACATCTGCAACCTACGCCTCAGCTTATAGCAAGGCCAGATCCTTAACCCACTGTTTGAGGCAAGGGTTGGAACTGGCATCCTCATGGACACTATGTGGGATTCTTAACCTGCTGAGCCACAGTGGGAACTCCAAGAGATTTTTTTTTTCTTTTTTGTCTGCGCCCGTGGCATATGAAAATTCCTGGGCCAGGGATCAAATGTAAACCTCAGCTTCGACTTATGCCACAGCTGCGGCAACATTGGATCCTCAACCCACTTGGCCACGGTGGGAATTCAGATATATTTTTTCCTAGAGTCTTGACAGTGATAGAACTTTTTCTCTTAAGCCTGCAGTTGTCCTGAGAGTTTGCCATCCCTGATTTTAACCCTATTGATGGGCAGTGTAAGGAGGCTGAGCTGTATGGTGGGTCGCATTCTCCGAAGATGGTCACCACAATCTATCCCAGCCCTTACGAGGGACGTGACAGCATCTTCTTGTCAAGAGGCGGCATCTCTGCTTCCTCCCCTTGCATGCGATGAGCCGGTGACTCTGGGGGAAGTGACCCTATGTGATTTCTGAGCCTGGCATGAAAGGCAGTGTCGCTTCTGGCTAGTGCTTTTGGGATACTTGATCTTGAAACACAACTACCATGTTCAAAGAAGCCCAGGCCACACGGAGAGGCTTTGTGTGGGTTCTCTAGAGCAGAACTTTGGCTAACATCCAGCCAACAGCTGTAATTAATGGGCCATGTGAATAAGAAGCCTAGACAGTGACTCCAGCACCAAAAATTGTCCAACTACATGAGAAGAAACTCTAAGAGAGAATTCCTCCCCTGAGTTGAGTAAACCTTCAGAATTGTGAGTGTTGATAATGGTAAAATGATTGTGGTTGTCTTAAGACACTCCGTTTGAGGGAGACTCATGATGCAGCAATAGATAACGGGAATAGGACGGAATGAATTTCTCATCATCTTTTGTGTGTAAGTATTCACAGCATCCCCTGTTTGGGGGTAGGTTGCTTCTTGATCACAAAGCATCAAACTATGGAAAGACAAGTCAGACTGGGACGCCAGTGATGCAGCAGAGTCAGTAGTTACCTTATCTCTCAGGGCAATCAACACTGTTGGGAAAAATAGGAAAGCCTGACAAAATTAGAGGGATATGTTAAAAAACAAGCATATTAAAAAAAAAGCCAGTTATAAACAATATGAAAACCATAATGTCACTTTTGGTGAAGTTTGTGTGTGTGTGTGTGAGTGTGTGTGTAACTGAGCTCAGTGAGGGCATAGGTTTTTGTCTCTCTTTTTTTCATGCAGTACCCTCAACCTTAGAACAGTGTGGCACAAAGGCTCAATAAGAACATAGTGAATGAATACATGAATGTAAACAAATCTGGCAGAGTGAGAACTATCATTTACCTCTGTCAGATACAGCTCCATGTGGGCTTTTTTTCTTCCTTGTTTTTCCTAAATTCTCTACCACAATTACAGATTGCTTCTAAAAGTCCATTGTGTTTTATTATGGGATAAGAAAAGCTTTCAAATAGCTACATATAAGCATATATTCAAATACTTCTAAGCAAAATATCCTCATAGGGAAAAAAAAAGATTCATTATTAAAAAAAAAAAAAACAACAACTCTCAAGAGAAGGTTTTGCATTGTGTGGGCAGGACCAATGATAAATGCAGACTTTCTTAGTTCCTATATGGATCCTCTACAAGCTATCATGGAAACACAGGTTTCTGTCAAGGATTTTGGAATAAATTAGTCCACTCGTTTTACTGTCTTATTATGATCTCTTTATTTAGCTCAGCTGGGACTCCTTTTGTCTGCCAATTAAAAAACATCAGATGCGCACGTTATGCCGAAGAAGCCCCCTGAGAGAAAGTCTCTTTCCACTGCAGTTGTTCAGATTTAGCGTGGAAGCTAGATTTCACTTTGCTTGCAGAGTCTGATTGACCCCCTGGTGATTACCTCGCAGGCTGTGTGGAGAAGGGTCCTCAGGTTATGATTATGCCTGGTTGATTAGCAATGTCTGCCATGGTTCACATATGGAGGAGAAGGGGCTTGATTGCCTACTGTAAATGACTGGATCAGTAATTGCTGTGGTAATATCTTGTATCAGGCCCTCCCTACTCCTTTACAAGCTCTTGATCCTAATGAGCTTCTCACAGTGAGTTCAGAATGTAATTGGCAGGAGTTCCCGTGACTAGTATCCTTGAGGACGCAGGTTCAATCCCTGACTTTGCTCGGTGGGTTAGGTATCCGACGTTGCCATGAGCCTCCGATCCTGTGTTGCTGTGGCTGTGGTGTAGGCTGGCGGCTACAGCTCTGATTCAGTCCCTAGCCTGAGAACCTCTATATGCCACAGGTGTGACCCTAAAAAGACAAAAGGCAAAAAAAGAGAATGTAATAGGAAGAATAATGGCCCCTAAAGATGTCCAGATCCTAATCCTGGGAACTGGGATGAAAGCCAGTTCTGACTGAGATGAGAGATGAGGTGATCACAGACTGTCCCTTACCTGGCGGTGAGGTTGGACTTCTCTCTCCATACATTGTTGCTATGCGCATGTGTTATTCACGAGGCAAAGGGGAATTAGGGAGCAGATGGAATAAATGGCTAATCAGCTACCCTTAAAGTAGGCTGTTGACACTGGATTATCCAGGTGGGTCCATTTTAATCACAAGCTTCTTCAAGATGGAAGCAAGTCAGAAGAGAGTCGCGGGAGAGATGTCTCTAGAAAAGAAAAGCGGAGCCCTGGCAGCCTGAGGAGGACCCTGTGTCACGCTGCCGCTGCCGGTATGGAAGATGCAGGAAGGGAAGGGAGCGTCAAGGAAGCCAGGCTGGAGAAACTGGACGAGGGAAGGTAAGATATGCTCCCTTGAGAAATGCACCCGCCAGCACCTTGCTCTTAGCCCAACAGGAACCATATCCTATTTCTTACTGTAGGGAAGGGAAAATAATTTTCCCTCTAGCTTTCTGAGTTCTTGGCTAAGACCCCCGTATTAAAAGACAGAATAACGGAAGAACAAACAGAAGTGTATTAATGTGTGTTCTTCATGTAGGTAAACACCTTTTCCTGGGTATCTCCCAGGAAATAATGCAAATAATGCAGTACTCTGAGTAATGCAAAGAGGTAGCTGTAGAATTCAGGATTAAATCCCATCTTCATGGGGGAGAGGAGGGGGTGTGCATACCTCCTGGGAGAGAGTAACTTTTATGCAGGTGAGTGGGATCTTAGCGGCACAGGTGGGAGGTGTGATGGTCTGTGACACAGCTTGTCTGGGCATGGTGTCACCGCTCGCCTCCTCCTTGGCTGATGAAACTCCTGGTAAAGGGGATTGATGACCATTGGGTTTCTTTTGGAGGTTCTGTCTTCAGGCGGATGAGGGGAAATCAGAGAAAGCCTCTCGCTGCGTTTGCTCTTTTTCTAGGGTGTACAGTTCAAAATAATCCTTATGCCAACGTGGCATAGGAGGGGGAGGCATATTCTGTTCGTTTCTTAACATCAGGCCAGTAAGAGAATGCATTCGTGTTGCCTAAGCCGCCAAGTCTGTGGCACCGAGTTAGAGCTGCAGTGAAAAAGTGCTGCACAGAATGCGGGGCCATCTACCTCTGAAAGGGAAAGTGCTGTTCCCTGCGCTCTCCTCGGCTCCCGGTTCGCTGGCTTTCTGGATACCGCTTGACAGTTTGAGGCCAGTTTCTTCCAGCAGTTTGAGGATCCAGTCTCTCCATACATTGTGTTCAGTGTGTGAGAAGCAAACAGGTTTCATCGTTGCTGTTAAATGATCTGTATCATTTCCCTTCTTGCACATAATTCTCGTCTGTCCAGTAAGACCGCATTCATGGAACGAGTGTAGAACAATACGAACTCATTTGAAATCATGGTGGTGCTTTGGAATGTCTGGGAAGAGAGAGAAATGTTAGCTGGAATTATTGGCTCTGGCTTGGAGGAAAAACTAAAATCACTTCATATTAAAAAAAATGTGCCCTTTATTGAGAATCAGCTATTGCGTCACATACATGATCTCATTTAGTCTTAAGGGCAACCTTTAAGGGGGGAACTGCTGTCTTCATTTTCCACACGGAGGCTCAGTTCAGGAATTGACCTGTCAGGGTTCCCGTGGGTAGGACCGTGAAAGCCCCGTTGATGGGTCAGATAACATTGTCCTTGGGGGTAAAAAGATCTTTTGGAGGAATTGCTGGCCAACCCTTTCCCTCCAGCTACGGGAACGTGCAGATGATTCTCCTTACTTTTAAGAACTAAGTGGCTTTAAGAGGCAATGGCACTACTATTTAATTACAGCCAAAGCAGTGTCTACAGCAGTGCTTCTAAAATTTCATCACATTTCAGAAGCACCTGGGGAACTTAAAAAAAAATCCTAACATCCAGGTCACACTGCACACCAATTAAATCCTAAGCTCCTGGAATGGGTTTAGACACCAGTGTTTGTTTGTTTTGAAGCTTCTAAGGTTTAGGAACTTGGGATCAGTAACCAGGGACTTCATTTGTGAAATGAGATAAGGTTCTCTAAACACAGATTGATTTGAATGGATTTTGGATTCCTGAGTCTGTTGGTGAATTTCTTAACTTGCTTTTTTCGTGTGTTTGTTATTCTTCTAATGCCTGCATTCTTTGTACTGTCTCTATTCGTATCACTGAAACATGTCTAAATAAAAGTCTGTCTTTCTAGTCTTTGACTATGAAGGTGGTCATTTTATATTGACATCAAGACAAAAACTCAGAAGCAGGAAAACCTTTTAAAATGTAGTGTAAATAAAGGAAATCCAAACAAAGACACTAGCAGCCTTGTGTTCAGGGTAGAAAACTCAGAGCCTCAACAGGGCCCGGCAGGAAATCCAAATAAATAAAAGAGACAAGGGTTTTTAAAGAGTGAACGGCGGTGGGGGTGGGGGGGAAGGAGAGAGTATGAATGGGGGGGTGCTGGCTGCTGGCGGGGGGGAGGGAGGGGAGCAGAGGACGACAGAGCACAGGGAGTTCCTAGTTGCCAGATCTCCCAAGTTTTTGAAAAGCTAGAAATTAAGCTTTTGGGGGGGAGGGTGGATCTTTTAAGGCTGCCCTCGCAGCACATGCAAGTTCCCAGGCTAGGGGTCGAATCGGAGCTGTAGCCACCGGCCTCCACCACAGCTCGGCGCAGTGCCCGGTCCTTAACCTAAAGAGGGAGGTCAGGGATTGAACCCACAACCCCATGGTTCCAAGCTGGATTCGTTTCCACTGCGCCACGACTGGCACTCTGAAACTAGGCGTTTTTAAGTCTCAGTCTCTCCGTCTCTCTCGCTCTCTCTCTGCTACAGATAGAGGTATAGATACAGATATTATAACATTATCAGTGATTGCTCAAAGAAATTAAAAACACTGTGTGAGGGACAGGGTATCAGCAAGCAGTGGATGAGAACCCAGGAAAACCGAGTTTGTTTATATTTGAGGGGAAACTGGCGACAGTATTTACTTAGACGAGGCAGGATGAGAATGAAGGAATTGCAGAATTCTAGGTTTCTGCTTTTGTCTCTTGAGTCTAGTCATTATCTATGAAACTCAGAGGGGGCATTCCTTGTTCTTTGTGGCTTATTTGCAAAGCAAGTGTGGAGCCAACTCACTTTCTCTGACCTTCTCCTCCCCTCCCAGTTTTCCTTTCCTTCTGTGCGTTGCTTTTAATTACCTGTAATAACACAGACGGGTTGCAGCTGACGACTTCTGAAGTCTTGAGATGAGTCAATCCCATGAGATCAACAGTGGCTAGAAGCATCAGGAATTTCTCTTTTTTTAAATTCTCTTAGCCACGGAATTGGGAAAGTGCAGTTTCTCAGTAAACGTAACTGCTGTTTTCTGTTCAGCTCCACCTCTGCTCAGTTTCCTGACGTTTGTTAATGGCAAACTCTTGTTTCCCTGTAATTAAAGTTATAATCAAAAAGGACAGTTGACCTTAGCTCCTTGTGTCGTAAGCACAGCGGGGGCTGCCCGAGGGTGAAAAGGAAGAAGCGATGAGAACTCATTTTTAACATCCTAGGATTTGATAGCTGGTGGGGATAAAAATACGGCTGGATGTGCCCCCCTTTGTACGACGTGGTAAATCTAAAACGGTTTTGAACTGGGGAAGAGAGGAGTTGTCTATTTTGAAAAACATAAGTGTGGCTATTTTGAGGGAGACGTTTTATTTGAATAAAACATATTTAAATTATATTATAAATCTGTTTCATGTATGGAATATAGCACTTTTTTGGAGTAGCTGTCTTCATTTTTTAATGTATAGTGTTTTTCATGGGTGTGTAGTTGACTGACAGTGTTGTGTTGGTTTCAGGTGTCCAGCCAAGTTTCTCAGTTACATATGCTTCAGATTCTGCTTGTTAGAGGTTATCTCGGGATGGCGAATGTAGTTTCCTGAACTGTGCAGCAGGCCCTTTCTGTTTATCCGTTTTACATACAGAAGTGTAGATCTGTTAATCCCCAACTCCTGATGTATTCCTCCCCCCCGCCCCTCAGCAATATAACACTTGTTGTAGATGGGGAGATTCCTGGAAACCGGAAGCTGGTTGCGTCAAGATTACCTGTTCGTTCCTTGTGGTTCCTTTCTGCTTCATTTCTAACGAAGTCCATGAAAGTGGCTTCTGTCCTCCTCCTCTTACGGATGGTGTTCCTCAGTGAAGGATCTTGAGATTCACCTCTGCTCACCGTCTTGGGCTTTTTCCAGATGCAATTCTAGAGCCTCGGACCAGAATGAAAACTGGAAGATAAATCTGTCTCCCTGTAAACATCCTTGTTGTTTTCAAGACATTTTCACATTTGGTCCTTTAAAAGCACCATGCAGGAGTTCCCGTTGTGGCTCAGCAGAAACGAATCTGTCGAGCATCCATGAGGACGCAGGTTCAATCCCTTGCCTTGCTCATTGGGTTAAGGGTTCGGCATTGCCATGAGCTGTGGTGTAGGTCTCAGAAGCGGCACGGAACCCGAGTGCTATGGCTGTGGTGTAGACCAGCAGCTACAGGTTTGATTCGACCCCTAGCCTGGGAACCTCCATATGCCTCGGGGGTGGCCCTAAAAAAGCAAAAATAAATAAAAAGTAAAAGCACTGTGCAAGGGCAGGAGAGAAACTCTTATCCTGTTTAACAAATGATTAAGTAGAATCTTTGAAGACAGAAATACAAGGCTACATAACTTCGACCCGGAAACATAATGATTCCACAGCTCCATTGAGATTCTACAGATTCTCTAGCAGACTCTTAGCTAAAGGTTGAAGAGAGAGGAATTCCTGTCGTGGCTCAGTGGTTAATGAACCCAACTAGTATCCATGAGGTTGCAGGTTCGATCCCTGGCCTTGCTTAGTGGGTTAAGGATCCGGTGTTGCTGTGGCTGTGGCACAGGCCGGCAGCTACAGCTCCAGTTAGACCCTTAGCCTGGGAACCTCCATATGCCTTGGGTGCTGCCCTAAAAAGACAAAAAATAAAAGATTGAAGAGAGAACTTGGCAAAGTTCCTGTCTGATTTTAAAATTCAGGATATTTTTATCATGTGTATCACAATTTACTCAAATAACTTGAACAGTTTTCTGTTTGTATTTTAGTGTTTACGAAATCATGCAGCTATTTTTAAACGATTTGGTATTTATTTTGGACTCCAGAGTTGATCACCACTGCACTTTTCCACTGGCCAGCTCTTTCTGTGTTCGCTGCTTATCGTGACTGAGACCAGGTGAGGGGAGACTTGAGGAAGATAACTCGGTAATTACTGGTGTTATTCAGCATTTGATAGACGCTTTTTCGGGAATACTTAAGGAGAGTGCTTAGGGCTGATGCACATGCCACTGAAATTACAGTCTTTCTTAACTCACAGGAAAACCATTCTTTTTTTTTTTTTTTGATATAAAACAACTCTGAGCTGGAATGTATAATTGAAGACTCTGACTACGCCTTTTTCTTCTTCCAAAGCACTTTCACATATGTTATCACTACAGTCCTTGAGTGGGAGGATCATCTTATCTACAGTTCCTCCAGTTCTGAGACTAGGAAAAGGAGAGGCTGCAATTGCCCCGTGTCATGTAGATAATTAGTGGCAGACCAAGAACCCTAACTGCATTCCACTTTGCCTGCCAAGCTTGCTTGCTGCCTGCTGGCATGACCAGAGAGTGACGACGGTGGCCAGCCAGCTAGCATTTTAATATTTGAGCAAAATAAGCATCTGTATTCCTTACTTAGGTGTCGGCTCCCAGCTCCTTTCCATCTGTGTCCCTACAAAAATTCCTTGACTCTTAGATCTGAGAAGCTCCCTTTTTCTTTTATTTCCATATGAAAGTTCCCAGGCTATGGGTTGAATCGGAGCTACAGCTGCTGGCCTGCACCACAGCCATAGCAACGTGGGATCCGAGCTCCGTCTGCATCCTACACCACAGCCCATGGGAATGCCCGATTCCCGACCCACTGATTGAGGTCGGGGATTGAATCTGCATCCTCATAGACTTGTTTACGCTGCACACAATGGGAACTCCTTAGGAGTTTCTTTTTGGTTGAAAACACTGTCTACTCTCACATCAGAGTCCTCATTATCTATAATACCTCTTGGTTTATATTTAAGTTAGCTCTCCAGTATGCCATTTCATCTGACTTTGTGTATTTAACTCTACTTTTGCCGATAGAACAAAATGTTTATAGTAGGCACTGTCGTATTTTCCTGTGTGCATTCTTGCATTCAACAGCATGTTTTATTTTGCGGCTATTGACCAAAGGCGCATCTTCACCCCGTGGCTTTCATCTCTTCCACTGCTACCACTTAGGCGGCTGCTGTGGCTCTTGCATTGTCTGTCCAGGCCCAGGTCTCAGCCCAGCCGCCGCTTCAGGCCCTGTGTCTCCCCAGGAAGGCCCCAAGATGGCTCTGCCTGCCTCTGCCAGCGGTGCCCAGGGCTCTGAGCCCTTGTGGGTGGGGGCTGCCACTGCTTGCAAGTAACTCCTCTTCTCATGCCTCTGTTCCATTGTCCCGCCAGACTTTGTTACAGAGCACAAGTTTAAAAATAGTAAGAATTTGGAGTTCCTGTCACGGCTCATTGTTAACAAACCTGACCAGTACCCGTGAAGATGCAGCATTGCCATAAGCTGCAGCGTCGGTTGCAGACACAGTTCATATCCTGCATTGCTGTGGCTCTGTGTAGGCTGGCAGCTGAAGCTCTGATTCAACCCTTAGCCTGGGAACTTCCACATGCAGCAGGTGTGGCCCTAAAAAGACCAAAACAAAGAAAAAAAAAATTGAAGACAGCAGAGCAGAGCGTGAAAGCAAGTGCAGAGCCCTGTGCAAATGCGCGGACGACTCGCCCTTGGGGCCACAGCCCTGACCATCAGGTCTTTCGGGGCAATTGCTCCACCCCTAAAATCAGATGGTAAGAACCCCTCGGTCTCCACTGCCTTCCTGGCTTTGTGACCCTGTCCAGCCTCAGTCGCACCCGCTCTTTTCTCCAGTCTGGTTATTGGCCTCGGTCTTGGATGTCACCTTTTCTAGCCTCCTGCTTATACTGCAGCTTTGAGGCTATTGGCCCGCCCCCCCCAGCAATTAGTCCTGTGTATTGACTTTCTTCTGTTGCCATTCCATGAACTCTTACTATTTCACTCTTCTTTGTCCCTCATGCCTGCTGCCTGGCATCATTTGGCAGGTAAAATACCTGCATACCTGACTTTGTTTCAGGCTCTGCTTTCAAGAGAAGCCAGATTCTAATAGTACAGTGCTTGGAGGTAAGATTTTTTGATGGGGCTGATTTTACTCAGACGATGGTTAACCAGAACTCTAACTGTGCTGGCAGCCCCGTTTTCAGGCACCGACATTCAATCATTCATTCATTCAACACTTTCACCGACTACTTACTCTGTGCCAGGCACGGAAAAGTAGGAAACAAAACACAAAAATGCCAGGCACGGAAAAGTAGGAAACAAAACACAAAAATGCCTTGGAGATACCCCTGTGGCTCAGTGGGTTAGGAATCCGATTGCAGTGGATTGGGGGGCTGCAGGGGTGCCAGTTCGATCTCTGGCCCCAGGCAGTGGGTTAAAAGATCTGGTGTTGCCACAGCTGTGGCTCAGACTCAGTCCCTGGCCTGGGAACTTCCATAAGTCTTGGGTACAGCCATTTCAAAACAAAACAAAACAAAAAACCTGCCGTTGTGGTGCTCTCATGAACAGTGTTACGGAAAGCAAGCAAGCAAGCAGAGGAGGACGTCGTGAAAGTGGGAGGAGATTTGTAATTTTAAGGAAGACATCAGGATCGGCCGCCCTGGAACAGGCTTCAAGGACTGGGGGAGCCTTGTTGAGACTTGAGAGAAGAGGATTCTAATTGAAGGCGAGGACCAATGCAAAAGCCCTGGAGTGGTAGACACCTGACTGGGGTTTGGAAGCAGCTGGAAGCCAGCACAGCTGGAGGACCGTGGTCTGGGACAGAATTACCTGAGACGAGGTAGAGAAGCAAGGCCAAATCTAGTAGGAACGTAGAAGGCATTGTTAGAACTTTGGTGTTTCCAAGGGAAACATGGACAGATTTTCTGCAAAAGAGGGACTTGATCAGCTCCATTTCCGGATGCGGCAGAGCCGGGCAGGTGGAAAGCTGTCCGACTGGGTACCACACACTGAACCAGTTTTCCTGATTTTTTTCTCCTGACTTTCAAATAATTGTAAGCAGACTTTCTAAATGTTTTTCATTTGGTGAGCTATTCAAACTTGACTCCTAACATGGGCCTGCCGCTCTTTGATTTCTTGATGAGAAATGCCTTTTGGAACATTTTCATTCAGCAGTAAATGTAAATTATATATGCCATTGTCTTTATTCAAAAGAGATTCTGTTGTTTACGGGTGGCAGTAGTTTACATCAGTCACAGCCCTCATTGTTTGAAGACTCGCTTACTTGTAGCATATACATAATTATTCTCGTTGTTTGGAAATGCATTGCTTCCACCCATTTGAATCTGCATTTTGATTTTTCTTTCTGTTTTGCAATCAGATAATGTTTTCTTGCTAGCCAAGTATGTAGGCAAAATCTAAACTGAACTGTTTCAGCTGAGAGGTGGGACATGAATATAACATGAGATTTTCTATGGAATGAGTTATTCTTTGCCCTAATGGAGTTAAGATGGCATAAAATTAGTTTCCTGGGTCTTGAGTCAATAGTGGTTTTGTTCGAAGTTGTGAAGATCATTTGAAATAAAGTCACTGAATCATTCAGAGAAGGCATCTTTCCCAGAACTCTGAATAAGTGCTGACAACAAGCAATGGACTAGTATTTACTTGCGACCAGAAGGTACAAACGACCTATATCAACCATTCACCCCCTACCCCGCTGCTCTTGCCCTTCTCTTCCTCTTTTTATGCTTCAGATCCTTTCTTCTTGCGTTAGACTTTGCTCTCTTCCTACAAACCACCCATGCTTACACGTCCCCCAGATTGGAGTCGGGCAGGGAATGGGGTCGCGGTTACAGGCTGGACACATTGTTCCAATGTGCCTTGTCCTTTCACCTTAAGCCCCGTCGCAATGCTAGTGACACATTCCCCAGTGCCCAGAGAACGTTTCCACGAGAGCCAAATGCTTTCCTTGCTAGGCTAGATTAATGACCTGTGAAATCTGCTGTGCAAAATCCTCTAAAAAGGGTATAAAATTAACTCATGCTCTTGAACAATTTTACATCAAGGTAGCAGTTGAAAATTTTTCCTGCTGTTAGGCTGACTACTGTCAGCTCCCTGAGGACAGGGATTGGTGATCTTTGGTGTTTGTGCTTATTTCCTTAGCAGCAAACAAAATACCTAGCCAGCACTTGGTATTTCTTAAATAATGAACAAAGAACAAACTTTAAACAGAGCAGTGGGGTGTTTTGTTGTTTTTTTTTTTCTTTTTACAACTGCACCTGCAGCATATGGAAGTTCCCAGGCTGGGGGTTGCTGGATCCTTAACCCACTAAGCAAGGCCAGGGATCAAACCTGCCTCCTCACGGACACCGTATTGGGTTCTTAACCCACTGAGCCACAACAGAAAATCCTGGGGGTGTTTTGTGTTTTTTGTTTTTTTTTCTTAGGGTGGCGTGAACCTGCAGCATATGGAAGTTCCCAGGCTGGGGCCATATCAAGAGCTGCAGCTGCCAACCTACACTGCAGCCACAGCAAGACCAGATTTAAGCCTCATCTGCAAACTACACCATAGCTTGAGGTATCACTGGATCTTAACCTACTGAGTGAGGCCGGGGATCAAACCTGGATTCTCAAGGATACTAGTCAGGTTTGTAACCCCCTGAGCCACAGCAGAAACTCCTCCTGGGGTATTTTTAACTCAAGATATTTGGTGTATTAAAGACCTCCCTGAAAGGAGCTCAGTGATTTAGGACTTCACGTTGAGAAGTTGTTGAATCGGTTGGCTAATACCTGTCAAAAAGGACAGGTCTATGGAGTTCTCGTCGTGGCTCAGTGGAAACGAATCGGACTAGCATCCATGAGGACGCAGGTTTGACCCTGGCTTCGGCTCAGTGGGTTAAGGATCCGGCGTTGCCATGAGTTGTGGTGTAGGTCACAGATGTGGCTTGGATCTGGCGTTGCTGGGGCTGTGGTGCAGGCCAGCGGCCACAGCTCCTATTTGACCCTCATCCTGGGAACCATTCATATGCCATGGATGCGACCCTAAAAAAAAAGACAAAAAAAAAAAAGAAAATATGGTAACACCATATTTACGCAAAACTGAACAGTCACCTCTGGCTGTAGCTTTGAGGTGCACTGGATAGTACAGAATCATTCCATGCAACAGATGAACTTTTGTTTGTTCTATGGAAGGATATTTGGCAGTTAACTCATCTTGGTGGGCTCGTAGGGTTGAAGTCGCATTTAAAATACAACCTGAAATCCTGGTGTATTTCTTTCTTTCTTTCTTTTTTTTTTTTTTTTTTTTGCCCCAGAGCAGCCATTCACCGATCTCCTCTGACTGTGCCTTGATGTTGGTGAATGTGCTACCCTTCATGCTGCCACTCCAGCAGAGATGCAGTGATTCCAGCTCAGCCAACCAGAGCATCGTGTTCCCTGGGCTGCAGGTACTGGGTTAGGGATGGGCTCCGGAGCCAGTCAGAACCAATGAAATGCAATCACGCTTCGACTGACACGCTGGGAATGGGATCCTTCCACCTGGGCTCCAGAATGTTGTTACAAGGGTCCTGGCTCTCGTGGTGCTGCCGTGAAGGGAGAGTCTGATAATAAGGAATCTAACATGGAGGAGAATGGAATTGAAAGCGAGAAATAGGGTTAAATTTGGGTCATGAAAGTGTAATTTAAACTCTGGGTGAATCTCTACCTAAAGCCATACCTAGCTGTGGATTTTATAATATGAGCCACTAAATTCAATATTTATTTAAGTCATTTTATGATGGGTTTTTGATCTTTTATAACTAAAAGGGTTAAAACTAATACATGTAATTATAAAAAAGTCTATCGAATCCCTTTTTTAAATTCCTAATATAACTGTGCTTTTTTTTTTTTTTTTGGTCCCCTAATCAAACTTGTGAGGCATTTTTTGTTTTGTTAGCTTTTCAAAAATGACTGGTTTTTGGTTTGTATGTGTGTATGTGTGATTCTCTAGTAATCCTCTCTTTAAGTTTTATTGAAATACTTTAGTATTTCTTTGTTTCTTATTTTAACAAATTATTATTATTTCCTTTTGTGTACTTTTTTTGGCTTTCCTTTTGGCCAAAACTTCTTTTTTGTGCCTTTTTTTTCCCCCATTTCCTATGTTAAAAGCATTTATTTTCAGTCATTTGTCTTTTCTAATCTGTGCCTTGACCAGTGTGGGCAACTTGCTAAGTACCACTTTAGCTGCATGTTATAGGTTTTCATATATAATATTTTCATGTTATTCCATCTTAAAATGTTTTCCAATTTCCATTTGACTTCTCGATTCACAGACATCTTACAATTACATTTTAAAATTGGTGGGTATTTTGGGAAGTTACCGTGTCGTTACTATATTCAGTTTTGAATGGCTTGTGAGTAGGCCATGTGGTATTACGCTGATTTAGGGGTTCGTATTGAGATTTTCTTTATGACTTAGTATAAGGTCAGATTTTCTAAGTATTTCATGTGTTTCTAAAACTGTGTTCAGGATTCATATACATATGAATATATATTTATATAATACATATACGACTATATATTTCCATTAGACCATGCTTCTTCCTTATTTTGAGAAATCCTTAATATTCTTACTACTTTGTGTTTGCTTTATCTATAAATTGCTGAGAGAGGGATGTGAAAATCATCCATTCTGATTATGGATTTATAATTTCTTATTATATTTTTGTCAATTTTTCAACATCTCTTCTAGCCCAGTTGTTAACTAACTGCAGGTTCAGGCTCGTTGTTTCTTTAGGTGAATTGTTTCTTTGTCATGACGTAATGCTTTTGTCTTAAGATCATATTTATATGATATTAATACTGCTACACTAGCTTTCTTCTGGTTAGTATATATTATATCCTTTCCTACCCATTTTCATTGAATTTTATGTCCTTTCTGTTTAAATATTTTCTTTGTTCAATACCATAGATTTTAATACAATTATAAATTGTATCTAATAGTAGGATAATCACTAAAGGAAAGATCAAAGAATACCTAACTAAAAAGCTAATACAGCAAAAAGTGGAGTAATAAAAACAATTCAAAGGAATAAAAGAAATGAATAAAGGAACGAGAAAACACATAGCATAAATGAAAATCAAAGACTGTGATAAGCCATATGAACCCAACAATATCAATAATTTTAATAAATTATAATTGACGTTCCAATTGAAAGATTATGAGAGTGGATTTTAAAAAATCCAACTGTATTTTCTGGATTCTTTTTATCAAATGAGATCACCAGGGAGCTTCATTTGAACTGACTTACCCTAGTCTATAAAATGCTTTCTGCAGAGCTATAATACTATGCTGTCGGCTTGCAGTGTTCCTTCATATAAGAAATGGCCATATATGGAAGTTTTCTGTATTATCTGTCGACTCCCGATTAAAGACCTGACGTACTGTGCGGCTCAGTGGCTCATAGAAGGTTTCAGGCAATAAATCCCTCCTCGAGGTAGTGCTAGGAAAATGTTTGGTTTCCTGACAAACCAAAAACTTTCTCTTATTGGAATTACGTGAAACATGTTCCTTTGCTGTCCTGTGTGCAGTGAGCCCAGGGGTAAGTCTTGTGATTATTTTTGGTGATTATCCTTAGTGTCAGTTTTTGATAGAACTATTTGTTCCTCCCAGTTAACAAGCACATGTTGATTGAGCACTGAGCCTATTTGGAGAGTAAGGAATCAACTGATGCAAAGATTAAAAAACGGTAAAGACAGACTTACAAACAATCACATTCTACTGAGGTCAGGGCTGTGACCGAAGTTAAGAGAAAGGTGGAAATCATTTTTTTCTAGAGTGGGGTAGCTGGGAAGGCTTCACAGGGGGGGTGACATCTGAGGTAGGATTTTTTTTTTTTTTGTCTTTTTAGGGCCGTACCTGCAGCATATGGCGGTTCCCAGGCAAGGGGTCACTTGAATCAGAGCTAGAGCTGCCTGCCTACACCACAGCCGCAGCCATGCAGGATCCGAGCCGTGTCTGTGACCTACACCACAGCTCATGGCAACGCTGCATCCTTAACCCACTGAGTGAGGCCAGGAGTCAAATCTGTGTCCTCATGATGCGAGTCGGATTTGTTAACCACTGAGGTAGGATTTTAAGCACAATTAAGTTTTATCAGAAGGGGAGAAACGGATTAATGCAGTGCTGTCTAATAGAAAACAGTTGGAGCCATGTGTGAAAACATAGCTGTTCGGGAAGCCACATTAAAAAAAGGTGAAAGGAAACAGATACAATTAATTTTAATACATTGTATCTAACCCTTGCTAGCCACTACATCGTTCTTACTACACTTTCCACAATTTTATCAACATGTAATTTTAATACAACATTGTTGAGATATTTGCCATTAACTTTGGGATGAAATCTTTGAACTTGAGTGAACCTCCTTTGACACTGACCGTTCACCTCCAGTGGAGGAGGCGTATTGCAGGTGCTCTCGAGCCCCATGCGGCCAGTGGCCACCATGCTGGACGGTGCGGAGCAGAGCATTTTCAAAGACACACAGGAGGCAGGGTGTCCAGGAGACCGCAAGTAAACCCGTATGGTTAGAGCACAGAGTGTGTGTGTACGTATGTTTTGGAAGAAGGGGTGAACCAGAAAGATAAATTGGGACAGGATGAAATGTGGCTGATTTTATTATATTGGAAACACTGAAACTGTCCATCAGAAGGATTGCCTTCGTCACATCTATGTTTTAAAACTCTAGTTCTGGAGGCAGCATGAGAAATAGGTTTTAGGAGGGTTGGAGATTGGAGGCAGAGGCCAATTAAGGGACATAAACGACAGTTTATTCAAGAGATGGTAACTTGGCTTAGCAGTTTAGAGATGGATGAAGAAAGGATATGAGAGATACTTTCCAGATAGGTATTAGCAGGACTTGGCGACCCTTTGGTTGTGGGAAGTGAAAAAGAGTGAGTGCAAATGACATTGGGTTTAAGCATGTGCAGCAGTGCAAATATCACCAAGTGAGGGAGCATAAAAATCAAAACAGGTCTTGGAAAGGGAGGTGATGAGTGTGGCCTGAGGTGTGCAACTGGCGTTTGCAAATCCAAAGTACCGTGTTCAGCGGTAGGAAAATCTTCATCCTAAGTCTGATGCTCTCTACCCAGCTGACGTCCAAACGGAGCAGAGTTTTAATCATCAGTTCAGTGTGTTTTGAACTGGCCAGTTTAGGTATTTCATGTGGCAGAATGAACATGTTAAAGTTTCCGAGAAAATACTGAAAGATAGAACAGGGTTGAAGGGTAACGGTAGAAGTATATCTGAGCCAGATGGCAAATTAGGTACATGTTAACATACATTCAAACTGCTGGAATCAAACTGTATAAAACAGGCCCAAGAAAAGGTAGTGCCAAATAGAGAACCAACGAGGACCATACCTGTATATATTATATAATTCCTTTTTAAAAACAAGTTTTCCCCCAGAGTTCCCATTGTGGCTCAGTGGTTAACGAACCTGACTAGCATCCATGAGGATGCAGGTTTGATCCCTGCCCTTGCTCAGTGGATTAAGGATCTGGCGTTGTTGTGAGCTGTGGCGCAGGTGGCAGACATAGCTCGGATCTGGTGTGGCTGTGGCTGTGGTGTAGGCCAGCAGATAGAGCTCTGATTCGACCCTTAGCCTGGGAACCTCCATGTGCCGAGAGTGCAGCCTTAAAAAGCAAAAGATAAATAAATAAACAAATAAAATATGTCCCCCCCCCTTGCTTAGGGAGGCCTCCCTCAACCAGAAGTTCAAAACTTCCTAATAGTTAATAACATTTAGATCTTTAATCCATCTAGAATTTTCTTATTTTCTTTTTTTGGCCACCAGTGGCATAGGGAGCTCCCAGGGCAGGGATCACATCCAACTGCAGTTGTGACCTATGCCGCAGTTGTGGCAATGCTGGATCCTTTAACCCACTGCCCTGGGCCTTTCCCTGGTGATTAGAAACATCGGGAATCTTTTTACATGCCTACTGGCCTTCTGCATTTTCTCCTTGGAAAAATGTCTATTCAGGAGTTCCTGTCATGGCTCAGTGGTTAATGAATCTGACTAGGAACCATGAGGTTGCGGGTTGAATCCCTGGCCTTGCCCAGTGGGTTGAGGATCCAGCTTGGCCGTGAGCTGTGGTGTAGGTTGCAGACACGGCTCAGATCTAGTGTTGCTATCGCTGTGGTGTAGGCTGGCAGGTGTAACTCCAATTAGACCCCTAGCCTGGGAACCTCCATATGCTGCAGGTGCAGACCTAAAAGACAACAACAAAAATCTATTCAGACAGGGCTCAGATCTGGCATCGCTGTGGCTGTGGTGTAGGCCGACAGCTGCAGCTCTGGTTAGACCCCTAGCTTGGGAACCTCCATGTGCCGTGGGTGCCGCCCTATAAAGACAAAAGACAAAAAAAAAAAAAAAAAAAAAAAAGGCATACACATATTAAGCACCCAATAAATATTTACTGAATGAGTGAATCCCTCGCATCTTCCATTCTCCAGTGGAACATTAACTTTCCTCCGTGGGACTACTCCTCTCATTCCACTAGTGCTGAGTTTACCTGCTCAGCTTCAGCCCTAGAATGTTCCTGGAAGGCACCTCCTTCCATCGCCCACGCAGGTCACACAATTGGTTTGGGGTGGGCCCGTGACACAAGCCTATCTAATGACTCTCCAACCAAGACTATCTGGAAACCACTGCGAAAGATAAGCTCTCTTTTTAATGAGGTTTCTAGCCTTGTAGAACATTTTCTGTGAAAAATGTCCTTGGTGATTGGATAGGGATTGCATTGAATCTGTAGACTGCCTTGGGTAGTATAGTCATTTTGATAATATGACTCTTCCAATCCAAGAGCATGATATGTCTTTCCATCTGTTTGTGTCCTCTTTGATCTCTTTCATCGGCGTCATAGTCTAGTCCATTGATCCATGTGTCTGTTTTGGTGCCGTGACCATACTGTTTTGATTGTTGTAGCTTTGTAGCATTGTCTGAAGTCAGGGGACATGATTCCTCCAGCTGTGTTCTTTTACAAGGTTGTTTGGGTTATTTGGGGTCTTTTGTGTTTCCATACAAATTTTAAAATTATTCTAGTTCTGTGAAATATGCTATTGGCACTTTGATGGGGTGGGTTGAATCTGTGGATTGCCATGTGTTTGCCTCCATTTTCCAGAATTTCCCCTCATTTTTCATTTTCTGCTGGTAGCCCCTTTTCAATACGGTTTTTCCGCAGGCTTTTAGGGCACTAAGGCCCTGAGAGTTGCAGCCCAGGGGGAGGCTTCACTTGTGAAGAGATGTGCCGTGTGCATTCCTGTCTCTTCTGGCAAGTGCTTTGCACTTGGGACAGCCATGGAGGGCCCTGCAGCTGCGGATGGGCTTGTGGCTTTAAGGAAAACAGCAAGGTTCCTATGATTTTGCTGGGAAGAGGAAAAAAGCTGTACCTGGGCTTTTGAGAGGTGATGGTAGGAAGTAGTGAGAATGGATAGAGCCATGCAGAAGAGAAATAAAGGGTGGTCCTAAGGCATTTTAGAAAAGTGTCATGTAATGCTGTCTTAATTATAATAATGTCTTAGTAATGTCGAACAAATTATTAAAGACTCTGAAAGCCACATGAATAAATAATTTGCATTTTAGACCGACTTTTTTCTCAGTGAAAGTTTTTGTTTTTTGGTCTTTTTGCCTTTTCTAGGGCCGCTCCCACGGCATATGGAGGTTCTCCAGCCAGGGGCCCAATTGGAGCTGTAGCCACTGGCCTACGCCAGGGCCACAGCAACGCGGGATCCTTCACCCACTGAGCAATGCCAGGGATCGAACCCACAACCTCACGGTTCCTAGTTGGATTTGTGAACCACTGAGCCGCCGAGGGAGCGCCGTTTTTCCGTAGTGAAAGCTTTATAGGAACATTACTCCATTCGGAGGAGAGAGGGCGAGAATGATTGCCTTTTCCTTGTAGGAAAAAAAGCCAGACTCTTCTTGACTTGGCCTTTCAGACTCTTCGCAATATCCTAACTTTGCTGAAGGCCAGTAGTTATCAAGCATGGGTGGTATTAAAAGTGAAAATTTATGCTCTTTCCTCAAAAACCCGTTATCAGAATTGAAGCAAAATGATTATGATATCCAAGATTTGCATAACAGTGGGAGCCGTAGAAACAGCCCCAGAGAAGGGTGGGCTTAGGACAGACTCCTTGAGGTGGTGATGTGTGAGCGGGGTTTTAAAAGACGATGAGGGAGTTCCCATTGTGGCCCAGCGAAAAGAGTCCACCTAGTGTCCTATGAGGTTGGAGTTCGATCCCTGGCCTCACCCATTGGTTCAGGGATCCTGTGGTGCCTTGAGCTGTGGTGTAGGTCGCAGACACAGTTCAGATCCCGCGTTGCTGTGGCTGTGGTGTTAGGCCCCTAGCCTGGGAACTTCCGTGTGCTGCGGGTGCAGTCCTAAAAAGCAAAAAAAAAAAAAAAAAAAGAAAGTAAAATTAAAAAAGAATAAATAAAAAATGAGGATGAGGAGGCAGACAAGGGGCGAGGCCGGGAGAGCATTCTGGGCATAGGCGCGGGTGAGCAAGTGCAAGCCAGCAAGGCAGCAACTCAGCAGTGCTTCGGAGGGTAGAGTGGAAGGGAGGACGGGAAGGGGACGAGGTTGCTGCCTGTGTCCACAGGACTCTTCTCTCCCCTGCGAGTCCACGGACTGTCCCACGGGTCAAATGTTACCCCCTGTTTCTTTGTTTTCACTGCTGTGTACTGTATGTACCTTTGATGATTAGTAATTGCACATCATTCTAAAGATTTGGGTACCACTCTGGTGTTTTGCCGTTCACGCCTTGGAGGTCAACACGCCTGATAACCCTGGGCGGTGGGTAGATCTTCCAGAAACAGGTTTGTATGAGGGACCCAGAACCACTCTGGGAGAAAATGGAACTCGAGGGAAGAAAAGCCAAGAACACGTCCTCACACAGCCTCAGCTGTTAAAAGCAGGGCACTGGGACCCGATGCCTTCGTGCTGATTCTCAGCTCTCACCCTCGCCTCCGAATCTGTGTCCTCTACGCTTAGCAATGCTGGGTTGGGCTCCTGCCCTCTCTGCACTCACGGGAGATGGGGATGCAGGAGCGGGGAAGGGAGTCCTCCTCCCCCGTTTGCTCTGTTGTGTGTCTAACAGCACTTCCCGGGTACCACGTCTGATGACCGATCCCAAGGTGCCAGGGGCAGCCGGGGGGCAACCCCCACCTCACAGGTCAAGTCCCAGCTTTGAGGCTCTTCTCCTCCAAGCTCCTAGGCTGTGAGAATCCTGGCATTGCTCCTGCGTGCCCCAGGCTGGGGACGACGGCTGCTTTCCACAGTCACTGTGTTCCTTTGATGTCCCCTCTTGCTTTTTGGTCCTCGTACCCGTTGAACCAATTCCCTATTATCAGTTCTCTGTGGAATCACTAATGTGGCTGCTATATTTCAACCAGACCCTGAGCGATACACGCTTGCACTCGGTCTCTGTGGACAGATGGGTGCATGAACCAGGGGTGGGCTGAGGGGGATGGAAGGAAAAACTTGGAAGAGAGCTTTCAGCAGAAGCAGTGGTGGTGTGCAGCCCTGCCGAAAGCCTGGCTCACAAGCGAACACGTTCTCTCCACTCGACCACAGCATCTTCCCTGGCGGCTCCTGGCGACGCATCCTCCTGGGAAAATTCTGCGGATCATGGGCGTGATTAGAGCTGAGTATCGTGGTGACCAGTCGAGAAGGTCAGGGCTGGAGGAGAGGAAAAGTGGGCTGATGGCCAGGCAGGTAAAGTAAATGGATGACGTAGGTTAAGTAGGTGACATGAGAGAAGGGGGTCCCTGGTAAACCGGAGAGCAAATACCTTGTCAGGAAGGGCGAGGACTCCTGAGCTCCAGCCGGGCCCTGCCGCGTGCGAATGCAGTGCCAAGATCTTGCCTGTTTTCAAGGAAGCCCCCGTCCGTGATGCTGGAGAAATTAGCACCTGATTCAAGTGTTTCAAAAAGGTGACCCTGCAGGTCAGTACCGCGCATGTCCGACAGTATCCTTACGTCCCTATGGACTGTTGGTCGCTAGTTCTCAAATCCGCACAAGCCGACATTTAGTAATGAGACTTGTGGGGGCGTTAGGAGCACTTGGAGATTTGGGGAGATGGCTTCGCAAGGCACTTGGTTCTTAAAATCGTGCGTGTGGGTAAGAACCAGTGGCGCCCAGTTTCTACTTGTTCACGCGTTTCCTTGCGGATGAGACACCTTCCCGGGGGGCGAGGATCATGTGTAATTCATCCTTCTGCCTCAAACCTGTGGCATAATTCCTGGAGTATAGTAGGTGTTCAGTGAGTGTGTGTTTTTCGTCTTTTTGGGTCTCTTCAGGCCGCCCCCGCGGCCTATGGAGGTTCCCAGGCGCGGGGTCCAATCAGAGCTGTAGCCGCCGGCCTGCACCACAGCCACAGCAGCAGGGGATCTGAGTCCCGTCTGCTACCTGCACCACAGCTCAGGGCAACGCTGGGTCCTTAACCCGCTGAGCAAGGCCAGGGATCGAACCCACATCCTCATGGATCCTAGTCAGGTTCATTAACCACTAAGCCACAACAGGAACTCCTCAAGAAGTTTTAATGAGTAGATGAGAGGATGCTTGAGTTAGTTACTGAGACAGATGATGTCGGGGCGAAACACGGCTTGGAAATGAGACTTGAGTTCTCTGCCTGGGTTTGCCATTGGCTGCGTGACTCGGGGAAGCCTCTTATCTGAAATTAATTCTCATCATTAGGGTGGAGATACCAATACCTACCTTTCATGGTTTTCTTTTTCTTCTTTTTTTAAAAACCTCTCTTCCAAGGTTTTTTATTTTATTACGTATTCTCAATTTATTAAGATGAGAAATGTGGAAGTGCCTTGTGGAGAATTAGCTTTGTCCTTCTGTTGCTTGCTCTGTGTCTTTAGCACAACTAGGACGAAAAGCTTGAGACAGAGTGTCCTCGTCCGGGGCTATTTCACTCGTCTGTGCTGACAGTCAATGATGTGTTGAAAGAAAACCCTTTTACTAACATGGAATTGCGTTTCCCCCAGCATGACTCTCCTCTGTTAAGCTTCACCCACCGTTTAATGAGGAAAACCTCCCCTCTTTGCACTTGTGTGCAGCTCACATCTTTTCAAGTATTTTTAAAAGGGTGTATCTTTGATGAGTTTTCCTTTTCTGGAATAGCTGAGGTCACGATTTGAGAAAACAGCTTTCTCATGAAACGTCCTTTTTGCTTTCTTCCCAGAAGCCACTTACTTTTCCTGTCCTCATATTATTTGAAGTAATGAACCTGGGGCTTTCACGGAGCGCCAGGGTTTAATGAGCTTGAGGTGTTTATGTGATGAATTGGGCTCTGGGTGCCACCAGCGGGAAAGCTCCCTCATCCTCATTTCTTCACTGTGAGCTTTCTGTCGCCCTATCCCAGGTCTCCAGAGCACCTCCATTCAATGCCGGAGTCCTGAGGTCCCTCTGCCTTTTTTTTTTTTTTTTTTCCTTCTCCCTTGTGCCAAAACTTGGCTGTGACTTTCAGCCGAATGTGAGTTTGGTCAGGTGGCAAAGGAGCCAAGGGCTAGTTTACATCGGTGTGGACAGATCCCAGGAGAACAAACTTCAGAGAGTTAGACTGATGGTAAATATGTAAGTGCGTCATCCAGTTAATTCGCTTTGACCTGACCTGATGTAACCATTAGGCTTTTAAAAGATAGTTTCTGTTTTACTTTCTACACTACAGATGTTGGCTTCTTCAAGTCCCCACATTTGTAGGAATCAATTCCATATAATAAATATATCTCTGTATATTATGTCGATATAGATGGAGATTATAGGTGTATAGATATATCTCCACAAACTGATATGTAGATATGTAGAGACAGGTACAAAATCAATAGGATCTCTGTGTATATAGATGGACACAGGATTATCAGGCCATGTCCTGTTGGTTCTATATATCTGTGGTTCTACACACGCACACACGTGCAGTGCACACACACACACACACACCCTATTGGTTCTGTTAGAATCCTTGCTAATATAAAACCATAAAAGGAAAATGTTCACATTCGATTTCCTCAAAATTTAAACTTTCGCTCTTTGAAGGCTACCGTGAAGAAAATGACAGTCATGCTGCAGACTGGCAAAAAATTATTTTGCATACATGTACAGATGTATGTGTACATAGTAAAAGGACTTGTACTCAGAATATATGGAGAATCTTACAACTCCGTAATGGGAAGGCCATAGTAAATGGCCAAGATCTGAACAGGCACTCACAAAAGAAGGTATGTGAATGGCCAATAAGCACATCAAAAGATACGCAGTATCAAAGATACTTAGTATCAGAGAGAACCTATGCCAGACCCTCCTTCAAGTGGTAGGGACAGATTTTATCAGTGCTACTGTTGCAGCAAGGAAGAGTCCTGTGTGAACTGAGGTCAGTATTGATTTGTGCAGAGGTGTTCAGGGTCTTAAAAGGAGAGGGGGGAGGGAGTGGGGGCTTGAGCAAGTCATGGAGGTAGGAGTTGACAGAAGCAGGAAGGAGGGGGTTAGTTAACATGACCAGGCCACCGGGGTTGGTTAATTGGCACGTCTCTGGAGGAGACACCGACTTGTATCCCTACGACAGGAGATGGTCATGACGCCCAGGGAAGTGGCTCCAATCCTCCCACAGGGACTGGCAGCAAGAGGACAGACCTCTGAATGTTCGCCTTTCAAAGAACCGGCTCTTGGGTCCTTGAGAAGACAGGTCGAGGGGATGGATTTCTATCTCGAAGGGTGGAGGAAGGATTTGTGATGGCAAAGCTTCTAAACTGTCTAAGAGGAGATCCAGGCCCTATCTGCCCATCAGCATGTTAAGTCATCCTAGGACTGAGACGTCAGAAACCAGGCTAGTGTTGGTTCAAGTCTCTTAGCACAGAGGGTGGACGAAATCCTGTGTGCGGGGACTCTGCAGTTTTTACAGGCTGAGGGAGAGGCTTAGTCAAGAAAGGCTCAAGAAGCCTGACTACAGTTGGGTGGAGGAGAGAGTCTTTGTCATTAGTCGCTAGGAAAAACGCAGATTAACCCATCAGTGAGATAACTTGATAATCTATTACTGCTTTAAAAAGTAACAATAGCAAGTGTAAAGGCTGTGGGACAGGGATGCTATGGGGAATATACGGTGGTACAAATACTTTGGAAAACAGTTGGACAGTCTCTTATAAAGTTAAGCATATAGTTACCATATTGCTGAGAAATTTTGCTTCTGTGTATTTACCCAAGAAAAATGCCCATCAAAAAAATTAAATGGGAATCCTACTCAGTAGTAAAGTGGAACAATTTACAAATCCCACCAGAGGCAGATGCATCTCAAAATGATGTTGCATGGAAGAAGCCAGTTGAAAAAGGTTGTGTGCCATGATTTTATTTATATAAAATTCTATGATCATAGAAAGATCTGTTGTCTGGGGAAAGGAATGGAGGGAGGGATGAGTTCTCAAGAAGCGTGAAGAAAATTTTGAAAGTATTGGAAATGTTTGATAGCTTGATTAGAATGATAGTTTCATCAGAAAACTCATAAAGCATATACTCTTTTTATTTTTTTAACTGAAGTATAATTGATTTATAATGTGTTAGTTTCTGCTGTATAGCAAAGTGATTCAGATATATATATATATGCATAACTGATATAGATTCATACACATGTAATCTGATATAGATTCATATATATATATTTTTTTTCATTCTTTCCCACTATGGTTTATCTCAGGATGTTGAATATAGTTCCCTGAGCTATACAGTAGGACCTTGCTGTTTATCCATTCTGTATGTGATAGTTCACATGTGCTCACCTCAAACTCGTAATCCTTCCCTCCACCCACCCTCCCCAACTGGCAACCACAAGTCTACTCTCCATGTCTGCGAGTCTATTTCATAGGTAGGTTCATTTGTGTCATGTTTTAGATTCCACTCATAAAGGTTACCATATGGTATTTGTCTTTCTCTTTCTGACTTAATTCATTTAGTATGAGAGTCTCTAGTTTCATCCACGTTGCTCCAAATAGCATTATTTTGTCCTTTTTTATGGTTAAGTATTTCATTGTATATATGTAACCACATCTTCTTTATCCATTCATCTGTCAATGGACATTTAAGTTGTGTTCATGTCTTGGCCATTGTGAATAGTGCTGCAATGAACATAGGGCTGCACGCATCTTTTTGAATTAGTTTTGTCTGCATATATACCCAGGAGTGGAATTTCTGGATTATCAGATAATTCTAATTTTAATTTTTTTTTGTATTTTTTGCCATTTCTTGGGCTGCTCCCGTGGCATATGGAGGTTCCCAGGCTAGGGGTCTAATCGGAGCTGTAGCTGCCGGCCTATACCACAGCCACAGCAACATGGGATCCGAGCCATGTCTGTGACCTACACCCCAGCTCATAGCAACACCAGATCCTTAACCTACGGAGCAAGGCCAGGGATCAAACCTCCAACCTCACGGTTCTTAGTCGGATTTGTTAACCACTGAGCTATGACGGGAACTCCTAATTTTAATTTTTTGAGGAACCTCCATACCATTCTTCATAATGGCTGTACCAATTTACATTCCCACCAAGAGTGTAGAAGGGTTCTCTTTTCTCCGCACCCTCTCCAGTATTTGTTACACGTAGACTTTTTAATAAGGGCCATTCTGATTAGTATGAGGTGGTACCTCATTGTAGTTTTGACTTGCGTTTCTCTAATAATGAGCAATGTTGAGCGTGTTTTCATGTGCCTGTTGGTCATCCGTATGTCTTCTTGGGAGAAATGTCTGTTTAGGTTTCCTGCCCATTTGTCAATTGGATTTTTTGTTGTTGTTGAGTTGTATGAGCTGTTTGTATATTTTGGAAAGGAAGCCCTGGTCAGTTACATCATCTGAAAATATTTTCTCCCAGTCTAGAGGTTGTCTTTTTGTTTTGTTTATGGTGTCCTTTGCTGTGCAAAAGCTTCTAAGTTTGATTAGGTTTCGTTTGTTTATTTTTGTTTTTCATACATCATATCCTTTAAATATGTGAAGTTTATTGTACATAAAGTATATGTCAATATGAAAAATTAAAATTTTGAATATCCATCAACGGAAATACATATTTAGTACCTTTGTTAAATTGAGAGATGAGAAACAACTTGTTATTGCGGTATCTAGATCACAAACAGCAAACTTTTTCTGCGAAGAACCAGGTGGTGTATGTTTTAGGCAGATCACACTCAGCTTCTCTAGCATATTTTTTCTTGCCATTTTTCCTTCCTTTCTACCTTTAAAAAATGTGAAAACCCTTTGGAGCTTTCAGGCCCTACAAAATAGGATGTGGGTAAGGTTTGTTTCGATCCAAAAGGGTCAACACAATTATCATTTATTCGTGATCCATAATTTAATTTTAACACTGATTTGTCAAAGTGGACTCATCTTGGCGGTTTCTTTTGATGAGCGACAATCCATCCGTCAGGCTCGTAGAGCTGATGGTTCTCTTCGTAGCCCTGGGTGAAGTTCGCTCCTGGGGAGCTTAAGTGGATTGCCACACAGTCGATCAACTGGCGCATTCCACTTGAGGAAAGACACAATAATTTGGGAAGGAAGTTGAGCAATATTGATACAGCACCTTCTTGTGAAAAGTGATGGTCATATTTACTGTGTTTCTAGTCCTCTGAAGGATCCTGTAAATTTTGTTAGGAAGTGAATTACCAACATTTATGGAGACTTTATAATTTGACAAAAGCACGTGGACTGACTTTCTCATCATAGTGAACCTTGGAATATGCTCAAAATCTGCTTGTTATCCCAGAGTGTTACTGTTCATCCTTTAAATAACCTCAGGTTGCCGTCTCCTCTGTGAAACGCATTGTTGATCACTAAATGAATATAGAGCAAAGCAGACTTGATAGGTATTTCATATTAAATCCTGATGGTACCTGAACTCTAGGAAGCATGTCTGTAGCCCTCCTCACATTGTCTCCATCACCAGAAAACCAGTTTCAGTGTGAGACTCTGTGGTACATGAGTGGCGTGTGCAATGTACTTCATTAACGTGGTATGTAATGCGTGGTGCTTATCTTTTTTTGATAAAAGACATAAACCATCATGCAAAAAAAAATGCAAAAAATCTTTAAATTTCCCTATGAAAATTTAGATGCCATCTTTAAGATGTTTTAAAACAGTTTTTAAAAATGAGTAGGCAATGGAATCAGACTTGATCTTCTTTAATTAGAAAATTAGAGAAAACAAAAATATTTGAATAACGGGCTATTTTTCATCCTAGAAAATTGTATTCACAGATAATGAAGAGAATGTTTAGAAAGATGCACAACAAATTACCTTTTCTCAATAAAATAATAAATATACTTACTCATCTGAAAACACAATGTAATTTTTAAAAGATTTCTTATTTATCATCTCCCTTGGATTAAAATAGGAAAATCAGAATGACATTAGAAGAGTGAAATGACATTGCTTGCTGCTTTCTTGATGACTTCGGCATGTCTATAACACGGGAAAATTTATCTAGTTTGTACAGAATAGTAATTTCCCATGTAATTTTATCCAGTTTCTGTGAGAACTCATGTCGGGCTACCTGCAGTGGTTAATAAATCATTAGAGAGAATTCACTTTGTGATAGGCGTAATTAATAATCAAGACTTTCAGACTCATTCTTAATATCCTTTTATATTAATCAAATTACATTTCTAGAGGCAGCAGTAGACACCACATATATTTTTGCAGTAAACATGAGTTGTATCAAGAATAAATATCTTAGAAGTGTAATGTCATTGTTTCAGTGTCATTAAAAAAATGGTTTTGTGCTTCGCTCTGACGTGCAGGGTCATTTGCTGCAGCAGTTGAGTTACACTGTTGGGGATTTCACTGTGGTGATTTAATCCTGATGAGAACAAAATAGGAAAAGAAAATATTGAAAACATTCAAAAGAAGTTTCTGGGTTTCAGTCTTACTGGGAAAAGACGAAAGGAACGACGTATTGCAGGGTATTTACTGGGCTTTGAATAATCTTGGGTTTTATTTCACCCTTCCTTTCACACCATGCATGTTAGAGCTTCCTGAGAGAGCTGATCTTTCAAGCGCACCAACAGATCTGCCCTACTATGTGGCGAATTGGTATAGAGCGAGCAAGGCACACCTTTCTTGATAAGGATTGATTCATCTCTCTTGGTTAGTCCTAGGAAATTTTATAATGCAGAAATTCTAGTGATAGTTTTGATATTTCTTGTGTGTGAGGCTGCAGACAATATGTCTGCTAGTAAAATCACAGTTAGAAATCTACAAACCACATTGTATGAAAGTGCACATGTAGAAATGGGTAATTCTAGCATATAAAAAACCATTCAGAGTGTCTGTTCTCATCCTCCGTGCTCTGGACGGTCTGAGACCCACCTCTGGTTGCTTTGTCTGGTGCTGGTGGCAGCAGGCCAAGTCTCCAGGCTGCACAGCAAGGCTCGTTACGTGGATGGCTTGTGCTGTTGAATTTGCCTTTCAACGCAAAGCCACCAAGGGCATTCACTGGTGCGCAGGGGACTCTGAGTTCTTGTTCACAGGGTCTTAACGTGACCTGGGCCTCTGGGAAACAGGAGGTTTATCAGGCAGCCAGTATCCCTGGTAACTTTTTCAAGATACTCAGAAAATATCTTAGAGCACACATACTTACACACCCGTGTGCATGCACCTACATGCTTATTCATGCTTATGTGCAAATTAAAGAGAGACCTCTTCCTCTCCACCTCGCAATGATGAACTTTATGGATTATAAGCAAATACTTGATTGTGAAGGCAGACTTGATTCTTCACCATAGTTTTCATTAGAAGAAATAGGTGTTGATTCGGGTTTTGAAGCAAGCGTTACGTCTACAGGTTTAACAAGATAAAAACAAACATGAAACCTTGAACCAAGTATCCCCATGCTCAGGTGACAACTGAAGAAAATGGTGGCTAATTTTAGCAGGCGTGCTAATAATTCGAGATCGTAAGCAGGCACATACATGTCTACATCACGATGCTCTCACGCAAGAAGGACTCCTCCAGACAATTGACCCTAAGGGCCATTGTGGGAAGCTCTGAACCTTGGCATTCAAGATCGTCAGACTGGCTAGGAGGGAGAGCGCCACTAACAAGTTTGTCCTTTTGATTCAAATAACTTTTCTTTATTTGCAATTTAAAACATACTGTGGTATTTCACATCCATCCACACCAATCTCAGCGTTTCTGAATTGTGTTTTTTGTTGTGTTTTTTAAATGATGCTCCCAAGGGAAGAGTAATGATATGAAGCAAATGCTGAGGTGGCCTTGAGAAAGACTGGGAACCATGCCTCCCCTCCTCTACATACTTCCCAATGCCTGATTGGTGATTTTTTTTTTTTTTTTCCATTAACACAAGAAACAATACAGGCATTGACAGTTACAGCAAATGTCTTCCAAGTCTCCTGTGGGGTCAACATGCCGTCTTTTGGAGATGTCACCTTCAAAATCACTGCCCCCTAGGGTTACAGTGTGTGTATGTGGGAGGAGGGCCTATCTTGACTTTTTTTTTTTTTCTTAAAATCAGGACCATTTCCTTGTCTCTATCCATTCATCCAATTCAAAGTACAGCTGAGTGTTGCTGTAAACTCTGAGACATTGGAGTTCCCGTCGTGGCGCAGTGGTTAACGAATCCGACTAGGAACCATGAGGTTGCGGGTTCGGTCCCTGCCCTTGCTCAGTGGGTTAACGATCCGGCGTTGCCGTGAGCTGTGGTGTAGGTCACAGACGTGACTCGGATCCCGCGTTGCTGTGGCTCTGGCGTAGGCCGGTGGCTACAGCTCCGATTGGACCACTAGCCTGGGAACCTCCATATGCCGCAGGAGCGGCCCAAGAAAAGGCAAAAAAAAAAAAAAAAAAAAAAAAAAGTCTAAGACATTTAATGCATACATCATATGCAGCTCAGTCCCATCAGACTGAGTACAAAATCCGGAATATTAAAAAGCAACAACAACAACAGCCCTCTAACCGCTTCCTCTTGTTTATTCCTCTTAGAATAAACTCAAAGAGAAAAACTGAGCAACTCGGGAGCAGGCTGACACGGTCCCCTGTGATCTGCCATGTCCCCCTCAGCTTCTGGTCCCCTTCCATGTCCTGCAGCAACGCTGGTTTTCTTCCTTTCAACCTGACATGGGAAGCTTGTTCTCATCTCAGGGCTTTTGCTCTTGCTGTTGCCTCTGTCCCCTGATCTGTGACTGGCTGGTTGTCATCATTTAGTCCTCAGCTCAAAACTTCCTTCCCAGAGAGGGCTTCCTGGCCACCATGACTAAAGCAGCCAGGCCTCCACCAAAGCACCCGAATTCTCATCCTTCAGTGCATTTTCATTATCCAAAAGTAATAGATTTTTTAGACACGTTTTGATATCTGTCTCCAGTTCCCCTCCTGAACCGCATGAATTAAACCTCACCTGTCTTGTCATACTGACCCCAGCACCTGAGTCAGTGCCTGCTGCAGAGTGAAAGTACAGTAATCAAGTGGGTGGAGGCGAGGACAAATTTTAAAACATTAAATGGTTTCGAAGACACTTTCCTCCCCCTCCCCGTTTTGGCCACCCCTTGGCATGTGGAGTTCCTGGGCCAGGGATCAGATCTGACTCTCTGCTGTGACCTGTGCCACAGCTGCAGCAATACTGGGTCTCTCAACCCACCGTGCTGGGCCGGGGCTGAACCTGTATCATGGGTGCTGCAGAGGAGCCCTGATCCCACCGGCGCGCAGTGGGATCCCTTTTTTTGGGGGGGGGACACTTCCATTATTTATTTACCAATCTACATAGGCGTCCCTAATCCTAAGCAGTTTGCAATAGCCTGTATTAGTTAGGGTAAGAGTTAGCGTTACCCTGATGAGAGCAAGAGCTTAGTACAGTTCCGTGTGCATTTCTGGTTGATGGACGTTTAGGTGCTCATCTGGGAACCTAAGCTTGTTCCATCTTGAGGCTCCGCCTCCCTCGAGGAACTGGCTGCTGTCTTCAGTCACCCAGCAGGTGGCAAGGAGACCGGAGGGGAGACAGACATGCATTGTAACCATTTCCTCCTCAAAGTGGTACCTGTCACCTCATGCCATTGGCCACATTCAACCACACAGGCCTCATGTAACTGCCAGAGAGCCTGGGGGAAGAGCTGGGGGCCAGGAGAAAAGGAAATAGGATTTGGTGAATGGTGTTAATTCAACAAGGAGTTCATCAGACTGAGCTCTAAAGTCTTGGTGGCTCCTAAAGTCACCTGAATCTAGGCCTGTAGATGCCCCAAGGTTATGAAATCAAAATGCTAAGGGCAACCAGTCACATCAGGACCAACCATCCAGGCTCTAACTGTGGCCAATCCAATCGCGTCCTTTCTTTGCTTCCACACGTTCTCCATGTGAGGCTTTCCTCTGCTGCTGGCTGCGGAGCTCTCCTGACCGCTCGTGGTTTGCCACTGAGACTCCAGTGTTTGTTCAGGAGTTCATGTCATGACTCGGCAGTACCAAACCCGACTAGTATCCATAAGGACACGGGTTCGATCCCTGGCCTCACTCAGTGGGTTAAGGATCCGGCGTTGCTGTGATGCAGGTCGCAGACTCTGCTTGGATCCCAAGTTGCCTTGGCTGTCACGCAGGCTGGCAGCTACAGCTCCGATTCGACCCCTAGCCTGGGAGGTGCATATGCCACAGGTGAGGCACTCCCCCCAAAAAACGGTTCAGCTAACTTCTAAAAATGTCTAACAGCCCTCGATTTACACTTCAACAACACACAGTGCAGCCCTTGAGGGAAGACTGCCCTCTTTCCCTCACCTCCAGCTCTGGCCTAAACTCTTAAAAAGAACCAGAAACTTCGCTTGGGGAGCACCTGTGGTTGGAGGTCCTGATGCGGTCAGCTGGTGTTCGGGAATGCTCCCCCTCCAGCCGCTAAATCCGCTTATTCCTCACTTCCTTTGGGTCAGGCGGTGTTCTTGACGTGCTCGCCAAAGGTTCGCTTCGTTGCCCCTGAGCTCGATGCGGATCCCCTTTGCCTTGGTCCACTTCCTCTTGGCCACGGGTGCCCCTTGCAGCTTGTGCCTTCCGCCGCCGTCTCCCACATCCCCAGCCTCTCGTGCCTGCCGTGTCTGCCTTGGCTCCGTGCAGCCCTGGCGCCCCTCAAATCTGCACCAACCGTGGCATTCAGTTCTCTCTCTCCTCTTTGCAGTGTCTCTTTTGGGAAGCCCTTCCATACGCTTCTCCGTGTTAGCTGCATCAGCCTTCGCGCTAAGAAGTCTAGACGATACTTTAATGCTCCCTTTTGTATCATAGGATCATCTTTATGACAATCGATGGTCATATTGTGGGGAGTTTCCCGCAGCCATTTACCAAAGCCTGCTTTTATTAGAGCAGCATGGTAAAATTATGTAGGGGAAATAGTATATGCTTTGAGATTAAATAGATCTGGATTTAAATCCGTATTTCAATTTATTAACTGATCATCCTGTGGCGAGGATGGTATTACTACACAGACTTATTGTGAGGACTGATTAAAATAAGTACTCAGCATATAGTAGTTGCTCAGTAAATACAGGTGGGGAACCCACGACCCCCACTTATGACTCCTAGTCAGAGACGCAAACTGGGGTAGGGAACGTCATGTCTGGCAAAATGGAACAAGCGTGATAATGGCACATAGTCTCTGAATGGCAGTTTTGTTTGGCACGATGTGGAGTCAAGGCTCAGGCACTGGTTCACAAAGTCGGCCATCTAACAGAGGTTGCCTGGGGAAACCTAAGCCACTGAGTCTAGGACTGCAAAGCCGCGCCCTGCACAACTCAAGGGGGTACCGCTCTCACAGCTAATGATGTGAATGACACCTCTGGGAGCTGTTCAGTGAAGTGGTCCTGGGAAGATTGGTTGAATCTGGTTTAAATAATAGTAAGAGGAATAAGGTTTTCCAGCTAGGATAGGCTTTAAAGTACTCAAACTCCACTTATTTTTGCTCTAGTTTAAACAAATGTAAAACAGATGATAGTAGCAGAGAATCCAAAAGTTCACATTTCCATGCACCAGTAATCGGAAATGTTATTTAACTAAATTTCATTATCTTTTCAAACTTGGTAGAGTAGGCTGTCAAGTTAATAAACCTTGCTGATCAAATAGAAAAGAAAACGACGGTGTTTTTGTTCTCAATAATTCCTAGCTGATAGTCTCGGAAGACAAGATGTGGAATATGGCTGATTTGCATCATCTGTTCAAACAGCATTTATTTTTCTCCTCTTGCCTGTTCATTCTGACTTCCTCTAATCGAGGCGCCCCTGTAGCAGAGATGTGATTTCCCAGACCTGCCTACACAAACACCAGGAGGGAGTATGGTTCAGATTTACAGCTCTTAGTGTGAACACCATGGCAAAAGGCCGTTGGTTATTTGAAATGATAAGTTCTCACCGGAATAACTGGCATGGATTTCATGGTTACCGCCCCTGACACCATGTGGTTTACGAACGTTTTGCAAATTTTTGATGTAGTCCAAAGAGAGCCAGTTACAACGGTTCCCTTCTGTATTGTCAGTCAGGTGAGCAGATGCAACAGCTAGGTGGCACGATCCTGGGGGAGCCATTGCCTGTGTTACCAAAATGAAAAGCGGGCTGGATGTTGGAGGCTTCCTGCATAAGCCCCCTAATTAAGTTTTCCAAAGCGTAACTTTTTTGAAGAATAAGAAAACATCACTAGTGCTTTATTGGCGAAGGTTTGGAAGATATTATCTAATAGTCCATTAAAGGTGAAGACGAAACAATGAAATGGCAATTACTATGGTTCTTGTACTTCTTTAGCTGTCAAAGTTTTTTTATTGGGAGGGTGTTCCTGTTCTAATGTTCTCAGTCCAACGGAAATGAACTTGCCTCTGCTAAGGGTGGCTTTGCTCTTGGCTCAACCTTCTACATTTTTACAACCCCCAGGTATTTGACTCTCTCTTTCAGATTCGATTTAACTGGAGAAGAACTGAAATAACTCGAAGACGACCTTGTTAACGTCTTAGGCTATCAAATTTAGAAAAGGTCTCATCCCCATCTGCAGCCTCCCACTCTCCATGTTTTCATTAGGAATGAAAATGTCTTCTTTCTGGCTTGGATTGTGTGTGTTCTGGCCTTGGCCAAGCTCTCTTCATTTTCTAAATAGAAATTTAATACGCATAAAATTAACGACAAATCTGATTATGGTGATGTGCATAAATTAGAAGACATCTTTATTCATTTCCAAGGGCTTATCCCTACCAAAGAAGATGCATAAATTTGGGTGCTAATTAAGCCAGGATTACCTTTGTTAAGGAATACAAGCTTACACTAAGCTCTCCGTTGAAGAGGAGGGTGTGTACTTTTGGGTGAAGACACCATGATACAGGTGCTGATGGAAATAGTGAAGTTGTGTCATGATCTTTCTCAATACAAAGGCATCTCATTTACACTAAGAATAGTTTCTTCTAGTTTTTTTTTTAACCAACAATAGCAATGGACAGGGATGTCTTTCCTTTGAAGAAAGAGGGATCAAAAGCAAAAGAATGTTTCCTGTTCCTGATGCAAAATGAACATGAGTAACTCATCCCAAGGCGAAGTCACTCTGCCGTCTTAATTTGCTCCTGATGACAACGTGTCCTTCAGCTGACGTGATTGTAGGCATACCTCCCTTTGTGTTGCTTTAGCCACCACAGTGGTTTCTCAGTATTGACAGGCCATCTGCATTGTATCGATGCCAAGGAGAGATGAAGAAAACTTGGGGCTGGTCCACAGCAAAGCCATTCAAGAAATTTAGAAGGTCTGAAAAGGACAGCAGGGATAGCCCTGAACAGGATTTTGAAGAAGGTAAAATTTGGCCTCTAGGATCTTTTTTATGTGCGTGTGTCTTTTTAGGGCTGCACCTGAAGCACATGGAGGTTCCCAGGCTAGGGCTCAAATCAGAGCTGTAGCCGCTGGCCTATGCCACAGCCACATCTGCAACCTATACCACAGCTCAAGGCAACGTCAGATCCTTAACCCACTGAGCGAGGCTAGGGATCGAACCTGCATCGTCACGAATGCTAGTCAGATCTGTTTCCACAGAGCTATAATGGGAACTCCTGCCTCTAGGACTGAATCTTCTCCCTCTGCAGTGCTTTTTCTTTTTTTCTTCTTTTGTTTTGTTTTGCCTGCATGCCTGTGTTTCATCTTCTTTCTACGTTTTTCTTTCGTCTTCTTCATAAGGGACCTCCAGTTTTTCCTCTCGAGACTCTCAGGGTAAGCCTGCTGTAACTAGGAGTAACTCTGGGCTCTGAATTTCTCCCCATCTCTTTCCATCCATCAAACCAACTTGTTCCTGTGGCCCAGGGTTAGCTCAGGACCTTGTCGGCTGACTGGTTGATCTGAAGAACAGAGTCAGAGCAAATACCGGCTTCAGTGAGGATGAGTGAGTTACTCCCTTGAATGCAGCAGCAACATGTCACGCGGTAACGCACAGAGGCTCAAGTCCCACGTTCCAGTTCCTCCTGTAATCCTTTCTAGATATTAAGAGGGGTCATTTAAACCTCTTAAGCTTCGGTCTCTATGCATACAAGGGGGTTCATTGAGAAATTCGGAGCCCGCATAAGAGCAGATGTTTGGGCCTTTGCTCCATTGGCTAATGCAGCCTCTCACTGATGCTCCAGACAGCAGAACTACGCCCACTGGGGAAACAAGGAAGGAGATGTACAGAGATGTTGACCAATAGAAGCCACCGTCTCTCTTGCGGGACTATTGTGATGTATTCCTGACTGTATTCCTCCTTTCTCTCTGGCCAGTCTCTTCTAAAATGAAACAGGCGGAATGATCCTGTGGAAACTTGAGTCATACCTTTGACCCTCTGCTCCAGGTGGCTTTCAGTCTCACCCAGAGTAAAAGCCAAAATCCTTTTGTTCTATAAGGTTCTCATGATTGGGTTACCTATCTGGTTTTCCATTTTTCCCTCCATTTTTTTTTTTTTGATCTTTTTTTTTAGGGCCCCACCCATGGCCTATGGAGGTTTCCAGGCTAGGGTTTGCAGTGGAGCTGTAACCACTGGCCTGCACCACAGCCACAGCAACGCCAGATCTGAGCTGTGTCTGTGACCTACACCACAGCTCACTGGAATGCTGGATCCTTAACCCACTGAGCGAGGCCAGGGATCGAACCTGTGTTCTCATGGATACTAGTCAGATTCGTTTCTGCTGCACCACAACGGGAATTCCTCCCCCCTTTCTCTTGCTTATTCCAGTCAGTTACACCTGCCTCCTTGCACCCTCCTATTCTCCCTACCTTTTTTGGCTTCCCTCATGGCATGTGGAAGTTCCTGGGCCAGGGATGGAACCTGCACTACAGCAGTGACAATGCCAGGTCCTTAACTACTAGGCCACCAGGGAACTCCCCCCCATGACCACCACCACTTTACAGCCATCATGCTGGCTACTTTCTTTTCCTGAATGTTCTTCTGCCAAATATCACTACCGCTCATTCCTTCGTGTTCTTTTCTCAAAAACCACTTTCTTGATAAGCCTTACCTGGTTACTCAGGCACTCATACCCTCAGCACTTCTAAGATCCTCTGTCAGCTTTATATTTTCCTTTTAGCACCTGTCACGGTGTAATATTCGTATAGTTACTTACTCGTTTATGCTGTCTCCCTCCCGAGCTCGAGTTCCAGGCGATAAGGAGAGCCTGCTGCCATTGCTCTCTCTCTAGCTGGCCGTCATAGCTCAGTGAATACTGGCTGAATGAACGAACGAACTCGCCCCAGGGTCACACAACCAGTAAGGGATAAGATCTGACCTCAGGCCATCTGATTCCAAAGATTTTAACCCTGAACCTTGCGTGCTTTCCACACTATAAAATTTAAATCTCACGTGTCATTTGGAGAGAGTGCTGGCCTGTGGGAAGAACACGTCCCACTTGCTACGCGGAGAGTCTGGGAGGATTTGGCTCCCTGTCTATTCTCAAAGCACCGATTGGGGGTGTAGGACGCACAAAAGGGTAACCTGAGCTTCCCACCAACCACTGCTTTGCTTTTGAATCTCTGCTATCCAGCCCCAGATGGAGTGGCTTAGGTAAAGTCTAGCCCGGGAGAAGACCAGACTTTGAGTCATATTTGCCATGACGAAGTCTCACGCAGTCGTAGCTGCCACTCCCCACTGCGGTTTTTTTTTTTTTTTCATTGTTCTTTTTTCTGCCTTCTCCTTTTAACTTTCTAGCCAGTTTTCCCCGTTCTCTAACTGCGCCATCGCCTGAGGGTGGCGCTGCCGGGTCTTGCCTTGCTGTGTGGGTAGCATCCGAGAGAGGAGACTGTCGATCCAGTCTGGACCAGATATACCCTCCTCAAATCCCTGCCAGCTCTGAAATGACATGTCTGAAATCCAAAGTACTTCTACTTGAATACCTTGCTGTGTGTGTCCCAACCTCGGAGACTAAAACCAAGGGAGACAAAGAAAGCTGGAAGACCCCTCGACGGTCCAGAGGTGGAACAGGTGAAAGGCTGTACAGGCCAGGTGGTAGTTCTGCATCGCTGGGTGGTCTTCTTCCCACAAGGCTTATTTGGAACCCAGATGCCCTCGGCCAAGCAGCATGGTCTTATTCTTGGACGTTTCCTTCTGCAGAATTCCTGTTTTACTCACAAAAGATTTCCTCTCAGGCTGAAGTTACCTTGCGAGGGCCCCTTTTCCAGCCTTGTGTAGACGAAGCTGAGCTCCTGCCTTCAGCTGTTTACCATCCTGGGATTCGTGCTTGCTTAGTAGACATTTGTGGTTTAGCTATTCATCAGTTGATAAAGCATTAACTACAACTGTATTAAAAATTGAAGAATCAATTCCGAGGATTCCAACAAAGGGTTTACTTATCACCGATGCAATTTTAGAGAATTTTTAGAGGAAAAAAATTCTCTAGACATTTTTAGGGAACCATTTCAAGTGTAGCAGCAGACAAAAGAATTATGACATGTCCATGTGCTTTTAAAAATGTTGGGTTCACTCTGTGTTTTTAATATCAAGTAACAGAGCAAATGATCTGATTTTTATCTTTCTTAGAGTGTGGGAGGCCCCTTCCTTTGTGACCTTCTGGTTTTGCTTTTAGTCTCCATCCGTGAAAACTTCCGTTCCGGCCAGAGAAGACTGGCTGCTCTGATGTTCCAGAAGCCTGGCTCCACATGAGAGTGGTATTAACGTTATCCATCGGCCCTGGGGTGAAGTCCTTCCGCTCCTGGTCGTGGTCCAAGACCCTTCATGTTGCAGGCGGTTCTTCTGATGCTGCTTTTCGCCATTGTGTGCAGGCATCACTGTTGGCCTGTTTGGACCTCTTGGAAAGAAAGCTTCTTTAAGAACAGGAGAGGAACACGAGGACCAATGCCCACTTGCTCTTGAGCAGTGATTGGGACCAGGAAAGAGAAACTGAGTAGTCATGATGGGCCTGAGAGGTAACCGTTGGGAAACCACGACCTGCCGGGCACTGGGCCCAGGACTTCACAGGCTTGTCCTCTCGGAGTCCTCACAGTTCCTCGTCTTATGGATGAGAAAACTGAGAGCCAGCGATGGTGTTTGTTTTCAAGTGCAGTTGATTTGCAGTGTTTCAGGGGTACAGCAGAGAGCTGTGTATGTCTCTAGTTCTTTTTCAGGTTCTTTTCCAGTACAGCTCATTGCAAGTCACTGAATGCAGTTCCCCGGGCCGTACAGGAGGATCTGTCATTTGTATACTTTGTAAGAAGCGGTGTTTTCCGCTTTGGTAACCATAGCTTTGTGGCTGTGTCTGTGAGTCTATTTCTGTTTTGTAAGTAAATTCCTTGCTGGCCTCTTTTGAGGCCGCATAGAAGTGATACCACGTGATGTTTTTCTTTCTTTGACTTCACTCCGTATCGTCATATCTCGGTCCATCCATGTTGCTGCAAATGACCCCTCCAGGGTCACCAGGTAGTTAGTAGTGCAGCTGCCTTGGGCCTAACAAAGGAACTGCGGGCTTTGTTTTTATTTCCTATACTGAGCAGCAAACCTTCTTTTTGACTTCTGATTGTGGAATTTCAGGGAAATTCCTGTCTAAGGAGTCTTTTTTCTCCCAGCCTTGTTTATATCTACCGCCTTCCTATTTTTTCTCCACTCCCCTTTTTTTCCCAGGCTGCATAGGGTAGTAGAAGGGAAAGGACTTTTGAGATGGATACAATCTATCCAGCTTTCACTATGCAACTTTCTGAAGATAAGAGCTGAAGAAAGTACCTTAGTCCTTTGAGCCCTAGTTCCTCATATTAAAAATAAAAGATAATAGCTCTTTCATAGAGTAGTTGCAATGATTACATATGATAGCACATGTGAAACTTAACTGGACCCATTAAGTTGCCAAAGTTTCTGCTTTTTATAGTGCTTCATTTAATAGAACACACACATCCATTTCCAAAAGCCCTACAAAGCATTATAGAAATGTTTACAAAAGAAAGGAGTAATCCCATTATTCAGCATTCATCAAAACTTCCTAAAAATTCTCTTCTCTCCCAAGTTAGGGTTCACAGGGCAGCTTCCCCAACTCTGTCCAAAAATACTAATTTTTTCTCAATGTTCTCTCTCCTTAAGTCCCAACCCTACTGCCATGATACCCAGGCCTGCAGAGTGACTGTTCTGTTGCCTGAGCTTTGACTGAGGGGTTGCCTCAAATTATTTCTCCTTTATTTTTTTTTGTTTGTTTTTTGGTCGTTTTAGGGCCCCACCCATGGCATATGGAGGTTCCCAGGCTAAGGGTTGAATCAGAGCTGTGGCCACTAGCCTACACCACAGCCACAGCAATGCGGGATCCGAGCCACGTCTGTGACCTACACCGCAGCTCACGGCAATGCTACATCCTTAACCCACTGATCGAGGCCAGGGATCGAACCTGTGTTCTCATGGACACTAGTCAGATTTGTTTCTGCTAAGCCATGACAGGAACGCCTCAAATTATTTCTAAAGTAGGTTTGCTGGGAGAAATACATGCAAAAGCAAAAATCTTCCCTTTATTTCCTCTTCCTCCCCGTTTCCCCCCATTCATCTCTTCTTCCTCAATTATTTCCTATATGGAAATGATTTACATTCCTCAAAGCTAGTAGTGCCTTGGTGGAACTTGTCTAATAGCAATTTTTTCTTTTTGTCTTACATTTTGTGGTCACCTGTGTCTGACTTTCCAAAGAGACTATAAGTCCATTGATTTAGTTAAGAAGACTTTAGGCTGCAAGTAGCAGAAACGATGTCTCAGGGGCTTACACAGAGGTGGTTTTTCTTGTTTTAGGACCACACCTGTGGCATTTGGAAGTTCTCAGGCTTAAGGGGTTGAATTAGAGCTGCAGCTGCTAGCCTATGCCACACTTCCAGCAATGACACATCTGAGCCGCATCTGCCACCGACACTGCAGCTTGTGGCAATGCCAGATCCTTAACCCACTGAGCCAGGCCAGGGATAAAACCCGCATCCTCACGGACACTTTACTGGGTCCTTAACCCACTGAGCTACCATGGGAACTCCTGAGGTGGTTTTTCTTACATAAAAAAGGTCAAGATGGGAGAAGCCAGCTGCTTACATTGGTTCTGCTGCTGATCCCCTGCAGAGCTGAAGTCTCTGCTCTGGCTGACGCATTTCATCAGGAAAGCGGTACCAGGAATCTGAGCAGATACAGTCTTTTCTTTCTTTTTAACCAGCGTCATTCATTTTATTTTTCTCAAGTAAACCTATGCGGTGGCCCCAGCTGGAGCCTGGGTCCCTCGTGGAAACTCTGGCGTGGGCCTTCACAAGATGGTCAGTGAATTCCTGACAAGGAGACTTGGTGAACGCTGTCTCTTTCCAGAGATCAGGAGTGAGATAGCTGTACTGCTCCAAAACGGCATCCAAGGCGGCCCTGGTGGAGTTGCCCAGGGTGGCAGTGCAGCCTGTGGCCGTTGTCACGTCCCGCCATCATCAGTCGCTTCTTGGGCACAGGGGCTGAGACAATACTAGCGCCCCTGGGGGCAGGGATGAGGTGCACAAGCATGGGGTCACAGCGGCCAGTCACCTTGCAAGGCACAATGTGGGTCTTGCTGATCTTGTTCCCCCAGTAGCCTCACCCCATGGGCACCATGGAGAGTTTGGCCAGAATGATGGCCCCAAGGATGGCAGGGGCTACCTCCTTAGAGCACCCGAGGCCCAAACCGCCGTGTCTGTTGTAATCTCCTCTGGCGGCAAATACCTTGAACTTGGTCCACTCACCGGCTCGGATCTGCTTCTGCACAGGCCTGATCTTCAAAACCCCGCCCTTGAGGGACGCCCCGGGAAACGAGGGATGTCGGTGATCTCCGATTCCTTGATGGGCGGAGAAAAGAGACAGATCTCTTCTGGGACTCGATCTTCATGTCTTTGACCAGGCGGCCCAGCTTGGTGACAGGGAGCCACTCCTTGTCCTCAGCTTTGCCTCTGCGAGCTCCGCGTCCCTGGCCTCGGACGCCGCTGGCAGAGCCTCCGAGGAAGCGCCGGGGCCTCCTGGCGCTTGCAGAGCCTGGGTCGTCTGCGCTTTGGTGTTGCCACGAAGAAGCAGCAGGACAGATGCAGGCTTAGACCTCACTGAATTTTGTCAAACGGCAACACCAAGCTTCAGGAAGCCCGGGCGCTGAGGCGCTGCACAGGGTGCGGCATATGAAAAACGGGACATAAGATGAGGCCGCTCATCTGCTCTGCTCTGTAAAGGCAGAACATGGGTCCCGCTCAAACCTTTCTCATTTCGCCTTATGCCATTTCTAGAACAGGGACAATGCTCAATAAATCCCTGTTGATAAATTTATGAGTAAATTAACTATCATAAAGTTAAGCCGCCAAAGTGCGTAAGGCTTTAAGAAGTCCTCTTTTTCACTTTCCTTATAACTTTGTTTATTTTTCTGTCGTTTTAGGGCCACAGCCACTGCATATGGTAGTTGCGAGGCTAGGAGTCGAATGGAAGTTTTAGCTGCCAGCCTACGCCACAGCCACATCACGACCAGATCCAAGCTACATCCGCACCCTACACCACAGCTGACAGCAGCACTGGATCCTTACCCACTGAGCGAGGCCAGAGATCAAACTTGCATCCTCATGGTTACCAGTCGGGCTTGTTACTGCTGAGCCACAATGGGAACTCAGGGAGTACTCTTTTCTTAAATTGAAGTATCCTTGACTGCGTTTTGTCAGTTCCTGGTGTATAGCACTGTGAGCCAGTTATATATATATTTTGTAATAAACTAGGCAATACATAAATACATTATAAACTATAATGGAAAAGAACATGAAAAAAATGTTATGTATATTAAAGAATCTGGAAAATAATATATATATATTTATATGTATTATTTTTCAGATTCTTTTGCATTATGGTTTATTACAAGATATTAGATATAGTTCCTGTGCTATTGTTTATTGGTCCTGTTGTTTATTTTATATAGAGCAGTTTGTGTGCTAATCCCAAACTCTTAGTTTATCTACCTCTTTCCCCATTGGTAACCATAAATTTGTTTTTTTTGGTATCTGTGAGTCTATTTCTGCTTTGTAAATAGGTTAATTTGTATCATATTTTAGATTCCACATATAAGTGATAGCATTTGATATTTGTCTTTCTCTGTCTGATTTACTTCACTTGTTGTGATAATCTCTAGGTCTATCCATGTTGCTGCAAATGGCATAAAATCATTCTTTTTTATGGCCGAATAGTATTCCATTTGCGTATGTGAATCATGTCATCTTTATCCATTCATCTGTTGAAGAACATTTAGATTGATTCCATTGAACATTGAGATTCTGTTCATAATAGCCGTATTCTTGGCTATTATGAATAATGCTACTTTGAACATTGGGGTACATTATCTTTTTGAATTAGAGTTTTTTCTGTATATATGCCCAGGAGTGAGATTGTTGGAACATATTGAATAAAGAAAATTTGAATTTCTTAAGAAACCGCTATACTGTTCCTCCATAGTGGCTGCACCAATTTACAGTCCCACAAACTCGTAGGAGAGTTTGGGGAGTTTTCTTTATAAGACTGACTGGAGTTTGAATGTCGTGAGAAAAATTTTCCATGCTGAGATTAGGAAAAAATTGTGTAATCCACACTCTGATTTTTAGAAAGTCTTCAAAAGGCTTAGAAAGTCTTGACCTAAAACAAATACTCTGTGAGATATCTCTCCAGCAAGGCTAGGCTCGTTTGGAGTTAGCAGAGAATTATAATTCAGGGTCTGCCACTACGGAGAGCCAGGTGCAACTCTGCCCAAGATAAGGGAAGGAGTCACCTTTATAGAGAGGAAAGGGAAGTTGGAAGCACTGCGGTAAACAGTGGGTCCATGAATTTTCATTGGCTAAGTCCTTGCCAGGAAAGGAGTCGGTTTTCTTCCTGCTGGGCTCTGCCAGCATCACAGGACATGAGAGCTCCCCCTTCTGGTCTCTGAACTTTATAATTGAGGTTTCCGTTAACTGATTTTTTACAAAAGGCTCAACGGGTATATACCACAATCTTTGGTAATTGTATGATTGTTATACCAGCTGTAGGATAAGTGATGTATTTCTAAAGAAATCTGGGGGGGTGAATTTGAACTAGATAAAATTAGGGCTTTCTATTCTGTGCTTCATGTAAAGACTTGTCTTTTTTTTTTTTTTTTTTTGGCCTTTTCTAGGGCCGATCCCGTGGCATGTGGAGGCTCCCAGGCTAGGGGTCTAATTGGAGCTGTAGCCGCCGCCCTACACCACAGCCACAGCAACTCGGGATCCGAGCCGCATCTGCAACCTACACCACAGCTCATGGCAACGCTGCATCCTTAATCCACTGAGCAAGGCCAGGGATTGAACCTGCAACCTCATGATTCGCTAACCACTGTGCCACGACGGGAACTCCAAGACTTGTGTTTTAACCTAAAATTGTTAAAGTCATAGAAGTGATGATAGGCTGGGAGCAAATGACTGTAAGAGGAAGCCTTGAGGAGCAATGTCCACACGAGTTCAGTTCCACTTGCCTTTATTCAGGGATGTCCTTGAATCTTAGAAAAGGCTCTTCACGCCTGGGCAGTACCCCTCTTCAAAAGCAGACAGACACACCTTTTGTGGGCTAGCCCCATTCTTGCCTGTTTCATGTCTTCATTGCTTTCTCTTTGTTTCTTTTTTACTCACCTGTTTTTTTTGTATCTTTAGGAGCTACCTTGTATCCATCATGAATAAGGCTGGGTCTAAATAAACAACTAGTTTGTGATCCTGAATGGTACTATTTTCTATGCCCATTTCTGAAATGAAGAGCTGTATGATTTCTGTTTTTAAATAAGCATGTTCAGAAGTAATCACACAACTTGAGATAGAACTGACATTGAAGGCAGTTCAGAATGTTAAAGATTGCCCTCGAAAATGCATCTAGGCTCATCTGAGATGTGACACATGTGAATTCAGTGGCGGTTTGCAGTGTGATGCCAAGCTGTCAGTTTGGGCACCTCATATGGTGTTCATATTTATGACGGGCAAATGTGCCATTTTCACGATTGCCACACCACCCTCCCCCAACACGCACCCTCATACTCTTTGGACAATGAAAATTTTTGATGATTATTTCATTCTAATTTTTTCCTTCAGATAAATAGGAAAATATGAGATCTTTTGGTAGGATTGGTTGGAATCTGTGATATAAATGTGAAAGAAATCGTGTTTTTCATGACTGCTTGTTAGATAAGAAATGAATGTAGCCATGCCTTATTCTAAAAAGAGTTAGTCTTAGAAGAAATTCTGCATTTAGTATAAATTCTCAGTCTGCATTGTAGAGTGAGTAGTATTGAAAATTTAGCAGGTGGCTTAGCAATTGATGCACAAAAGGAAAAGAAGGAATTATTACTGCACCTTAACTGCGTGCAGATGTCCTGGGTATGAAAATAGATGCTGGTTTGTTTGAGAGGGCTGTCGTGGCTTTTTATGTGTAGTGATTTTTTTATCTTTGACAAGATTGTAAACAAATCCAACTGATTTTTTTTACTTAGGACAAGGAGAATTTCAACTAGAGGGAGGGATGTCTGTCAATATAAGGAAGAAAACGTGAAATGATAGAAATGGAATAAATTGGTTTTTATTCTTACTTTGTGAATCGAAGGGAATGTGATTGGATGGTGAGCACAGGGGAAATGCAATCGGAATTCCAGAATTCTCTCTTTCCTGGTAGAATTGCTCTGGAAATGATGTTTAAATCTGTTTTCAATTCTGGCATCAATCTTTTTTCGAGTTTTACGTTTTATGGAAGTATGCTCGATTTACAAGGTCGTGATAATTTATCATGTACAAGAAAGTGACACACGTCTGTTCTTTTCCAGATTGTTTTCCTCCGTAGTTTTCACAGAATATTTGTAGAGTTCCTGGTTGCCGTGTACACAGCAGGTTGCCCTTTACCGTCCATTCCATACACAACAGTATGCCTCGGTCCCTGAGCAGCACAATCCTGCTGTCAGATTAGCCTTACGCGTGCACTTCGAAACAATATAAGGCTTTATTTCAGGGCAGGTAGTGAAGCCGCTGAGGACTCTGCTTCCCCACACGGCCGACTCTAGCCCCAGAGTATTAGAAATTGTATGAATGGGGTTGCTGTTCACTGTGACTCAGTAGAAAATGAACCTAACTAGCATCCATGAGGATGCAGGTTTGATCCCTGGCCTCGCTCAGTGGGTTAAGGAGCCGGTGTTGATGTGACTCTGGTGTAGGTCGCAGACACAGCTCAGATCTGGCGTTGCTGTGGCTGTGGTGTAGGCCAGTGGCTACAGCTCCAATTCAACCCCCTAGCTGTGGGGTTGCCCTAAAAAGACAGAAAAAAAAAAGTTTGTATGATAATATGAGGTTTTTATTCCCCACCCCCACCTTCCAATCACAGAGGAATATGAATTCTTTTTGTGGAATTTGCTATAAACCTTTAAAATACAAACAAAGAAACAAACAAACCTCATTAAATAATGAACCCAGGCAGTCACCCTGTGTGATTGGTGACATCGCAGAGGAGCGATAAACAATTATGTGACTCCTATTGGGAGTTTACAGTATCACCCAAAAGCTATTTTTGGTCCAAAAAAAAATCAAAGTTTAATCAGGTAAAACTTTATGTCTAACCACTAATTTATAGTGAGTAGAGGGGAAAGAGGAATATATAAAATGAGGCTACAGGAATTTGTTCGTCAAAATCCAGAATGTGAGAAACTCTATAGGACCAACAATCTGGTTTCTTTGACAAATGAATTGCCAGGAAGAAAGGAGGGGGAAGCTGTAGATGAAAAGAGACAACGTGAATATCAAACAAAAGCAATGTATGAACCTCCTTGTTTGGAATCTGACTTGAACCTACCAATTGTATTTTTTTAATGGATATAATTGAGGGAATCTGAATGCTGACTTGTTATTTAATGATGTTGAAAAAACAGTGACTTTAATGTGCGTTGATCATATTGCGATTATATTTTATAAGTCCTTTGTAAGATGTCTGGAATTTGCTTCAAACTAGTTTGAGCAGGGGAAAAGGGTGGTTTAGGTGAAATAAGATTGGCTGTCTGTTGATATTACAGCTTAGGGGTGGATTTGGTGTTGGGGATTCATTGTACTATTTTTCTACGTTTATGTTGGAAACTTCCAAAATCAAAGGTAAACAGCCAAAAGTTTAAAATCTCCACAACATAAACACACAGACACAGATACACATGTCTCTGTAAGAGCTGGGATTCCATGTGGACACTTTCAAGACTTGACCTGGAGAGCGCTTTTCCCCAGTGTTTGGTCCATGTCTTCCCCAAAGCCTACTGCTTGATCTGGTCTTCATTTGTACCCAGGTAGTGCTCTGTGCTTATTCCTACTGGTTTTGACATCAAGTTGTAAGTGCTTCGTCCCCCGTGGAGTAGAATAATATTTTTGAGTAAGGTCTTTGTTTCCTATCTTTTTTCTTACCCCTTGGCCTTTACCTCATTCAGCCAGCTAAGCGTTTTGTGTTCATTGCCTCAGGGAAAGGTGATAGATAGACACAAAAAAAGTTGAAGCTTGACCCTGAGCTTCAAAGCCTCGGCATCATGGAAATAGGAATATGGAGAACTCACTCATTTAGTGATGACGGATTTGATAGAAGATGCGATGATTTAGAGAAGAACAAACCCGTGGTCAGGGCTCCCGGAGCGTGGTGGGCAGGGCCGACATGGAGGGAACACAGCCTAGTGGAGGGCGGAGGTTGATGGGGTCCCGGGTGATGCACCAGGTCTGGAGCGGGTCTCCAGAAGAGAGTGTGCCCACATCTGAACACCTTTTAGAGGGAGTGCGTTTGGCACCAGTCCCAGGGAACCGTATGAGAAGGTCCAATCTCATTCCGAGGTGGACGTGTGTCCTCTTAGCCCTCCTTCTCATTAGTGCTGGGTCCCTTCATATGGGGGAGGGTGGAGACGGAGGGGTCCTCTGGTGAGAGGCGGAGACAGGTGGGGTCTGGGATAATGGGCTGTGCCTGAGCCCTGAGCAAATTCTGAAGTAAACCCCAAAGTGGCAAACAAGAAAAAAGATATCACCTTATTATTGATAAATACTGGGTTGAAGATGTAGAATATGGATTATGGAACTCCGGATAAGATAGAGATCCATTTCTCCTCACTTGCGGTGTCAGATGAAGGGCAGGCTCTTCCTCTGGGAGATGATGGGGTGGCCCAGGAAGTTATTGGCAGCTCCAACTACTCATCTTGGTAAGCAGGTTTGCTCCTGAGAGCAGATGATATGAGCATGCCGGGTTTGTTCTTCCCAACTTTATCAGATAGGAAAATGCCTAGACTCACCTCTCGCGCAAAATTGGGCCAGAGAGCCAGCAGTGCTTCTCTTGAAATTAAAAGAAGCACCAGGCATGAAGAAGAGCCTGTTGCTTCTAACAGGCAGTAATCAGCACATCACTTAGTGCTTGTCTGTCAGGATGCTATCCATCTGCCCAAAACTTGGCTCAATACCCAATCAACTAATTCAAGTGGGCCAACCCCCACCTCAAAATCCTGGGACCTTTGGAAGTGCTGCAGTGGAGATGGTGAATGTTAGCTCCCAAAAGCATAGTGGTGGCTATAGCTAAACAGTTGAACTCTCATTTACCCATGAAAATGGTGGAACTCATTTCTGTCTTTGTGTATGTCTTCACCACAAGTGTATAGTTTTTTTGATGGCAAGGATTAGGCTTTATTCAAAGTTCTAGAGGTATCTGCCATAAAGTAGGGGCTCAAGTATTTAACTGAATTGAATTATAGTAACATTTTATTAAAGATATTTTTAGCAGTTAAACAGATATTTTGGCAGCTGAGATCAAATCTATTTGTCTTATGGATTAACCCCATGATCATAACTGCACACATACTCAATTGTAGACTTTCATCTGTTGCTAATTTTGTAAGTAAATCTTCGAAACAGTTACTGTCTCGCCAAGTCAAGAATGACTTCATTCTCCTTAGTAGTTGAAGTAGTTAATGGAGACTATACATTTATCAGTATTTCTTCCCTTTCATGGTCAAGAGTTATGAAAATTAAGTGGGTTAAGTGTTCTAACCATGTTTCTAATTCAACACAGTATCATTCAGTAAATCAATCCCTTACTATTCGTGTTGCTCCTTGAATTGATATGTATACAATTGTATCGACTTAGAAAAATATTGTGCTCAACTGTTTAATTTTATAGGAGGTCACTGCTTTCTAAAATGTAGTTTCCTTTTCAAGTTGTGCAGGAGCTCATGTATTACTTCATCTTGTAGTGACATTCATCAGTTGTTGATCGTTCAGCACCAATACCTCTTGCTACCTACACTCTGATTGTATTTGGGGAAATTCTCTCCATTGTGTCTTGCTGTGGAGGGAAACCTAGGGATTCGCTCTTCCGTTATGGACTGTAAGGTGATTTCTAGAGGCTGCTTCTACTGGATCCTTTCTCTTATCACTCAAGAACCACCTAGACTTGGGCATGAAATATCAGAGTCTCATGCAGCTTTAAGCCTTGAGTGGAATCATGCCAGGTTGGAAAAAATTGTTGGCGCTCCTCAGTGCCAGTGGTGCAGTCTGGGCCTGGTTGACAGGAGTTTCAACTGCAGGGACCTCTGCAGTCACTTGGTTTCGCCTAGTTTAAGACTGATTTTTAAAAATCTCTTCCAACTGTGGTTCTTCCATATCCTATTAGTTAATCATTCCCTTGTGCTGACGTGTGCCAAGGTAGCTTTTGCTGCTTTCTACCGTGGAACCTTAACTGATTCGGACAGCTTGGATGGAAGCATCATGAGGTAGAAGAATCCCTGAGGAGAGTCCTGGGACGTGAACTTTAATTGTGGCTTTGCAACTAACTTGCTTTGAGACCCAGGAAGAAAAATCCCTTGACCTCTTTGGACTTCAGTTTCCTCATCTGAGAAGATAACGGACCAGATAACATGGAAGTTTGTTTGTTTTAAACTGTAAGTCCATGAATCACGTTGTTCCTGGTTAGCGGTTAGGGACCATCTCAGGAAATGACGCTGTTCTCATGGAAGCAAGAAGTTTTATAGAAGTTTCACTTGATGTTTCAACACACAAGGTGCTGTGGAATATCCCAGATACATTAATCCTTGACTGAGCATTTGCTCTCTAGGCCATTGCTTGGGTGGGGTGACCAGATTTTGGAACAGATTCCTATAGCAGAGAGAGTGAAGGGGCATGTAACTGCTAGTTCTTGGAAAATACTACCTCAGCTCACTGGGGTGTTTACGACAGAGCTAGACTAGCCTCAGAGATGACTGATGGGATTGGCTTTACATCCAGAGCAGGAAACGCTGACACATTGCATTGAAATAAAACCCATTCAGCAGATAGTTGCTGGGACAAAGGAACACTGCCTTTCAGAGAGCTTGAGGCTCATGTAGATTTGAGGTGTGTAGACACAATCTTCGGTTTGGGAGAAGCTGAAACTGAATTTTTCCTGACATTTCTAGGCTTTTCCTTATTTCTGTTTCTGGTTTCGTCAACTATGGACGATTCCCGTGTGGATTAGTACTTTGAGTGACCCATGACTGGTACAAACACCAACTTCCAATTGCTTCAGATTTGAACTAAACTTGTGCTTATCACATTTGACCTGTATTTCATAGTTCCATAACTTGGTAAATGATACTGTAGCAACACAGCATCTAAAGGAAGTTTAACAGTTATCCAGATACTTGAAATACTTTGTACAATCACTTGGAGACTATTAAAATGCCTGAAGAATCTCCTTTGAGATCGTAATGAATTACCTGTGTATAGTTTGCTTGACGGCTAAGATCAAAGCATACCCTTGTATGGCTGTTCATCTCTTAGAACTAATGGACAGCTTGGCTCAGCATCTTATCTAAGGCATTTCCTTCAACCAAGCTGACGATTTTTCACTTCTCAGATTCCTGCAATGGCTTTCCATCACATTTGGATGAAAAATCTAAAGAGGTAGAGGAGCCTGTAAGACCCTCTGGTCGGTCCTGTTGCCTCTCCCGATCCACCTCCTTCTGTCTTCCCTCGTTCCCTCCACTCCAGCCACACTGGCCGTCTTGCTGTTCTTGGAATAAGCTGCACTCAAGACTGTCTCAGCACCTTGCCTTGCCTGAGGAAAGGGGCCTCTAGCGCCCTCAAAGCTGTGGGAAGCTCTTCACTCCCCTAGAGTCTACCACCCAGCCCCCACCGACAGACCCTGCATCCTGCAGATGCGGGAAACAGGGCCTGGAGGGTGGCCAGAGTTGTGGTTGCTGGAGCTCTAGATGTGCCAGAGTGGACGATTGCTCACCCCAGTCAGGTCTGTACGACTTTGCTGCGCTGAGGCTGGGACACCCCTGGTACTGGTATCATCCCTACAGAGCAGAGTGCAGCACCATAGTCCACAGATGGTCGTAACCAGTCCTTGCTGAACACTTACTATGTGCTAAGAACGTCACTCACTTAGTACTCACAACAGCTCTGTGAGGCGGGCAGCGTTATTACCCACATTTTATAGACGGCCATCCCAGGATCTTTGAAAGGGCTAACCATTTCCTAGAGGGAGGGAGTATAGAGGCTGAATATTGTTACTTCTTTAAAATATAAATCTGCATGAGATGTTTGTATATTTTGGAGATTAATCCTCTGTCAGTTGCTTCATTTGCAAAGATGTTCTCCCATTCTGTGGGTGGTTTTTTCTTTTCTTTCTATCTTTTTTTTGATGGGTCACCTTTGCTGTGCAAAACCTTTTAAGTTTAATTAGGTTTGATTTGGCTGTTAGGATTTGTTTGCTTGTTTGTTGAGAGCTGCACCCTGGTCATAGGCAATTATCTGGGCCAGAGATCGAATCTGGGCCCCAGCAGTGATCCAAGCTGCTGCAGTGACAATGCCAGATCCTTAACCCACTGTGCCACAAGAGAACCTCCAGGAGGAGGTTTTTGAATTTTCATTACTCTAAAAAGTGGATCAAAAAAAAAATATTGCTGTAACTTAAAGAGTGTTCTGCCTCAATTTTTAGGATTTTTATAGTATCAGACCTTACGTTTAGGTCTTTAATCCATTTTGAGTTTATTTTTGTGCGTGATATTAAAGAGCGTTCTAATTTCATTGTCTTCCGTGGAGGTGTCTAGTTTTCCCAGCACCAGCACCACTTGCGGAAGACACTGCCTTCTCTCCATCGCAAGTTCTCGGGGCTGGATTTTAACCAAGGCATTATGTCTCCAGAGGTCATGAACTTAATGCCTCTAGAATCGACCCATAATGTTGGGTTCAAGCGGGAAACAGCCCCTCCTCCGGCAGTTCCGTCACTTTAAGCACAATATAATCATGTTGTTTTCATTTTTAAAAAATATAACTGTAATTTCTTCAGTTTTACTCACTGAATCAGGGGCACACTGTCAGGCTCTGGGCTAAAAGCAGAATCCGAACTAACTAGGCACCACCACTGGGATTAGATGGGATGTCACCTGCAGCGAAATGCAGGACGGCGTGCCTCTCTGCGGGGGCTAAATTGGTGCTGAGGATTCAGTAAGAGACGTAGATGAAGCACGAAATCAGCTGTTTGGGCCCTCCCCTCTTCACTCCCATTTGAAGCGGAAAGCAGCTCCACTTTTGTCATCTTGTTTGTTTTACATTTTGGACGCCCTGGCGTGCTTCCTTTTGAAGCAAGGGTTCTGGTGCTTTTTTAAAAAAGGATGAAAACCCCCAATCTGGAGCGCCGTGACCGACATTCCTTCCTCTTCCCTTGTTTGCTTGGGTGTGTGTGTGTTTAGGGCCCGGGGAGGACGGACTTCAGGTTGTGCTTGGGGATTCTGTCAGCAGGATCGTGTATTTTGACAAGGACCAACACAGGGGCCCTGCGCCCTCAGCCTTCTGGACAGAGGTTGACTTCCTGGCAAGGATGTCTTTGAACTGTTTTTTCAGGTCCCTTTTGAAGCACCAAGGTGTACACAAGACCTCTTTTAAATTCTTTCCATTGTCATTGTTTCTGTTTTCTCTGTGGATGAACATAAAAAACGTTGTCAACTCCCCGGCTCTTTTTTTTTTTTTAACTTTTTTTTTTTTCTTTTTCCCACTGTACAGCAAGGGGATCAAGTTATCCTTACATGTATACATTACAATTACATTTTTTCCCCCACCCTTTCTTCTGTTGCAACATGAGTATCTAGACATAGTTCTCAATGCTATTCAGCAGGATCTCCTTGTAAATCTATTCTAAGTTGTGTCTGATAAGCCCAAGCTCCCCATCCCTCCCACTCCCTCCCCCTCCCATCAGGCAACCACAAGTCTCTTCTCCAAGTCCATGATTTTCTTTTCTGAGGAGATGTTCATTTGTGCTGGATATTAGATTCCAGTTACAAGTGATATCATATGGTATTTGTCTTTGTCTTTCTGGCTCATTTCACTCAGTATGAGATTCTCTAGTTCCATCCATGTTGCTGCAAATGGCATTATGTCATTCTTTTTTATGGCTGAGTAGTATTCCATTGTGTATATAGACCACCTCTTCCGAATCCAATCATCTGTCGATGGACATTTGGGTTGTTTCCATGTCTTGGCTATTGTGAATAGTGCTGCAATGAACATGCGGGTGCACGTGTCTCTTTTAAGTAGAGTTTTGTCCGGATAGATGCCCAAGAGTGGGATTGCAGGGTCATATGGAAGTTCTATGGATAGATTTCTAAGGTATCTCCAAACTGTTCTCCATAGTTGCTGTACCAGTTGACATTCCCACTAGCAGTGCAGGAGGGTTCCCTTTTCTTCACAGCCCCTCCAGCACTTGTTATTTGTGGATTTATTAATGATGGCCATTCTGACTGGTGTGAGGTGGTATCTCATGGTAGTTTTGATTTGCATTTCTCTTATAATCAGCGATGTTGAGCATTTTTTCCTGTGTTTGCTGGCCATCTGTAAAACATGGGACCTAATCAAACTGAAAAGCTTTTGCACAGCAAAGGAAACCACAAAGAAACCAAAAAGACAACTTTCAGAATGGGAGAAAATAGTTTCAAATGATGCAACCGACAAGCGCTTAATCTCTAGAAAATATAAGCAACTTATACAACCCAACAGCAAAAAAGCCAATCGATCAGTGGAAAAATGGGCAAAAGACCTGAATAGACATTTCCCCGGCTCTTTCTGATACTGGTTGGTTAAAAGCTCAGGTCCTGCTACGCAGAGCTGTGGTGTGGTTTGCTGGAGCCACATGAAATTCGGAGTCGCCAAAGGGCTGGTGGCTCAGTCTGAAGTCCTTCCAGGCCTTGTGGATTTTGATGGGGGTGGTCTAAGGGGCAAGGAATTCGGTTCCAGCAGCTGCTGTGCTTTCAGCACTCCGAGAGCAGCGTGACCATAGGGTTCCCACAAGCCTTCTCCCCCACCCCCATTTAGCAGGACAGCTGTAGAGAGGAAGACAGGATCTACGGACATAAAACCCCTAAAACCGAAATTACTTTACCACCTGGCTAAGTACTTTTCCACCCGAGCATTTTGCGATTCAGAGTGAAATGCAGAGTGTGAATGTGTAAACACTTATTTACATTCTTGAATAACAGGCTCAAGAGGTGCCCTGTGAGTGTTGCATGAAATGCTAACATTGGAAAAAGGAACTCTGAGTGCATTTCAGAACATAGACCGCTGGCAAAGCTGACTTACCTTGTATCGATTAGAATAGTAACAGAAAATTTATTTCGTAATAATGTATTCCAGGAGTTTCCGTTGTGGCTCAGCCCGTTAAGAACCCAACTAGTACCCGTAAGGATGTGGTTCGATCCTTGGCCTCTCTGTGGGTTAAGGATCCGGTGTCACCTCAAGCTGTGGCATAGTTTGCAGATGGGGCTTCGATCCCGTGTTGCAGTGCCTTGGTGTAGGTCAGTAGCTGCAGCTCTGATTCGAACCTTAGTCTAGGAACTTCCATAGGTTGCAGGTGCAGCCCTAAAAAAGAAAAAGAAAAAACGTGATAATGTATTCCTTTCCCACGGCTGGGTCATTTTACACAGGAGGTAGTTACTGAAATGTTTTGTTTTTTTCTCTTTTTTGACCACCTTGGCCACCCTGTGGCGAATGGAGATTTCAGACCAGGGATAAGATCCAAGCCGTGGTTGTGACCGACCTAAGTCGCAGCTGCAGCAATGCGAGATCCTTAACCTACTGTGCCAGGCTGGGGATCAAACCTGCGCTTCAGAGACACCACAGGTCCTGTTGCACCACAGCGGGAACTCCCTGAAACGATCTTTTTATGCTTCTAAGTTGATATCCAGTAATTATTAGGCCAACAGTTGATTTTTTTACACTATCTTTCTATTCTGCAGCCTATCTTTTCCTTCAAAGAGATAGAAAATGAATTTTTCAGTGCCTGGCCCTGTAATGACTCATAGTAAATTCTAGAAATGTTTGCTGAATAAAGAATTGAATGTAGGCATTTCATGGTGCTCTGAAAGCCTTTATTTGAAGTCCTTTCCTTCAGAACTTTTGAAATAGAATTCTATTTTTTGAGTTTAATGACATTTCAAAACTCTGCACAGATACAGAAATTCTCACACTTTATTTCCATCGATTCTGTTAAATTTATGGAAGAAACAACAGGTTATTTTGGTGTGAACCATAAACCTCTTGATGTTTCAACTAAGAGATAAAACTAGAATAGGTCAATACATACATGCAATGTCTAACTTGCTAAATTGGTTCTCACATTTGTCCAGTTTGAAGTGTGTATTTTTTATTTAGCTTAACTCTTTAGGGCTCCCATCCAAGGTAGAATCCTTTCCCCTACCTTCTGTAAAAATGACTGCTTTGAAATAGGAGCCGAGCTGAAGAATTTAATCCCTCCAGATGTCTGTTGCTGGAACACAGCTCTTAAAGAGCTCACGTCTCTAGAATGGAACAAGACTGCTGATGTTATATCTGACTTCAAAATACGTAAATGATAAAAATAGGGGCCGCATAATGAGCTGAGGTTTGTAGAGCAGGCACACTTTCATATAGAGTGATCCATCCTCCAAGCCAGTGTTAAATAGAGGTTATGATGTATTGACTTACCACACTGTTAAGAGATAACTTACGTTGTCGGAGTTAGAACACGAACTTCAGAAGGGATTTTAGTAAACCAGCTGATGCGGGAATCCTTGGAATCTATGTGCAATGGCTCCCTACATTAGGGCACTCTGTAACTTGATCCCCTTATGAGAGGCCAAATCTAAATTTAGATAGCTCTAAAAATTGAACCGTTCTTTCTTACAAGGAGTTGAAAGGCCTTTATTTTGGGCTGGGTACTGCTTTGCTTAGACACTCTTTGTAGGAATCAAAGGGACTGGTGGGTGGAATTTACAGAGACTGATTTTTATTACCATCAAGACTTTTCCACTGCTCAAAATGGTCTTGAGAGATCTCCTGCGGTGCAGCAGGTTAAGGATCCAGCATGGTTACTGCAGCAGACGTGGGCCACTGCTGTGGAGTGGGTTCGATTCCTGGCCCAGGAACTTCCACATGCCGTGGGGGCAGCCAAAAAAAAAAAAAATGTTCTTGGTGTTGAGTGGGCTGCTTCATGGTCACAGGGGTCATGCATTCATGACGCACGGCTGGAAAGGTTAGAGTTAGGCTGTATAATCAGTGGGCAGGAATATTCTAGAGAATGTTTAGCATCTGATAGGTGTTTGGGACAGATAACACTCAAAGGATCTGTCAAATCCTGAGAGTATGATTCACTTATGAAACATGTCTTTAGATGTCTCTCTTGGACTTCACACAGTGTATGTCAAACTGCCTACTTGAAAATCTTCCCTCGGGTATCTAAACACATCTAACATCAAACCCTGGGTTTCTTCTTCTGGCCCTGCTCATCTGAGGATCTTCTTTATGTCAGGAAATGGCCCCTGTACAGAGCAGTCAGAGTAATTCTTTGAAAACTCCCCCACAGCTTTGCATCTTACCTGTTCACCTTGCCTAGAATGTCCCTCCCTGACTCCATATACGGGCAGGACTCATTCCTCATTTCCTTGGCCTCTGCTCCAATATCACGGCCTGCCTGGACCACAGTATGTGATGCCGTGCTCCCTGTCACCCCTACTTGCTACTCTCTATCCCCCTTGCCTACTCTATTTCTCCATGAGAAAATGATCCCACATATTTACTTACTCATTTAATTGATTATTGTTTGTGTGTCTCTCCACCTAGAATCTAAGCTGCTTCAGGAAAGAGAATTGGTTATGTTGACGGCTATTTCCTCAATGCTTGGAACCGTTTCTAGCCTATGGTCGGTTTTTAATAATTTGTAATGAAATGATGTAAATTTATAATAATAGAGGTTTAATTTAAAAGGAAACTAAAGTTTTATGTAGCATAAACCATGTGTATATAGGACGAAGGAAGAGGGGTAGTGCTTATGAACATTTTATAGTAAAAGAAAATAAATGTAGGGCTTTGATGGCTGTTGGCAAATTTATTCTTCCAAAGTAGAGATCTTCCTATGAACCTGATATGGTCAACTAGTGCATGTGGCCTTTAAAAGGAACCTCACCAGCACTGACTGTGCTCCGTTTCCACAGAGACTGTGGATCCCCAGATATCGGATGCACAGATATCAGAGCCGGGAGACATGCATAGGTGTCCAGGAATGCAGAGCAAATCATTGATTTTACCTCTAAGTTAGTCGTATACGTGGAAGGCAGGTCTTTCATATCTACTGGCCAGATACGGTTTTCTTAGTTATTTTTCCCGCAAATGAGATCTCTGTCACTTCAAACGCTCTGAGACTAAGGTTTCTAACATGTATGAATTACTGAGTTTCAAGGTCTTTGTGTAAGCACAGCCACCCTCCAACTTGGATGGGATGACAGGATCACTTTCAGTTTTGTCACTAAAAATGGTAATTTCTTCCCTACTCTTTGCTTTAATAAAATTGCTCTTCCCCTGAATAATAATAACCAATGATTTTCACATTTTGCTAAAATTAACATGACTATATTTTACACTCATTTTCCTCTGCTCTAATAACAGAAAAATGGATATTCTTGGAATGAATACCTCTCACATCTTTCCTAAGTAACAAGTTTTAAATGCTAATGGGGAAAGCAATCACTTTTTATTTTTCCTGAAACCTAAATATATCATCTTAAAACTATCACAGAATTAAATCTTGTTGACAACAAATTTGTGGAAATTCTTCATTTTCTTCTTAGAGATTTTTCACAATTTAGTGAGAAATGCTTCAGAGAAAATAAAGAAAAATATCCCTAGATTCCTTCGGGAATAAAGCTGATTTTATTTTTTTAAAGTCACATTTAGGATTTTGCATTGCATAGAAGGAAGGATGCTGTAAATCCATGGTCCATTCTGGGATGCAGTTAGCAACGCATAAAAATCAGATTTTTTCATGCAGTAATCCTACTTCTAGGCATTTGCCCTAAGGAGATACAATACTGAAAAGATGTAGACACACAAATGTTTCTTATAAATCTGTTTTTAATGTACAAAAATTGGAAACACCCTAGACATCTATCAGTAAGGACTGATTAAGTAAATTATGGCACATAAATGCAATAAAATTGTCAAGTCATTAAACTTGATGTAGCTCAATATTTACTGACACCAAGAGATGTTTATAATATGGTGTTGGATGGAAAAAAGTGAACAATGCTCTAAGCATAATCCCATTTATGTATACTTATCTTTAGAAAGATAGTCACTGAAATGTTATTTGTGGTTATTTATGGATAATGGGATTTTGGCGGTTATTTTTATGGGCATTTTTTTGTTTTGTTTTTAAGTTTCTACTGTGTGCTTGCACAAGTTTAATAAAAGCCATACAAATTCATAGATGAATTTCTTATGTAGTAAAATCTAATAGAAAATACACTATTGAGACCTATCTAACTGTATTTAATTTGACATCAGTTTGTTTAATATAAGAAGAAGAAAATAGAAGATATATAATTTCTTGATGAAAACAAACTCTCAATAAGCATTCAATAAACAATATGACATATTATGTCATTTAAACCCAATCTGGAAAAAGATAATATTTTTCAAAAATAGTATTCCTAGAATTCAAAAAATCTTTTCACTTTCAGTACCTTCTCATGAAAATAATCCTTCATGTGGATGTTTTAGAGCCAGCTCATTTGATACCTAGCAATAAACTGGGGACACCCTGGAAGCACGTTCTGGTATTGCAGTTGAAGAAACCCTCCAGCACCCAACACTTTCTCTTGGTTACAGTGTTAGGCTGAATGATGAACTTGCTCGTCCAATTGCCACTGACTGCTACACATGTGCATTATATTACCTATTTGGATGCTCTTAAATGGTACAGTTTTGAGTGCAAAGAAATGTATAATCATTTCCCTGATTTCTATAGGTAAAGATTGAAAGAGTTGCTACTACACTTTCAGTACAAGCTTCCAGAAACATCCTTATTAACTAAGAAGTTTGAGAAACATTAGTTGAGAAACACTATCTAACTATTAGGAGGAAGACAATGCAAGAGGATCCCATCGTATATTCAGAACTATATTCTTGGGAGTTTGCCTCGTGGCTCAGCAGTTAACAAACCTGACTAGGATCCATGAGGATGTGAGTTCAGTCCCTGGTCTCACTCAGTGGGTTAAGGATCCAGTGTTGCTCTGAGCTGTGGGGTAGATTGCAGATGTGGCTTGGATCTTGTGTTGCCGTGGCTGTGACTGGCAGCTCCAGCTCCGATTCAACCCCTAGCCTGGGAATGCTGCAGGTTCAACTCCAAAAAGAAAAAGAAAAACAACAACAACAAAAACTATATTCTTAGAGCATTTAGAAATCAAAAAATGCTGAAAATCTAAAAATCCTAGAAGAAAACATGGGTGGCAAGCTCTTTGGTGATGATTTTTTTTCAATCTGACACCAAAAGCAGCAAAAGCAAATAAGTGGGACTAAATTAAAAAGCTTCTGCACATCAGAGGAAGCAGTCAACACAATGAAAAGGCAACCTACTGAGTGGAATAAAATATTTGCAAATCATTTATCTGATACAAGGCTAAAATCCAAAATATACAAAGAACTCACAGTATTCAATAGCAAAAACAGAGTCCTTTTAAAAAATGGGCAGAAGATCCGAATAGATATTTTTTCAAAGAAGACATACAGATGGCCAACAGGCACATACAAAGATGCTCAACATCATTTATTATCAGGGGAACACAAATCAAAACCATAATAAGATATCACCTCACCTCTGTTGGAATGACTATCATCAAAAAGACAAGAAATAGCAAGTGTTGGCAAGGATGTGGAGAAAGGGAACTCTGTGCACTGTTGGTGGAAGTGTAAATTGGTGCAGCCATTGTGGAAGCCACATGATGGTCCTCAAAACATCAAAAATAGAACTACCACACTCTCCAGCAAGTCCCCTTCTGGGTATTTATCCAAAGAAATCAAAGCCACTAATTAGCCAAGCGCTATGCACCACCGAGTTGACGGCAGCATTATGTGCGATAGCCAAGATATGGAAGCAACCTAAATGTCCATCAATAGATGGATAAAGAAGATGTGTATATACATATATGTCTGTATATATGTATACACACAATAGAATATTATTCAGTTGTAAAAATGAATGAATCTTGCTATTTGCAACAAAATGAACCAATCTTGAGTGCGTTATGCTAAGGCAATTAACTCAGAGAAAGACAAAGACCAAATCAGCTGTCTTATATACAGATTCTTAAACAAAAATCCAAGCTCACAGATCTGCAGGCCAGACTGGTCGTAGCCAGAGATGGAGAATGAGGGCTGAGAGAAATAGGTAAAGGGAGTCAAAAGAGATAATTATAAAACAGAGCTGCTTATTTACTTCCCACAGAGAGCAAAGTATGTTTCTGTACTTTATAGTTCATTAATTATCTTTCTGGTATTTGATTTTAAGTAGATATCTTACAAGATTCTACATTTTTGTGGTTTAAAAAATCAAAACGCATTCAGTGATTGCTTGATTGATTCACTTGTTTACTTGTGTATTTTTCTGGCGAGGCTCCGGCAGGCACAGTGTGGTTCTGGAACAGATAGTTGCAGCAGCCCTTCCTGAGAAGCTGCAGTAGCAGTTTTGATTCATCAGCTTCCTGACTGGGGCTGAGAGAGAAGCCTGGTCCTTTCCCTCTGGGTCCTTCCTACTGGGAACCATTCCCAGAAGCCCAACCTGTGGCTGCTTCTCTGGGTCTTCCAATGGTAACACCTAAATCCCTGCTGTTAAATACTTTTCTGGATGAAACACCTGTAACTCAATCTATGTGGGTTTTTTTTGGGGGGAGGGGGGTGGTAATTACGTAGGAAACATTTGCTCAAATTGTTTCCCATGCGTCTTGATAGTGGGCACAGGTACCCTTGGACTCCTTTGACCTCTTCTGTATATCCCTCTCCCAGCTTTAATGTGCTTTGGCTTTCAACGTCCTGAGCTGCCACTCTTCCTTGAAGGGCTGTCCCCACACAGTGACAAAGGCAACTGGAAGGGCCTGGGAGGTTATGATCCTCCAGGGTGATGCTCAGCTAGTGAAGGATCACAGTGGGAGATTGATCCAGGCCCTAACCTTACGGTACAACAGCTCTGAGGCTATAACTTACAGCCCAAAAACACCCCGTGGAATCACCTGATTCTTCACTACTCTCCCAGGAATTTGCTGAAATCAAAGCCTCTGATGTTCTGTTCTTTTTGTTCTGCTTCTCTCTCTTCCTTGCATTTTCTTCTGAGAGCACTTCCTTGCACACAAATCCTCATCTCAGGGCCTGCTTCTGGGGAATCCAAATAAGCCAATAGGTCAAACACTGCTTTCCAAAAACTCTTAATGGTTTTTCAGATTTGATTTCAACAACATAACATCCGTACCTTCTGCATTAGACTAAAAGCCCTTTGCTCTTTGAAGGCGAGCAGGAGTCACAGCTCATTCTGATACTTTATTTTTTATTGAACGTGGAAATAAGGTTTATACCAAGTGAGCTAAATTGGTGAATAAATGGAGGACGCAGAGTTAGTAGGTGGTAATTTTATCTGGGATTTCATCTAGGCATTAATTGCGGGAAAATTCTGCCTCTCTCATTGTAATTCCCGTAGATAAAATTAGTCTGATATTCCCAGACAAAAGGTGCTTTACTTGCGTAAACCATTATTAAGGGCTAGATAACAAAGATGCCTTCCACCTTGAACTTTTTTTTTTTTTTAAATTACTAGGATAGTATAGCCTCGTCACTCGATTATGATAAACTGCTTTATCTTTTTCATACTGTGGCAGCAAGGGGAGTGGCTGTTCCTTTGGTTGCTTTTCAATTTGTCCCCATTTGCATAGCTTGTGAAATGAGAGGACACGTGTGTTGTACCAGTCAAGCTTATAAGCTTGTAATCAGTGTAATGCAATGATATGCCATCTAATCGAGGCCTATTTAGCCTTTTCTACATAATGGAGGCATAGAAAGGAATACGGAATATTAGGTTAACTGGTGATATTTTACCATTCAAGCCTAGCATGAAATCAATTTCCCATTGATTTGATTTGGTTCTGTGCATCAGGAAGTAGGTAACTAAGGAAAAGAATTAGAGTATTAATTAAATCTACTTTCTTTCCTTAGTCATTCATCCTTATAAGCCAATAAATATTTATTATGGCCTCTGTTGAAAAATGAAATCCTCTTATCAGATTAAAACATTTCATTTCCATAAGTCATTTTCATACTCCCCCAGTACATATTTGCCGTTCAAGGAGTAAGACCTATCCATAGTCAGAACTATGGATCACAGTTTGTCTAATGATTTTACTGGAAATGAAAATACAGTTTAGATTTTCATTTTGTTTGCTTCCCTTTTTTCCTTTCACATTTGCTTTTCACAAATTGTTGTCAAGAAACAGACTTCGCACTGCAAGAGCTCTTTTCCTTTTCTAGTGTCGGTGAGTTAACGTGCAGATGAAAGCTTTTGAAACGTGCTCTCCCCTGTAAGAGGGACTGAAGCCCATCCCGTCTAAAGGTGGATCCCTGAGGCTTGAGTTCCTCCAGGTGACTGGACGGGGTCATCCAAGTTCTCCAAAAGCCTGGTGCCTACCAAACGTTTTGTTTTTTCCCGAGCGCTCTTGGGTTGCCTGTTCTTTGGGAGGTGTCCTAGTTTTGGAAACACCACAGTTGCACTCATTAGATGAAATGATTTAACAAATACAAAGTGCTTAAAATAGCTCCTAGAACATTTTAATTCCTCAGTAAATACCAATTATGTTATAGGCCAGTAATTCCTTTTCTAAAATCTTTGGTATCAGATGTATTCTGTAACGCAGAATTTTTTAGTTTTTAAAATAGAAATAAGGTGGATATTCTGTATCTTGCACAATTTCTCCAGGGCCCCAAAATTAAATACGGTAGTATTTCTGTGGTGAAACACATGAATATTTACACAAATACATCATAAACCTGCTTATGTTAATTTAGATCGATTGTGCCATAGAAACACTCTCAGTTTTCAGAGATTTTTGATTTTGTAATTGTGATAAGGGCTTATGAGGGGTTATGAGTCTGTGTCATCATCATCACTAATTAAAAAATAAATTCCTTTTTTTTTTTTTGGTCTTTCAGGGCTACACCACGGCATATGGAAGTTTCCAGGCTAGGGGTCAAATTGGACCTACACCGCAGGTCATGGCAACTGAGAACCTTCACCTACTGAGCAAGGTCACCTTCACAGACACTGACTGGGTTCGTTACTATGGAGCCACGACGGAACTCCTAGATGTCATTTTTTAGAGACGTTTTAGAGTTACAACAAAATTGGGTGGGAAGTACAAAGATTTACCATAAACCTTCTGTCCGCAACATGCACAGCCTCCCCACTGTAAATATCCCTCACCAGAGCAGGACAGTTATTAAAATTGATGAACCTACACGGACAAGTCTTTATCACCCAAAGCCATCGTTTACTTTATGACTGATTCTTGGAATACAGTCTACGGGATTGGACAAGTACATACACATCTTCCTTGACGTCCAGTGGGGTTTTGTCATTGCACGTTAGAAGGAACGTAAGTCGGAAATGCCTTGAACACACCTACCGTCCTGGACACCACGCAGTAGCCTGCCTTAAATGTGCTCCCCACGCTGACCGTCTGCAGACGGGCTCTGTCATCTCCCACCAGCCCTGGTTTACAGTAAATGCGCCGAATACCTTGTGCTATTGACTGAATACTGTGCTGAAGGTGAAAAACGGGGTGGTTGTACGGTTCAGAGTCACTGTGAGTCTGTCGGTTGTTTTTCCTCCTGGTCACAGGGCTGAGTGCGAGCTGCGGCTCACGGCTGCTGTCCAGCACCAGGAGGGGGCATGTATTGCTCGTCCAGGACACGATCAAAATTCAGAATCTGAAGTACGGTTTCTCCTGTGTGTTGCTTTCACACCAGCGTAAAGTTGAAAAGTGGTTAAGTTGAACTGTGCTAAGTCAGGGACCATCTGTAACGACGCGTATCTACCATCAGACAGTGTTGTCACTGCCCTGGAAAATCTTCTGTGTTCCACTGTTCGTCTCACCCCCTCCTCCAGCACCTGGCAACCCCTGACTTTTGACCATTTCTGTATCTTTGCCTTTTCCGAATGTCGTATAGTTAGAGCCATACAGTAAGTAGCCGTTTCGAGTTGGATTTTTCACTTAGGGCATTTAAGATTCCTCTGTTTCTTTTAATGACTTCCTAGCTCAGTTACCTTACTGTTGAGTCACATCCCATTGTCTAGATGTAGCACCGTTTGTTTACCCATCCGTCTACTGAAGGAACTCTTGCTTCCAAGTTTTGGCAGTTATACATAAAGCTGCCTTAAGCACCCCTCTGTGGGTTTTTGTGTGAACATAAGTTTGCAACTCCAAGATTGCTGGGTCATATGATAAGAGTCGGTTTATTTTGTAAGGAGCCGCTAGGCTGCCTTCCAAAGTGACTCTACGTTTACATTCTCATTAGCAATATGTGAGGGTTCTTGCTGCTTACAGCCTCACTAGCATTTGGTTTTTCATTTTCATTTAGGTCAAAATACTTTAAAATTTCTCTAAAGTCTTCTTTGACCTATATATTCTTTAGAAGAATATTGTTTACTTCCAAGTATTTGGGGATTTTTCAGCTATCTTTCTGTTACTGATTTATGGTTTAATTCTGCGGTGGTTTGAGAGCAGACATCATATATTTCTATTATTTAAATCTGTTAAGGTGTGTTTTATGGCCCAGAATGTGGTTTATCTTGGTGAGTGTTCTCTGTGTGAGCTTGAGAATAATGTGTATTTTCCTATTGTTTGGATGAAGTAGTCAATAGATGTCCTTTTCATTCAGCTGATGAATGTCGCGTTCAGCTGTATCCTTACTTATTTTCTGCCTGCTAGATCTGCTCATTTGTGATAATGGTGAGTGTTGGGGTCCCCAGCTATAACAGCAGATGAAGCTATGTCTCCTGGCAGTTCTGTTAGTTTTTACTTCAAGTTACCGGGTGGTGCAGGTCCAGTCCCTGACCCAGAAACTTCCACATGTTGCAGGCACGGCCATATTAAAAAAAAAAAAAGAAGAAAGAAATTTCTTGCAAGACATGTCTACTGATGATAAATTTCCTTGTTTTATTTGTCTGAGAAAGTATTGCCTCTTTAGTTTTGAAAGGATAATTTTGTAGATATTGAACTCTAGGATGGCATTTGTTTTTTCTCTTAACACTAAATATTTGCATTGCCCTCTTTTCTTGCTTGAATGGTTTTGGAGGAGAGGTCATGTGTAATTCTTATCTTTGCTCTACTATAGGTAAGATAGTTTGTCTCTCTGGCGTCTTTCCGGATTTTTCCTTTATCAATGATATTGTGCAGTTTGAATATGATTTTGCCTAGGAGTTGAGGGTTTTTTGTTTGTTTTTGCATCTATCCTGCCTCTTCTTCTCTGAGCTTCCTGGATCTGGGCTTGGTGTGTTACATTAACTGGGGGAATTCTCAGTCATGACTGTTTGAAACACTTCTCCTGTTCCTTTCTCTTTCTTCTCCTTGTGGTGTCCCCGTTACACATTTGTTACACCTTTCGTAGCTGTCCCACCCATCTTGTATATTCTTGGCTTTTTTTTTTTCTTTCTATTTGCTTTTTGGTTTTGGTGGTTTCTACTGAGAGATCTCAAGATCAGAGAGTCTTTCCTCTATTTCTAATCTAATAAGTCCATCCAAGGGATTTGTCATTTCTGTTAGGTATTTTTTTTTTTTTATTTCTAACATTTCTTTTGGTTTTTTTATGGGAATTTTCATCTCTTTGCTTACATTGCCCATCTGTTCCTGCAGCTGGTCTATGTTATCCATTAGAACCCTTAGCATATTAATCATAGCTTTTTAAAATTCCCAGTCTGATCATTCCAACATCCCTGTCAAACCTAAGTCTGCTTATGATGCTTGCTGTCTCCTCCAACTGTGTTTTTTTGTTTTTTTTGGTTTTTTTTTTTTTGCCTTTTAACATGCCTTGTAAATTTTTTTTGACAACTGACTGGACTTTTTATACCTGGTAAAAGGAACTCCTATAAGCAGGTTTTCAGTAGTGTGGTGACGAGGCGTGGGGGGAGCAGAGGTGTTCTGTAGTCCTACGATTAGATCTCAGTCTCTCAGTGAAGCTAAGCCCCTGGACCGTGAGCTCCACAAGTGCGTCTTTGCTGTTCCCCTGGAGGTGGGACAGGATAGTTAGGGTTGGAGTGTTCCCCTTTCACATGTGAAAAGCTAGAGGGAGTTGGAATTGTGCATTTCCCTTCTCCCAGGTCAGTTAGGTTCTGATAAAACTCTAAGTCCAGGCTTTGAGTTTTGGGTGGGTTTTGTTGTTGTTTTTTGTTTGTTTGTTTGTTTGTTTGGCCATGCCCTTGGCATGCGGAAGTTCCCAGGCCAGGGATCAAACCTGCACCACAGTGGTGACCCCAGCTACTGCAGTGACAATGTCAGATCCTTAACACCTGTGCCTAGGAACTCCTGGGCTTTGTTATAGTTTCTACTGAGGACAGAACCTGTTAAGGATGGAATGTCATGGTGTATTTAAAAAGGGTTGCTGGAGTTCCTATTCTGGCGCGGTGGAAACAAATGGACTAGTACCCATGAGGGTTAGGGTTTGATCCTTGGCCTCATTCAGTAGGTCAGGGATCTGGTGTTGAGGTGAGCTGTGGTGTAGGTTGCAGACACAGCCTGGATCCTGATTTCCTATGGCCGTGGCATAGGCAGGCAGCTGTAGCTCCAATGTGACCCCCAGCCCAGGAACTTCCCTATGCTGTAGGTGTGGCCCTAAAAAGAAAATAAATAAATAAAAATGGTTCCTTTTCCCCTCCCTGCCAGAAGTTTGAGAAGCTTTTTCCTCTAGTATTTACTGTGGTAGGTTTCCGGGAGGTAAAACTCAAGTAAGTGTGAGAGACTTCTGATGACTTGGTTCCCCCACCAAGTTTTTATCTGTCAGATAAAAGACACACTGAACCTTCAGGAATTCATCAATTACACTTCATATTTCCCTGCCCCAGCACAGAGATAGAGAATGAGTATAAGCAAATCAAAACTTGAGCAATTCATAGGACTGAGGAGTTTGTACCTTGAATGATTTCATCTTCAAGTAATGGAAAACTCTTATTCAAACTGGCTAAAACAATGGCAAATGCATTATATAATGAGACATCCAGAAGCAGAGTGGTTTCCAGGGGCGTTACACTAGTGCTATAGCTCTTCCTCTGCTTCTCTAGAATCTCCAGGCTCTGCCTGATTCTGTCAGCTTCATCTTCAGGATTTCACAGCTTGACAAATACCTGGAAGGAGAGGCGGAATCTTCTCATCCAATTCTGTTTTTAAGGAATAGGTAAATCTTTACCAGAACTCCTCCCTGCCATCCCCAAATGCCAATATTTACACACCTCTTGTTGGACAGATAAAGTTAGGGGCCTGTTCCCAAACCAACAGAAGATGAGTTGTCTGGCAGGCAGATACTGGTCACAGGAGGCAACTGGTGTAATGCTGTGAGGTGACAAAGAGGAACAGGGATCTGGAAAGACGTGGAGGACAGCTCTCCGCTGGGGGCCCTCTCCCTGGGCAGTTCTTGGTTGCCATAGAGTTAGTGACCATGCTATCCCATGGTACTCATAATTCCGACAGGAAGACTGTGGCTCTTGATTAAACTGATATTTATGTATTGAATTAGACTCAATCAACTTGAAGGCTTTGCCCCTCACTTTATTTTAAATTGGTCACAGCAAAGTTTCACAAAAATGGGTTGTGTGGTAAGGAAGAGAAAGTTATGTCTTGGCCTCAAGATTGGAAAGCTCACCAGCTGTTGCTTAGGTGGCATAATCTCGTGAGCATTTTACCCTAAATAATAATGGGCAAATTGTAAAAGTATTAAGAATGACTGGATTCTGTGTAAGAATCTAGCCACACCCAAGGAAAACTCTGTTACTAATGTGGAAAAAATCAGGCGGCTTTCAACAAAGCTACAGTCATTAAAACCGTATGGTACTGGCACAAAGACAGCAATATAGATCAGTGGAACAGGATAGAAAGCCCAGAATTAAACCCACACACTTACAGTCAACTCATCTATGACAAAGGAGGCAAGAATATATAATGGAGAAAAGACAGTTCCTTCAGTAGGTCATGCTGGGGAAACTGGACAGCTACATGTAAAAGAATGAAATGAGAACACTTCCTAATAGTATACACAAAAATCAACTCAAAATGGATTAAAGACCTAAATATAAGACTGGATGCTATAAAACTCTTAGAGGAAAACACAGGCCAAACACTCTCCGACATAAACCACAGCAACATCTTCTCAGATCCACCTCCTAGAGTGTTGACAATAAAAACAAAAATAAACAAACAGGACTCCATTAAACTTAAAAGTTTCTGCACAGCAAAGGAAACCATAACAAAATGAAAATACAACCCACAGAATGGGAGAAAATATTTGCAAATGAAGCAACTGACAAGGGATTAATCTTCTAAATTTATAAACACTTCCCACAGCTTAATACCAAAAACAGATGACCCCATCAGAAAATGGGCAGAAGATCTAAACAGACAATTCTCCAAAGAAGACCTACAGATGGCCAAAAAAAAAAAAAACATGAAAAGATGTTCAACATCACTAATTATTAGAGAAATGCAAGTCAAATTTATAATGAGGTACCACCTTATACTGGCCAGAATGGCCATCATCACAAAGTCTACAAACAATAAATGCTGGAGGGGGTGCGGAGAAAAGGGAACCCTATTACACTGTTGGTGAGAATGTAAATTGGTGTAACCACTATGGATAACAGTAAGGAGATTCCTTGGAAAACTAAAAACAGAATTACCATTTGATCCAGCAATCCCACTCCTGGGCATCTATCCAGAAAAAACCATGACTCAAAAAGATACATGTACTCTGATGTTCACTGCAGCACTATCTGCAATAGCCAAGACATGGAAAGAACCTAAATGCCCATCGACAGAGGAGTGGATCAAGAAGATGTGGTACATACACATAATGGAATATTACTCAGCCATTAAAGTGAACGAAATACCGGCATTTTTAGCAACATGGATGGACCTAGAAATTACATGCTACGTGAAGTCAGTCAGACAATGAGACACCAGCATCAAGTTCTATCACTGACATGTTTGGAATCTGAAAAAAGGACACAATGAACTTCTTTGCAGAACAGATGCTGACTCACAGACTTTGAAAAACTTATGGTTTCCAAAGGAGACAGTTTGGGGGGTGGGAGGATGCACTGGGGGTGTGGTATGGAAATCCCATAAAATTGGATTGTGATGATCGTTGTACAATTATAAATGTAATAAATTCACTGAGTAATAAAAAAATTATAAGTGGAAAAAATGATGTGGTACATATACACAATGGAATATTACTCAGCCATTAAAAGGAAAGGAATAATGGCATTTGGAGCAACATGGATGGACCTAGAAATTATTGTGCTAAGTGAAGTCAGACAGTGAGACACCAACATCATATGCTATCAGGTACATGTGGACTCTAAAAAAAAGGACACAATGAACCACTTTGCAGAATAGATACTAACTCACAGACTTTGAAAAACTTACGGTTTCTAAATGAGACAGGTTGGGGGTGGGGGAATGCATGGGGGGTTTGGGGTGGAAATGCTATAAAATTGGGTTGTGATGACTGTTGTACAACTATAAATGTAATAAAATTCATTGAGTAATTAAAAAATATATAAAAAATGAAAGTCTGAAAAAAACCCTCAAATGTGGGGGAAAAAAAATCATGCCGCTTTCAGAACTAGCAAAATAATTTTTGGTTGACATTTGATCTCAAAGCTCTTTTTTAATAAATTCAAGTGCTTCTGGCTAAAAGAACTAACATACTTCAACTTTAATGTAAAGAGGTTTTTTTTTTCATGCTGAAACTCTAACCAAACAGGTTAGTAATGTCTTTACTCTTGTTTATAGCAGTTTATTCGTCTAAGGGTCCCACAGAAGAATAATTACAGGGAAGACACCAAGAAGAAGAGTATCTGTCATCCACATATACTATCGGAGGTCTTGCCTTGTCCTTTTTCCCCATGGTTTGAGGCAATTGGTAGCCAGTGATAAATGAGTTGTCTCATGCACTTTGATGTTTCCAAAATCTCAAAAACACAGTAGCATGAATGTCAAGCTTTGAGGGACATTAATTATTTTTGAATGGTGATGTTTATCCATAAATCTTAATATGAAGCTGTTATAAAACAGCGTTGAGCTGACTCTCTAAGTTGATAAATGTCAGGTAAACCCCTTAGTTGGAAACACAAGGGTAGAATTAATATAAGGGCAACACCTTCCAGGAATCAGCTGGATCAGAGCTGAAGAATTTTTTTTTAAAGATGAGCTATAAACTAAAAAGGTTAAGTGAACCAAAAAATATAAAACATGCTTTGACTCTCAGGTACTGTCTAAGGGTTTGGTTAGGTGAAGCTAAGCGTTGGGTGGGAAATACACCTAATACATTGAATACTTATGTGAGGCATTGCTCTCAACTTTTTTGTGTAGTAGTTTGTTTAAGGCTTAAGAGAACCCTATGAAGTAGGTGCAACTATCTCCGTTTTGTAGACTGAAGAACTGAGATACAGCAAGCTTAAGCGAAGAAGCTCATAGCTGAAAATGGGGGTGGCCAGGTTTTGTACCCAGGCAGTTTGATATTTGTGATCAAATGCTGTATAATTTGGCCCTGGGCGTTTGGGGATAGCTGTCTGAGAGAACAGTCTCTGCTATGCTCAGACTCTTCGGTCATGCGGTGTTCGATGCAAGACTCCTTAGAGTTCAAGGGCAGGAATTAGGGAGCCAGACCCCTGCCACTTAGCAGCCAGGTAACTGTGAGTAGGTTACTTAACTGCCTTCTCTCCTGCTGGGCTGTGAAACGGGGCTAATCATTACAGCTAGCTGCAACCCAGGTTTAGCGGTCAGAAGATCTCTAGAAGGTTGTAATTCAGCAGACCTGGGACAGGGCCCAGGAGTCTGCATTTGAAACAAGCACCTCAATTACTTCTGATACAATCCAGTGTCCTTTGGGAAACACAGAATTCTGCCTCACAGGAGAGGTGAGGAGGCCAGGCCCGTGACACACAGGGCACAGGCTTTGCACGTGATTGGTGGACAGCAAGGGCCACCTGTGTCTGTTTCCCTGTTGCAGAGATGCAACTGGGTCAGGACAGAGTGGGGGCGTCTCAGGGCTCAGATGATGTGGCCGATGCAGGGACCTCGTGTGCTAGGATGATAGGAAGACAAGGACCCATATTCTGGAACCCTCTCTTTGGGGAGAAGTATCATGAGGAGGAGGAGGAGAGAGAGGAGCTTCCAGGGCCTCTTATTTTCATCCCCAGGTCTCCTGCAGGTTTAACAAAAGAAACATACTCTCTTTAAAAAGTCCCTCTGCTCATTCCCTCGCCATCTTTCCTTAGGTACTTGTACATGACAATTTTACTGCGAACAGTCTTTCACTCGACAATTTCATGGGAAAAACAGAATTCTGAAGTCTAGATGAGGTAATGTTTAGTTGGAACGTATTTCAGCAAAGTGTCATGAGTCAGCTGTTGAACAAATGCAGACGCCCATTTAATAAACCTGACCTTGTTTTGCTTGAGTGAAGCAGTGAAGAAGAGAGGAGCTCTTGGCACACCTGAAACAAAGGCAGGAGACCCCTGGGAATGGATGAGGCGCAGAGAGTCCTGAAGGCTGCACAGCGGCCACACTGGGTCTGGCTCTGATGACTGCGTTCTTTCTGTTGGGCTGGTGCCCTTGGCAGCCCCACAGAGGCTCTCTCAAGAACTCCGCTGCCTGTTGCTGAAAGTGGTGTGCAGTGTTGCATTATTGCAGTAAAACGTATTCACTTGATTACTGTTCTGTGAATGAAATCTTAGGGAAACTAGATCCGGGTTCAATTTCTCACCTGGATCAAGAAGGTGCGTAACAGAGAACATGGATATGGAAGTGAGGCTCCCAAGGTCAAGTTCACTCTAGGAATGTAAGTCCACATGGAGTTCATGGGAATTTGGTGGTGGGCTCGATGCCTGTACAGGTTGTACTATTTCCGGTTGGGGCTTAAACCCCTGGGTATTGGAGTTGGAAGGCTCTGTATGACGTTTGGATTGCATGTTTTTAATCCAGTGATTGTCAAGCAAATTAGCCAAATTGAAGGCTCCTAGTAATGTACTTTTATTACTAAGACATCAAAAGGCTTTTAAACATACTTTATTTTTCCTCTTCTACAAAGGAGGAACTCTAAAGATGAAATGGTGAGTTGATTCTTATCATCCTACGAAAGTACAGAAATGGTACAGAATGCCCCTTATGTTGGATACTACCCTTGAGGTCGCTCAACCTCCATCTCATCTTTTTGGAGAGGTTGAAAAAGTACGACGGCATTTTTCGGACTTCTTTGAAGCTAGGGTTCTGAATGTGAATTTGATTCTGCTACTGAACGCACCCAAGAGAGACGTGAAAGCTGGGAGTGAGGTAGAAGCCATCTTCCTGTGGTTCCTGGCCATTCCTGCTGGCACGTGCGTTTGTAGACGTGTGCCCTTTGGCACAGCAGTGTTCCGGGACCCGTTCTCCAGCTCGCTGGGTGTTTAGGGATGGATGCAACTTGAGAGAAGTTCTTCCTCTCCGTGAGATGGCGTCCTCCTTCCTCCTCAGGGGAAAGGGTCCCCTGAGGCCACTCCTGACTCTGCCCCCCTCTGGCCACAGATGACCGGAAGACCAGGGCATATGTTTAGTTAGACCAAGCGGTCTCCCCCCGCCTGTGATTCAGAATTAGGACACAGATTCTAGTTCTGTGGTCCTCCAATTGCAGCTGCGCAAGGCCACAAAGAGCTTGTGAAAAAGGAACAATCCAGTTCTCCCCTTCCGGTGGGTCCCAGGTGTCCGTTTGCAACACGCCACCTCTATGAGAGTCTCACGCAGATCACACCTTGAAATGTGGCTCTAGTTGTCACTGGGCAGATCAGCCAAGAGGTCACGTGGAGCCGGAGCTATAGCGACTACTGTCTGTCTGCAGAAGCAGAGACAAGTGCGTCTGTTACTCTGTGTTATGCTGGCATGCGGGACAAGAAGGGACAGAGAGCAAAGAGAGAGGCAGAGGGAGGGAGGGATGGGAGGGCAGGGAGGGAGGAGGAGGAAGGGAGGAGAGAGGATGCCGTGGCCCTTGGCGGCCCTGGTTCTCAGGCCCCTCTGAGCGCTGGCTCCGCCCCCTGACTTTGGGTATTGTGTTCTTTTGTAGTTTGTAAATATCCCCTTTTAGTTGAAACTAGCCGAACTGTCTTCTTTCTTTTTCTTACCTTTCTCAGAGATAAAGTGGTGACTCAATTCTTAGGAATCTTAAGAATTCGTATGATTGTGTTGAAGACAATTTGATTATACTGCATATTGTGTGTACGAAGAGTTATTTGTAAAGGTCAGCTTCATATGCGTCTCAACTGCGAAGTCACTCATGCCCCCAGACCCTCCAGAACATGGAGAGTGAGCACGGGAGTCACCCCAAAAGTTTATATTTCCGCATCGACGATAATGTGTGTGCAGGGTGGACTGCTACCGCCTTCTGATTTCTGCTTCATAGGTGAGGCCGGTTGGGCTCAGAGAGGGGAATAACTTACCCAAGATCACACAGCTGGGAGATACGGGTTCCAACATGGAAACCCGTATCTCCCCATATTCTTACTTCATACATGCAGACATCAGAGATACGTAGGTGAACAAAGCGAAGTAAGATTCCTGAACTCACAGAGCGTGTAGTGAGGGGAGATGGCAATACATGAACCTAAGTTCCAGGAGAAAAAGTCAAGTTGAAGAGGCGACAGAGAGATTGAGCCTAGGGGTGTGTGTGTGTGTGTTTTAAGTGAAGTGGCGGGAAACGTCTTCTTTGAGAAAGTATCACCTGAGCAGAGACTGAGGGAAACGAGGGAACAGTGCGAATCGGGGACAAGAGCGAGGGAAGGACACGGTTCAGCGTGTGATTCTTCTGAGACCTGATAGAAGTAAGACTCTTCTGCTTTTGCTAAGAAACAAAATTTGAGCACTATGAGAGCGTGCAGTTTTAAAGATTAAACTACAGTTGATTTACATTGTACCAATTTCTGCTGTAGAGCAAAGTGACTCAGCCATGTATATATATATATATGGAAAAAAACATTATTTTCCGTCGTGGTCTATCCCAGGAGACTAGACACAGTTCCCTGGGCTCCGCAGCAGGACCCCATTACTTATCTATTGTAAACATGATTGGTGGCGTCCCCTAACCCCAAACTTCCATGCATCCCCCTCCCTCCCTCCCCCCCCTTGGTAACCGCAAGTCTGCTGTCTATGGCTGTGAGGCAGCCTCTGCCCTGTAGATAAGTTTATGTAGAACATATACTTTCTTAGTTATCTTATTTCACCCCTTTCATTTTAGAATCCTTTTCCCCTTCCTTTCTTCAATCTACTCCAACCCAGTCCTAGCTTCCATAGTTGAAAAAACATTATATGTCCTCTTTATGTGTATTTAAACTTTTCTTTGCATCAGTGACTTGCCATTGCATTAGCTACCGGGTCATTCTTCCAATGGAAACAGAAAAGTAGTCAAAGGATTTTACAGCCTAAACCTGTGTATTAGTTTCCTAGGGTTGCCGTAACAAATGGCTGTCAACCAGGTAGCTTTAAAACAACAGAAATTTATTCCCTCATTTTTTCAGAGGCCAAAAGCCTGAAGTCCAGATGTCAGCAGGGCCGTTCTCCCTCTGAAGGGTCTAGGAGGGAACTTCTCCTTGCCTCTTCCCAGCTGCAGGTGCCTGAGCCAGTATTTGGCACTTCTTAGCTGTGATAGCATCACTCTAATCTATGCCTCTGTTGGCACATAGCCTTTGATGTGTGTCTCCAAACCTCCCCCTCCTTACAAGGACCCCAGTTATTGAATTTAGGGCCCACTCTAATCCAGGATGACCTCTTCTTAATTTGATTACGTTTGCAAAGACCCCGTTTCCAACTAAGGTCACATTCACAGGTCTTGGATAGATATGAATTTTAGGGGGATATTATTAAATCCTAAGTAAAAACTGCCTGTCAATCATAGGCCTGCCAATCATAATCTCTCCCAACCCCTCCCCACTCTCACAGATACAAATTGATTCACATAAACCGTTCATCTGTAGTAGGAGTCAGCAAACTTCATCTGTAAAGGACCAGCCAGATACGTCTTTGTGGGCCAGCAAATCTGCTGTCATAGTATGAAAGCAGCCACCAACAATACAGAAACAAATGCTTGTGACTATGTTTCAATAAAACTTTGTTTACCAAAAAACAACAGGCTGGACTTCCTGTGTGGCTCATTGTCTTAAGGATCCAGCATGGTCACTGCAGTGGCTCAGGGGTCACTGCTGTGTCATGGGTTCAATCCCTGTCCTGGGGATTTTCACATGCTGCAGCACAGCCAAAAAAGGGAAAGAAGAGGCTAGAGGCTGGATTTGCTAGGGCTCCTGATCTATGGAACTGAGCAATTGCTAAAGAAGAGAAAAAAATATATAGCTGCCTACATTTCTACAGATCTTGGTAGAGATTCCAGGAACTTTAGTTGAATTGGGGTTCTGAAAAAAAATAACATTTTCCAAAGAATTAGTTATATCCAGTTATTTGAATAACTCTTACTTGCCCTTTTTCCTCAGATACTGAAGAGCGTTAGAACAGGAGAAAAGGAGGGTAAGACTGAGTTATTCCAGACACACCGGAGCTAAAATACTCGTTGAATGTTGCTGTGAAGCAATGTGGTTTGTAGGATTTTGCAATAAAGTAAATGTTATTCCAGGAAATGCTGTAACTGTCATACAGCTGTAACCAAGTAGCACTAATCAAGTGAAAGAGAAAATGGTGCATCACAGTGCCGTCTAATAGGTTGCGGAAGATTTTCATGATCTTGGTAGTTTGATTTTGATCGTGGTGACTAGACCCAAGAGGAGTCAGATTTTACTAGATGCTTAAAAAATACAGACGGAAAGCAAGATGATTTAGGAATAATCTGCACTCCTTTTTGTGGCGTGCAGTCCATTACAAGAAATATTAAGACAAAGCAAAGCAGAAACATTGAAACAGGAGTTTTCACGGTGGCACAGTGGGGGAATGATCTGGCTTGTCTCTGCGGGGGCGGTGGTTGGATCCCCAGCCCGGAGGAGTGGATTAAGGATCTGGTGTTGCTGCAGCGGCAGCTCAGGTCACAGCACCAGCTCAGATTTGATCCCTGTCCCAGGGACTTCTACATGCTGCAGGGGCGGCTGAAAAAGAACCAAAGAAAGAACTGTTGAAACACTCAACAGCAAGGGCGAGACTGGAGAGAGGGAGGCTGATATCCTGCTGAAGCCCCTGCGGAGGGGTGGCGCTGGCGGGATGGGGGAAGGGGACAAACAAGTGATCGGACCCCCCGGGCTGCTGGTCAGACCGCTACACAACTGCCACGCCTCAGGGTTCAGGCAAACGGTGAAACCGAGGCACAGGGAGGGTGGGAATCCAGGGGCCTTCTCCTCATGGCGGCAGCCACCGCCGCGAGGGGACACCTGCCGCTTGGAGGTGGCCGCTCTGCTGTCGGGTGGACGGGTGCCCACGCCAACCCCGCGTCCCTCCTCACGTGACGCAGGACCACACGGGTGGCATCACTGCCTCGGCTGATCCAGAACATGTGACCGGGGCTGTTTGCCAGTGACAGACGCCCCTCGGGAGCTGTAAGCGGATCTAAGAGTGCTTGTCACTCCGTGGAAGTTCCAAGCTGAGACCCTCTTTCTTCCTCGGGGCGTCCGCCCGCTGATGAGTGGGCAGCGTGAGCCTGGAACTGAGCACCTGTGATGAGTGCTTGGGGCTGATGGGAAACTGTGCTTTAGGCCTTTGAAGCAGGGAAATAATGTTCCTGTCTTAGACTAAGTTACAGCCGCAGAACAGCGTTAAAAAAAAGGGCGGGGGGGGAGTTCCCGTCGTGGCGCAGTGGTTAACGAATCCGACTAGGAACCATGAGGTTGCAGGTTCGGTCCCTGCCCTTGCTCAGTGGGTTAAGGACCCGGCGTTGCCGTGAGCTGTGGTGTAGGTTGCAGACGCGGCTCGGATCCTGCGTTGCTGTGGCTCTGGCGTAGGCCGGTGGCTACGGCTCTGATTCGACCCCTAGCCTGGGAACCTCCATATGCTGCTGCGGGAGCGGCCCAAGAAATGGCAAAAAAAAAAAAAAAAAAAAAAAAAAAAGGAAGTGTAAGTCAAAAAGATTGACAAGGACCGGAAATCAAATCAGATCTGAAGGGGGTAGGAGAGACAGTGGTACCCTACCTGATGTTAACTTTCGGAAGCACTACTCTGGGAGCGCGGAGGGTGGGGGAGGAAAGCTAGGGCCGAGGAGGAAGGATTGTCTGTGTGTAACCAGCTCTCTGCTGGGTCGTGAGGGTGCTCTGACCAGCTGGTGGCAGCCTCTCACCCAGTTGCAGGGGCTGCTGATCGGATTCCGGTCATGGAATCTAGTCCCTGTGCCGAGCCCTGGACGTTCCGAGAGCATCCAGTCCTGGAAAAACCTTGCGTGGTTATTATCATCCACTTTACACCCGGTTCCACCAAGTCTCAGGGAGGTTCACTCGCTGACCTGCTCTCTCACACCCAGTTAGTGGCAGAGCTGGGGTTCGAGCCCAGTCTGTCCGGAACAGAGGCCCATGCTCTGAACTCCCGGCTCTCCTGTCTCTCAGGTATGGCTCCTCTCGGGAGTGGGGCGACTAGACCGTGACAGGCGGATCTCACGAGCCTTCAGCGTCGTTCAGCTAGTGTATTGAGTGTTGAATCCTGTATTTGTCAACTGCACTGGCTGGGGTGGATCAAACTGCTCCAAGAAGCAGCCCGACCTCAACACACAAGCTTTTGAATATAACAGTTTATTTCTCTCTCAGGCAAAGCCCAGAGCAAAGTTGGCAAGTGACTCTTCTCCATGTAAGAAGTCAGTAATTCGGAGTTCCCTTTGTGGCACAGCGGAAACAAATCCCACTAGTATCTGTAAGGATGCGGGTTCGATCCCTAGCCTTGCTCCGTGGGGCAGGGATCCAGCAAGATGAGGCGCGGATCCCATCTTGCTGTGGCCGTGGTGCAGGCCAGCAGCTGTAGCTCAGATTGGATCCCTAGCCAGGGAACGTCCATATGCTGCGAGGGCAGCCCTGAAAAGGAAAAAAGAAAAAAAAAGTCAGCAATTCAAGTTTCTTCCTTGTATTGTGACCGTTCCCTAGAACCTTCTATCTCTAAAATGCTGACAGAAGGGGAAGAAGAAGAGCAGTATGAAGGAGGTTTCCAATCAGATTCATCTCAGCTCAAATACGAGCTCTGCCATTTGCAAGCTTATAGCCTAAGCATGAAACTGTCAGGTCTCAGTTCCTTGTCTGAGATTTAAATGAGGTGTCCCATGTTCAGTGCAGGGCTCAGGTCCATGCATGTTGGCTACTTCTTATTATGTTTACTAGCATCCTTTCCAAAAGCCACTCTTGGCATTAGTATTGTCCCCATTTTACAGAGGACACTGAGGTCACACAGCCAGTTAAGTAGCAGAGCTGGAACTGGAATGTCCAAGCCATGCTCCCAGCCATGGGGCAGCACCTTTGCATAAGTTAAGTGGGGGAGTCATTGGCCTCTGGCATCAGAGAACTGAATTCCCTATGTTCTATTTAAATGTTTTCAATATTGACTAGATTTAAAATGTAACCGTCAAATCACTCTCCTTTTTTTCATCCACCCTTGGTCTGGGAGAGCAGGCTGCTGGGAGCAAATTGTGTGGCCCCAATAGCCTGCTGGCAAACAGTGTGTGGAAATACTTGCTGATACAGACCAAAAGTGAACTCGAGTAACTTTTATTTCCAAAGGAGACCTTTTAAAATACTTTTTAAAGAGAGTGACCACAAGACAAGGTTATACTTTAAGCAACCAAGTTTGGGTGGAGAAGATAGAGTTTTTTTAAACAAAACATTACTTTACTTTTTACAAGTCAGAAGCCATATGGAATTTCCACTCTCATGTAACTCATAAATGACTTCGCCTGGTTTCCTTGAAATCTGACCCTCCAGACTCCATACTCAGCAAAGTCTGAAGATGAGTTGGTGTCTACAGCTGAGACTCTAAAGGCTAGCCTGTTAGACAGGGCCAGTTGTTGAGGAAGCAGGGGAGACTTACAGGCTGCAAGGAATGAGACATCTCGCAGCCATCCATTTTTGACCTCATCTGACCTCTCAAAGCCCTAACAACTTTTCCGTCTCTGGACTAAAACAGTGCTCTTCTCATTCATTTTTGATGTTTTCCAAGAAAATGAGGACAGTTCGCACATGGCTCTATTAGCATCTTTATGCCATAATCTATATACAAAGCAGCCAAAGTTGAATGAAGACATAGGGGCTCCTTGGCAACTTCATTATTTGATGCCCTTAGGATTATTTTTTTTAGATATTTGTTCAGCATTGATTAATGGGGGTATGCTTGTGACTGAAAGGAGTCATTTTTCTTTTTTCACTTAACGATATTATCTACTTTGGTAGAAGCAGGAGCAATATACGTTTTGCCAGTTACATAAGAAAGCTGCGAGAACCAGAGGTAGTTGGCACACATTTTCAGTATATTCCTATAATGTTTGGGTGAATATGGATTGTTGGGCTCTGCTGATCTTCAGTCTAGTTCTGAAGCAAGGTTTCCCTGTATTGGTTAGCAATTGCTAAGTAACAAATCATCCCAAAATGTAATGGCTTAAACAGCAAATATTTATTATTGTTAGTCTACGGGTCTACTTGGCAGGTCCGCCGACCTGGGCCAGACTTGACTGATACTGTCTGGATTCTTCATGTGTTTCCTTTTAGTTGGTGGGTTGGTTGGGACCTGGCGAATTTAGGAAGGTCTCTGTTGGCATAAGTTATCTCTATACTAAATGGCGTCTCATCTTCCAGCTGGCTCGACCAAATTGTTTCTTTCTTTGGAGACAGAAGTCCAAACTCGAGAAAGCTGAAGCACGTGAAGTCTCATATGGTCTGGCTTCAACTTGGCATCTCATCGTTTCTGCTTTTTTCTATAAGCCAGAGCATGTAACAGGCCGGCCAGATTTAAGATATACACTCTGCCGGCTGATAAGAGGAACTGTAGAGTTGCACTGCGATGAGCAATGGACAGATGAGGGCGAATGGAGCATCGGGGCCATTTTTACAGTCTACCATGGCCTGGAGCGGTGAATTCGTGACGCGGAAGGAGCTGGGCTTTGGGCACTCAGTGCTCCCTCTCCTGAAGCACGCGTTAAATGAACGCTTAATGGGTTCAAGTCAAAAGACCAGGTTCGCTTCCCAGCTCTGCTGTTTCTCTTGGGAAGTCATTCTGCTCTCCGAACATGAACGTGCTCGTCTTAAACATACGCTGCTGTCTGCCTGGTGAGTTTTTTGTTGTGGTTGTTCCATAAAATCTCCTGTGTTTACTAAAGTTAAAAGATCTCTGTCTGAGATGTTCAAAGGCTGGATGTTGGTTCTTGGGTGCTGGCCCTTCCATCACCTCCCAGTACCTGCCCATGCAAGGACCTTCTGCTCCATTTAGGTTTGTCTTTCAAAAAACCTCCTTATATCCTGGCTTGAACCTTCTCCAACTCTTACTTCATCCTCCCATCAAAAATCAACCCTCCTAGGAGTTTCCATTATGGCTCAGTGGTTAACAACCCAACTAGTATCCATGAGGATGCAAGTTCGATCTCTGGCCTCTCTCAGTGGGTTAAGGCTGTGGTGTAGGCTGGCAGCTGTAGCTCTGATTCAACACCTAGCCCAGGAAACTCCATATGCCACAGGTGTGGCCCTAAAAAAAGACAAAGACAAAAAAAAAAAAAAAAAAAAAAAAAACACCCAACCCTCCTATTTTTTCCTTGCTTTGAAATTATTTAGCTAATTTGAAATATGACTTCAACCCAAAATGATGTCAATTCTAGATAAAACTGGCATTTTGACACAGCCTTCTGAGGAAATCAGGATTATACCTACACTTCCGTTAAGCTTCTCTGGGTTCTCAAAATACTTTGCAGCTGTTAAAATAATTGCAGCTCTTTCTTGATCACTGATAAGGTGTCAAAAGCCTGAGCCCTGCCATGGACTGGCTGTGTGACTTGGGACATAGCACCTCACTTATTATATTTTACTTTTCTCACCTCTGAACTTGACAAATTGAGAGGCTCTTCTAACTCTGAGAACTTAACGATATTCCAGAAGATTTACAGAGTAAAACATGGAAGTATTCTCTGGTGGCCTAGTGGTTAAAAGGATCCAGCGTTGTCATTATTGTGGCTGGGGTCACTGCTGTGGCGTGGGTTTGATTCCTGACTCATACCATGGTGTGGCCCAAAAAAAAGTGAAACATGGATAGTCCCAGATTTTTTTGCATATTTCTTTATTTTGTGACTTTGTAGATCAATTTTATAGCCAGTGACAACTTACAGAAGAGGAAATCAAAATCATAATGCAAATAACTAATATTTATTAAGACTTAGGTTCCTGCTTGACACAAAGCTGTTTACCCTAAAAATCACCTATGATTGAGTGTCGGTTGAAGAGTAATCACACTGTGATCAGCAATTATGTCTTACATGAGAAATATGTTCTATGTAGATGAATGAATGAGAGAAGGAAATATAAAAACGAGAAAGAAGCGGGGGGAGAAATGGAAGAAACTAACATTTACTGAATTCTTACTCTGTGTGCGGTTAAGAAACCATCACAGACACACGATTCCTTGGAAGGATTAAAATGCTGCCCAGATTCTAGGTCCTTTTCTTCTTGGGCCAGGTTAATCCCCCAGCCCCTTGCAGGTGGCTTCATATGTGCCCAAGTTCAAGCAGTGGGATGTGAGTGGAAGTGAGGGGTCCTGCCTCCAGGTCTGACTTTTAAAAGTCTCCCAAACTTACTTCTCCTGCTCTTTCCCAGTTCTAGCTTAGCTGCATGGAGCCGATGGCTGGGGTAGTCTTGAAACTCATTTGTTGAAGGTGGCACAGCTGCTAAGCTACCTGCTGCCTTGGCGGAGAGGTGTATGCCAAAGAGGCCTGGCTGCCTTGGGCTACAAGGAGAGTGAGAAGGAAGCTTGTGGACTGTTTGAGCTATTATACATTTGGGAGTCCATTTACTGCAACAGTTTGACCTCCCTATGAACATACAGCATTAATTTTCAAATCATCTCTGTGGGATAGATGCTCTTTTTTTTTTTTTTTTTTTTTGTATGGAGGAGAAACTGAGCCTCAAAGAGAGGGGGTGACCTTATCACTTTCTCAGATTATACAAGTGGCAAAGCAAGGTTTAAGCTTGGGTCCATCCAACCAACTCTGCTCACACAGGGAGTGAGAGCATTCCATCTGGGCAAAGAAGAGCCTGCTAGAGTTTTACTGTAGAAATTCCCATCATGTGTTTTCATGTTGGACAAAGCACACTTTCTTATGAATGAATGAGCTAAGAATGCTAATTGCTGCACCATTCCGAACCTTGCATGAGCAAGAAGTGAGGTGCTACGATGGTGTTAGAGTCAGAATCTAAATCTGCCACTTGCTGGCTCTATGACTTAGGCAAGTCATTTAACTTCTATGGCACTCAGCTTTCTGATCCAGAAAATTAAAGTAAAAGTTAAAAAGCAAGACAGACAAATACAGATTTGCTTAAGAATGGCTGGTGAGTGGTTACCTATCACCACTTTCCTATAGGAGAAGACTTCTACTTCCTCTTCCCTTTTGGAAACAGTCCTTTCTCAAACACACACACAAAAGCCCAATGTACTTTGCACCCAACCAAATCTTACAAAGTTACTCTGTCCTGTGCTGTAAAACAAAAACCTTCAAAATAGGGTTGACTATTAAAAGAAATAGTATTTTGAAAATTCAAAGAAATAGTACATGTGAAGCAGGTGCCTCATATATAATAGGCGCTCAATAATATGATTTTCAAAAATAAGGCAAATGACTCTTAGTAGTACAGTGTTTGGGTATGTGTGCTCAGGGTTGCTCAAGCATTCTGAGTTTCCTTGTCCTGCATGTATCTATTGAGACGTGATTTGCTTTACTATTAGCGTAAGTCATAAGCATCTTGCTCTGTTTTTCAGGAAAAGGAGGTAATTTGGGCTTCAGCCATGTCCTCATTAGAGAAAATGAGGGCAGTTAATGGTTCGTGTTCAAAAACAAGAACGCTCTTTTAGCTGCTTAGCAACTAGGGGGTGGGCAGAGACGGAGTGAGCTGTGGGGAAGAGAAAAGCAGAGAGGAGTGTAAAAGTGAATTTAATGTCCAGGTCATTCCCAGGTGGGTGAAGGAGATTTGCATAGCTCGGGTATTCATAGCTACAGCTTATTTGTTACATGACTGGAAAATTTAATGAAATATTTTGAAATTCAACAGTGGAAAGTCACAGTGGGGATTTTATTGTTCTAATGCAATATGTAAACTGTTTATTTAACATGTTGATTGCAAATGAAATATGGGGATGATTCAGAAGTCATCTCGAGGTGCAAATCCATCCTTCTGCACAGACACTACTGCCACCGTGTGGACAATGCTGGGAGCCCACCGGGAGCTGAAGGATGAGGGCGGGGTGAGAGAGGATCCATCTCTGGGAATGGGGCGGTGGTCCACAGGCAGTTCTGCTCACGTACCCCTTAGAATAGCTTTGAAAAATCCAAGTGCATTTTAAAGTTTGTATGTAAAAATTTCAATTCTAAATGTAAAGGGTTGCAGGGAATGTAGTGTCCTGTGGTTTGTGGATGTGACATTTTAAGATACCAATATTTGGTTTTTTTAGTTATTTATTTTGCTTTTTAGGGATGTATCGGCAGCATATGGACGTTCCCGGGTGAGGGGTCGTATCCGAGCTATGGCTGTCAGCCTACACCACAGCCATAGCAACGGGGGATCGGAGCTGCATCTGTGACTTACACCACAGCTCACGGCAGTGCTGGATCCTTAACCCACTGAGCGAGGCCAGGGATTGAACCCACTAGTCAGATTCATTTCCCCTGCACCACAATGGGCACTCCTAAGATAACAATGTTTAAAACTGAACCTACGATGGATGTCTCATATACTTCTATATCCCAAACAATGTATGTTTGTAAACTTTGATTGTGTGGGAAGTAAGCTCTTCTTTTTCTTTTTTGATGGCCTCGCCTGTGGCAGGTGGGCGTTCCAGGCTGGGGATTTGCATCCAAGCCACCAGAGATGACCGGGGCTGTCAAGTTTATCAGTTTTAGATAGGAATACAGATGGAGTTTGAAGATACAGGGAAAGTGTCTTCTGTTTAAATTGTTTGACTATATACCTCTCTCTTGCAAAGTCTTTGCACATCCCAGCTTGAAATCACTGGTGGATCCCAAAGCCATTCTGTGATCAAACTTTGCCTGAGTCTCAAACTGGACTGTGATAGGAGGAGCTCAAGGGGCAGAGTTAAGTTTACAAAGCATTCAATTGACTGAGTAGAAATAACTCTTCCTGCTTTGCAATCATGTCTTCGGCACTGGGGGAGAAAAAAGATGGTGCTAGGAGCTCTCAGTAGTGATTTTGAAAGCCTGTGCTATGTTGGGTTCCTCATTTAGAGCACTTTTAAAATTGTGCTGGTTAGAATAACCTAAATTATGCTGAAGTAGCAAACAACCCCAAACCCCAGTGATTTAAGAACTCCTTATTTTATTTTTTTATTTGTTTCTGCTCACGCTACATGTGCATTCCAGGTTGCTACGTCTCTGCTCCTTGCTTAAGACAGGGACCGAGCAGCCTCTCTCTGGGACGTCTGGATCTGGGGCAGAGGTAAAAACGGACAGAAAACTATGAGCATCCTCATGAACTTCTGCGCCCACGGACATGCATCACTTCTTCTATATTCCTTTGCAAAAAATAAGTTCATGGCCTCTGCTGAGTTCAACACGATGAGGAAAAATGAACTTCCTCCAGGAAGAGGCACTGAGAATTCTGACTGATAGATAGTCCAATCCCCACACTCACTGAAGCCCCCAGTCTAGGAACCATTGATTTATAGTCAACAGATGGCAAGCATTTTCTAAAATTAGTATATTAAAAATTTTCATTTAAAATCCTAAAGTATTTCCAACATACAGAAAAGTACTGAGATTAATATAGCAAAAACATCAATGCTTACATCCCAGAATTACCCACGGTGAACATTTGCCGTATGACCTCAGATGCCTTTGTTAAAAAAGGAAGGAAATATCAGAGGCACAGTGGAAGCTCCTCCACCCATCCCATCTCATTCCCTTTTCAACCCTCCCTTTCTAGCAGTAACTCCAGTCTGATGCTAGTATGTATTAATTGTGTCGGTTCTTTTACATACTCATTGTAAAGTGTTTTTAAAATACACATGATGTGAAGTGAACATTTCTTTTTACAACTTACTTTCTCCGCTTAACATACATTTTAGATGTATCCTGGTTCGTACCTGTAGATCTGGTTCCTTCACGGACGCATTCAGTGGTAGCCAACTGAATTCATGGGGTGGAAGTCACTGTTTGCCCATGTTGTTGAAACTGTAGTTTGTTTATAGCTCTTTGTTGTTACGGTGAAACGATGAGCCCCTTGTTTGTGTCTCTTTTTGTAACACAAGAGTTTCCCTAAGATGTATGCCAACCAATGGAAACGCTTCACCAGTGTGGCCTTGCCAACTTGAAAAGCTAATTGCTTTTGCACCCCAGGTGGAAGCTTTACAAACGGTGGCTCTAACAGGGAAGATGGACAAAAAATGACACCGTGGCCCAGGGTTAGCTGAAATTCTCTTGGCAGAGAGGATCAGAGGCAGCCTCGCAAGACTCTCCTGGGCCTCTCAGTTTTGCTCAGAGCAGATCAAAGGCATTATCCCTGAAAACCAGCAGTGCTCCTAGGGCTGCGCGTGCTCTGGTGAAAACGGAACTGAGAACGGGCGAACTTGGAGATGCCTTCTGGTGGGATGAGGCAGGACCAGCAGGGGATGCCACGGGGGTGGAGTCGGTGACCGGAGACGTGGCAGTGGATGTCAGCAGGGTCATAGGACCAAGGAGCGGAGGGAAAAACGTGCCTCTGCGCCGCTACGGATTGGAGCAGATAAGCACGAAGCACTTCCCCGAAGTCCTTCCGATGCCGCGGGATTGGAGGGAGAGCGGGTGGGGCTGTGGCGAATTTGCTGTGGCTAGCCAGCATCTGTTTCCTGCTTTTTCCCTTCTAGTAGAACTCAAATTTTGTTCAGGTGTCAAGCCCTCCCCTCCGGAGCTCAAGGGCTTCAGTTTCAAAGATAGATCTAAGTGGAATAAAGTTACTTCTGCATCCCCTGCCAGTAATTGGTCTAGAAATGGACTGGTAATGCAATTTGAGCCAATAAGAACTGAGGAGAAACATTTCTGGGGAACTCTTAAGTTCTTTCTTACTCCTTTGAAAGAATTTCCAATGAGTTTTGTTTGTTTGTTTTTTTCCTCTTCTCTTTCTTTGAACTTGGCTTGGGTGGAACGATAATTGCTGCAGCCTCGGGGCAAAACTGACATATGGGGAAGGATGAGGCAGAACCAAAGGGATTGAAGTGAAAATGAGCTTGAATCATGGTCCTAGCTCTGCGCTTGCAGTGACATAAGGAATCAAGGCCCTTTGCTGTTGACGCCTGTTTGAATTCTGCTTTTAAAGACCTATCACTGAAAGTACTACTTCAAGAGAATGGCAGGAAGTACATGTCGGGAGGGAGGTGCTGAACCGACTGATGCCGTTCTGCATCGACGGAGTTTAATTTCTGCCATCAGGGAGAAGAAGGGGTTAAAAGGGAAATTGATTTCAATCCTAGAATTTATACAAGCGGTCCTCGCGTGCACGGTTCTGATACGCACGTTTGTCGGTTACCATGGTTTAGTTACATAACACCGGTCCCCCAGTAACATGGTAACAAATTTCAGTTCCTCCGATGGGATATATTAACTGTGAGCATAAACGTACACACGTCGCTGTTTCAGCCCACAAATCAACACAGAAATAACAGGTCCCATCGGGACCAATGACCAATCACGTCACTTCTGGCAAAGTCTGCTGCGCGTGCGCAGAGTCTCTGTGCAGGTGGAAAGGCGTTTAGCGTGTAGGCGTGCCTCTGCGTTTCCTAGTGCTGTGAATACATATGTTCACAAAAATCGATACTTGAAGAAAGTTGAAAATGAGGAAAAGAAGAAGTGATAATGCTGAAGGTGAAATCTGAACTGAACTTAAATGTAGTTAGGAAGAAATAATGGATAGTGGGAGTGTTGACCCTGTGGTCTTGGCAAGACGCTAGCTATGCCGTGAGACGCAGTGAGAGGAACGTAAGGAAGGGGGATTTGTCACCACAAGTGAGGAAAACGATCATGCTGAAAAGGGTAAGGATGCTCCCGAGGGAATGATGCCTGCAGAAACATGACAGTAGATGAACTCATAGAGATAGTTCTTGGAATTGAATGTACTAAGGATAGAATTTGGAAGCTGGCCCAAACTTAGAAAAGAATATCATAATTTATCAAGACCTACGAGTGATCAGCACTCGTAATTTTTGCAACGAGAGGGTAAGCTCTGTTCAAACTATTCTTGCTAAGTTTTTAATGAAGTAAAACACTTTAATTCTCAATGTTCTAATGTTTTAAATTACATACTAAATCAATATTAGTTTTACTGCTTTTTCATTTCCCTAAATCCTTATAGTCAACTGCAAGAAAGTTTTTAATGTTTTGATAAACGTGTTTAAAGATCACAGAACAACTATAATTAAGCACCCATACCTTTGCCCCCGCCATTCCTTCTACCTAAAACGTCCTCCTCCCACCTCTGTTTCTCTACCTGGCGATCTCATATGCATTTTCCAAACCCAGGTTGGATGTTAAGATTGCTTTGCAGAATTTCAGCGTGCTGTGGAAAGAGAGAACTGCCCGGGAAATAAACTCACAACTTTCTGCATGCACAAGTCCGTGGGTCTACAAAATTCATGCATCCTGACAACTGGATAGACTTGCTAGGGAGACGCCAACATTTTGATAAAAGATTTTGCCTTCCCTTGATAGTGGCACAGTGTAGGACGAGGGTGCTGGACTGGGTTATGGGGAGCCTTGTGTTTTAATCCCGCTTTGTAGTCGTGTAATCCAGGCCAAGTTACTTACACCCCTTCTATTTCCCCGTCTGTAAAACAGAGTGAATTGTGACTTCAGACTTCCTTCAGACACTGCGTTTCTATAATTTTCTACCATTCTTAAAGAGAGATAAAGGAAGGGAAAGAAAAGAAAAAATGTATCTCCCCCCCCTTCACACAAAAAGGCTATTGCCGTTTGCATAGTAACAGTAAATGTTTATGGAGTGAGTAAATGGTTAGCATGGTTTTGGTGTGGTAGGTAGGGCTATGCACACTTCGATTCTGGTGAGAAGCTGCTGTTTATTGTACTCACTCTTTTTGTGTTGCCCTTGCATGTTAAACTACAGCCACCTTGCTCACCCGGGGTGCCCTGTTGTGTCTCCAGCCGCGTGGACCATTTATTCACATACTCCTTAGGCTTAGCGCTATGCACTAGACGAGAAAAACTCCGTTTTTGCTTCCCGAGGATCTCCCAGCGTGGTTGGGGCAAACAACTCATCCTTCCCAAGGGGGGAGACATTTAAGCTGGATTTGGGAAGATGCCCATGAGATAGCCCAATGGAGAACTGGGGTTGGGAGGAGGCATTTTAGGAAGAGGGGACGGGTGGTGCAAGGAATGGATGCGGAAAGGAGCAGGCAGAGTGTGGGCCCTGAGAGTGGAGGGGCTGAGGTGGATGCGAGGGGGAGTCGGGGAGAGAAGACTGCGGGTTTTGCGTAGCAATTAGAAAGCACTCTGGGTATTCCTTGCAGAAGGTTTTAACAGTGGGAATTGGGTGCTTCCAAAAGTACCGGAAGGGAGAGAAAGTGAAAGCAGCCGGTCGATGTGACGTGTTTTGATCGTGTCGCCATGGCTGTGACCCAGAGGCTCACACTGATTCGGAGCAGTGTGAAATCACTGCCAGCATCAGAGCTGGTCCATGGTGTTGGCCTCGGCAGCAGGATAAAGAACGGCTGGTATAAAACCGTCTGCTGAAATCTTTTCATGAGTTGCTCCAATGTGAGTGGAAGAGCAACCTCGGCTGCCTCTCTCCCTGCCAAATCCTGCAGCTCCATCCTCCGCTGACAGAGCCGCGTCTAGAACCTCGTAGCGGGGGCATCTGGGAAATGTAGTTCCCAGGCTCCCAGGCCCTGTGGTAAGGAACTCGGAAGGGGAGTGGGGATGAATGCTGAGGGTCAGTGGACAATATCTAGCGTAGCTGGGAAGGCAAACTGGAATCAGTCTGGAAAGGGACTGGAAAGGGATGCCAAAAGAATCAGGCAAACGCTGTATGGGATGCCATCGAAAGTTAAACTTGGGAATGTCACTATGCAGTCAGTTTTATAAGCACTGATGGCATGATGGAGACAATTCTTCTAAATGAAGAAAACTCTTAGCTGTATACAGTGATGTATCAAATAGCTGTTATGTATATAGAACCCTCTAAGTTTTTTTTTATTATTATGTATAGTCGACCCTTAAGCAAAACAGGTTTGAACTGCACAGCTCCGCTTGTACATTTTTTTCAAACATGAGTGCTGCGGTACTCCTGCACAGTCTGGGGTTGGTTGAACTGGTGGGACCAGGATATGGAAGAAACTAGAATACGGAAGAACTGACTGTAGAAGGCAGACTCTTCCCCATGGGTTTTCAACGGCACGGAGGGTCGGTGTGCCTAATGCCCAGGCTACTCAGGGGTCACCTGTGTGTGTGCTAACTCATCCGTCCGGTATTTTCCCCCCAGCTTTTCTTGGGTGCACATTTCGTGGCAGGCATTGCCAATACAGGTGTAAAGCATCTGCGGTGTCTGACTTTAAGAAACCGATGTCCTTTATCTTTTCAGTGAAGACCAAGAAAGTTTTAGACGTTTGTGCTGTAGATTAATTCATTGCTTCTCAAAGTAGCTTCTGCTGAGCTTTGTTCTTGTAAGCTGCTCTAAGAATGAAACTGGCCTGGCTATAAAACCAGTTTTAAAGAATTTGTATATATACTACATTCCCTCTTACAAATTTAAGTCTCTAATAAATCCCATAGCAAACAAATCAGCTGTTTAATTTTCTTTACCAAAATTACCCACCTTTATTTGACTCCTAATGTCCATCAGCAGTTGAGTTCTTCAGGGCACGACTGGGGAAAAGCTGGCCATACGGAAGAGCCTGTGACATTGAAGATTACCATGGGGTGTTGACAACAAAGAATTTAGAGAATGAAAAGAAGACGGCTTACGGGTTTAGGTATCATTTCATCATTTCAGAAGCATTTTCAGGACGGAAAGGACATTGAACCAATCAATCTGATCTTAATACTAACAAATTAAGAGCTATCAAAAATTGGGAGTTCCCTTCATGGCTCGGCAGTGAACAAACCTAACTAGTCTCCACGAAGATGCAGGTTGGATCCCTGGCCTTGCTCAGTGGGTTAAGGATCCGGTGTTGCCATGAGCTGTGGTGTAGGCCACAGGCATGGCTCAGATCCTGTGTTGGGGTGGCTGTTGTAGCTCCAATTGGACTCCTAGCCTGGGAACTTCCATATGTTGCAGGTGCAGCCCTAAAAAGCAGAGAAAAAAAAAAATTTCTTAAGGATGACATAGTAAGTGCTGTAACAGTCATCTAGGGAGTGGGAATCTTGGACAATGGACGTTTACAACTGTTTTAACAGGATGTGAAATGGTGAGCTTGGCTACAGCAGCAAATTATGGTAAATGATTTTGCATTCCAAAAAATTAGTGGGGGGCTTTTGCAAACCAGCTACACGCTATGCACGCTCTGGAACGCCTTCAACCACAGGTCTTGAAAGGGTTGAGCAAAGGGAGGCAGGAATGGGTTTTGTGCAGTTATGCTGTGGTTGCTCACCCTTGCCTCTTTAGAGTCACTAAGGGGTGTTGCTCACCTTACCTCTTGCCTGCAGTCGTTCTGGTGTGATTCTGGCCTGTGGCATCTGGGAGCGCTCCCAGTTTTGGTAGGCAGAGTTTGTGTGAGGGTTCTGGGCCTTCTGTCTTAACTTCAAATGACGATAGAACTTCTGTTATTTACAGTAACAGGGAGGTCACAGCATCTGGCCTCATGTTTGTACAGGAGCGAGTGTGTTACCCTCATGGACCAGGCTTAAAGGGACCCTGGGAGAAAAACCAAGTTGCTTCCACTGATACTCCATAGTCCCGCCGGATCCGTGTACCGTTTATACCGCTGGAGACAACCAAGACGAGCATGCGTGAGAAGATACGGGTGGATGTCTGCCAGTACAGCAGGGCCCTATTCGAACTTGCCATTAAATATATGCTGGCACACCCCTAATCCAGGGGGGTGTGTGTGCGTGGGGGGGAAGCAGTTCTCTCCTGGGTTATTCTGTCTACATCTGTAAGAAGGAAATCTAAAGACCGGGACGTGATCGGTTGAAAGGAAGAAGCTGAAATAAATTAGAGGCACAAGCCCTGTTGTGTTGGGTCCCACGGTTCCCCCGTTCACTATTTTGGGGGCTTCTACTAAGTCCCGAGTGTTGGGCTTGATACTGAGGTTTCAAAGCTGTTTTCCCCAGCACCTGTCAATTTAGCTGGGGAGATTGACAAAAATGCAACCCCTAACTGACTCCGGAGATAACACGAGCTAAGGAAAGTCAGATTACGTCTGCTTGGAGGTTTACTTAAAAGTGAGGGTTAACAATAGAACAGTTTTTCCCCCTGCTTTTTAGGGCCACAGCCCCAGCTATGGAAGTTCCCAGGCTAAGGGTCCCATTGGAGCTGCATCTGCCAGCCTACACCGCAGCTACAGCAACTTGCCATCCGAGAATTTAACTTTGAACTAAAAGGGTGGGCATTTGCTGGGCTGAGAAGCATTTAACGCTGCAGAGATCATGGAAAGTCAGGGAGGCAGTCTGCCCTCACTGGGATTCTTAGATTGGTTAAGCATCAGAACCATCTGGAAGCTCCAAACCTCCAGAGATTCAAACTCTGGTAGAAATAAAAAACTCAACGGCAGAGTCCCTCAACCCTCCCAAGCCCCCACCTGGTTCTGATAGAGTAAGTGTTTGGGGTTTGGAAACCACTGGAATGTCTCAGCCTAAAGATCTAACTTGGGATTAGGAAGAGCTGGTTGGTCATTCTGCAACTTAGGAATGGTTTGACTGAAACTAGTGCCCACAGGGAGCCCACCAACAAACAACCAGTATCTCTCGTTACATGAATTGATTTTTATTGCTGTTTTATAAAGCTTCATACTTTCCTAAAAGCAAAAAAATTTCTAAAAGAAAAATTTATATAGATAATATAGTCATTAGAAGAGCAGAGCTAAGTAATATGAAAAAAGCTGTAAGCAGCAATAAAATTAAGACCTACATAAAACTAGCAGTGCAATAAGATAAAGCAGAAAGCAGCTTTACATTGGGGAAAAAAGTCATTTAAATACAGAAATAGCACCTCGCAAAAAGGAATCGAGAAATGTAAACTTGGTAGGTAGATTCAAGTATAAACGTTATACCCCCAACGCTTGGACCAGAATGAAAGGGTTTCTCAAACCCTGGACAGTGTAGGGGACACACACCTCCCTCAGTGTGGACTCAAAGCTGCATTTCCTTCGCAGGATCACTGACAGTCATTTATTAACATTTTGCCACATTATCAGGATAGACTCGAGCGTGCCATGGCTTTCTCACTACTCCCAACATGCGAGTGTGGGGAGATGCCAGCTGCCCCAGTACCATCCGTTGGCTCTGTCGCAGATTCCCATTCCTGCCAGAAAGAACCACTGCCTAACTATTTTCTACACATCCCCAAGCCACACGAAGAAATGACTCCTGGGTACAAAAGGACTCTCTTGTTGGTCTTCTCTCTCGAAGCCTATGGTCACAGAATCATACTCTCATTTATCAGCTTGCGGAATACCCCTCAAGAGCTGTGAATCCTCTGAGGTTTATGTGGTCATGTCATGAACAGAATTTTTAAAAAAGGGTATCAGAGAAGTTAAATGGCAGGCAGCCAAAGACAGGGAGGGGCATCAGTGCCTGTCTTCATCTACATGCACATCTCGCAAGAGGAAATGTTTCAAGGAGAGTCCGAAGCACACCTCCGTTCCGTGTGTCCCATACTCTCCTGAAAAAGACGTATTTTTGTTCTGATCGGGAATCCGTCATATTAGCTGAGGGTAACCATTACCATGCGATTAGATCAGCTCATGACGAGAATCACATTTTTCATGTTTAACTCTAGAGAAGACTGGGGGGGGGGGGATCCATCTGGTAAACTTTAGAAGTTTAGTGTTTATAAAAATTCTATATCATGGCAAATTTATTTAACCTGGCTACCTATCTCACATTTTCAAAAATCTTGTGGGGGTGATCAGGCTAATATTATCCTGCAGTTAATGTAAAGCTATTTCACTCAGACTCCCAGAGTCTCTTCAATTAATATGCTTTATTCTTTCATATAACATTTTGTTGGGTCCAAAAATAAAAATAAAGTCCTACACCAAGATCCCACATCTAAGGATCTGAAAAAGAAATCTAAGGAGACAGGAAGAGAAAGAGTGAGGAATGAAGGAAAGGAGGAAAAATGGAAGGGAGAAGAGGAGGGAGGCAGGAAGGAAGCCATTTACTCGGGAGAGACGGTGAGTTAAACAGCAGTAAATCAAAGAATACAAAGTCTAGTTTGGCCGCTTCATGAAACCCTAAAGGAATATGGTTTAACAAAGGGATATTGCATAACAGTTTCCAGAATTAAATTTATGCGAGAACAATGAAGCCCTGCACTCCCTGTTCTTATTTTGCAGAAGGACTTTGAAAAACAACGGGTGTGAATGAGTACTCTTGGATCCTGAACATAAAGTGTTCATTTTCCCTCTTCCTCTTCCAACAACAAAGAAAAAAAGGAAGCGAAAAAAGCTAGGTCTCCCTTATTGTCCTATGTCAATTTCTACATCATCACGTCAGCAGAATCCTACCAAAAGCTCCCAACCAGGTTCCCATTTTTTGTAGAATTACTTTCCACCATCCTGATTCATTTGATAAACAGCAGTTGTTAGGAGGCATATCCCGTACCTGATCCTCTGTAGTTAACATTTAAATTAAAAACCACAAGGGCATGCATGCAGTGAAGGAAACTGGACACGGCAGGATTCTGACAAATCACTCAGTTACCGAGAAGCAGCTATCGGGCTGCTGGGGCTCATCTTAATACTCATGCCCAGGTGGGGTGCGCACAGCTCCTGACAGCAAGGTGTGTCATTCACAGTTAGCGTGGCCTTGGCCTTCCGTCACGCACATACATTTGTCCACATTATTGCTAGGTTGTAAAGTAAGTGCAGGGCAAATCATAGGGAAAAAAGCATAAACATTCAAGTCGTCATACCCTGAAAAACATGTATTTTGCTGTAGATGTAAACTTGTTTGCACTAAATCCCATTTCAGGAAAAAATAAATAATACCATAGGAGTCACAAGTGAAGCTGGCTTCCTGATGAAGCCAAAGGGAGCAGTAGCTTTTCTAAACTGCAGAAAGGAGGTTTCTCACCACAGATCAGCTCAGGGCAAGTGGAAATACGTGTCAAGAACGTTCACCTTAGTTAAGTGCTAGATGCAACCCCCCACTTCAGAAAACCCTAAGGCTCCAGGAGGCTGCTCGGATCTATTTCCGGCATTAAGATGATTCTTGAATCAAAACCACAAAAGTCAGCTGGTGCTTTCCCTGTGACACCACGCAGGGTCCCGACTCTAACTGGTTTTCAATGCACAATGAATGACAACCACTTTTAGGAAAATAGGTGCTTCATGACGATGGGGAGTGAGTGTCTGGATCAGCGGATGCTGCAGAGAGGAAGGAGGCATGCTGAAGACGAGATGGTTTGCATTCCGGTTTCTGTTCGGCAGAGTTAGGACGAGACCTTATCACAGGGAAGCTCGGGCAGCTCCGTCCCCGCCTGCCGGGCAGAGCAGCGGCTTAGTCGGACCCGCCACTGGGTATCTCGAGTCTCCGCTGTGCTGAAGTGGTGTTACGCGACGGATTCCTCTCTCTTTTCCTCAGGACAGGGTCTCCGAGGCTGCCGGGTGTCTTGAAAAATGTATCTCGCTGTGTGCACCGGACGCTCTTGGGGGTGACTGGAGCTGGTGACTGAAAGAGAGGAAAAGAGAATACGTCACAGCAGAAGTGAGGGCAGGTGGCTCCCAGTCTCTGCACGGGAAGGCCCCTCTGGACCGGTGTCCCTGGGGTCCCTGAGCAGGTGTTCCGTCCTGCTCGCTTTTCTGTCACACGTGGCCAGTTTATCTCCTTCACGGCGCTTAGCAGAACTGGAAACGCGCTGGTTATTTCGCGCGGCGAGAGGAAGCCCGACAGAGAGGCCACAGGTGTGGCCCGGGCACCTGGAGCCAGGCTCTGGGCTCTGCCATAACTAGTTGTGTGACCTTGGGAAAATCACGTAACCATTCTGCCCCTCAGTTTCCTCACCCACGAATGGGGATGATACAAGCACTGACATGACAGGGCTGTGAGAATTAAACCAGATCATGTTTATAAAGCCCTTCAGATCATGCCAGGCAAGTGGTACATACACGGATCTTTGCTGTTTTGTTCACTCGCTACCATCTATCCTCTCGTGTTAGACATCTATCCCTAAAAGGGCAGGAGCCATCACCCTGCTGGCTGATACCTCTTGATTACCCAGGGCAGTGCCTGGCACATAACTGGTGATCAAAAGGCACAGGCTCTGTTATAACTGCCTGGTTTAAAAGCTACCCTTCATTTGAAGTTTTGCCAGCTTTTGAGCTTCTGAATTACTTGTCTAAAATACTTCTGGCCACAGTATAACTCTATGGGAGAGAAAGTAAGGACTCTGAACAATGTCCAAGGCATAGCAGAATTCAAGAGATGCTTACTGACTGAACTGCAGATGGAGTTTTAGGGGGCAAATAAAGTACTGATTAATTTATATTGATTATATAGACATTTATCTATGTACATCTGTACATACATTATGAGTGTGTGTGTGTGGATATATATATATCCCTTGCCTCCTAAACAATACGTTTTAAGAAATGATAGGTGCTAAAAATCTCTGAACTGGTATCAAGACTTCGGTGTCGCGTGATTGCTGCTACAGCCGCACAGTTAAAATTCAGATGGTGTCCTTTATTGATGTAGTGAAATAAGAGTTTGGAGAAATCGTCTGAATAGTCAGCATGCATCAAAAATCCCCCTGACCCTAGCGCCCAATGGAACTGGCAGCACCTCAGCAGTGCGGGGACACAGGTTTGATCCCTGGCCCAGCAAGCACAGAGGGTTAAAGGATCCAGCATCGCCCTGGTGTAGGTCGCAACTGTGGCTCGGATCTGACCCCTGACCCAGGGACTCCATATGTGCAGGAGTGGCCCCCCAAAACCGCAAACAAAAAAACCCCCACAAACAACAAATAAATTAATTTAAAAACTCTCCCTGAACTATTCTTTAACTAAGTCCCTTCTAATTCTAAGGAACAGATTGACACCTAAAGCTGTAAAGCACAGGCTCGCCTGCCTTCTGCCTCGGACTCTAGGAACTAGGCTGACAGTTCTGGGTCTCCAGTGGCCACCAGGGAGAACCCGACCTAAAGCCCCCGTCCCACAGCCGCTGGACTGAAATCTGATCCCACGCAGGCAGCCCGTCCCCAAGCCCTGCGTCTTCCCTGCGCGGGGCTGACACGGACCCTCAGACTCACCTGCTGTGGTTTTGCCACAGACGCTTGATGTCCTCTGTACACGGGGGACTCGGGCTGGGTGACACGGAGGGATCTCGACGTCACCGGACTCAGGCTAAGAGCGCGTGGACCCTGGAGCGGCGCGTCTGCGGCGGGGAGTGGCGGCGGCTTGGGGTTCCCCGCGGCGGCCGGGCCGATGAGGAGCGGAGCGGCCGACCCGAGGCCGGACAGGCCAAAAGGCGCGGGCCCCGCGTGCGGGAGAGGGCCGGGTGCCGCCGGAACCCGCCCGGGCACCGCGGGGGAGTAGACAAGCGGGAAAGGGCCCAGTGTGGGCGACGGCACGACCATGCACGGGACGCTGAGCGGGGGCAGGGGGCCCGGGGACGCCCCCACGGCAGGGGGCGTCTGATGGCCGGATAAAAGCACGTTGAAACCATTTAATGCTGGAAGAGAGGCAGAACAGGGCCCAGGTCAACACGAGGCGAGGACGCCGTCCAGGCGCCCACCCCTCAGGGCCGTCGGCGTGAGAGCCCAGAGCGCAGGAGCCCGTCCCCAGGCCAGGCCTGCCCTCCCGGTGCCCCCCGGCCCCCAAGCCCAAGTACCGCCTCCTTGCAGCCGCCGCCGCCGCCACCCCATCCTGACTTGCACCTGCGTCACAGGTTGGTGGGTGCTCGCCTCTCCCGGGAGTTTATTAACGTGAGCTCCGCGGAAGCCCAGTTGAGGAGGAAAGAAACGTGGACGGGGAAACATTGTCTTTCCTTGGACACATGTCCGACATCCTCGGTGCCCTCATTCAGGATCACGGGCAACGAATCACAGCCGGATAAAGAGCACCCTGACTTTATCACGAGTCGAAAGCACGATCAATTTCATACACTCTTACAGCCAGGGCAGATTTCGTTTAAGCTCACCACAACTCGGAAGTCGTGAGAGGCCTGGGCTTGCTGTCAGATCTTTCTACGGCTACAATTCAGTTTTTTTTCTCACTGGATTTCAATAGAATTGGTTTCCGTTGTAATCCTGTGTATTTAATTCCAAGTCCTTGTAAACATCCTGAGGAGAAACCCACAGGCTTCACTACAGTGTCAAAGGGCCCGCGGCCCGGAAACAGCCCGTGATTCCTGAGCTGGGTTATCTCTGTCCTTCTGAAGAAGCTGGGTCAGTGTTTTTGTTTATTCATACATCGGCAACACGGAGCATCATGCTTAGATGAAACCCTCACACGATATTTGGTAAAGGGATAAAGAATATTTTCTAGACAAATGAATAGTAACAAATATCTACCAACCTGCGAAGGGAACAAGGACTCGAAGAAAATCACCTCAAGTCTCTTTGCATCAAGAGCAGCTTCATGCACACAGTGCATATTTTAAAAATTAGCTATCTGTTGTATTTCAGCTTTATTTCCAAAGAGTAAAAGCATGTATTGAGTCTTACTAAGTGTCAGGCACTATTATTCTAAGTGCTTTAGATGTATTATCTTATTAAATTTAATTCAATTTTCATTGCACCCCCGTGAAGCAGGTGCTATTACTGTTGTTTCACCAACAAGGAGGGCTGAATACTTAAGTTCATGCAGATAATAAGTGGTTTCACCGTCCGGCAATCTCACTCCAGACCTGGCACTCGACCACAGTGGCCTGTCAACACTTCTGGATATTTAAGAGATCAGCGTGCTGGCTGCGCATGGCGGCCATGGGGTTCCTGATGTTACCCTGAACCAACGCCAGATTCCACTGCCTTAGAAAACCAGAATCATCTTTTGCATTCATTATGCTCTTTTACCAAGTCAAGTCAAATGCATTAAAAATGAATTACCTCCCTAATTACTTTCTCATTATCCTTGAGGTTGCTGAAAGTAAAAGCAGCCCCACCTTCATCTCATGGACGGAGGAAGCAAGGGCTTCGGGGTAAAGTGACTCAGAGGTGGCTCATCAACGCACCAGTGTGGTCAGGTGACATGCACACAAATATAAACACCCAGTGTGTGATCTGACGACCCCAAGGGACACGAGGACAGGACGTCCCTTACCTGCTGGCGACTGCACATAGAGATACTGCAGCAAAGAGGGCTCTTTGGTGCTTTCGTTTTCTTTCAGAGGCTTTTCTATCTCTGAATTTCTAGAAGGATTTCCCCACTCAGCAGAAACAAAGCAGTTTGCCACAGCCTTTCCCGAAGCCTCCTTTGCAGCGGAAAGTTGCCCATTCCTGCGAAGGTCTTCCTGGGGTGCAGAGCCCCTTGTCTCCACGTTCTTGGAAGAGGCAATGTCTGTGGGATCTGAGGGTTTCTAAGCACAATCCAAACGGAAACCAGAAAAGCAAGTCAAAACCCCAGGAGTAAACTAACAGTAGAGCTTTCTCAAAATAGCGACACACAAGCGAAAGGGTCAGGCGTGCCATCCCGATGTGTGTACGTCAGTTAGTTCCTGTCATATTTATAGGAAGGGTCTGAAGATGAATGTCACGTCATGTGCTTCTGCAGGCTAGTGATTTTAAAACCTAGAAACGATGGGGATTTTAATTATGAAAACTAGCCACGGTGGTCAGACTGTGAAATACATTTCTAATCCGGATCACATCAAGGCCACTGATGCTGCAGGCTTTTGGAGGCTCGGTAAGAATCGGGTAAGAATCGCAGGGCTGGCCCAAAGCAATCTTGGTTATCTTAGCTGTGTATCTCAGATATGCCAGTCAGCCTTTCTCTTCTCTTCTGCAACCCCAGGCTATGTACAAAATTAAATTCTGGCAAGAGGAAGCCACAGAGAAGGAAGAGTCTTAATTAACGGACTGATTTCCATGAAGGGTGCCTCGCTGACCTTCTGCACAGGGCTGTAGTGACAGTGCTTCTATTTTCTGAGCATTGTGCTGGTCATAGCTCATTAACCTCCAAATGGCTGCTAAGCGGGAGACCCTGACAGCTCAGGTTTCTGTTCTTTTCACTGTGTAGCCAGGAGAACAGGCTCTCTGAGCAGTGCCACAGGCACTGACACAGACCCCTAGAGCCACATGGCACCCACATTCCTGACTCTGGACCGCAGGTGCGCCCTGGATTCAGATCGTTTCATCAACGTCTTTAAAGAAAAACTAAAGGACAGCAAAAAAGACGGGGAAAGAAGATACACATATTAACAGTGACTGCTTCTGTGTGGCGGCAATATGCACAGGTTTTTTTTCTTTACACTTTTTTGGCATTTTATGCAGAGCCAAAATCACTTTTATGACAGCACTACTTTACGGCCGGATCTTTCGGGAGAGCAGATCCTGGGCTTTTTACAAGTGACGTGTGAAATCCTTCCTCTTCCAGAGGCGGTAGCTTATGACTGGGTCTTCGCTGGAAGAAGCTGGGCCCGTGGGCGGTCGGTTGGCACATTCACGCGAACCCCCTTACCTTGGGCATGACCAGCGAGAGGGGGCCTTCTTCGCAGTCCCTGCTCTGCCTCTTGGTGGCGGGCCCCTCCTCCTCCTGGGGCCTCCTCTCCTCGCCCAGGCGCTTCGGCACCGAGGGGCTGGACGCGTGCTCTGCGGCCGTGACCTCCCAGCCTCTGCTGTCCCTCTCTGGCCCTGCCCCCGGGGCCGGCGCCTCCTGCAGGCCCCCGCACAGCATGAAGAGCGGCGCGGAGGGCACGTACACCAGGGGCTGCCCGGGCAGCAGGGCCGGCTGCAGGCTCTCCGCGGCGTCCGAGGCCGCGGGGCCGAGGGAGACAGCTCCCCGTCCGTTCTGGGCGGAGAAGGCCTGCGAGTCCGTGGGCGCCCCAGAAAGGACGCGGTTGGCCGGAGGGCTGGCACAGGACTCGGAGTCAGCGGAGCGGCTGGGGAGCGGGGCAGCGGCGGCGTCCTGGCCGTCGGATGGGGGCATCGCTCTCCGACGGGCAAAGGCACCCCCCCTGGAATCAAAGACACGGACACGGGCTCATCCGGGTACTGCTTCTCTCCGCCGGGCTCTTCGCTTTCAAGACGCAGGGACCGAAACGGGAGGGAGAGACGCGGCTCAGGCTGAGGCGAAGCGCCCTCCCTCAGCACCTGTCCCCCAGCCCGGAGGCGGCGGCGGGAGCACATCCCGGGACGGTTCGCGGTTCAAGGGCCGGTTGGCGATGGGCCCAGCGACCTCAGGGCGGGGCTAACGCGTGGCTCCTCCCCTGCCCCTGCGCGGCCACCATCCGCAGTCACCCAGCGCGTGCCCTTTCCCGGGCACAAAGCTGCTCTGAGGACGAGCAGAACACTGTCCTAATTTTATATAACTATCATAGCACTAGCTACTGCCCCCCCCCCCCCAGCTTCCTAGAGAGGAAAACTGAAGCTCAGAGGCTAATCCACCGGCTGAAGGTCACCTGGCCGGGCTGCAGGTGACATCATGTGACATCCAGGGTAGATAACAGGAGACTGGACCAGACCCTGATTTAAAGGACACATCTAGTCTGTCTCAGATCCGCTGTGTGAGAAAAGAAGTGGGCAGGGAAGAAACGGGTTTATCGACACAGGTATTTTCTACCATTCTTGTCCCATTTTGCGCTGTTTTACTAAAGAGGTTTTAGGCAGCGCACCTTCAAAATTAAGTCCCATCAATATAGGGGATTCTAAATAATGTCTGGGCTTTTTATGCAGAAAGGTTTCCAAATACTAGAACACGTGTGTGTATTTTTGGTATATTTTGAGAAATAGATGAGGAAATTCCTCTCAGCCTTGGTGATGGAGGCACGGAAGGCAATTTGTGCCTGGGGCCGCAGCGACAAGTCCACCTCTCCAACCGCAGCCTCCCGGAACGAGCAATGGCTACCGTTCGTTCGGTCCAACGGTGCGCCCACACCTGCTGCCCTGCCTCTGGCGCTTCACAGCTTCAGCCTCCCCATCTCCCCTGGTGAGATCACCGGCCCCCGAGACCCAGGTGCTCCGTGCGTTGCCTCTTTCTACCTCAGCGAGTCTTGGTGACTCACTTTCTTACTCTGATCTCCATTTTTCCCCAGCTGACCCGGCTCATGCCAGCACCTTGGCAGGCCAGAGAGTCTGGGAATGCTCCATTCTGGGATTTCCAAATCTGGAGCCTTTCTCTACTCCCAAAGCCCCCTGCTTAAAGCATCCAGAATAGGGGTCTTCTCCAGTGAACCTATGGTAACTCTTTACCATCCATCTGATAAATCTAAATTCTTCCACTTGGCTTCCAAAACTTTTTGCCAACTTGACCCACTTTCTTCCAACACCCCAAGCTCTTATAAATATCTCCTTTATTTGGACTCTATTTGGACATATCATCATGGCTAAACTAACCAGCTTATTTATTTCCCTCTACTCCCTGACACTGGCTCAACCATCTGCTTCTTCCCACACCTATCACTCTAAGCCTCTTCGGTTCTCTCTGGCATTTCCTCTGATAATATGTGATTTTCTTCAAAATCAGACCCTAAGTCTGACTCAGCCTAGGTTTTAATCTCAGCTCCGTCACTTATTAGCATCATGACCTTGGGCAAGTAACTCAACGTCTCTGAGTTTCAGTTTCTTCTTTGTAAAATGAGGATAACGGCACCAGCCTCCAAAGGTGGTTGTTCTGATTCGATAATACACAGAAAACTTTAGGGACAGTACCTGGTAGCTCATAAATAACATTAGCTATGAGGATGACAGAGTGATTCATGGGACTATGATGTGTCATTTCTCAGTGTCATTAGTAGCGAATTGTCTTTTCTTGGTGTATGTCTATTTTTTTTCCTTCTAAGTTTTCATAGCCTATGGAGTAAATTTTTCATACTTTTGTGTCCCTGGTGCCACATCCTGCACAGTGTTGGGTACAAGGGGGAAAAATTGCAAAATTTTTAATAAACAAATGGCTGACTTTTGAATAAGACTGCTACATTTGACCTTTTGATGGGTGGCATTTCATAGTTAAAGGTTAAAACTAGGAAATAGAAAAAAAATATACTTGAAGTTTTTAAAGGACTACTTACCGCGAAGTGTCTTCTATTTTCTGTCTGTAGACAGCTGCTAGACTTCCAATTTCTAAGGAGTAGCCACCTGATTCTAAAAAGGAAAATGAAGGTCTGACAAATATAGCAAGGATTTATATACACCAATTACGTGCAGGATTCATTATTCACAGCTCAGGGATTATAAATAAGACTATCTCAAATCCATGCTGGTTTGGCTTCAAAGAGAGAACTGTCTAGAATCTAGCTGTCAATGGTGAACTCAGGTCTCATTAAAAATTAGCTAGAAAACAAAACAAAGCCCGTATTGCTTTGTGAGTGTGATGAATGGCTGAGATGCACCAGACAGGCCAACCATGGCAAGCCAATTGCTCTTCAGTCTTCGAGGCTGACTAGGATCAATTTCATGCACGGGACCATGTTCATACGCTGTGACGTCACCAACTCTTTTACCTCTCCAGATCATTTCATTTCGGGCAGGTGACAACAAACAAAAACCCCCCACCAAAACAGGCAGAGCCTTGAGTCAGCTCCCTTTACACTGCCAGCCCTGGCCGAGACGACAACGCATGGTGGCTGACAGAGTCCATGGATTCAGTAAAGGCAGATACCTTGCTTGTCTCTGTGAGGGCTGCTGGGTTCCGAGTTCACTTTCCTCTGGATCTTCTCCGAAGCCTGAACGGAGTTAAGAGAACCGTGTCGAGCGAGCTTCTGTTTTGCGCAGAACTGAATGTGGCCATATGTGTCTCTTTTCAGTTCTGGTAGGACAGATGCGGAAACATCCACGAGTTCTTCATCTAAATAAATGAGAGCATTGGTAGCCTTGTTATCCAGCTATAACTGAGGATAATTTTAGCCTTTTAAAGATACGGCTTTGAGAACCTCTAGCTGTAATCGAGCTCCCCTGTAAATTAAAAACTAAGGCAATCAAAGGAACTTTGTAAACTTTTTTCAAACCCCAATTTCTTTCAGCATACTAATCTTTTTAAAAAGTCAGTGGGTGACTTTAAAGTAAGACCGAATCCATCTATAGTCTAAAATGAACTCAACTGCAACAAAAGTAGAGCAAGATGTCCTTCGGCCCAAATTAGAATGGACCTGACACCGCAGATGCTTCCTTTGGGCAGAGGCATCAAAGGGAAACCCAGTCAGACTCAGCCCAACACGGGCGCATCAGAGACGTTAACACTGAGATCAGCCTCGTAGGCCAGAGCCCTAGGGCAGTGAGTGTAAGAAGCTCTATTTTCTATTGTTATGCTTTATTATTTCTCTCGGAGTAGGAGCCTCAGTTACCAAGGACCAAAGGAGTAAGGTCAGCAGAATGTCAAGGCTGAAAGGCTGCTGAACAGCGAGCACAAGAGAAGGCTGGGCCTCGGAGGCCCATTTTATGCTTAAATAGCCCGCGTGGAATCAGGACAGAAATTTCCACAGAGTCAGGCCTATACTCTGTAAAGGAACAGTCCCCGCTGCTCAGACAGTCACTGCTACCCTGCTCTTCTACGCTATTGTTTTCTAAGTTCAAAGCAGGCACGTTTTAATTAGAAGACTAATTTAAAAAACGGAAAGGCCCAGCTAGACTTAGATTTTCTAAAACACATAAAAATTGAACATCACCTGTATGATTTTGTTTTTCTTATGCTAAAAACCCAACAAATACACTCTTTAGAAAATCAGAAATTACAGAATCGAAAAGAAAATGGGTTGAGTCAGTACCAGGTGTATTTCTTCTCTTTCCTGAAACAGATGAAACAGTGGACAAACTGTATAAAACAATGGCTCTCAAGACACCAGCCATGAGGACATGAGGGACAGTGACCCCTTAGATTCAGGAATTGGAGGAGGTGAGCTCTGAGACTGCCGCAGCTTACTGCCTGGACAATGCGTCCAGGTTAGGGGACTCTGAACGTCTCCCTAAGTTGCGGATGGAGCTGGGAGTGCAGGAGAGCCAAGGCAGCTGGAGTTTGCAGGCACAGTACTGAAGAGTAGAGCCATGCAGAAAGAATGCCGGAGGTCTGCACAGGACCTCCTGTGGGCCCTTGATATCCCCAGGGGATGGATTTCAGGTCCCCCCATGGATACCCAAATCTGCAGATGCTAAAGACCCGTGTAGAAAATGGCACAGTATTTGCATACAGCCTATGCACATCCTCCTGTATACATTACATCATCTCTAGATTGCCTGTAATTCCTAATGCAATGTAAACGCTGTGGAAATAGTTGCTGGTGTGTGGCAAATTTCAGTTTTGCTTAACATGACACAACAGAGTTATAGCTAATAAGCCAATAAGGGAGATACAATGGGAGCATTAGGCCAAAATGAGAGAGACAAAGAGTCAAAAGAAACAATGAGCAGATAGGAAAAACAGAAAACAAACAGCAAGATAACAGACTAAAACCCAACTATATCAATAATCCCATCAAGTATGCATGGTCTAAACAACCCAATGAAAAAGCATTGTTTGTCAGATTCGATTTAAAAAGCCCAGCCTACTGGAAACTTACTTTAAACATAGATACTTTTAATAGTTTAAAGGATGAACAGTAATACACTAAGCTAAGCAAGACACCTGAAGTGCCCACTATCAGATAAAGCAGATTTCGGAGCAAAGAAGGTCAGGTACGAAGAGGGTCATTTCATCCAGAAGGCAGAGCGATCAGCCCTAAACGTTTATGCACCTAAAGATAGCTCCAAAACATGAAGCAAGAACTTGATAGAACTTCAAGGAAAAACAGACAAATCTGCAATTATAAACAGACATTTCAATATTCCTCTATCAATAACTGATAGAACAAAAAATCAGTAAGGACATAGAAGAATTAGACAACACTACCAGCCAACTTGACATTGCTGTCACTTAGAGACAACTGCATCTAGCAAAGCAGGATATACAGTGAAATCTTAACAAAGAGGTTAACCTGCACACAAGTTATAGTTGGCCCTCCAAACCCTCTGCAGATTCAGCCAACTTCAGACTATGGAGGACTGAAGTATTTACTACTGAAAAATGTCTGCTTCAAAAAGGACGGCACAGAAGTTCCCACCGTGGCTTGGCGGGTTCAGAACCCGACACGAGGTGGTGGACGCAATCCCTGGCCTCGCTCAGTCGGTTAAGGATCCAGTGTCGCCACAAGCAGTGGCATAGATCGCCGATGTGGCTCCGATCTGGGGTTGCTGTGGTTGTGGCGTAGGCTGGCAGCCGCAGCTCTGATGTGACCTCTAGCCTGGGAACTTTGACGTGCTGCAGGTATGGCCGTCAAAAAACGGAAAGGAAAGGTCTGTGCAGGAGCTCCCTTTTGGCTCAGCTGATTGAGGTTCTGGCATCGTCACTGCAGTGGCTCTGGCTACTGCTGTGGCGTGGGTTTGATCCCTAGCCCAGGAACTGCTGCATGCCACGGGTGTGGCCAAGAAAAAGAAAAAAAATAACCTGCACAGTTCAAAGGTCACGTGTATGTTCTCTTTAAGTGCACAAGAAACATTTATCAAGATCGACCACAGCTAGGAGTTCCCTGGAGGTTCCCAGGCTAGAGGTCGAATAGGAGCTGTGGCCCCTGGCATACACTACAGCCACAGCAAGGCAGGATCCAAGCCGTGTCTGTGACCTACACCACAGCTCATGGCAACACCAGATCCTTAACCCACTGAGCAAGGCCAGGAATCGAACCTGCATCCTCACGGATGCTAGTCAGGTTTGTTTCCACTGAGCCACGGTGGGAACTCCAACAATATCAATTCTAAGCAAACTCTGCTCAAACACTGAAGATGACTCTTCCCAACACACTCCAGGAGGCCAGCATCACTATGAAGCCAAATAGGCAGAGAAATCAGCAGTTTTGGGAGTCCAGAGAGTACCATACACATACAGTTAATTTATTTTCAATAAAAGTACGAAAGAAATTTGGTGGAGAAAGACTCGTCTTCAGCAAATTGATCCTGGCACAATGATATTTGCATGCCAAATACGAACAAGCAATACGGTCATGGCTCACACCTCGTTTGTGACCTTGTGTCAGGCAAAGATTTCTTGGAAAGAACACAGAAGTGTGATCACAAAAGAAAAAATTATTGCATTGGACCTCCTCAAAAGGAAGACTGTCTGCCTCTTCAAAAGACACTGCTAAGCGATGGAAAAGAGAAGCTACGGATGGGAGAAAACGTGAAAATCACGCCTCCGGTAAAAGACTCGTGTGAAGAATGTACGCAGTGCACACCCACAACTCAAAAATAAGGAAACAAACATCCACGGACTCAAAGAAGAGCCACTTCCTTAGAGAAGACATGGGGCCGGCCAAGCAACGACTCGAAACGATATTTAACACTGCTAATCACTGGAGAAACAGAAATTAACCCCCCAGTGGGGCTCCAACGCATGCCTATCACAGTGGCTGAAGGTCCCCAAGAAGTGCATGAACAAAGAAGACACCCAACGACGAATCCTCAGCAGTAAAACGGAATAAATGGGAGACGCCGACTCTGATTAATCCCAGAGTCACTCTGTGGAGTGGAAGAGGCCTGATAAGCAGTGTAGACACTACTGCTCTGCTGACTGTCATCACTGTGATACTTCTGTAAAGTCACCAGGAACGTGGAATGAACCAATGCTGAACCACCACTCCTAGAGGAAATAGTTGCAGGTTCCTGCAAGCCTCCGGTCACATTTGCATCGACTCATCGATGCCTCACCTTGTTTCACATGTAGGTCCCTTTAAAGACACCTTATTTAATACGTAGTTTTGGTCTGTCGAACTGGACGCAGTCCACAGCACTAGGCCTCGTGCCCGAAGGAAGCTCCTCGCACGTACATATTTTCTGCATAAGACACATCGCAGCCTTCCTGCACTTAGAACCACTAGACAGCATTTCAGTATGACACCTGGGGACAATTCTAAACAGCGAACTCGCCAAAGCAAACCACAAAGACGTGAAAACATGGCACAAAAAAGACCATGAGAAGAACACTTGTGTGTAGTATGAGTCAAAAGAAACCAGCATGAGAAACAAGAAGGCAGACGGCTGCCTGGTTCGGGCCTCTGCAGGAGGATGTGTGAGGCTAATCAAATCTGCTGCTCTCTGAATGACTCAGAAAAGGCTGTGAGTGTTACTTTTGGAGTTACCGATAAAGTTTCGTGAGTGGGTAAATTCGCAAACAAGGAATCTGAATACTGAGCCTTGCCGGTCTATGATTCGCGTATTGAAATTTCTTGAAAATACAACCAAATCTAGTGTGAAGGACAGCACCCCGGCTAAGGGTGGGGAAAGGGGGAGGTTTTAAAAGGCGTCGGGAGACTTTGCGGGGTGATGGGCTCCCGCCTTTGCTGGTGGAGATTATTTCTCAGGTGCATACTGTGCAGAACTTACAAATATACTGTCCTACGCATAAAGCTGTTAGAAGAAGGACAGGCCATGAGGTGGGAAGGGAGACGAGGCAAGAGACGGCAGTGAGGAAGCCGAACTGTGAGGAACTGCTCATCCAGGAGCAAAGGAAAGTGAACTCGGAAATCAAAGGTAGTTTGACATTCCTAATTTGATTGCTGGCTTGATGCCAGTGGTGCTGCAGTGGCAGCAGGACGTACAGAGAGAGGGCCAGGTTTCAGAAGGGCAGAGAAAGGAAGTGCGAGCTGAGGCTCCTGACCCAGTGCCACATCCTCTCTCCCGCGTCAGATCAGAACTTGCCCAGTTGCTGTCTTCTGTCCCACTGGTTATAGACCCGTGAACTTGACTTCTCAACACCAGCTGAATGCTTGGCTATCTTATTTTCCTCGATGACATCACCACTTTTGAATCCCTCCTCTCTTTCCATCTCCTTATCTAAAGAACCCTTGTTCTCTGCCTACATCAGGTATAAATCTCTTGGCTTCTTTTTTCCCCCTTTAGGGCCACATGTGTGGCATATGGAGGGTCCCGGGCTAGGTGTCGAATCGGAGCTGCAGCTGCCAGCCTACACCACAGCCACACGCACACCAGATCTGAGCCGTGTCTGCACCCTAGACCACAGCTCATGGCAATGCTGGGTCCTTAACCCACTGAGCAGGGCCAGGGACTGAACCCATGTCCTCATGGATACTAGTTGGGTTCGTTACCACTGAGCCATGATGGGAACTCCTCTTGGCTTAACTTTTGAGATCTTCCAGGAGTTCCCATTTCATACGCCATGAGGTGCATGCAGTCCTTAAAAAAAAAAAAAAAGAAAAAAAGGCAACTTTTGAGGCCTTCCAGTATGTGGTGCCAAGAGATCACATCTCATGTCTCATTATTTCTATTCCGTGCCCACCAGTTAAGTCAGAGTGGCTCATCTCTCCAACACAAACCAGGTATCTTCTTAGGTATCTGTTCCTTCAGCTGAAAAAGAGCTCTCTGTCCCTCTAAAACCTGACAGTCCATTAGAACTGAACCCACATCCCGTCTGAATTCCTACATAGCCAATACTGCCATGTGTGGTGCTTCAGAGTTATTTCATTTTCAAAGGTGTGCTAATTATACAACTTTGAGAGAAGCTCATTACTGAAGCGCCTAAGGTGCCGATCTGGTGATAGGATATAATCAAAGACAGAGACCCCGTCTGGTCTCAGACATGTGCAGCAGGGACTGTGGCACAGTGTCATCACCAAGGAAACAGCACAAAGCTGAACTGCAGGAGTTCAGACGAGGCACCCTTTACGCTGGGTCATGAGACATTTGAGCGGCATCTTGAAGGTTCAGTGGCCTGTTTTTACGCTGAAAAGTGAACAGACAGGTGAAAAGACGAGGAGGAGCCAAAGGCAGAGGGGCAGAGGGTGGCAAAGTCGTTCATTGCACGAGAGCGTCTGTGACTCTCGTGGCATCAGTACCGTCCTGTCTCGGAGAGATGCTGGGTTTGGTTCCAGAACACTGTAATAAAGTGAGTCGCATGAATTTTTTGGTTTCCCAGTGCACATAAGGTTATGCTCACGCTATACTGCAGCGTGAAATAGCATCGTATCTAGACCATGTACATAGCTTAGTTAAAAAATACTTGATTGCTGAAAAATGCTAAGTATCACGTGACAACACAGGGTTGCCACAAACGTTCAATTTGTAAAAAACGCAGGACCTGCAAAATGCAATAAAACAAAGTACACCTGTACAGTAATGACGCAGAGTCCACGTGCAGTAAGTACTTGCTGGGTTGAGGTACTTATACTTGGTTTTAAGGGGTTTCATCTAGATCCTAAGTGAATAATGCGTTACAAGTGAGACAGAGTGCTGTGTCTTCTGTGAGCCTGGGTGAAGTGGCAGGAATTTATACACTACGATTACAATTGGAAGGGTCATTGAAAAATAACGGTAAAGGCTTTTTTTCCAGGCAGCACAGTTATGTGTAAAGTAGCCAGTGCAGAAGGATCCAGCCCCCAGTTTCTCAAGGATTAGCCATGGAAGAAGATAACACTGTCTTTTGCTCTAGTTCAATAAAAGTATGACATTTGCAACCTATTAAGTAAATTACAAAAAGGGGGTTCAGTACATGCATACTGTATGTAAAAGCCATCTCACCACACATTATTTTTGTGAGAGTCACTGACTTAGTCATTGATAATAACTTTAACATTATCTGGACCTTTAAAAGGGAACCAACGTTTTCTTCTGCTAATGCAGAAACAACCAGAGTTCCTAAGAAGTGTCATGTTTTTTCTTAAATCCTCAGCCCCAAACCTCCAGAAACTTTGGAATAAAATGAAAAAGGTGAAAGAGGTGTCATTTAAGGCCCAGCGTCCGCTAGGTTCCAAGCTCGCAGGAGGAGCAGCATAACCATGTGTAGACAAGGCTCACGGTCCCAAGCATCCCATCCCTGGTCCAATTCGGAAGGCGATGTGGGTGATGGGAGACGGGGGCGGGGGGGAAGCCCAGTCTCCTTGTGAGGGAGCCGTCGGGTCCGGAAGAGGAGCCGGGGGTGCCGCCTAGGAGGGTGCCCACCGACGGCCCGCCTTACCGCTGGGACTGAAATCCACCGGCCCGATCCACTTGAAGGCGGGTTTGCGGCCTCGCTCTTCGGTCACGTGCACTTTCTTTATCAGCGCCAGGCTGGTCAGCACGTTGGCAATGTCGTAGAGGCGTCGTACCTTTGCTTGAAGATACAAAAACAGGTGTGGTCACCCCACGCGGTGGGCCGCGACACCGTCAGGCCTCCGCTTCCGCGCGGGGTGGCTTTTCTCAGCCTCGACCTCCGCCCCCGGCGGGGAGCGGGCGGGACGAGGAGACGGCGGGGCCGGCGGCACCCGGCGTTGGGTACCCAGGGACTCTGCTCAGGGAAGGGCATCGGGTCCTTCCGTTTCTGCAGCTCGGCACCTCTTGCAAGAGGCACCTGGTGACAGGCCGGGACGGCGGGGACGGCCGAAACACCGAGGGAGGGAAACGGGCCATAACGAAAAGCTTAGGAAACGTCCCTCTGGCCTGTGGCCCATCAGAGGCCTGCCCCGAGCTCGCCCGGCGGGAGACGGCGGCCCCGGCTCTGCCAGGCGGCCGGCCGTGACAGGGCTTCCCCAGCGGGTCTGCGGCGCCAGGTCAGGCGGGGTGACTGCGCGCCAGACAAGCAGCGCCTCCCTCCCGGCCCGGAGTCCCGCCACCCCGAGGCCCCGAGGGGCGGGGGCGCGGTGGGTCAGGCATCCCCGAGTCCAAAGACGGCGGGGCAATTTTTTGCAACTTTGAAAGTATAGGTATTGGAGGAGACATTCAGCGGGGCGGGGGGCGCCTAACACATTCACGGGGCAGGGTGGTGCTCACGATGTCATTTCTATTCAAACATCACTTCATATTCAACTCGGGTCCTAAGATCACGCCAAGGGCTCTGATCCTCGTCTGCAAACACTGCGTTCATCCTGGACGCAGCACTGTTCTCAACCCTGACGGAGCGGCATGGTGCCTAGTCGCCTCTCCCGGTGGGGGGCGGGGGCGGGGGGGGGGGCTACACTTCTTGCTGGAAACAAACAAAAAGCTAGAGGATGTTGAGCTCATGGTCTCCCAGGCTTGGATGAGCTGCCCGCAGCCAGAGGCTTCTAGCTCGGCCCAGGCTTGACGGCAAAAGAAGAGAGATGTGAAACTGGGAAACACTCTCCTTGCCCAGCAGCCGCGTCCCACCACCCGTACCCTGCCCTGCTCATTCCTCTGGTTCTTACCTGTAGACAACTCTCATGTCCACCCATCAGAAGAGTATGCAGGGGGCGAGGAGAAAAGGGAAAGAAAACTCAGACATTCCGTCTCGGATGCAGCGACGCTAAAGAGAAACGCAAAGCCTCTGGCCCCTCCCTGACCTGCGCGTGTGGGCGCCACTCTGCTTCCACCGTCCACTCTGCTGGGATCTGACAGAACCTTCACAGGAATCCGAGCATGTGGCCGACTTACCTCTCACAGCACCAAGGACCTTTATGAAGGCAGGAAGGGGTGTACGTCTCAAAACAATTTTTTCTAAATCTCAGACACATGGACTCCCACCCTTTCCGTGCTGGGTGGATTTAGGTCGAGACACTCACTTTTGAGTTTGCTGTGGTCTGCCGTGTCTTGGCTTCCCTCTGTCAGTACTTTGGCAGCCGCGCCGAGGGTCACAATCTTGGGTTTGGAGGCCAGGAGCAGCATGACAAACTTCTGGCTCATGGTTCTCAGAGACTTGTCTTTTCTACTGCTTGCAGATGCTACAAGAATGGAAGGAAAGCATCAACCCATTTGATTTACCACAAGAGAGGCTGCGCTTGCGGTTGCCGGAAGGGTCCATCAGCAGATGGAAAGACCACTCCTGTGACGGTGGTGGCAGAGGCCCATGAGCCGTCCTAGAAGGATGGTTCCTGAAGAAGTAAGAACCATAGAAACTCACAGGAGGGATAAATCCCGAGGTGCTGTACCCTCCCACTTCGTGGACGAGAATCCACGAAGCCGTTCTCTTGAGGCAGTTTTGGGGAGAGACTAAGTAGGACACAGGACAGGGTAGGGACTCGGGAACCGTTTTCGGAATATGAAACTCTTCCCTCCAGGCGAGGACTCCAGTTTTATGGCTCTGAGCCCCACGAGCTAGAACACACCCTCCACACTGGAGGCGCCCAGCTCCCCCACCGCTTTCCGGGAGTACGTGGAGAAAGAAGGAAAGAGGAGACGCTGGTGAGATGTGCGGCTGCGGATGGCAGGCAAAGCGGCCCCGACGGACAGCCGCCGCCTCGGGTTTTAGGATAAGAACCGGTGCACAGGATGGAATTAAAATGCCTGGGGTGGCAGGTGGAATGAAAGCCAGGTCCACTCTTCCATTCCTGTTTCTCATGCTTGCAGGTGAAGGGGCCTGGGGGATACCTGAACGTTAGCATCTAAGCAGCCGGAAGCAGGGGGAGAATGAAGATGAGGGCTTAAAGGAACGGGCTGAGTATGAGCTGGGAAGGGAATAACAGTGTAAGTTAAAAAAAATGCAGCCAATGAAGCAGGTTGTCTTATCTTTCTAATCAGCATTTTCTGCTAAAGGGGTTCTTTGCAAAGTCATCTACCCCAATGTGTAATTAAAAAAATAGAATCCTCTGAAGGGAGAAATTTTCCCAAGGACTTTTTCCTTAAAGGCTCAGAAAAGCAATCAGCACGGGGCTGTCAATCCGAAACGGGAGCACAGTTGGTGATCGCCGGGCCAAACCAACCAAACACCGGGCAAAGCTGCCACTAGACAGGCTTCCGGCGCGGGTGCACAGGCCGCCCCGGCGAGTGGCCATCTGGCCTCCTGTCTTCAGGGGGGAGAACGAGAGGACAGGTCCCGTGGGGCTGTCAGTCTGGCAGCTCCCTCTTAGCCGTGACTGTCCTCAGGAGAACCCATCACCCTCTCTGTCACGACTCGTGCGCTTTCTGGGGACTCACAAGAGGGACAGTCTGGTTCAGAGAAGTCCAGCAAGTGCGGGTCCTGGGACTCTGCACAGCCGTCTCTTTTGCGTTCTCCGCATTTGTACTCCAGCAGGTCTAGCTCCTTCTGTTGGAGGTGTGCCATCTGCTCTTCGTATCTCTGCTCCTCTCCCAGTCTCTGGAGGTTCCGCAGGGTTTTTGGCAGGCTGTGCCGACCGTGCCAGCCATACTGATTCTTGGCCACCCGGCTGACCAGGTGCAGCGACTCCAGCACGTTCACAATGTCGTAGATGCGCCTTCTTTCCACGCCTGCGGGAGAAACAGGAGCCCACCGTCAGCAGGCTGGTACCCAGCTTTAAAAGATGTATTTTACTGGAGTTCCCATTGTGGCACAGTGGTTAACGAATCCGACTAAGAACCATGAGGTTGCGGGTTCGATCCCTGGCCTTGCTCGGTGGGTTAAGGATCCGGCGTTGCCGTGAGCTGTGGTGTGGGTCGCAGACGCGGTTCAGATCCCACGTTGTTGTGGCTGTGGTGTAGGCTGGCAGCTACAGCTCCGATTCGACTCCTAGCCTGGGAACCTCCATGTGCCCTGGGAGCAGCTCAAAAAAAGGGCAAAGAGAAAAAAAAAAAAAAAAAAAAAGTATTTTACTGAACCACGGTTGATCCCCAGTGTCGCGCTGATGTCTGATGTACAGCAGTAGGTGCACAGGTGCAGACACTCCTTCTCAGCCTCTTTCCCATCACGGTTTCCCACGGGCACCGCACAGAGTTCTCAGCACTGCACGGCATGACCTGTTTGGCCGTGCTCTATAGACTGGTCTGCATCTGCCAATCCCAAGCTTCTAACCCATCCCTCCCCCACCTCCCCTTGGCAACCACGAGTCGGCTGACGAATAGTTTTGAGGGTAAATTTCTTGAGGGCTTGGGCCTCGTCTGTGAATTTTTTTGTGTCATCCTCTACCCAGCAAATATAATTGCTCAACAAATTCACCCTAGAAGAATGCAAGCAACAGAAATTCTCTCTTTTTTCTTCCTGGGATCCAACCCTCGCTAAGATCCAGTATAAACATCCACCTTGAGATGGACGACAGATCCATCTGTATTATACCAACCGTTGAGAAACTTCAAAAAAAAAAAAAAAAAGCATTAAAGAAAAGGAGTTCCCATCGTGCCTTACTGGTTAATGAACACGACTAGGACCCATGAGGTTGCAGGTTCGATCCCTGGCCTTGCTCAGTGGGTTAAGAATCCGGCATTGCTGGGAACTGTGGTGTAGGTCACAGAATCGGTGCGGATCTGGCATTGCTGTGGCTGTGGTGTAGGCCAGCAGCTGTAGCTCTGATTAGACCCCTAGTCTGAGAACCTCCATATGCCACGGGTGTGGCCCCGAAAAAGACCAAACAAAAAAAAAAGGGGAGAAACTGTTAGGCAAACCATACAAACATTTCAGTGGGTTAACACTGGTGGGATTGAGCAATATCAGAGTAATAAACGCTGGATGAATGCTGGGTGCTTGCTTTTGACTTATATTCCTAATTAGAGTATAAAACTGTGCCCAGTAACTGCTACCTTGTTATTGGACAGTACTGTCCTTTCCTGGAGTTTGAAGGATGTGAAAAAATTACCTTGTTAATTTTCTTAATGGCCAGTCAGGAAATCAGATGGTAAATATTTTGTTTCCGATTTTGCCCTGGAAGCGCAGGGCTTGAGAGCTGGGGCACCTTTCTCACGCTGCTGGAAGAAGCTGGTGCCCTGGCTGGAGTAACACATAAGTCTCCCTCTGCTCATCACAGCTAATGTCAGTCCGGTGACAGCAACTGTCCAATTCTCCCTGCTGCCCCCCTCACCACATCCCGCCAAAGAGCCCATCAGTAGGGCACGGGGACTCTGGCACAGGCTGGCCATCCAGTTCCTGAGTTCCCTAGCCACTTTCCGAGCACTCCACAAACAGCTAGGATCCTGAGCAGTCTATTCAATCTCCTAAAAACACTTACACTGATTAAGTGTGGGGGGCTTCAGGGTCAGACTGCCTGGATTTGAGTCCCTGCGTTACCCCTTACTAGTTGGGTGAGCCTGAGAAGTTACTTAATCTTTCTGTGCCGTAGCATTTATCTCATAAAATCATCAGTCTTAAACGCAACCATAAACTCAAAGGGCTTCCGAGAGGTGTTAATTTACCAACTGTTTGCATACTATTTTGTCAATACTTCTGCGTGGCCTGGAAGAGAGCTAAAATCCCCGCTAGCTTAAGAGGTGACAGTAGAAACAGATTTTTAAAATCTCCCATCTGTGTCTCACCCTGTTATGCAACAGTCCCTTTGGAACCCACTGGCCCCATTTGAACCCATCTAGGTAACAAAAGCCTCCAGGCATCTCCCAGAACACCAGCCCAGCTACCAAAATGCCTCCTTTCTCTTCACACCAGGAGCTGTTCCATAACGAGGACAAATTTGGTGCAGGTAGCTTGTGGCCCTTTGAAGATTTAGCACAAGAAATAGATCAAATTCCAGTGCAAACTGTGGCGCCGGGAGAAAGCTCCATCACATGGATGAAGAGGCATTTTGCAGTCAATCCGACACCCTGGCTCATGACCCTGAAAGGCTCTTCACCCTCAAAAGCTCCGGCTTTGGCGCCAGATGCCTGCTGCAAGGGGCTGGCGGGAGCAAGCAGCAGCCCCTGGTCCAGATCTGCCTGTCTCCTTACTCCAGTCTGTTTTCATTTATTAACACATCTTGTTTAGAGTGTAACATCCTATAAACCTTCCCATCCGAAACGTCATGTGAATGCAGCTGAGACACCCCAGGGCCCGCCATGTGCCCGGCTCTTGTGTTATTCTGTGTTAGATACAAGCTGTTCAGCCTCCACCTGGTGGCCAGGCTTCCCAAGAAACAAAGAAAAGACCATTTGGACCCCTGGGGAGTAAGACGATGCTTGACGTACACCATACGTGTTAGTAGGTGGGGCTGGCAGAAGCCCATGTGCAGCCAGTTGCCCGAATCACCACTCGCCTTTGCATCTGGACTGAGTCCCTGGCTGGGCGGACCAAAATGTTTTCTTTCACAGATCTCAAGACCTGCAGGTTACTTTGGGGCTCACTCTGCCAGGAAGGTTCTCCCTCACACTCAGCCCTTTTTGTCTTGCACTCAAAGCAATCCTATTCATCCTAGCCAGGGCAGGAGCTACGCCCTCAAGGACTGAGCAATCGCTACCAAACTGCCCTTAGTCCCTGAAAGAGCCTATTGGGAGCGTCTCAGCCCACTGAGCTAGTTTTCCAGGCTGCGTAATTTTCCATTTCCTAACGCCACTCCCAGTTCTTGAACTTCTTACCTAGAGTATCAGTATCCGATCTACCTAAGACCGGAAACTGGGAAGCAGTGCAACATGAATGCTCTCCACATCCTTGGTTGAAATATGGTCTCAAAGCTTGAGACCTGGGATATGGCAGGGAGTTCAGACTCGACCCTAAGAGACGGTCACAGCGTCTAGGAAGGGACCTTAGTTTTCGATTTCACATGAAGCGAGACGGAAGGTTCATTTGGGAGGGCTGGGTAACCATGAGGCAGTAGGAAGCTGCTGCAAAAATATCTGGAGTTCTGCTCCAGGCAGTTATAACCTGGGGATCAACGGCCCATATGAGACCGGGAGTCCGTCGTTCTGTCCTCCCTGGGACCTGTCACTCAGCCTTCCAACATCTTTTGTCTCCTGCACTGACATGAGTGCAAGCCCTCTTGATGATGGCTGCGCACATGGACGAAGCTTGCTTCGTGGAGCCCAGTGAGAAAGGCGTCGTCTGTTCGGTGGGTCCCCCCCCACCCTCCGAAGACTGGTTTCCAGGACCCTGTCTCTCAGCCGCATCTACATCAAGCCTGTGTCCAGCGGGCCCACCTTCCCTGCTTGTTTCGTTGCTACGGTGCCAGAATACTGTTTTCCATTTCCCTCCAAAACGGCTCCCCCGTCAAAGCGCCCTGCTTGACCTCCCAGCTGTAGAGGCTGCCAAGACAGCCTGGGGGTGGTGGAGAGAGGGGTACCTCTCATCAGAGCTGAGGAGAAACTGTTCCACGCAGGGAGAAGAGTCATCCCAGCCAGGCTCTGAACTGGGCACGTTCCTGACATGATGCCTATTTTTCCTAAGGTTCTGCAAAGGATGTGATGGGTCCTATGCTATAGATGAGAAAAGATGAGTTAACTTTCAAAAGCTCTCCCAGTCTACTAAGTGGAGAGCTGGGCTTCAAATGCAGCTCTATCCGACCCAAAGTCCTGCCCACGCTCTTCCCATCACAACACATTGGCTCACTGTCTCAACTTCCAGCAAGTAATACCTTTTTAGCCACTCGTTTGAATAATTCAGATCGGCAGTCATCTGCTGGGTTACATTCTCTGGTCTCTAGGAAGATACAGATCAAAGGAACAACCTAAACACAGCATCTATTGTGAAGACTCTTGGGCTGATTTCTTTGAGGCTTTTTTATTTCCCATGGATGTTAACCTTTGTCATCTCTTAAGGGAGCACCCTGACATCTTAAATCACCGTGACTTCTCCTTGTTTATGGTTTGTCAACAGTGTGTTCATCCTGAAACCAAGTGCAATCCGGATCCACCAGGGGTCGCTCTTCTGAGGGAGCCCACTGCCCATCTAGAGCCCAGACGCGGCTGCTCAGGACACAGGCCCAGCCATGTGAAGGCAGGCATTCTTTGCTGCAAGGCTGAGCTGAGTTACATCCAGACGTGCTTTTTCCAGTTGGGCAGACATGCTGCGACTGTCACAGGACATGGCTTCAAGCGTAATGGCCTTGCTTTCACATCGCTCTTTGTGACAGAAGTAACACCAGTTCTGAATTCTTAGAAGCATTTTTAAAAATAAATAGCAGGATGTTTTTAAATATCTTTTGAGTCTGTCTGAGATAAGGTGGAAGTAAGATATTAGATATTAATTTGTCATGTCAGTCTTTGGTAAAAAATTTTTTTGGTCTTTTTCGGGCCGTACCCACGGCATATGGAAGTTCCCAGGACAGGGGTAGCATCAGAGCTGTAGCTGCTGGCCTACACCACAGGCACAGCAGTGTGAGATCCGAGCCGTGTCTGTGACCTACACCACAGTGCATGGCAATGCTGGATCCTGACCCCACTGAGTGAGGCCAGGGAGCAAACCCGCATCCTCAGCGTTTCTGCTGAGCTGCGACAGGAACTCCCAGTAAAGACATTTTTTAAGGTTAAGAAAACCAGATTTTGGCTTGCGCCCGAGCCCAGGAATTCCGCGCAGATGATGAGACACTTAAGGACAGAAGCAAGCTCTGCCTGCCCCTGTGTCCTCGCTCTTTTCAAGAGCCCGCTCTTCACTTTGTAAAGGAGGTGACCCGAAACCTCTGACCTGCTTGAGGAATCAATTTCCCACTGTACCTGGAGACAGGCCTCCAGCTGAGTGGATGATACATACCAAGGCTGACAGCAACTTCATCTAAGGAGATGGTGGTTTTCTCAGTGGACAGTGGATAACTTGGGTAGCGAGCTAAAAACTTCTGGCACAGGAGTCCTAAACTTTTCTGCTTTCTGCTTGGCCTCTGCTTTTCAAATTCGTCCACAGCACTGTCCCCAACAACATCAAGCTACAAAGGGCAGACAGGGAGCAGGGAGACGTCACCGTTAACATCCTGTAGGAGAAACTGCCATTGCAGCGGGTCGACTGGTGAGTCGGGGGGAGCGTAACCCATCCCACCCTGGATGCTGGTTAAGAGACTTCCTCATCTGATTTTCTTAACCTTTCTTTTACCTATTGCTGTCTCTAAGCCCAACTGTTCGTCCTTTGTGCTCTGAGACTGAGTCTGCTGGTTCAATGAAATGCAGATAAAGCAGTCACGCAAAGGTTGCTACACGCTTGCCACTGGTGGGGTCTGAACAGACCGTGCAGATCAGCATCGCTGGGAGCCTGTTAAGAGATGTAAACCTCAGGCCTTATCTCAGACTCCATGTGTCAGAATCTGTCTTCTGCTAAGATCCTGTGTAATTCTATCAATATGAAAATTTGAGATATACTGGCCTGCGTTGTGTCATCAAATGCTTATTTTTTTTTACAATTTACCAAGGGTTGGTGGAACTGAACAAGGGCAGCTAAATATTCTTCTTCCTTATTGTAAGTACCTTAAACTAGTGTCCTTATCTCATCAACCCACATTTGAAAAAGGCTCAATTCAAGCTCCAAGGAAGGAAAAGGCTTTTTGACGAACGTATTCAAGAAGAAAAGTGACATGATTATTTCAGCAGCTTCAATAAGAACCAGTTCCTATTAGCCCAAACGGGAGACAACTCAAATGGCCACAAACCAGGAAATGGATACCTAAGTCATGGTATACTCATGCAATGGAATATCATACAGCCATGAAAATGGGAAAACCATAGCTGTAAGCAGGAACACAGATGAATCTTAATGATGCATGCTGATTGAAAAAGAAGTCCCAGAAGACTATATACTATGGTCATCCCTTGGTATCCATAAGAAACTGGTTCCAGGACCGCCTCCTCCCCCCTGCCCCCCACCGGCCATGGAGATAAAAAATCTGTGGGTGCTTAAGTCCCTTATATGAACGGCACAGAAGGCAAGGGAATGATGAATACACATTCTGGAGAGAGCTTACTCTGCGGAAAGGGCAGATATAAATTAAGAGTGTTGTCCGGGTTCTGGGTTGGTAGGCAGATTCATGAGCATTAACGATATTACACATGATAAGTACATTTTATATGACCAAATAGTCTATCAAAAGATATCAGAGAATCAGTTTTAAAAAGATATTAAAAAGGAGTTGCCGTTGTGGCTCAGTGGGTTACGAACCCAACTAGTATCCCTGAGGATGTGGGTTCAATCCCTGGCCTGGCTCAGTGGGTTAAGGATCTGGCATTGCCGCAGGCTACAGCATAGGTCACAGATGCAGCTTGGATCCTGAGTTGCTGTGGCTGTGGCACAGGCTGGCAGCTGCGGCTCTGATTCGACCTCTAGCCGGAGAACTTCCATATGCTGCAAGTGTGGCCTTAAAACAAGAAACAACCCCCCCCACCCCATGTAATTTGGGAGTTCCTGCTGTGGCGCAGTGGGTTAAGAATCTGACTGCAGCAGTTTGGGTTGCTGCCGAGGTGTGGGCTCAATCCCTGGCCCAGGGCAGGGGGTTAAAGGATCTGCTATTACCACAGTTGCAGCGTAGGTTACAACTGCAGCTTAGATTCAACCCCTGGCGGGGAATTTCCATGTGCCAGGAGAACTGCCATAAACAAACAAACAAACAAACAAACACCTGTGTGATTGGTATTTGTTACATTGTGGTTCTGTTACAATACAGTATACCGAGTATTCTATTCATTTTGTTCTATTGATTTCATGTTGTAATTTGGGATTTTTCTACTCTCCCTTCCCATTTTCTTCATTGTGGTTATTTTTATGGCTTAAAAAAATCCACCAAAAGGAGAAAAAAATGGAAGACAAATAACACATCTGTGAGTGACTTTTCTTAGCAAGTCTGGGAAAAAGTTTGACGGAGAGTGACAATGATTGACCACTGATTTTTTTTAAAAAAGCATGGCTATGCTGCTTGTTCAGTAGCTCTGATTCCCCAGAGTACAGGCAATTTAAAGATGACTCTAAAGTCCCAACCAATGAACTAAACATACATGAGAATGATGAAATTTCCCAAGTCAAAAATATCCAGATTAATATTACCCTTAAAATTGGAGCGAAAATTATAATTTATGGCAGCATTAAAAGTAATGCAAATTTCTTCGTTAAATCAAGATTAGTAAGTATCATTGCTTAAAAATTTATCATTTAAAATGTACTGGTCAAGAGTGTATTTTACAGAAGAAAGCATTCATGTATGAGGAATGAGATACCAAAGGAGAGTTCCATTTTAGCTGTAAATAAATAAAAATATTGAGGATTCCTTTTGAGTCAATAGTAAGCAAAAAGTGGAGAATTCTGAGACTTTTTAACAGTCAAGTAAAAATTTTTAAATTCTAAGAGAGCCCTTAGGAGGAGCAGGCCTGTTTACCTGCAGGGAGTCTGTGAACGCATCGTCCTTGTTCTCAATGGGCCTGAACAGTCCTTTTTTCTTCTCTCGGTCCCTTATGTCCGGGCTGGCAGCACTAATGAGCACCTTCAGATTGGCTGTGGGCGTCCACGGCTCTGCCTGCTGCCTGTCGACAAGCTTAACTGGAGTCATGGGATTTCTTTCTGGAGTGAAGAGTTTTTGCTTCGATAGGTCAATGGGTTCATTTTTTATTGGCGTCTTTGGAGCCATCCTTGAGCGATCAACAAATATATTTTCCTATTAAAGAAAAGAAAACAAAAACCTTGCAGCAAATATGAGAAAGGGCAGGTACCAGCTAAGAGTACACTCTGTTCCCATCACTCACTGAGAACTGAAAATGCAAACAGGCCATACGTTCAGGGCTGAAAGCTACCAGGGCAGGACGAAGGACAATAAGCAAAAGGATCCACGGGAACCAAGGGGTCGCTCCAAAGAGAAACCCACTGTCATCCGCCACTCCTTTTAAACATGTTTTCCCCGGCATTGCTGTGAACGAGGTTGCGAGCGTATCTGTCACTGGCGGACGCCTCTGGCAGCACCAGGAGGCCATTCAGGACAAAGGTGGGTGGAGTCCATCTGGCTTGTAAGTGACACATTTTTGAAGCACGACTTACAAGGTTGCCCCAACTAGTGAAGAGCAATTATGCTCTCGCTCAGTGTTCACTGGTGCTCACAGAGCAATTAGCAGGACCAACTGATGGAGGGCATTTTTAAGAGAATGCCACGTGTGAACCCAGCCAGCCATCTAACGTCACCCGTCCAGAGCAGTGCTTCTCAAACTGCCTGTGGTCAAGGACCGGGCTCCTCTGTCCTAACTCCCACAGGCCAATATGTGGCCTCACCTCATGGGACTCATCTGGAACTCCCATCTCAGGTGGCAGGCCCCTGGCGTGTGCCACTCAGTCTGACCTCGAGCCTGCCTGACAAGGAGAGACCACTGATCACAGGCTTCGAGGTCCCAGGGGCAAGATCCAATGACACTCAGAGGTTCCTGAGTGTTCAACTCTCAAGCACTGGTCTCGGTTTTCTGCAGTTGGGTCACAGTCTGTGGACTAGCACTTGCCTCCAGATCACACTCTGAGCAGGGCGTCTTCGAAAATTTTCAGAAAAGGTTAGTTAATAACGGGTCCACGGATGAATCCATTAAGGAAAAGGACTGAGAATGGAGAAGTCACATTTGGAACCACTAGGTTACTCCAACAAAGCTCTTTCCCCCAGAATAAGATTTCGTCATTCAAAACCAGAAAGACTCTGCTGTCCTCGTGGTTGAATTCACTTCCAGGCAACAGGGCCGTGTGTAACTAGGAAGGCAGAGGGTTAAATACTTGCCACTCCCTTTCCTGTTCAGAGTATCACTCTAGAGCTTACTGCACGCTCGGATTTGGGCTGGATTTGGGCTGAGCCATGGTTTAAAAAAAAGGGCTTTCCTATAACTGAGCAACATGTGAAGAGAGAGAAAGAATTGCTTGGCAGAAATTGGAGTTGGAATTTGCAGGATCAGCAGAAGCTGCTTGCTAGCCATGGTGCAGTTCCACCTTGGGGTAGCAGGAGGCGGGTGGAAAGGGGTGACGATTTCTCATGCCACCGCAGGGGGAAGCATCCAACCTGGGGCACTGCATCTAACTCACCTCTCGTAACCCGTCCTATCTGTATACTATTCCGAGGACATCATCTGCACAGGACCTCTCGTGGGAAAGCCTTGAGTGTTTACAAGGTGCTGCACACAACACCTGTTTCGTGTACTTTACCCCTGTTTACTCCTCATCCCATCCTGTGCCCTAGGTACTGTTATTTTTCTAGTGCACAGACGAAGGAATGGAGGCACCACAGGGTACCTTGGCTGAAGTCACATACAGTGTAAAATTCATCGGTCATGCAAGGAAGAGCTGACAGCAGAAGTTTCTAAAATTCTGCAAAAGCTTGTCCTGGGTGTGAACTGGGAAGAAGGTATCTTTTGGAGGCGCCAACAAAAGGTACCAACTGGCCAGTGATGCCCACTGGCACCTATGAAGGGACGACTGGGGAAGTAGCTCTCCCGGCAGGTGGGTGGGGCCAGCTCGCCTGGCTCTGCTCCTCCTTCTCACTGTACTTTAAGTCTCTCAACTGAAAATGAAGTTCATGCAAATAGCAACCACCAGCGCTGTGGGGACAGTTCCTGGCACATAGTGAATTTTCCATAAAACTTAGCTCTTCTCTAACCCCCCCGCCCTGCCCAGTCTTGCTCTCTGTTACCGTCCATCCTGGCACCGAAGGCTAATATAAGACAGCACTTTGGAAAGCTGTTGACCTTCCTGGATGTGTGTCTTGTCTCGTTAACAGGACTAGGTGCTTCTGGAGGCCTGGGAGCTCGTGCCACATGTCTCATTCCCTGCAATTTTTGATGCAATGCCTTGCCCCATGCAGGTGCTCGGAGAACATGGGGAACACGGTGCCTTGATTATCTAGTTATTCCAAAAGCTGTCCCCGCACTGGAGGGTGTGGCCCAGGCTTTTGGAGCTGGACGGAGGTTCGCCTTCTTCCACCCCTGCCTCCGTAGGACCTGCCCTCCCAGAACAGTGAGCTCTTACTCTTTCCGCAGTGAGGAGCAATTCAGGGCAATTCAGATGGGTTACTTCCTTCAGCGCTTTGATTTGTTTTCACTGCCACTTAAGTAATTAAGCAGGAGGGGCGTTAGGTCACATGGTAGTTTTGATTCCATCGCACGTCTGCACCAACAGAAAAAACTGCCCAGCAAATCGTTTTCCGAGGTCTCAGGTGGGTGGGAAGGCAGGTGCAGTCCACCCACACCCCATTCCCTCTGTCCGTCTGTCCTGCCAGCCTATCGCTGTAGAAGGCAGAGGAGAGGGGATTGTAATGAGAAATCAGAAACCTGGTTTTTGTCTCAGGACAAACGGTTCACTGTGTCTGGGCCCACATTTCCAGATCTATAAAATTAGGCGTTCAGACTGAAGGACCTTTCTCCAAAGCTTTCCAGCAAGGCTTCCCAGCTGGGTGGTGAAGGGGGCTGACTCAGCCAGGATCACGCCCCTTCCCAAGAGGCTGGCTCTGTCCTCAGTGCAGGGAGAGGAGCACTGACGTTTGAAAGCCTGGTCCCCTTGCCCTGTCTCAGGACGACTCGGAGGGGCCATCCCAGAAGCCCCTGCAGGGTAAACACGAGACTTCCACTGAGACTATTCTGCAGCTATGCTTCTCCCTCGAATTCTGCTGCCTCTCCTTCCCTTAAAGGGCACCAATGCCAGGGCCGTGCCCCAATCAGCCCCTTGCATGCTAAACTCCAGGGCAGATCTGTCTACCTCTTCAACCAGAGAGGGCAGGGGAATAAATACCCAGGAAGCAGGTTCTCCGGTTCCCGTATGCAGACTGAGGCGATGCACCCTGGCTCCCCTGCCCATGGAGTTGCTGTGAGCATCAGATGAGATAACGAAAGCGGCTTATGATCTGTGAGGTGCTGTGCACATGTCCGTTGTTGATCATGACTCATTATGCCAGCAGTATGGCTACACTGGGGGCTGGCACGGGAAGGGCCTGCTCATGCAAAGGTTCCAGTCTTGCTTCTGTCTCAGCTTTGTCATCTAACATCATCAGCCTGTGCAAGGGCCCTGGTGACACGTGGCCACCCTCTTCTCCAGTCCATCTCATGCACACCCCCAGTTGTGTCCAAATTGCCTGCTCGTTTTTCTTTAAACCCGCCCTGCATTTTATCACATCTGAGCTGCCGTTCTTACCATCGCATCGTCTCTAAAGCCATGGGCTCCGCCTTGCCCGCTGAAACCCGACCTACTGTTTAAGGCTTATTGCAAAGACATTTCAGAAGCATCTTCTTCAAGGTACTGGAAGCTTCTAGCGCCTTCCCTTAGGGACACACTTGCCACACTGAGCGCTCGGCCCTCTTAACTCCCAGGGGTTCCTCAAACCACCGTCGGCTCTGATCCCCGCTCTCACTTAGATCACCTCTTGCTGGACCCGTCAACGGCAAAATATCCCACCTGACCTCATCCGGGCGGCCAAGACTCCTGATCATTCTGTGTTCTTTAAAACTCTCAGTTCTTCTGCACTAGCGCCCTTTCTCTTGGTTCTCTCCCTACTTCTTTCTTCTTCTTCTTCAATGTGATGGTATGAACAGCAGCTCATCTAAGGCTCTGAAAGTCTCTTGGGTAACCAGCCGCCAGCCTGGGCCTGCATTCTATTCATCTTTGGTCTGTCCATTCAGCTGAGTAAGGTGTGAATGGCATGTGTTCTGGGTGCTGTACAGACACCCAAAGAGCAGGGGCTGTTTATTAATTCCAACTTATGCAAGAAAAAATAGGCTTAGAGAGGATAGGAGACTTATTAAACCACTGTATGCCCAGCACCAGGAACATACATATGGTGTTGAAAGACTGAATGAATACATTTATCTCCGGTTACAGAGATAATAAATGGTAGTGCAGGAATCAAACCCAGATCTCTGGCTCCAAATCCCACTACACCCTATCCCCAGAAGTCTTTCCTGCCTTTACGCCACAGCAGCGGAAAAAGACCGACAGAAGCCCGACCTGGTATCTCAAGGAACACGCCGTTCTCTTCAAGGGCCTCCTCTTTGACAGGTGAAATAACCCCTGCTCAGGCACACTTACTTCACACATGTAAGCCACCTTCCCAGATCTCTATGACGTCCTTTGAGGTTCTCCACACCCACTAAAACACAAACGCTCACCTGGGCACAGAGGCACTGAGCACACTAGAGTAGGAAGAGTCCCCTTCTGGAAGGTACTAGGCAAAAACTCTGACACAGAGGGAGAGAGGGGGACGCTGACTCTGGCTTTTCATAAGAGTATCCACATTCTTTCAAGGCTGTTCCATCCAGATTATAAAGGCAAACAAAAAGTTTCACTCTGAAACACCCCAAATGAAGACTTTGGATATAAACATTAAAGTCTGAGCACTGCCACCCTCCTGTAGCAGAGGGAATTTTTTAAAAAGTCGTCTTTAAAACAATAATGTTTTGGTATACTACTTTTCCTAAGAAAAATAAATTGAATGCGAGGGGAAAAAAAAACCTACGTGAAAAAGCATACAATTTCACACCTACCCAGAATTAATGGCTGTCAAGTATTCTTCAAAGGCCCCTGTAACAGGTGCTCTGTAACCAGGCAGTTTCACTGAGGATGTTAAGTCAAGTCCAGGAACCTCCAGAAGTTCAGTGCCCAAGGAAGCTGCTAAGCTCAGATTGGTCGTCAAAGATTCCAAATCCAGTTTCATTATATCTATCTGCCTTTGCTGAGAGATGCTTAAATGTTCGCTGCTAATAAATTATTACACCTTTTTAGGAGGGCACTGGTCGGTGAGCACATTGTGCTGACGTGGGTCCAGTGTAGATATTGCTACGGCAAGTTTACGTCCTAATGCTTCTGGTGGACACCACCACCTTCTTAGAAATCGCAAGTAAAACCACACGGGAGGGCTCTGTGCAAAACCAGCCGGGCTCTGTAAAATACTCCGAGTATGCTGGGGAGCGCCAGTCACTTTTTCTCCCTCTATGGGAGGCACAGGTTACGATGCTGGGAGAAAGGAAAAGCCTCTAGGAGCTGGTTCAGCCACGTGAAGAACATTTCAGGGCACTTAGTAATCTAGCATCTATGGTACAAAAGTCGATTTGCCTGTAAACTGAGGCTTAGCATTCCTGCCCAGGAACAGCTAACTCTTCCTTCGCAACTGCAAGTACGACAGACCTTAGTACCTGCATATCTTTGATTCATATGAATTGATTTCAACATTGCATCTAACCTAGTCTCTTTCTACCGCACAACGCCTGACATTCAACACTGACCGTTGGAGGCCTCGTCATTTTAAAAGAAAAAGCACAGTTCTGTAAGGGTCACCCAAATCAGCTAGTATGCTTCTAAGACAAATACAAGCGGCATGCTGGAATCCTCAGCTGAATTAGACATCGCCATCATAAGCAAGACCGAGTTTAAAGGACTCCCGTTCACTTACCTTTTGCGCATTTTCCCCGTCTTCAATCGCAAAATCTCGTCTGGGCTGCCTGGGGCTGATCAGGTCTTTTAGTGTTAAGCAATTTACCTCCATCTGTAACGCACGATTACATTAGAAAAATGGCTTTACAACGGGATATTTTCTCTTTCAACAGAAATATCTATTACTTGCTCATGAACAGGAACGTCCCCTCCCTAAACCCATCCTGGGAATTTCCAGGGTCATAGACACCCCACCTCTCTCAAAAGCACATGTAGGAACACAAGCACTTTAAAGAGTGCTTAGTAATTTCCGAAAACTTGGGAAGGAAAAAACCCCGACGAAAAGAGTCATTTTTGTAAAAAGCAGCAGGACAAAATCAAGTTGCAATTCAAGACGGTGTAGGGCAAATCTGTCACAAAGTACAGGGTCTCCTAGGTCAGTTAATTTTGGCGCAAAGAACTGGGAGGAATTCGGCTTTGAGGGGCTTTTGAATCAGAGGGAAGGAAACCTGATCGCTCGACCAAACCCACTCAGCGCTGAGCGCGGCCCCGTCGCAGGCCTCTGCACAGACCCCAAGGATGAACTCTTCCAATGAACCCCCAGATCGGGAGGAAGGGCAAGTACCTTAAAAGGCCGGCCGTAAGGAAGGCTGGAGCCAAGACACCGCACGCGTGCCCGGCCCGGCGGCAGGAACGCCTCGATTCCCCGCCAGCCCCGGAGGGGAGAGGTGGCAGGCTGGCGGACGGGGCGGGAGGGTCCCTTCCCCCCCCCTCCCCGATTCCCGCCTCCCCGCCAGCGCCAGGGCCGCACGCTACTCACTCCCCCTCGGCGAGGTTGGCTTCCTGCGTCTCCCGAGACCTCCACCACCCCGCGGCGGCGCGGGGTCAGCTGCGCGAGGAGATCAGCAGCCGATCGGCGGCATCGGGCGGGGAAAGCGAGGCGCGCAGCTCCCCGCTCCGAGTGCCTCGCGCAGGCGGGGACCCCGCGGCGTCTCGGCCGCGCCAGCGCTCCGACCCGCCGAGCGCGACTCCGGCCTCGGACCGCGGTCCCCGCTAAAACACCTCCTCTGGCGCCTTGAGACCGAATTTGAGAACCCACCAATCAGCGGCGGCTGGCGGAGCGGCCCCGGCCAATCGCGCGGCTGCACGGCCCGGGCTCTCCGCCCCTCGGAATCTTGGCGCTCCTGGGCGCGCGTTTCGCCTTCACCCGCCCAATTGTTGCCGCCTCGGCCCCCTCCCCCTTCCGGGTACCTGGAAACCTCGCGCCCGGGAGCCAATTCCTGCCGGGGACGCGGGCCCCGCGGCCGCGGGAAGCCAAGGTGGGGGCGGCGGGAGGAGGTGCCGGGAAGGAGGGCTCTTTTGTTACGCGCAAAAGACCCGCTCTCGTGCCCTCGGCTTGCCGCGCGGGGAGACCGCGGGCACAGCCCGGGGAGGGGAGAGCAGATGGGGTTTGGAAAACGATATACACCCTCTGGATGCTGCCGCCGCCACCCCTTCCTCCCCCCGCAACCTGCGCGCGGAAGCGAAATTGTCCAGGCTTGTTGGGGCAAACTTCCTAACGCGAAAGCCGATGCGACACGTGAACCATGGTTACCACTCTCTGCGGCGAGCAGATGGCTCGCCAGTTAGTCCTGGAAGTTCGGCTGCCAGCAGAACCAGCTGGGTTTTTTCTTTGCAAACCCAGAAATGCTGCTTGGTGGTGGTCCCTTTTCAGAACATCTCCAGTAACTAGCCTTCTTAAGTAACTTTCTGCAATGGACTAGCATTCTGGGAAACAGTCGAGAAAATTTCCTCAACGTTGCTGATTTGTATTAAGTGTTTCACTTCCCTCAACCTTATTCACTTTAAACGTGAATGTTGATAGAGGCAGCCCTCTGGGTGTGTGTGTTTTAATAGACATACCAAGAACAGAAAAACGGAGAGGATAGTACAGAGTTCCCATGTATCCGGACCCGGTGCCACCTGTTAAGGTCTCTGCATCTGTGTGGCACATTTGTTAAAGTGAGTGAACCAATAGCGCCATATTATTCTTGACTGAAGTCATCATCTTATTCAACTCTCCGGACTCTTTACTCAGGGTCCTTTTCCCTTCTTCAAGATACAGCGTAATATTTAGTCTCCATATTTTCGTAGGCTTCTCTTGGCTGTGACAGTTCCCCACGCCTTCCCCGTCTTTGATGACCCCGACCGTGGCGAGGAGCGCTGGTGAGTCGCTTTGCAGGATTTTCCGCTGTCGGAACGTGCCAGTCTTCCTCGATGTCTGCAGACATCTTCCTACAAGCAGTATGCTTTCGAGCAAGGATGTCATTCTTATTATTCTTTCTGAACCAAGTGCTTTATTTTCCACCCCTCACCTTCCAAATGTATGTATGTAGATATAAGTATGAATATATACACACGTCTGTACATATGTGTGTGCATAAACATACTAAAGAATTCGGAATACTTAATCGAGTGCTTCAGTCTCTACTCTATTTAGATTGCTCATAAATACAGCCTAAAAATCACCGCTAGGTCATACATTAAGAAGATTTTTTAAAAAACGTTGGAAACATTAACCATAAAGATAAATAAGAATAGTAATAAAAATTTGACACTTTTGTAATAAAATGATATTTAGAACTGAAATCTGTCTTGTAGGTAGAAGTATAAGGAGACATATTTAAAGAATAAAATTGCAATTTATTAGTTTGCACTTATGTGGAAGCAGAAAATTAGATGAAGAAATGTGTGGGGTTTTAGTTCCATCTGTGCCGACTTCCTGTGGCTATCATAACTAATTACCCCAAATGGGTTGGTAAGCCAGGGATTTATTCTCTCGTGGCTCTGGAGGCCAGAAGTCCGAAATCAAGATGTTGGCAAGGCTACCCTCCTCTGGTGCTGTGGAGAAGAACCTGTTGCTGGCCTCGGCCGTAAGCAATCCTTGATGTCTGCATGGCTGTCTCACTCGGATCTCTGCCTGGGCAGTTACGTGGCCTTCTCCTCTTCTGCCCTCCCGCGCCCGCCTCTTATAAGGATACTTGTCATTGGATTTAGGTCCCATGTGTATAATCTAGGATGACTCATCTTAAGAGCCTTAATTACATCTGCAAAGACCCTTTTCCAGATTAGGTGACGTTTACTGTTTCCAGGGATTAGGACCTGGGTATGCCTTTTTGGGGGACCCCCCTTCTGCCTTCTGGATCAACATTCCAAATGGTAAATCCGTTCATTTCTCTGATTTTTGAAAATAGTATTGGTTCTTTGAAGTTAGGCAGTTTTATGTTATGGACCTTTTCCTAGCACTTTCAGAGTATTTGATCTATTTCAATTAAAATGTAGCCTCTATCTATTCGAAACAAGCAACAGCTCAATATGTAGCTTCAGACACTTGTAATTTCACTGATTGCTTAAAGCAAGAGTTATCTTAGGTTTGGAGGAGAACTGGAAAATGCATGTTTGATGGGCAAATTCACAGGTAGTATTCCAACACACTTACTTATATTGATGTTTTCAGCTCCCAGAATTTGTAAATAATCTGTCAGTCTCTCCGTTATTCAGTTGATGCTGATAGTGGCTGGGAACTCAGCCAGGGCACCACGAAGATGTGGCTTCTCCGTGTGGCTTGCCTTTCGTCACAGCGTGGTGGTTCAAGGTGGCTAGACTCACACGGTGACCCAGGTCTCCGCATGAGTCTTCCAGCCCACAAGGTGGACATTGCATTGCCCTCCGTAATGTCGCCTCAGAACTAAGCATCAGTTCTGCGATACTTTTAAACATGAAACAGCCAAAGATCAATTTATATTAAAGGCGTAAGAACATGGGCTCTACTTCTCAGTGGGAGGAGTGTCCAAGAGTTTGGGGCCGTATTTTAAAATTGCCGCACCGCATCTCACGCTATTTGAAGTATTTACAGTTCTACCTCAATAACTCTGCCTGAAAGTTCACTGACTTTGGAAGAGTACACTATTTCCTATATGGCCACAATCCCCAGGGTTCTGTATGGTGCTAAACCGTGGTTCTCAGCCCTGACTATGCTTTAAAATTAATCTGGAGAGATGAAAAAAAAAAAAAAACCTCTACTTGAAGTGCACACTCAGAGATTTCTAGTTTACTCGATCTGGATTTGGACTTGAGTATTCAGTGTTTTTTCAATTCCTAGTGTCTTGGTCCTTAGGCTCATGTTAATTATATAGTTATTCCTCGACTCCTTTGGATGCTTCTGACTCAGGGATGGATCCTCCGTTCCCATCAATGAAAACAGGAAGCACGGGGAAGGTGTGTCACCCTCTGGAAGAGGTGCGGAGGTTTCCAATGGCTGGGTCTTGCTGCTTTGTGGCCATGTCATCACTGGTTTTCAGAAGGGGTTGAGGTTGTAAATGAGAAATCTGGTGGGTAGGTAGAGATACAACAGAAGAATGAGCAGCGGGGGCTGTGATCAGAAGAAGGTAGCCAGATGAGGCCTGACTTTCCTCTGTGCACAAGCCTTGCTCCACAGCTTCTCAGACTTGCAGATACTCTTGTACCCTTTGGGGCTCCAAGTCTCAAGATTGATCCCACTCTGCAGAAAGAATACACTGTGGTAAAATACAATTCATGTCACTGAGTCCGAGTTGTCTGGTGAATGTATCACCTTCGCCTGATATTTCCCTTTTCTTCCACTGCTGGGAGCGCAGGCATCTCGGTGTAACATCTGTTTGCAAATGCGTGGTCATAGGAGGCAATTAGAAGGTAGTGTTTCACCACATGGATCACAGAGGGACGTTGGCTTCACATCCTGGCAATACTGAGGTCTCTTTGGTGGATCAGTTTAATGCTTCTTCTTAAACTGAGGGCTGCTGTGTACGATGGCCGTTGTCTTTAGCCATTCCCGAGTCCAGGAACGTGACCCATTTGCTTCTCTGACCGCCTGCAAGTTCGGAGAAGGCAGAAGATTTATCCTTGTCTGACCGCAAGCAAGGTCAGGAAAATGAGTCTGTGACTGGTTCCTGCTCATGGGCTTCGAAACATTTTTTTTTTTTTAAAAGGTTGTATTAATACCAAAGGGCAGTTACGGCTCCCATCTCAAATGACATCCAGATATCCATCTGTTCCGAAAAGGTGCCTAAGCTTTGATTACATGTCCCCACAGGGAACAGAGGGGATTCCTTCTTTATAGATTCCTTGCCATCCTTGGCACCGTCGAGCAGCGTCAGTCTCCTTAATGGTTGTGTGATTTGTGTTCTCACTTAATGAAAGAGCATATTTTGGGTGCGTGTGTGTATGCGTGCACGTGTGTGCATGTTTTAGGCAAGGTTGCAGGGAGTGGGTTGTGCTGTCACAAATATTTCGGAACACACTAGGTGGGGTGGATTTTGAGCTGGGTTGGGTCTTTCTAGGAGTCGCGTGATAATGGAGAGTACATAATGGGACATCCCTTTGCATGATGCTACATTTATGGTGCAGGTTTGGGCACGGTTGTTTGGAAGGGTCATGATGTTTATAGAGTGAACATGGGGATTGAGCACTGCCCTGAAACCAGATTCTGGGTAAGAGAGGGTTGAGCTGCCCTTTCATCTCCTGCAGGGAAGGAATTCACTTTGAGCAGGGGCGAGACATAGGTTCTAGATCCAGCTTGGCCATGAACTTGCTGGATGGAACAAAAGGTTTTGCCCAGCTAGACCGCATTTTCTCTTTAAAATGGAAGGTCTGGCTTTTAGAGACTTTCCAGTGCAATTCTGACATTCTGAGTATCTATTGGACACTTAGGATGCCTCTCGAAACCGTTTGCTACTGATGCCTAATCACCTAGAGTGGATAGGAAAGAATGTTTGCTGAAAGCACCTTTCTGTTTCCATATTTGGTGAAACTGGGCACATTGCTATGCATCGTAGCACATATGTACATACACACATGAGTAACGAGCACATTAAAAAGCTTCGGGCCAAAGACGCATGTCTGCCGCCTTCCTTTTTCTAAGCTTAGAGTGAAATGGCTGAATGGAACTTTTCATGCCTCCTAACAGCATGCTCGTAATAGCATGTATTGGTTAGAATATTTTGTAGGACCGACTGATAACGGTTTTCATTGGGAAGCGGAAAAAAGAGTTTGGGGTTAGGGGGTCAGGGCCCAGACACTCAACCTTAAATACTTCACCTATTACCTTCTCCCAACTTCTAGCCACCTCATCCTATGCAGGGGCCTTCAGCCTTGGAAAAACTGGACAAACGAAGTATTCAGCCCCCAGAGAGATACACAGCCCACAACTTCACTAAGCAACTGGGGACATGTTGATACACAAAGGCCAAGGTATTGTCTGCAAGAGGCCCCTCTTTGTTCCTGCAAAGAGCAGTCACTTAACCCATATCCCCTCAGAGCCATTGAAACGTCTGTCCTCAGACCACACCTTGGCGGGGGCAGGGGGTGCAGCACGGCGAGCGCCTTGGAGTATAAAGCGTTGTTTCTCTGTAATACCATCTCTACCACACTGGACTTTGTAGCCTTGTTCAAAGACTCACTTCTGCCCCACCCCCCACCCCCAAGTAAATCCTGGGCATCCCCAGGCTCACATACTCTCAAGACCACTCAACCTTCCCTGACATTCTGGCCCTCCATATATTGTTTTTTTTCTGCCCCCACTGGGCATGCATGACATCGGGTTTCTCACATGGAGTGCCACCTCCTACCCCATGGAGCTCCTGGCACTCAGAAGGTCAGGGATACTCTGTGATGACCTTGCGGCCTTCATCAAGGGCGCCGCCTGCGGCCGCTGCTATCAGGTGAAGCCAGGTCTGGTTCTTTGCTGGTGCTGCTGCTCTAGATGGGAGGTGGCCTTGGCCCCCACCTTGCGCCCTCCTCCTATCCCCCAGCAAAGTCTTATCGGGTTAGTTCCCTGCTGTGTTGAAATAGGGAGTCAGAGAATATTCTGTGTGTGTGCTTATTTTCACTTCTTGTCCTTATTCCTAAGCATATTCGGGCCTGGGACCTGGGCTGGAGGCCAAGTCTGCCTAGTAGACAGCGTATTCTACTCATAATTCCTCCCCACCCCCAGTGGCTGAGACATGGTACGTGGACCAAGGGTTTTTTAAAAAAATATTATCATAGTTGCTTTATGATATTCTGTCAGTTTCTGCTATTCAGAAAAGTGACCAGTTATACATTCATATGCATTCTCTTTCTCACATGATCCTCCACTATGTTGCATCACAAGTGATCAGATAGAGTTGTCGGCGCTGCACACAGGATTTCTTCGCCCATCTGTTCTGAATGCAGTCGTTTTCATCCACTCACCCCAAACTCCCAGGCCCTCCCACACTCCCCGCCTCCTTCTGGAGGAATGATTTCACATTGTCTTTTTTTTTTTTTTTTTTTGGTCTTTTTGCTATTTCTTGGATGAATGATTTCAAATGCTCCTCGCGACTCCTCTAGTTGCAAACCTAGAGGGCCACGTCTTGGGTGTGTACTAGTGGCCTCACTACATCAGATACGTTTATCAGTGAGTCTGTAGATAAGACCTTAAAGGTACAAGGCCTGGAGGGAGCGCTAAGGGCAGGTGTGATTAGTGGGGCAGATGTGAGTGGAATCTGGTAAGATGGGGGTTGGGGGCAGGAGGTGTTCCTTCCTCCAGGAGGAAGGCTTGAATGGAGGTGACTCTGCATTCCTGGGGGGTGGGAAGAGACACAGGCTCCCAATAAAAGGAGAAATGTTCAGAAAGGAGGGTGGGAGGGTGGAGGCTCGCATGACCACTTTCGTGGAATCGTTTGGGATCCTGGATTATTACTCTTATCAGAAATTTGAAAGATGTATAAAATCTGCAGTGGATAAAATCTCCAGACAGAGCGTGCCTGTCAAATAACCTGCCACTTCTATGATGGAACAGCTGAGACTTGTTTTTATTCTTTTCTTTTCTTTTTTCTTTTCTTTTCTTCTTTCTTTCTTTCTTTCTTTACCCTTTTTTTTGGGGGGCCACCCTGGTGGCATGTGAAAGTTCCCAGGCCAGGGACTAAATCTGAGCCACAGCTATGCCATAGCTGTGGCAACACTAGATTCTTAACCCTCTGTGCCACAGTGGGAACTCCTTTTGTTTTGTTCTTATATTCAGCTGCACCCATTATAAACAATGATACAAGTAGCATGGGAACCCACAAGGCCTTGCAAATTAGGACATATTCTTTTGGTCTATCTTTTAAAGACATGCTTACTTTAACTTCCTTTCTCTCCTTTCCACATGGGTGTTATAAAAGTCCCACCAAAAATGATTGTGTTTTGGGCAAAAGGGTGCCTCTAAATTGTTTCTTTTGTTTAATTGTTAAAAATTGTAAGTCCTTATTTGCAAGGGAGCATAGTTTTCTTTATCTTATATTTTATATAGTTTAAAGTGACAATATTTTCTTATTCCTCATGTGTTTTGCTTTTTGCGAATGAAGTCTAATACTCGGTGGCGTTGCTTTCTCCCCTTGTAGGCCTTCCCCCTATTTAGAAGATGGGTCCAGCATCCTTCGTGAGTGTGTAATTCCTCTTTGTTTTCAGTTTTCATCAGGCTTTAAGCCGATGATGTTAAATTCCGCCTTTCCTTTTGACTCCAGGAGGATTTCCTCCTGTTTCTAACGCCCAATTGACTGGGCTTCTCGTTGTTTCATCGCGTTCCCATGTGGCCACTTTTGTCGTTTTCTTAAGCTTGCTGACATCACTCGGGAGCGCACTTTTCCATTTTACACATTTCTTCACTTGTCTCATGGTTAAATACCTTCCCGATGTTTGCAATTACAGTGGCATGATGTTAGAGCATCCCCTTAGGCTACTGCATGTTTGCTCTTTTCCTAAACTTTTTGTAATCTTGTGATTTAAAAAAAATAATTACAAATTTCAAAAAGTTTCCGTCTTCGTCATTGTCAGCCTAAACCAGGTGAAGCTGCTGGTTGAAGAACAGTACATGTATGTGTAACGGGGTCGCCGTGCTCTACGGTGGGAAAAAAACCCAATACGGTTATGTAAATGGATTACCTGCTTTTCCTCCCAGTGGTTCTTCTAAAGGAGTGAAAAATGACCAACTCGGAGTGTAGCTGAGGACGTACGACGCGGAGAAGAGAGCAGACAGTGCTGCCAGTGAGGACACCACGTGCTGTAACACGGGACTAAAATTTTGAAAGGGACAGCAAGAGATGAATTAAAGCTTATGCAGTAGTAGGTAATTCGTTTTGCTCTCACGGTTATCTAGTGATTCTCATGTTAAATATGCAATTAGAAGTTAGAGAGGGTAACCCTCCATACCGTCTGTGAGTCAAGCTTCACTGAATTTCCTGGCTTTCAAATTGACATCTTTGGGAGTTCCCACTGTGGCTCATCAGGTTAAGAACCTGACTAGTATCCATGAAGATGTAAGTTTGATCCCTGGCCTCAGGCTGTGGTGTAGGTTGCAGAGGAGGCTCAGATCCCACAGCTATGCTGTGGCTATGGCATAGGCTGGCGGCTGCAGCTCCAATTCAACCCCTAGACTGGGAACTTCCATATGCCACAGGAGCAGCCCTAAAAAAAGAAAAAAAAAAAAAAACACACCAAAAAAACTGACATCTTCAAACAATTACATTGAAAATGGATAAGCCGTAAGGTCCTAGCGTATAGCATATGGAACTATATCCAATCTCCCGGGAAAGATAATGATGGAAAATAATATTTAAAAAAAAAGAGTGCATGAGTATGCATGACTGGGTCACTTTGATGTACAGCAGAAATCGGCACGACATTTAAATCAGCTGCACTTTAATAAGAAAACCCTGACATCTCGATAGTTTTCCCGTTTAAAGTGGTAGCCTGTCAGTTTTGTCTGTTTTGGAATAGTCACAGCTATTGAAAGAACCCAAAGCACTCTTGTCTCTCAGGCCAGTGGCAGTTTTCACGGTTCACATTAATGATGGCACCGAGTATGAATATATTTTAATAGCATCAAATCTCATCGGAAAGCTGCTCTGGGCTGGGGGCTCCGAAGCTTTCCTGAGCCTCTGGTTAGTTTCATGGACTTTGTACACATCAGTTATTGATGCCAGGGTGAAACCACACTGCTGTCATGCCTTGACGGGGCCCTTTCCCTGCAGATGACACCAAGTACTTCGGAGCTGCTCACAACCAGTTTCTGCTCTCCATGCATAGAGCCCTCTGACATGAATCAGCCAGAAGCAGAAATATCATTTATGCCTGCATTTCAGACAAGGAGCCTTTGGCACTACTTAATTTTTTCTTCCTTTTGGCTGTACCCATGGTGTGCGGAAATTCCCAGGCCAGGGATTGAACCTGAGCCACAGCAGGGACAAGGCCAGATTTTTGCCTACTGGGCCGCCAGGGAATTCCGGCACTGCTTCAAAGATATACCCAGAATCCAAACACAGCTTCCCACCTCCGCCACCACCTCGCAATTCCAAGCCACCTTTACCTCTTCCCCGGACTGTTTGAACAGATCTATTTGTTGCCCCCTGTAATCTGTTCTGAAGCACCTGCTGGAGGGGTCCAAATGTTTCCTTATTCTCCAAACGCTTCCATGGTTCCCCAGCTCATTCAAAGTAAAAGCCAAGTCCTTACAGTGGCTGACAAGGTCTTAAGGATTTGGCCCCTTTTTCCAGCTCTGATCTTATCGGTTCAGCTTTTCCCCTTGTGTGCTTGTCTTTGGTCGTGCTCTGCTCCTTGCTAATCCCTGGACACACTTCTGCTGCTGCCCGAGGGCTGTGCATGTACTGTTCCCTCTGTCTGGAATGCTTTCTGTCCAGGGAGCTACGTACCTCTCCGTACTCTCTCCTTCCTGTTAATTAGGGTGCTCTTAGCTTCATAGCAAAGAAACCTCCAGTTTTCAATGCCTTGACAAAGCGCTTTATCTCTCGCTCACACGACAGCTGATGCTGGTACTCCTGGGTGGCACGTGGCTTCGCTAAAATGGCCTCTCTGGGACCCAGGCTTCTTCCCTCTGTGGCTCTTCAGTCTCTTAGGCCAGGCCTCCAAGGCCTCTATTTCCTTTTTTGTTTTTTGTCTTTTTTGGGCTGCACCTGCAGCATATGGAAGTTCCCAGGCTAGGGGTCGAATCGGAGCTGTAGCCACTGGCCTGCGGCACAGCCACAGCAACGCCAGATTTGAGATACATCTGTGACCTACACCACAGCTCATGCAAACATCTGATCCTTAGTGAGTGAGGCCAAGGATCGAACCTGTGTCCTCAGGGATACTAGTCAGGTTCATCACAACGGGAGTGACAACGGGAACACCCCAAGGCCTCTGTTTCTAGATAGTGGAAGGGAAATCAGACAGTGGACAGGAATACATCACATGTTCTCACATTCTCTTGAGAGAACAACTAGTTACAGGGCCACTCTGGCTTCAGGGGGAGCTGTGATGATTACCACTGTCTCTGGAACATGTCCCAGCAAGAATCTAACAAGAATCCATGAACAGGGAGTAAGGACTCCTGGGGCAGCTGCCCCTTTACGCCACAGACTGCCATCTGGCCACCTAATATCTGTGTGAACGACCTCCTCCCTGAAGGAAAGACCCACATTTCCCCCCCCCCCCCCCCCCGCCCAGGGACTTCTTTGGTCATGTGTCCCTTTAGTCCAGAGACCAGTGAATTCAAACACGGATTGTCTGCCCACCTCCCCCTTCCCTCGTCAAAAAAAAAAAAAAAAAAAAAAAAGGACTAGGAAGAGGATAACTGCAATGGAAACTTGTATTTTGGAAAAGGGCAGACTGGGAGATCCAAGGCGGTGGTGGGTCCGTCGCAAGGAGCAGTCCGACTGGACAGACCCTGGAAGGCTCCCGGCCCCGGAGGTCAGGCAGCTTCCTTCCCTAGACATCGGTCCTACTTGATGGGCAGAACTTGCTTGTTCACCGTTCTCTGTGGCCCTTGCCTCTGGCCTCAGGGCTGTTCTTTCTCACCCATTATCCTTGCTGATGAGCGTGAAGGAATATGACCTCCTTGGAGCTTGCGCAGCTTTTACGGCCTGCTTCCTGCTGCTGGATATTGAGGTCCCTCGGAGAATGTTTTACTGTCACAGGCTTTTTAAGGCCCAGACTTCGATTCTTTAGAAAACTTACTCCCTTGATTTCTAGTCAGCTCCATGTGCAGTAACCATATCCCAAGTTCTTTCTTAGAAATGATTCTTGGACCTGCTCTGTCTCTTTCCTATCTTGCTCCTCCATGTCTCCTCTTAATTTAAGGGGTTCACGGAAGGCAATAGACTTGGTGGGAAGATACTGAGGCACCACGACCTGACTTTCCGCTTTGCACACCTGTGCTTAACTGAGACAGTTTCACGGTGCTTTTGCTCACCGCTCAGGTCTTATCTACAGGCAGCTTTATAAGCCTGCAAGGCCCCAAGCCCACCTTATTTCTAGATTTTCTTTAGTCCCTTCCATTTCTGTCTGCAAGCCAGCCAGTTCTTTCCTGAGCACATTTCTTTCTTGAAATCTTTGTTGAGTGCAGAGAGGAACACTCAGCATCTTTTTGGGCAGAATCCACCGCCCCCGCCCCACTTCGTTATATTGCAGAATCTAACCTCAATGTGACTTACTTAGATGGAGGCACTTGGGGTGGTTTAAGGTTAAACAAGGTAATAATGGTGGGGCCCCAACCCAACAGGATTGGGGTCCTTACAAGAAGAGGAAGAGATCCCAGGAGTACATGTGTACAGAGAAAAGGCCATGTGAAGACACAGGTCTAACCAGAAACCAACCCTTCTAGCACTTGGTCTTGGACTTCCAACCTCCAGAACTCCCAGAAAATAAATGTCTGTTGTGTCAGCTACCCGGTTTGTGGTATTTTGTTCTGGAAACCCTAGTACACTAACACAGCATCTGTTGGCATTCTGGATCTTTCAGACTGCTTCTAAGACTACAGGATCACTACGTACTTGTTCTGTCTTCTGTCTCCATGCGTATGTAATAGTTTAACCATGTAACGTGGGTCTCTGAGTCCCAGCTTCGAAGATCTGTTTTCTAATCTACCTCTTACCGAATTGCTAAACCAAAGCTCTATATTTTAGTTTTTTTTTTTTTTTTTAATATTCCACTTCAAGGAGTCAGTTGCTGTAACAAATGGGCCTCAAAACTTTGGAAGATTAACACAAAAGAAGTTTACTTGTCTCTCATTTGATACTAAAATGTGGATGGTTGGAGCATGGCCGTCCTCCACTTGGAGATTCAGGGACACACCTCCACCATACCCCAAACCCGAACTGTCTAATGTGGGGCCACCTGTGGCTACTAAGTGCTTGAAAAGTGGCAGGTAACACTAGAAATATGCTGCAAGTGCAAAACACACACTGGATTTTAGAAAAAGAATGTAAAGTATTCATGAATATTTTATACTCCATACATATTGAAATAAACTATGGAAGTATTGAGTTCAAAAATGCGTAATTGCAATGAATTTAATCCATTAAATCCATAGGTTAAATTAACCCATGAAGACTTTAACATGAGTCACATCTTGGATAAACTTCCTTGGCTATGACACTGCCACTATAGAAAGTGATAGTACGTACATTCTACACTAAATATTCTTACCTGTATTAATATGGCAACTAGAAAACTGAAAATAACGCGTATGGCTCACACGATATCTCTCTTGGACAGCACTGCTCTAAAGCCTCAGAGACTTCTGCTTCGGTTGGTGGAAAAGGAAAGAGGCAGTGAAGGAGCCACTTCAGGTTCATTAAAAACCTCAACTTTGAGGTGAAAGAAAGCGCATCTACTCAGATTCTAGGGAGGGAGTTGATGACAGGGCTCCGGCAGGATGCGAGAAGGGCTGGGAAGTGCGGTCTTGGCTCAGAGGCCCCCGGCAGCAATTCTGCCCTAAGAAGGGAAGGGCAATGTTTGTGGGCAGCTGGCCCGCAAAAGTCTTTGCTGAAACATCACCTCCTTGGTGAAGTCCTCTCTGGCCACCGCACCATCCTCAGTCCAACCCTGATTCCCTGTCTCCTTGCTGGCTTCGTGTTTCTCTAGAACATTCCACCATTTGGCACAGCATGTTTTTATGTTGTTTATTTGCTCATTTTTGTTCTTTCTCACTATATGTAAACTCCTTGAAATAACTTTTTTTCAATTTTTTGTTGTGGTAAAATAGACACAACATAAAATTTACTATTATCCCCCCCCCCCTTTTTCTTAAGGGCTGCACCTGCAGCATATGGAGGTTCCCAGGCTAGTTGAATCAGAACTGTAGCCGCCGGCCTATGCCACACCAGATCCAAGCCACTTCTGTGACCTACACCACACTTCATGGCAACACCAGATCCTTACCCTACTGAGAGAGGCCAGGGATTGAACCTGCATCCTCATGGATACTAGTCAGATTCATTTCCACTGAGCCACGATGGGAACTCTTCATAGCAAATTTTTCAAAATTAAAGTATGGTTGACTTAAAAGGTTGTGCTAATTTCTGCTGTAAAGCAAAGTGACCCAGTCACATACACACACACATACACACACATTCTTTTTCTCACATTATCCTCCATCATTTCCATAAGTGACTAGACATAGTTCCCAGTGCTATACAGTGGGATCTCATTGCTTATCCACTCCAAATGCAAAAGTCTGCATATATTAACTCCAGTCTCCCATTCCATCCCATTTCTTCCCCCTTGGCAACCACAAGTCTATTCTCCAAGTCCATGAGTTTCTTTTCTGTGGAAAGTTCATTTGTGCTGGATATTAGATTCCAGCTATAAGTGATATCATATGGTATTTGTCTTTCCCTTTCTGACTGACTTCACTTAGTATGAGAGTTTCTAGTTCCATCCATGTTGCTACAAATGGCATTATCTTGTTCTTTTTTATGCCTGAGTAGTATTCCATTGTGTATATGTACCACATCTTCTTAATCCATTCATGTTGATGGACATTTAGGTCCTTTCCTTGTCTTGGCTATTGTGAATAGTTCTGCAATGAACATATGGGCACATGTATCTTTTTCAAGGAAAGTTTTGTCTGTATATATGCCCCAGAGTGGGATTGCTGGGTCATATGGTAGTTCTATATATCGTTTTCTAAGGTACCTCCATATTGTTTTCCACAGTGGTTGTACCAGCTTACATTCCACCCACAGTGGGAATCTTTTATATTAAAGTATAGTGGATTTACAGTGTCGTGAAGGACACTCATGTTTTTGTACAACCGTCACTACCTTCCATGACCAGAACTCTTTTCATTTTGAAGACGTGAAACTCTACACCCATTAAGCAATAGCTTTCCATTCCCCTCTTCCTTCTAGAAACATCCATTCTACTTTCTGTCTCTATGACTTGGACGACTGGTAAGTATCTCATGTAAGTCGTATTTGCCGTTTTGTGATTGGCATATTTTATTTAGCATAATGTCATTAAGATTCATTCATGTCGTGGCATACATCAGAATTCTGTTCTTTTACTTTTTTAGGGCTGAACCTGAGGCATATGGAAGTTCCCATGCTAGGGGTCGAATTGGAGCTATAGCTGCCAGCCTATGCCACAGCCACATTACTGTGGGATCCGAGCTGCATCTGTGACCTACACCACAGCTCATGGCAATGCTGGATCCTTAACCCACTGAGTGAGGCCAGGGATCGAACCTGCATCCGCATGGTTACTAGTCAATTTTGTTCCTGCTGAACCACAATGGGAACTCCAGAATTTCCTTCTTTTTAAAGGCTGAATACTATTCCATTATATGCATATCACCCTTTGCTTATTCATCCACTTGTCTGTGGACACTTGGATGGCTTCTGCATTTTAGCTGTTGTGAATAATGCTTATATCAATATGGGTATAAATATCCTTGATATCCCAAATATTCCGCAGAGACTCTGATCTCAGTTCATTTACATGTGTACCCCAAAGTGGAATTGCTGAATCATACAGCAGTTCTATTTTCAACTTTTTGAGGAATCTCCAGACTGCTTTTCACAGTGACTGCTCCATTTTATATTCCTTACAAAGTGGGTTCTAATTTCTCCACATCCTTGCTGACAATTGTTATTTCATTTTTTGTTTTGTTTTAATAGTAGCCATCCAATTGAGTGTGAGGTGATATCTCATTGTGACTTTGATTTGCATTTGGCTAGTGATGGGTGACATTGAACATTTTCTCATGTGTTTATTGGAGAAATGTTTAGTAATATCTGAAGGCATTGATTTTCATCTGCGGATTCATACTGTGTTGCTAGTGCCTGGAACCGTACTGCCATATATCAGACACTCAAGGATTGCATGCTGAACAAGTTAATGATTGAACCTTGCTGGTCCACTAGATAAAGCACTGAGGAAAGATTTAGGTACTTGAGATGACGCAGCTCAGAGTTCATTAGTGCAGTCAAGATAAGTGATATATTCCGTTGGTTTTCTGGTATAAGGAAACCAGGGTTAGACACATTGTCAGTGTCAACTTACCATTACAGATTTTTAAATCTGAGCAGGAATTTGCTACCCTGATGTTTTGCCTGCTCTGCACAAATTACTGATTTTTTTGACAACTTTAATTTTATTTTTAAATTTTTGTCTTTTTAGGGCCGCATCTGCAGCACATGGAGGTTTCCAGGCTGGGGGTCAAATTGGAACTACAGCCACCAGCCTATACCACAGCCACAGCAACATGGGATCCTTAACCCACTGAGTGAGGCCAGGGATCGAACCTGCGTCCTCATGGATACTAGTTGGAAAGGAATGTAGTTTGGAAATCAAGAAGCAAAGCATACGGTTAAAAAAAGAAAGAAAGCCACAGAAAACAACATAAAAATCAAAGCAGAGGTTAGTGTAAAAGAAAATAAAGATATAATGGAGAGGATAAAGAAAGCCCCCAATTTCACATCTAAGTATATACTCTACAGAAATGCTTACACATTTGCATCAGATAAAATAGACATAAAGGACGGAAATGCATTACTGAAATTGAGATAAATGAAAGTGGACATACATGAAAGTCACAAATAATCAAAATGGATGCAAAAAGAAACACAGAATCTGAATAGCATTATACCTTTTGAACAATTCAAACTTGTAATTAAAAGCCTTCCTGCAAAGAAAACTCTAGTCCCAGATGGACTTCGTCATGAATTCTATCAAAAAACTTATGAAAGAAGAATACCTGTCATACTTTATGTAAGATTTTATAGCTTGCAGAAAATAAGAGAAAGGAACATGTCCCAAATTATTTTATGAGGACTGAAATTCTCTGACAATAAAGATATTAAAAGACAAAATCATTATCCCTTAGGAACACAGACAGAAAAGTTCTTAACAAAATGTTAGCAAATCAAATTTGGTAAAATATATGGACGGGATAACACCTCATGACCAAATTAGATTTATCCCAGACACGCAAGATTTGTTTAGCATTCACAGTCAATTACTGTAATTCAAAAGTAACTAAAAGAATAATAAAAGGGAAAACACTGTTATTTCTGTAGGTAAAGTAGAATTACTTTTAAAAAATTCAACACTAATAAATGATTTTTAAAAATCCTTGGGAAATTAAAAATATAACCCTTCTTTCACTTGACAAAGGGAGTCTGAAGAACCTGCAACTAATATCATATTTAATAATGAACAACTGGATACTCTCCTTGTAAGACTGGGAGCAGGCAGGAGTATATGCTTTCACTACTTTCATCCAACATTTTACTGGAATTCATAGCTTTTGCAACAGGCAAGAGAAATAAATAATAGGTGTATAGATTGGGAAGAAAAAAGTAAAACTTTCTATTTATAGAAGGCATTATAGTATATGTGAAAAAACCCTAACGAATCTGTAAAAAAACCTGCTAGAATAAGTGAATTTAGTCAGATGATATGATACAAGTTTGATATACAAACTTTATTGAATTTTTTATACTAGCAACAAGCAATTGGGTAATCAAATTAAGGAAAAACACATGATTTTATAGTATAAAATTAAAATATCTAAAATTAAATTTGACAACATATATTAAATAGCTGCATACAGAGCATTATCATATGGTGCTGAGGAAAATTAAAAAAGATACAGACAAATGAGGATGTATATATGTTAGGTCCATGGACTGGAGGAATCAATGCTTTTGAAGTTTCAAAATTCCCTCAATTGTTCTAGTGATTCAACATATCCCCAGTCAAAATTCCTGTAGCCTTTCTTTTATAGGTATTGGCAAATTCATACGGATATACAGAAAATCTAGAGTATCTAACGCAATTAGAATAATAAGAATCAATTAGAAAATTTATGCTAATTTCAAGATGTCAAAGTTACAGGGCTTAAGATAATGAACATTAGTATAAGAGTAGACATACAGATTAATGGAACAGAATAGTGACTTCGGAAATATATACATACACAGTGATATCAATTTTTGATAAGATTTCAAAATAATTCAGTGGATCAAATGGTAATATTTTCAACAGATGATGTTGGGATAATTGAATATTCTCGTGGGATAAAATGAATCTCAGCACATACTTCATGCTCGACACAAAGATTATCTTGAAATGGATCATAAGACCTAAATGTAAAAGCCCAAACTTTGAAATTTTAGAAGAAAGTATAAGAGAAAATCTCTGTGACCCTGCAGTAGGCAATAGTTTTTAAGATGGTACAAACTCTAAAAATTTTTAAAAGGATAAACTAGACCTCATTAGAATTGAAACGTTTTATACTTTGAAAAAAATCATTAAGGAAATGAGAGTATGCCACCGACTGGGAGGAATTATTCTCCCCCCCCATATACACACACATATATATATGTACTTTAAAAAATGTTTTTATTAAAGTATAGTTGATTTACAGTGTTTCTTCAATTTCTGTTGTACAGCAAAGTGACTCAATCACACATGGTCTTCTGCAATGTAGAGTAGGTCCCTGTTGCCCATCTATTCCAAATGTAACAGTTTGGATCCACCAACCCTAAAATCCCACTCCATCCCCTCTCCCCCGCTGGCAACCACAAGTCTGCTCTCCTTGGCCTGTGATCTGTTTCTGTTTTGTAGATAGGATCATTTGTGCCATAGAAAAAAGGTAGTTTTTTCCCTTGTTGTGGATTTTTTTTTTTTTGGCATCCAGAATCCATCAAGAATGGTCACAACTCAAAAACAGGAAAACCACAACCCAATAACAAATGAGCAAAAGATCTGAAAAAAAATTTGGCAAAAAGATATATAAATGGCCAGTGAACACATAAAAGGATGCTCAGCACCATTAGTCATCAGAATAATGCAAACCAAAGCTACTGAACCCCTAAAATGCTTAAAAAAATGACAAAGGATGGAACTAGAGAATCTCATACTGAGTGAAATGAGCCAGAAAGACAGACAAATACCACATGATATCACTTATAACTGGAATCTAATATCCAGCACAAATGAACATCTCCTCAGAAGAGAAAATCATGGACTTGGAGAAGAGACTTGTGGTTGCCTGATGGGAGGGGGAGGGAGTGGGAGGGATCGGGAGCTTGGGCTTATCAGACACAACCTAGAATAGATTTACAAGGAGATCCCGCTGAATAGCATTGAGAACTATGTCTAGATACTCATGTTGCAACAGAAGAAATGGTGGGGGAAAAACTGTAATTGTAATGTATACATGTAAGGATAACCTGACCCCCTCGCTGTACAGTGGGAAAAAAAAAAATATATATGGAACCAAGAAAAAAAAAAAATGACAAAGGCTGACAATACCAAGTGCTGGCAAAGATGTGGACGGAGCACCTGTAACTCACACGTTGCTGGAAGGCATATAAATGGTACACGCACTTTGGTAAACAGCTTTGTAGTTTACGTTCAACATGCAGTTGTGTGACCTAGCAATTCCATGCATCAGCACATGCCTAAGATAAATGAAAATATACGTCAGCCCAAAGCCGTATTCATGAACCCATGGCAACTTTAATCATAATAGCCCTGAACTAGAAACAACTTACAGGTCCATCAGGAAGTGCGCGAACATACAAACTGGTATAGCCATACAGTGGAATAATGCTCAGTGATTAAGTGAAAGGAATACAACAGCGTGAAGAATCTCAAAAATATACACAGCGTAGAAGCCAAAGGAGAGTGCCTTCTGTGTGGTTCTGTTTCCTTGAAATTCTGGAAAATGCAGAATGTAGCCTACTGGGACAGAAAGCAGATAAGTGGTCTCCTAGGGCTGGGAGTGGATGGGTTGATTGAAAAGAGCCACGGTGAACATTTTGGGGATTATGGTAGTGGTTACAAACTTGTGGTAGTTAAAAGTTGTCAAGACTCTTCTAATGGCATACTGGAAATAAATGTAGTTTATCATGTGTAAATTATAATTTACTTAAGTATGATTGAAAAGATGGATGGCAAAGAAATCCATGTCAGATCGCCTAGCTTAATTTAACAGGGCTGTTCTGCACGACCAGTGGGGTGTATTCCTGGAAACATGGGTTCTAATTTGGGTGATGTAGTCAGGAAGGCTTTGAAATTACTGCTGGGGTTTTTCCATTCCAGAAATTTCTCTCATTGCTCTTTTTACTGATATCTGTTCTTGTTTCAGTGACTATAATTGCTCTCAAATATTTTGACAAATCTAATTGGAATTTTATTATAGTTTTCTCCAGCCTCAGATTTATCTCTATTTCCTTTGTGGCTATAAAGATACGTAAAAGGAACAGAGCCCTAACTGGCAGCATTTTTCTTTTCCTTTCTCTTCATTCTCCTGCTATTTGAGCCTTGCCTTGAGCCGAATGAGGAAGGATCTCCATATAGTCCTAGAAAATATACTGCCTTGAAATATAGTAATTGTTTCTAGGGTCAAATTATAAACCAAATATGAAATTATAGAAAGAACAGAGGAGACTAGAAAGCTGAAAAGGTGATTGTGCTATCTGTCACTGCGTTATTATTTTTTAGAATTAATCACGATTTCCACAGGTTTATTTGAGCTGTTGTGGCTCTGATTTTTTGTTTTATTTTCCACCATTTCACAAATCATTCTTGCCGAAGAGGTCCTGCTACAATTAGTCATGAAACTATTTTCTTCCATTTAAGTCTGTGTATACATATATCCATATATATTTGTCATTTTAGGGCTACGCCCTGAGGTTCCCAGGGTAGGGGTATAATCAGAGCTGTAGCTGCCGGCCTACGCCACAGCCACAGCAACGCCAGATCCGAGGCGCATCTGTGACCTACACCACAGCTCATGGCAGCTCTGGATCCGTAACCCACCGAGCGAGGCCAGGGATCAAACCTGCAACCTCATGGTTCCTAATCGGATTTGTTTCCACTGCGCCACGATGGGAACTCCCATGTTTGTTTATATTTTGTTAAACAGGTAACATTTAAAATTTTCACATTTAATTTCGGTTCTGCTCTGAATCACCAAGTGTGTGCTGTTTGCTGTGCACTGATGCTGAAAGTAAAGATGGTTAGTAGACCTGTCCTCACAGTGAGAAACACATACAGAAGCAGTTTAATAGAAAGCAGTTCCCTGGAGCACATTTAAAAGGCTGTGAGAACCGACTGAAAGAACATTTGACTCTTCCTTTTGAGAGAGTATCAGAGAGAGAAAGTGTCTGAATTATCTAGAGGTTAAGAAAGTGTCTGAATTATCTAGAGGTTAAGAAAGTGTCTGAATTATCTAGAGGTTAAGAAGGAGGGGGCACGCACTTGGGGAGAGTGACATAAGCAAATAATCAATCAGGGTGTTTTCTCTCCCATTACTGTCGCAAGTTGAATCAAGGAACAAGTTATTTCAACCAGCTTTCCATGGTATTTTCAAATGGCTTTCTAGATTTCCATAAACATTTCATAGATTTCCTTTCTTTCTTTTTCTTTCTTTCTTTCTCTCTCTCTCTTTCTTTCTTTCCTTCCTTCCTCCCTTCTTTCTTTCTTTTCTTCCTTCCTTCCCTTCCTTCCCTTCCCTTTTCCTTCCTTCCTTCCTTCCTTCCCTTCCCTTCCGTTCCTTCCCTTCCCTTCCCTTTTCCTTCCTCCCTTCCTTCCTTCCTTCCTTCCTTCCTTCCTTCCTTTCTTTCTTTCTTTCTTTCTTTCTTTCTTTCTTTCTTTCTTTCTTTCTTTCTTTCTTTCTTTCTTTCTCTTTGTCTTTTTAGGGCCGCACCCACAGCATATGGAGGTTCCCAGGCTAGGGGTCTAATCAGAGCTACAGCTGCCAGCCACAGCCACAACTGCAGCAACATAGGATCTGAGCTTCTTCTGCGACCTACATCGCAGCTCATGGCAGTGCTGGATCCTTAACCCACTGACTGAAGCCAGGGATCAAACCCGAAACCTCATGGTTCCTAGTTGGATACGTCTCTGCTGCGCCACGACGGGAACTCCTCAGATATTTCACAAAACCAGCTCCTCTGAACTGGCTGCACTGGAGAAGGAAGCCAGGAGGATCATAGAGGCAGTGGGGTGGGCTTTCGGGCAGACCCCTGTGCCTGTACCACTCAAGCAGGTGTTGGTTATCATGCATCTTCATGGGAAAATGGAGAACCCTGGGTCTTGAACAGCTAGACAGTGATTCAAAGCACCGCTGAAACCATGATAAAGAGAAACATTTTATCATGTGGGGAAAGGGAAAGAAAGCACACACAAGGTCAGTGTTAATAGCACAATATCCGCGAGAACCTTGCTGCTGGATTTGTTTTTTTCCTTCAATACCCACAGACCTCTGTACTCTTCCTTCTCAAGGAGGCGCAAATTCATGGTCCTTCATGAAGGATGGTTAGATTCAGAATGTTAATGGTTTCATGGCTCACATTAGTAGCAGGTTAGCAGAAGACTGGGCAAGCTGTTCCAGACCTGGCCAGATACCTGACAGGACAAACAGGGGCTTAAAACTGCAACAGCTTATTGTTTCTCAGTGTTGGTTTGCATTCAGGCTGGGCCCAGCTGCCCTTTTCCTGTTTCCGGTGACTGTATTTAGGGTCCTCCACGAGGCTGAGTTCAACTGGGAGCTCACCTGGAGCAGGACAGGCAAGGCCTTGTGTCTCTCAGGGCTGCTCTCCGCCCTTCAGCCTTTGGCTCGGACCTCCTTGCATCACCGCGGCTGCACAGTCGTGCCGTTCATCTTTCATCCAAGCTTTGCTTTCTCTCTCCAGGTATCCCCTCAGCGGGAAAGCAATACGTTCAGGAGACACGCTCATTCATTGAACTCTCTCCGGGCCCTGCTTACCTCCTGCCCTTCGAAGTCTCTCTTCTCTCTCAACGCCGTCTTCACTACCATTTTTGCCGTGACACCCACACGCCTTTTTCCTTTCTCACCTGCTGTCTCGACACCCTCACAGGCTCTCGCAGGATGCGGTCCGCCTCTTGTGTTTTCTTCAGCTGTTTAGTTGATCTGAGAAAAAACGTGGCCCTGTGCATGAGTGCTTATTCTGTGACCCTACCTTTGTGGGGTCCCGCGGAGTCTTCTCTTCAGACGTGTGTCCTATTTAGAGGTCTCCACTTTCATAAGAGAATGTCAACTCTCTCCACTATATTTGTGTTTATGTATTTATTTTTATTTTTTGCTTTGTAGGGCCACACCTGCGGTATATGGAGGTTCCCAGGCTAGGGGTCTAATCGGAGCTACAGCTGCTGCCTACGCCAGAGCCACAGCGACACCAGATCCAAGCCGCATCTGCAACCTACACCACGGCTCACGGCAATCTTGGATCCTCAACCCACTGATTGGGGCCAGGGACTGAACCTGCATCCTCATGGATATGAGCTGGGTTTGTAACCCGTTAAGCCACAGCAGGAACTCCATGTTTATTTTATTTTTATTTTAAAAATTGTGTTGGGGTTAGTTGATTCACAATATTGTGTTAGTTGCAGGTGTATAGCAAAGTGATTGACTTATACATATGGGCATATCCATTCTTTTTCAGATTCTTTTCCCTTCAGATTATTACGGAATGTCGAGTAGCAGTCCCTGTGCTTCACAGAAGTTCCTTGTTGAACTCTGCATTCTGACTGACCAATGAAACATATGAAATTGAGCATTAGAAATAATTTGTACTCCAAGTTCTTGTCAGAGGTTATAACCCCTGAGTCTCTGTTACCCAGGACCTGTCAAAAGCTCAGTTGTGAAAAGCAATATGCACAGACAGTTGCCTGAAGGATATGAAGTCCTTCCGTCCTCTGGACATACTCAGTTTGGTTCCTGGATTAACCAAAGCAAGAGCAGCCTGAAGGGCTTTCGATTTGTCCCCCAGGGAATTGCTGGTATGGAATTGCCCTTGGCCGTGCGCCGTAGGCTTTCCTTTTGATGGACACCACGAAGGAAAGCCTGTTCCATTTTTGCTAATACGTTTGAAAATCTAGATTAAGTAAGTGGCTTTCCAATAAAAATATAAATGGTCAAAATTGACACAAGTGGAGTTAGGAAAACCAAATAGATCATCAACCATGAAGGCAACTGAAAAATATCGCCCAAGACTTATACCCTCCAGAGTGGAGACAGGTTTTGTTTTGTTTTGTTTTGTTTTGGGGGTGTGGATATTTACTGTGGTTTTTTGCCCAACAGCTATATCTCACCCTTCATCTTTATCTCTCCTTTTTCCTTTGGGGGGGTGGCTTCTCCCCCAACTCAATCACATGATATTATGATAGTGGGAGGTTTCAGTACACTGATTCCGCATCCTCGGAGTAAACCAATCATGTCGAGCCATGTTTTTGTTTATCCTTATGTTTAATGATCTGTGGTGGGCATGTGACCCAAATAGAATTAATAAGAGTCCCTTCCAGTAATTTTTTTCTTTTTTTGTTCTTTTTTTTCTTTTTAGGGCCACACTCGCAGCATATGGACGTTCCCAGGCTAGGGGTTAAGTCGGAGCTGCAGCTGGCGGCCTACACCACAGCCACAGCAACACCAGATCTGAGCCTCGCCTGTGCCCTGGACCAGAGCTCACAGCAATGCCGGATACTTACCCCCCGAGTGAGGCCAGGGATAAAACCCACAGCCTTATGCGCACCAGTCGGAATTGTTACTGCTGAGCCACAAGGGGAGCTAACTTTCCAGTGATTTTGTACTCACTTCTTCGGTAAACGTTCTTTTCTTCTTGGTTGCTCTACGGGGACGATGTAAGCCTGTAACTGCACGTGGCTGGAGCAACTCCCTCCCATAGAAATTAAGCTCAGGACTAATAAGGAGAGGCAGAGGGAGAGAAAGGGATGGAAGGCAGGGCTATGGTGACAGGACAGACAGACGCACAGCCAGAAACTCTTGGAACGAGAGGTGGAGCCTGAGAGAGACACACGGACGTGCAAACAAAGAGCTCAGACACAGACATGGAGATAAAGGAAAAGAGAAGAAAAGAGGAGAAAGTTTGTAGCATTGTTTGAGTCCCTGGGGCTACTTTTGTCTTTCCTGCACGTGAAGCAATAAACGTCTTTCTTCTGCCAAAGTTAATTTAATTTAGGAATCATTCTCTTGCAAGTGAAATGATCAAATTGGTTTTATAGGTGAGCTCACAAAGTTAACTAAGGCACAGATCACCCCTCCGTTCCTTTTGCCGTCCAAAGCCTAAGAAACCAAACTCCTAACATTTGTCTACCAATTTTTTAAGGCTAGCGTAACTCTGATATAAAAACTGAAAAATGATAGCACACAAAGGAAGCAGTGGGTATACATGAATACAGATGCATGTATCAAGAATGTGTCCCAGAAAACCTCTGGATGACACATTGCTGTCCCCGCAGGATGACTCTGTTTGACCCTGAACCATTCTGTGCAGAATTCGCCCCCTTCCTTGGTTTGCTCAGAAAACCCAGTCACATTAAAACCAGTCACATTATCTGTCAGGATATTCAAGGTTTTGCTGTGGTAACAAGCCCTGCCTCCACCCTTCTGCCCAAATCCTTAATGGCTTAAAGCAGTGAAAGCTGATTTCTTGATTATTCAACTGAGAGCCAGCTGGGAATGTGCTCCTGCAGGAATACAGGCTTTCAGAACGTCAACCTTTGGAAAATTTTTCAGTGACTGCTACCAGAAGAAGGAAGCACGGGGAATCATACTCTGGCTCTTAATGTGTTGTCACAGGGATGATATGCATAATTTCTACTTAGATATCATTGGCCAAGGCAAGTCACATGTCTGCATCTAACTTTCAAACGTTAAGAACAATCCTGCCTTCATCCTGGACGTGGAAGGGACTGGGATATTTGCACACAATCCTAATAATGGCTGGAGAACTCCCGGTGACCAGTTGTCCTTTCTACATTCAAAGTACAATCGTCCCTTCTCCAGAATAACCCCCCCAAATTCGCATCCTCTAACAAACCAGACTTAACGTCCAAGGTCTCTGGGTGATGGTTCATCAACGAGGAGGCGATGCCCAAGAGCCTCTGTCAAGGCCGGACGTGGCTTCTTTTGATCTGATGCTTATGAGCTAACGGTCCTCTGCCCTCACACCCTCAGTGTACCTCGGATTAGTAATGAGAAAAGAGCCCTGTTCTGGAGGTGGAGGCTGCCCTGACTTGACCCCTTGGGCATCCCTTACTCTTCACTGCTCCTAGTTTCCACCTCTAAGAGATTCTTCCTTCTCGACCATTCTCTTTGGTCATATCTCAAGGGGGCATCAGGGACTATGTCCTTTATTGGCCAGCAGCTTTATTGGCCCACTTCGTGTTCGACGGAGAACTGAGACCTATGGTTTTCTGAAGTCTACAATCTTTTTTTTTTTTTTTTTGTAGGTCTATACCTGCAGCATATGGAGCTTCCCAGGCAAGGGGTCAAATTAGAGCTGTAGCTGCCGGCCTGCACCACAGCTATAACAACGTGGGACCCGAGCTGCGTCTGCAACCTACACCACAGCTCCTGGCACCACTGTGATCCTTAACCCCTTCAGCAAGGCCAGGGGTCACAGGCATGTCCTCACGGATACTAGTCAGGTTCATTAACCACAGAGCCATGACGAAAACTCCTGGAGTCATTTTTAATAATTTAACTTATGATCATATTTAGTCCAGGTTGGTGGAATTCCACAGTACACAGCTCTCAAAAACATTCGTGACTACTTTCTTACTAGACTTTGCTCAGTTCCACACACCAGTAGACGTAACCCCTTTTTTTCCTGGACGTGTCCTCATTTTGCCGCATGTCTTTTTTCCTTTACCTTCTGCCAAATGCCTTATCACTGTAGCAAATAGATTTTCATCTTTTCATGTTCCAGCAACTTTTTTAACATCTATCTCCCATGCCTCACTCCAGTGCCAAATCTGATAATGTTTTTAAAAAAATTCCAGCACACTCTACTACCAGCTATCAACTTCCATTGACTGGATTATGTTGCAGTAACAATCTAAAAATTTTAGCAGCCTAAGACAATAAGGACAGAACCCCCCCCAGCCATGTCTGCCGTAGGTTGACTGTGGGTTCTGCCTACACAGGGACAAATGGCATCCGAGATTCTATCACCTAGAACGTGGCCACTGCCCTGAGAGGGAAAAGGAATGTGACCCGTGTCACGTCCGCACATGTTTGCTGGTCGACACAAACCGCAATTTTAAGAGGTTAGGAAAATCAAATCCTATCACATATCTGGAAAGAGAAATAGAGGATCTGTGAACTACGAATACAAAATCACACAGACGCACACGGCAATATTAACGATCTTTGTGGGCCTGACTGAAAATTTGTGGGGACCAGAGGAGGAATTATATCACATGATACAACCTCTGCATGAAATCTTTCTAGATCTTCTACTGAGGTGTCACCAATGTTTTCTTTTTCACTTCTTCTCCCTGGTGCAGTACTCAGCCTCACAGGCTCCACTGGCACTGCCACTTTTTTCTGTTTGGGACATAACATTCCGTATTCCTTCAGTACAGAGGGAACATTCCATTATCCTTGTTCTTTGCGCATTCCCTCAAGGTCTTATATACCACACCCAAGAGATATACGAAGCATTTCTTCTGAAAAATATAGTGCTTTCTCTAAAAAGACTGGTGAACACAATTTTCCCTCTCTTCCTACAGTAATAACATATTAGCAAGTCAAACCTAGCATTACCAAGTAGATCCTGTTCCAGAAATTACAGATGGTTTAACATTACCAAATCTATTATTTCAATATCTTGCCCTAATAGATTAAAAGAGAATATCATTTTGATCAGCTGATCTGCTTTGTCCAGCAAGGTAGACACTGGCCACACATGGCTATTCCAGTAGAAATTTGAATAATTGCAGTAAAATTATTAAAAAATTTTAGTTCCTCATTCCCACTATCCATATGTCAGTTGCTCAATAGTCACATGGGGCCCGTGGCTCCGGAATTAGCACAGATATGAACACTTGTACCATTGTGGAAAGTTCTATTGGACAGTACTGATCTAAGTAAAACATCATTTGGAGTTCCCATTGTGGCTCAGTGGGTTAAGAACCCAACTAGTACCTGTGTTGGTGTGAGTTCGATCCCTGTCCTCACTCAGTGGGTTAAAGATCCACCGTTGCCATGAGCTGTGACATAGACCAGCAGCTGCAACTCTGATTTGACTCCTAGCCTGGGAACTTCCATATGCCACAGGTATGGCCCTAAAAAGAAAAATTAAAAAATGTAAATAAATAACAAGTCATTTGATGAAAGTAGCAGTCCTTCCTGATTTAATTTGTGTGTGTGTGTGTGGAGTTCCCATTGTGGCTCAGTGGTAATAATCCGACTAAGTAACCATCAGGTCTTGGATTCGATCCCTGGCCTTGCTCAGGGGGTAAGGACTGGCATGCTGTGAGCTCTGGTGTAAGTCGCAGACTCGGCTCAGATCCAGTGTTGCTGTGGCTGTGGTGCAGATGAGCAGCTGCAGCTCTGATTCCACCCCTAGCCTGGAAACTTCCCTATGCTGTGGGTGAGGCCCTAAAAAGACAAATAAATGAATAAATACATACACATATACACACATACTTTTTTTTTTGTAAATTAGAAGGAAACTTTAAGTTGAGAAGTGGTATATATGAAAGGCCAATGGAAGATAATGAACTAGGCAGTATTTTCATTATGTTCAGGGGAAACGGTAACAGTATCACAGTTGCGTCTGTTGAGGTTTCATTAGTTTTATTGGTCTCTCTTCTTTTGTTGAAGAAACCTGGACACAGGCAGTCAAGGCCGGTGAAGTGGGTCTACCCCACGGCCCCTGTGGGTACCAGGATCATTCTATCCCTAGGGTGGGCCTTCATTCTTCTGCTTTAAGATGACCACTCCAGCTCCAGGTAGCATATCTGTATTTAAGGCAGAAAAATGGAGAAGACAGCAATGGGTAAAGAAGAAAGGAGACCACTGTGGTGTCTGCTGTTTTTAAAGAATGCTCATGGAAGTTGCTACATGATACCTCTGCTGAAATTGCTCAGTGATTGGTTAAATGGCTTCACCTCCTTATAAGGGATGCTGGAAACTGTAGCCTGTATGCTGGGTAGCCATGTGCTCATTTGAAAACTAGGGTTTCCCAACAAGAAAACAAAAAGACAACTTACAGAATGGCAGAAAATAGTTTCAAACAATGCAACAGACAAGGGCTTAATCTCTAGGATATACAAGCAACTTATACAACTCAACAGCAAAAAAGCCAACAATCCAACTGAAAAATGGGCAAAAGACCTGAATAGACATTTCTACAAGGAAGATACACAGATGGCCAGCAAACACAGGAAAAAATGCTCAACATCCCTGATTATAAGAGAAATGCAAATCAAAACTACCATGAGATACCACCTCACACCAGTCAGAATGGCCATCATTAAAAAGTCCACAAATAACAACTGCTGGAGGGAGTGTGGAGAAAAGGGAACCCTCCTGCACTGTTGGTGGGAATGTAAACTGGTACAGCTACTATGGAGAACAGTTTGGAGATACCTTAGAAATCTATACATAGAACTTCCATATGACCCCACAATCCCACTCTTGGGCATCTATCCGGACAAAACTCCACTTAAAAGAGACACATGCACCCGCATGTTCATTGCAGCACTATTCACAATAGCCAGGACATGGAAACAACCCAAATGTCCAACCACAGAGGATTGGATTCGGAAGAGGTGGTATATATACACAATGGAATACTACTCAGCCATAAAAAAGAATGACATAATGCCATTTGCAGCAACATGAATGGTACTGGAGACCCTCATACTGAGTGAAATAAGTCAGAAAGAGAAAGACAAATACCATATGATATCACTTATATCTGGAGTCCAACATATGGCACAGATGAACATTTCCACAAAAAAAAAAATCATGGACTTAGAGAATAGACTTGTGGCTGCCTGATGGGAGAGGGAGGGAGTGGGAGGGATCGGGAGCTTGGGGTTAATGGATGCAAACTATTGCTCTTGGAATGAATTTACAGTGAGATCCTGCTGAGTAGCATTGAGAACTATGTCTAGATACTTACATCACAACACAACAATGGGAGGAAAAAGTATGTATACGTGTATGTGTAACTTGGTTCCCATGCTGTACAGTGGAAAAATAAATAATAAAATAAAATCGAAAAAAAACAAACAAACTAGGGTTTCCTATGGATGAAGAGGGAAATAGATACTGGAGGACAACTAACACTTTCTGTTTTAACGTATTACTTAATATTGTTTTAGAGGCTTTAATCAAATAAATAAAATGGGAAAATGAAGTACAAATATTGAAAAGAAACAAGCACAATTATTTTTCTCTTTAGAAGATATAATTAAAATGCCTTGGTAGTTCCCATTGTGGCTCAGTGGTAATGAACCTGACTAGTATCCATGAGGGTGCAAGTTCAATCCCTGACTCACCTCAGTGTGTTAAGGATCCAGCGTTGCTATGAGCTGCAGTTTAGGTCACAGAAGTGGCTTGGATCTGGCAATGCTGTGGCTGTGGCATAGGCTGGCAGCTGCAGCTCCAGTTTTGACCTCTAGCCCAGGAATTCCCATATGCTGCAGATATGGCCCTAAAAAGACCAAAAAAAAAAAAAAAAAAAAACCCTCAAAATCCAATTGAATCAACTGTTTCAATGAATACAAGAATTTTAAAATGAATACAAGAATTTAGTCCGATGGGGGAAATATACAGAAAACCAAGAGCTTTCTGATTGATCTTTTTAACCAGCGAGAGATGGAAAATATAGTAAAAATATGGAAAAATATAATGCCTATAAATAAATTTAGCAAGAGATGTATGCAACTCATGTGAAGATAGTAATGTATTGAAGAGTGCAAGAAGATCCAGGTAGATGAAGAACCTTGGCCTGTGCCAACACAGAATGGCTCGGGGTAACAAAGACGTCATTTCTCCCCAAATATGCAGATTTCAGACATTTCTATTCAAAATACATTTTTTAGCTTGTTAAAGTGAATGATTAAATTTAAGTTAGAGACTGAGAAAGCAAGAAAACGGAAAAAGAACAATGAGGCGTTCCCGAGGAGATGGGTTCCCGAGGAGGTGGTTCCCGAGGAGGTGTCTAAATGGCCTGTAAAGCCAGCAGGGTAGTGCGTGACCTTGGGCAAATCCTTTTTTTAAAATTGTTTAAATTATATTTTTAAGTTAAAATATAGTTAATTTATAATGTTGTGCTAATTTCCGCTTACAGCAACGTGACAAGTCATACATATGATTAATTCTTAAATTCTCTGTATTCTTTTTTTTTTTTTGTCTTTTTTGCTATTTCTTGGGCCGCTCCTGCGGCATATGGAGGTTCCCAGGCTAGGGGTCCAATCGGAGCTGTAGCCACCGGCCTACGCCAGAGCCACAGCAACGCAGGATCCGAGCCGCGTCTGCAACCTACACCACAGCTCACGGCAACGCCGGATCCTTAACCCACTGAGCAAGGGCAGGGACCGAACCCGCAACCTCATGGTTCCTAGTCGAATTCGTTAACCACTGCGCTACGACAGGAACTCCTTAAATTCTCTGTATTTTAAATTTCTTATCTATAAAGTGGGGATCAGTGTTCCCTGGTGGCTCAGCGGGATAAGAATCTGGCATTGTCACTTCTGTGACATGTTTTTGACCCCTGGTCCTGGAACTTCCGCATGCCACAGGCTTGGCCAAAAAAAAAAAGGGGGGGGAGAAAGTGGTTCATACTACATAGAGTTGCTATAAGGATATTATATGTAAGTAGAAAAGAAACTATTATTAATGCCAGAATTTAATATATGGCAAAGGTGCCATTCAAATCAGTAGGGGAAGAATGTATTATTTAGTGCATGGTGTTGGAGTAATTGGCTTATATTTGGAAAAAAAAAAGAAAGGAAGAAGATAATTAGAACTCTTGCTCACATTTATTATAAATTAAATAGTAGAAATGAAATAATTATAAAAATCTCCATAAAAATATTAGAAAAATGAAGAATTTCAAAAGTATTCTTGGAGTGTGGCCGTTCTTTTAATGTATTATTCTTATTTTTAGTATTATACCAGCGCAATAAGCCATATAAGAAAATACTGTCTGATTTTACTGCCAATCTAAAAGGAAATTAAGAGGAAGTTGTGGGTAGGGTGGTGGTGATATAAGAGACGGTAGTTGGGCAGCAAGAGATGATGGATCAGAAAAAGTTTATTTGAATACAATGAAAGTTTTATGTCTTATTTCTTTTGTAAATTGTGCTACCCATAAGGTTCACATTTCTGTTGTGAAGTGCTGTGCTTTGATGGCAGAAAATGTCAACGATTTTTTACTGTTTTTTTTTTTTTTTTTTCTTTTAAGGGCTGCACTGTGCCACATGAAGTTTCCCAGGCTAGGGGTCGAATGGGAGCTGCAGCTGCCAACCTACGCCTCAGCCACAGCAATGTGAGATCGGAGCCAAGTCTGTGACCTACACCACAGCTCATGGCAATGCTGGATCCAAGCCGCATCTTCAACCTACACCGCAGCTTGTGGCAATGCCGGATCCTTAACCCACTGAGTGAGGCCAGAGATCAAACCCACATCCTCAAGGACGCTATGTCAGGTTTTAACCATTCGAGCCACAACGGGGTGTCCAAGTTTTTACTTTTTAAATCTCAGGAATATTTACTTTAAACAAGTCTGATTTAAATTATTGGTTTTATTTTGAACCATGTATTCAGTAGATGCTTACAGAGTTTAAGATTAGATAATAATGATGGGGAAAATATAACAGTTGTAAATCAAATGTATAAGATTTGAACGGCAACACTAGTGCAGTTTGGGTCTTCCAGATTCTACATTGGAAGTGGGTTGTTTGGGGGAAAGGAAGATGACAATATTTTTTTGTATCGTAATTGTTTTTATAATTCACATTTAATCTGGTGGAATCACCACTGCAACAGTCTTCTTCTTTCTTCTGTTTTTTTGAGTCCCCTCTTTTCTGGCAAGTGGAAGTGCCTGGACCAGGGATCATACCTGAGCCATAGCAGTGACAACATTGAATCCTTAACTGGTAGGCCAGCAGGGAACTCCTGCAACTTTTTTTTAAGTTTTATAGAAAATTAGTCACTTAGAAAATGCAAAAAATTAAAGCAAAATGGGCAGAACTTGATATTGCATCAAATATACACTATTATGAGGAAGAGTTATAACAGTACAATTCTACAGGATATAGTTTTTATGCAAAAATTGATGTAGCAGCTTGAAAATTTCATGGGCAAATAGCTACTGATTTTTAATGTGGAGACATTAAGATTTATTGTGTCAGCCTGGCTGCTACCCAATCTGTGCAAAATATTTATAACGCTGAGTTGAAACTCTTTAAAATGTAAGTGTGATAACTTACAATACAAACTAATCTTTATGTAAAAATCTGATTACGTGGATCCCTCCACCCTTTGCCCAGGAATTTGAATCCCATGTGAAACATTAATAGACGTCTCTATTTCATTTTAAAAATGCTTCTAAGGATTACAGAATATCAAAGTGACTATAGATAATAATAGGTATTTTCTTTAGCTGCACAACATGAAAGAAACTAATTTTAAAAAATGAGTTATAAGCAAGACAGTCATGCGTATTTGACACCCTTTGAATTATGAAGAGACACAAACAATCCCAGGTGTTCTTCCTCCAGGGCAATGGTGGAGCTCTTTACCCATCTCCCTCCGCGTGATTTTGCCAGAGGGAAAGAACTGGGTGCCCTTTGTCTCTCACTAGAAGACTGTTAATTTATTAACGTGTTAAAAACATTGTGTCCCCTACTGTGACAAATTAGACACTCACTGGTGTTGCAGGCATCCTAGTCTACCCCTCTGTCTCCTTCCTCTTCCAAATAAACAGACGTTTCCTAGCATGGGTCACATCATGGTAAACACCATGGCAGCTGCTGCTGTTTAAGGGTTGGGAGAATTTCTACTACGACCTTATCAGATCTGCTTTCCAAACTCTAGAGCCTTAAACTGGCATCTGAGTCTTTCTTTAGAGGCTTGTGTGTGTTGGGGTCATCTCTCTTTTTTCAAGGAAATGGGTGATGGATGGAGATGAACTTTTCTCCCCAAGTCCCATCTCCAAACTCTCTCTAAACACATCAGAGTGGCAGAAAACCTCCCACCTTCTTGCCTTGACTGAAGTTCAGCTTCCCTTTGGCTTGGTCCCTCCTTCATGCCTCCCTACAGAGGTAGCATATGGAGATGGCTTAAGAGTTTGCCTCCTATAGGAGTCATAGACCATCAGCTCTGAGGCATCACTGGATTGTCGCCCAATTTTCTATCACTCCCGGCAAACCATCTCTCTTTCCCCTTTAAGCAAAACCTCCTTCTGTTTTGGACTCTACCTTCTGAACACACCGTCTAACCTTATCCTAGCTGTCATCTAGTTGAGGTCACTGCCCCTCACTTATCGAGGGCTTTGGCGTCTGGATCATGGTCTTACAAGTCATGCCGTGATCCTGGGTGACTTTGCCATCTACATGGATGACACACTCAATACCTGAGTTTCAAATCTTCTTAACCTTCTCATGGTACAACTACCTGCCTGGCTACCTGCTGGATTCAATCAGCACCCCTTCCAGGATATTTAATTCAGTCTTTCCCCCCAGCCTTCAGTCATCTAAAACCTGACCCACTGCTTCCTCCTGTTCTTTCCTGTGCCTTTATTTTGCTCTCTCAACTGGTTCTTTCCTGCAGCTTTAACTGGCCCAGATCTCTTCAATATAGAACACAGCATCATCCCTGATCACAGCTCAAGCCCTAGCTGTCTCTTAATACCTCTTATTCCCTTGTGAGGCAAATGCCTCGCAAAAATTATCTTTATTTTCTTCCTTGGCTCAGTCTTTGGGAATCAGGCAATGGATTCCACCAAGTCAATGAAATGGCCATTTTGGCCATCATCAACAAATTATCCTAGTCAGTGGGGCATTTGCAGACTTTATTACAGCTAAATTATTAAGTTATAGTTAACTCTATTATAGTTAATGCTCTGCAACATTTGACCTACAGTCACCTTCCCTTCCTTGGCTTTCAAGGCACAGTTCTCTCAGTGTCATCTCATGGGTTCTTTCCAGCCCCCTTTGCCAGTTCCTCCTACTATTTCCCCCCTAAAATGTGAACGAATCATGTTTCTCTCTCTCTCTCTTCTTTTTTTGCATGGCTCACAGGATGTCTCCTTCTCTTCTGTAACCTTCATTTGTAGGTTGAGGATTCATAATTCTAAAGGGACGTAAATGAATGGACAAACAATTATTTTCTAAACAATGCTTCTTATCTCAGGAATGATTTAAAACTGTTAATAAGGATATAAGAAAGTACAGCTGAGAAGCACAAAATAATAGGAATGAAGAAGAATAAGGGAGAAAACAGAATACCACCCAGAAGAGGTGAGGCTTAACATGCTGTAAGTCCTAAATTTGTTCCTAAGCTTTTGAGAAACCAATGAGATGAGGGTGAAGTCTCATCATGGGTACACAACCTAAAATGCCTGTAAGGTGCACAAATCAGTTGTTCAGAAACACAACCATTGCTGCTACTGAAAGGGCCAGGAGTTTCTCTCAGAGCTGGGTGAGAAAACCTCCGAAGGGTAAGCATCAAATCCTCCAAGTCTTTCCAGAAGATGCACTCACAAGTTCCCTGGGTCTGTATCTTATTACCACTTTCCATTTAGACAATGGCGTCAGAACAAGATTCAATTTAGTTAAGGCAATTCTGTGACAGTATAAAGCCAACACAATATAGTTCATGTCCCCATGGACATTTTTTTTTTAATTTTTTTCCCCGCTGTACAGCATGGGGATCAAGTTATTCTTAGATGTATACATTTTTCCCCCCACCCTTTGTTCTGTTACAATATGAGTATCTAGACATAATTCTCAATGCTACTCAGCAGGATCTCCTTGTAAATCTATTCTAAGTTGTGTCTGATAAGCCCAAGCTCCCCATCCCTCCCACTCCCTCCCTCTCCCATCAGGCAGCCATAAGTCTATTTTCCAAGTCCATGATTTTCTTTTCTGAGGAGATGTTCATTTGTGCTGGATATTAGATTCCAGTTACAAGTGATATCATATGGTATTTGTCTTTGTCTTTCTGGCTCATTTCACTCAGTATGAGATTCTCTAGTTCCATCCATGTTGCTGCAAATGGCATTATGTCATTCTTTTTTATGGCTGAGTAGTATTCCATTGTGTATATAGACCACATCTTCCGAATCCAATCATCTGTCAATGGACATTTAGGTTGTTTCCATGTCTTGGCTATTGTGAATAGTGCTGCAATGAAACATGCGGGTGCATGTGTCTCTTTTAAGTGGAGTTTTGTCCGGATGTATGCCCAAGAGTGGGATTGTGGGGTCATATGGAAGTTCTATGTATAGATTTCTAAGGTATCTCCAAACTGTTCTCCATAGTAGCTGTACCAGTTTACATTCCCACCAACAGTGCAGGAGGGTTCCCTTTTCTCCACACTCCCTCCAGCAGTTGTTATTTGTGGACTTTTTAATGATGGCCATTCTGACTGGTGTGAGGTGGTATCTCATGGTAGTTTTGATTTGCATTTCTCTTATAATCAGGGATGTTGAGCATTTTTTCCTGTGTTTGCTGGCCATCTGTGTATCTTCCTTGTAGAAATGTCTATTCAGGTCTTTTGCCCATTTTTCCATTGATTGATTGGCTTTTTTGCTGTTGGGTTGTATAAGTTGCTTATATATTCTAGAGATTAAGCCCTTGTTTTAAAGTATCTTGAAGTGAAGACAATTTTGTCTTGCAAGCACTTCTCCCTAAATATTCTTTTTGTTTGTTTGTTTTAATGATTTTTATTTTTTTTCCATTATAGCTGGTTTACAGTGTTCTGCCAAGTTCCTACTGTACAGCAAGGTGACCCAGTCACAGATACATATATACATTCTTTGTTTCTCACATTATCATGCTTATCCATTCCAAAGGCAATAGTCCACATCTATTAACCCCACATTCCCAGTCCATCCCACCCCCTCCCTCTCCCGTCGGGCAGCCACAAGTCTGTTCTCCAAGTCCATGAGTTTCTTTTCTGTGGAAAGGTTCACTTGTGTTCTATATTAGTTTCCAGATATAAGCGATATCATATGGTGTCTTTCTCTTTCTGACTTACTTCACTTAGTATGAGAGTCTCTAGTTCCATCCATGTTGCTGCAAATGGCATTATTATGTTCTTTTTTTACGGCTGAGTAGTATTCCATTATGTATATGTACCACATCTTCTGAATCCATTCATCTGTCAATGGATATTTAGTTTGTTTCCATGTCTTGACTATTGTAAATAGAGCTGCAATGAACATGCGGGGGTGCATGTGTCTTTTTCAAGGAAAGTTTTGTCTGGATATATGCCCAAGAGTGGGATTGCTGGGTCATATGGTAGTTCTGTATATAGTTTTCTAAGGTAGCTCCATACTGTTTTCCATGGTGGTTGTATAAATATTCGTTTAAAATAGTGTTTGATTCCTGTTGAGTACATTGAGCATGAGATTCCATTGTGTGGCAAGTATTCAGTCTCCTAAACTTGTATTTCTGGCTTTTGTCTGAATACTTAGTTATCACTACCTCGATGTCCCACAGCTACCTCAGATTCCCAAGCTGGACCCATTATTTTCCTCCAGACTTATTTCTCCTGGTCTTCTGGTCGGGAATTATGACATCCTTGACTCATTTTTATCAAGAAATCTCGAAGTCATCCTGGACCTTCATCTCTTTCTTCTCATTCCTCACTCATGTTAAATGCCCACATCCTTCTGATACACCGCCCTTATTTCTCATGTCCTGACCCTGCTTCCTAGCTCCAAGGCCACTGTGTGGGGTCATTCAGGACCTTATTATTTGTTGTGTGTGAATTACTGCCATACTGTCTGAACTGGCTTCCTTGCTCCTAGTCTGGCCCTTCCTCCTCCAGTCTAGTGTCCATCTGATTCACCTTAGCATCTCTGGCATATACCAGAGATTAGCACATGGTGATTAGCACATGGCAGGCAAATAAGGTATTTTTGTTGGATGGATTCACGTGTGGTTGAATGAATGTACACACATGAGCCTTATAAGGGGATACTACTGAAAGCTGCTTTGTCATAGCAGAGGAATTATATCTATACTCATTCGTGTGCTTTCGGGACTAAGGCAAATAGTTGTGCAGAGTGGTAAGCAGCAAAATGTTGTTTTCTAGATCTTGAGCCTTCTTTTCATCTGTCCTGTGGGCAGACACTTGAGGAGGAGACCAAAGGACTCCCTTCTCACATTTTTGTTGGGAGAAACTCTGAAAGATGCCTAAAGAGGAGAGGGTAAGATGAGCCATGTTCCAGCACCTGCACATCCACCAGTACCTGGAGGTGGGAGATAAGAACCGACTCAGAAGAGTAGTCGGGATTTAACTGGAGACCCAGACAAGTGCGGAGAAAAAGGGAAGAATACTCACATGCCACTGAGTGGTATTTATTGGAAAAGTGTGAAGGGACGGCAGTTATATGGAGATTAAGAATATGTGGGGATGTGTGAGGCCGCTCATAGTGAAAATTGTAAGATAAGTGCATGAAAACAGTGATTGGTTGAGAGTGTAAAGCAACACTATGAGAGGCCCTTGATGGGAGTGCTTGCACTAAAGCAGTTGTTAGCTGTAGCCTATTATCTGTTCGAAGTAGGCTGCCTGCTGTGCTTTCGTCCAAGTAAAATGGTGCCATGACTAGTTAATCGAAGAGTGTTAGAAATCCATGCATTTTGGGCTCATCTCTACTCAGCCCGTGTTTGAGAGAAGGTAATGAGCAGGAGTAAATCATTCCAATAAGCGTCACTTTATTTATGACTCTGGTCCTGGAGCTCACAGAAGCAGCACGAGGACTTCAGTGCTGGTCTTACTGAAGAACAAGCGTGGACAGGAAAATAGGTTTCCCACTCGTGCCAACTCTTGATAAGTAGCCAGGCTGTGGCTTAGAGAACAGGCTGTTTTACAGGAACTGGGCACTGATTAGCAGAGAAGATCTCCTAGAGGAGGAAGAGCATTTATTTAAATCTCAAATCATGGAGCCACTCCTTTCTCCTTACAGGCGTATTGTATCTCTTACTTCCTTTGGGCCAAGAAAGAAGAGAAAAGGAAAAGAAAAAGAAGGTAAGTTTATTAGCTCTTAAAATATCTGGCAGCAGTAAAAACCACATTAAGAGTTAAATGCCATTTGCAGCAACATGGATAGAACTACTAAGTGAAATAGCTCAGAAAGAGAAAGATAAATACTGTATGATATCACATATCTGCACAATATACAGCACAAATGAATCTATCTACAGAAAAGAAACAAACTCATGGACTTGGAGAACAGACTTGTAGTTGTCAAGAAGGAGGAGGAAGGAGTGGGATGGACTGGGAGTTTGGGGTTAGTAGATACAAACTATTGCATTTGGAGTGGATAAGCAATGAGATCCTGCTGCATAGGACAGGGAATTATAGTCAGTTGTGATGGAACAAGATGGAGGATAATGTGAGAAAAAGAATATATATATACATATGACTACGTCACCTTGCTGTAGAGCAGAAATGGACAGAACATTGTAAATCAACTATGATAGAAAAAAGAAAATCTTTAAAAAAAGAGAAGGAATGAATAAAGAGCATGATCCTACTGTAGAGCACAAGGATCTATATTCAGTCTCCTGCAATAAACCATAATGGAAGAGAAGAAACAAAAATAAATTAAAAAATTTAGGTTCATATTAAAAAAAGAAAAAAGTTAATATGGGAGTTCCCTGGTGGTTTAGCAGGTTAAGGATCTGGTGTTGTCACTGCTATGGTGTGGGTTTGATCCCTGGCCCACCCAGTAACTTTTGCATGCTGTGTATGTCCAAAATAAAAAAATTAAAAATTAATGAATATTTTTTAAAAAGAGCTAATATGTATGAAACACTATGTTTAGGGCACAGGTCTCAGTGTTTTAGTTGTGTTATTTAATTTATTTCGTCCTTGCATCAACTTTGGGGTAGGTACAATTTCACCTCCTTACACAGCCGTCTTAGATCATAATTGTGGTAAAATGGGATTCCAGCTGGTCACACTGCTTCTGTAGCTCCTCAGGTGATCTAGGGAAGACTGCCTTGCTTAAAGCCTTGGTGTGCTCACCTGTAAATTGCAGATGTAACAGGTACCTTGAAGTGGTATACTGAGGGTCTAACCTCATGGCTAGCACAGATGAAGTGCACAATGAAAGAGGATTAATGTCAGGGCCTCTCTGATTAAACTCTTTCACACTCTGTTTGTTTGTTTTTGCTTTTTTAGGGCCACACCCATGGCCCATGGAAGTTCCCAGGCTAGGGATTGAATCAGAGCTACAGCTGCTGGTCTATGTCACTGCCACAGCAATGAGGAATCCGAACTCTGTCTGCAACCTACACCACAGCTCACAGCAATGCTGGATCCCTGACCCACTGAGTGAGGCCAGGGATTGAACCAGCATCCTCATGGATACTAGTTGGATTTGTTTCTGCTGCACAACAATGGGAACTCCCATGCTTCATATTTTAAAGTCAGAATAAATTTAATTATCACTCTTTCCTCTTCCAAGCCCTGATTTTTTTTTTTTTTTGAGTCTCAGAAAAGGAAGCAGGAGATCAACAGAACAGCTATCTCATCATGAGAATATTCTTGTCTCTGGCTAGTGATTTTTAGCCACTAGTTATATTAGAGCCTAGATGCTAAAGAGTTAACCATGTATTTATAATTTCCCACAAGTCCATGCCCAAATGACTACTAGTAGAGGCTAAATCAGAAAGAAAAGTTCCAGGTACCCAGGATTGAGCCAGGCCAGATTATTTTAAGTAATTATTTGACTTTCCAAAGGGCAGAACAAAGCACAAACAAAAGACAGATCAAGCCGCAGGCAGCTCTGGTTACATATTTCCCCAAAGTGAACTCAGGTTGATCTTGGTAAAATGAAGCGATGCAGATTGGTTTTGATAACTTCAAATGGTCAAAGGGTATGTAAGTGTTTTCGGGAAAACAAAAGGCAGGAGTGATAAATAGTGCCATACTATGGGGATGGTTCATGGGAAAACTAGTAACACGACCAATGTCTATCATTAGCATTCTGGGGAAGCTGCAGAATTATTCAGAGGCTTGGTCTTAATTATCTTCTAATGAAGATTTGATTTCATTTGCTCTTCGTAATCTCTCAATCTTAGTTTTCTTTCCATATACTTCCTTTGTTTTTAATTTCATGGTGTTAAAATGTTCCATACTTAATATTCCCAGTGCAGCAGCTGAGCTCTTCAGCAGAAAGATATGTCAATCTCACCAAGTAATCTAACTATAAGAGGCTAGTTATATGAGGACGTGGCTTAACTGCTTCTGGTCATAGTTTTATGTTAACTCTGTTTAATGAAGGAGTGAAGGAGGGGTTCAGAGGGAAGTGATGTGATAGCTACTCTATTCAGCTACTGCTTTCCTAATTTCTTTTATCTCTGTTAAAAAATAACTTTTATCCTTTTTCATACTTTTTAAATTAAAATGCTCCTTGAATGATATAATGCCATTTGCAGCAACATGGATACAACTGGAGACTCTCATACTAAGTGAACTACGTCAGAGGGAAAGATAAGTACCATATGATACCACTTATACATGGAATCTAAAATATAGCACAAATGAACCTGTCTATAAGACAGAAAGAGACTGAGAGGCTGGAGAACAGACTTGTGGTTGACAGGGAGGAGGGGGAAGGGAGTGAGAGGCACTGGAAGTTTGGGGTTAATAGATGCAAACTATTACATTTAGAATGGATAAGCAATTAGGTCCACAGGGAACTATATCCAGTCTCTTGGGATAGACCATGATGGAATATAATATGAGAAAGGGAATGTATATATGCGTATGCCTGGATCACATTGCTATACAGCAAAATTGGTACAACATTGTAAATCAACTATACTTTAATTAAAAAGAGAGAGAGAAATTTAAAAAATAAAATCTTCCTTGCATCAAAGTACTACATTCATATTGTTTAGAGAATGAGTTCTATAAGGCTTGTTATGAAAAACATCAATCCTTCAACCTCCCACAATGTTGGTGGGAATGTAAATCGGTGCAGCCACTGTGGAAGATAGTATGGAAGTTCCTGAAAAAACTAAAACTTCTAAAAGTATAGAAATTATTTCAAGTATCTTCTCTGACCACAATGGCATGAAACTAGAAATCAACCACAGGAAAAGAAATGAGAAAAAACTGACTACATGGAGACTAAACAACATGCTACTAAAAAACCACTATGTCAATGAGGAAATCAAGAAGAAAATTAAAAAATGCCCTGAGACAAATGATAATGAAGACACAACCTGTCAAAATTTATGGGATGCTGCAAAAGCAGTGCTCAGAGGGAAATTCATAACAATATAGGCCTTCCTCAAACAAAGAATAAAAATCTCAAATTAACAACTTAACGCACCACCTAAATGAATTAGAAAAAGAAGAACAAACAAAACCTAAAGTCAGCAGAAGGAAGGAAGTCATAAAGACCAGGGAGGAAATCAATAAAATAGAGATTAAAAAAACAATAGAAAAAAATCAATAAAACCAAGAGCTAGTACTTTGAAAAGGTAAACAAAATTGACAAACCTCTGGCTAGACTCACCAAGAAGAGGAGAGAAAAAACCCAAATAAACAAAATAAGAAATGAAAAAGGAAAAGTCACAACAGATATTACAGAAATACAAAAAACCATAAGAGAATACTATGAATAATTGTATGCTAACAAATTTGACAACCTAGAAGAAATGGACAACTTTCTAGAGACTTACCACCTACTAAAACTGAATCAAGAAGAAATAGACCAACTGAACAGACCGACAACAAGAAATGAAATTGAATATGTCATAAAAACACTCCCTACAGGACCAGATGGCTTCACAGGAGAATTCTACCAAACATACAAAGAGGAACTTATACCCATCCTCCTTAAACTTTTTCAAAAGGTTAAAGAAGAAGGAACACTTCCAAAGACATTCTATGATGCCACCATCACCCTAATTCTCAAACCAGACAAAGATACCACCAAAAAAGAAAACTATCAGCCAATATCTTTATGAATATAGATGCAAAAATTCTCAACAAGATTTTAGCCAAATGAATCCAACAACATATAAAAAAGATCATACACCACGACTGGTTGGGATTCATCCCAGGTTCACAAGGATGCTTCAACATATGCAAATCAATCAACGTCATACACCACACTGACAAACGAAAAGTCAAAAACAACATGATCATCTCAATAGATGCAGAAAAAGCATTTGACAAAGTTTGACATCCATTCATGATCAAAACTCTTCCCAAAGTGGGTATAGAGGGAACATTCCTTAACATAATCAAAGCCATTTATGACAAACCCACAGCAAACATAATACTCAATGGAGAAAAGCCAAAAGCCTTCCCACTAAAATCTGGAACAAGACAGGGATGCCCACTCTCACCACTGCTCTTCGACATGGTATTGGGAGTCCTAGCCATAGCAATCAGACAAACACAAGAAATAAAAGGCATCCAAGTAGGAAAGGAAGAGGTAAAACTGTCACTATATGCAGATGACATGATACTATATATAGAAAACCCCAAGGACTCAACCCAAAAACTACTTGAACTGATCAACAAATTCAGCAAAGTAGCAGGATATAAGATTAACACTCAGAAGTCAGTCGCATTTCTGTATACCAGCAATGAAATATTAGAAAAGGAATACAAAAATACAATACCTGTTATAATTGCACCCCAAAAAAATCAAATACCTGGGAATACACCTGACCAAGGAGGTAAAGGACCTATATGCCGAGAACTATAAAACATTAATCAAGGAAATTAAAAAAGATGTAAAGAAATGGAAAGATATTCCATGCTCCTGGGTTGGAAAAATTAATATTGTAAAAATGGCCATATCACCCAAAGCAATCTACAGATTCAGTGCAATCCCCATCAAATTACCCATGACATTTTTCATAGAACAAATGATCCAAAAATTCATATGGAATCACAAAAGACCCAGAATTGCCAAAGCAATTTTGAGGAACAAAAACCAAGCAGGAGGCATCACTCTCCCAGACTTCAGGCAATATTATAAAGCCACAGTCATCAAGACAGTGTGGCACTGGTACTAAAACTGACAGACCAATGGAACAGAATACAGAACTTTGAAATAAACCCAGACAACTATGGTCAAAAATTAATCTTTTACAAAGGAGACAAGAACATAAAATGGGGAAAAGACAGTCTTTTCAGCAAGCATTGCTGGGAATCCTGGACAGCTGCATGCAAACCAATGAAACTATAATACACCCTCACACCATGTATCCAAATAAACTCAAAATGGCTGAAAGACTTAAATATAAGACAAGACACCATCAAACTCCTGGAAGAGAACACAGGCAAAACATTCTCTGACATCAACCTTATGAATATTTTCTCGGGTCAGTCTCCCAAAGCAACAGAAATAAAAGCAAAAACAAACCAATGGGAACTAATCAAACTGAAAAGCATTTCCACAGCAAAGAAACCCAAAAAGAAAACAAAAAGACAACTTACAGAATGGGAGAAAATAGTGTCAAATGATGCAACTGGCAAGCACTTAATCTCTAGAATATACAAGCAACTTATACAACTCAACAGCAAAAAAGCCAACAACAACCCAATTGAAAAATGGGCAAAAGACCTGAATAAACATTCTCCAAGGAAGATATACAGATGGCCAACAAGAACATGAAAAAATGCTCAACATTCCTGATTATTCGAGAAATGCAAATCAAAACTGCCATGTGATACCACCTCACACCAATCAGAATGGCCATCATTCATAAGTCCACAAATAACAAATGCTGGAGGGGGTGTGGAGAAAGGGAACTTTCCTGCACTGTTGGTGGGAGTGTGAGCTGGTACAACCACTGTGGAGAACAGTATGGCTGTACCTTAGAAATCTATACATAGAACTACCATATGACCCAGCAATCCTTCTCTTGGGCATACATCCAGACAAAACTTTCTTTGAAAAACACACCCACACCCACATGTTCATTGCAGCACTCTTTACAGTAACCAAGACATGGAATCAACTCAAATGTCCATTGACAGATGAATGGATTCAGAAGATGTGTTATATATACACAATGGAATACTACTCAGGCATAAAAAAGAACAAAATAATGCCATTTGCAGCAACATGGATGGAACTAGAGACTCTCATCCTGAGTGAAATGAGCCAGAAAGACAAAGACAAATACCATATGATATCACTTATAAGTGGAATCTAATATCCAGCACAAACAAACCTTTCCACAGAAAAGAAAATCATGGACTTGGAGAACAGACTTGTGGTTGCCAAAGGGGGGGGGGGGAGGGAGTGGGATGGATTGGTAGCTTGGGGTTAATAGATGCAGACTATTGCCTTTGGAAGGGATTAGCAATGAGATCCTGCTGTGTAGCACCGGGAATTACGTCTGGTCACTTATGATGGAGCATAATAATGTGATAAAAATGAATGTATACATGTATGTGTAACGGGGTCACCATGCTGCCATGCTGTATGGTGGAAAATTGACAGAACACTGTAAACCAGGTATAATGGAAAAAAAAATCAGTATAAGATAAATAAATACTGGTGAAGAAAAGTTTGCAGAACAAAATAGTGAAATTCTTGGATAACAGTGTTGTATTTCTGCTTTAAAAATGTTTATTTAGCAGATGAGAAACTTGCCTTCAACCAGAAAATTTTAAATCATTAAATAAATACTAAACTACCAAAAACCCCCCAGCTAAAACTAAAAATAGATCTACCATATGATCCTGCAATCCCACTTCTGGGCATTTATCTGGAGAAAACTCTAATTTGAATAGATACATGCACCCCTATGTTCACTGAAGCATTATTTACAGTAGCCAAAACATGGAAGCAATCTAAATGTCCATCAACAGATGAATGGATAAAGAAGATGTGGTACATATATACAATGAAATATTACTCAGCCAGAAAAAGAATGAAATAGCACCATTTACAGCAACATGGATGGGCCTAGAGATTATCATAGTAAGTGGAATCAGAAAGAAAACGACAAATACAATATGACATCACTTATATAGGAATATAAAATATGACGCAAATTAACTTATTTACAAAACAGAAACAGACACACAGACCTAGAAAACACACTTACAGTTACCAAAGGAGGAAGGTGGGGAGGGATGAATTAGAAGTTTGGGGTTAGCAAATACTAACTGCTGTATATAAAATAAATAAACAACAGGGTCCTGCCATATAGCACAGGGTACTATATTCAATAAATGTAATAAACCGTAATGGAAAAGAATATGAAAATCATACACACACACACACACACACACACATATCCAAATCACTTTGCTGTACTTCCATATACAGCATTGTAAATCACCCATACTTCAGTTTAAAAAGTCAGTCAGTCCCCATACAACTCAACAGCAAAACAGCCAACAACCCAATTGAAGAATGGGCAAAAGACCTGAATAGACATTTCTCCAAAGAAGACGTGCAGATGGTTAACAAGCACACGAAAAAATGCTCAACATCATCGTGTATTTCCAGTTTGCTTTCCTCTTGTCTGTTTATTTTGTCTCTGTTTTTCATGTCAGAAGCTTTCTTCAAATGTTTTAGAACATACCATGGGGGGATTCCATTTTTTCCCCTTCCTTCCTTCTTTCCTTCCTGCCTGCCTGCCTGCCTTCCTGCCTTCTTTCCTTTCATCCTTTATTTTGCTTTTTAGGGCTGCACCCGTGGCATATGGAGGTTCCCAGGCTAGGGGTCAAATTGGAGCTACAGCTGCCAGCCTACACCAGAGCCACTGCAACATAGGATCCCAGGCGCGTCTGTGACCAATGCCATATCCTTAACCCACTGAGCAAGGCCACAACCTAATAGTTCCTAGTTGGGTTAGTTTCCCCTCTGTGCCACATGGGAACTCCCCGGGGGGATTCCATGTTGAATAGTGACCTACCACCCAAACTGAATCCTCTCTTCTTGGGAATTTTTGAGGTGAGACACAGCAAAATTAGTAGTAGTAGAGGGAAAACAAAGTTGAACCTGTGCCAAGACAGGAAGCTAAGTCACAAGAATGAGTCAACGGTTGATGACCACTTTTCAGGGGATTCCAGATGGGTTCTGCTTGGTCTCTGGAACTGTTGCTGTCGTTTTCTGAACAGGGATGAATGACTTGCCAGGCTTATGAGATCAAACTGAATGGCTACTGAAAGAATTTTCTGGAGCTTCCATTTCCTTGTGTATCCAACCAACTCCCACAACCAGGTTAGACTGGGTGCTTATATCTTGCAGCAAACAAGTCTTAACATATACATATAATAGAAGGTTTAATTAGTAGAAATAATTGATGTAAAGTATAAAGTTTGCAGGTTATACCTGCTAGGCTAAAAGCATCACAAAGCCCTCATTCTCTGTGTCAGTGAGGCCTATGATCACTAGGAGTGTGAGTTCTGTGGTTAGAACTCCTGGATTTGAATCCCGGCTGTGTGACATTGGGTGTATCACTGAACTTCTCAGCCTGTTTCCTTGTTTGTGGGAATAGTAGATACAGTGCCAAAATGTATATTTAGAAGTAGGTTGTGCTGGCAGTTTGATTGGAAGGGGGGTTTGCGTTGAGTTTGTATAATGCTTTTAAAAAAGTCAATTGCCCATATCAAAAAATTGGAGTGGCTGATGGCAGTTGTGTGTGTGTGTGCGTGCGTGCGTGCATGTGTGTGTGTGTGTGCGTGTGCATGTGTGTGTGTCTGTTAAAGAAAACATTGGCATCATCATTCCTAATAGCAATGTTGGTTTATCCTGAGGATAAATAAATGAAATGATATATTGTAAACATTTAACATAATGGCTAGTAATAAATATTCTCTACATTATTAATAAGATGATTAACTTATTATAATATTTTTATCATCAAACATATGCGTGAGGTGATATGATAGAAAGGAACAAGAAGTTCTTTAAGCGACAGGCTAGTCCTAGTGTTTGCGTGTTGGTTCTTAACAGCAGGCGGAATTAACCTCTACTGCAACCTTGGAATTGGATGAGTGTTGGTCTGTTTGCTGTACCACATCCTATCTCTTTAGCACTCTAGAGATCTCCTTTCCTGTGGCTACTGTGTGTGGTTGAAAGTACTTGCTCAGTATTTGCTTTATTACTGTATCATGCCTTCTTCTACAACAGCATTCCAGAAAACTGTCCATATTGGATGTGGTGACTTTTTGTCTTTTCCGGATATATGCCCAGGAGTGGAATTGCTGGATCATATGTTAAGTCATTTTTATTTTTTGAAGGAACCTCCATCCTGTTCTCCATAGTGGCTGCACCAATTTACATTGCCACCAAAAATATAATTTACATTCTCCCCACCCTCTGAAATCACGAGTTCTCAACCTTTATCTATAGCAATGGTTGTGAAAGATAACTTTCACAAACACAACACACTCCCATGAGTGTAGCTGGATTTTGTGCAGCTCATACCATACCAGTAATGTCTTTACTCCTTTCTCTCTCACTCAAGAATACAACTGGAAATGTTGGTGAGAGTGACATTATTAATGAGATACATTAAAATCTACTGCAGTTTATAGGAAATTTATAAACTGCATTATGTTATGAGATAAAAAATTTGCTTAGGTTTCACTTCATCATTTATCAAGATGATTCAGTGAATATTAAAGCTTTTTTTCTTTTTTAAAAAATTTCTTAACAGTAGAATTCTTCTTAGCCAGCACTAACATCTGAGAGGCCCCAAATACACAACAAATTGAGAGAAAATTTCACTGATTGGATTGGGTTAAGGAGCCAGAACTCTATCCCTCCAGTAGTCTTTGAATCCTAACCGCCCTCCATAAAATCTTTAGGGCTTTGTGCAGAGTTTGAAAACCCTGTGTCCTTGATTACATCATAAGCTGCAAGCAGTGATTCCATGAAGTTGAACCACAGTGAGAATTCGCCCGGTTATGAAGCATGTAGGAAAGCATTTTAGAAACACACTGTTGAGCTTTGACAGCAAAGTACTGTTTGGAGTGTTGGAACTTGAATCTTTTTATTTATTTTTTCACATAATAAAATTTACCATTTTATTTGTTCAGCAAGCTTTTTGCATCCCAGACCCTCTCAGGTGATCTGACTTCTTCTTTTTAAATGTTTAATTTTTATATTATTTATTTTTTATCATAGTCGATTTACAATGTTCTGAAAATTTCTGCTGTATATGTTCTTTTTAAAATATGATTTTCCACCTCGGTCTCTCCCAGGATGTTGGATATAGTCTCTGTGCTATACAGTAGGATCTTACAGTGTATCCGTTCTAAATGTAGTAGTTTGCATCGGCTAACCCCAAACTCCCCGTCCTTCCCGCTCCTTTCCCCTCCCCCTTGTCGACCGCAAGTCTAGAACTCAGCTCTTAGTGCGTTGTGCCACTCCGTCATTCCCAAGTCTCTCCAGGCGATTTTGTAGTTTTCTGACATTTGTCCTTGTGATTCATGCTTATCATCCAGAGGGCAAGGATGCCGGGCCCACTCTCCTCTCCCAGACTCTCACTGCCGCCTCCTCACATCCATCTCAGCTCCGCCCATCTGGCTCTTGGCTTTCTGACTGCTCACCTGTCCCCTCGGCTGTGTCCCGAGACCCTCTCTTCCCTTGTCAATACACTCCGCCATGCTCTGCACACCCAAACAGCTTTCTCCTGTTCCTTCATCTTGCACAGTTCCTTAACGACGCCACGAACTTCTTGCTTTCCGAGGTATCGTCCCAGGTGACGCCCTCTCGCATACCCTCCACTTCACTTTAGTCACCAGTTCCTGTCCATTCTAAGTTTAAAAATGTCTCTCAAGTCTGAAATGATCGTAGCCTCTAGGCTGTTAAAGTAAGTCCTCGCAGGGAGCTTTGAATGTAGTCTGTACTCCAAAACATTTGCAGAGTGCAGCACATTAGGTTTAATCTTTTGCAAACATCTGTACCATTTTTCTTGCCTTCTTCCTGCTTGTTTATATTCTTCCAGGCTTCAATCCTGTATTTGGATGAAGATATTTAAGTTTTTTTTTCCTATTTGGGCTGTCTTTTGAAAGATTAATTGTTGTAACCTTAAGGTAGGCTTTTTATGGGATATATAGCAAACTTTAGCAATTTTAATATATAGAGCAGCCATTTCCAACCTTGACTTTATTTTGATCATGTAATTACAGAGATCAATGGGAGAGGAAAAAGTAAAGTGGCCCATTTGGTGTTGCACATGGCTCAAAGTCATTTTTACATTGCAGTCAAACAGAAATCTGCGTGTGCCCTGGGAGTGTGACGTGTTTGATGTTGTTATCTAATGTGATTTATTTATTTATTTAGAATGATTTTAACTTATTCCACTATATTTAGTTCACAGTGCTCTGTCAATTTTCTACTGTACAGCAAAGTGACCCAGTCACACATACATATATACATTCTTTTTCTCACATTATCCTCCACCATGCTCCATCCTAAGTGACTAGATATAGTTCCCAGTGCTATACAGCAGGATCTCATTGCTTATCCATTCCAAAGGCAAGAGCTTGCATCTATTAACCCCAGATTCCCAGTCCATCCCACTCCCTCCCTCTCCCCGTTGGAAACCATAGTCTGTTTTCCAAGTCCATGATTTTCTTTTCTGTGGAAAGGTTTGTTTGTGCTGGATATTAGATTCCACTTATAAGTGATATCATATGGTATTTGTCTTTGTCTTTCTGGCTCATTTCACTCAGGATGAGAGTCTCTAGTTCCATCCATGTTGCTGCAAATGGCATTATTTTGTTCTTTTTTATGCCTGAGTAGTATTCCATTGTGTATATAGACCACATCTTCCGAATCCAATCATCTGTCAATGGACATTTAGGTTGTTTCCATGTCCTGGCTATTGTGAATAGTGCTGCAATGAAACATGCGGGTGCATGTGCCTTCTTCAAGGAAAGTTTTGTCTGGATATATGCCCAAGAGTGGGATTGCTGGGTCACATGGTAGTTTTATATTTAGTTTTCTGAGGTACCTCCATACTGTTTCCCATAGTGGTTTTACCAATTTACATTCCTAATGTGTGTAATTTAACTCCCAGTGTTTAAGTTTCTTCATCTGAAAGTTGGGTATCTTAATGTTACCCAGATCAGTGGTACTCGGATCATAGGAATGGACATTCACTCATAATTAATGCAAAATTCTTAGCATGGGGCACTGGTCAAAGTAAGCCCTCAATAGTTAGGACATATTACTATCAATCCAGAGGAGAGAACTAAAAAAACGGACAGTTACAGGCTTCATTTGACCACATATGTATTTAGTTAGGCTTTCACAGTGTTTTTTATATTTTTAAATGAGTGAGTTTCCAACCTTTAAAAATTTGGGAGATATATAAAATTCATGTTTGGCACTTCTTTTGAAAAACTGGAAGACCTGGTAACAATGCTTAGCAGTGGTCAAAACCTGTCCAGTTTGTCCTAGTTGCTATTATCCTCTACTATATTTTATGATGATACCAAGGTGTATCATTCTTTCATGACAGCCAATTTCCACCTTCTGGACTAGAAAGTTTTTGCAGGCCTGTCTTATTTTAGAGATTTAAACATTAGTTTGGGCAGTGTTAACTTTTGTGAATGGCAGTGTTTTCACTTCAAAGTGAGGTGATGAGTCCCACTTCTGATGGCTTTTCTGATGTAGTTTAACAAGTTTCAAAACTGCTGATACTCATTAAACAGCTACTATGTGAGAAACAGCTACTAAGCTCCTCCTTGGAAAAACCTAATTCTTACCTTCAAGGAGCTCACTGTCTTGGAGGAGGGAAAAGGCAAACACACATATAACCACACATCAAGGAAAAACGTGGTGGGTTATTTCTTTTCTTTTTTGTTTTTTTGGTCTTTTTTTTTTTTAATTGTTGTTGTTGTTGTTGTTGTTGCTATTTCTTGGGCCGCTCCCGCGGCATATGGAGGTTCCCAAGCTAGGGGTTGAATCGGAGCTGTAGCCACCGCCCTACGCCAGAGCCACAGCAACGCGGGATCCAAGCCGCGTCTGCAACCTACACCACAGCTCACGGCAACGCCGGATCGTCAACCCACTGAGCAGGGGCAGGGACCGAACCCGCAACCTCATGGTTCCCAGTCAGACTCAACCACTGCGCCACGACGGGAACTCCGTGGTGGGTTATTTCAATGGGAGAGTTACAGCGGGCTCTGGGGCCCCAGGAAAAAAAGAGGTTAATTGAGGAGTTCCCATCATGGCTCAATGGTAATGACCCCAACTAGTATCCATGAGGATGTGGGTTCAATTCCTGGCCTCACTCATGGATTGAGGATCTGGCATTGCTGTGGGTTGTGGTGTAGCCTGGCAGCTACAGCTCCGATTAGACACCTAGCTTGGAAACTTCCATATGGCACAGGTGCAGCCCTAAAAAAAAAAAAAAAGGAGAGAGAGAGAGATTTATTTAATAGGCTCTAGGGGAGAATAGCGCAGGCCTCACAGAGCGGTTTATTGTCAGCAAATGCATTCATGGACACCAGGTAGAAGAATCGGTGGTATGTGCTGGGCACACAGTGCCTTCCTTTGAGTGACCTGGAGTCTGATGGGGGAGGTGTCTATAAGTGAGACCAGCAAAGTTTGACAGAGAGAGACCATGAGAGGAATATATGGCAGATAATTTGGTGCTGTGATCAGTTCGACCTGAGGTTAGGGAGGCAGGAATTCAGTCTTTGGGAGCTTCAAGAAGGAAATAGCCTTTGGAGTTTAATGGTGAGTAGGTGCTCAGGTAATAAAGATGAGCTAAGAGGGAGTTTCAGGTAGGTTAAACCAAAGAAAGTAAGAAATGTTATTTGCATTTTACGAAAGGGGTAATTTCATAGCCGTAAATGGAAAGGGCGCACATCAGGTGTAAAGAACAGCAGCGACCAAGGCTTGTGCTTTAGGACACGTTCAAAACTGATCAGTAGTTGTCTCTGACCTCATGACAGGGCGTACTGAGAGCACACGGTGGAATGAAGGGGGTTCCAGACTGTGGAAGGCCATGACAGCCAAGGTAAGGAGTTTGACTTTAGGGGTGGGGAGTGCCAGAACTTTCTCTAGCATGGACAGACAGCGCCAAAGCTCAGCTGTGAGGTGAGCATTCTGGTGACATGTTTGAGGACTTGGTTGCTGTGGGAGGAAACCTCTGCAGGGGTGGGGGAATTTGACCGACCTTGAGACTGATGAGTCTCTTGATGATTATTGAAGACTTTGGTGGGCATTCCTAAGATGTAGCCATAAACTTATCTTCTGCTTTAGAAGGAAAGTACTATGAAAACATAGAGGAAAACTACGCAAATAAATGTGCAGGATGCTCTACGGTTTCATTTTTTGAGGGACCACTGTTGCTAATGAACTTTGCTTGGGGTGAGGAGGTGGACTGGGAGCAAGGGAGAAACTGGTGTGAGGAATATCACTGCTGTTGCAGTAACTGCCTGATCACTGAAAAGCTTTGCTGAATTTCTTCCCCGTGCCAGCTCCCCTTCCGGCAACCTATATCTGCCAAAAGGGGAAGCTATTGTGGAGGAAAATTTAATGAAAATATGAGCTAGGCATTGGTTCACACTAAGCAGTACTGGACATTCGACAGGTTCTAACTTGTTTAATCCTCATACCAACACTATGTGGTAGATTTAAAAAAATTTTTTTACAGTTGAATTAGCCAACAGGTCAGTGACTCATACAAGGTCACTTAATGAGTAAGTGGCAGAACCAAGATCTAAACCCAGGAATATCCAGATTCAAAACCCATTCTTCCTCCAACAAATGCATCATACTGCTTTGCATTTTTGTTTATCTTAAGAAATGCTTTTCTTCTCTTAGGAAATACGATTGTTAATATGTACCTTCTAAGTTGACTTTGTATATTCCAAATCTGGGCAGTAAGGAAAGGAGCAAATTAAAGAAATCCACACCAACAAAAACGCCCTTTCATGCTTTCGTTCATGCAAGTTTAAGTTTTATACACTGAAAATCTTGCTGCCACAAAATTATGCCAGCCATGAATGTAAGTGACACTTTTTCCCTTTTCTTGTCTGGTTGCCAGAGTTGATCTCAGCTAAGATTAGAAAATATTTTGGTACATCACCACTCATGGGAACATAAAAAAATAAACTGAGAAACTTATGCACTACTGTGAATTCTTTATGACTGGGTTGTCAATTGCTTCCTTCAGGCAATGAGCCAATATTTATTAACTACCCACAATGGGCAGAGTGTTTTTTGCAAGGCTTTGTGGAAAGTTTAAAGAAATAGCTGTCGACGTGATTTCCATCCCAAGAGGGTTACGGTATAATGAAGAAGAGGAACAAAATATGTAAAAATAAAGGAGAATAAAAGTTTGTGTATAAGTAACAGGAGATCATGCATGCATCACTATAATGTGATTAATAAGTGACATAAAATAGAAAAACTTCAATTCAAACCAGTTTTGGCATGCAGTCTTTGACATTTCTGGTAGAACTTATAAAATTTATTTTTTTCAGAATCTCTCAAATTTAAACCCAAAGAGATAACTAGAAGGCTAGAAGGTACAAGTGAACCACAGTACACAGAATCATCAGAACAAATATTTATATTATGATAAAAGTTGCTCATATTAACTCCTCATTAGAAGGTTCATTATTTTGAATTTAGCAGTAAAGTAAGGCATTACGCTGCTGTTATGCATCAGTGAAAAATACATTAAAGTGGCAGCTATTCTGTCTTTTGCAGTTTGAAAATACCTGTGAATAATGACTGATTAAGAATTAATAATCACATTTAAATTCGATGAATCTATAGCAGTGATGGTATGTGGTTCACAATAGTCACGAAAGGCAGCAACTTTGGAGTTAGGGTTTCGGATTCTGCAGGTCTTTAGTATTACAGTTCCACGCAATGTATTGTGAGAAAGGCAACACTTTATACTCCTTTAGGAAAAGGGTGATACAGTGGCTGAAGTGCTAGATGAAAACAGAGCGAATTATGGATGCATTTCTGGCTTAGAAAATTATTCAACTTTTACCTTGAAGAAATTGTATATTTTCAAGCCTCAATTTCTTCATTTGCCCTTTCATTCCTTCAACAATTTGTGATGTGGGCCTACAATGTGACAGGCATGGTTATAAAGTGATGACATCAGAACCAGCCTTTGTCCTATGAGACTTTACATAATAAGGAAGAAAGAAGTAGACAAAAATAAAAAATATAATTTCGGGTTGTAAAAGATTTGAGGAGGAAATTAACAGGACGCTATGCTAATGGCAAGCCATTTTAGATTTGCTGGTTGGAAAGATCTCTCTGGGATGTGACAGTGAGCAGAGACTTGAAGGTTGAGTAGGAGATGGCCAATTTCAAGAGAAGAAAGAGGGAATCCTGTACCAGGAAAGGGAATCCTATTTGCAGAGGTTCTGGTGAGAAAGGATGTGGCCTGTTTGAGGAACTTAGCGGAAGCTGACGGGGTTGTAGCTTAAGAAACAAGAGAATAGTGGTCATTGTCTGGGCTGAGGTTTGAGCACTTTAGCTCAGTTCAGGGCCTCTCAAATCCCGGTCATGTTCAGGGCATTGGATTTTATTATAAGTGACATGGGAACCCGCTGGGCTTCAGATGAGGAAGGACGCGAGCCTCCAGGCTGCTTTGTGGGGATGGATGGAAAGGAGACAAGAGGAGACAGGGAGACTTATTAAGATGCGTAATGCATTGTCCAGTTGATAGTGATGGTAGTGGACGGTCCTTTAGGGTCGGCAAGGTAAATGGAGAGAAGGGGAGGACCCAGGATGCAGTATAAGGGCAGAGTGGACAAAACTCACTGATACATTGAATGTAGGGATGAAGAGAAAAGAGATGCCAGAAACGATTCCCGGGTCTCTGGTTTAAGTGACTGGGGGCCACAGTGCCGTTATTAAGGTGGGAAGGCTGGGCGTGATGATGACCCTCGTTCCTCTGTGTTGCTTTGAGACTGTGTCTGGAAAGGTCCGTATGTTTTCTGGGGCGGGTTGGTACATAAACAAGAGCTGTTTATGGAAATTCGATTCTGGCTTAGCATAATTTAATATGTATCAAGGGCGTTGCTATTGATACTTATAAAGGTAAAGGCAAACTTCTTTAAACATTCAGATAATGGATTTCTTTTTTATTTTAATACTAAGTAACATCTTGGAAAAATTTGAATATTAAAACAAATTATGAGGGAAACTGAATTTAAAGAAAACCCTTTAATTGATATGTAGAAGACACTGGAGGAATGTGATACGTAGGTTGCAATTTTATACAAATTCCTTGCAGGTAGAATGTCAGGATGGGTTGTTAGAGAAATTTTGTGGAAGAGTAAAGAGTTGATTATTCTGAGTCAGCAAGGACTTGGTCATACACGGAATTCTAAGAACGTGAGTTTATCTTAAAATTCATATAGCGTCTCAAAGGACCCCAAACAGCCAAAACAATCTTGAGAAAGAACAAAATTGGAGGTCTCACAATTTCTGGTCTCGAAACTTACTACATAGCTAGGGTAAAAATAGTGTTACTAGCATGGCGTAGATATGTAGGTCACCGGACTACAGCAGTGAGGCAGAAATAAGCCGTGGCATATACAGTTAAATAATTTTTAACAAGGGTGCCAAGACCATTCAATGGAGAAAGGACAGTCTCTTCAACAAATGGTGTTGGGAAAATGGATATCTACATGCAAAAGGATGAAGTTGTACCCTACAGCATTATCACATAAACATAGCTCAAAGTGGTTCAAAGGCCCAAAGACCCAACACTCTAAAACGCTTAGTAGAAGGCACAGAGGAAAAGTTTCCTGATATGGGATTTGGCAATAATTTCTTGGCTATGACACCAAAAAGCACAGGCAACAAAAGAAAAAAGATAAATTGGACTTCATCAAAATTAAAGGCTTTTGCACATCAAAGGACTGTATTGACAGAGTGAAAATGCAAGCCACAGAATGGGAGAAAATATTTGCAAATCATATATCTGAGAAGGCATTAATATCCAGAATATATGAAAAACCATTACACATCAACAACAAGAACCAAACAGCCCAGTTAAGAAATAGACACATGACTTGAATAGGCCTTTCTCCGAATAAGATGCACAAATAACCTGTACTCACAGGCAGATGTTCATCATCACTGACAATTAGACAAATGCACATTAAAATCACAGTAAGAGTCCACTTTACACCCATTAGGATGGTCATTATCAAAAATCCAGCAAATAACAGGTGTTGGTGGGGATATGGAGAAATTGGATCCCTTGTGGCTTGCTGTTGGAGAGGTGAAATGCCGCAGCCGCTGTTGAAAACAGTGCGGTAGTTCCTCGAAAAATTAAAAACAGAATTACCATATGCTCCAACAGTACCATTTCTTGGTATTTACCCCAGAGAACTGAAAGCAGGGACTTAGATATTCGTACACCCATGTTCCTAGCAGCACTGTTTACAAAAGCCAAAAGGCGGGAACAATCCAAGTGTCCATTGACAGATGAGTCGTTTTTTAAAGAACGTGGCACATCCATACAGCGGAATGCTGCTCAGCCTTACAAAGGAAGCAGATCTTAACACCCTTTCAAGGTTCACAAATGAGCCTTGACGACACTACGCTAAGGGCAGTAAGTCCGCCACAAAAGGGCACATATTGCATGATTCTACTCACATGAAGTACCTCCGGCAGTCACGTTGTCAGAGACGGAAGATGAAATGTTGGTTGACAGGGACTGGGAGGGCAGGAGAATAGGGAGTTAGGGTTTAATGGGTATGAAGTTTCAGTTGAAGAAGATGAAAAAAACTCTGGAGATGGATAGCGGTGATGGTGGCAGAGGATGTGAATGCACTTAATGCCGTGGAACTGTCCACTTGCAAATGGCCAAAAGCTCCCATTGTGGCTCAGCAGATTAAGAAGCCAACGCAGTCTCTGTGAGGAAGCAGGTTTGATCTCTGGCCTCATTCAGTGGGTTAAGGATCCGGCATTGCCTCAAGCTGTGGCTTCCCTAGTCTAGAAACTTCCATATGCCACAGGTGTAGCAGTGAAAAGAAAAAATATAATGGCTAAAATGGTAAATATTATGTTATGTATGTTTTCACACAGTAAAAATAAAAAAAAGAGGAGTTCCCGTCATGGCTCAGTGGTTAATGAATCCAACTAGGAACCATGAGGTTGTGGGTTTGATCCCCAGCCTCACTCAGTGGGTTAAGGATTGCATTGCCCAGAGGTTGCAGACACGGCTCAGATTTGGCGTTGCTGTGGCTCTGGCGTAGGCCAGCAGCTACAGCTCCGATTAGACCCCTAGCCTGGGAACCTCCATATGCCTCAGGAGCAGCCCTAGAAAAGGTTTAAAAAAAAAAAAAAGCGAAAGAAAAAAGAAAAACAGGCATGGATGGGCTGGATTTGGGCCATAGGCCAGGTCTGTGGCCTCCTGATCTATGTGAACTGAATTCACTATCTGTGTGTCTGTGTGCAAATTAGTCAATTGCAGTTGTGGTTTTCTTTTAGGAAGAGCACCTGCCTTATAGTTTATGGTAAGATTAAATAAGACGATGCATTTTTTTTACCAAATTCCCTGATGATCAGAATTCCAAGGAGTGCTTACTAAAGATATGAGGTTTCCAGCTCCAGCCTGGACCCAGTGTATCAGAATCTCCAAGGGTAAGAGTCTGAGAAGCTAAACAAACATGAGGAAAACTGGGAAAGTACTGCAAAAATTCATATTAAAATATGTAGTATGCTCCCTTGCCATAGTAAGTGATCAGTAAATAAATGTAGTTTGTTTTTTTTTTCTTTAAATCCCTAACACCTTCAACCCAATTTCCACATTGGAGCCTTTTGCTATTATACCACTTCCTTTTCTTATATTTCTTTTCTTTCTTTCTTTTTTTTTTTTTTTGGAGTAAAGATGTAGATTTTATTTTATTTATTTATTTATTTATTTTTAATTTTATTTTCCCACTGTACAGCAAGGGGATCAAGTTATCCTTACATGTATACATTACAATTACATTTTTCTCCCCACCCTTTGTTCTGTTGCAACATGAGTATCTAGACAAAGTTCTCAATGCTATTCAGCAGGATCTCCTTGTAAATCTATTCTAAGTTGTGTCTGATAAGCCCAAGCTCCCGATGCCTCCCACTCCCTCCCCCTCCCATCAGGCAACCACAAGTCTCTTCTCCAAGTCCATGATTTTCTTTTCTGAGGAGATGTTCATTTGTGCTGGATATTAGATTCCAGTTACAAGTGATATCACATGGTATTTGTCTTTGTCTTTCTGGCTCATTTCACTCAGTATGAGATTCTCTAGTTCCATCCATGTTGCTGCAAATGGCATTATGTCATTCTTTTTATGGCTGAGTAGTATTCCATTGTGTATATAGACCACATCTTCCGAATCCAATCATCTGTCAATGGACGTTTAGGTTGTTTCCATGTCCTGGCTATTGTGAATAGTGCTGCAATGAAACATGCGGGTGCATGTGTCTCTTTTAAGTGGAGTTTTGTCCGGATGTATGCCCAAGAGTGGGACTGTGGGGTCATATGGAAGTTCTATATATAGATTTCTAAGGTATCTCCAAACTACTCTCCATAGTGGCTGTACCAGTTTACATTCCCACCAACAGTGCAGGAGGGTTCCCTTTTCTCCACACTCCCTCCAGCACTTGTTATTTGTGGACTTTTTAATGATGGCCATTCTGACTGGTGTGAGGTGGTATCTCATGGTAGTTTTGATTTGCATTTCTCTTATAATCAGCGATGTTGAGCATTTTTTCATGTGTTTGCTGGCCATCTGTATATCTTCGTTGGAGAACAGTCTATTCAGGTCTTTTGCCCATTTTTCCATTGATTGATTGGTTTTTTTGCTGTTGGGTTGTATAAGTTGTTTATATATTCTAGAGATTAAGCCCTTGTCGGTTGCATCATTTTCTCAGGTCAGTCTCCCAAAGCAATAGAAATTAGAGCAAAAATAAACCCATGGGACCTAATCAAACTGAAAAGGAAACCAAAAAGAAAACAAAAAGACAACTTTCAGAATGGGAGAAAATACTTTTCTTGTATTTCTAAAGTCTGGGGTTCACTTTGAATTTTCATGAAGGATTAGAAAGTAGATTCTGCAAACTGTTGGACAATGAGCCTGATGCCCCAGGAAAAACTCTATAGGACACATTATTGAAGGTGTCATTTATAAAGAATAAGAAAACTTGCCTCCCTTGGCACAGTGGGTTGCTGCAGCTGTGGCACAGGTTGCAACTGCAGTGTGGGTTCGCTCCCTGGCCCAGGAACTTCCAATATGCTGTGGATGCAGCGAAAAAAACCAAACCAAAACAAAAAAGAAGAAAAACAACAAAACAGCCCTAAAAAGCAAAAACAAAAACAAAAACAAAAAAAGAAAACTTGCATCCCTGTATCAACAGTTGCAAACTGGGATGCCTGCTGATTCCAGCCTGCGACTTCCAGGCCCTGTCAGATGGTGGAGAGCGAACAGAGTTCCTGGCTTTTTGGAAGGAAGCCTTGTATGTCCACTGTATGCAGTACATTGTATATATTCCACTCAGCTCCTGCCCTTTATTGCTGTGTATAGCTTTCCAAGGGAAGATATGAACTTTTAAAATGTCATTAGCACATTTTGATTATTTTTTTTTAGCCTATTGGGCTCCAGGTTCCCACCATGAACCAATTCTTTCAATGACGGTTCTGATCCCATCACTCTGTCTGAGTCTTAGGGGTATATGACCAATAAAAGAGAAGTCCTTGCTTCCAGGAAACTGGAGATCAGGCCCAGCTCTGACGGAGAGGAATCCGAGCTGGAGTGATGAGAGTGGTGACTGAGTGCAGTGGCAGCATTACGGAAAGACTCTTCCTTTGTTGGAAGGTGAGGCTGCCCTGTTTGACATGGTCTTCTTGGTGGAGAGATGACCTAATACTTACCCAGCCCCGTTTGATGTCCCTGGACAGGGACTTTGGCAATAATCCAATGCAAGCACATTGTGGTCTGGGGGGGCTCACTAATATTTCATCCCCTGGGGGGGGGACGTGCCTCAATTGTGAGCCACATGGGGGCCAGCTGAGGTAGGGTCTGGAAGGAGATGGCTAGTTAGTGCAACTTTCTTCATTATTCGCAGTACTTAGAGTTAGGATTCCTAACTGTCTTTCAATTCCCACAGCTGATGGCTCAATTCACCCATACCTACGGCTGAGTTAAAGAACTTCAAGTGGCCTGTGCTTAATTCTTCTGGCCAGTTTAGAAAGCATTTTGCAACAACTGGAAGTGAGCAGATTTCACAAATCAGTGAATGAGGTGGCTTGTTCCCCCACCTCTTCTCTCCCTGCCTTCCTTTCTCCCTCCTCCCTTCTCTCTCTCTTTCCCTCTCTTTTCCTCCTTTCCTTCCTCCCTCCCTCCCTTCCTTCTTTCCTTTCTTTCTTTTTTGACAGTTACTTGTCCGAATGACCAGAATAACTCATTGGTGACAGAGTGCTGACTTTTAGGTAGTCATTCTTAAGGTCCCCCTCTTTTTGAAGAAGGGTAGAAATACAAGTTGTGCAATAGGACAAGCAGCCTTTTTCTCGGAGACTTGGATGGAAAAAAAATCAAATTTGTGGATAAACCTTGACAGTATAACTAACATATTAGACAATGTGTTTGAGAACAAGATTTCTATGGATGAATCCTGGGCATAACAGGAATTACTCCAGTCACATTGGGAACGTGCCGCCTCATGAATGGCCAGTGTGGTTGCTATACCAGGAATACCCTTGGTCACTTCCCGTCTGTGGTTTCCTTGGCTACCTTCCTCTTGTTCTTTGAGATTCAGGTTGAGAGGTGCTGTTACTTGTGAAAGGACACACATGCCCATATGTTCACTGCAGCACTATTCACAATAGCCAAGTCATGGAAACAACCTAAATGTCCATTGACAGATGAATGGATTCAGAAGATGTAGTATATATACACAATGGAATACTACTCAGCCATAAAAAGAACATAATCATGCCATTTGCAGCAACATGGATGGAACTAGAGACTCTCATACTAAGTGAAGTAAGTAGAAAGAGAAAGACAAATACCATATGATATCACTTATATCTGGAATCTAATATCCAGCACAAATGAACCTTTCCACAGAAAAGAAACTCATGGACTTGGGAAACAGACTTGTGGTTTCCAAGGAGGAGGGAGAGGGAGCGGGATGGACTGTGAATCTGGGGTTAATAGATGCAAGCTCTTGCCTTTGGAATGGATAAGCAATGAGATCCTGCTGTATAGCACTGGGAACTATATCTAGTCACTTAGGATGGAGCATGGTGGAGGATAATGTGAGAAAAAGAATGTATATATGTATGTGTGACTGGGTCACTTTGCTGTACAGTGGAAAATTGACAGAACACTGTAAACCAACCTTAATGGAAACAATAAAAAATCATTAAGAAATCATAAAAAAGTGAACCATTTCTCAACCTTGTCCCCCACTGAGGGTTCTTTGTTAATCTGCAGTAACACTCTTTTTTTTTTTTTTTAAACTACTTCTTTTTTTTTTTTTTTTTTTTTTTTTTTTGCTATTTCTTGGGCCGCTCCCGCGGCATATGGAGGTTCCCGGGCTAGGGGTCGAATCGGAGCTGTAGCCACCGCCCTACGCCAGAGCCACAGCAACGCGGGATCCGAGCCACGTCTGCAACCTACACCACAGCTCACGGCAACACTGGATCCTTAACCCACTGAGCAAGGGCAGGGACCGAACCCGCAACCTCATGGTTCCTAGTCGGATTCGTTAACCACTGCGCCACGACGGGAACTCCTGCAGTAACACTCTTATGCCTACTTATTTTATAACTCTTACCAAACTTTAAGAAAATGAGGTTGTTTTGCTTTTCTTTGCACCCCATCCTCCTCAACTCGGAGCTTTTTGATGTCAGAGACTGCTCATTTCTACTACCTTAGCGCTAATAAAAATGCTGGACAAAATAGGTATTAAATCTCTTTGTTGACTGTGTGAAATGATTTATACCTTGGTAAAAAACATAATAAAGTACAGGCAATGCCCAATTGCATGGAAAAGGGAAATTTGGCTTAGAAATAGCATGTAAAATGTCACTTTGTAAGTGGTGACTCTGTGAAGGAAACTCATGCAAACTTGTCTGCGTTAGTAAGAAGCACAGTGCTTAGAATCGTGGGGAGAAAAAGCTTCCTCTGTTCCGGGCAGAACCCACCTGCAGTCTGTTATCATCTCTGGTCACCGTGCCTTGAAAGAGACATGGGCCAATGGGAGTGTGTTCGGTAGGTTGGAGAAAAACATGACTTGCGCCGTTTGATAACTGACTTCAAGTATTTGAGTAATATTGCGAGAAGAGGGAACCAACTTGCATTTTACAGGTCAAGCGAAAGGCCGGGACCAGTGGATGCATTTTGCAGGAAAGTGGACCGTGGCTGCTAAGGTTGGAGGTCATGACCTCGCTGTGGTACCGCTCTTGCCACTTGTCCAGCCTGCAAGAGCTCAGCCACGGGGTGACTAGTTGCAGTGAACAGGGGATTTAATGATGCATTTGGGATTGATAGTTCTATTGTAAGTCTATGGGTAGTCATACTACTTTTAGATTTAGATTTTGCATTTGTAGGTTGATATTTTATACAACATCTTATCAAAGTGGGAAAGAACTGGGATGATTTTTTAAATGTTGGTGGGATTGTGACTGAGTTTTTCCTGTGCTCAAGGGGCAGAAGAAGAGTAAAGCAAAGTTCCGTGGTGATAGCAACAAGAAATTAGTTACACCCGTGTTATGACTGGAAATTAAACACAAAGTCCAGTATTTAAGTTCCTAAATTCATTCTAAATAGCTGCTGTTTTGTACAGTGGGGGACATTTCTCTGTGACAGAGGCTGCTCTGATTTCGTGCTGGAAAAGGCGCTGCCGGCTGCACCTTGAACATGGGGCTTCGGCGGGTTCTTTGACGTCACTGAACCCGTGTCTTCATTTGTAAAATAGGGACTGTGATAAATGCCTACCCCAGGAGTATCCTAGAAGTCCTGTAACATTTTCTTTGCTTAAATGCCTACTACTAGGGCTATGGCTCAGTAAATATTTATTGAATCTGAATCACAGGATTTTTTTTTTTTTAAATAGCACATATTGTATATCTATGGGTAATAAAATCATAGTGTTTTTAGGTTTAAACTTTGCATTTTTGACATTTTATACATCTTATGAGAATTCTTTTTGGGGGGGATTGGTTGCACCCTTGGCATATGGAAGTTCCCAGGCCAGGGATCTAATCCAAGTCACAGCTGCAACCTGTGCCACAGCTGTGGGAGCACTGGATCCTTAATCCACTGTGATAGGCCAGGCATCAAATCTGAACTGCTGCAGAGACAACACCAGATCCTTAACTAGCTGTGACACAGCAGGAACTCCGGAGAGTTCTTAGATGCACTTTCTTTTTGTAAATTTTTTATTCTGAAGTGTTTTGATTCATGCATAGTTGTAAGATATGTTACAGAGAGATGCCAAACACTTTTGACCCAGTTTCTCCTAGTGGTAATACGTATACTTACATAACTGTAGTGCAGTGTCACAGCTGGGAGATTGCCGTTGATAAAATGAATCAATGTTATTTACAATTTACTGCCAGCTTTACATGCAGTCATTCGCATGCGTGTGTACTGTTTAGTCCTGTGCAATTTTGTTGTATGTGTAGATTCACATGAAAACGTCACACCAAGGACCGGAGCAGCTCCAGCTCAAGGATCCTGACCCGTTTGTAGCTGTGTACTTACTCCTTCCTTCAGCATCTGGTCGCCACTCGTTGGTCCTCCACCTCTATACTTCCGTCGTTCCAAGAGTGTTGCATAAATGGAGCCACAGAGGATGTGATCTTTTGACATTGACCGTCTTTCACTCACACAAGTCCCTTGAGAATCATCCATGTTGTGGCATCCGTCAGAAATTCATTCTTTTTTATCGCCCTGCAGTATTTAATGGTTTGGACGTACCATCGTTTGTTTACCTTTTCACTTGTATGAAGGATATTTAGGTTGTTTGCGGGTGTTGGCTATTGAGAATAAAGCTTCTGTGAATATTCATGAAGAGATTTGTCTGTGTGTGAATCTAAGTTTTTATTTGCACTTTAATTAGTTTGAGGTACTTAGTATTTTTGGCTAATAAAGAAAGAAAATATACAAATTAGCGGTGACTAGAGATTCTGTCTTTGTTGGAGGTATTCCGCTTGGTCAAAATAGGAATATTTTTGACATTTATGTCAGTGGAATAATTAAATAATACAGCTGACACACAGGACCTTGTATATTGGCTGCATATATATCTAATGTATTAACATTATGCAGCTCTACCAGCTGCTGGATAGAGTGCACGACTCTACTTGTGCAGGAAAGACGTCTATATGCCAATAAAGCCCATGTGCTTACAGACTATCTCCCAAGTAACACCCTCTTCCCATTACAATATGGGCGAGAATTTAATGCATTACGGCAAAGAAGTACAAACCTTTGCACAATTTCCTCTGTGTACCCCCCTCTCTAATTCAGAATGCACAGAAGTGTCCAATAATTGAAATCCTTGGCACCCGCCCAGACTACATCAATTCTTACTCATCTAGTACCACTAAATGAGAAACTCTTTGCATGGGTGGTCATTAGTAAAGTTGTAGCCCTGAAACAATTGTTAAATGCTATTAGCAAGTCACAGAGTGCTTACTATGCTTACTACATAGCTTACTATATACCAGTCGCTGCTCTGTGCCAACACTGCTTATGTGTGGGAACTAATCTCCACTAGAACCCTACGGGTGTGCACCATCAATATGCTCATAGCTTGGAACCTGGAGGCACCAATGGTGATTACGTAACTTTCCAAGGTCCCACAGCTGGTCATTGGCAAACCTGAGATAAGCTGAGTCTTGTTCCAGAGTCTCTCCCTTAACTGCTACAGTCTTTGCAAGATTAGAGTCAATAGATCCAAATAAACCAACACACCAAAATATGATATTTTAATTAAAATTGGGGTTCTGGATTCTTCATTTGTCAGAATGGAATAAGAACTTACTACTTCCCTTCAACTAAACTAGATTTTTACAGAACTATAATGTGGTGTGCATTCCCAGCAAAGCCTTAATGCTGCTCCCCCCAGAATTAGATGCATCAGGGCAGGTTCATGCAGTCTGTTTGGAAGAAGTTCTGAGAAAACTCTTGAGAGCAAGAATTAAACTTGGGCATTAGAAGTCAGGGCCAATTTTGAGTATAACATGCTGTCTGCTATTGAGATTTGCTTTTCAGCATGATAGTCATGAATTAATCTCTAGGAGACTGAGGGCTGAAGATAAAAACAGAAAAATCCGTTATTGCTAAAAACTTAGTCATGCATTAAGTGCAGTAAGCCCCTTTGCATTGGTGGCAATTAAAAAAGAGCATGGGAGTTCCCATCGTGGCGCAGCAGAAACGAATCTGACTAGGAACCATGAGGTTGCGGGTTTGATCCCTGGCCTCTCTCAGTGGGTTATGGATCTGGCATTGCCGTGAGCTATGGTGTAGGTAGCAGACATGGCTCAGATCTGGCGTTGCTGTGGCTCTGGCATAGGCCGGCGGCTACAGCTCCAATTAGATCCCTGGCCTGGGAACCTCCACATGCCGCGGTTGCGGCCCTGAAAAGACAAAAGACAAAAAAATAGAAATAAAAAAGAACATGGGAGTTCCTGTCGTGGCGCAGTGGTTAACGAATCCAACTAGGAACCATGAGGTTGCGGGTTCGGTCCCTGCCCTTGCTCAGTGGGTTAACGATCTGGCATTGCCGTGAGCTGTGGTGTAGGTTGCAGACGCGGCTCAGATCCCACGTTGCTGTGGCTCTGGTGTAGGCCGATGGCTACAGCTCCGATTTGACCCCTAGCCTGGGAACCTCCATATGCCGTGAGAGCGGCCCAAGAAATAGCAACAACAACAACAACAACAACAACAAAAGACAAAAAAAAAGAACATGGTTAAAAGTTTGGAGCGATGCATAGGTGGGTGAGGGATCTAGAACCTTGGTGCGTTTAGGGCACTGACATCTAATGATGTCTGGTTGCAGCAAAGCACTGCCCTCAGCGCCGTGAGGACACTCAGGACCTTTCACAGCAGCATCTGGCAAAATCCAGTGTCTGTGTCTGGCTCTGATGTCTGGGATCAATGGATTCATCCATGTGACAGGAGGCAGTGCTTTGTGTCATTAGGGTACAGTGACCTTGGTGCAAAAAAATTAGCACCATGGACAGCAGATGCTGGCCCCGTGCTGGAGCACCACCCTCCCCAGGCTCCACTCCGCAGGGGCTTCAGCACTAGATACTCCGAGATGTGCCGAAGAAGTGCGGGGTGTGGGGGTGAGTGCCGGGTGGAAGCGAAGAGAATGTGTTCTTCTCAGAAAAATTGGGATGGGGAAGGGGAACCTTTATTTTTTCCTGTGGCATTTCTTTTTTTTTTCTCTATTTTTATTTTTAAGTTTTATTGGGGTATAGTGGACTCACAATGTTGAATTAGTTTTAGGTATATGGCAAAATGAATCAAATCTCTCTATATATCTCTCCATTCTTTTTCCCCATGTAGGTTATTAGTAACTACTGAGTACATTTTCCTGTGCTACACAGAGTTCTCATTAATTTTTATTTTATACAGTAGTATGTATATGTTATGCCCACCCCCCTAATTTCTCCCTCTGTCCAATGGTTTCACCCATGGTAACCATAATATTTGTTTTGAAATCTGGGAGCTTGTTTCTGTTTTATAAATAAGTTCTTTGGTATCATTGTTATCAGATTCCACATGTAGGTGGTGCCATATGATATTTGCCTTTCTCTGGTTGACTTGCATCACTGAGCGTGAGAACTGGGTCCCCTGGGAGCACTTTTAGAGGCAGGCTCTCAGAGAAGGTAGCGCTATGGCGAAAGAGATGCCATTCGTCACTATTAACATTGTTAGTGTTAACGTGCCTGGCACACTGACATTGTCAAGGAAAATCACCCTATCTAAGAATGGGTTAGGAAGATTTTTGTCTTGGTTGTTCTCAACATGGTCTTGACTAAAGATGAAGCAGTGTGTCTTTTAGATTTCGAGCTCAAGGATACCATAAACGAAAATGCCTTTGGATTCAGGGACTGCATCTTACTTTTCCTTTAATTTTGCCTGAACTGTGAGAGGGACGCAAGCACACACTCACAGTCAGTGTTTTCCTCTGACGTAGAAAATTCTTTGGAAAGTGGCTGGGTAACAGAGCATGTTCCAGTTACCTCTTACTGTATAACAAAATATTCAGTCTTAATTGTATGAAAGAGCTAACATGTTCTTATGCTATGGGTTCAATGGGCATGGAATCCAGGTAGGGCATGGTCGGGTGATCTCTGTAATACGGCTCCACCAAGAAACAGAGCCAGTGGAACATATATTAGGTTATATGCATATTGCAAGGAACTGGCTTACGTGATTGTGGGGGCTGGCTAAACTAGCTGAAATCTGTAGGGCCGGCTATCAGGATGGGCAGGCTGGAAACCTGGGCAGGAGCAGATGCTGTGTTCCACAGGTGGAATTTTTTCTCCCTCAGGGAAACTTCAGTTCTTACAGTTCTTAAAGTCTTTTAACTGACTGGATTAGCCTAACAAAGATTATATAGGATAATCTTTTTTTTTTTTTTTTTTAACATAGAGTCAACTGTCAATGTTAACCATTTCTTACCTTCTCAGAAGTACCTCCATTAGTATTTGTTTGAATAACTGGGCACGCTAGCTTAGCTAAGCGTGGCATGTAAGACTGACCAGCACAGTTTGTCTCTGCTCCACGATGCCTACGAATTCAGCCAGGAAAACCCAAGTGCTGGGGTGATCCAAACTATGGGGGAAGCACGAGGAGACCTCCTCACTCGTGGGACCAGTGCCTGGCCTAAGGGCTGGGCTCACCGACCCTTCCTCTGGAGCCTCTAGGTGGCCTTGGCGTCTTACAGCATGTTGGTGGCGTTTGGAGGGCGAGCAACTTGAGAGAAAGTGTCCTGAATGGATGAGGGTGAGGAAAACCAGGCAGAAGCGCATGGCTTGATCGGATCCAGCCCTAAAATCAGGCAGTGTCACTTCTACGCATTTTGTTTATTATTACTATTTTGAGGAGTAAATTAATTTTATTGACTGGAAAAAACTAAAGTGACAAAAAGTATGGCGAATAAACAATAACCATTGAGTTCTGCTGGAATTCTGTTTCCCTCCTTTCACTTTCAGCCAAACGGATGTAAAATTGTAGACAATTAGTGAGCTAATCATTTTAAGTTTCTTCAACAAAAACTGCAGAGTTTAGCAGTTGCCCAGCATTAAATATATACGTTTTTGTAAAACCGCAAAAGCTTTCATTTTTGTGTGGACCTGGAGGCTAATGGAATCATCTACATTCTGGTCAGATTTGCAGGGCTGGTGTTTCCTTTTTGGCCACGCTGATATTTGGCTAATTCTGCTTGTAATACTCTTATTTTAGAGCTTTCTTGTTCCGGTGCCACATGAAGTGAAGTGATTTCATTCTTGATACTCTGCGATTCATCACTTTACCGAAGCATTTCCGCTTTATCTTTCATTTCGCTTTCCTGAAGCATTTCTGATAACTGTGCATTTCTTGCTTTATTTCTTCATCTTTGCCTCCCCTTGAGTGATTACAGTTTTCAGCTTCTGAATTTTAGCATCTTTCCTTTCAAGTTCCAACGTCCAATCTTCCAATTCTTGTGTCTTTTAGAACTACCTCCTGGTTGTGTTTCTGATTACAAACACGTCGCAAAGACTGGCCCAGATCTAAGAGGAGGGGAGCTAGACCCCCCTTTTGCTGAAGGTGTGGTAAAGTCACACTGCGTGAGAGCGAGCGGGCTGGAGGATATGGTTGCAGCCATCTTTGAGAAGCACAGTTTGCTGCAGATGATGACAATGAACATCCCTGTCAACTGGGGAAAAATATTTAGTATTTCATTAGCTGTTCAACTTGCCTCAGACACTCAAACATGTCAGAAGTTAATGGCATTAGAAATTGAGCTCTGTAAATATACTTTTCTTCCCTCATATTCAAAAGACTATCAAGTTTTTAAAGACTTATTATTAAAAATGCAACAACTTGGTACTGGCCTGGGACTAACCCTCCTAAATTCAGTGCTATTTTGGTATGGGGTAGATATTAGAAACTGTTTTTTTGGTTTTTGCTTTTGTCTTTTTAGGGCTGCACCCTGGCATATGGAAGTTGCCAGGCTAGGGGTCGGTTTGGAGCTGTAGCCGCTGGCCTATACCACATCCACAGTAACTGAGCCACGTCTGCAACCTACACCACAGCTCACGGCAGTGCCGGATCCTTAACCTGCTGAGTGAGGCCAGGGGTTGAACCTGCGTCCCCATGCATAGGTTAGGCTCATTACTGCTGAGCCACAGCGGAACTCCTAGAAACTATGTTAGTGTAACAAATTCCCACAAACTTAGTCACTTAAAACAACACACGTTTTTTATCTTCCAAGTTTCTGTGGCTCAAGATGTGGCTTGGCTGAGTCTTCTGTGTCAGGGTCTCTCATGCAGCTGCAGTCAAGGTTGTTGGACAGGAATGGGGTCTCATCTGAGGCTTGACTGAGGAAGACGCATCTTCCAGGTTCGCATGTTGTTGTCCAGACCTGAGACAAAGGTGTGGCAACCAGGTGGCAAAGACAATTCGGGGCCAACGTAGTGTCTGTCCCTTATTGGAATGTTAGACACGGTTGCTGGAGCTTGGGAGGTGCCCTCTGTCTCAGAAAGCATTCTATGTAAATTAGACGGGCGTCTACTCCAAGATGCTAAGTGATTCCCAGCCGAGAGCTGAAACACAGCGCTGGGATGTGCACAAGTGATCTGGACTTCCAGGGGTCGGGCAGATAGGGAGCCTGGCAGTTCGCGCCCTCTGTGGCTGTGGTGTATGGTGAATGGTAATACTCCCACACTGTTCTCTAGAAGGGTTGTCCTAGCTTGTACTCTCACCAGAAAATGCTTTGCGGGGAAAATTAGGCTCACCTCTCCATACTTGCCTTCTTTCCTGGGTATTTGCTACCTAACTCCTCACTGCTTTGGAACCTCTCATATGTCTTCAGTCAAGTCTTTAAAACATATTTTGTCTAGCTTTTTAGGTTCTCCCCTGCCCCAGTAGGAAGTGGTTCTGCAGCAGCCTAACCCACTCTTACTAAAAACAGAAATCCCTTATGGATGTCCTTTGAACCTCAGGCACAGTAAAAGCTAACTTTCATTTTACTCTCCTTAAAGAAGCAGCGAATGAGTGAAAATTAGACGGGCTAAGGAGTGTAAACAGAGAAGGAGAAGAGAGAATAGCATCCATAAAGAAAAGGGCATAATGTGTGCGGGGAATCCCAAGTAGTTTAGCATGGATGGATCGTAAATTGTGAGACGGTAGTAGAAAAATTATAGAAGCCGTGTTATACAAGACCTTAATGTCAAACCAAAGAGCTTGGATTCTTATCTGAAAGCTGTGGGGAATCATTGATCATCTTAGTGCAGGAAATAATGGGATCAGATTTTAATTTTCCAAAATTTATGTTGAAAGTAGTATGGGAATGTATATGAGGGGCTGAGACAGGACTCCAGAAATTTAGTCTCATAAAAAGGCACAAAGGAAAGGTTAGGGCCTAAATTAGAAAAAAAGGGAGCAGATTTAAGATATGATTGGATGGTTAAGTCTATGTGGAGAGCGAAGAAAAAGAAAAAGTTAAAAACGACTGCCCCAAGCAGAAACAGATCGGGGACAGAGAGAACAGAGTTGTGGCTTCCAGTAAGAGGGGAGGGAGGGGAGTGGGCTGGATGGGGAGTCTGGGGTTGGTGGATGCTAATGGGTAGTCAGTGGGCTGCTCCTGCGCAGCACAGGGAACCCTATCCAGCCTCTTGGGGTTAGAACATGATGGAAGATGGTTTGAGGAAGATTGCGTGTGTGTGTGTGTGTGTGTGTGTGTGTGTGTGTGTGTGTGTGCGCGTGTCTAGTGACTGGGTCACTGTGCTGCATGGCAGAAATCGACACAACACTGTAAACTGACTATACTCTAATTAAAAGAAGTGACTGCCCAGTTTCTGGATTGGGTGGTCAGGTGGGTGATGGTGTCAATAGCTGACCCATGGAATACAGCAGAAGACCTCTGGGCCTGGAAAGAGGGGCGATAATGATGAATTATTTCACTCTGTACAATGTTGATTTCAAGGTGCCTTTGGGAAATACAGGCACCTGCATAAATTGGAGCCTGAAGGTGTGGTTCAGGGCTGGAGATCACTAAGACTCAGGAGTTTCAGTCTGTCATAGATGGTCGTAAAAACTTTGAGAGCAATTCGATAGCTCAGACAAGACACTTCACATAGAGTGAGAAGGAAAACGCACCAAAGACAAAACACCAGTATAAGAAGAACCAGCAGAGGAGGTAGGAATAATGAAGGAAATCAAGAAAGCGTTGTCAGAGAGGTGGGAAGAGATCCAGGACAGAAAAATGTAATCAAACCACTTGGGTCTGTATTTTAAAGGGGGAGAGATCAGCAGTATTAAAGTTGGAGAGAGGATTTTTGAGAATAAGAAATGTGTTCAGTTTATTTAGATGCTGGAACCTCACTGGCTTCAGTTGAAAAGAAGGGAAAGAGACAAAATCAGGGATCTGAGAAATGACTATAACTTACTCTTGAGATGTTTAGATGAGAAGAAAAAGAGAGCAAAATTGTAGGGCTAAGAGCCTGAAGGGTCAAAGGACTTTTTTTTTTTTTTTTTTTTTAAATTATGGGGGAAGTTTAATGGCAGATGGGCTGGAAAGGTACACCTGTAGAGTGAAAGAAGCAGCTGGGCTGATTTCAAGAGGTCAGAAGAGGGTTAATAGGTTGGGAAAATCTGAAGCTGCAGTTACAGATTTTTTTTTTAAAGAGTAGCAATTCTGAGTAATTGCAGGACTCTTGGCTTTCCATGCAATGCTCTTCTGAAATATTTCAGTTTTTATGGTAGCATGCATTATTCTTATAATCAGCAAAAGCAGTAAAGGTGAAAATAATGATGCAGTGAAGCATCAGATTTTCTGTAAAGATTTAAGAAAATTAAAGTGAGAAGCATCCTTAAAATGTGAAATTAGATCATTGAACATTATTCTCCCTATACACTTGTTATATAAAGGAAAACACTTTTTGAAAACCAAGAATTTATACTGTTTGTGTGGGGTACATTCTGATTTTTCCAAAGCCAGTAAAGGAGCATTTCTCTGAAGGGAAAATAGTTCCCTAAATATCCATGTTATGTAAGTCATTAGAAAACACTATCCTAGGAAGACTACATTGAGACATTTAATCATCTATTATTTTTCTCTCTCTGAACAGTATTTATGATATTATTTGCGGCACAATTTGCTTGATTCAATACTATGTTTAATAACTCCAAAAATAACCAACTGACTCTGGCAAAAAATCTGACAAGGAAAAAGCGTTTGGCAGAGAGAAATGTTACCCTTCACGAATTAGTGCCTCGTGCCACTCACTCATTCCCCCCCTTTGCTAGATTGTCCCTTTTGGTCTAGCTCAGAAGCTAGAAAATGAAAAATTGGCCATCATTAACTGAGCGATGGAAAAAGCAAGATGCTTATGTGAAGTCGTAGGATATTATAAATTCGCGCAAAATTCTGAGGACGCCTTCACTTTCCCCTTCCTGTTTCCTCCTTCCTGCACTGGGTGGAACCAGGGCAGAACATCCGATGTCTTCCAGAGCAGTGTGCTGAGCAGACTGCGCCAAGCCCGTGGTAGTCCAGTGCCGAGCATCCAGGGCCAGGCTTTGCTTCTCTGAGATGGACAGCGTGATTCCTCCACGTTTCCTGCATCCAGGGAGACACACAGTCTTTGTGTGGACTGCAGCTCTGGGCAGTCGTTCCTGGCTGCTTGGGGCATTTCAGTGAATGGGCCAGAGGCAGAAAGCGTGTTGGGAGGGTGGTGGTGTCTGCCGTGGGAAGGCGGTGTAACGGTGGCCTGCGGCTGACAGTGAGCATGGCAGGGCCTCTTCCCCAGGGATGGTACACCCTGCCTATTGGACCAGGATGAGCACGTTATGGGCACTGCCTGAGAGGTTCGGAGGTTAGCAGCACAGGTAGGGAGGGGAGCAGGAGCTTAGTGGGTAGAAAACATGTGATGGAAAATTCCCTGGATCTGGGCTCAAGCCCCGGGGCTGCTACCTTCCAGTTGTGTCATTTGGGTAATTCATTTATTCTTCCATCAGCGGTAAAGAGTGAGCAGAAAACAGTTTTCTGTGTTTTGTCTTAACAGGTGGTTGCAAGGATTTGTTTATTCTATACGTAGATGAGACATAGCTTTGTAAACTCTTGAGCACTATTCCTATTTCAAAAATTCATTAGTAATGACATAGTTATGGCGTAAATAGCGTTTATGGCACTTTTTCATTAAAGTATGGTGTCGGGAGGGTAATGTATCAAGCGCTTTGAGAACATAAACAAGAGAAAGATCACTTCCTGCTAGAGAGACTAAGGAAGGCTTCATATAAAAGCAGAGTTTCTGCTGGGCCTCAAAGTTTGCAGATTGTTGGAGATAAAAAGATTCTCCTAGGGAGAGAAAACTGGGTGAGGCAAGGCCCAAAGTGAAGAAAATAGAAGATAGGAGAATAATAAATAAACCCTCAAGTTTCATGGTGCTTTATGATTTATAATCTATTCTCACTGATTGGTAGTAATAACTAATACAATTTAGGAGTTCCCATCATGGCTCAGCGTTTAATGAACCCGACTAGTATCCATGAGGACGCAGCTTCTATCCGGGCCTTGCTCAGTGGGTTAAGGATCTGGTGTCACCGTAAGCTGTGGTGTAGGCTGAAGACAAGGCTTGGATCTGGCGTTGCTCTGGCTGTGGTGCAGGCCGGCAGCTGCAGCTCCGGTTCGAACCCTAGCCTGGGAACTTCCATATGCCGTGGGAGAGATCCTGAAAAAAGAGACAAAAAAATAATTAATGCAATTTGCCTGTACCTTGACGTACATAAATGGGACAGGAGAGAGAGAAGGTTGGAGACCCAGGTTAAGACAATATTTTGGAGGAATTTGAGTTCTTTCTGAAGGAATTTTCATAGAAATGAACCATCCAGGTAGATAAAAATGTATTGAGCCAGCACTGCAATTCTCTCTTGTCACAGCAGATCATGTGATATGTGTTTTGTATATTAATAGGCTGTATTTCACATATTTTATTTATTTATTTATTTATTTTTTTTTTTTTTTTTTAATTTTATTTTCCCACTGTACAGCAAGGGGGTCAGGTTATCCTTACATGTATACATTGCAATTACAGTTTTTCCCCCACCATTTCTTCTGTTGCAACATGAGTATCTAGACATAGTTCTCAATGCTATTCAGCGGGATCTCCTTATAAATCTATTCTACGTTGTGACTGATAAGCCCAAGCTCCCGATCCCTCCCACTCCCTCCCCCTCCCATCAGGCAACCACAAGTCTCTTCTCCAAGTCCATGATTGATTTTCTTTTCTGAGGAGATGTTCATTTGTGCTGGATATTAGATTCCAGTTATAAGTGATGTCATATGGTATTTGTCTTTGTCTTTCTGGCTCATTTCACTCAGTATGAGATTCTCTAGTTCCATCCATGTTGCTGCAAATGGCATGATGTCATCCTTTTTTATGGCTGAGTAGTATTCCATCGTGTATATATACCACATCTTCCGAATCCAATCCTCTGTCGATGGACATTTGGATTGTTTCCATGTCCTGGCTATTGTGAATAGTGCTGCAATGAACATGCGGGTGCACGTGTCTCTTTTAAGTAGAGCTTTGTCCGGATAGATGCCCAAGAGTGGGATTGCAGGGTCATATGGAAGTTCTATGTATAGATTTCTAAGGTATCTCCAAACTGTTCTCCATAGTGGCTGTACCAGTTTACATTCCCACCAGCAGTGCAGGAGGGTTCCCTTTTCTCCACAGCCCCTCCAGCACTTGTTATTTGTGGATTTATGAATGATGGCCATTCTGACTGGTGTGAGGTGGTATCTCATGGTAGTTTTGATTTGCATTTCTCTTATAATCAGCGATGTTGAGCATTTTTTCATGTGTTTGTTGGCCATCTGTATATCTTCTTTGGAGAAATGTCTATTCAGGTCTTTTGCCCATTTTTCCATTGATTGATTGGTTTTTTTGCTGTTGAGTTGTATAAGTTGCTTGTATATTCTAGAGATTAAGCCCTTGTCAGTTGCATCATTTGAAACTATTTTCTCCCATTCTGTAAGTTGTCTTTTTGTTTTCTTTTGGGTTTCCTTTGCTGTGCAAAAGCTTTTCAGTTTGATGAGGTCCCATGGGTTTATTTTTGCTCTAATTTCTATTGCTTTGGGAGACTGACCTGAGAAAATATTCATGATGTTGATGTCAGAGAGTGTTTTGCCTATGTTTTCTTCTAGGAGTTTGATGGTGTCCTGTCGTATATTTAAGTCTTTCAGCCATTTGGAGTTTATTTTTGTGCATGGTGTGAGGGTGTGTTCTAGTTTCATTGCTTTGCATGCAGCTGTCCAGGTTTCCCAGCAATGCTTGCTGAATAGAGTTTCCTTTTCCCATTTGATGTTCTTGCCTCCCTTGTCAAAGATTAATTGACCATAGGTGTCAGGGTTAATTTCCAGATTCTCTATTCTGTTCCATTGGTCTGTCTGTCTGTTTTGATACCAGTACCACACTGTTTTGATGACTGTGGCTTTGTAGTATTTCTTGAAGTCTGGGAGAGTTATGCCTCCTGCTTGGTTTTTGTTTCTCAGGATTGCTTTGGCGATTCTGGGTCTTTTGTTGTTCCATATAAATGTTTGGATTGTTTGTTCTAGTTCTGTGAAAAATGTCATGGGTAATTTGATAGGGATTGCATTGAATCTGTAGATTGCTTTGGGTAGGATGGCCATTTTCACAATATTGATTTTTCCAATCCAGGAACATGGAATATCTTTCCATTTCTTTACATCTTCTTTGATTTCTTTGATTAAGGTTTTATAGTTCTCGGCATATAGGTCCTTTACCTCTTTGGTTAGGTGTATTCCGAGGTATTTGATTTTGTGAGGTACAATTTTAAAAGGTATCGTATTTTTGTATTCCTTTTCTAATGCTTCATTGCTGGTATACAGAAATGCAACTGACTTCTGAATGTTAATCTTATATCCTGCCACTTTGCTGAATTTATTAATCAGTTCAAGGAGTTTTGGGGTTGAGTCCTTAGGGTTTTCTAGGTATAGAATCATGTCATCTGCATACAGTGACAGTTTGATCTCTTCTCTTCCTATATGGATGCCTTTGATTTCTTTTGTTTGTCTAATTGCTGTGGCTAAGACTTCCAAAACTATGTTGAAGAGCAGTGGTGAGAGTGGGCATCCCTGTCTTGTTCCAGATTTGAGTGAGAAGGCTTTCAGTTTTTCCCCATTGAGGATTATATTTGCTGTGGGTTTATCATAAATGGCTTTGATTATATTCAGGAATGTTCCCTCTATACCCACTTTGGCGAGGGTCTTGATCATGAATGGATGTTGAACTTTGTCAAATGCTTTTTCTGCATCTATTGAGATGATCATATGATTTTTGACTTTTTTCTTGTTAATGTGGTGTATGATGTTGATTGATTTGCGTATGTTGAACCATCCTTGTGAACCTGGGATGAACCCAACCTGGTCATGGTGTATAATTTTTTTGATATGTTGTTGGATTCGGTTGGCTAAGATTTTGTTGAGAAGTTTTGCATCTATATTCATCAATGATATTGGGCGATAGTTTTCTTTTTTGGTGGTATCTCTGCCTGGTTTTGGAATGAGGGTGATGGTGGCCTCATAGAATGTCTTTGGGAGTATTCCTTCTTCTTCAACCTTTTGAAAGAGTTTAAGGAGGATGGGCACCAATTCCTCTTTATATGTTTGATAGAATTCACCTGTGAAGCCATCTGGTCCTGGGCTTTTATTTGTAGGGAGTGATTTTATGACCTCTTCAATTTCATTTCTAGTGATTGGTCTGTTCAGTTGGTCTGCTTCTGCTTGATTCAGTTTTGGCAGGCTGTAAGATTCTAGAAAATTGTCCATTTCTTCCAGATTGTCAAACTTATTGCCATATAGTTGTTCATAGTATTCTCTTATGGTTTTTTGAATTTCTGCTGTATCCGTTGTGGTTTCTCCTTTTTCATTTATAATTTTGGTGATTTGGGTTCTTTCTCTCCTCTTTTTAGTGAGTCTGGCCAGGGGTTTATCAATTTTGTTCACCTTTTCAAAGAACCAGCTCTTGGTTTTATTAATTTTCTCTATTGTTTTTTGAGTCTCTATTTTATTGATTTCTTCTTTGATCTTTACAATTTCCTTCCTTCTGCTGACTTTAGGACTTCTTTGTTCTTCTTTTTCTAATTCATTTAGGTGGAGGGTTAAGTTGTCAATTTGGGATCTTTCTTCTTTTTTGAGAAAGGCCTGGATTGCTATAAATTTCCCTCTGAGCACTGCTTTCGCAGCATCCCATAGATTTTGAGAGGTTGTGTCTTCATTATCATTTGTTTCAAGATAGTTTTTAATTTCCTTCTTGATTTCCTCATTGACCCATTGGTTTTTTAGTAGCATGTTGTTTAGTCTCCATGGAGTAGGTTTTTTCTCTTTCCTTTTCCCATGGTTGATTTCTAATTTCATGGCATTGTGGTCAGAGAAGATACTTGAGATAATTTCTATGCTCCTAAATTTATTGAGATTCGCTTTATGTCCCAATATGTGATCGATTCTTGAGAATGTTCCATGAGCATTTGAGAAGAATGTGTATTCTGATTTTTTTGGATGTAGTGTCCTGAAGATATCAATTAAGTCTAACTTTTCTATTGTTTCCTTTAGGATCTCTGTTGCTTTATTGGTTTTCTGTCTAGAGGATCTGTCCATTGATGTGAGGGGGGTATTTAGGTCTCCTACTATGATTGTATTCTCATCAATATCTCCCTTTATGTCTGTTAATATTTGTTGTATGTATCTGGGTGCTCCTATGTTTGGGGCATATATGTTGATGATAGTAACATCCTCTCCTTGGATGGATCCCTTAATCATTAAATAGTGTCCTTCTTTGTCTTTCTTTATGTCTTTTGTTTTAAAGTCTATTTTGTCTGATATGAGCGTTGCGACTCCTGCTTTTCTGTCATGTCTATTGGCATGAAATATTTTTCCCCACCCTTTCACTTTCAATCTATATGTATCTTTTGTCCTAAGGTGAGTTTCTTGTAGGCAGCATATTGAAGGTTTTTGCCTTTTTATCCACTCAGCCACTCTGTGTCTTTTGATTGGGGCATTCAGTCCATTGACATTTAAGGTGATAATTGATAGATGATTATTTATTGCCATTTGATCCTCGTGTTCCAGTTGATTCTATGGTTCTCCATTCTTCTTTTTTTTTTTCTTTTTTTTTTTGGTTGGATGGTCTCCTGTTATTATCTGCTTGAGTGTATTTTTTTTTTTTCATTTTTTGCAAATGCAATATTTGGTTTTGGCTTGTGGTTGCCCTGTTTTTTAAGTATGCTAACCCCTTCCCATAATTGTGTGTTTTAGCCTGATGGTCCTGTAAGTTCAAACACTTCATTATTATATTAAAATTAAGAAGAGAGACATACATACAAACAAAAAGGATTATTTACCTCCTAACATCCCTTGCCCACATTTTATGGTTTTGATGACTCTTTTATTTTTTTCTTTTTAATTTTATTTTGTTTGAAGCATGTTCATGATTAAATCTGTATGCTGGCTTATTTGAGTGACTGCTCTCTGATTGTATCTTCCTCAGTCCTAGTTCTTCCTCTTCTTCTTCTTCTTCTTTTTTTTTTTTTTTCTTTTCTTTTTTCTTCCCTTTCCTTCCTTTCTTTTTGGTTTAGAGAAGCCCTTTCAATATTTCCTTTAACCTGGGTTTTGTGTTGCTGTATTCTTTAAGTTTTTGTTTGTTGGGAAAAATTTTTATTTCCCCTTCTATTTTAAATGATATTCTTGCTGGATAAAGTATTCTAGGTTGCATATTTTTTCCTTTGAGCACTTTAAATATCTCTTGCCATTCCCTCCTGGCCTGTAGTGTTTCTGTAGAGAAATCAGCTGATATTCTTATGGGGGTTCCCTTGTAGGTAACATTCTGTTTTTCTCTTGCTGCCTTTAGGATCCTCTCTTTATCACTAACTTTTGCCATTTTTATTATGATGTGTCTTGGTGTGGGTCTGTTTGGGTTCAGTTTGTTTGGGGCCCTCTGTGCTTCTTGTATCTTGAATCCAGTATCCTTTAGATTTGGGAAGTTTCCAGCGATAATTTCTTCAAATATATTTTCCATTCCTTTATCTTTTTCTACTCCTTCTGGAATTCCTATTATGCGTAGATTGGCCCGTTTTATATTATCCCATAGGTCTCTTATATTGCTTTCCAGTTTTTTGATTCGGTTTTCTGTCTGTTGACCAGATTGAGTGATTTCCATTATTCTATCTTCCATATCACTGATTCGTTCTTCTGCATTATTCATTCTGGTTTTTACTGCCCCTAGTTCAGTTTGCATCTCTGCAAATGAATGTTCTAGTTTTTCTTGGCTCCTCCTTATATTTTCTAGCTCCTTTCTGAGGGTATCTGCATTGCTGTTCATATCTTCTCTTAATTCCTTCAGTATTTTCACTATTTCTCTTTTGAACTCCAGGTCTGTCAGACTGCAGAGATCAGTTTCATTGTTGACTGTTTTAGGTGAGTTCTCCTGTTGGTTTGACTGGGGGTGGTTTCTCAGCTTCTTCATCTTGCTTGTTGTCTTCTTTCTCCTGAGGGAGTTGTACTCTCCGTTATCGGGTAGTGTTTGCCTTGTCACTGCCCTGGAATATTTCCTGAGGGCTGTCGTTGTTGGTCAATCTTTTTTTGAGGCAGTGTGGCTTTTCTGGAGTGTTGATGGGACTAACAGTGTTTCTTTGAAGCAAAGGAGGACTTCCTGAGGGCAGACAGGACTGGGAGGTCCACCCCACGATGGTAGCAGATTTCACTTGGTTCTCAGCACCCCCTGGGGTCTTGGGCGGGTAGCAGGGCCCTTGGAGACTCAAGAGGCTCCTCCCCAGGGCAGCCCGACTCAGAAAGACCGTCTGAGATCTTTTCCCGATTCGGCCAGGCTTGTTGCAGCTTTTCTGGGCTGCAGGGGGTCCTGCCTGGAGCTGGCAGTCCTATGCAGCTGGTCCACTAGGTCTCAGCACCCCTTGGGGTCTTGGGCGGGTAGCAGGGCCTTTGGAGACTCAAGAGGCTCCTCCCCAGAACAGCCCGACTCAGAAAGACCGTCTGAGATCTTTTCCCAATTCGGCCAGGCTTGTTGCAGCTTTTCTGGGCTGCAGGGGGTCCTGCCTGGAGCTGGCAGTCCTATGCAGCTGGTCCACTAGGTCTCAGCACCCCCTGGGGTCTTGGGCGGGTAGCAGGGCCCTTGGAGACTCAAGAGGCTCCTCCCCAGGACAGCCCGACTCAGAAAGACCGTCTGAGATCTTTTCCCAATTCGGCCAGGCTTGTTGCAGCTTTTCTGGGCTGCAGGGGGTCCTGACTGGAGCTGGCAGTCCTATGCAGCTGGTCCACTAGGTCTCAGCACCCCTTGGGGTCTTGGGCGGGTAGCAGGGCCCTTGGAGACTCAAGAGGCTCCTCCCCAGGACAGCCCGACTCAGAAAGACCGTCTGAGATCTTTTCCCGATTCGGCCAGGCTTGTTGCAGCTTTTCTGGGCTGCAGGGGGTCCTGCCTGGAGCTGGCAGTCCTATGCAGCTGGTCCACTAGGTCTCAGCACCCCCTGGGGTCTTGGGCGGGTAGCAGGGCCCTTGGAGACTCAAGAGGCTCCTCCCCAGGACAGCCCGACTCAGAAAGACCGTCTGAGATCTTTTCCCGATTCGGCCAGGCTTGTTGCAGCTTTTCTGGGCTGCAGGGGGTCCTGCCTGGAGCTGGCAGTCCTATGCAGCTGGTCCACTAGGTCTCAGCACCCCCTGGGGTCTTGGGCGGGTAGCAGGGCCCTTGGAGACTCAAGAGGCTCCTCCCCAGGACAGCCCGACTCAGAAAGACCGTCTGAGATCTTTTCCCAATTCGGCCAGGCTTGTTGCAGCTTTTCTGGGCTGCAGGGGGTCCTGACTGGAGCTGGCAGTCCTATGCAGCTGGTCCACTAGGTCTCAGCACCCCTTGGGGTCTTGGGCGGGTAGCAGGGCCCTTGGAGACTCAAGAGGCTCCTCCCCAGGACAGCCCGACTCAGAAAGACCGTCTGAGATCTTTTCCCGATTCGGCCAGGCTTGTTGCAGCTTTTCTGGGCTGCAGGGGGTCCTGCCTGGAGCTGGCAGTCCTATGCAGCTGGTCCACTAGGTCTTAGCACCCCCTGGGGTCTTGGGCGTGTAGCAAGGCCCTTGGAGACTCAAGAGGCTCCTCCCCGGGGGAGCCCGTCTCAGAAAAACCGTGGGAGAATTAGGTCGATCTATTCACGGCCTGGCTAGGCTTGTTCTAGCTTTTCTGGGCTGCAGGCCTTTTCTAGGGGGCTGGTGGTGTTTGGTGCTGCTCTGTGGAAGTGTAGCCCCTCCAAAGGGCAAGCAGGCCTGTGCAGGGAGAGCCCCTGCGGTGGTAGGCTTCAGGCAATTGTTGAGGCCAGCCCTCCTGGATGGCAGGCAGCCCCAGGTTCGGCGAGAGCATAGGGGGTGGCGGGGGTGGGGGGAGGGAATGCACTGGGAAGCACAGCTTTCTGCTAGCTAGCGGGCCTGTAAGCTTGCTGTGGCGTGGGGGGTATTCTATGGGGACCCACCCCTTCTTCTCTCCCCTCCCCAGCACGGGCGCAGACCAGGCTCTTCTCCCAGGTTCCCTCTGAGGCGGCTTTCCACTTCCCCGCCCCTAGAGTATTGCTCCCTTCCTCTGCGACAGCTTTGTTTTCTAGTCTCCCAGGCAGTCTCTGCCCCGTCAAATGGTTTAGAGACCTCCCAAGCAGTTTCCGCTCTTCCCCGCCCCCCTAGCCCAGGGACTAATCTCTGGAGCTGAGGTCTCGGTGCCCAGCCCCCCCCACCAGGCGTCCCCCGGCCCTTTCTTGGGGACTAACCTTCGGAGGCGAGGTCTCGGTGCCCAGCCCCAACCCAGGCGTCCCCCGGCCCCCTCTCGGGGACCAACCTTCAGAGCTGAGGTCTCGGTGCCCAGCCCCCACCCAGGCGTCCCCCGGCCCTTTCCCGGGGACTAACCTCTGGAGCCGAGGATTCGGTGCCCAGCCCCCACCCAGGCGTCTCAATTTTTGCTGACTGTGCCCGTAGTTCAGATGGTCCGTTGGGTTCTTGATCTTTTTTCCGTACTCCGACTTACTGCTACACTCTTCTCTGCATCTGGAGATTCCTCCGGTTCGTTTGATCTTTCCCCCGGTAGGAGACTTTCCAGGGTGCGGGATCCCTTTCTCCTCCGCAGTTCCCTTTCGGGAGCGCCCGTCCCGCTCGGATTCACCTTCTCTCACTCTCCTCTTTTCTCCCGTTCTGCCCAATAATGTCACGAACTTCTTGCCGTTATTGGAGTTTAGGTTCCTCTGCCAGCGATTGGTTGTTGTTCTGTGCGAGTCATTTCTTCTGTAGATGTGCTTTTTTTGTTGTGTTTGTGGGAGAGGGCGAGCGTGTCCCCCTACTCCTCCGCCATCTTGTCCTCTCTCTCTATTTTTCTTTTCAAGGGCACTTTTTTAGAACTCTATTCTTTGCAAAACTTAGTGATACCTTTGTACTTTGCCCCTGATTTTTAATGCCTCACCTGGGCAATTTTACTACTTACCTGGGCATGCTGCTGGCGGTCTCTTCACTCCACAGTCCTTCCTGCAAGGATTCATCTTACTGTTCTGACCATACCGCTCCCCTGTTCAAAAGCCTGCCACGGTTCTCCATTGCTTTCTGGATGAGGTTTGTATCCCTGAGCCTGGCCTTCAGCTTACCTGGCCGCAAATCACCCTTCCAGGCCTATCTCCCGTCTCTGGCATATGCCCTGTAGTTATATACACACCTCTAAGCACAGTTTGAGCATTCATGCCACCTTGGCCTAACCCCACACTCCTATCCCCCACATCCAAGCTGTCCTTACCCTTCAAGAGCAAACTCAAATGCCAGGTCCTATACAAAAATTTCCCTGGCCTCCCAGCTAGAAGGGGTTGCTCCTGCCTTTAACACACAACCGCTGACACTGGCATGCAGCTTATTCTGCACTAGGCCCTCTCCCTAAGCGTTTATGTGTGTAACTCATTTCATCCTTGCAACATCTACCACAAGGCAGGTGTAACTATTGTTCCTGTTTTACAGATAAGAAAACGGAGGCATATCTTTATGTTGCCCAAGGTTACACAGCAAATAACGGGCATCGTGTGATTTGGACTGAGACACTCTGACAGCAGGATCTGTGCTGTTGTGTGCCCTGTTGTCTGTCGTGCCGTCTCATATTATTTGGCTCCTTCCTAACCCTGCTGGGTACTTTCCATCTGATTGCTTGTGGATATACCCTGCTTGTCTGCTCTGCTTGACCTTGGGCCTTTACCCCTGCTGACTCCTCCCATTCCAGGTGGAAATGAGCCCGTTGAGAGGGGATGCTGGGTTCCCTGGTTCTGACAGTGGCCAAATAGCCTTTTAAGTTTTGTCCCAGGCCAGTCTTGGCTCCTAATTCTTGCTGCACAACTGTGTTTACCTAGCCTTTGTCTTCATTTCATCTGTTGGCATTTGTGCTTGCTTCTGGTACCTGATGACAAAGTTAACTTCTCGTGTTGTTTCTTCTTTTCGTTACGCATGTTTCTGTCCTTCTTGAGTTGCTGCTGTATCTGGTTTTCAGACCTGAGACCCTAGGCTGAGAGGAGCCTACATGGCTGGCCCTCCTCCCCAGATTTTCTTGAGAAAAAGAGTCAGAAACGCCCGGATTATAAATTATGTAATTTACGTATTTATTTTTTTGTTTTGCTTTTTAGGGCTGCACCTGCTGCATACGGAAATTCCCAGGCGAGGGGTAGAGTTGAAGCTGCTGCCGCAGGCCCATGCCACAGCCCCAGCAATACCAGATCTGAGCCACATCTGCAACCTACACCAGAGCCCACAGCAACGCCAGCTCCCCGACCCACGGATCGAACCCTCATCCTCATGGATGCTCGTCAGACCGGTTTCCACTGCACCACAGGGGGTACTCCTGGATTATACATTCTTACAGGCAGATATAGTGTCCGCCTGTATCTCACAGAGTGAGTACAAGGTCTTAGACACTGGGACTCAGTGATATTTACGAATAAAAGGACGAGCAAATGAAAGGGGTCACCATCCGCTTAGTTGTCCTTGACAGCATGTTGTGCCTTTTCTGATGATGTTCAACCTATTTCTCACACCAGTCTTTATGTTGCGTTCAGATTAGGCATCAGCTCTCCACTGAGTTAAGACAGCAGGTGATTACTGAATGCCATTTTAGGCGGGGCACCGAGGGGATGTTGTGGGAGATTCAGGTAGAGATTTTAAAATAATTTTGTTCCTGTTGTCTAGTCAAGGCTTCAACGACATAAAAAGTTAGAAATGCTAACAATTTCAGACAAAACTAGTTGTTTCAAGGAAGCACATGACCAAGCAAGAAGGACAGGGAGTAATTTGGGGGAGTGGGACAAGATTACTTCAGGCAGGGATGGCTAAACAAAGGATTTCAGAAGAGTGTAGAACTTTAAAAAATTTATTTATTTATACATTTATTTGTTTTTAAATATTGAAAATAAATATATATGTATTTAAATAAATACATTAATTTTGCTCTTTAGGGCTGCACCTGCGGCATATGGAGGTTCCCAGGCTAGGGGTCCAATCGGACCACAGAAACTCGGGATCCGAGCTGCATCTGCCGCCTACGCCACAGCTCACAGTAATGGCCACTGAGCGCGGCCAGGGACCGAACCTGCATCCTCATGGACACTAGTCTGGCTCTTAACCCGCTGAGCCACATTGGGCACTCCTAAAATTTATCTTTTAACTGTGGTAAACATACAATATTTACCATCTTAAGTATTTTTAAGTGTATAGCCAGTAGCATTAATCACATTCAGATTATTGTGCAGCGGCTCTGTAGGGCTATTTTGTCTTGTCAAACAGAAACTTTATACCCATTTAATGACAGCTCCCCATTCTCCATTCCTCCCAACCTCTGGTAACCACCATTCTACTTTCTTTCCTTTTCCTTTTTTTTTTTTTTTTTTTAGGGCCTCACCTGCAGCGTATGGAGGTTCCCAGGCTAGGGGTCTAATGGGAGCTGTAGCTGCCGGCCTGCACCACAGCAACATCAGATCTGAGGTGCGTCTGCAACCTACACCACACACAGCTCATGGCAACACTGAGCGAGGCCAGGGATTGAACCCGAAACCTCATGGTTTCTCGTCAGATTCCTTTCCGCTGCGCCATGACGGGAACTCCTATTCTACTTTCTGTCAATTCGATTATTTTAGCTCCCTCAGATGAGTGGGGTCATATAGTATTTGCCTTTTTAAGAAGGGTGTTGATTTTCAGCTATGTATTTAGAGACGAGAGGGCTAAATAGGCAGAGATACAAGTGACGACATAAGGTGACCGGGTTGGTGTCGTGCCACAGTGTGTGTTTGCCTCAGATATACTGAGGTAGATGGTAGCCTAGGCATCACATTCTGTATTTGTTTTCCTTGGGGCAGTTTCCTCTGAGATTATGGATATTTTAGTTCCTGCGCACCGTAATTGTCCATATGTGTATGTGTGACTTTATCTGCCTTTCCCAGCTCAGGGGGGATCTCTGGGCATCAGTTATATGGCTCATCAGTGTAAACTGTGGTCCAGAAGCCAAAGAAGCGGCTGCCTGGGTTCTAAAAGCATGGACACGAGGTTTGTTTGTTTTTTGCTTGAACTGTAATGGAATGGAGCATTTTGATTTGGCTTTGAAACGAAGGTTTGTTTGTTTTTTTTTCTTCGAAGAACCAAAACATGACAATGGGAAATTTACACATAGGTTAATATAATAATGAACACAGGTGCATGTATAACAAACTTTAACGTGTGTTTTGCTGTTGTGTTACTCTTTTTAATCAGCAATTTCATGTCATTAGGCAATGCTAGATATTTTTAATCTATGGTTTGCAAGAGAGACAAGGCTCTGGCCCAGTTCTCATTCTTTCAGGTGCAGCATCTTCTCCTCCCCCTCCTCCTCCCCTGCCCTCCCCCCTCCTCCTTCTCCTCCTCTTCTTCTTCTTCTTGCTTTTTAGGGCTGTACTCGCAGCATGTGGAGGTTCCCAGGCTAGGGGTCTAACCAGAGCAGCAGCTACCGGCCTATGTCACAGCCACAGCAACTCGGGATCCAAGCTGCATCTGCAAGCTACACCACAGCTCATGGCAATGCTGATCCTTAACCCACTAAGTGAGGCCAGGAATTGAACCTGCATCCGCATGGATGCTGGTTACCGCTTAGCCACAATTGGAACTCCCTAGGCGGAGTATCTTCTTGAGTTTTGTGCTTCATCGTGCTCGACCTAACACAGGACTCTTCCTGACGTTTGGACAGGACCAGACCTCTAATGAGGGATTTACCACAAGTCCGTACGACGCCTTAGTGTGAATTAGGAAAGGTGGTTCCGCAAGACACACAACTGCTGGCAGAGGTTGTCTCAACGGAGCAAAGTGGTTTGCGCTCATCTGCTGGAACCTTGTAATAATTCCCGGTCACCAGTGCGACCAGTGGCTTCTAGGTGTATACAGCACACAGCCAGCACAACTGTATGCAAAAACACAGTGGCCATGGACAGAACTGGAGCAGCCTGGCTGGGTCGCTCTCTGTAAAGGCATAGGCGTGAACAGCAGTGGATTTGTATTCTCTAGAAGTGTCAGAGGGCGAAAGCAAGATGGAAACCTGGAATTTGGGTCTCAGCATCATAAGACAGGCAGAAAATGAGAGCTAAGTATGACGCGAAAATGGGGAACTGGGAAGTTGGGGTTGCCAGGAGTTAGAACTTAGGTGGATAGATGAAATGCACGTGTGCAGAAAATTCAGGTAGGAAACGCAGGTATCTAAGGCAGTTTTTCACAGCATCGTAATGCCAATTTGCATAGGGGTGAAGTTAATTTAAAAGGGCAAGAAGGGGGCATATGTCACTCGTGTTAATAGAAATAATAATAATAACTGGCATCTATGTGCTGCTTCAGAGCTCACAAGACATTTTCATAAGATGTTTTTAATACATGTGGCATTTTGATATTTTCATGTACCTTTTAAGGCAGGAGAACTCTTATTTATTCCAATTTTATAAGTGAGGATTAATAAGTTTGCATGACCTGCTTAAGGTCACATGTTTGACAAATTTATGTATTTATTTACTTACTTACTTATTCCAGCTGTACCTGTGGCATATGGACGTTCCCTGGCCAGGGATGGAGTCTGAGCTGCAGATGTGACCTACACGACAGCTGTGGCAACACCAGATCCTTTAGCCCCCTGTGCTGCAGCTGCGCAGCAATCTGAACCACTGCAGTAAATCCTTAGCCCACTGTGCTACAGCAGGAACTCCCTGACAAAGATCGATTTTTAAATCGAATTCTTCTGAGTCCATAGTATTTTTAAGTATACTATGTTTTCTTTTTTCTGATAAGGTTCCACCAAAGTATACTGGTTAAACTGTTCCCTAGAGTTCTTTGGCGAGGAATCAGCGTTATTTCCCTTTATTTCTGGGCACAAAAAATGGACTCCATTCCCAGCCAAATTACTAAACGGCAGAAACTGATGTTGGCCACCTCCGGACCTGGGCCGTAATGGGATGCCCTTCTCCCTCTCTCTTACCCTCTTTTGTCAGCTCCCCTGGAAGTTTTAGAAATCGCATACTGCAGCTGGGAGAGCCTCCCTCTGTTCTCAGTGGCTGTCAAGTGAGAGTGCTGAACCCTAACCACTTGATGTAGGTCCCCAGAACTTTGTCTCTTTGGAGAAAGAATTCGGCCAAGAGACTGAGGATAGTGAGGCCAATAAATTTTATTTAAAGAGAGAAGAGGGAAGATCGGTGTGGAGCAGCTTGTGGGTGGTGGGTGGAGCGGGAGAGAGGAAGACGGAGGGAGAGAAAGCGAGAGGGCGGAAGAGAGTGACATGCTCCGGGCTCCTTTAAATCACTTGTGGGGGGCGGTCCTTCCAGACTTCCTCTGGCCAATCATCTTGCTTTGTCTGGCTTGGGCCTGACTCTGGGCCTCCCCTGTGTGCAGGAGCATCTTTTAGCCAGGATGGATGCTCGCACACGGGTCTTGGGAGTGGGCTGGATGTGCTGTGGTCTAGTGCCCCTCCTTCCTCTGAGCCCTGAGGAATCGTTCTGTGAGTTTGCAGTTCCAGAGGTCTCCTTGACCTCAAGAATGAGAAATAGGTGGTCTCTGTCGTTTATCCATGCAGCTTTTATCTTGGAGTTGTCCTTCCACAGGGAATAGATTACATTTGCTGAGCCTGGGACCCGTCTACCTCCTGCTTCACCTCAACTTGAGTCTTCGAATAACTGCACGGAAGAGAGTCCTTCCTCTTCCGGGAGATGCACTTCTCTTGAGTTTATTAAGTAAGAAATAAACTTCTATGAAGTTAAGCCACTTAGCTTTGGGGTTTTCTCTATTTCTTTTTTTTTTTCTCTTTCTTTTTGTCTTTTTTTTAGGGCCACACCTGTGGCACATGGAGGTTCCCAGGCTAGGGGTCTAATTGGAGCTGCAGCTGCCGGCCTACACCACAGCCACAGAAAAGCAGGATCCGAGCTGCGTCTGCGAACTACACCACAGCTCACGGCGATGCCGGATGCTTAACCCACTGAGTGAGGCCAGGGACTGAAGCTGCAACCTCATGGTTCCTCGTTGGATTCGTTTCCGCTGAGCCACAACGGGGACTCTGTTTCCTCTCTATTTCCTATAGCAGCGAGTGCGACCTTAGAAAGACACTCTCTTTACATTATTTACATTTAGCCCCTACTGTGTAAGCATTTCTCTCTCGGTTGCTTACCTGTGACTCAAGTTATTTAGGGTGGGTGCCCCCCTTTTCCCTCAAGACTGCTTTGATAGTCTTAAAGTCGGCTTCCTCTCTGATCCCTCTGCTCCTTTGAAGCACATGGAGTTAGGCTGTACGTCTTTGCCCCCACCCCAATTTTTTACTTTTTTCTTCTCCATCATTTCCCCAGTGCATTAAGGATTTTAGTAACTTTCTCGCCATCTCTATTTCTGTCTATTCTTTGACCGCCTCTTCTTTTCTCTCCACTTCACTTAGTGTAAATGAGTAAGCGGAGAATGATTCTGCTCCAGTAATTCTCAGACACCATCTGGAACCCCAGTCCTTTGACCTTCCTGCTCTTTCACTGGTGAACATTCATCTTTATTTGGTTGAGATTTCTTGGTCTATGGAGTTCTCTTATAGTGCAGCAGGTTAAGGATCCAGCTTTGTCCTTGCAGCCACGTGGGTTGCTATTGTGTTGTGGGTTTGATTCTGGCCCAAGAGCTTCCATGTGCCATGGCCCCAACCAGAAAAAAAAAGTCTTGGTCTATTGTTAAATAATTTCCATGCACATGCATTCAGCCTCCTTGTCCCACTTCTACTGTTTTCACCTGGCGAAATTTCAACCCTCAGTGAATTCAGCTTTCTTCCTATTTTACGCTTGCATCAGCACAACTGCATATAGCTGGAAAAGATACAAAGTGCTTGTTGGTCTAACTTTAAGTTATGCCCATAAACCTCAACTGGATTTGGTGTCTGGCCTTTACTACTTTCCACATACACTTTCCCCCAGTCATTCCATCCAGTCTGTGGCTTCAAATATGCCATGTGTGATTGACTCCCAGCAGTAAGTACTTTTGGTCTGTTACAGCAGCTCACCTCGCCCTTGTAGTGTGAAAGCAGCTACAGACCCACGTCACTGTGTTCCAGTAAAACTTTACTTACAAAGACAAGTGGAAGGTCCCCATTGACTTAACAGGCATAGATTGCCAACCTCTGATTTAAATCATTGTTGTATGGCTGGAATTAAATGAGTGACTGAACCAAGGAATGGACCAGTGAACGAATGAATGACAGCCTCTTTGGCAGCAGCCTCTCCCTCTTTCTCTCATGAATATTCATGAGACTGCTTGAAAATCATAACACCATATGGGTTAAAAACACCACGGTCACTCTTTAGGGCTGAGTGAGGAGCCCATGAGAACAAACCTTACAAATGTAGTGTTTTGCTCCCGAGATGGGTCAGGTGAGCAATGTTATCTGGCTAGTCTCTCCTTGGATGGTTAAGGAGCAGGGCTCTTCGCTGGCTGGTCTCTCCTTGGATGGTTAAGGAGCAGTGTTCTTCGCTGGCTAGTCTCTCCTTGGGTGGTTAAGGAGCAGTGTTCTTCGCTGGCTAGTCTCTCCTTGGGTGGTTGAGGAGCAGTGTTCTTCGCTGGCTAGTCTCTCCTTGGGTGGTTGAGGAGCAGTGTTCTTCGCTGGCTAGTCTCTCCTTGGGTGGTTGAGGAGCAGTGTTCTTCGCTGGCTAGTCTCTCCTTGGGTGGTTGAGGAGCAGTGTTCTTCGCTGGCTAGTCTCTCCTTGGGTGGTTGAGGAGCAGTGTTCTTCGCTGGCTAGTCTCTCCTTGGGTGGTTGAGGAGCAGTGTTCTTCGCTGGCTAGTCTCTCCTTGGGTGGTTGAGGAGCAGTGTTCTTCGCTGGCTAGTCTCTCCTTGGATGGTTAAAGAGCAGTGCTCTTCGCTGGCTAGTCTCTCCTTGGATGGTTAAGGGATCTAAATCACGATTGTCTGTTTAGGGAACCTCTTCCATTCAGGATAGTTCTAACATTTCTCACCAGGGCCTTCACCATTTGTTCTGTGTTTAATTGTCCAGTGTCTTCATTATGTCTCCTTTACCCCCTCTAGCAACATGAGAGAGCTTATAGATTTGGAGTCACGCAGGCTCCCTCTCACTTCTAGGTCTGCATATCCTGTCCTTTCTGCCTCGAAAACTCTTAACTGCCTCCCTTCAGTGCCCAGGCTCACCATAATTTTTTTTCCCACACCCATGGCATATGGAAGTTCCCAGGCTGGAGACTGAACCTATGCCACAGCAGTGAGCCAAGCCTCTGCAGTGACAATGCTGGATCCTTAACCCACTGTGCCACCAGGGAAGTCCCACAATTTGTTCTTTAGGATTCTGCCTGGGTGCTATTTTTCTTCTGGAAATTGTTCTGAACTTCCATGACAAGTGGCTGTCCTTGCTCTCTGTCCAGTAATCTCTTGCTTATTTCCGTAGTTCCAATAGCTTTTGTTGCTCTGCATGGAAACACTCTTTTGCTAGTTCGTCTTCCTACTGCTGTGAGGATCTTGAGGGTGGGCACTATCTCATAGTCTTTAATTAAGGTCAGCACGTTATACAGTGCGTGGCAGGAAGCAGTCCACCAGTAAGTGTTTGTTGAATGAATGAGTGATGAACATCAGACTTTTCCTAGGAGTGGCTGAGAGAAACGTTACTCCTATTGTGTTCTCTAAACACAATTGTTCCCACCCTCTTGATGTCTTGGGTGGGAGGGAAAATGCCCTCTGTTCCTGGCTCAGGGTGGGCGACGACTGTGTCTGGTTCTAGCTGGGAAGCCACAAGTATAGCACTTGTCTCTCACGAGTATTAGCCACCCCAGAAAAGCAGGGTTTCTTAGAAAATAGGGTTGGGTGGCTGGCCTCAGTCCTAGAGGTGTATAAAGTCAGTGGCTGTGTGTTTATGGGAAAAGCCTGACCACGCCGTCAGCCTAATTTAGACACATCATTCTTTCTACTTTTGAAGTTCTCTGAGGTTCAGTTTCTTGACCTGTAAAATACAGACAAGGATATATATCCTGCAAGACTTCATCAGTCTGGGAAAGAGGTTGAAGAATATGACTGGCACCATGTCATCTGGTAGGTCCTGATCACAAGGGGTAGCTCCAGCCACGGAGTCTTATCCTAACCCTTCGATCATCCACGGAGGGAACCCCAGCGTCAGGGCAAATTACAAAAAAGGAAGAGGCTTCTTGAGTCAATTCACGACAACGCTGGCTTGCATCTAATAGCAACAACTTCCAGTGGGGATTGTCCACATTGCTGGATTTTCCATCCCTGGTAAGTCTGAGGCAAACATCCAAGGCTCTAAACTTCCCATAACTATCTTTTAAAGTGTAGGTCTTGGCTAGCTGAAAACAAAACATGTGAATCACACATGTACTTACGTGTGTAGACACACTCACACACACACACAAATCCCAGCAAATTTCTCCATTTAATCCGTTTGTGCTTGATTTGCATCATTTAGGAATGCAGGAAAGACATGAGAGCCATCTCTAAGCCACATAATACTTTTCTTCAACACAAAAGCACAGACGTAAGGGCTGCTGTTCCTTCCATCTCCTCTTTCTTGATGTTAAAGTTTGCCCAGAAGGTAATCAGTCGGCAGAAGAGCTTACCACCCGTGAGGAGAGTGTTCGAGCACAGGTACTCCTTTTCTGGTGGAGAGCTGTGAGGCTGGGGAGGAAGGCATTTCAGGTGTTTTCCAGGGCTGCCAGCTCCCCTGATGTCTCGGGTGCTGCAGAGCGAGTTCCCTCTGCCAGCACATTTAGTTTACAAGACGATCTTCGCACAAAACACTGTGGTCACGTTTATGAGAACATGTGCAAAATTAAACCACTGACCCAGGAGTCAAATAAAACCTCTCATAAATTACTGAGCTTGTTCTTTGCTTTTATTAAGGCAAACAAGCCCTTTGTCCCTTCATTTTCTAAACAAATGCCTTTGCAACAAAGAGGAGCTTTATGGGTCCAGAAGGGGGTGCAAGCTGCAGACGTATGGCTGCCCCGGGGGATCAAAGACTTCCCCCTGCTTGTTGGACTCAGACTGGGACTCCTGTGCCTTGTTCTACAAACACAGGCCTGGCATCTGTGGCAGCTCCTTGGGACACTCCGCGGTAAATCAGAGCCCTAGGAAAGCTGGACATAAGGTCTCACGATGACTTGGACTTCGCCCAGACAGGCTTCAGGTAGAACCTGCTCCATATGGTGACTTGCGGTCAGCAGATAAAATGCCTTATTTGGCACCAGAAGGAGCTTCTGTGTTTCTCCATGGGCAGCAGAAATAGCAGATATGTCAGCCCCCTCTTTTCCTGATGACACTGGGGTAGAGAGAATGGGACTAGGAAGTGCGCAGGACGTATGTAATAGGCTATCCTCTTCCCTAATCACACTTGTCATAGAACTTTTTTTTTTTTAATGGCTGTCCCTCGGCCTACAGAACTTCCCTTCCCAGGCGAGGGACTGAATCTGAGCCACAGCTGCAACTTCTGCTGCAGCTGCGGCAACACCAGATTCTTTAGCCCACTCTGCTGGGCAGGGACCCAGATCCACTCCTCTGCAGCCACCTGAGCCACTGTTGTGGATTCTTAACCCACTGTGCCACCCCAGGAACTCCAGGAATCCTTCTTATGTAGGACATGCAAGTCTTGTTAGAGACTGACTGGGGAAAGGTGGGGGAGCTCTGGCCCTGGTAAGTCAGGCCCCAAGGTTTTGATTATTCCTAGGGCTGCTGAATGAAAACCGAAGTGAATAAGCACAGTGTAAGGCAGTATCTCATGTGCGCACAGAGGGTTCGTGTGCGGTACCCAGGAGAAGTTCTGGTATTTGCCATCGGCGTCTAAAAGTTTATGCCCGTTGGGTAAGGAATGGCCCAGGCAAACCATGCTTGCATTACGAGTCCTTGTCAAGTTGTCCCAGCTCCTCCATTTAATTATCTGCAACACTTCCCACAGCTCTGGCAGGAAGGTGGAGACCCTTAGATGCCTGCTCACAGCCGGGAACTCACGCGCTCAGATGTGATGGGAGACCTTTCCCTAGGTTTCTCCCCAGACCTAAGTCTGAACTGACAACTTCCTCGTCTCTGTTTTCTAGCTCAGCACTTAGTGCGATGCTTTCCTGCGCTTGTGCGTTTCAACTTTGGATTATAAGCCTTTTGAGGATCTCTCATCACATCTGCATCCCCAGTGGCGAGCGCAGTGCCGAGTACAGAGACACCCCCCCGTCAATGTCCGTACGCGGGCATTTAGAAAGCCTTCCCAGATTATGGGGAGGGAATTCCTGAGCCTCATCCGCCCTGGTTCTTCTTGGCAAGTGTCTGCGTCACCACTGCGACCTGCGCTTCCGCGTCAGGGTAACCTGAGGGAACGAGCAGTGTGGCGCGTCTAAACCCACTACGTATGGTCTCAGAGTAGCTGGTGGTGACACTGCTTTACTTTCACAGTAAGCTAAATCCACATTAATTAACGTCCACCCCAAAATTCAGCTCGGTTAATGGGAGGGGAAGCCGCTCTCAGGTGTGTTGGGTTAGGGACGTGGCTGTTTGTCAATGTTTCAGCTGGAGAGTTTCCATGCGGTTGAAAATCTATACTATGTACGTCCTGATAGAATACACGGTTTTTATTTTCACTTTCTATTGACTGCCTACTGTGTGCCAAATACTCTCTTGGCAGGCCGTTTCCTGAGTGAGCTCATAATTTACTTCAGGGATTTGGCGAGGGATGTAGTTTAATGGGATTGGATAGAAAAGTGACTCCATTAATCAAACTGACGTACTTGTAAATTACAGTATCTGAATCGAGATTTATGCTCCTCCAGCATATTTATTATAATAAATATTAGAAGTCGGGTGCTTGCTTTGGCAGCACGCATACTGAAATTGGAGTGACGCATTGAAGAGTAGCCCAGCCCTTGTGATAATCTGCAAATTCGTGGGGCACCATATTTAACAAATAGATTGGAAGTCTACTGTATAGCGCAATAAACTACATCTCATCTCTTGTGATATGGCATGATGGACGGTGACATGAGGAATAGAATGTATACACGTGTGACGGTCATTTTGCTGTATAGCAGAAATTGGCACAACGTTGTGAATCAACTATAATAATAAAAAAAGTCTGCCTTTAGGCTACAATAAATTAATGAATATTTTAATAAGGAAAAGTTCATTTTAAAAAATTCACTTTCAAGTTATTTGGCTTATAGGGTTTGTCCTAAGTCTACCCATAATTTGAGAACGTATGTGTAGGCTGTATTTTCTTTGGAATCTGACTGTTGTACAAAATGATTTTCTAGTAACTGAAATAGTGCAGAACTTTCTTTACTTTGAAATGAATGTATGTTTGGGCGTATTTCTGCTGAGGTCATGCAGTGTGATCATTTTCTTGGTTTTTCTTGTATTAATATGGCAAAAACGCTGTCAATGGAAGCCGGATGCAATTTTAGCTGTAAAATAGGCAAAGAACGTTCAGTGAAAAACGAAATTCTGTGTAATTGACCAGAAGGAGGCTCCCTTCTACCTCACTGTAGGAAGTTAGACTGCAAGTGTCTAAACTCACTTCTTGGTGACTCTAATATTCCTCATTCATGGTGGTAGGAGCAGCACTCTGGAACTTGCCCTGGGGAAACCATATTGAGATTTCTTCACGGCTAAGAAGGGAGTGCGAAATGCTCTTTCCTGCCACCAGCTCAGTCATAAACTTCTCTTCTAGTTCAATAACAATTAATAAGAATGTCAGGATAAAATTCTCCTCACTAACTTGGACTATCTCAGCATTCCTTAGCTAAACCCTTATAGCTTTATTGTCTCCAGATTGTCCATAAATATCCAATATAATATTTGACAAAATAGTATTTTGAGGAATCAGTAAGGCATTTGGATTTTTTCATTTTTTAAAGATTTATTGAAGTATAGCCGATGTACAATGTTGTGATAATTTCTGCTGAACAGCAAAGTGATTCAGTTATATGCATACACCTAGCCATTCTTTTCCAGATTCTATTCCCCTTTTGCATATTTTTTTTAAAGTATGGTTATTGCCTCTACCCATCTATCCCTCTTAGTTTTTGCCCATCTCTATGTAAGAGAATTCATGTTTATAACATCGGATAATCACATTCACCCCAAATGCTCTAATTATATTGTTTTTAAAGAAGCCACTATTCAATTTAGAATACTGAACAAAAAGTCCAAAATCCTTGGAGCGTAAAAAGGAGTTTGAAGACGCAACCACCACAGATACAGAGTCTACCATCTCATGTCATGAGAGCAATTTGAATCAATTGATTTGTGAGTTGTTCTCCTTCGCTGTCAAGGAAGGCGGTTTATGTGGTTATTGCAAAAAATAGCGATTGCTCTTTTGAGAAGCTTTGCCCTTTAACGATGGAGCAGAACTGGTTATGAAATACCCAACTGTGACTAATTCTGGAGGAGCAGAATCTCACATAAATTGTCTCTTGGAGATGCTATTGGAACAAGTGAACAGGGAAATGATGATGAGTTTATCTGTGCTAATTGCGCCTTTGAGGGCTCATTCCTAGACGGCACAGAGTAGGTCAATGCTGTGCTTCTAATCTCTCTTCGCCCTGAAGATGCTGGTTGTGGAGAACTACGGCAGGCAGAACGGCCCTGACGCTGTCCCTGCTCTGGTCTTGTTAATATGCTTTGCTACAGGGAAAAGGAATTTCATGGCGTTAATTCAGGTTGTGGATATTAAGATAGGAGATAATCGCGGGTGGGCACCATCTAATCACATGATACCTTAAAATCAGAGAATTAAAAAAAAATAAATAAAATCAGAGAACTTTCTCCAGCTATGGGGAGATACAGCAGAGGGAAGTCAGAGAATTCCAACTGTGAGAAGAATTTGACACCCTGTTGGTCACTCTGAGATCTGAGGGGTCGCATACGAGGACTGAAGAGAAGTTTTCAGAGGCAAGGCCCACGCCCTGGTTGTCAGCCTATAAGGAAATGGGGGCCTTAGTCCTACAACCCCAAGGAACTTGGGGTTCAGCCAACAACATGGATAAGCTTGGAAATGGATTCTTCCCCAGAGCGCAGGGTGAGAAGTGCAGCTCTGCCAAGACCTTGATTTTAGCTTTGTAAAACCCTGCAGAAACTCAGATAAGAAGTCTGTGTTGTTGTAAGTGTTGTAAGCCACTAAGTTTGTGGTAACTTGTTATAGTCACAACAGAAAATGAAATTGCAGAAAATGTTGGGAAGGAAAAGGTATTTGTGTGGGATTATTACTTCAGTAGTGGACTGTTACAGTGAATCATGCTTCCATGAGTTTAGTCCAGGAACCTGCCTTTCACCCCAGGAAATTAACAGGTGGAATAAAAAACAGAGGCTTAACAAATGTATTTGTTTCCGATCAATGTTTTAACAGATTACACACGTTTTACGGGCTTAAAACCAAACTTAGTATCTTATAACCCTGTAGGTCAGAAGCCTCACTGAGCTGAACATCAAGGTGTCCGCAGGGCCACATCCCTCCGGAGGCTCTAAGGGAAGTCTTTTTCCTTGTCTTGTCCAGCTCTCAAGGCTTCCCGCATTCCTTGGGTTGTGGCCCCGTCCTCCACTTTCAAAGCCAGCGGCATGACATTTTCAAATTTCCCCACTTTTGCCTCCTCCTTCTCAGGACTCTCATGGTTACATCAGGACGTTTTGGATAATCATGGCTTATCTTCCCATCTCCCCTAAACTTAACCACGTCTGCACAGTCTCCTTTGCCCTGCAAGGTAACACATTCACAGGTTTTGAGGATTAAAGCACGGTTATCTTTGCAGGGAGCGTTGTACGACCTGCCTCAAAAGTCTTGCCTGGTGAGTTTATATTCTTGGAATGTTCATTCTTTGAAATACAGTTGCTGTACTGTGAAGAAGTCCGAGCAACCGTATAGAGAGGACGCCATAGGGAAGAATCAAGGCTTCTGGCCAACACTCTCAACTGACCTCCCAGCAAGCAGCCAACATCAATTCCCTGCCGTATGAACCAGGCCACTTGAGGTCTTCCAGCTAAGGAAGTGCTCCAGCCATCACCATAGAGGCAGAAATGTCTGGTCAGTCCACAGAATCGTGAAAGCTAATGAATGGTTGTTTTTGCACAGCAAGGGATAATTGAAATAACGTCATAGTGTCTTTTATAACTACCGCACTACCTGAAACTGAAGGATTCTGACTAGAGGAAAATAGGTTCCTCCATCAAATATTCAGATGAGGAGTTCCCACTGTGGCACAACAGGTGAAGGATCCATCCTTGTCTCTGCAGGGGATTGGGTTGCTGCTAAGGTAAGAGTTCGATCCCCAGCCTGGCACAGTGGGTTAAGGATCTGGCACTGCTGCAGCTGTGGCATAGGCCACAGCTATGGCTCAGATTCGATCCATGGCCCAGGGATGCCACGGTGCGGCCAAAAAAATATTCAGGTGAAATACATGACATGGGTCAAAATACTTAAAATCCTTTGTGCAGTGCCTGGCTCACAGTAGGTGTTATAAAAATATTAATTAGCTTCTCCCAAGCACTCTATCTGATGCAGATATTTCCCCCTGCCACCTTATTAAAAGAGATTTCTTTCTTTTAGAGATGTATTTGATTTAGCACATAACAAAATATCACATGTTTTCTGATAATTTTGTGTGGTGGTCCATAATTTACGTCAAAAAGTCTTAACCTGAGAATGTCTATATTTTTTCTAAAAATATCACTTCTCAGGAAATACATCATAACTGAATTTTTGACTATGAAGTGTAGAGTCTTACAGTTCATACTGTTTAATTGCACTGTCACGCAAGAATCTTAGCTTTTTTTTAGTTTATTCAATTGCTGTAATGATTTCTCATAGTGTTATAATTACAACTTGTACTGGTAAATGCATTCATAGAATTCATGGGCAAGCTGAATATGTAACTGTTCATTTGGAGCCGAGTCGATTACCATTTGAAAACAGTTAATGGAGTAGCTGATTAGAATACGTTGCAAAGAGTCATGATTTAGTTCTGCATCACCTAGAAAAAAATCTGATGCCACGCGTGTTAATGGCAGTTTTGCGGGGCATAAAGATTGACATGTTTTCCTGAGCTGAGCAGTATGGCCGTGCTGACTCAGTGAAAAACTCACATTTCAAAATACGTGAAGTAATACAAGGCAAACTTACCCGGTTAAATTTACCACCTGAGTATTGAAAATACGAGTGAAAGTTATAGGTAAGGTTTAAGCTCATTTACAGCAATGTGCTGTGAGATTTGGGCAGAAGTCCAGTTCGATGGCGGCTTTTAAGTTTTCCTAACTGTGCTTGACTGGGTTATGTTCACTTCGTGGGCCCCCTGCTCTTCTCACTCTTTACTTTGGAATCTCCACATTGAAGCTAGAGATTTTTTTTTTTTTTTTTTTTAACTCGCAGGTCTGTCATGTCATTCTCCTGCTTAAAGCTCTTCAGGGGTTTCCTGTTGCCACCACACAAAGCCTTAGCTCAGCACTTAGGGCTCTGTTTGAGCTGCCCCTGCTGATCCTGCAGTCTTACCTCTTACCCATTTTTCTTACTTTCTGTGGCCCCCGGCCTGGAGAAGGACTTGTCCTTCCCTAACCTCTCTTTTCTCGAGGCACATGGCCTGGCTATTTCCCCGCACATCTGTAAAACCTTGTTTAAGGGTCGCTTCATCTAGGAAGACTGTCTCGACCCTTTTTCCCCAAGTAGCCCAAGGGCACCTCCACCTGCACCTGGAGTACCTTTTGACTCATTTGATGGCTCTGATCAAGCTGTCACAACTGCTTATTTAATTGTCAAATTTCTCAATTGAGCATACGTGCCCTTTTGGAAGTCGAGTGTCAGGTTCATAATGGAATCAAATGCTAAGTACAGTGCTTGGCACATAGAAGAACTGGATGCAAATTCACTGGGTGAACAATGGATGTATTTATTCCAAGTGAGCACAGTGTGGACAAGCCTAGTCGGTGCCTGGCGTGTAATAGGCCCTGGGTGTGTGGTTTCTGTGCATCCCTCACCGTGGATCCGCACTGCAGGACCTGTCACTAATCATATGCCATTTCCCGCGGGTTTACCCTGTGTTGTCTACAAAGCAGTAAGCTGTTGGACTGTACAGTCGCATCTTATAGAGCAATTTCATTTATTTATTTTATTTTATTTTATTTTTTTATCTTTTTACGGCCATATCAGCGGCATATGGAGGTTCCCAGGCTAGGGGTCAAATTGGAGCTATAACCTCTGGCCTCAGCCACAGCTACAGCGACGCAGGATCCAAGCCACGTCAGCAACCTGTACCACAGCTCATGGCAACGCCAGATCCTTCTCTCACTGAGTGAGGCCAGGGATCGAACCTGTGTCCTCATGGATACTAGTCAGATTGGTTTCTGCTGAGCCACGACAGGAACTCCTAGAGCAATTTTTGTTTGAATTACATCAGCTAGATTTTTCAAACTGTAGCTATAGCGTCTCATTTCTAGACCTTGGCATCTTATGACTTTTAATGGGCCCCTTGCAGGTCTAGCTGCTCCTTTGGATTCAGTTCCCAGCCCAAATGATTTCGCCTCAGAGAGCCTTTCTTGACCACTCGCTGCAAATTGCCCCCCTTCTCCTGTCTCCAGTTGGTGATTTTCACTACCTTGCCGAGTAGGTTAAGTGTTTTCCATTATGCTCATCGTGGCATGAAGTCGTCTTGCTTATATATCCCTTTTGCTTACTGACCCTAACCACCGTCCTGTACGAAACCCCACGAGGGCAGGGTCTTGCCTGCTGCGCCAGTGCTTCGAACACTGGCCTGTGGCGTGGCGTGTGAATCCCTGCATGGATGAGCCTTGGAAGAAAGCTTCACCAAGTGGGCCAGCACCCTCAGGATCACCTCGATTGCCGTTAAACAAGCAGAGGTTCTCACCAGACCAATACTCAGACGCACAAAGGAAGTGGTGTACTTGACGAAATTTGCACGTCCTTCGATGACTTTCTACCAGCTCAGCAGAAGAGATGGCTGATGTTATCGTCGTAATTGTTAGTGACTTTCACTGACGAAGAGAGAAAATGGCCAACGACTTTGTGCAATCTGTAGATTTTGGAAAGTACTGTGGCAGAACAATAGAGTTTCCCCTTTAAAAAAAAAAAGAACATGAGCAATATGAAACAAAAAAATTTTCATAAATTTAGCTTTGGGGGGAATACTTTGTCATTTTTCTTCGATTTTTCTTGAGAAGCCTGTGCTCTACACCCTGAAAGGGAGGCAGTATTGAAGCGAAAATGTCCTGATTTTCTCTGTGTCACTCTCTGGCTTCTTCCTGTATGACATAGTGATCGGTGAGATGGCTCGAGGTCCTCAGTGGTGCCGTCACCATGTGGACCTGCCTCTGGCACGCCCCAGGGCATGTGAGAGTCCATGATGTTCCACTCAGGTGTTTGGCTAGGATGCTTCTGTAGCTTCAGCTTTTGCCAAGGTGGAGCCTAAGGTCTACATTTGGGGAAAGAGGAGGGAGACTATTGAGAGCGTTACCATTGCTCTGATGCAGGCGGCCCCAGGAAATGCTGGATCCATTCAGCAGTTTGTTTTGATCCCCGTCTAGTCCCCTTTATCTGTTTCTCAAGTTCATCCAAACCAATACGGGAAAGGATGCAAGTGTTTCTATAACCTGCAGCACTTCCTCTGGAATGGGAATGTTTCTTTAGTTTCTTTTTCTTTTTTTAACATGCATTAACTCATTCATTTATTTATTTTTTCTGTTCCATGATTTTTTTTAATGATTTCCCCAATACAATTTTTTTTCTACTGTACAGCATGATGAGCCAGTTACACATACATGTGCACATTCTATTTTCTCACATGATCATGCTCCACCATAAGTGACTAGACATAGTTCCCAGTGCTACAGAGCAGGATCTCATAAGGCAATAGTTTGCATCCATTAACCCCAAGCTCTCAATCCACCCGACTCCCTCCCCTCCCCTTTGGCAACCACAAGTCTATTTTCTAGGTCCATGATTTTCTTTTCTGTGGAAAGGTTCATTTGTGCCTTATATTATATTCCAGATATAAGTGATATCGTATGGTATTTGTCTTTCTCATTCTGACTTACTTCACTGAGTATGTGAGTCTCTAGTTCCATCCATGTTGCTGCAAATGGCATTATGTTGATCTTTTTTATGGCTGAGTAGTATTCCACTGTGTATATAGACCACACCTTCCTAATCCATTCATCTGTCAATGGACATTTGGGTTGTTTTTATGTCTTGGCTATTGTGAATAGTGCTGCAATGAACATGCAGGTGCATGTGTATTTTTAAAGCGAAGTTTTGTCTGGATATATGCCCAAGAGCAGGATTGCTGTGTTACATGATAGTTCTATGTATAAATTTCTAAGGTACCTCCATACTGTTCTCCACAGTGGTTGTACCAGCTCACACTCTCACCAACAGTGCAGGAAAGTTCCCTTTCTCCACACCCCCTCCAGTATTTGTTATTTGTGGACTTATGAATGATGGCCATTCTGATTGGTGTGAGGTGGTATCTCGTGGTAGTTTCGATTTGCATTTCTCGAATAATCAGGAATGTTGAGCATTTTTTCATGTGCTTGTTGGCCATCTGTATATCTTCCTTGTAGAAATGTCTATTCAGGTCTTTTGTCCATTTTTCAGTTGGGTTGTTGTTGGCTTTTTTGCTGTTGAGTTGTATATGTTGTTTGTATATTCTAGAGATTAGGCCTTTGCCAGTTGCATCATTTGACACTATTTTCTCCCATTCTGTATGTTGTCTTTTTGTTTTCTTTTTGGGTTCCTTTGCCGTGCAAAAGTTTGTCAGTTTGATTAGTTCCCATTGGTTTGTTTTTGCTTTTATTTCTGTTGCTTTGGGAGACTGACCCGAGAAAATATTCATAAGGTTGATGTCAGAGAATGTTTTGCCTGTGTTCTCTTCCAGGAGTTTGATGGTGTCTTGTCTTATATTTAAGTCTTTCAGCCATTTTGAGTTTATTTGGATACATGGTGTGAGGGTGTATTATAGTTTCATTGATTTGCATGCAGCTGTCCAGGTTTCCCAGCAATGCTTGCTGAAAGACTGTCTTTTCCCCATTTTATGTTCTTGTTTCCTTTGTCAAAGGTTAATTGACCATAGGTGTCTGGGTTTATTTCTGGGATCTTTATTCTGTCCATTTGTCTGTCTGTCTGTTTTGGTACCGGTACCACACTGTCTTGATGACTGTGGCTTTGTAATATTGCCTGAAGTCTGGGAGAGTTATGCCTCCTGCTTGGTTTTTGTTCCTCAGAACTGCTTTGGCAATTCTGGGTCTTTTATGGTTCCATATAAATGTTTGGATGGTTTGTTTTAGTTCTATGAAAAAAGTCATGTGGCATTTGATGGGGATGGCATTGCATCTGTAGATCGCTTTGGGTAGTATGGCCATTTTTACAATATTAATTTTTCCAAGCCAGGAGCATGGCATATTTTTCCATTTATTTACATCTTTTTTAATTTCCTTGATTAATGTTTTATAGTTCTTATATTCCCAGGTATTTGATTTTTTGGGGTGCAATCATAAAAGGTACTGCATTTTTTGTATTCATTTTCTAATGTTTCATTGTTAGTGTACAGAAATGCGACTGACTTCTGAGTGTTAATCTTATATCCTGCTACTTTGCTGAATTTGTTGATCAGTTCAAGTAGTTTTTGGGTTGAGTCCTTGGGGTTTTCTATATATAGTATCATGTCATCTGCATATAGTGATGGTTTTACCTCTTCCTTTCCTACTTGGATGCCTTTTATTTCTTTTGTTTGTCTGATTGCTATGGCTAGGACTCCCAATACCATGTCGAAGAGCAGTGGTGAGAGTGGGCATCCCTGTCTTGTTCCAGATTTTAGTGGGAAGGCTTTTGGCTTTTCTCCATTGAGTATTATGTTTGCTGTGGGTTTGTCATAAATGGCTTTGATTATGTTAAGGAATGTTCCCTCTATACCCACTTTGGGAAGAGTTTTGATCATGAATGGATGTCAAACTTTGTCAAATGCTTTTTCTGCATCTATTGAGATGATCATGTTGTTTTTGACTTTTCGTTTGTCAGTGTGGTGTATGACGTTGATTGATTTGCATATGTTGAAGCATCCTTGTGAACCTGGGATGAATCCCAACCAGTCGTGGTGTATGATCTTTTATATGTTGTTGGATTCATTTGGCTAAAATTTTGTTGAGAATTTTTGCATCTATATTCATAAAGATATTGGCTGATAGTTTTCTTTTTTGGTGTTATCTTTGTCTGATTTTGGAATTAGGGTGATGGTGGCATCATAGAATGTCTTTGGAAGTGTTCCTTTCTTTAGTTTCTTAATAGAAGAAAAATTTAGAGAATATCAGGATTATATGCTGCTACCATCAAAAACCATTGGAGTGATACTACTTTCTCTAAGGAAATGTAATGTGTGTAATTTAGAAGTGGCTTTTTATTCAGAACTTGCATTTAAATGATTTCTACAGGTCTATGGTTTTCATACCATGAGGATTATGGAGCCAGGCTTGGTAAAAGGCTGCATTTGACAAAAATCAGCAAAGGTTACTGAACAAAGCATTTCTGCTGTCAACTATTAAGTAGTGTACTGTTTCTCCTTATTTTTAATAATTCCGTTCACTTCTGCAATGTGGCAGTGGAAAGTGTTTGTGATAATTGCTGGGTTTCTGTATTTGTTTCAGAAATTGATGCTTCAGAAACATCAAAGTGCTGTTTCATAGGTGCCATGTTTCCATATGTCTAGAAACTGAGAAATCATCACTCTCATTACCAGATTATAGAGAGATGGGAAGTCCAGTAAGATTTGTCATTATTGTCACTTGAATTTGATCCCACTCTAAACTCCTGTGACTTTTGTGGTCTCATTTGACTGTAATTCAAATTTTAAGAAAGGGCCCAAATACTTTGATATCTAAGGATATGTAAGAACCTGTTATAATTTGACATTAAACTCTTCTTTTTTATGAAGATGCTTAGAAAAAACTGCCCCTTAACCTATGAAGGGCTACTCCCAGTAGGAGATGACAAAAGAATAGAAAGTGACAAATTCTACCTTGTCTTAGCAAAAAGCTACTCATCTTTTAAGTTTCAAAAATGGGATATGCAGAAAGTTGTCTAACATTTTAGAAAGTGGAAGATTTAAACCCAAATCCTTGTATGGGTTATTTTGGATCAGCCTGTGGCATTTCTTAGATAACCTTCAATTCTTATCATCTTCTGACTCTGATATGGAAGAAGACTGATAAATAAGGGTGCAGATCTTTGTTTTTCCTTTTCCTGGGCTTACAGAATCAGAAGGTAAACCTGCCTATTTTGTGATCTAATCAATTTTCTTTGGTTTAACACCAAGACTAATGCATCCCCTTCTTAGGTTCTTCCAGCTTATTTGAACTTAGCATTTTAGTCATTCATGTAAAGCCTTTCACGCCAGTTTTATATTTAAAAATGGATCCCAGCTGCTCTGGCTTTCTTAATCCCTCTCAGAAAGGCGTATGTGACAGCGTCTCCCCCAGGGAGATGGCAGCGCCAAAGCTTTCTCTCCTAGGTAGGAAAAGTGCTAAGCCACACGCTATTATCCTGCTTACTTCCCTGGCCGGCTAATTAGATCCGTACATGCTTTATATTTTTTATGAAGAGACACAGGAACATAAGAACAGTGTGTGTGTGTGTGTGTATTTTATGATTATGGAAAATATCATTTTAGTAAGTACTTCTATCAGGTACTAGCATGCGGCAAGGTTTCAATAAATGTTGAATGAATGAATGTGTGAAGACATCAAAGTATTAAGTAGCCAACACAAGGGATTCTCTGAATAAGTTTAAATATTTCACCTTATTTTTCACAAAAGGTTGAAAGCTATTAAATATTTGACTTAATATATTTATTAATCCAACCAAAGAACTGAACACCTATGGGTTTGTTCTCTTTTTATAATCATATAACCCTGGTTTGGAACCTACTCCCTGAGAATTTTTAAATTGTTCTCTCTCCAAAGAACTGAACACCTATGGGTTTGTTCTCTTTTTATAATCATATAACCCTGGTTTGGAACCTACTCCCTGAGAATTTTTAAATTGTTATCTCTTATCTACATTTAATAATACTAAATCACTCAATTTCACATTTAGACATTTCAGAACAAAAGAATTCATAGGACAAATTTTTAATTTGAATACACATATCTATACATGCTGTATAGTAATTTGCTCCAGAATAAAGTTACATTAATGGACTCCATTCCTATATTCTAGATTACATCAGTAATATATGTTCATACTCAAAGTAGATACTTATATTCTTCTAATAGGTGTAGAAACAATTAAAATAATCAGTTTGGAATAATGAATTCAATTTCTCATCTTGAAGCTTAAAGAGAGTGTGGAGCTGGCCCCAAATGGTAGAAAATATGACTGTGAAAAGAATTTATCAAAATGTAGATAAAGTATCCTTAGGCTTTGAATCTATGTCTGGGAGAATGATAAGGAGGCATTTCACCAGTGCTCTTTGTCTTATTCCATTAATTCAAGCTGTATTGGACATTCTGTTGTCCCTTTGAGGGAGGGCATAAAGGGACCCAGAAGGGTGGAGCCTTATTTGGGATAATGCTGGTCTCATGAGTCACACCACATCATGTACTGGCTGCAGTGCTGAGACAATGCAGAAGCTAAAGCTTCCCAGATAGCTTAGTAAGAGGTAATTCTCCTTCTGTATGGAAGTGGAAACGTGTATAATCGCTCCTCGGTATAATTGCATCTGAAAACTTTAAAATGTCCTTTTTATTTTAAATATATTCCTTCACTGCTGAAAATAATCTTCAAGGCAACGTCATCTTAAACCTCAGTCGTCTTTTCTTCCATGTTTTGAGTGAATAAGTGGTCATTCTCTCTGCTACTACTTGTTGCTGCTTGACTTTCTCTAACTGCACACTCTGTTTAAGCACATCGTTGAGTGAAGATTAAAAAAGAGTGCATTATGTTTGTACCGTAAAAGCATGAGGATATTATCCATTCAAGACAGGAAGACATTTCTGAAGACAAATGGAGTGGTGATCTCGTTTTTCATCCTTCTTGTAGGCTAACTTTAGCAGTGACAGTGTTTCCGTGACGGTGCAAGAAACTGATTTACATTTCTCCTTTCTGACGACCTGACATAAAGAGCAAGGGCTAATTCATTGCTCTCAGGAGTGTTGGCTTTCTATTTTCTCTGCCATTAGAAACACCAACTCTTGCTTTTTTTCATTAGCATCAGCTACTAGGCGTCAACACAAAGCCCTTAAATATAGTGCTTTGCAGAAGAGGATTTTAGATACAGTTTCTAGAGTTAGGAAGAGGGTAGCCCTAGGTACCCTGGACAAGAATTTGCAGTTTGCTTAATACAGCTGTTGGCCATAGCTCCATTTTATTTTAGTGAACCTTAGAGGAGAAGGGGAAATAAGCTGACCTTCTGACGTCTAACCTCTTTGTGTGTCTTTGAAATGGATTCAATGAGGAAGAGCAGTTAGTGCAACAGTGAAGGGACAGCAGGAAGCATGGGAGCCAAAATACGCCTTCTTCAAGCATCTCAGTGGAATTGAAGACAGCTACTACTCCTTTACCAAGAAGCAAAATGAGGTCGTAAAAGAGGTTCACGATACCCAGTTAAGCTATCTTCTATCAATCGAATGAATTATTATTACAGTCATCTTGACACACAAGTAATTAAACCTTTGTTCTGAGTGGATCACCGTGCAGGTGAAAAACACTTTTTAAAGCTATTTCTCTTTCTGTGTGAGATCTGGGGAGATGAGTCACTGTTTGTCTTCTTGCTGGTTGAGAGCAACTTTGGCTTTGCCCTGTTGATTATTTTTTTTTATTTTTATTTTTAACTTTTTTAATGGAAGGCGCTCTCTTGTGGTAACAGAGAGAACTGTGGGTTTATCTTTCACCCGACCTTGTGGAGGCTGAATAGAACTCTTGACCTCTGTTTCCGCCAGGCAGTCCATGTGAGCTAAAACTGGGGACAGGAGTACCGTGGTTAAATGCTCAGGAGAGATGGGCAGGAAGGGAAAAACACTGAGATGTCACTAGTTTACTGTATGTATGGTTGCTAAACCAGGCTTTTAGACACACACAATGTTAGAGCAGGATCGCTTGGTTCAATCCTTTGATTATACAGAAGGAAGCCCTGATCCCAGAGAGATGAAATAAGAGAGTAACTCAAATGTAAGTGAAGCCGGCTTTTGGAGATGGGGGGTGGGTGGCAGTACCTTCTTCTCAACTCACGCTCGTGGATAGGCAAGAAAATGGGACCCCTGCTGTCAGATCTTTAGTTGAAGCCAAACATCCAGATTTTAACGTGAAATTTCCCAATTTTTAAATATTGGTGACCACATAGTTCAAACATTTTGCCACATTAAGCCACACAATTACATACCTGTGGGTCTCTAGTTTCCAACCTCTGGGTTAAGACACCTGATATAATCCAGAGAGTTATTCTTTATCTAACAACTGTAAAATGTGACCGATGTTTCCAAGAATTTTAATTCAGCGAACATGTTTAGTACCTGCCAAGTGTCTGACATGTTATTTGGTACTATGGTGGGTATGGAATAAATGATTTTAGCAGATTATAATTTAGTTAGGAGCAGCAACGAAGCATCCGTGGAACAATTAGAAGACGTAAGTAAGTATGTGGCTTCATGACTTTGAGATGAGCAATTATCTTGCTCGTGCGCATTGTAGGAAAATGTCGGAATAATTCATCAGCATGCCCAGCGATCTTAGGAACGCAATTTTTAATGGTGTAAACTGTGAAAGTCTGGGTCACCGCCGTTTCCTATATATATAGGTGTATATTTATATGTATATACCTACATGTATTTACGTGTAGCCTGCCAGCACTGACACCAAGCGGAGGGCCAGTCCCTTGTATTGGCAGGACCAAACCCATGTATTGAAATGTTTGGACTCGCATATCCTGCTGTCTGTCGCCCAAAATGGGACTCAAATTTTCCCGACTTCTAAACCTGCTTCACTCCTTTTAGGATTGTTCCTCCTCATGTAACAAAAAAAATCCAAGTCAAGGTGACCTAAACTGTAAGAAGCCGTGTTATCTAACATCATGACTGGGGCGGGAACCAGGGTTGTTTGAGCAGTTGCCACGGTCCTTTCTCCTTACACGCTTTGTTCCTTCATCCTCATCAGCTCCACCCTCACTTGGCCTCCCTCTTGTCCGTAAGATGTCTGCGGAAGTTCCAGGCATCACGTCCAAACAGGGAAGGGACCATTTCTTCCCTTTCTCTCCCCTATGGGTAAGGAGCCTTTCTCTAGAATATTGCTCTTCGCGTCTTGCTGAGGAGTCGCGGTCTTTTCCTGACCCGATTATCAGCGCGTGGAGCGGGAGTGTCGTAACAGGCCTCGGCCAGGGTTTCTCAGCAGCGTGTATTGGTGCACAGGTCATATCTTCGTTGTGTGAGCCTGTCTCGTGCATCTCAGGATGTTTACCATTCTAGAACACCGAATGAACAATACCAGCAACGCTTCTTAGTCACCAGGAAAACCCCAAACTTCCTCTACCTCTCATTTTTCCAAGAACGCTCCTTCCTCCAGGCCAGTAGGGGGGTGCGGGGTGGAGGAGAAGCGCGTGCCCTTTTAAGACTACTGGCTTAAATCAGTCAACCCTTTCGAGGGACTGAATTGGGGGAATTAACAGTGGAGACTAAGATGCTCTCCCCTTCATGGCTCCTTATTTCAGCATCATTTCCTTTGATGTCCAAGCTGGATACTCAAGCAGCATTCTCCAAACATGACTCTTCCCCATCCACAACATCTAAGAATAACCACGTCCACTAAAACATGCCTTCACTCTGTCCACCACTCTTCGTCATCTCTGTCATCGTCACAGGCCAGGCCATTATTAGCGTTCACTCAGGCCATTGTCAAGGCTTCCTAACGGGTCTCCCTACCTTCATTCCTGACCTTTATTCGCCCAACAGCAGCAGATCTGGTCTTCAGTATATTTAGTGTGGGAGTTCCCATTGTGGCTCAGTGGTAATGAACCCGACTAGTATCCATGAGGATGTGGGTTTGATCCCTGGCCTTGTTCAGTGGGTTAAGTATCTGGCATTGCTGTGAGCTGCGGTGTAGTTCTGCAGATGCAGCTCTGATCCTGTGTTGCTGTGGCTGTGGTGCGGGTCAGCGGCTACAGCTCCAATTCATCCCCTAGCCTAGGAACTTCCATATGCCACAGATGCAGCCCTAAAAAAAAATGTATTTAGTATATGTAACGCCACTAAATTTATTCAGTGAATTCCCAACGAATTAATAATTATTTGCTAAAAGTCGTTTTCCTTTTACTTGAGCTTCATGAGCACTCAGTTATGCCTTTACAGTAGACTGGATTATCTTTCCTAATTCTTTTGTTGTTCCTTGTGTAAAATGTATATATCCATTTTTCTCCGTGTGACCTTTCAGCTCCTTCCACCAGAGCAGGCAGATTTTGTTTCCTTATTGCACTGATGTTTGACTTGGCCATGTGCTTTTCTTTGGCCAAGGGAAAGTTGACAGGCATAGCTGTTTCTAGAATTGTCCTTGCGAGGCATGGTATGTTTCCACTGACCCCCTTGCGGTCCTCCTTGTGGAGATCATATTACGAGTAGCTTCTGGTCCCGGAATGAAAATGCTTGGCGTGAAACAGAACTCAATGCAACCTGGACTCAAGCCCAGTTGAGCCCTTAGTGACATGCAGACCTATAAACAAGAAAAATATATATTTGTCGTTGCAAGCAACTGAGAATTTGGGTTGTGTTATGCAGAATTATTTCACCAATAATTGATTAAATTATCCATAGTTAGTTGACTAGACTTATTCAGGGTTTTAAGCTATTTTTTTTGGCACAGGGCAGGTATTAAATAAGTATATATCAAATAAATATACAGATTGTTAGTTTTATGATAGGAAACTATCTTTGAAATTATTGAAACTGTTTCATCTTCATTTTTTGTTGTATTAAGCCATATCAGATTTCTCTAAAAATGCTATCCCATTCAAATTAGGCTTAGAAGGAAAACATCTTAACGTAAAAAAGTCCATATGACAAGCCCAGAGCTAACATCATACTCAATGGCGAAAGCTTGAGAGCTTTTCCTCTAAGATCAGGAACAAGACAAGTGCCCATTCTCACCACTCTAATTCAGTATAACATTGGAAGTCCTAGCTAGAACAGTCAGACAAGGGAAAGAAATGAAAGCTATCAGCATTGGAAAAGAATAATTAAAATGTTCTCTCTTTGCAGATGGTAGGATTTTATATATAGAAAATCCTAAAAGTGCAATTAAAAAGCTATTAGATCTAGTCAATGAGTTCAGCAAAGTTGTAGGATATGAAATTAACATACAGCAATCAGTAGCAGCTCTACATGCTAAGAACAAAGTTTCTGGAAAAAAATACAGATACTGATCCCATTTACAATAGCATAAAAAATAATTAGAAGTAAATTTAAGTAAGGAAGTAAAAGATGTCTATACTGAAAACTACAAGTCATTGTTGAAAGAAATTTAAGAAGATGCAAATAAAAATGGAAAGCTATCCTATATTCATGGATTGGAAGAATTAATATTGGAAGAATCTACCAAAAGCCATTTATAGATTCAGTGTAATCCATATCAAGTGGCATTCTTTATGAAATAGGAAAAACACTCTTAAAACTTATAGAACCACAAAAGACCCTGCAAAGCCAAAGAGATTCTGAGAAAGAAGATCAAAGCAGAAGGTGTTATACTTCAAGTTATGCTATAAAACTATAGTCATCGAAAGAGTATGGGACTGGCTTAAAAACAATGGCACAGAATCGAGATCCCAGAAATAAACCCAGTCATATATGGTCAACTAATATTTGACAAGGGAACCAAGAATCCTCAATGAAGACAGTCTCTTCATACAATGGTACTAGGATAATTGGATAGTCACACGTAAAAGAATGAAACTAGACCCATACTCTATACCACTCGCAAAAATGAACTTTAAATGAATTAAAGACTTAAATGTAAGACCTGAAATCATGAATCTCCTAGACAAAAATATAGGCACAAAGCTCTTTGACATGGGGGAGTTCCCGCTGTGGTGCAGTGGAAACAAATCTGACCAGTATCCATAATGATACGGGTTCTATCCCGGGCCTTGCTCAGTGGGTTGGGGGTCTGGCATTGCTGTGAGCTGTGGAGTCATCACAGACACAGCTCAGATCCCACATTGCTGTGGCTGTGCTGTAGACCAGCACCTGCAGCTCTGATTCAACCTGGGAACTTCCATATGCCATGGATGCGGCCCTAAAAAGCAACAGCAGCAACACCACCACCAACAACAGCAAATCCTTGATGTGGATTTTGGTAATGATTTTTAAAATATGACACCTAAACACAAGAGCAAAATATAAAGATAAATGAATGCAAAGCTAATCAAAGTAGAAAGCTTCTGCACAACAAAATAAATCTCAACAAAGTGAAAAGGTAGCATACAGAATGGGAAAAATATTTGCAAACCATACATTAGATGGGGGGTAATACCCAAAATATGGAAATAACTTGTACAACTTAATAGATAAAACCCAAATAACCCAGTTTAAAAATGGACAAAATATCTGAATTTTTCCAAAGAATGTATATGAAAGGCCAACAAGTACATGAGAAGATGCTCGGCATCACTAGCTATCAGGGAAAAGCAAGTTAAAATCACCGTATAACACCTCACGCCTATTAGATAGCAATCATCAAAAAGAAGAGACAGCAAATAGCAGATGGAGGTGGAGAAAAGGAAATGCTTTGCGCTCTGTTGGCGGGATGGTGAGTGGGTGGAGCCACTGCAGAAAACGGTATGAAGGAACTTCATAAAATTGAAGATAGAATGACTGTATGGTTCAGCAATTCCACTTCTGGAAACGTATACAGAGGAAATGAAAAGACTAACCCCAGAAGGCAGCTGCACCCTTATGTTTATAGCAGCATTATTCACAGTGTGCAAAACGTGGAAGGAACCTAAGGTTCCAACGATGGACGAATGGATGAAGAAGTTGTGGTATTGGTATATATTTATATACACACACACAACACAGAGAGGGATATTATGAATGATTTTTTTGAAAGTTAGGAAATCCTACCTTTTGTGACCATATGTGGATGAATCTTGAAAGCGTGACGCTAAGTGAAATGTCATGTAGAGAAAGACAAATACTCTATGATCTCACGTGTGACATCCAAAACACAACAAAAAAGAACTCATAGAAAAAGAACAAAAAAATGGTTGCAGAGGTGGAGAGTGGGGGAAGGGGAAGTGGAGGTCAAAGACCGCAAATGTCCAGTTATGAGATGAGTAAGTTCTAGGGACAGACTGGACCACACGGGGATGAGAGCTGACCCTGCTGTATGACACACAGGAAAGTGGCTAAGGGTAAATCCTAAGAGTTATTGCAAGGAGAAATTTCTTTTTTCCTTCGGTCTTTTCTCTTTCTTGTATCCATGTGAGAAGATGAGTGTTACAACCTATCGTTGTACCGCATGTTTATAAATCACACCATTATTTTTATGCCTTAAACTTACGCAGTGATGTATGTTAGTTATTTTTTACTAAAACCAGAAAAATGTTATCCTGCTGAGTACGTGGATAGATCCTTTTGGAAAACAGCATTCTAAGACTCCCTTCTATTAAATTTCATTCACATTTTCAGGTCTGTAATTCCTCCGTAAATGAAATACCGTGTGTGTTTTCATTAGGGCTGTGTGGAAGTCTGTGAGTTAGGTTGTTCTGCATAAAAGTAAATTTACTCCGTCCTGGAGTTCTACCGTTCAGCATGCCTGTCTCTTAGCACAGACACGCACCTAGTGCCATCTTTGGTGGAAACTTCTTTCCTTGGGCTTTAAAGTCGATGGCATGGAGACCAAGCCCACATTCAGTTAGGGATGTTTTAGGTGAAAACTGTGTGTCCGCATCTGGGCAGGATGGCCACAGGGGGATGATAGGACATGCTGGCTCTGCCCTCAAAGAGCTTCTGGTTTCGTGGACAATGGGGCCAGTGCCTAGGAAACCATCTTGAACGATGCCAGACCATTTACTTGCAGAACACAACAATCTTTTGTGCCCTTGGAAGTAGCTTTTTAATTTGTGTGATTCTCATCACTCCGTGCTGATGACTTTGTTTGACAGGCCCCCTGCGTTGATGGCTGTCGTGTCGACAGTAACTAAGGGATTTCCCTATTTAATGTTTACACTGATGGTTACAGATGGGGTTCCCTGCTTCAGTGAGGCTGCTGGGAATTTCGTTCAAATGGCTCCATTCAGGCATGGTTGTTTTCTAATTGAAGGAGAAAACTTAGCCCAGAGGGAAGAAGACAGAGGGGGCATGATAGCTGCTGTCGAGTATTTTAAGGCCTGTCATCTGGAAGAAAAACTGAATCTGAGATAGGGAGACCGGACTGAGTGTAGGTTGTGTTCGACGTGGGACTCAGCATTGCCTGGAATGGCCTGGAGGACTTTAACGCGATTAAGGGAGGAGGTGCTTTCCAGGGTCCACGGGTAAGAGCCTGATACCATGTTCACTGCTCTTGCCCTTGGTTTGGAATGCACCACTGTCCTGCGTCTGGTCCCAAGGTCCTGGACCTTACACCTTCTGAGGAAATGGAGAGCAGCTCTGGCGGACCCCTCCCTTCCATCCTCCAAGCTGTCCAGGGGTGCTGCTAGGGGAGCAGCATGTTCTTCAGGACTGAAGGTCGACGATGAGGCATGCTAGAGAGGGGGGATCACAGCGTCAGTGTGGGGGCAGAGTGGGCAGCTCACGGGGTGGTCACCGTTTACATTTTTGTCTATTTTCGATTTTCTAAAATGTTTTAATTATACTGGAGTATAGTTGACTTACAATGTTGCATTAGTTTCAGGTGTACAGCAAAGTGAATCAGTCATACATATAAATATATCCATTTTCTTCCCATATAGGTTATTACAAACTATTGAGTACATTTTCCTGTGCTGTACTTTTTAAAACTAGGTTGCAGGGGTGGGTCCTCTGGGCTGGCCTGAGCTGGCATCACTGCAGGGTCACCTTGTTTGTGGCAGTTCTTCCCATGACGCTTCTTACACTCTATGTGGATCCCAGAATGGGGCTGTTGTCTGCTCTCTCTCAGACCCAAATCATCACCCCCTTCCATCCTTTCTCTCTTCATCCCTGGGTACCGCTGTGCCACTCCTGACCAACCCTCAACTCAAAATGCTCATCCTATGTCCTCTAACAATTGATCTGTTTATTAGAAGAAACAAGACATTAGAAACTACACAAAATCGTATTTACTCTCCCCTTGTAGGAGGGGATATCTTATGTGTTTCTCTATATTAGGGGAAAGAATTCATTCCCAAAAAAGATAATTGAGTTATCAACAAATTTTAAGGGCAGGAGTCTGTGTCTGGGGAGAATTACGAGGAAGGGTAACAAGAAGGCTTCTAGGGTCTGTAAGTTAATGAATTAGGTCAGATTCTATCCTATGGATTGTTTTGTGTCTCAATGTCTGCAGACTCATATTTAACTGTTTAGAGATGCCAACCACCGTTTTTGTTTTTGTTTTTGTTTTTGTTTTAAATGTGAACAAAACCTTCTAAAGTTGTCCATGCTGAGCTCGTCTGTCTTGGCCAGAGTTACCTGAGTAGCTCTGAGCATCTGTGCTCAGCTACTCTCAGCTGGCCTGGTTCACAGGGCCCACGACCTCCACCTCCCTGTTCCCTCCAAGGCGTCAGACTCATGCCGGGTCTCTTGAGGCCTAGGTCAGAACTGTTACAGTGTCATTTCTGACACACTCTGTTGGTCAGGGCAAGCCGAAAGGTCAACCTAGGTTCTAGAAGCGGGGAGATGTACTTCTTGCTGGGGGAAGATGCAAATGCAGACAGTTAAGAGAAATGGCTAAAAGGATGGACAGAAATTGTGCAGTTTGCCTCGGTGTGTTCCTGACTGTCAAGTGTTCTCATTTATGTTGTTCTTTATGAGCCTGCCAAATAATTCAGTGAGGTGAGTAGTACAGGTATTACAATTCCCTTCTTACCTAGGAGCAAACAAGAGCGTGAGAACCGAGAGACCTGTCAAGGAGCTCAAATGTCTTTTAAAAAACATGTAACTGAAGAGAGATGTTTCTTTGATCAAAGGGAGGTTTTCAACACTTTGACCCATGCAGACTCATTGAGCCTTATTTAGTTAACTTTTGGGAATTGGGACAATGGAAGGTTGAATCTTTTTCTAAATATCGCCTAACTCTAAATGTTAACCTAAGTGTTAAAATTCAAGTAAAAGAGAGAGAGGACAAGATGGCAGAGGAGTAGGGGGACATGCTCGCCCTCTCCCACAAACACAACAAAAAAAGCACATCTACAGAATAAATGACTCGCACAGAACAGCAACCAATCACTGGCAGAGGAGCCTAAACTCCAAAAATGGCAAGAAGTTCGTGACATTACTGGGAGAAAAGAGGAGAGTGAGAGAAGGTGAATCCGAGCGGGACGGGCGCTCCCGAAAGGGAACTGCGGAGGAGAAAGGGATCCCACACCCTGGAAAGTCACCTACCGGGCGAAAGATCAAGCGAACCGGAGGAATCTCCAGATGCAGAGAAGAGTGTAGCAGTAAGTTGGAGTACGGAAAAGCCGATCAAGAACCGAACGGACCATCTGAACTAAGGGCACAGTCACCAAAAATTGAGACGCCTGGGTGGGGGCTGGGCACTGAGACCTCACCTCCGAAGGTTAGTCCCCGAGAAAGGGCCAGGGGACGCCTGGGAGGGGGGCTGGGCACCGAGACCTCGCCTCCGAAGGTTAGTCCCCGAGAAAGGGACGGGGGACGCCTGGATGGGGGCTGGGCACCGAGATTTCGGCTCCAGAGGTTAGACCCTGAGAACAGGCTGTGGGGGCGGGGCGGAGCGGAAACTGCTTGGGAGGTCTAGAAACCATTTGACGGGGCAGAGACTGCCTGGGAGACTAGAAAACAAAGCTGTCGCAGAGGAAGGGAGCAATACTCCAGGGGCGGGGAAGTGGAAAGCCACATCAGAGGGAACCTGGGAGAAGAGCCTGGTCTGCGCCTGTGCTGGGGAGGGGAGAGAAGAAGGGGTGGGTCCCCATAGAATACCCCCCACGCCACAGCAAGCTTACAGGCCTGCTAGCTAGCTGAAAGCTGTGCTTCCCAGTGCATTCCCTCCCCCCACCCCCACCACCCCCTACGCTCTCACCGAACCTGGGGCTGCCTGCCATCCAGGAGGGCTGGCCTCAACAATTGCCTGAAGCCTACCACCACAGGGGCTGTCCCTGCACAGGCCTGCTTGCCCTTTGGAGGGGCTACACTTCTGCAGAGCAGCACCAAACACCACCAGCCCCTGAGAAAAGGCCTGCAGCCCAGAAGAGCCAGAACAAGCCTAGCCAGGCCGTGAATGGATCGGCCTAATTCTCGGATGGTTTTTCTGAGTCGGGCTGCCCCGGGGAGGAGCCTCTTGGGTCTCCAACGGCCCTGCTACCCGCCCAAGCCCCCAGGGGGTGCCCTAGTGGATCAGCTGCATAGGACTGCCAGCTCCAGGCAGGACCCCCTGCAGCCCAGAAAAGCTGCAACAAGCCTGGCTGAGTCGGGAAAGATCTCAGATGGTTTTTCTGAGTCAGGCTGCCCCGGGGAGGAGCCTCTTGGGCTTCCAACGGCCCTGCTCCCACCCAAGCCCCCAGGGGGTGCCCCACTCCCATGAAATAACTGCTCAGCACCACCAGCCCCCTGGAAGAGCCCCTGCAGCCCAGAAAAGCTGCAACAAGCTCGGCCAGACTGTGAAAAGATCCGCCTACATTCTCAGGCTGTCCTTCTGAGTTGGGCTGCCCTAGGGAAGAGCCTCTTGGGTCTCCAATGGCCCTGCTACCCGCCCAAGCCCCCAGGGGATGCCCTAGTGGACCAGCTGCATAGGACTGCCAGCTCCAGGCAGGACCTCCTGCAGCCCAGAAAAGCTGCAACAAGCCTGGCTGAGTCGGGAAAAGATCTCAGACTGTCTTTCTGAGTCGGGCTGCCCTGGGGAGGAGCCTCTTGGGTTTCCAGTGGCCCTGCTACCCGCCAAAGCCCCCAGGGGGTGCCCCACTCCTGCAGAATAGCTGCCCAGCACCACCAGCCCCCTGGAAGAGCCCCTGCAGCCCAGAAAAGCTGCAACAAGCTCGGCCAGACTGTGAAAAGATCCGCATACATTCTCAGGCTGTCCTTCTGAGTTGGGCTGCCCTAGGGAAGAGCATCTTAGGTTTTCAGTGACCCAGATGGCTGCTCCAGCCCCCAGGGGGTGCTGCACTCCTGAGGAACAGCTGCCCAACACCGCCAACCCCCTGCAAGAACCCCACAGCCTAAAAACACCAGAGCAAGCTCTGCATGACCAAGTGAAATCTGCTACCATCGTGGTGTGGACCTCCCAGTCCTGCCTGCCCTCAGGAAGCCCTCCTTTGCTTCAAAGAAACACTGTTAGCCCCATCAACACTCCAGAAAAGCCACACTGCCTCAAAAAAGATTGACCAACAACGCCAGCCCTCAGGAAATATTCCACGGCAGTGACAAGGCAAACATTGCCCGATCACGGAGAGTACAACTCCCTCAGGAGAAAGAAAACAACAAGCAAGATGAAGAAGCTGAGAAACCACCCCCAGTCAAACCAACAGGAGAACTCACCTAAAACAGTCAACAATGAAACAGATCTCTGCAGTCAGACAGACCTGGAGTTCAAAAGAGAAATAGTGAAAATACTGAAGGAATTAAGAGAAGATATGAACAGTAATGCAGATACCCTCAGAAAGGAACTAGAAAATATAAGGAGGAGCCAAGAAAAACTAGAACATTCATTTGCAGAGATGCAAACTGAACTAAGGGCAGTAAAAACCAGAATGAATAATGCAGAAGAACGAATCAGTGATATAGAAGATAGAATAATGGAAATCACTCAATCTGGTCAACAGACAGAAAACCGAATCAAAAAACTGGAAAGCAATATAAGAGACCTATGGGATAATATAAAGCGGGCCAATCTCCACATAATAGGAATTCCAGAAGGAGTAGAAAAAGATAAGGGGATGGAAAATATATTTGAAGAAATTATCGCTGGAAACTTCCCAAATCTAAAGGATACTGGGTTCAAGATACAAGAAGCACAGAGGGCCCCAAACAAACTGAACCCAAACAGACCCACACCAAGACACATCATAATAAAAATGGCAAAAGTTAGTGATAAAGAGAGGATCCTAAAGGCAGCAAGAGAAAATCAGAATGTTGCCTACAAGGGAACCCCCATAAGAATATCAGCTGATTTCTCTACAGAAACACTACAGGCCAGGAGGGAATGGCAAGAGATATTTAAAGTGCTAAAAGGAAAAAATATGCAACCTAGAATACTCTATCCAGCAAGAATATCATTTAAAATAGAAGGGGAAATAAAAATTTTTCCCAACAAACAAAAACTTAAAGAATACAGCAACACAAAACCCAGGTTAAAGGAAATATTGAAAGGGCTTCTCTAAACCAAAAAGAAAGGAAGGAAAAGGAAGAAAAAAGAAAAGAAAAAAAAAAGAAGAAGAAGAGGAAGAACTAGGACTGAGGAAGCCGCAATCAGAGAACAGTCACTCAAATAAGCCAGCATACAGATTTAATCATGAACATGCTTCAAACAAAATAAAATTAAAAAGGAAAAAAATAAAAAAGAGTCATCAAAACCATAAAATGTGGGCAAGGGATGTTCGGAAGTAAATAACCCTTCTTGTTTGTTTGTATGTTTCTCTTCTTAATTTTAATATAGTAATGAAGTGTTTGAACTTACAGGACCATCAGGCTAAAACACACAATTATGGGAAGGGTTAGCATACTTAAAAAACAGGGCAACCACAAGCCAAAACCAAATATTGCATTTGCAAAAAAAAAAAAAAATACACTCAAGCAGATAATAACAGGAGACCATCCAACCAAAAAAAAAAAAAGAAAGGAAGAATGGAGAACCATAGAATCAACTGGAACATGAGGTTCAAATGGCAATAAATAAACAGAAGAAAGGGTGGGGGAAAAACTGTCCTTGTAATGTATACATGTAAGGATAACCTGACCCCCTTGCTGTACAGTGGGAAAATAAAAAAAAAATGGCAATAAATAATCATCTATCAATTATCACCTTAAATGTCAATGGACTGAATGCCCCAATCAAAAGACACAGACTGGCTGAGTGGATAAAAAGGCAAAAACCTTCAATATGCTGCCTACAAGAAACTCACCTTAGGACAAAAGATACATATAGATTGAAAGTGAAAGGGTGGGGAAAAATATTTCACGCCAATAGACATGACAGAAAAGCAGGAGTTGCAACGCTCATATCAGACAAAATAGACTTTAAAACAAAAGACATAAAGAAAGACAAAGAAGGACACTACTTACTGATTAAGGGATCCATCCAAGAAGAAGATGTTACTATCGTCAACATATATGCCCCAAATAGAGGAGCACCCAGATACATACAACAAATATTAACAGACATAAAGGGAGATATTGATGAGAATACAATCATAGTAGGAGACCTTAATACCCCCCTCACATCAATGGACAGATCCTCTAGACAGAAAACCAATAAAGCAACAGAGATCCTAAAGGAAACAATAGAAAAGTTAGACTTAATTGATATCTTCAGGACACTACATCCAAAAAAATCAGAATACACATTCTTCTCAAATGCTCATGGAACATTCTGAAGAATCCACCACATATTGGGACACAAAGCGAATCTCAATAAATTTAGGAGCATAGAAATTATCTCAAGTATCTTCTCTGACCACAATGCCATGAAATTAGAAATCAACCATGGGAAAAAAAATGACAAAAAACCTACTCCATGGAGACTAAACAACATGCTACTAAAAAAACCAATGGGTCAATGAGGAAATCAAAAAGGAAATTAAAAACTACCTTGAAACAAATGATAATGAAGACACAACCTCTCAAAATCTATGGGATGCTGCGAAAGCAGTGCTCAGAGGGAAATTTATAGCAATACAGGCCTTTCTCAAAAAAGAAGAAAGATCCCAAATGGACAACTTAACCCTCCACCTAAATGAATTAGAAAAAGAAGAACAAAAAAGTCCTAAAGTCAGCAGAAGGAAGGAAATGATAAAGATCAAAGAAGAAATCAATAAAATAGAGACTCAAAAAACAATAGAGAAAATTAATAAAACCAAGAGCTGGTTCTTTGAAAAGGTGAACAAAATTGACAAACCCCTGGCCAGACTCACTAAAAAGAGGAGAGAAAGAACCCAAATAACCAAAATTATAAATGAAAAAGGAGAAATCACAACAGATACAGCAGAAATACAAAAAACCATAAGAGAATACTATGAACAACTATACGGCAACAAGTTTGACAACCTGGAAGAAATGGACAATTTTCTAGAATCTTACAGCCTGCCAAAACTGAATCAAGCAGAAACAGACCAACTGAACAGACCAATCACTAGAAATGAAATTGAAGAGGTCATAAAATCACTCCCTACAAATAAAAGTCCAGGACCAGATGGCTTCACAGGTGAATTCTATCAAACATATAAAGAGGAATTGGTGCCCATCCTCCTTAAACTCTTTCAAAAGGTTGAAGAAGAAGGAATACTCCCAAAGACATTCTATGAGGCCACCATCACCCTCATTCCAAAACCAGACAGAGATACCACCAAAAAAGAAAACTATCGGCCAATATCATTGATGAATATAGATGCAAAAATTCTCAACAAAATCTTAGCCAACCAAATCCAACAACATACCAAAAAAATTATACACCATGACCAGGTTGGGTTCATCCCAGGTTCACAAGGATGGTTCAACATGTGCAAATCAATCAGCATCATACACCACATTAACAAAAAAAAAGTCAAAAATCATATGATCATCTCAATAGACGCAGAAAAAGCATTTGACAAAGTCCAACATCCATTCATGATCAAGACCCTCGCCAAAGTGGGTATAGAGGGAACATTCCTTAACATAATCAAAGCCATTTATGACAAACCCACAGCAAATATAATACTCAATGGGGATAAACTGAAAGCCTTCTCACTCAAATCTGGAACAAGACAGGGATGCCCACTCTCACCACTGCTCTTCAACATAGTTTTGGAAGTCCTGGCCACAGCAATTAGACAAACAAAAGAAATAAAAGACATCCATATAGGAAGAGAAGAGATCAAACTGTCACTGTATGCAGATGACATGATACTATACCTAGAAAACCCTAAGGACTCAACCCCAAAACTACTTGAACTGATTAATAAATTCAGCAAAGTGGCAGGATATAAGATTAACATTCAGAAGTCTGTTGCTTTCTGCATACCAGAAATGAAACATTAGAAAAGGAATACAAAAATACGATACCTTTTAAAATTGTACCTCACAAAATCAAATATCTCGGAATACACCTGACCAAGGAGGTAAAGGACCTATATGCCGAGAACTATAAAACTTTAATCAAAGAAATCAAAGAAGATGTAAAGAAATGGAAAGATATTCCATGTTCCTGGATTGGGAAAATCAATATTGTAAAAATGGCCATCCTACCCAAAGCAATCTACAGATTCAATGCAATCCCTATCAAATTACCCATGACATTTTTCACAGAACTAGAACAAACAATCCAAACATTTGTATGGAACAACAAAAGACCCAGAATCGCCAAAGCAATCCTGAGAAACAAAAACCAAGCAGGAGGCATAACTCTCCCAGACTTCAAGAAATACTACAAAGCCACAGTCATCAAAACAGTGTGGTATTGGTACCAAAACAGACAGACAGACCAATGGAACAGAATAGAGAATCCGGAAATAAACCCTGACACCTATGGTCAATTAATCTTTGACAAGGGAGGCAAGAACCTAAAATGGGAAAAAGAAAGTCTATTCAGCAAGTATTGCTGGGAAACCTGGACAGCTGCATGCAAAGCAATGAAACTAGAACACACCCTCACACCATGCACAAAAATAAACTCAAACTGGCTGAAAGACTTAAATATACGACAGGACACCATCAAACTCCTAGAAGAAAACATAGGCAAAACACTCTCTGACATCAACATTATGAATATTTTCTCAGGTCAGTCTCCCAAAGCAATAGAAACTAGAGCAAAAATAAACCCATGGGACCTCATCAAACTGAAAAGCTTTTGCATAGCAAAGGAACCCAAAAAGAAAACAAAAAGACAGCTTACAGAATGGGAGAAAATAGTTTCAAATGATGCAACTGACAAGGGCTTAATCTCTAGAATATATAAACAACTTATACAACCCAACAGCAAAAAAACCAATCAATCAATGGAAAAATGGGCAAAAGACCTGAATAGACATTTCTCCAAAGAAGATATACAGATGGCCAACAAACACATGAAAAAATGCTCAACATCGCTGATTATAAGAGAAATGCAAATCAAAACTACCATGAGACACCACCTCAGACCAGTCAGAATGGCCATCATTCATAAGTCCACAAGCAACAAGTGCTGGAGGGGCTGTGGAGAAAAGGGAACCCTCCTGCACTGTTGGTGGGAATGTAAACTGGTACAGCCACTATGGAGAACAGTTTGGAGATACCTTAGAAATCTATACATAGAACTTCCATATGACCCCACAATCCCACTCTTGGGCATCTATCCGGACAAAACTCTCCTTGAAAGAGACACATGCACCCGCATGTTCATTGCAGCACTATTCACAATAGCCAAGACATGGAAACAACCCAAATGTCCCTCAACAGATGATTGGATTCGGAAGATGTGGTCTATATACACAATGGAATACTACTCAGCCATAAAAAAGAATGACATAATGCCATTTGCAGCAACATGGATGGAGCTAGAGACTCTCATCCTGAGTGAAATGAGCCAGAAAGACAAAGACAAATACCATATGATATCACTTCTAAGTGGAATCTATTATCCAGCAGAAATGAACATCTCCTCAGAAAAGAAAATCATGGACTTGGAAAACAGATGTGTGGCTGCCTGATGGGAGGGGGAGGGGGAGGGAGTGGGAGGGATCGGGAGCTTGGGCTTATCAGACACAACTTAGAATAGATTTACAAGGAGATCCTGCTGAATAACATTGAGAACTTTGTCTAGATACTCATGTTGCAACAGAACAAAGGGTGGGGAAAAAATGTAATTGTAATGTATACATCTAAGGATAACCTGACCCCCTTGCTGTACAGTGGGAAAATTAAAAAAAAAAAATTTCAAGTAAAAGAGCTTCTTGAAGTTTGGTTAGTGTGAGGATATTGTAACTTCTTTCAGGATCCTTTGACCGATGCGCTTTATTTCTAACTGCAATAGATTTTTTTTTTTTCAATCTCCTCTGGAGCTGTGTGATCAAAACACTTGAAAAAAACCCGCTCACTTGGCTGTTCCTAAGCGGTATCATTCTGCTAAAGATTGGTAGGGAAGTTTCAGCAGAACACAAGTGAGGAACTTCTCCACATCTTTCATTTCCCTTAGGTGCAGCAGAATGCTATCTCCAGGTGCTTATTCTTGGGGGTTTGCTTTCATATATAATAATTATGCTCTTTGAACCACTCTCAAGGTTTAAATTCCATTATACATGATTTTACAAAAATACAAGTTTCCAAGGAAATGAATCCTAAATTCTTGTTTCTAGATTCTGGATATCCTCCTAATTATCAAGAGGACACAAATTGCATAAACTGGCCCAAGTTTTAAGACCCACTCACAAACTGAAGTTCTACCATTAGAAATGCATTCCTTTTTGAGGAATTAAATGAAATAATTTAATTTGTATGAAATCCCATAACATGCTTTTTTTTGTTTGGTTTTTTTTTGGCTGCACCCATGGCATGTGGAAGTTCCCGGGCCAGGGATCGAAACCGAGCCACAGTTGTTACCCAAGCTGCCACAGTGACAACACCAGACCCTCAACCTACTGTGCTACAAGGGAACTCCTAACACACTTCTTGATACACATCAAAATTCCAAGGCAAATTGAAAGGCAGATGTCCTATAAAAAGTTAATCTTTCAGAACACTACCAGTTGACACATCTTCTCATTAGCCATGATGTTTGAGACATGATTCTGGGATGTCACTCAATTTTCACGATACCTTTTTGAGGGGTACATTATCTTAATTTTATGAAAGAGAAAATTGGGCTCAGAAAAAATACACACGTGTTAAGGTAAGCTAGGAAATGACTGAGTTGGACGGAAATTCTAATTTCCTTGCCTCTCAGGATCCCATTCTCTTTCCTCTGTGCCACAATTTACAACCAAGAGAAGGCAAGGCCCTCTCGGAATGAGATACAGGTTGAGTGTTTAGGGACGCAAAGACAGGAAAAAGATATTAAAACTGAGATTAAAGAGTCAAAGTCACAACTTTCGAGAGTCTACCCCATGAGGGACAAGAAATGCGCCACTCTCCGGTGGCGTGGTACCCAGGAATCAGTATGCTTTTGTTTCTCTTCTGCAGTAGAACCGTCTCTCACATGTTTCTCTGTGTACCAACTACTCAGTCGGTTTTAGACGCTCTTCGATAAGGAACAGGGCTGCAAGTCATTCACCTTTTTTGGTCATATTTTCTCTACCTGTGTTTGTACTGTTTCTTGCCTTTTCAGAAAAATAATCTACTTTTTTTTTGTACTGGTTATTTTATTTCCTACAATGATTTGGATTCCTATCAAATTCCGTCCTGGTTATTGTTAAGCTAGTGTCATAAACCTAGACTCTTGCTTTTTTTTCCGTTAAAAAATTAAAATGTAGTTATTTATAATGTGCCAGTTTCTGCTGTATAGCAAAGTGACTCAGCTGTGCATGTATGTACCCATTCTTTCTACTATTCTTTTCCATCGTGGTTTATCTCAGGAGCTTGGATGTAGTTCCCTGTGCTCTACAGTAGGGCCTCATTGTCCATCCATTCTAAATGTTATGGTGCGTATCTACTGACCCCAAACTCCCAGTCCATCCCTCCCCTTCCCACTCCCTCTTGGAAAGCACGGGTCTGTTCTCCATGTCTGTGAGTCTGTTTCTGTTTTGTAGGTAGGCTCACTTGTGCCGTGTTTTAGATTCCACATGTAAGTGGTATCATATGGCATTTGCCTTTCTCTCTCTGACTTATTTCACTCAGTATGAGACTCTCTAGTTGCTTCCACGTTGCTATGAATGGCATTATTTTGCTCTGTTTTATTGCTCAGTCGTGTTCTATTGTACACGTGCACCGCATCCTCTAGCCCACTCATCTGTTGATGACCATTTAGGTTCTTTCCATGCCTTGGTTGTTGTGAATAGGGCTGCAGTGAGCATAGGGGTGCATGTATCTTTTCGAATTATGGTTTTCTCTGGACATATGCCCAGGAGTGGGCTTGTTGGATCATATGATAATTCTGTTTTCAGTTTTCTGAGGAACCTCCTGTTTTCTGTTTTCCATAGTGGTTGTACCAGCTTACATTCCCACCAACAGTGCAGGAGGGTTCCCTTTTCTCCACACCCTCGCCAGCATTTGTTATTTGTGGACTTATGAATGATGGCCATTCTGACTGGTGTGAGGTGGTACCTCATAGCAGTTTTGATTTGCATTTCTCCAATAATTGGTGATGTTGAGCATATTGTCATACGCCTTTTTGCCATCCATGTGTCTTTGTAAAAGTGTCTATTTAGGTCTTCTGCCAATTTTTCAATTGGGTTGGGTTTTTTGGTTGTTGTTGTGACTCTGGCTTTCTGTTTCCTTTTCTATGTAAATTATATCTTTCAGTTTTATGTTATTTTATTTAATTTTAATTTTATTTTGTTTTATTTATTTTTGGCTGTGACTGCAGTATGCAGAGGTTCCCAGGCCAGAGATCAAACCTGAGCCACAGCAGGGGCAATGCTGGATTCCTAATTACTAGGCCATCAGGGAACTCCTATACCTTTCACTTTAAAACATTGCATTTGTTGATCAGCTTTGTGTCTGTATCTAAAACAATTGCTAATATTTAGGTGTCTTTTAATTTTAATGTCAGCTTTTTTTTTTCTATGACATTTTTCTCATAGCTCATCCTTGATCTCATTCTGACCTTTCTGTTTTGCTGTGGGTTAAAGTAGGTTTTTTTTCTGGAAGTATATTTGGGCGTCTAGTGTATTTTCTGAATCCTTCCGTGTCTGAGATTGTCTTTTTGTTTCACACCTTAATGACGGCTTTGCAGATGTTGAATTCTGGTATCATCACCTTTGAATCTGTAGCAGTAAACGCGGTGCCCTACGACTGAATGTTATCCAAAGAAAACTGTGTAACTTGGTTTTATTTCATTTTGGGCCCTCTGCCTCCTCTTTATTTTTGTAATTTGAAAATTATGCTAAGTACGATTTTGTTGATTAGGTTTTCTTAGGCTATGAAGCACATCGTGAATTTTTAGACTCAAGCCTTTCTTCCTTTCATCACTTTAAATTTTATTTTTATTGCTGTAAAATTTACATAGAGTGAAATGCGAAAATCTGTGGCTGCACATTTGGGTTGTTACCAGTTTGAGGCGATCATGGACTAACTGTCCCTGGACATTTATGCAGCTCTTCCGTGGACGTCTTTTGTGTCTGCTGGAAAAATACGTGGGCAGTGGAGTAGGAGGGTGTTAAACACTGCGAAGCTGCCACACTCTTTCTGGAAGCAGTTGTGCCGTTTTATACCCCGTCAGACACGGATGAGAACTCTCATGGCTTCGCGTCCTCAGTGGCATTTGGTATCGTCAGGATCCTTTATTTTATCCGGTAGAGTTGGTAACGTGTACTGTGTACTTACACGGTTTTACTTTATGTTTCCCTAAAGTCTGATGGCATTACACAAAATTCTCTCTTATTGCCATTTGTGTATCTTATTCTGTGAGATGTCTAAGTCTTTTGCCCATTTCTATCGTATTGTTCATGTTTTTATTTTGAATTGCAGGAGTGTCTTATGTATTTGAGATACTCCTAACTAGTTATACGTTAGTACTGTGAGTGTTTTCTACCAGTCTGTGATTTGCCTATTTTTTCCTAAAGTGTAGTTGGCTTAGCATGTTGTGTTAGTGTCTGGTGCAGCAAAGTGATTCAGTTATGTGTGTGTGTGTGTGTGTGTGTGTGTGTGTGTGTGTGTGTGTGTGTGTAAATATAATACATATATGCGTCGTTTTGTAAGTGTGTGTGTATACACTTTTTCAGATTCCTTTCCTTGATAGTTTATCACAAGATGTTGAATAGAGTTTCTTACGCTGTGCAGTCGGGCCTTATTGTCGGTTTTGCCTGCAGTAGTCCGTATCTCCTAATCCCAAACTCCTAATTTATCCTTCCCCTGCCCCTCTTTCTTCTCTAGTAATCATGCGTTTGTTTTCTAGGTCTATGAGTCTATTTCCGTTTTGTAAATAATTTAGTTTGTATCATTTAACCATTTTTTAATTATTTATTTATTTATTTTTCTTTTTTAGGGCCTGCACCATGGCATGTAGAGGGTCCCAGGCTAGGGATCTAATAGGAGTTACAGTTGTTGGCCTACGTCACAGCAATGCCAGATTTGAGCCGCATCTACGACCTACACCATAGCTCATGGCAACACCAGATCCTTCACCCACTGAGCAAGGCCAGGGATCAAACCCGCCACCTCATGGTTCCTAGTCGGATTCCTTTCTGCTGCACCACGATGGGAACTCCCTGCATCATTTGTTTGGATTCCACATATAAGTGATATCATGTATTTATCTGTCTGACTTACTTCACTTAGTACAATAATCTCTAGGTCCATCCATATTGCTGCAAATGGCATTGCTTCATTCTTTTTTATGGCAGAGTAATATTCCATTGGGTGTGTGTGTGTGTGTGTGTGTACTATATCATAATATACAATATATATTATATAGTATATATAATGAAATAGTAATAATAATAATTTTCTGTTTTTTTAACTGCTTCCATTGTGGCTTTAATTTAGTGATTATGTTTTCATCAGTGAGTTTTAAATCTTAATCTGCCCTCTTACTACACTCTCAGACTCATTGGTTCCTTGAATCTTGCTGACACATGGATTAGATATTTTCTAAAGGTTTTTTGATTTTGGTAGTAAATCAACATTAGAGGTAGCCGACTACCTCCTCCTCAGAAGAAACTTGTCTGGACTGTGTTATTTGTTTCTTTTTTCACCTAGCACCATGGCCGGCACATGGCAAATGCTGAAAAAAAAAATACCTGCTGAGTCAGCGAGTGTGTCCTTTTTCTAAGAGATTCCCTTCATGTACACTCTAAAAATTTTTAGGTCTCATGATTTTTCAGTTTCCTATTACTCCCAGAAGGTTGCCTGGGCTTGCCAGCAATTCTAGGAACTGAGTGAGTATTGCTAGAAATTGGTCTGCTTCTTGTTCTCCCCAAATGTTTCACAGAGCTCCTTCAAGTCTAGACGGAAGCAAGTAGGGGCAGAAGCAAACAACCACATCAACAAAATACCACAGTAAGTTACCAGTGCGAGGGAGTCCGAGAGCGAGCTGGTGCTGGAGGTTGTCAGGACGTAGGGCAGGGTCTCTGAAATGCTGTGAATTACTTGTCTTCCGTGTCCCATGTGCCCAATTCCATGCCCGCCTTGCTTCTGCCTGTGCTGGACACACACCACGGAGCCACCCGGTGTCGGCCGTGGGTCCTGCCCTTGTCTCTGGATGTCCCCTTGGTTCGAAAAGGTCATTCGAGTTTCCTCTTACTTATTGCCCAGTGGTTTGGTTGTCACAGAGCGTTCCATCCCTTTTTATTTCTGGTGGGGAGCGATGGGCCGTCTCTTCCAGGGGCCGGTGCTGAGGCAGCGTTTCCAGTTTGACTATTCCATGGCTCGTTTCAGTGGTGTTTTGGAAGGAAAGTTAGACTCGTGTGCTTATGTCATCTTTTTTTCCCAGACGTCGCATAGGCTTCCAATGTCCACGTCCAGCACAGCATCTTATTTTATAGCTTGAAATAGGAAGCACTTCTCAACTTTCTTTGGATCCCCGGCTGTGCCTGAATGACTGAGAGAAGGGTTTTCCTCCGCCCAAGACCTAAAAATATCGTTCATGTAATGATAGGATCCGTGTTTTTAAGCGAGTAGTGTCCTGAGTTCATAGCTTAAAATGCATCCTATTAATTTTCTTCTCTTCCGTAAAATAGTATTTTACTTCTGAAAACACAGATACGGATGAATCAGGGACCTCTGCCTCAGAAATGTACGCGTGGTGACATTTGTCTGATGTACCGGGGAGGAAGTGATGTCCTTGGCTGGGCTTCTTTTGTCAAGAATGATCGAACGTCAGAGTACTTGCGTTCTGGCTGTTTTTCTGACTTTTTAGCTCCCTCACCACATCGGGGCCTGAGGCAGAAGGAGCAAGAGCAGCAAAATAAAATGGCTGTATTTTGCACAGAAGGAAATTGCCCTGTACGGAATTCACCAACGAGAACACAGATTTGACCCCTCGCAGAGTGTTCTTACTCATCAGACCTTGTTTTCGTGGTGCTTTACAGCTCCTCTGCCCTCAGAGATGTTCCTAAGAGCAGATGAACTTTGCTGCCAGTTTTCAGCCCCAGCACATCTCCCATTAGAGCTAAAGCTGGCAACAGCTAATGAAGGTTGCATATTGCAGAGGAACCACAATTTATTTGCCTGCTGTCTGATGTGAAGCTTCTGTCATCACACTGACGGGTGACGCGAGGCTGTGTGACCAACACCAAAGAAAAACGACCACTTCGCTACAGTATTAAATGGTGGTGCTTTTGCTTCGTCTATACAAAATTTCATGAAGGTAAAAGAAAATTGATCCATAAATATTTGTTGAACCTGCTGCTTTAAGTTCTGTGCCTTGCTGAACCCAGTGAAAGGAACAAAAGGGCATAAAACGCAGTACTTACAGGAAAGCTAGAGAGGAAATCCTTTTCTTTTACCCTTTGAAGAAATATTTATTCATTTGCTAAAATTTTAGCGAAGTGTAGTTCATTTACCAGGGTGAGATGGTCTCTGCTGTACAGCAGAGTGACCCAGTCCTGCATACGCCCCTACCCATGCTCTTGCAGGTTCTTCTCCCACATCGATTATCACAGACGACCAGGTGGAGTTCTCTGTGCTACACCCAGGTCTCCTCTGGCCAGTCATTCCAAATACCTCCACGTGCATGTGCTCATCCAAACGCCAGTCCGTCCCCCCCGCCCCCATCTGTCCCTTTAGGTAACCACATGTTTTGCAAAGTCCGTGAGTCTGTTTCTGTTCTGCAAAAAAAGTTCACTTGCGCACCCCCCCTTTTAGATTCCACATATAGTTGATATCACATGAGTGTCTTTCACTGTCTGACTAACTTTGCTTTGTATGACGGTTTCTAGGTCCCCCCATGTTGTTGCAAATGGCATTATTTCATCCATGCTCTAACGCACTGTCAATAGTTAGGGTCAAGTCTAGGTTAGAAATCTCTTTATCTAGGCCTTTAAAAATGTTCGCGGTCCTTCTCTCCGGCCACACTTTTTCTTTAATGAGGAGAATCAGACAGTGTGTCTAACAAGCAGATGGGGCTGCCTTCAGCCATGGGCTAGACCCTTTCTGCTTGACGAGTGAATCCAACATGTCAAGCATGGGAGGGATGAGTAATCCCTGCACCTAAGTGCATTCTATTTTAGTGAGTGAATAACAAGCAAACCAATAATTTCAGCACAAAACGTGGTTGAATGGAGGTTTGCAGGCATTCTTCTGTGGGCGCCTCACCTACTTTAGCTTAGAGCGTCAGGAAAATTCCCTGAGAAGTCCAGGGAGTTGATCTGAGCTTGAAAGTGGAGAAGGCTGTGGTCATTCTTCCTGCTCGTGGATTATCAGGCATTTGAACGCACGCTAGTCTCGTCTGTCTTAAAAAAAAAAAACTGCCCACATCTTCCCGGGCCCCACAAGACCTTCCAGCTGTGGCCCCAGCCGGCTCCTCCACTTCACGGCCACACCTCCTCATCTGCGCTGGACTCGGTTTCAACACTGTCTACTTCCCCTCACACCTTTTCACCGCTCGGCTCCGGTCGAAACCACCAGTGGAGTTCCCGGCGGGGTTCAGGGGTAGTGAACCTAACTTGTACCCATGCGGATGCAGGTTTTGATTCCTGGTCTTGCTCAGGTTAAGGAACTGGCATTGCCATGAGCTGCGGTGTAGCTCTAAGCCAAGAGGAGGAATGAAATCCTGTCTATACCAGGTGAAGTGGCCAATTGATTCAGTCTGTTTCAACAAATATTCAAGGGCACTTTGTATAGGCCTGGCATTCGGGTTGGTGATAAGGAGACAGCAGTGAATCAGACGCAGCTCCTAAAGCATACATGCTCACAGCCTCGCGGGATTACACACCCTGAAAAGATCACTTCGGCCTGTAAAGAGCATAGCTGTCGGCACACAGACAGGTAGTAAAAGTGCCTGGATCCAAACTCTAACTCTACCACATACTTATATGCTGCTTGAATTCACAGTGCCTCCATTTCCTCATCTATAAAATGGGAATAGTAATTGTACCTGCCTTAAAGGGCTGCTGTGAGACTTAAATGAGAAAACGTATTCAAATCCCTTAGAATGGACCCTGGTTAGAGTACACGATTGCGAGCTATGGTCTGCGAAGTGAAATAAAATTGTCCAGGGAGATAAGAGAGGAGGGTCCTGGTGGGTATTTGGTGGTGATGGAATTTATACCTGTGGTGGAATGTACATGGTAGATGCCCAGCATCCAAAGGTTACACCTTCTTTGGGAAACATTATCCATTTGGCTGTGGTTTGCTTACCTGTGTTCAAAGTTATGCGATTAATCTCATTTTGCAGGCTGTGCCTTAGGCTGATATTACAAGGATGCTCAAGCAATCATCTTTGGCAGCTGAGCTCTCAGCTGGTCATCTTCATGCTCTTAAGAGGTACTTGTTTTGATAAGCATCAGAACGAGGCAAGAAGTTATCAAACCCCTTGGATTGCTAATACGTATGGAAGGAAACGGATAATGGTTTGAGAAGACCAATTTGTGTTATGTCATGTGTGTGTGTCTTTTTAATGCCAGTCTCAGCCGCCCTTCTACATTTTCTAATCTTTGGGGTAGGTAGAGGAAATTAGCAGGGATAGCAATTTGAGTGCTTCTCATTACCAATGACTTAATCTGACTTTCTGGAAGCAGTCACCTTTGATGTGCTCGCAATAGCACAGAAATAGGGTTTCTTTTTTATGTCCCTAGCTGTAGAACATGAACTACAGATGGGAAAGGTTCGGTTGTTGTCTTGTTTTGTTTTGTTTTAACCCCACAGAAAGCAGAGATTTAGACCTAGCGAAAGGCTAATTACGAGCACTTTGGGTTACACCAAGGCTGTCCCGTTCACAGTGATTTATGACAGTAGACAGGCTTCGTTTGGGTATGACCTCTACTGCAGCCCCCTAGCATCAGTGCTGGAGTGATTTCTCCACATACCAAAATGTTTAGCAAAGCCACTTGTTTCCCTAGCCTTTTATCCTGGGCACATGGGAATGGTCCACTGTAAGCTGAGAAGAGGAAGGAGGGTCTTCATAACTGCTTTGCATTTGACTTTCAGAATTTAAATTTATGGAATAGAGATTATGTTTAATTGGAAAGGGACTTGCGTTTGGAACATGCATTCGATATGATTAATAAAAAAAAAGAGCCTCAACTGTAATTTCGTCAATGGCAAACATGAGTATCATAAACCACAACGCAGCTGTTTTCTTTTATTTGTTCTCCCATTTAGGGAGTGTGCCATGAACCTCAGAATGGAAACCAGCACAGCAGTACTAAGCACTGCTAAAAGGCCTCAGACCACTTCTCAAGAAGTGTGTAAAACGAAGGCCTGACCTTTCCATACTGATTAGAATTTGCTGCGTCTCCTCAGGCTCTGCTGGGGCTTCCGTCTCTGCCGCTGCGGCAGAGCGGTGTCCCTGTCATTTCTTCTCACTTCTCTCACTGAGCAGCTGACACAGTAAGTGAATTTCAGAAGGCTTGAGAGGCGCACGAAGACTCGTTTCTTTTCTCACGAGAAGCTTCCGCAGAGCCCGAGGGTAAGGATAGCTGGCAAGATGTTGAGCAATGTCGCTAAGAAGTGCCAGTGGCCACCTTGGTTAGAATATGCAGACGAGGCTCAGTGATGAAGTCCAAAACAGCAGTGACTTCAGCAAAAGAGGGTCATTTATTTTGTGAGTAGTGGTCCAGGGGGCAAGCAGACCCGAGCTGAAGGCTGCACTTTACCAGGACCCACTGGTTGCTCAGCCTTCTCCACCTGTGGTTTCCACTTTCTGGTCTGCAATAGCTGTTTCAGCGCTGCCGTCACGTCTGCCTTCGAGTACGCAGTGAGGAAGGACGATGAAGCCGAGAGAATGCGTCTTTCCGTTACCGTACAATGCCGACACTGTCCTGGTCGTTTCCACTCGCATCCCATCAGCCAGAGCTTGGTTACGTGGACCAACCAGCTGTCACAAGGAAAGGTGGTCTCTGCCTGGCTGAAAATCAGAGGTTTTCTGGTGGAGGGAAAAGGTGCAGAATGGATTTTAGGAGACGACTGATGATGCTCTAATTACTTCTGTTTAAACCAAGGGAGTAGAGGAGTGAAATGGCAGAGGGGTTAGCAGGTCACCCTCTAGTTCTGGCAACCTGTGAGAGTAGAAGGTACAGAGCGTAAGTGTGGCTGACTAAAGCTGAGAAGATATTTCCCGGCTAGACAATACAGAAGTGATGAAAATGCTGGAGAATGAGGCATAGAACTGGGCTCAAGACAGTGCCGCCATGGATACAGGCAGATCACACCATGGAATGATCTACTTTTCAGAGGGCCACTGGCGACTCCTAGTTTCTTGATTTTGTTGTGAATATCATCACTGGAAACTAAGGACCGGATGCTGTCAAAACTGGAAATGAATTTTAAACTTATCTCTCTTCGAATCTTTGTGCCAGATTCAAAATCCCAGGTTGGGACACCAGAGTGTTGAATGCAGCACGTGAGTCTGCACCCGGGCTGCCAGGAGTCAGGGGTACAAGTGGTCTGACCTTCTGGGCCTTGGCAGCAGGAGGGGGAGCTGTCTCCTGGCAAGACTGACTTACACAATTTCGTACCCAAAGCACGGACAGGGGGTTCATTAAAAAAAAAAGCCAACGTGTGTACTCTAATGACTTAATAAAATTAAGCCCCCTAGGTTTTTGTGGGCAGCATTTGTAAAGTCGATGCTTCATAAATAGAGGAAATAAGGGACACTACACACATTAACTTTCGGATGTAGTTTGGAGAATTTAAAAATTTTTCTTCCTTCCTAGGCCATCTTAATATTATCTGTCCATCTGTATTGTTAACCGATTAGCCATTATTTCAATCAGTTAGCCAACACATACACGCTGAGATCCTAAAATGAATTTGGAATCCTGTAGTAAGCCAGGCTGAGAATCAGGCCCGTTTGTACTCGCCCTGATCTCCCCCAGATTTATGAGTAGGTGATAAAACTATTGTACACCATTTTTAAGAGTAGACTCAAGACAGCACTTGTAATCTAGAGGTATATGGAACAATGTCTCAAACACACACCCCAGGAAAAGTCTCTGTAGTTAGCGAGTGAACGGCTTTGTTTCCTCCCCTCAGAAGTGAGCTCTCCTCTGCTTTTGCGTTGATGACATAAGCATGTGAAACTCGATTGTTTCCACCAACTGTTCACACTGCTCCTCTAGAAATCACCCTAAGCAGCAGCCAGGAGAATGACAGAGGCAGGGCTGCGTTGCTCTGCAGGCTGCCGGAAATACAGGTGGGGTGGTGTTCGGCACCTGCGGAGGTCATTGAGAGCAGACGCCGCCGTCAGAAGTTCAGGGCACTGGAGGAGACAACTCCCTGTGGTGACAGCACTGGAATAAAAAAGTCCTGGTAAACAATGGCTCCAGGGGATTACTGTGGTCCTTCAAAACGCTGCAGGTTCTGCTGTGAGCAGAGAGATTACAAACTAGAGGAACTAGGTTGTGGAATACAAGGGACAAAGCTGGAAAAAAGTCTCTGGGCAGGTGTGAGATTGGTGTCTTCTCATCCAGCCTTAGTTTTCAGGAGTCCTATTCTTATAAATCTATCATGTCTATGCATATAGAGGGGAGGAGTGCATGCAGTGGAATAAAATTCAGCTCTTTTTTGTTAGTTTGATTTCTGCTAGTCTTTGAAAGACCGATCATTTGTCCAAACTTGTGTATTAGTAAAATTAACACCAAATAGAAATGGCCTGAAATTGTGAAAATATTTTAAGGTGCCACAGACACCTCTTTGAAAATTAGAGTTTGTGCCATTTGAATGGTCATTTCAGAGCTTCGTGGGAACAAAAGAGTAAGCTCTATGATATTCCTTTTTAGACAGTTCCAAGAAAAAAAATTCCTTTTCTTTAGGTTCGTTAGCTGAGACTTGCCAACTGATGTACAAAGTCTATCTACGTAGTGACCGACCGACCGACCTACCTACCTATTTGTCTGTCTCTCTTCCCAAGTTCTGCATGGTGTTATGTAAAGATTGGTAAATAGATCTGATTTTGTAGTTTCTGAGAGTGTAAGCATATTGTAATACTATGATATTGGCAAAATAAACCTAGGATATTACTGTAGTATTTCTCTGCCATCAAAGAGTAAGCAGAGGAAAAGTGATGAGAAATTTGTAAAATTAAGGAAAACAGACAAAAGTTTTGAAATGGAAAGAGGCAACATACATAATTTGTTAAGAGAAAGTTTTGATTTGTCCCACAGAGAAACCCTAATTTTAGATTTAAATAAGAAGCTATTACATGTGTGTGTCTGTTTTTGTGTGTCTGTGTGTCTTGTTAGAGTGCTAGCTGTTCTATTTCTTTCAGTGAAATGACCAGCAGCTTTCTCTTTATTCTGACCACAAGGGGTAATGGAAGCTTTGTAGAATCCTCAATAATTTAAAAAGAGCCATTATGGGACCCTGCTACCTAGAAGAAGCTCAGCCTCATGTAGGAAAGAGTGAGAGTATTTTTTTAATTAACTTTAGTTTTCTAAGCATAAAAATAGTACCTCCTAATTGTTGAAAATTTGTAAAACACAAACAAATAAATATGAAAATAAATGTCACAGTAAATTTGCCATTTAAATTTACCTGCCAGCAGTTTGGTTCACTTCAGTACAATCTTTTTCCCCCTAAACATGCATAGAGTGATTTAGAGCACCCATTAATGTGATGTTTGTGAAGAAATTTGGGTGACATGGGAATTCCAGGAAATCTTGGGAAAAAGATTCAGAGCTATATGAACACAATTAGAATGATATGAATAATTGAGAACTATAGGAACAAGTTGCTCCAGAGTATCCTTCAGTGAACATTAAACAGCAGCAGTTCTTTATTTACACACAGTCAGCTGGGTCCTTTTTAGTAGGCGTTTCCATATGAATGGAACCAATTACCTGTGACGGCTGTGGAGTTCCTGCAAAGCCTTCAGCTCTGTGATGGAGGAACTGTGCGGCAATCGTTGACGCCTGCCAATGTGGGGAGTCCCCAGCTATGGGAACCTGACGAGGGGCTCAGAACTCTCATCCTGTGGGTGAGCCTTTCCAGTCTGTGGATTGCACACCTGGCTGTTAGGTACATTCATAGTTAAGACAGTTATGTCTTCTCGTGAATTCACTCCTTTATCAGAATATAATATCCCATCTCATCCTCAGTTTTTTTATAGTAGTCTCTTGCTTTTCATCCATTCTGACAGTTTCTTTTAATTGGTGTGTGTAGATACTTTATATTTGATGTAATTGTTAATATGATTGGTTAGAAATGTACCATGTGGCTAGTAGTTTGATAACACTGTATTTCTTTGCTCAGATCCAAATTCTGTCTGGTATCATTCTTTATTTCTGCTAAAATTAAGAAAAATTTTATCCTATTAGTGTTCTCTGAACTTCTTGGGTATGCGTTCAATGTCTTTTATTAATTTGGGGAAATTCTGGATCATTATTGCTTCCAGTATTTTGTTCTACCTCTTTCTCTTCGCATAAGACTCCAATTGCATATATGTTAAATTGTTTAATACTGCACAACTCTTGATCTCTCTGTTCTGTTCTTTCTCTTAAAATTTTTTTCTCATTGTGTTTTTATTTTTATTTTTTGGTAATTTCTGCTGACCTGTCTTTAATTTCATTGGTTCTTTTCTCAGCTGCCTCAAGTATGCTGATTAGCTTATTAGGAACATGCATTATCTCTGCTACCTTTTTTTTTTCATTTCTAGCATTTACATTTGATGTACTGTTATAGTTTTCACCATTCTGCTGAAATTCTCTAATTGTTTATGCATACTGTCCACTTTTAACTCTAGAGCCTTTAATATAGGAATCATATTTTAATTCCTTTGATAATTGCAAAGTCTATGTTTCATCTGAGTCAGGCCCTGTTAACCGCTTTGTCTTTTGGGTTTTTGTTTGTTTACGCATTGTATGTTTTATTTGAATATTGAGCATTTAATGTAGAACAGTAAAGACTGAAGTTGGTGTTATTTGTGCTTGGAAATGTCTGCCATTTGGGGGCTAGGTTTTAGAGGGGAGAAGATACTGAAATAATCTGATCAGGAGTGGAGCTGAGTGTGGGTATATTGCTATCGGCGTCCTCAACATATCACATGCTTTAAATTTCCTGTCTTTGGGGTGGAAGCTGTTTGTTGGAGAATTTTTCTCAATATCTGCTGCATGACAGCTTTGGGTCTTCCCATTGTGCCTGTGCCTCAGACAGGATCTCCTTCCAATCTCTTGTACCTCCCCCAGCAACACACTGCTGTTAGTTTGCACACCGTGTTTGCTGGTTTGTCTGTTCAGGATGGGGATGCAGGCTGTTTTCTGTTGTGCTGGTTCACCCTCAGTCACAGGCAAGTACTGTCTCCCTTGGGGTAATACTTTCAGATGATTTTTCCTTCCACTAGTTGTAGGACAACACTAATCACCTGAGCCCAGATGACTTCCTGCCCTCCTGGAGGGACAGAAGAATTTTTGCAACCAGTCTCGAGTTTTTGTCCAAGAGGAACAGGGTTCACTGTATCTTTCCTCACTGGCTTAAGGCTTTTGTTGCTTAAGGAAGGTGGGCAGCAGAATCCACTGCTCTAATGGATGGCATTTCCTTAACTCAGGGATTCTCTACAAGAAAGGCTTTCTTCTGACTCTTTATTCGTCTCAAGTCCTTCTTGTGAGCACTTGATGAGGTTCCTGGAGAGGAGCTTGGGAGTAGGCGCATGTTCTTTTGTGTTTGTGGTTCCCAGAGGTTCTATGCTCTGATAATAGATCACACTTGGCTTTTAGCAATTTGTTAAAACATGTGGTTGCTTAGTCTTTATCATCGTATATGTTTCCCAGAGTCTTCTGTATGTAAGGAAGGACTTGCCCTCCTCATCACCTATCTTTCTTTAGGTTTGGGGTTCAGTTTTTGCTCTAAGATCTCAAATGTGTAATGAAAGTTATGAATTTGCAGATTTTTTTTTTCTTTAAAGGACAGGGGCACTACTCTTTCTAGAGTAATACATTTTAACTAGAAGCCTGAATATAATTTGAGTTATTATTAAATGGGAAAAAATCCCTTGTTGACTTAATATGGCTTTGGAAAAGTTTAACAAATAATTGTGGGGTTTTTTGGTTCTACATCATTTTTATTGATATATTTTTATTTTTAATGATAAAAGAATTGTTTTAATTCTTTGCCTGGAAGAGAGATGGGCCATAGATAGGGTCTTTGGAGAGATAATCATTGGATTCATTCCTAATCAAGCACCATGGATGCTGGCAATTCAGGGAGATGGCTGGAAGTGGTCCCTAAAGAGCTGATAAGTCAAAGCTACAACCATAGGGAGTCCAAGAGTGGGTCATCCTTTGCCAAGCTTAGCCTGAGGAAGAAGGATGGGGCTATGCTGCAGAACTGAGGTGACCTGCATGATGGCCTCTGGTGGGTACCACCGTACATTGGGCAGCTTCACCTGTCAGACTTCGAAGGACAATTTCCAACAATAACACCATGTGGCGGCTAGCCACCTACTAAGAGCTAATATTCACTGCCCACTTACTAATGCAGTGCACTGTTCTAAGCTCTTTACAATAGTTAATTTATTTAATTCTCACTACATGTTTTTCAGATGAGGCAGCTGGAGCCAGAGCGGTAATAAATTAGGAGGTGACAAAGCCAGAATTCAAAGCCTGGGATCCAGGCAGTCAGTCTCTCTCCAGAGACCACATTACTAGCCATTGCGTATGTTTCAGGTACAAATGACCTCTCTCACGGGGAGGAGGTGGCAGACAGATCCCCTTTCGCACCATGTAAACCTCGGGACTTTCCATAATTCAGAGGGAGACGGGGCTCTGTGGGAGGGATTTCTTGCTTTCCTACCACATGGAACATGACCATACTGATAATATTATTATCATAGTTTCTAGATAATTTTCTGCATATGCTTAGTTTTCCCCACTTAAACGTAAACCTTCTCAGAGAAATGGACTGCTGCCAATTTGCTTTGTATCTTGCCCCTCTATACTTTATGATACTTTGAAGAGTATTCTCCTTCTAGGATATAATTGGTAAGGTTTCTGTGACAGAAAAGTGGGGCAGGGCCTAAAACCTTAGATTTAGACAGATAAAACTTGGAATAAAACCTTAAAACCCATGATTTATTTAGGCTTCTGGTGATAGAAGCCTTCAGTTTCACTATTGGTAAGAAATCATTTATAAAGGAGCTCTTGAACCACAGTTTGCAAAAGACCTTCCTGAGAAGCGGTCTAAGCGAATGGTTAGAGGAGTAAACCTTGTCTCTTTCCGTGGGTAGAGACGCGCAAATGGAAGATGGCAGTGACTGTCTGTCCACGTGAATCCACTCAGAAGAGAGACTACAGATGAAACATTGGAACATTAATTTTTATGCCCCTTGAGCTCTTCTGTCTCTTGGGAACATATCTGCTGACATAGAACTTGACATCAAGGCTACCTGAAATAGTTCCTTCTAAAATGACAAAGGAAAAGCGTTTTACCCTTGCTCTTTCTGTATGCTGAAAAGAAGTGCCTGCAATTCTCAAATAGCCAGAGGAATGTCGGGTTTTGTAGGTATTCTCAAAAGAATAACCAAGGTCAGTGGCAGATGAAAAATCAAAGTATAATCATTTTTTTTTCAAAAAATGACAGAAATTAAAAGTGGGTACATTTTTTTTTTCCAAAATGAAGGGAAAAAGTAAAAAAGAATGCCAGTAGCTTCCTACAAATCCTTAGAGAAAATAGTAAATATCACTATACTCTAAAAAAAGGAACTTGTTGAACTTTTTATAGTACCTTATATTTTCTCATTATAAAAACTATACTTTGTTTCTTAAAGTACACACTTTTCCTATTGGATATAAATGAAGAAATAAGACTACTCGTAAACTCCCTGTTTATCAGTAGCCACTGTCAATATATAATTCTAGATTTTCTATTCTTCTAGATCTACAAATACGTAAACATCTCCTACACATCGAGCTCTCTCTGTCAGTGCACATGCTGTATGTGTGTGAGTATAGATATTTAAAAGGAGTAATCACCATAAGCCAGCTATCCCTGTGGTAATATTTCTGACACCTCCTGCTTAAAACCACAAGTTCAGAAGGATCGTGAGGCCCCCCTTTCACGGTCTGTGTTCATACTGAAAATCAAGACAAAGCAAGCTTTTGCTCTTCTCCTGCACGGGAGGTTTCTGTCCTTCCTGAGCTTGCCTTAGGATACTGTGTATATTTAACATGTTTCCTTCATGGCAGAAAAGGCCAGTTGAGTTTCAAACATTTAAGCTTCCCTTCCACAGTGTAGAGTTGTTTTGGGGAAGCAGCTTCCCAACCAGGGACTGCATTTCTTAGCCCTTTTGCAGCTTTGTGGGGCCACATCATTGGCAGAAAAGTGCAGTAGGAACTAAATGGACGGGCCACACCTGAGGTAAGGAGGTTAGGCGTCCGTGTTCCTATCCTTTCACCCGCTTCCAGAGTATGCTTGGAGGCCTCGCTTGCATCTCTCCCATTGCCGTGAGCAAAACAGGACCTCTGCATAGCCTGCTGGTCCCAGGAGAATAAAAGACACAAGGAGCAGAACTCCCAGCTTCCCCGTAATGTCCAATCTACATGCTGAAGTGGAGCTGCCCTGAATGCCCTGAAGGCCTGTAATTGGGAAATAAGTAATTACTATCGCATTGCCTTAAGTGTGCTTCATAGAAGCTGAAGTGCATATAATTGAGTCTGCGAAGAGGGGGTGTGTCTCAGAAAGAATGGCGAATGTGGTTTTTGGCAAATAGCCTTGATTGGAATCAGATACATGGGAATACCCCAGTCTCTTGGAGCAGATCATGTTGGTCTAACCCCAGCCTCGCTAAAAGGGCCTAAGACAATGCAAGTTATAAAAACGACATCTCATCATTCCATAGGCGAGAAGCAGGCTGAGAACTTAGTCAGGATGCAAGAATGGTGTATTCTCCAGTGGCCTTGTCAGAAGGCCAAGGAAGAGAACGTAAAAGGAGGATCCCCATTGCACTCGGAGAGGCTTCGTCAGCTCTTCTGGAGAGTAATGGGCCAGGCAGAGACTTCCCGGGTGAGAACTTGGACCAAATCGAGGAAGATTTTCTTTCCCCAGGAGAATGTGGCAACGTTTATAGTGGGCTTTCAGAATTGCTGTGGACCATTGATTGCCATGTGCTTCTCATTCTTCCCTTTTCTCAGATGGGATTGTTTACTGTGGTTATCCTGCCTTTATTCCATTGCTGTATTTTGAAAGAGTAGGGAGATAGTCTATTTAGGTCATGGGTCTCTGAAAAAGACGAAGCACATCTAGATTTGATGGAGGTCATGAGATCCTAGACTTTGTGTCTGATATGATCCAATGGATGAGATCTGGGGGGGACTTGAGATGGGGGTGAGTATATTTCCCATATGCAACAGATATGACATTTGTAAACAATAGGGAGGACTGTAATAGATTAGATTTTGTATAACAATATTCACTTTATCCCCCATCTCCATCTTTCTATATGAAAGATTATGTCTCCCCAGTTTGACCTTGAGCTTGGCCGTAAGGCTTCTTTTGGCAAATGGTATGTTCACATCCACAGTGCAAACAAATGCTTGAAATGTGCTTGAGTTTGGATCTTGCTGTTTTTGGCTTCTGCCATTGTCATGAAAAGAACCAGTCTCTGAGCATCCCCTGGTCTTGGAAGAAGGACAGGAGACAGAGGAAAAGCACTCCAGTGACTGCCCTTATACGTCTATAACAAAGAGAATACAAGAAAATAAAACACACATGGAACATTAAGTAATCTTGTAAATAGCCCCCTGGGAAGACATGCTCTTGTTCTCTAGGGTACCCGTCAGTATAGTGATGTAATCCTAGTAGGAACAATACTAGTCGGATGGTTTGGCCTTTGGCAGATTACTAAGCTCCACTTAGAGGAGCTGGACTAATTGCATGAAGCTGCTTCCACTGGGGGAATGTTAGCTTCAGGGCTGAGACGACCAAGCAAAACTAAACAGTAGACATAAAAGATGAGAGCCATTGGATGACACCTCTTCTCCATTCATCTACTCCCTTCTCCCCTTTACCACCTATTGGAAGACTAGGGAGGCTGAGCAGTAAATTCAGAGCCCCAGTGCCAGGTAAATTTTCTTAGAAGAGAGTGGTTTATCTTGCTTGGCACAAGTTTCCTGTGATTCACAAGGCGGGCCACGGCTTTGGGTGAAAGTTGTATGGCGTAGGGGTTAACAACATGGGGATTTGAAGAAAGATGGAATTTGACTTAAATTTCAGCTTCACCACTTACTAGCAGTATAGCATTTTCAATGAAGTAACTTTTCTTTTTTTTGTCTTTTTGCCATTTTCTTGTGCCACTCCCACAGCATATGGAGGTTCCCAGGCTAGGGGCTCAAATCGGAGCTGTAGCCACCGGCCTACGCCAGAGCCACAGCAACGCGGGATCCGAGCCGCATCTGCAACCTACACCACAGCTCACGGCAACGCCAGATCCTTAACGCACTGAGCAAGGCCAGGGATGGAACCCGCAACCTCATGGTTCTTAGTCGGGTTTGTTAACCACTGCGCCATGACGGGAACTCCCTGAAGTAACTTTTCTGAACCTCACCTTTATCATCTGTAAATAGGAGAAACAAGAATTAAATGTGATGCCATTTGCAAAGTGCTCACATTGTGTAAAATCATTATCAGGCATTTAACAAATTCTAGCTGCTATTATTACTTAATTGCTATGATTTTCTTAATTAATACCTGCTTGGTTCACCAGGAGTCAGGCTGCCACACTGGTCTCCCGGAGAATGAAGAGATGGAGAACTTGCTGCAGATGATTAAGTAATATGTCCAAGGGTCTCAGCTCCGTCCCAAGTGAGGGCGGCTGACCGCCCTGTTGTTCTGAGGTTTGACTGTATAGTCGTCACAGCGTCATGAACTTTCCCACATCTTGACCTTGAATGATGCTATTTGAGCTCAGCTTTTCTTTGGGTGTTTCAGCAATCCGTACCTGTCCTGTATCCCAGTCATGGTGATCAAATCTGTATTTTATTTTTTTTATGAAAAAAAAAAAAAGAACCTAGAGCAATACCAGGGTGGAGGATTGCAGAAATTTCCCCTGATAAGCAAGTGAAATGTGACATTCAGTAGGCGGACTGCAGGGAGTTATGAAACACCACCACAGACAGTGAAAAACAAAATCAGGGAGAAGCTAAGTCATTCATATCACACATTTTCCTTTTATCAAGATTTCCTCCAGTTAAATGTAAGGCGACGAGTGCTGCAGACACCCATGTGATACTGAAATAGCTGCTAGCGTCCTCAAGGAGTCAGCCACCACTACCTCCTCAGGGGCCCCTTTGCTGCGCTACTGCTTTTCTTTTGTTTTTGCGTCGAGCCTCATTACATTAATAGCTGAAACCTTCTCAGGCAAGTTAAAAATAGATTGTAGGGGCATTGAATGCAGCGTTTCCCTCCTCCCTCCCACTCCTTTTCTCAGCTGTAATATAATGGCACTCTCCAGAAACAGTCCGCGGAAATCAGGATTTTCTCAGTGCCTTGTGTGGGAAGTGCAGACTATTGTGAGCAAGTGTTGCAGCCCACTGCTTGGCAGGAAGTCGTTTTTGGAAAAGTTAACCCAACAAACACCTTCCATTGTCTACAAAGGTTGAAAGTCCAATGAAATCTCTTTATTTCTCTCTCTAAACCAACTTGGTCGCTGTTCATACATTTAACTCTTTTGAGTCTAGAGTCTCAGGTTTATTGAAACCTTTTTCCTTCAGTGATTCTTAACCTTTTAGGATTCATGGACCCCCGTGAGAACCCAGTGGGGCAATAAACTCATGTGTTCTTTTTCAGGAGCTCTGTGGTTCTTCCTCTATTCCTCCCCCTGCCCCCACCATGTCCAGTTGTCCTGTAGTTGGTTTGAGTAATTAATCGTCAAGGGAAAAACTTAGAAGAAGAGGTGAGCATCTCCTGCCTCCCATGCTGCTCTCTGTTGCATAGTTCTCATCTCTCATCTCTTTATTTGCTAGTTTAGCCAAAGAAAGAAGGAAAGAAAGAAAGAAAGAAAGAAAGAAAGAAAGAAAGAAAGAAAGAAAGAAAGAAAGAAAGAAAGAAAGGAAATAAAGGGCCCAGCTTTGCTGACAACACTTTTAAGAGCCGTTAATCACTTTCAGAGTCTCATTTATTAAAATGATAGTATATAGGCTTAAATTCTGCCCAATGACATAAACTGAAAACAGTAACATTATTCAAAAGATTTAGGCCAGAAGGAATCGGTTGTGTTCAACTGGGCGTGACTATTATGACCCTCTCTAAATATTTGAAGGGCATTTGTGGGGATGGAACAGCCACAGAATCACCATTTTATCTTGCTTCAGAGGGCATTTGCAAAAGATTTTTTTTAAACACGTTTTACTTAAATCTCAGATCCTAAGATTTAATGTTCGACCATGGAATTGGCTGACCTGGTGCTGTGACGGGACTACTCAAGAGAAGGATGCTCCCATTATCTGACAAGAGGGCTGGAGAAGGCGTTTTTGTTCTCTGCAGCTAGATAACCTCTATATCATGCTTTGGCCCTAGAAATCCTACAAGCCTGCCCAAACGTTAGCTGGTCCATTGGAAGACCTCTCTGGAGATGTCTTTCCGTTTCTCCCTGTACCTACACCCAGGCGAGTGGGTTTAAGCAGTGCTCAGATGGAGCTTCGGTTCCCCAACGTCATTTATTTTCTGGCAGCCTTAGCTATCTGTGATGCTATTTCATGGGAACTACAACTTCTTTCCCCATATCTTGAAAGTAATAAAGTGCCCTGTTATTATCCACTGGGAATTGATTCCTGTCATTTGGAAAGAGTGAAACCACAGTCTGACCTTCAAGGAAAGAAGACATCTGAATTAACTGTCTTATCAAGAACTTTTTTTTTTTTCCTCAAGCATTTTCATTTTCTGTTTGAGCATTTATATATATATCTTAAAAAATACATATATAATTATTCTTTTCTCATCGAAGATCATACTATCTTTTGTTTTCTGCGTTGAGTATATGTTGAGTGTATGTTTAACCTCCGGCGTTATATTCCAAATAGATTCCTCACGACAGGGGCTCTGTGCAATCTGGAATCCTCTACCCTGACGTTTTCAGATAGCCCTGACTTTGGCATATGTTTTAGTTACTGGGCTGCCGAAACAAAATATTGTAGACTGAACGATAAACAGGAGAAGTTTGTTTTATAACAGTTCTGGAGGCTGGAAGACTGAGATCAGGGTGCCAGCCCTGTTAGGTTCCGATGAGAGCTCTCTCGCCGGCTTGCAGAGGTCTGCCTCTTTGCTGTGTCCTCACTTGGCCTTTCCTTGGGGAGAGGGAGGGGGTGTGTGAAAGGGGGGGGGGAGAGAGAATCTTTCTTCTATCTTCAGTCCCAGCAGATTAGAATCTCACCTTTATAACTTCGTATAACCCTAATTACCTCCTGAAAGCCCCGTCTACACATACAGCCACATTGAAGCTTAGGGTGTCACGAATTTCGGAGAGGAAGAATTCAGTCCTCAGCAGTATAGTGTGTCTCATCTAAACCTTGACAAAGTCTTGGACATGTGTCAGTGGGGAAATGGGACACAATTTCATTGTAACATCCTCTTACTTGGAATCTGCTCTTGTGACTTTTACTAGGAAGACATCAGGTATTCACTATAATTAAGAGTTTAAGACTAAACATTAAAATTTTACAGAAAAAAACAGAAAAGTTTAAAAAACTAATAAAAATAAACAATAAACAATAAAAATGAAAAATAAAATACAATGTGGGGGGGGAGGGAAAGAGAAGATAATGTAATCAGTCAGCATGGAAAACTACTTACTAAATACAGTGCAGAGTCAGGTGTAAGGAAAGAGACATCTTCCCTCCCCTGTAATAAACAAACACAAACCAGAAAGGCATTGGCTTTGCTCTCAGGGCTTTGGAATTTATTTGGGGAGCCAAGAGCTAAAAACTATCCAAATCAAAAGTCCATGAAAAAGAAAAGCCCATTTCTGTTCATCCCTGAGTAGCTGCGCTAGAAAAGACGTGCAATTAACACTCCGAGAAACCCGCGTGTCCTCCCAGCTCCTCCGCATCCTCCCGCCCGTGTCCACTCTCTGACTGAATCCTGTTATTAGTGCAATTAACACTTCTCCTTGTGCAGGGAGAAGACCAGGGAGCGTCTGGCCGCCGCGGCTGTGGGATGTGGGGTGAGCTGGGGCGGCGATGGGCGTTCAGGATGTGAGCGGATCAGGGACGTCTTCTAAGAAGAGGTGGTGGCTACGCACTCAGGGCAGAGAGCGCGGGCCGGGAGCCTGCGAGCGTCAGCAGCTGCCTCCTCCCGGCGCCGGAGCTGGAGGACGAATCGGACGCGGAGCTGGTCGGAAGGCACGCGTCCGAGGCTCCACGGGCCTGCGGACTAGAGGTTTGCAAACAGCACAAACTTTTCTTCAACTGGAAAGCTTAGGTGCGAGCGTCCCGTTTATGGCAGAGGTGGCCCCGCTGCTCTGGTTAGAGCCAGAGTGGGGCCTGGAGTCCGCCTGCTCGTCCCCCGTCATCCCCGCAGCTCCCCTCGCCGTTGGGGTTCAGGCGGACCGCCCGTCCCCCGGGGTTATAGCCGCCTCTTCCAGGCTCGTCTCCTCTCTCTCCCACCCCCTACACGGCCCCAGACAGCCTTCTGAGGGCACGTCTGATTTTGTCCCTCCTCTGCTGAGGTCCCTGCAGGGGTCCCCGGCGGCGACGCGGAGGAGCCCAGACTTCTGGGCCCGGCCTCCGGCGTCACTTTCCCTTCCTGCCCGCTCTTCCCCAACGCCCACCTGATTCAAAAGGCTTGCCCCGCGTCTCGTTCGGCCCTTGGTAGTGTGGTCACCTCGGCCCGGAAGGGCCTCCATGCCTGCCTCCTCTGGCGCCCCAGCTCAAGGATCACCCCCTTCTGCGAACCCGCATCGACCCGGCCATCCGCTTTTTCACCCCGCCTGTACCAGCAAGTGCGAATCCGCTTATCGCGCTTTGCTCGGGGCCAGGCAGGGACGGTGTGAAGAGTCCAGCGAACAGGATTCAGTCAGAGAGTGGACACGGGCGGGAGGATGCGGAGGAGCTGGGAGGACACGCGGGTTTCTACGGGGATGAGACTACGGGGCGGAGGGTGTGACAAGGGGACGACAGTGCCTCCTTGGTGAAGTCAAGTTCGCCACGTCTGTGGAGGCCCGGGCTGAGCTGAGCAGTGGACTTGGGGAGGAGTTCTGGGGGCCCGTGTTGGGAGGTGGATAGACACGCAGTAGTAACTCGTGAGGGATGAATGAGACTGTTCGGGGTGTGAGATCGTGTGAGAAAGGAAGAGAGAGGTGGCAGAGGCGATGGCGAAGGAACGTGGGGTGGAAATAGATGCCCTACATAATCCCAGTTTCGCTTTAGCCATCGCTGTGGTCCCCGGGACCACGAAGATCACAGTGCAGCTCGATAAAAGCCCCATAAACAGAAATGCTGTGTTTGCTGCTCAGGGCCTCGGGCCACTCCAAGCTCCCATGACGTCCTGGTGGCCGTCCTGACAGTTGCAGTGAGGGACTCTAACCTCATCCTGTATGATTGCCTACAATATCAATACAGGGCGTTCCCGCCGTGGAGCAGCGGAAACGAATCTGACCAGCCACCGAAAGTTCGATCCTTGGCCCTGCTCAGTGGGTTAGGGATCCAGTGTTGCCGTGAGCTGTGTTGTAGGTTGCGGAAGCGTCTCGGATCTGGTGTTGCTGTGGCTGTGGCACAGGCCAGCAGCTGTAGCTCCAATTAGACCCCTAGCCTGGGAACCTTCCCATGCTGCAGGTGAGGCCCTAAAAAAGCAAAAAACTAAAAAAACAAATATTTATATACACGCATATATATGGCAGTACAGTTATAATTCAATATTCAAAAAAGTACAATTAGTAATACTGAAACAGCACTGTGTTTTGAAATATTTCTGGTTAATAAAGACTCATGTAATTTAGAAACCTGTAGCAGGAATATCCCTGAATGCTGTTTAGATAGAGCAACACTTGCCCACGAGACTTTCTTTTCCAAACGAATATGTAAGCAAACACAATACATTTTATAGCAAGAGAGGCATAGGTATGGATCTATTATTCAAAAAATACTGTTTTCTTTACCAAGAAGAAAGAAAGATCTTCTCAGTCACAGGACGCAAGAGAATAGTGAGTTCGGTATCATAATGTAGAGACGAAGTGACTTCATCCTGTGATAAATGGCAGTGAGTTGAGAACCCCCTTGAGCCGCGTGCCCTACGTTAAATCATGCGAAGCCATCTGTGGTGGCTGACGTGCGGTTCTGCACAGCCGCTTCTGAACCTTTTCAGGCTCCCTCCGGCGTCTTCAGCCGCTGCAGAAGAACGTCCCTACCGGCACACAAGGACCTCTTGGCTTTCTGGAGTACCATCCTGGTCAATAGAAGGGTACCATTTTCCACGTCTGGGACATGCTGGCCGGTCTCCGTGGTCTAGGGCACCGGGTAGGAGCTGACGGTTTTCATGGATGGGTCAAGGAACAGGCAGGGCGGGGGGCAGCTGCCTCTCAGCTGAATCGGTTAAATCCATCTTGGCAAATTGAGTAACAGGCCTCAACCGGGCTACTCTTATCTTTATGTGGTCAATTCGAGGAAGAGCTCATGAGAAAAGAAAAGGAAAAAGAATGATGTAATTTCTTTTATGGCCTCCTTGGTATGATTCATATGAATGTCCATTATTACACATGGGTCATATATATATCACCAGCCTGGGCTTAAATGTAGAGGCACCTTTGTGAAGAAAGAATAATTAAATATGAGCTATGTATTTGTTTTAAGGAGCGATGAAGTATTTCAGAGCACATATAAATTTGGAACATAGGCATATGCCAAATTGTTTTCAAATGTGTTATTTTCTGCTACATCCCCATAATTATCTAATTTTGGCAGCGACTATTTTTGTCTTAAAGTGCAAAGATGCTTTCCGTTCAAGTAAAAAGTTATGTGCAATAATTCTCAGTTACTTTTACAAGAAATAAGTATTAGCATTAGGTAATATCTTTAAATTAAAAAAATTTTAATTTGAGCTCTGTAGAGATTATAGACCTATGTTTTCATCTTTATTACATTGTGTACTTGTTGGTTTTTATAAAAGCAAAGGTTTTTCATGTCACCTTTTCAGATGTCTTAAGAAAGAAGTCTTAAAAATATTTTAAATTATCGATAGATAAGTACCAAGTCCTATACTACATATGTAAAAAAAAATAATAATTTACTGATGAATAAATTAAATAGGAGAAATTTAAATGACATTCCAAAGTCAAAACAGAACTAGGGCGAGAGCCCTGACGTCTCCTCTCCCAGGCCTGGGTGTGAGCACGGCTTAAGTGTCTAAGACCTCCGTCCGTGCGCATGAGGAGAACCTGCATGATCTTCTCCCCCACCTGCTCCTCCACAACCCTCTTCCCCCCGAGACTGTGGTATCCACAGCCATCCATCCAACTGCTTCGGCCAAAAGCTTTCCATCTTTTATGTAAATATGTGCACACTCCTAGTCTCGGACCCACCTGGACGCGCCTGTCCCCTTGGCTCATTATCTGTAACGTCGCTTTGCCGTTACATCCACCCGAGTCTGAAGCACCAGCCCTTCACTGAGATTGCTGCCATAGCCTCCAGGAGTCTCTGGTGTAAGTCAAATCATTTAAGCTGTCTCTGTTATGTTTGCCCTTTTACAGTCCATTTTCTGGATCCCTGGTGGCCTAGCGGTTAGGGGCTCAACATTCTCACTGCTGTGACTCAGGTTCTGTTCCTGGCTGAGGAACTTCCGTATGCCATAGGCATGGCAAAAAAAAAAATTTTTTTTTAATTTAAAAATAAATCAAGAGTCTGAAAATCTAAAATAAAAATATATTTTCTAAGGGAACCCTCCTGCACTGCTGGTGGGAATGTAAACTGGTACAGCCATTATGGAGAACAGTTTGGAGATACCTTAGAAATCTATACATAGAACTTCCATATGATCCCGCAGTCCCACTCTTGGGCATCTATCCGGACAAAACTCTACTTAAAAGAGACACATGCACCCGCATGTTCATTGCAGCACTATTCACAATAACCAGGACATGGAAACAACCCAAATGTCCCTCAACAGATGATTGGATTCGGAAGATGTGGTCTATATACACAATGGAATACTACTCAGCCATAAAAAAGAATGACATAATGCCATTTGCAGCAACATGGATGGAGCTAGAGAATCTCATACTGAGTGAAATGAGCCAGAAAGACAAAGACAAATACCATATGATATCACTTATAACTGGAATCTAATATCCAGCAGAAATGAACATCTCCTCAGAAAAGAAAGTCATGGACTTGGAGAAGAGACTTGTGGCTGCCTGATGGGAGGGGGAGGGAGTGGGAGGGATCGGGAGCTTGGGCTTATCAGACACAACTTAGAATAGATATACAAGGAGATCCTGCTGAATAGCATTGAGAACTTTGTCTAGATACTCATGTTGCAACAGAAGAAAGGCTGGGGGAAAAATGTAATTGTAATGTATACATGTAAGGATAACCTGACCCCCTTGCTGTACAGTGGGAAAATAAAAAAATTAAAAAAATATATATGTATATTTTCTATGTGGCGACCAAGTGATACTTACTGAAACAAACTCAGAGCCGATCACTGACCCACCTAAAAACTTTCGCGTTTAGAGGAAAATGCGACCTGTGGAGCCGGCGCACACACCCTGCACCATCTGTCCTCTGCTTTCCTCTGGCCACCCTTCCCCTTCTTTCACGTGTTCCTCGCGTTAACAGCCACCGAATGCTAAGTGCAAGAAGAGGCCCTCTATGCATTGGTCAAATGCGTGAACAAATACTTTTATTGATTTCCGTGAACCTAAGAATAAATTCTCCTTTGAGTTTGGTGCTGAGCAGAGTTCAAAGTAAATCCTTCGGTGTGTGCTCCTGTGAGATTTTGGGACTGATAATCGGTGAATGAACACTTAGGTCCATCAGGGCCTCCTTTACAAGCTGTACGGTGTCCCTTCCTTGACCCCTTCTGGAGGATTAGCTGCACTTGGGCTCTGTGGCCAATCCTGAGTTAAGACAGGAGCAGTTCAAGGCCCTTTGTTTTACCAGCAGGTGATTCAATTTGACCATTCCTTAATACGCGCCCTGCCATGACCTTGTGAATTTTTGCCTTATTTCTGGGCCCAACTTCCTATCTTGATACTTATTTTGGTAACTGAATTTCTCCTTCTTTCTTTCTGCCTTAGCATCTGCTCTACAATCCCTTCTTCCTGGTCTGTAAGCTCATGTCCCCTTCAGTTGACCTCTATCCAATGTTTTACCGTAGTGGACATTACCACAGATGTCTTCTAAAACCAATTTAGCGTCGTAGCTGAGACCCGAGAGTACCAAAGCCACCCCTTGGAGGACGAATGAACAGCCATAATATTGGAATTAATCCTTTAGAAAACACCCAAAGCTATTTATGCACGAATCTGGTGAAATCTCTCACAAGCAATTAAAAAACAATTACATCAAAATCCCCATGGCGTGCCGTATTTGCATGGTCCCCAAATACTTCTAAGCTCCTTTAAAAAAGGAAAACCAGAATCAGGAAAGAATTTAGAGCAGCTTGTAGCATTCTGGAAGGCCCATCTAGTGACCGGCCAAGAGGGCGATGCTGGTAGTAACGCACTTGGAAGTTGCAAGGAGAAGAGAGTCTAAGTGGACGACGGGGTGGGGGAGACTAACAAAAGAATATACTTTGGGGGTAAATAACTAGACTTCTAGACTTTGATTTGCTTTGGAGCATAGCAATGGAATACGAAAATAGGTTGCTTAGACATAGTTATTTCTTAAAATAGCATGTTCAATTCAAATGACTGAAATATTTCAAATGAGGTCTTTCACCACTCCAGATTGAGTTGAAATTTTCCAGCATTTTTTTTCCCAAGTGTTGTCTTGCCCAATCGTCTCTGAGATTTGGGGAGAGGTATTAACAGGATATTTTCTGATAAAGGTGGAAATCTGGTGGCAGCACCTCGAAAGGAATCTAGACGGAGTTCCTGAAACCTCCTCCTGTAGACGGGATGGTCAGGGTGGCCTTAATCCAGTATGACTGGGGTCCTTTATAAAAAGGGGAAATGTGGACACAGACTGACCCGCACATGGGAGGAATGCCATCTGAAGACAGAGGCAGAAATCAGGGTGATTCCAGCCAGGGAATGTTAAATGTTGACAGCGAACCACCAGAAGCTGGGAGGGGGCATGGAGCAGATTCTCCTCATGGTGCTTGGAAGGAAGCAGCCCTGCTGACACCTGAGGCTTGGATTTCTAGCCTCCAAAGCTGTGAGACAATACATTTCCAGTACTGGAGCCACCCCGTGTATGGTACTTTGTTATAGTGGCCTAGGAAGTTAATATAGCTAGTCATCTGTTTCTCTAGGTTAATTGTCTGTTTGTCATCAGCTTTCTATCTATTGCTTCAGAGTAACAGCAGTAGAACTGTTCCTTCCCCAGATTTCTACCTGAGAGCCATGCCGGTTATCCTCTGTGCATCCCCTTCTGTCCTTTCATTACTCCCTTTTTCTCTGCTCTCTGCTCCAGGAAGTACCCTGTGAGCAAAGTCAATGGATCGCTTTGGCCTCTGGCTTTCACTTGGGTTCAGCCAAGGACAGGACAGGCAGCAGGTCCAGAGGCTGAGAGGCAAGTGGGGTTGAGGTGGTCTTTTCCTGGGTCCTGCTCTGCCTTCTGGCTGAGTCCCTTTTCTGCAGGTCACTGTTCTTGCCAGATGCCCCCCTCCTCCCAACACAACTCTCTCCTGAGACCACTGCCCCTCCCTCGTGCCCCTTCGGGCTCAGGGCATGGCCCCAAATCCCATGGTTTCCCCACGCCCTGTCCACACCATGATCAGACCCTCCTCCAATCATTCCACCTTGAAGGAGCCTTCTGTTTCCTGCCAAAACGGATTGGTTTAAGGTCAGGAAGAGGATCTGGAGCCCAGTTCCCTAAACTACTAAGACAAATGCCCTCGAGGCTCTAGAACACTGGATGGTGCCTAAGAGCTTTTAAGCCGAGAGCCATAAACTCAAATGCCCAGGAAGGCCAATCACGCAATGAAAATGAGAAGTATGAATTGGTGGGGGAAGCACTTCAGAGAAGCTTGGAGAACAAGCTATGGCTGAAGAGACAGCAACTACTCAGCTCCGGCTGACTTTTCACCACTTGGGAATGTAGATCCAGTGTTGCCAAACCCAACTTTTTTAAAAAAGAGAAACCAGAAATCAGGATTTTTTTCTTTTTTTTTACTGTGGACATTCTTGGTGTTTCAATGTTGGCGACTAGTTCAAAAATATTCAAACCCAGCAGGCCAAGCAAAATACCTCTTCAGTCTAGACTTGTGACCTTTGTGTCAGCATTGTCTTTGTACCCTTCTGGATTGCCAGAAACTACCTGGACTGTGTTACCTCAGACTCTCCAGAGCAATTACAATGAAATAACAGGCCTAGAGTTGTTATTATGATTATCGTTATTAAATTAAAGGCTGAGAGAGAAGGAAATATCTCAACCCCTTGTGTTAGCCACTTTTGAAGAGGTTTTTCACCAGATTATTTGTTGTTCTTTCCTGGGAGACGTATGGAATAAATTTCCCTCAAGAATTTAGCACCAGAAGAAAGTCTCTATTGCTTTTGGAAAGCACATACGTCTTATTTTATTGGTAAGGGATAAGTAATAGAGTGGCTTCCATGTCAGGCACCATACTTGGTGTTTTATTTAGAGCTGGCGAAGCTCGTGCTGTGCCAACAGACGCCTCCAAAGTCTTAGTGTCTTAACACAAAGTCAGGGAACTCTCCAGACTGGCTGTCTTCCTCTGTGAACCAAGCTACCTAGACATGCGTGTGCTGCATGGATGCGTGTGCTGCATGGATGTGTGTGCTGCATGGATGAGAGGCAGGGCCTTGCATGGCCTCAGTCCGGAAGTGACATGCGTGTTTCTGTTCTCCCCTCATTGGCCAAAAATGGTCTCCTGCCTGCCCTGCCCAACTGTAAAGGGGTTGAGAGGAGATCATTTTACCTGAGCTCAGGAAAGAGAGTGGATCAGGACTGGTGAGTGCTAGCAGTATCCTCTGTCGGTGTCTTCAATATTATCCAAATGCTGTGAATTCTCTTTTTGGTTTTGACTACAGAAGCTCAGAGCCGCCAACTGTAAATATCCTCCAGGTATTTTCTCCTTCTTTCCTATATTAAGTCATGTTTTTATATATTTTGTTGTTGTTGTTGTTGTTGTTGTTGTTGTTGTTGTTGCTATTTCTTGGGCCGCTCCCGCGGCATATGGAGGTTCCCAGGCTAGGGGTCCATCGGAGCTGTAGCCACCAGCCTACGCCAGAGCCACAGCAACTCGGGATCCGAGCCGCGTCTACAACCTACACCACAGCTCACGGCAACGCCGGATCGTTAACCCACTGAGCAAGGGCAGGGACCGAACCCGCAACCTCATGGTTCCTAGTCGGATTCGTTAACCACTGCGCCACGACGGGAACTCCTGTTTTTATATTTGAATGGGACCTTATTGTTTGTATCCTTTGTTATTGTAAGCTGCCTCTTATTTATCAGGGAAGAACAGGAAATGAACTGATTAATGAAAGTAAATAGGAAAAAGTTAAATATGCAGATGTGTGCTTCACAGCAACATCTGAGGCTGACCCGGGCCACCGCAGCCTGCGGAGCGGCAGAACATTAGGAGGTGTGAGTGCCAACAGTGGTGGCCACGGGCACAGCCTAGTCCTCCGTGCCCAGCAGGGGCTGGCGCTTCTGACACCTTTTCCCTTCATGCCCTTCCCTTCTCTTGGTGCAGCGCTGAGGTGGCTCGTGCGAGCTCACGACTGTGGGTTTGCCTTCCGGTGGGTCCCGCTGGACCCTGGGAGCCGTTGCTGGCCACGTCTCCGGTTACAGCCTCACACTGGTACCTCGCTGTTTCCACCCAAGGCTCCTCCTTCATACTGATTCTTCTCCCAGGATCCCAAGTGTGGCGTCCTCATTCTGACAGTTTTCCCATAGCCCTTCCTCTGCTAGAATGATTCTAGATAAGCATCTCCAGAGGCTTTTTTTTTTTTTTCTGATCATCCATTTATAAGCTTTTCTGAGGATATTTCAAAACCCTTATCTGGTAAGGCCAGGGGTTTCCTCTTAGTTGCTTTCATAAAGTCCAGGCCTATTCCACCTCGGTGTCTTCAACCAACAGAAGGCGTCATGCTGGTGACTTTTGTTCTTCTCCCCATTTTTTTTTCTTTTTAGGGCCACATCCATGGTATATGGAAATTCTCAGGCTAGGGGTTGAATTGGAGCTGCAGCGGCAGCCTATGCCACAGCCACAGCAATGCCAGATCTGAGCTGCGTATGCGACCTGCACCACAGCTCATGCAATGCTGGATCCTTAACCCACTGAGCAAGGCCAGGGATCAAACCCACATCCTCATGGATACTAGTCAAATTTGTAACTTGCTGAGCAACAAAGGAAGCTCCTCTCCTCCCATCCTGAGCACACTGTTAGTCCTAAGGGATTCTCCCAGGGGGCTGTTAAATTTGCGTGCTAGGGAGGAGGAGACTGGCTAACTGCCACCCAGGTGTGCGTATTGGTGGCAGAATAATAATAAAGCTTTTGTTGTTATGATATTATGTTATTCAGCCTTATTATATCATATATATTATACAATATATTCATTTATATTAACATATTATAAAGTCTTGTTATAATAACTATAACTGCTAGTGATCAAATGCCTACTATGTGGCAGGACTTCTTCATATGTTATTTAATTCCTCACAACAGTCTATGAGACTTACAGTGTAACCCACTTTGCAGATGAGAAAACTGGGCCTCCAAGAGATGAATTCCCTTACAATTTAGCGGCTAATACTATGGCACAGCTGGGAAACGAACAGCCAGCCCCTCTAGGATATATAAAAGTGTGCTGTTGCCTCCCTACTTTCTTGCATCCCACCCCAAGGAGTAAGTGCGCATAACAGCCTTCCTCTGAAACTCCGGCTACACAGCAATGTGTTTATTCCATATATAATAAGGAACAATACTCCACTATGACCTATTTTTTTTGGTAAGTTGTCAATAAATCTGATTCCTCAAGTTCCCCAACTTAAAGGGATTAAAGAGGAATGGATTCTAATGAAGGTATATTATTTATAAAAAGCTGATGTAGAAAACAGACTTCCCTTTCAGATATAACGCTTTTCAGCATGAAGGAAAGGCCACCTCGACTTTCTTAATCAGTACCTTCTGTAGAGCTACTTGGGTGACAGAGATAGGAATGTAGGAAGGGACCAAGCGAGGTGTTCTCTTCTGATGCTGCAGCTGAGATTTCATCTTGCTGGGGTCTGCAGAGCCCTCTCAAGCTCAGCAGGGAAATACTGAAGTTAGGTTTTCTCTCTCTTCTGAGCCTTATCGGATTTTCATGCCCGCAGCACAGTGAACTTGCTAGAGAGGCAGAGATACATGAAATATCCCCGTTGGTGAGGAAAAGAGTGAGCACCTCCAGTACAGCTGTCTTCCACATTTTCTGCTGATAACAAAAGGGAAGAGTTTAGTTAACCAGTAACTGTCGTGTCGCACGGGAAACACGTGAGTTCATCTGCTTATTCCAAGGAGCAACACATCTCTTTGATCTCCTGTTGACTTCACGTAAGTTTCATTAAGTTTTAAGTTTCCAACCCTCTTTTTCCTGGGGGAAAGACTAGGATCTGCCAGAAATGACACTTTGATGCTTGTATTAGTTGCTTGGGCGGTCATAACAAAATGCCAAAGACTGGGTGGCTTACCAACGGGAATGTATTTATCACAGTTTTGGTGACTGGAGGTCCAAGATCAAGATGCTGCCTTTTTGATGTGTTCACACATGGGCCTTTCTTGGTGAGTGCAGGTGGAGGAGAGAGAGAGAAAGAAATGGGGGAGACAGGGGGAGAGGGAGACGAGCTCTCTGCTGTCTTTTCCTGTAAGACCACCAGTCCTATCTTGAGGGCATCACCCCATGACCTCAGCCAAACCTGATGCCCTTCAAGAGGCCATCTCCAAACACCATCACATCGGGGATTAGGGCTTCAACATATAAGTTTGGGGAGGACAAGATTATTCATGGCCTTCTACCCTTGCCCCCTCAATTCGTGTCCTCACCTACAAAATATATTCATTTCACATGAGTAGCCCTCAATGCCTAATTTAGTTCTAAATCCAAAGTTTCATCTAAATATCATCAAAATCAGACATGGGTAAGACTTGAGGTATGATTCATCCTGAGGCAGAATTCCTCTTTTGCTGTGAACCTGTGAAACCAGACGAGATATGTGCTTCCAAAATGTAATTGTGAGACAGGCACAGGATAAACATTCCCAATCCAAAAGGGAGAAATAAAAGAGAAGGAAGAGGTGACAGGTTCCAAGTAGTCCAAAACCCCGCAAGACAAACCTTAGCCATTGGATCCTAAGACTTGAGAATAACCCTTTTGGCTTGAAGTCCCACCTTCTGGGCGCTGGGTTGGCAGTATCACCCCCACGGCTCTGCAAGATGACCCTACCCCCCGCTTCCTCATTTCCCATAGCATGTTCCTCAGTTCCATCTGAGACTTCGCCAGAATCAGCCTTACCACCCACGTTTCTGGCATGTACCTCCAAACTCTTCCAACCCTATCCTTTACCTAGTTCCAAAACTGCTTCCACATGCTTAGGTGTTTGTTACAGCAGTGCTCTTTTACATAAAATAATTTCATGAGAACTTTTGATAATGACTTCTGGGAATTTGTAGTAATCAAGATGGTTTTAGAAGTCTTCCCATTATTTTTATGCTCCAGAACCTGCTGACTTTTGCAAGAATAAAATTAATCCAAACCTGAAAGCATACTGTGGGTTTCAAAGAAAGTATTCCTCTTCAAATAATAGGATCTGTGCTTTTAGAATTCCTATAAACTTTGGGCCACTAATTATTTTCTATTTCCCTATTGATTAGCATTTAAAAATCAAATTTATATGTGCACATAGTTGCATTAGTCAATAAATCCTATAAGATATATTATGATTAATATAACGAGTTTCTCCCCTTTATTTATGGGGAGCTGGCTATATTAATCAACGCTAACACTTGAAAAAAGAAGGCAGAGCTAATTAACTCCTGTTTTGCTTCTATTGTCTCTAACATAAACAGTGGTCTTATAGGAAAGGATTTATAAAGTAACATAAAGAATAAGTTTTAGCAGTTTGTATCGTGGCTCAGTGGTAATGAACCCAATTAGTATCCATGAGGATGCAGGTTTGACCCCTGGTCTCACTCAGTGGGCGAAGGATCCAGCATTGGCATGAGCTGTGGTGTTGTTTGCAGACATGGCTTGGATCTGGCATTGCTGTGGTTGTGGTGTAGGCCAGCAGCTGCAGCTCCAATTTGACCCCTAGCCTAGGAACTCCATAGGCCAAAGGTGTGGCCCTAAAAAGACTGAAAAAAAAAAAAAGAGAGAGAAGAAATTGTAGTTTACTGTAGGTTAGGATGTAAAGAGAACACAGCAGCCTCTTTAGGCTGAATTCAAATATTATGAAATATTATTTAGTTGAGTTCAAGTATTGAGGTCTTAGCAATTTATATCTAAGGGTGCTGAAGAAAGTTTTCGGGTTCATTTTAGAACCCTTTGATATTCCAAGCAACCATTGAAAGTGAGAGACATTGTGTGTGATGGCTAAATGTCATTTTTTTTTTTTTTTGAAGAAGGAAATGTCTGATTAAGTTCTAACAAGCATTTTCCAAAATACAACTCAAGAGCATTTAGAAGCAATTGGAGTGGTTATTAAGGATAGTCCAGTTTCTGTCTCTGGATTCCCAGGTTAGCCAGTGGATAGGGAAGCAGAGTAGGTGGTCTTGCTTCCTTTGCTCTGCTCTGCTCAAAACCCTACCTGCCAACATCCCTTCAGCTTCATTTAAGGACTTTGCAAGAAACCTCTTCTCAATAAGTTTGAGAACACGTATTATAGCAACGACACAGCTGGGTTTCACGAAACCATTTGAAAACATCAAACTGTCTTGATGAATAATATTGGAGACACACAGGCTGAATGGTGAAAGAGTGCAGTGCTCTTGTGGTTGTCTGAGCAGTCATAGCTCCTTCCTTCTTCCCCACCTCAAAAGGCTACTCTAGGAAGATGTCAACCCTCTGTGCAATGGGGTGCATGACGGCTGTTGAGATTTCAGGCACCTTGGGGGAGGCAGGGAGACTGTCTTCACCAGGGTGTCCCTGGCACCCGTTGAAGTTAGATCAAGCTGGCAGCTTCGCGGTTATGGTTCCTGAGGATAGTATCCCTTCCGTAAATATTGTGAAAGCCACAACATGAGCTTTGCAAAGAATGAGGAAAGCACAACAAAGGACTGTTTCATATTTAAGATTTAAACCTCTGTTCTTGGCCCTGTGCCCGGTTCTGTCAAAACAATGCTATCCATCCAGCAGATCCTGTGCAAACCATCCTGTGGTGAGTACCTGCAGAAACGCTGGTGTTCCAGTTCAACTATGAATGCATAAATGAAAGCTCTTCCATTTCTCTTATATTTCTTTTTAAGAAATAAGTTCAAAAGTTAAATGTGCTTTATCAGTGCCACCTCAGAAAACTTCTCATTTTCACTGTGAGATGAATGAGAAGATGGTTTTGTTCTGTTGTAATATTTTTACTAATGGCAAATAAAACTTTGCAGAATACATGAGTTTACCAGTATGATTGGGTGAAAAAACTGGTATAAGATCAAAATTTATCCTTTTCTTTTTTTTCAATGGGAATTCCTTAAAAAGATATGTATTCTGGGACACTGGCTTATAAAATGTTTTTTCATTGTGATATTTTGCTAAACTTATGGAAATCTTGCATCTAGGTTCTGACCATTTGAAAGCAGGGCTGATGGTGGTTTGGTTTCCTGGTTTGGGAGCCACTGTTTGATTGTGGCGATTTAATAAATTTCGCCGTGCGGTGGATCAGCTTTATTTAGTTTGGTGCTCACCTAAACTCTTGAGAATAAACCATATCGCTTTCCTTCTCTAGTGCTATATGCGCTCTGTGCCTTGAGTAGAAGTTAAATGCAAATATGCTTTCATTGCACTATCCCCTTGGTAATGTCTCACATCTTTAAACACAGCAACATATTGGAGGACCTTGTTATTTCGTAATCTTCAGATTCTTTGCACAATGATATTAAGAATAGAATAATGAGTAAAGATAAGCCGATGGGAAGCACATGTCTACGGGGCAACTGGCAGCATTCCCACAGCCATTAGTCTGCGGCATTGGGTGAAACTGCTGGAGTCAGCTTGCACTCCAACTGCGTGACAGAGCAAAAAAGAAGGAAGAAAAATCTCTCCAAAGTTAAGGGAGGTGAGCGAAGCATAAGATTCAAGGCTTAATTATGCTCGTTTTCACCTTTAAAATGTAGGTTCTGTTCGTGCTCTGTAGCAGATTAATGAAAAATTATTACTATTATTATTATTGTAAACACTGAGTGCCAACTTCCAGGAAAGGAGAGTTGGAGAATTGTTTTGCAGAACATAGTACCGGAAGGTTCCCAGTAAGGATACGTGGAGGTGATGGATGGTGTGCGAGGGCAGTTAAGGGAACTAAGCTGTTCCACTGTTGTCTTGATATACGGAGGGCGGGAGTCACAGCCACATGTTCTGGGACTAAATTCACGGGCAGGGCTGTGCGCTTGGTGGTGACTATAGACCCCTGAAGAGAGAGGTGAGGAGGACATGGTGTCGGAGACTCTTTCTTAGCACATTTTATCCATCAGAGTTGGTTTTCAAACCTGCCTTAACATAAGCAAGCACCACCCCACATGCATTTAGACGACATTTTACAGACAGCTGCATCCAGCAGCTTCCTTACGTAGTATTTACCACATTGTTCTGGACTTGACTCAGTTTCTGTATCTCAATATTCGTCTTTCAAAATAGCTAGCATTGCTTTCAGTAGACTTTTTACTTTAGCAGAATATTAGTGGACTTGATTGCATGTTAATTCACAAGACATTTTAAATGGACTGTGCTGGCCTGGCATATTCGCTTGTTAAAAGAGTTGACGCTCAGAGTTCCCACTGTGGTGCCGTGGTTAAGAATCCGAGTGCAGCGGCATAGGTCACTGTGGAGGCCAGGGTTGGATCTCCGGCCTGGTGTGGCGGGTTAAAGGACCCACACACAGCTTGCCTCTGTGACTCAGATTCAGTCCCTGGCCTTGGAACCTCCGTATCCCAGGGGGGCAGCCATGAAATGAACAAAACAATGTCGGTGCTCTGTGATACTTGCCTCTCATTCTTAAAACGTAGTTTAAAATCTGGATCCGTGAAGCATGAACAATGCTCAGAGGTGGTTTTCAGCACCGTTTGGCCCACCGAAATTCTATTGAAAACGTTGTTTCTGCTTCTGAACTTCCCTATACACATTATTCGCCCATGAACTACAGCCCGTTCCTTTACGTCCTGCTCCCTCCCGCGCTCCCCCCGCCCTCCATTTCCTCCTCCTTCCAACAGGGTGGGGGTGGTACAGTCAGTGGGATGGGAAAGACAAAAGAAAGAGAAGGCTTTGCATGAAGGTGTGTCATGTTCCAGACCTTCCCCGATCTCCAAGTGAAGATGCCGAGGTGCCGCGTGTATAAGAAGGGGTCCAGAGGAGCGGGACGGGCCTATAGATGTTCAAATTGAACGCCAATAGTGAATTGAAATGGTGAAAGCCGCAAAATTCAATAAAACCATTTGAAGAGTGAGTGCAGTTAAAGAGGAGAAATGGCTAAGGACCAAACGCAGGACATTTTAATATTTAGTATTTAAAGACTGGGAAGAGAAACGGACAAGGACATTTAACTGTTTAATACAATTTTCTTTCAGAGTCTACCATCCCTATGGACCTATTGATCCCTATTGGTATTTATTTGAACCTGGCACAGGACATGATTTTCTGTTCGCAGAACTTTAAAAAATTGACTGTCTGAAGTCTAAGGAAAGTTTCTGATACAAGTTGTTTGGTCCGATACTGTGAAGTTAATCCATGTTAGTGCTGGTTGTGAGGCCGGTTCTTAGATGATGGGGCTTCCCAAGACTGAGCCCACTAAGGTACATCATCAAATACTGGAACTGCCAAGGTGTCAGTCCATGGCAGATGGAAAACGTAAGATGCAGTTTCGGAAGGAGACAAGAGAGTCTGTTGCTGGGAGTCTTACAAAAGCGGGAAGGTAAAACAGGCAGGAAATGAGATAAACAAAGGTAGTAACTGTAGGTCAGAGCAGGCTGTCCGACACGAGGCGGTGGGTTGTATTTAGTCTCCCGAATGTATCTGGCATATGCCTTTTAAGCTGTGCTTGAAACAGCCAAACCACGTCAGACAAAACCTACCATCCGCCTCCTCTGGCATTTCCAGTTTTAAAGTGCGTAGTCATCTTCTCCCAAATGTTCTCGCTTTCAGTTCTGATGGTTAGAATCATGTCCACTGCTTCTTTCTAAGTGTGAGACTCAGATTCAGATTTCATTACCACGACTGAGTGTCAGATATCCACCAGGCACTGGGCTGGTCACTCACGCATACATCAGTTCTTTTGGGGATTAAATTGTTATCTTGGCCAAGGCAGAAGCTCATATAAATAGCTTGTACTGCCACAGTTTAAAAGCCATATGTAAATTTCTTGAATCCTCTTGTATGCAATATTTGCTTAATAGTTTGTTTCATCTGAAATATTTGAAAAGGAAGTCATTTTTTTTAGGGCCACAACTGAGGTATATGGAAGTTTCTAGGCTAGCAGTTGAATCAGAGCTGCAGCTACCAGCCTATACCGCAGACACAGCAACGTGGAACCTGAGCTCCATCTGTAACCTACGCCGCAGCTCGTGGCAATGCCAGATCCTTAGCCCACTGAGCAAGGCCAGGGATCAAACAATCAAACCTTCATCCTCATGGATACTAGTTGGTTCTTAACCCGTTGCACCACAATAGGAGCTCCCAGAAGCCTATAGCTAATTTTCTTCTTCCACGCAGAGGACACATCTGACGTCATGTGACAGGTCACATTGCCAAGATGAGAATAAATAGCAAACTACTTAAACAAACAAGTAAGAAACCAAGTTATAAATGAAAGAGCACTAGCAATGTGGCCAAACACTGTCACACTGAGTCTGGTATGGCATTAAATTAGGTGAGCCTTTGATTAGGTTACGCAGGTAATTGCCTCCTCTGAGACCAGCTATTCCTTCTTGGGTTATCTGTGTCCTCAGAGCCTTTCCGTGACTTAGCAGCGTCAGAGAATTTTTCTTAAAACTTGGAGAACCGAAAGAACACTTTCACTTACTCATCGGGGACAGAGCGTTGTATGTTTGCCCTTAGCTTCATTTTCCAATTGTATCCGCTCACTTTTGGCTGCCCATATGCCCCTGGAACCTTTGCCTAGTCTCAGTTCCACATCACCTTTCCTGTAGGATGCAGGTTATTTTATCATGAACCACCACTATGTCTTCAAACCAGAAGACATGAGTAAGCCAGTGGTTACCCACTACATCCTGTGGACTCCCTATCATATTCCCCAGCTGGAGTGAGCCTGGTCCTCTGGAGCGAGGAGTTGGGCAGCAAGAGCAGCCGAGCTTTCCCCCCTGGCATCCTCCATGCCTAGATGCCAGGAGAGGGAGCATCCACCGTTTCCCCTTCCAGGGTTTTCCAGTTCCCTTGCTGGAGGTGATGCTGCTGTTCACGTCCCAGGAATCCTTGCAGGAGGTACCTGTATAATTTATTACTTAACCGGGGTGGTAGAAGAAACAGGGTGCCATGGGACTCAGAAACTGATGTGCTCAAGCTGAACACTTTTGTACTAGACGCGATACTCTTCCCTACAGGACGACATTCTTTGTCTCTGGTACAACCCTCCCCCCCGCCCCCGAAGAGTTTCCTGGGAGAGACCAGTGGTTTTCAACATCATGATAAGAACTATAAAAACCAGCATTTTGAAAGCTCCTAAGTAATTCCACTGTACAGCCACGTTGAACACCGCTGCCCTAGTGCTGCTTCCAAGTCCAAACCAACGCGACCAAGAGGAGCCCTTCCTCTAATCATCTCATTCTTATTTGCGTTTTCTCCATCTGCCATCATTAGGATCAGATAGAAGCTACCGAGAATGGAATTTGTGAGGCTGAGTTTGAGGAAGACGTTTTGCCTCCACTCTTTTCCATGCTCTTGGCTGAGCTCACTACTGAGGTCAAAAGAATGCAAACCACTCCACATTTCTGCCAGTATGCTCTTCTTGTTTTGTTCTTCTCTCTCCACAGGACCTGGCTCTCTCTCTTGAAATTCTGATCAATCTATGAAATTTCTCCAGAATTTACTGCTTAATGCTTTGAAGCCTTTCCCACTTCTAAAATACTTGGCTTCCCCCTCTGTTCAATATTTGCTTCTCATTAATAGATAATATTTTACAAACCTGGTCTGATGGAGCAAGAGAACGAAAGAGACTGTGGGTGGTAAGAGGGTTGTAAGTGTAGAAAAGGCCGGCTCTTTGGTCAGTGATGGACATTGTCAAGGACCTAACCAGGACCTTGGCTAGAATCAGCCCGCAAAGCCACAGACCAGGGCTCCATCCCTGAGAGGGATCAGCCTGGTTTGACCTTGGTGATTTCAAATTAGGTCAGCTCTTCTTGGCTTCCCAAGGCCTCCCACCATATCTGGGTGCTCAACTAATATTTGTACCAAAGCCATTTATGCTAGAATTTTCCGTGAAAAATTAGAGTTAGTTCATCCCTTGTGCCCCAGATACATACACTTCTCCGGTTATCTCCTGCCTGTTGTCAATCTGGGATGCTTATTATGAGAGAGGACCTCTCTCTCATAACTTTGATGCCATCATAAACCAGCTCTCCTGCATCGTCCTGTTCTTTGCAGAATGCTCTTGCTGCTTCTTCATCGGAGTCAACTGTGGCTCTCCCATGCATGCATCATTTTCACTGCATCTCCTCCACTGCAGGGAACACAGGATTGAAGGATGTTGTCAGTTTTCTGCATTCTCTACAAAGCGGCATCTCTCTTTCCATGGTCCTTCCATTTCATAAAAAAAGATCTGCCACTCTGAGGATTCTGCCATCTGGAATGACATCTTCTGTCTCTTCTCATCCCCATCACCTGCTTTCTGACCGATTAGTCCCTCATGTGACTTAAGAATGCAGGTAACTGTTTCCCTATTATTCTCTCTAACCCAAATCGTACCATTTTCCTGGCTGCATTTACAAGGACATTTTGTCTGCAAGCACAGAAAGGTGAAACTTTATTCCCTGTGTTTAACATGTGAAAAACCTGGAATATTTAAAATATTTGTTTGTAATTGATCTCATCATGCACTGTAACCTCCATTGCCTTCAGAGTGGGAAAAATAAAACCAGAAAACAAAACCCTCAAAAGCTGAATTAGACCCTTTTGAACTATGGAGTTGTTTCAGACTTTGAAAATTATTTTTTTGTTGTTTCCGAGTCTTCACTTGGGCAAGGGGTCATTCAAGTCAAGGTTGTACTCCTTATTGGGGCAGTCTCTCCCCTTTCTTAAAGATGAGTTCTTTCCTCTCCTTTTTCTCAAGAGAATCAGAATATAGGGTGATGCTAACAGAGCCTCTGCCGTGGATGCAGGAGCTCCTGGTCTGCGCTTTCCCAGGGCCGTTTCCAGTTTTAGATGAGGTGTGGCCAAGCTGATTGTACCACTGCGCGTTGGTGTCAGCTGGGGTATAGTTGACGTGCCTGGCTCTCTGGGGAAGGTGTCCTGTATTCTCGTCAATCAGTGGCTCCCACTGCAGTTGCTGTCCTGTGGCCCTTGCATTCTGCGGCCTTCTCAACTCTATCCCAAGCACCTCCTTGGCTTATTGGTTCTTTTAGCACCTCTGTGTACCCTTAAGGGTCAAAACAGGGACCCCTCAGCTGCTTTCTCTGTGCCATGCTGGACTGCGTGCTGTCAAACCGTTGTCAGCCCTTTGTAATCCCAGGTCACAGGTCTCCATACAGATTTCCACCCAGAAGGCGAAGCTCCAGCCCTCTCTGTTTTTAATGCTCCCTTCAAATGCTCGAATTCTGCCTTTTGCACCTTCCTTTCTTCCCATCTGGGCATCTCAAAGGAGTGGCTTCTGCTCCCCCATGTTACCGAGACAGCTCCTCATATGGCCATGAGTAATCATCGAGGTGCCCAGATTTCTTAGCATTTTGAGTATTTTTTTTTTTTTAACTGGAGCTCTGGGCTTCATTTTACACCCTGATCCTTTAATTTTCTAAGCACTGGACTATCCTGGTTTCATTAAGAACTTTTTACCCATTTCCTGTGTTGTTTTCCCTTCAATGCTGGTGTTTATGGGAATTCTGCCCTTAAATGGTTTCCACTCTTGTTATGGTGAAGTCTGGGAAGAGGGGACTTCTCCCTGGGGGATTGCTTTCATTTTCATGTTAAACTGGATTCTTTTTTTTTTTTTTTTTTTTTTTCCCACTGTACAGCAAGGGGGTCAGGTTATCCTTAGATGTATACATTACAATTACAGCTTTCCCCCCACCCTTTCTTCTGTTGCAACATGAGTATCTAGACATAGTTCTCAATGCTATTCAGCAGGATCTCCTTGTAAATCTATTCTAAGTTGTGTCTGATAAGCCCAAGCTCCCGATCCCTCCCACTCCCTCCCCCTCCCATCAGGCAGCCACAAGTCTTTTCTCCAAGTCCATGATTTTCTTTTCTGAGGAGATGTTCATTTCTGCTGGATATTAGATTCCAGTTATAAGTGATATCATATGGTATTTGTCTTTGTCTTTCTGGCTCATTTCACTCAGGATGAGAGTCTCTAGTTCCATCCATGTTGCTGCAAATGGCATTATGTCATTCTTTTTATGGCTGAGTAGTATTCCATTGTGTATATAGACCACATCTTCCGAATCCAATCATCTGTCGATGGACATTTGGGTTGTTTCCATGTCCTGGCTATTGTGAATAGTGTTGCAATGAACATGCGGGTGCATGTGTCTCTTTTAAGTGGAGTTTTGTCCGGATAGATGCCCAAGAGTGGGATTGCAGGGTCATATGGAAGTTCTATGGATAGATTTCTAAGGTATCTCCAAACTGTTCTCCATAGTGGCTGTACCAGTTTACTAAACTGGATTCTTTATACTGCTGCTTGGAAAAAAAAAAAAAAAGTCTCTATCATCAGAACGTTTCTCCAAGCTGTAGACGCGTATCGTCACCTCCGGGATGTTTCCAGGCCTTTCAAATTCTGCAGGTACAAATGGAGCTCGTTATCCTTCTCAGCGTCTCAGGATTATTTTCAGTCTGGATTGACACAACCTTATCCCCAGCCACCGGAGCTAGAGAACCTGGGACCCATTTCTTTTTTGGTTTCATTCTCTTATCTCCCACATTCCCACGATGCGTCATCCACCTGCCAAGTTCTATGCCAATTTGCCATGGATCTCTCAGTAATCATTTCTGTATCTGTTATGTATCTACATACCCTTTTACCCACCAGCATCCATCAGTCATCCACCATATTTGTCTGCAATGAAAGTTTGTCCCCCAACTTTTACGTATAGTCAAATGGTTAAAAGTAAATAAATGTAATAATTCAGGAAATGTAAACGTACATTTTCTAGCAGGGAAAAAGAAATGCATAGCTTATAAAGACCCACATTGTTAGTTATTGTTGCTCTAATTAAGCCTCAAATTTGCACTGAATTTTGGGGGAGCTAAGGTGAAAATGAGACTACCTACTTTTTATCAGAGTTACTTATATACTAACTTTTTATCGGTTACCTACTTTTTATCGGAGAAAACGAAGGAATTTTCACGGTTTAAGTTACAAATTCTGATTGGCTGCAGCTTCGTGTTGATAAAGTTTTATCTTTCCCTTTAAGCTATAGGTCACCCTAAACTGGCCCTTTGAATGAGTTCTCGCTCCCCTAAGGCCAGTCTCCTCTGAGCGTTTAAGTGTTTTTAGACTTCTCTTTCTGAAAAAGAGATCCTTTTCAATTTTTCTCAATCTGACTGTCCCAAGCTTAGGACTTGTGTTCTCTCTTTATAGAACCCCCCCCCCACTCCCCACCCCTGCTCCTCCTATTTGTCCTATAGTCCCATTTTGTAATCTTGTCTCCCTTTCATAAAACCCAGGTTTATTTGCAACTCAGTATTTAAAAACCATCAAACTAGATTTCAAGCAGATTTATATATGTCAGGGATTATAGCTTGGGTCCAAGCTGTGTTCTCTTTTGGGCTCACACATGCCTAGACAAGTTTCCGGGCCTGCTGGGGATGGCTCCCCAGAGCTTTATTTCCTGTAATGATGGGAGACTCTTTGGTGAGGAACTGTGCTTGCATCAATGCCAGCCATGGGAAGAACATGCCATTCACAGTTATTACTTGCAAATGAAGCGAACGTAGTAGCCTTCACAGCGGGAGTTGTTAGCCCACATCTAACCGCTGAGCAGAAGATGACAGTGTCTTCTGGAGTTAAAGCGGGACGCCATGCACACAGTGCTCACGGAAGCGGCACCACCCTCCTCCAGGAACAGGGTTGGCTGCGGCGTGCCTTCCCAGGGGTCCGAGGATGGTGAGCGGTGGAGAGGCAGGCGGGGGTGCCAGACAGACCTCATGGGAGCCCTGGCTTTGCTCCTTCCTTAGGTACAGACTTAGGCAACTTCCTTAGCTTCTCTGAGCCTCTTCTGAGGACTGAAAACAAGGCACGATGAGTACTTGGCATCTAGTAAGTGCTCAATAAATGGCAGTTGTTATTACTATAAATATTATAGTTTTCATGAGAGGAACAAGGAGCCAAGGAGGAAGTAAATGACGAGCTACATGGAGATGAATGGATGGCTTTTATCGCCCGATGGGGAGCTCTGGTGAAACACAGTTTGAGGCACTGTAAAGTAGTAACTGGGGAGAGGAAGCTTGAGGAGGTCGGAATTTTTGCATTTTATAGCGTACCGGAAGCTGAGGAGGTCTGTGTGACCTCACTTCCTAGGCACAGGGACTGTGGCCAGACTCAGGTGTACAGCGTTTCTCCTCACAAACACCAGGATGATACAGCTATTCCATAGGGGCTCTCATACCTCGGGAGCAGGTTTAATCTGGAGGGTGTGGGGAGTTTGGTTGGTTGTTTGTTTGTTTTAAGCTTAAAAATGTTTCTGAGGTTGGGTATGTCCTATGAATACTGTATGCGCTATGAAAACTGTCCAAAGATATTTGAACTTTTTGTAACATTTTGCAGAGTTGACACTCCTCTCTTGAAACTGTCTCCTCTTTGAACCTGTATAAAACTAGTTTCTTCTGGGTTTCCCCTGCCACTCAGATCTTTCCTTCCTGGTCCTCCTCCTGGAAGCTAGGTCCCCTGGTTTCTCCCTCTCTCAAGCTCTTCACTCTGCATATTTTCCCAGAAGCACGTTAACTCTTTGGTCTTCTCCGTTTTTAATGACCACTGGTACATCCAAACCCCAGGACTGAAAGCACCATTTGCAGGTATATGACTTGCAGTTTTGTTTCTAGAGCCCAAACCCTTCTTCTGAGCTAAGGGGTCTGTATACCCAACCATGCAGCATCAGCAAAGAAACTTTAAACAAAATTGTTGGGCATGAGATGCAGCTCTTGAAACAAGATAGGGGCATTTCTGTTCACATGGGTGCCCACTTGGCCCCTGGTCTAGGTGTAGGCATCTTGGTGGGAAGAACACAGATACTGGACCTGAGAACTAGGACAAATAATTTCTACCACTTGTCAGTTTTGTAACCTTGGGAAAATTACTTAACTCCAGAGAGCTTTCGTTTAGTCATCTTTAACATAAGGAGAATGTATACACTTAACTGCTCGATTCTTAGCTCAGCGGATGCTTCCAGGATCTATATATGTTCTTTTGTTAGGTTTTATAATTTTTCCTCCTGGAATATTTGTTTTTAAAGGGCAGTGGGCTCTATATACAATTATGATCATGTCCAGTAGTATCTTTCTTTGGCGCTATTTCATCTTGAATTACCTCTTCCCTATTGGTTTAATCCAGTTTTTTAGAGCATGTATTATGCTGTTACCGTGGAAACCCAGCCTTCACACTATTGGTGAGAAGGTCCCGAGGTTGTTCATTATATTGCATCACCTTCTTACCCTCAAGAAAGCAAGTATCCAACATGTTAGAATGAGCTTATAACCTCTAGCAATCTGTTACCTACATGTAAAATTTTGGTGTGGTTTTTCATTCCTAAATTGTTTTATAGACATTTGGGGAATGGAAGCAGAATTCACCTCCTCCACAGTTTTTCTCTGAATGCTAGTCTTTGTAGTCTCCAGTTTTTATACGCAAGATGTTTATTTTCTGTTGATAAGAGAAGTAATCCGAAGATGTTCCCTTCTCTTCAGCATGCTTGCTTTAGCATTTCAAAGTGGGTGGGGACACCGTCCCTCTGGAATTGCTGCCATGCTCAAACAGAAAAATAGGTTGAAAAGAGAGCGTTTTTACCTGCCATCTCCAGCCGATAGAAGCCAGTTTTTCCCTTCCTTCCTTCTCTGCTCTCCTGGGGAGTCTGGATTCCTTGGCCTTAGTGAAAAGAGGATGGTAGCCTTTCAGACCCTCAATATAAGCCATCCTGATGCTCATTGCCTCTTAAATCTGTTTGTTTCTTTGGCATCAAGGTCCCCAAATGTGTGGTGGTTTACTGGCAAACGCGATGTCTACCTCATGGCCCTTGAGATCACTTTCTTCACTCCAGATTATCGGCATGTGAAAAAGTGGATATTGATAAATAAAATACACTAAGTTAACACTGAGTCCTGTTAAAACGACAGATATCGCTGTTCCTCGAGATTGAATTCTTGTGAATGCGGTCTACTCAGTGTTTATGTCCAGCAGTCTTTTCTTTCTACAAATTGTCACCTAGGTTAATCTGCATATATACATTTCCACATACGATTTTTTTTTCTTCTTATGACTACACTTGCGGCATTTGGAAGTTTCCAGGCTAGGGGTCGAATGGGAGCTACAGCTGCTGGTCTACACCACAGCCACAGCAATACGGGATCCAAGCAGCATCTGCAACCCACACTGCAGCTCACGGCAACACTGGATCCTTAGCCCACTGAGAGAGGCCAGGGATCGAACCCTCATCCTCATGGATCCTAGTTGGATTCTTAACCTGATGAGCCTCAACGGGGACTCCTCCACATATGTCTTTTTGGTTTGTCTGGTTTTTTTTATCATTTATTTTATGTATATCATAAAATAAATATACGTTTGTGGCAACAAAATGCTACCAGGACAGATTAGTAAATGTGATATTTATAATATTCTAAGCCACATTCTCTTTTTTGAAAAATAAAGTAGCATTTAAAGGAAAGTAATGTAAGACATTCATGTGGCTGCCGCGCTTCCATTTGAAGTCCTCTGTACTGCCTTGTGCCGCAGTCCTGAGAAGCAGACTGGCATCAGAGAAGGGGCATTTCTCTGGGCATTCACTTACCTCATCTGAGCTGGGTCAGGTACCAGCTATGGGACTTTGTTCATTTAAATCCCCTTTGTGGGCTTCGGTTTCCTTACTTACAAAACACGCACAGGCTAATAATATATTCCTTATTTGCTGAAAGGGTTATTATGAATATTTGATGTACATACAATGCAAAAGTACTTTAACCTCAAAGCAAATGTGGACAGAAATAAGAAATACTGGGTATAAGGCAGATCATCTAACGAAGAGTCTAACAGGTCCAGGAAGAATTATCATATTACATTTACCATTCAGTTTTTCCTACTGTTCAAAGAGAAATTGAATGTGTGTTAGATCTAACATATATGTCTTCCACTGTCAGCATTTTAACTCTTCTCAAACCACAAAGTTTCTCACATACTTTTGAAACACAAAGTTGTTTTCCACATTCCTTTTTCTTCACAGGTGGTTTCATCATTTCAGGAGCAATTACCCTTTCCACTTTTGCTTGTTATCGGTATTAGTCCAAGAGAAATCTCCCGTGTTATTTATTCACACTTTCCTTCTCCTTCTTCCATATACTTGGAAGGCAGAATGATAACTGAAAAGACACTGAATTGGCTGAAATCCAGGAAGTGGGTTTTAGGTTCGGTTCTAACACTAACTAGAAATTTGATAGCATTCAGCGTCGTTGACTCTGTCTATGCCTTGTACTTGTTGAGCTGTAAGATCTACAGGTTTGAAAGATAAACAACAACAGATCGTTGATTTTCCTGCTCCTGGGAAAAGTAAAAACCTGCTTAAATCTTTTACACAGTATCCCCAGTGACAGAAGAAAGTATGCTATGATAGACCTGGGAGTCAGAATCCAGTTTAAGTCCCTGCTTAGCTCTACGCTACCTGTGTGACCCTGGGAAATTCATTTCTAAAGTGGAAATAGTGATAGTATAGGGCGTAGCTAGTGGTGAGGACTGCCTGAAATAACCCATGGAAGGTGCTTAGTGTGGAGCCTGGCGCATGAGGAATTCCACAAACGGTGTTGCAGCTTCTTTCCTTCCCTCCCTATCCCGTTTCTTCTCTTTCCCTTCCGCTTTCATCTTTTCCTCCTCCTCCTCCTTCTGCTCAGAGCCAGTCTGAGCATGGCCAGTAATGGAAAATTTTGTGTTCTAGGATAAGCGCACTCTAATTTTCTCAAGTTATCGCGGTTAGGAAGTTTCCTTCTAGCCGATCAAAATCACACCGCTTTATCTCTGTACATACTTTCTGTCCAGGTGCCGACTTCTGGGGCATGACTACCTTTTACGTATTTGCGGATGGCTATCATGTCCCTCGTGTTACCTCTTACCTCTTTGATTTTTGTATTTTCATCATTTTCTTCCCACGATCTTCAATCACGTTTTGCATATCAACTTTTGACTAACTCGTACCCTTTTGCCATTAACTTGATACCAACCCTTTCAATCAAAATTTAAATACTAGGATGTAATAGCCTTTGGTTCTAAGACATGTAGTGATTCTTCAGATCTTCCTTCTCTGCCTCTGGAGGGAACCAGAGTTCACTCAGTGTATGGGCCTGTCTTCATTTGTATGCTCATTCTGCCCATTTTGACTCTGTACCTGAGACGAACCCTTTTCTAATTTAGGGTTGTAGGGCTCATTATAGAATTTATAGATATTTTTATACAAAGAAACATGTGGAAGCCCTCATAACATTTTTATGTACCCTAAAGTGTTACACTGACTAATCAAATTTCATTTTTATGGAGCCCTCCCAAAAGTTGAATCTTATCCTACAATCCATCCACAGAGTAAGCCTGTAAAACAGAGGATCTTAAGCATGATTTCCCTCAACTTTACGGAGATCTGAACCGGAGATTTCTCGGAGCCCATGGCCAACTTTCTTCTGTGGAACAGATATATCCTAGGTAGCTGGCCATGAGTGGGCTTATATATGCTGTGATAGACTTGGCAATTTTGAAAGCATATTTGCTCTTTCTCCACAGAATTGTCCTTAATACAGTGGAAGACAACTTTGTACCTCCCTTTGACACTCACTCTTTTGCGTTGTATTGTTGTAATGGCTTCTTATACCCTATCAGACCGTAAGCTCTTGGTGGGAAGAGAATTTCTCTTATTTTCTTTTTATGTCTTGCTCTGCCTAACATAGTACCCCACTCCAGCCTTTCGCTCAGCAAGTCTTCTTGAACTGAACTGCAACAAGGACTATAAGCGCTGAGTGACCAGCTAAGTTTAGTTCTGAAGGAGACAGAAGATAAGTCGACATTATATTCTCTCTGAAGTAAAAAACAAAAAAATCGAAATCAAGTTGTCAATTTATATTTTTCATTTTTATCAGTTGATTATAGCATATATAGATCAATTTTGATCATATTTAATGTCAGAATAATTCTCCAAATTGTATTAGAATGAAACATTTTTTATTATTAGAAATAAAATACAATAATTAAAATTGCATTTCCCACTTTTTCTTTCTCTGCCCACTGTTAATGGTAATTCTAGCATGTTTTAGGAAACAAAGACGCCCAGTATTGATTTTTTTTTTTTTTGGCTGCGTCTGTGGCATGAGGAAGTTCCCATGCCAGGGATCAGGGCTGCATCACAGCAGCAACCTGAGTCACTGTAGTTACAATACTGGATCCTTAACCCACTGTGCCCCAAAGGAACTCTAATTTTTATTGAAAAAATTTCTTTCAATTATTTGTTTCAACTTTTGTAGAAATAGTGATAGAAAAAGAAATGGGAAAATTGTGCTTACTAATGATCAGTTTCCATGTGAAAAAATTGAGAGATATCTTTTATTTAGTGGCACAGCTAGCCACAAAAGTAGGAAGGTTTTCTTTATTTAAAAAATTCTCGGGAGTTCCCTTCATGGCTCAGTGATAATGAACCCAACTAGTATTCATGAGGACATGGGTTCGATCCCTGACATTGCTCAGTAGGTTAAGGACCCAGCATTGCTGTGAGCTGTGGTGTAGTTTGCAGATGTGATTTGAATCTTGTGTTGCTGTGGCTGTGGTGTAGGCCAGAAGCTGTAGCTCCCATTTGACCCCTAGCCTGGGAACTTCCATATGCCAACAGGTGCAACTCTAAAAAACACAAAAAATATTCTTACATAAAAGGTTATATTCCAAAATATGTTTGAGTGATTGTCCAGCAAACAATAGAAGAACACCACAGAAATGATGGCAGGTACCTAGTCTACCTCAGATGCTAGATCCACAAGGCCTTGCTGTAAAATATCTTCATTTTCCCAGGGATAACTCTTTGTTCCAATGAACAGAAAGAAAAAAAGATTATTACTTTTTTTTCTTGTTAGGACTGCACCTGCAGCATATGAAAGTGCCCAGGCTGGGTGTCAAATCAGAGCTGCAGCTGCTGGCCTATGTCACAGCCACAGCAACGCCAGATCTAAGATGCATCTATGACCTGTGCCGCAGCTTGTGGCAACACTGGACCCTTAACCCACTGAACAAGGCCAGGGATCAAGTCCATATCCTCATGGATACTAGCTAGGTTCTTAACCCACCGAGCCACATTGGGAACTCCTATTTTTGAAGTTTCCTGGTTGCTCAGAAGAAGGTTAAGAATCTGGCATTGTCACTGCTATGGTTCAGGTTGAACTCCTGGCCTAGGAACTTTTGCATGCCTCAGGTGCAACCCAAAAATTAATTAATTAATTAATTAAGATAAAAAGAAGATTATTTTTTGAAGTGCGCTAATGGCCAGACAGACTAAATCCCAACAAGCAATGTTTTGAGTATATGAGTAATTCTTGTCTACTCTTCAAGGCTAATTATACTATGATCTTTTTTTTTTTTTTAATATATGTGATATTGTAATAGTCCACAGTAAGTAACACTAAGACTCTTCCACCTGAAGGCAGGTAATGAAAGTAGGACGTAATATGTAATTAAAGGGAAAGAGAGAAATGGATAGCTATTTTTGCCTTTATCCTCATCTTTTCTAGTTTCGCCTTTAATCTACATCATACTTTCCTGCTTCAGGGATTGGTTTGGCATATCCTTAACCTGAGGATCCAGGAAAAATTTATTCTGAAAATTGGTAATCACTTGGATAACCTGGCAGGGGACCATCTTTGAATGTGGGAATTCTGCTCAGTCAACAAATATTTGATAGCATCCAACATGTACCTTCACTGTACAACCTTAGGTAACCAGAACCTTATGTAAAAGAGGAAAGGGGGCCCTGTGTGGTGTACCTCTGTAACTTTGGGGTGCTCGGCATTCCTTCACTCTCTATAACATCACAATTTTATTTGAGGGACTAATCTGTGTGTATAGTTTTGCAGGGTAGAAAAATCCAGATTTGTACCTTTTATCCTCAAGCTTGATGGGACTGGAGACTCTGCCCTCAGTTTGCCCAGGATAAGATAGGTAACTTCTGTTCATCCTCTCATAATGTCCTCACTGGCTCTTAAATCTTAACTAATTGAATCACACAAAAGAGGGGTCCTTGGCACTCACTCATGATGATAAGGATGTCCCAAATAGGAGGCCATTGCTGAGATTTTTTTCTTCGCCCCCTAAACTCTCTTTCCTGTCCAGGACAGAGCCTTATTTCTCTGGTCTTCTGTCAATTCTGGGGATATATCAATCCTACCTTCATAATCTTCGTATACATTTTTCATGTTTAAGTTAGGCAGAAATTTTCAGCCAAGGGTCCTCATTGATGAATCCCAGCCCAGAGCTAGTGACCACTCCATCATCCCCAAAGCTCTAAGGACAGAGCATCACTTTAGGTTGGTTCAGATGATTGATCACTCTGATTTGTATTCATCCCTGAGCACACCCAACTTGCAACTTGTAGTTAGACCCTGGTGGCGAGAGCACCGAGTTTCATTGACATCATAAGATCGTAGGCAAATATAGGTGATGGAGTTGCTTTTGGATGAAGAGGATGAAAGGGGAAAGGGGGTTCTGTGTTATAAATAATTACCAACAGAGGGAAGGAGGCAGAGGAGAAGCCTGTGCAAAATGCAAGAACAGCAAAACCTAGCTCAGCCTCAGGATGAGAAGGGCCATCAGAAGTGAACATAGACATTGCAATATTTTCAGATGGAGCAGAGAGAGAAAAAGGGAAAATTAAATTCCCATAAGTCTTGAGAGAGCTGTGTGGGAATGTAAGGGAGATAACTGCCATATTCAGAAAATGACATGCCCAAGGCCTTGTCTTAGGGGAACCCCTGAGCCTATTAGCAACCAGGCTTTCTTGGGAACATTCACTGACACAAAGGCTCTCCTTATCTGCCCACACACAGGCACTATAGGCTTTCCTTGTTCTAGACCGATCCTACAGTGATTGTTGTGCAGGGTGTTTCCACGGCCTCACCGTGTGTGTGTGTGTGTGTGTGTGTGTGTGTGTGTGTGTGTTACAGAGACACAGAGAGAGAATGAGAATATGTATTAGAGAGAGGACTAAGTTCTAACTTCTCAGGACTTTAGTCTCTTTTTTAGAGAGAAAACCCTCTCCTGAGTTTCTGATTTAGTCCCCCCAAATCACCCCCTTTCCCTGGGCTCCCCTTGTTGCCTATTCTCCCTTCTCCTCCAAACCCAGTGCTCTTGCCTCTTCCTTTACTGTTCATTTTACTCCTGTTTCCACACCTTTCCTTTACCCTTTTTGGAGGATGTAGACATGCTCAATTCTAGTTCTTTTCTTCTGCCAACTAAGTAATTACCCTAATATCTTATTCAGTGAGAAAGCTCTTCTGGAAATCTAATTTTCCTACCAAGAATTGCAAAACCAATTTGGGAGCTTCAAACATCTGTAATTTCAGGAAAACTTCCTGAATTAAAAAAAAAATTAGATTTATAAAAATGTTAAAACCGTAAAGTTTCCAAAGTGAATGTCTTCTCATTCTTGATATTTTTATCTATCCCATGCAGTTTCACAGGAGCTTTTCCTTGCTATTCTTTTCAAAGTACTTCTTTGCAGTTACTAATATTCAGCCTCAGTGTCTTTTCAAAGATGCTTTACTGGGGACTGTTGATTTCAGGCCATTTAAACTACATGAGTTATGCAAGTGTGAAAACTTTTTTCATTCTAAAAAAAAGATGCTCCAGCCTTTTTTTACGCTCATAATAAGGGAAAAGTATGAGAACCGAAGTTGGGCATTGATGGAGTCTTTGCAAGGAAAGGAAGAACTAAGAAAAAACTTTTCCCAAATCCATATCACAGTTACCGTTAGGAATGGATGACTGATGACAAAATGGAGCTTCAAGTTATGCATAGAACTACATTTTAATTTTACTTATACTTACATTTTTATTAGCATCACTTTTTTGCCTCCTCAGACATTTAGGGAAACACAAAACATTAGTAAAAGTGTAAAAAGTTGTGTGAAGACCTAGATGATACAAAGGGTCTGCAGTATAAGGTGAATATTTGTCAGTTTTTCAAAGGTTCCTTTTCATCAACTAATATTAGTTCTCCAGCAAGTACATTAAACAGTGGATACTCACTACCTTTGAGAAATTTAGAATCTAAGGGGAACTCGGTCTTTAAATACAATCTCTCTTTCTGTGTCTATGTGTGTATACACGCACATATTTAAATGAAACCATAAAACATATGTGAGGCTCAATATATATGAAGCATCTTTTAGGAACTCTCTGGGCATTACTGAATTCCCTGATGTCTTTTAGAAATAAACATCTGTTTCTAATAAACTTATTGATAGAAATGCCAGATGAAACAAAATGTCACGGGCATGACAGAACTGATTGAAGAAATTTGTTGACTCTTACCAGCGATTTTTCCATCTCTGGTGTTGCTGCTTTTAATGGAGGGCATGTGTCCTCTCACATGTGAATGTGGAAAACTTCATTATCAGAGGTAGAGATAGCAACGATGGACCCCTGAACGTGGGTTCCCTCTCCTTTGTGCATCAGCAGAACTTAAATCTTGATCTCCACTCTCTTCTCCATGGCGGCCACTGCAAAATGGGCAGTGACTCTCCATCCATAGAATCATGGAGTCCTCTTGCTTTCACAGTCTTAGTTTTTTTGTCAATTAACATCATCCAGCAGCAAGTTGTATAATCCTCAACTAACAGAGACTCAAGAATACAGGCCTTTAATTTTCCTGCAGGGTGAGATATCTGGGAGTAGGTGGTTCTAGATTTGGTAAAGAAGCCCAAAGGCAATATCAAGGAAGGAGGAGTTTTCTGTCTTTGGTCCCTGCCACCCTCAGCCTGCTGATGTTTTGGTCCTTAAGCCACGATGGCTGCCGAGGAAGCATGCCCTGTGAAGTCATGTTTGATTTGAGAATGGACTGGAAGGGAAGAGTTTTCCTTGTGTCAGGAAGACAAACCTCTCCCAGGCTCTTTTATTTTAGGCTTTCTTTTGTGACTCATGGAAGAGCTGGATCACATGGTCCCCCATTTCTGCCCCCAAAGCTGCACAAAATATTGGCCAAATGTTAGCTAGCAAAGGGGACTAAGATTGCTAAGATTATATTAAACAAACCAGAGTCATCTCCTGGCATAAGGACACACCATCCTCTCCCAAAATGATGAGTAATCCCTTTGGCAAGGAAGACGGGGAAGGGCTGTGACTAATTAAGTTCTGCTGCTTCCCAAGCTGTGACTGCCATGACACTTCCCTCTGTCTCTTGTGACTCAGCAGCGGGAATCTTCTGGATGTTCACCTGGGTTCTTCCAATGAGGAAACCTCTTTACTGACTCAGAGAGAGAGGTGCTTCTAACTCACTCTTTTATAGCTTATCACATCTATTTCATGACTTTATATTTATGCGCTTTCTTAGCTCATTCTTTTTAACCTAAGAGAGTCTAGCGTCAAAATATGCTTTTATATTCTCTCCTATAGTTGCTTCTATCTGGGTACAAAATATAAGGGGGAAAAGTCTGTTTATCTGGTTATTTTCAGTTATCTTCTCTGATTTCAGGACCCATAAGCCTTTGGTGGGAGGTAGTTTATGATTCAGGACATTCATATTCTCTTGTTTTTACCTTTAAACACTCTGCAGGCTGCTCTTTCTTTCCCATGAATGTTTAACTAACATGTACAATGATCCTGCCGGAATTGATTTTTAATTACATAAATCATTTTCCGAAGAGATTTGCCCCATGTTAAAAATAGCATTTTGGCATGTTCATAAAAAGCAGTTCTAACCTCAGTTTTGTGTAACAGTTTGTTTTTCATGAATAGAAGCAAGGAATATTTTTTAGACATTTCACATTATTCATTCATTACTGATAAGTTAGAAGATATGAAACTAAAGTCCATTTAGACTTTAACAATTGACTTCTAAACAATTGAAAGTACAGGCAAACTGATAAATTATACATGGTCAGGGGTACTCTGTGATGTTTACAAGTCAGTAATCTGACACTAATATAATATATGCCATCTAGGGAATAATCCTGAATAGTCCTTCAATCCAAGATGAAAAAAAGAGATATAAATAAAAATATCTTAGCTTCAAAGTGGATCTCTTTTTTAAACCTTTTTTTTTTTTCCTATTAGAAGTCTTTCTCATTTGGATTTTAATTGTCCTTTCTTCTCTGATTATTTGTTAATTTTCAATTTAACTAGTATTGGTAACAGAATCATACGTTTTCATATTATATTGTCCCATTGTCTTGATCACCTGGAGTCAAGTTCAGGTGTCATAGTTGTTTCTCACTGGGGAGGTTCGAGGAGGTGCTGGTGCTCAGGAGGGAAATAAGGCTCGAGAGGAGGAGCCCAGATTGCCCTCTCTGATAATTTAATATTCAAAAAATTAAAGCTCTTTCCTCCACAAGTAAAAAACACTCAAAAGGACTTCCAGAAATAAATGAAAGATAGTTGGTGCTTCCTTGGGCCCTAAATCTTGTCTGCAAATCTTTAGAGTGAAATGAGGGGGAAGAACAAGTCATCACTTCTTTACTTCATGTTCTCCAGAGCCATGTATCCTAAGATATCATAGAACTTAGCAAAAATGCTGATGAAAGGCAGACTCAGAGTCTAGAAATGCAAAATAACAGTCCATATGCCAAACCACATGTATTGTAAGCCTTGATGCTTCTGAAGGAAGATTTAAAAGGCGACAAAGAATTCCAAATTTGGAACCCACAGAGACATCTGGTATCTTAGAACTTTCCACTTTTTTTTGGCAGATATTTCAGCTAATTTTCCCACCTTGGTCAGAGTGTGTAATTCTTTCTTAAGCTTGTTCTAATTTTAACATATTCTCTCTCTTCAACTGTTACTGTGAAATGGCCCAACTCTCAGGACCCACCATTTAATTTTAACAGATCATTTAGCAATTTCTTAGAACAAAAATAAGGGGTAGAGTTTAATTAACAGAACAGGTACACCATCAACTTTTTTTGGTGACTTTACTTTTGTGTATATTTCCAACACTTGGTCTTCAAACAGACGCATGGGGGAAAATGACAGATGAATCAAAATGTAGAAAAAAGTGCATTCCAGATGGTGGTTTTCATCATCGGTGTGCACGTGGTGGCTCTTCAGTATCAAAGAGAGGGAACCAACACTATGCTGAGAGGCCTCATCATGCCCTTTACTTCCTACAGACCAGGTGCCAGCAACTGCTCTGTGTCTACACGAAGAAGTCATCAGTCTGGGTCCACATCTGCCCAATGTAGGTGGTAGAATGAGACGAGGGCTTGAGGACTGGTGAGGCTTTGGGATAATTACGATAAATAATGTACTAGGAGGCGCATACGATAATTACTATTAAGGAGGTCTCAGTTGAATACTTTGAGTATTTAATAGGGTCAACTATCCCTAGTTAATGTCACTCATGAACAGTATAAATGTCCATCAACAGATGAATAGATAAAGAAGATGTGTACATACATATAATGGAATATTACTCAGCCATAAAAAGAATAAAATGATGACATTCACAGCAACGTGAGTGGGTAGGAGATGATCACACTAAGAAAATTAAGCCAGACAAAGACAAATGTCAATGATATTGCTTATATAAGGAATCTTAAAAAATGATATAAATGAAATTACAAAAAACAGAAACAGACCCATAGACACAGAAAACTAATGGGGAAATGGGGATAAATTAGGAATTTGGGATTAACATATACACACTATTGTATAAAAATTTATAAATAGGAGTTCCTGTCATGGTGCAGTGGAAATGAATCTGACTAGGAACCATGAGGTTGTGTGTTTGATCCCTGGCCTCACTCAGTGGGTTAAGAATCTAGCGTTGCTGTGAGCTGTGGTATAGGTGGCAGATGTGGCTCAGATCTGGTGTTGCTGTGGCTGTGGTATAGGCCATCAGCTGTAGCTCCAATTAGACTACCTGGGATCCTCCATATGCTGCAGGTGCAGCCGTAAAAAGCAAGATAGATAGATAGATAGATAGATAGATAGATAGATAGATAGATAGATAGCAAGGACCTACTTATAGGGAACTCAATGTAAAATTCTGTAACATATATGGGAAAAGAATATGAAAAAATACATATACACAAAGTGTATAACTGACTCACTTTTTTGTACACCTCAAACTAACACAATATTATAAACAAGCAATATTATAAACACTCCAATATAAAATAAAAGAAATTAACACATTGTAAATCAACTATACTTCAATAAAATAAAATTTTCAAGTCAAGAAACAGTATCAAGAATTGTGTTCATTTTTGAGGTGAAAGGAACTATTTTATTAAACTCTCAACTGATAGATCAAGAAACTGAGGCACAAATAAGTTGAGTTACTCAAGTTTGCATTGCAAATGGCAGAGGACTTCTAACTTCTAGATTATATCTGAGAATAGTATTTATGGGAATGTCAGAGTATGACTGATTTTCTTTATTAATAGAATCCTAGTTTCATTCAGGGTACCAAATACCATGTTTTCAGCTTCTCTTATAGCGGTAGTGACCATGTGACCAAGATCTTTCTTTTTTTTTTTCTTTTTCAGGGCTGCACCCACAGCATATGGAGGTTCCCTGGCTGGGGTCTAATTGGAGCTGTAGCCGCCAGCCTGAGCTGGGGCAACAGCAATACCAGATCCGCGTCTGCAACCTACACCACAGCTCATGGCAACGCTGGATTCCTAACCCACTGAAAAGGCAAGGGATTGAATCCGCAACCTCAAGGTTCCTAGTTGGATTCTTTAACCACAGAGCCATGACAGGAACTCCCAGGATCTTTCTAATTTGATATAAGCAGAAGTTGTTGGGTGAGACATCCAGGGAGAATCCTTAAAAGAAGAAGAACTGTTGGGTTTCAACTAAGGGTCTCTTTAGGTCTTGTGCCTATTTTTTTTTTTTTTTAACTGGGTAGTTTATTTCTTTGTTATTGAGTTGTATATATATTTTGGAAATTAAGTCCTTGTTGGTTGTATTGTTTGCAAATAGTTTGTCCAGTCCTTACATTGTCTTTTCATTTTTTTTTTTTTATGGTTTTCTCTGCTCTACAAAGGCTTATAAGTTTGATTAGGTCCCATGTCTTTATTCTTACTTTTATTTCAATTGCCTTGGGAAACTGACCTAAGAAAACATTGGTATGATTTATGTCAGAGAATGTTTTGCCTATATTTTCTTCTAGGAGTTTTACAGTGTCATGTCTTATATCTGTTTTTAAGCCATTTTGAGTTTATTTTTTATTTTAATTTTTTTTTGTCTTTTTGCCATTTCTTGGGCTGCTCCTGCGGCATATGGAGGTTCCCAGGCTAGGGGTCTAATCGGAGCTGAGCTGCCAGCCTACGCCAGAGCCACAGCAACGTGGGATCCGAGCTGCGTCTGCGACCCACACCCCAGCTCACGGCAATGCTGGATCGTTAACCCACTGAGCAAGGGCAGGGATCAAACCCGCAACCTCATGGTTCCTAACCGGATTTGTTAACCACTGTGCCACGACGGGAACTCTGAATTTATTTTTGTGTATGGTATGAGGGTGTGTTTTAACTCCACTGGTTTACATGCAGCTGTCCAGCTTTCCCAACACCACTTGTTGAAGAGACTGTTTTTTCTCTATTTTATATTCTTGCCCCCTTTATTGAAGATTAATTGACCATAGATGTGGGAGTTTATTTCTGGGCTCTCTATTCTGTTGCATTGATCCATAAGTCTGTTTTTGTGACAATACAATGCCATTTTGATTACTATGGCTTTGTAGTATATCTCACATCTGGGAGAGTTATGCTTTCAGTTTTTTTCTTTTTCTTCAGGAAAACTAAAGTCAGCAGCAGAAGGAAGGAAATAATAAAGATCAGAGAGGTAATAAATAAAACAGATTATTAAAACAATAGAAATAATCAGTACAACCAAGGATTGCTTCTTTTTTTCCTATTTATTTATTTATTTATTTTTTGCTTTTTAGGGCCATACCTACAATATATGGAAGTTCCCAGGCTAGGCGTCAAATTGGAGCTGCAGCTGCCAGCCTATGCCACAGCCATAACAATGGGTGATTGGAGCTGAATCTGAAACCTACACCACAGCTCATGGCAATGCCAGACTCCTGACCCACTGAGAAAGGCCAGGGATCAAACCCACATCTTCATGGATACTTGTTAGGTTCATTGACTGTTGAGCCACAATGAGAACTCTCAAGAGCTGATTCTTTGAAAAGGTAAACAAATCTACAAACCTCTGGCCAGGCTTACCAAGAGGAAAAGAGAGAGAACCCAAATGAACAAAGTAAGAAATGAAAGAGATAATAACCAATACCACAGAAATATAAAAAAACTGTAGGAGAATGCTATGCCAACAAACTGAACAAGCTAGAAGAAATGGAAAAGTTTCTAGAACATACATCCCACTGAAAATGAATCAAGAAGAAATAGATACTTTTAATAGATTAATCGCTATAAGTGAAATAGAATCTGTAATAAAAAAAATAAAGAACTTACAAACCAAAGTCTAGGGCCAGATGGCTTCGCTGGGGAATTCTATCAAACATACAAAGAAGAACATATACCAATCCTTCTCAAACTCTTCCAAAAGATTGAAGAAGAGGGAATACTCCCAAAGTTATTCTGTGAAGCCACTATCACCCTGATACTAAAGCCAGACAAAGACAGTACTCCCCCCCAAAAAAATTACAGGCCAATATATTTGACGAATATAGATGCAAAAATTCACAACCAATATTGGCAAACTGAATCCAACAACATATGAAAGGTATCATACACCACAATTAAGTTGGATTGATCCCACGCTCACAAGGATGGTCAACATATGGACATTAATCAATGTGAAACACCACATCAACAAAAAATACATGAAACCACATGATCATCTCAATAGAAGCAGAAAAAGCATTTGATAACACTTCAGGATCCATTCATGATAGAAACTTTTACCAAAGTGGGTATCAAGGGAACATATCTTAACATAATAAGAGCTATTTACAATAAACCCATAGCCAACGTACTTAACAGTGAAATGCTGAAAGCTTTCTCACTAAAATCTAGAACAAGAATGCCCACTCTCACCAAGTCCAAGTATGAAAAGTATTTTTCATACTTTTTCTTACCTGTTAAGAAAAAGAAATAAATCGGATAAGAAAAAAAATAAAAGGTATCAAAATTGGAAGAGAAGTACAATTATCATTATATCCAGATGACATAATACTATGTATAGAAAACCATAAAGACTTGAGAGTTCATGTTGTGGTGCAACAGACACGAATCTGACTAGTATCCACGAGGATGCAGGTTCAGTCCCTGGCTTTGCTCAGTGTGGTGTAGGTTGCAGATGTGGCTCAGATCCTGTGTTTCTGTGACTGTAGACTAGAAGGTGTAGCTCTGATTTGACTCCTTGCCTGGGAAATTCCATAGGCTGTGAGTGCACCCTGTCCCTCCAAAAAGAAAACCCTAAAGATGTCATACAAAAACTACTAGAACTGATAAATTCGGCTAGGTAGCAGGATACAAGATTAATATAGAGAAGTCTGTTGTATTTCTTTACACTAACAATAGTTTTTGTTTCCTTTTCTTTTTCTACGTTCCTTAGGTGTGAGGTTTTATTGCTTATGTGAGATTTTTCTTGTTTTCTGGGGTAGGCTTGTATTGCTATAAGAATCCCTCTTAAAACTTCTTTGCTGCGTCCCATAGATTTTGGATTGTTATATTTCTATTTTCATTTGAATCTGATTATTTTTTGATTTCCAATTTGATTTCCAATTTGATATCTTCAGTGACCTATTCAATTGTTTTGTAGTGTGTGATTTAACCTCCATGTGTTAGTGGTTTCTGCAGTTTTCTCCTTGCAGTTGACTTTAGTTTCATAACATTGGGATCAGAAAAGATGCTTGATATAATTTTAGTCTTAAACTTATTAGGACTTGTTTTGTGGCCTAGCCTATGATCTGTCTTGGAGAATGTTTCATGTGCACTTGAAAGGAACATGTTTTCTGCTGCTTTTGGATGGAATGTTCTATATATATCTTCTATATAAATAGTAAGTCTGTCTGGTTTAATGCATCATTTAAGGCCAGTGTTTTCTTATTCATTTTCTGAATTCATATCTATACATTGATGTAAGGGGATGCTAAAATCCTCTACTCTTACTGTTTTACTGTCAATTTCTTTTCTAATTACTGTTTGTATTTATGTGCTCCTATGTTGAGTCTATATGCATATTTATAAATTTAATCTTCTTGTTGGATTGATTCCTTTGTCTTTACACAATATCCTTTTTTTATCTTGTCTCAAAGTCTTTTTTTTTAAGTCTTTTTTGTCTGAGATAAGTATTGCTACCCAACTTTCTTTTTGTTTGCATTTGCACAGAATAACTTTGTCCATCCCTTCATTTTCAGTCTGTGTGTGTCTTTAGATCTGAATTGAGTCTCCAGTAGATGGCATATATGTGAGTCCTTTAAAAAAAAAAAAAAACTATTAAACCATTTGGTGTCTTTTGATTGAAACATCTAGTTCATTTTCATATAATAATCATTGATATGTATAAACTTATTGCCATTTAGTTCATTGTTTTCTGATTATTTTTGTAGTTTTGTTTTGTTTTGTTTTCTTCTTTTGCTCTCTTCCCTTGTGATTTCATGACTATCTTTAGGGTTTTATTTGGATTCCTTTTTATTTTGTGAGTATCTGTTATAGTTTTTGGTTTTGTATTTATAGATGAGGTTCATATAATTTTAAGTTGATGACATCTTAAGTTCAAACACATTTTAACAACACTACATTTCTACTTCCCCCATTCCCCACATTTAATGGTTCGACATCATATTTTACATTTTTCTCTTTTGGGTATTAACACTTATTGTGGATTTAGATGATTTTACTACTTTTGTCTTTTAACTTTTATACTAACTTTATGCATTTGATCTACTATCTTTACTGTATTTTTCCTTCACCATTGAGATTTTTAGTTTTGTAATTTCCATATTTCTAGTTGTGGTCCTTTTTTTTTTGCACTTGGAGAAGTCCCTTAAGCATTCTTTTGTTTGTTTGTTTTTTTGGTGAAGCCAATTTAGTGATGCTGAACTTTTTAAGCTTTTGCTTCTCTGTTAAAATCTGTGTCTCCTTCAAATCTGAATGATGGCTTTTTCTGGTAGTATATTCTTGGTTGTAGGTTTTTCACTTCACCATTTTGAATACATCATGCCACTCTTTTTTGGTTTGTAAAGTTTCTGCTGAGAAGTCAGATGATCATTTTATGGGAGTTCACTTGGTGTAACTAGTTGCTTTTCTCTTGTTGCTTTAGAAGATCCTCTCACTACTTTAACTTTGCCTTTATAATTATAATGTGTCTTAATGTTGACCTCTTTGAGTTGATCTTATTTGGAACTCTCTATACTTCCTGAATCTGGATGTCTGATTCCTTTTCCAAGTTAGGGAGGTTTTCGGCTATTATGTCTTCAAATAATATCTCTTCTCCTTTCTTTTCTCTCCTCCTTCTGAGGCCCTTGTAATGTGAATGTTAGTATGCTTGATGATACCTTAGATGTCTCTCTCTCTTTTCTTTTTCTTTTTTTTGTGGCCACACCTGCAGCATGTGGAAGTTCCAAGGCTAGTGTTGAATCAGAACTGCAGCTGCCGCCCTATGCTACAGCCACCACAACACTGGATCTGAGCCATATCCATGAACTACACCATAGCTTGCAGCAATGCTGGATCCTTAACCCACTGAGTAAGGCCAGGGATCAAACCTGCATCCCTCATGGACATTATCATGTTCTTAACTCACTGAGCCACAATAGGAACTCCTGCCTTAGAGTTCTCCTAAACTACCCTTTTTTCTTGTTCAACTTGGATGATTTCCACTAGTCTGCCTAAAGTTCACTGATCTGTCCCTCTGTATCTATTCTCTAATCTACTATTGAATCTGTCTAGTGTATTTTTTGTTTTAGTTATTGTACTCAACTCTGTATTGAACTTCTCACTCTGTTCATCAATTCTTCTCCTGTGATTATTGAACATATTTATAATTATTAGCTTGAAGTCTTTATCAGGTAGAATGATTTTTTCTACTTAATTCTTCTGGGGTTTAGTCTTGTTCCTATTTGGAATGTATCCCTCTGTCTCCTCATTTTTTCTAACTCTTCATTTCTGTGTATTATATAGGTTAGTTCCATTTCTTAAGCTTGGAGACATGGCCTTATATAGGAAATATCCTATGGGTCCCTACAGCACACTCCCCTCTGGTCACCAGAGCTATAAGCTCTGGGAGTGCCCCTTGTCTAGGTTGTCTGGGACCTTTTATTGTGGTGAGACTGACTATTGTGAGCGCACTGTTATTCAAGGATAGATACCAACCTGGTTCACTGCCAGGCTGTCTTGTGTGATGACTGATGAGCCATTGATAGGCAAGGCCAGGGCCCAGCATGGCTGGCTGCATGAACTAGTGTGTCCTAGAGCTGGTGTCAGCCCATTTGGAGGTTGGGCCCTGTCCTGGGGCAGCTGGCTGCTGGGGCTTGTGGTCCTAGAACTGGTGCATGGGGCCGGGTCTTCATGAAACTGGCTGCTCGGCCCTGGGATCCTTGGGGCTGATGCTGGTGGGCTGGTAAGCTCCTCATTATAATGGGCTAGAAGAACTCCAAACGGTACTTCCCAGCACCACTGTCCTTATGGTAGAACTAGATACATAGACGGCTACTGCCATTATCTGTGTCCCCATAGGAGTTCCAATGCCTCCTGCCTTTCTGGGAGGCTCTCCAAGATCAGCAAGTGGGTCTGACCCAGGCTACTTTCAGATTACAGCCTCTGTGCAGGGACTGGTAGTATGTGGGATTTTATGTATCTTTTTTTTTTAGGGCCATACCTGCAGCATATGGAGTTTCCCAGGCTAGGGGTCTAATAAGAGCTACAGCTGGCCTACAGACACAGCAATGCAGGATCTGAGCCACATCTGCAACCTACACCACAGCTCATGGCAATGCCAGATCCTTAACCCACTGAGTGAGACCAGAGATCAAACCTGCAACCTCATATTTCCTAGTCAGATTGGTTTCTGCTGTGCCCTGATGGAAAATCCTATATATCCTTATTAAGAGCAGAGTCTCTACTTCCTCCACCCCTCAAATTCTCCCATATGTAAGTCTGTGGGGTCTGAATCCATTGCTTCTTGGAGAGAATATCTGCAATTGTGATTATTCTCCCATTTTCAGATTGCCCACCTAGGGGTGTGAGTCTTGACTATACTGTGTCTCCTCTCCTGTACCCATCTTGTTGTGTTTTCTTCTTTGTGTTTTTAGCTGTAGAAAAATATGTTCTGCTAGTCTTCCAGTTATTCTCATAGATAGTTGTAAACAGTTGCAATTGTGGTGTGCTTGTGGGAGGATGTGACTTAGGGTCTTCCTATTCTGCCATCTAGGCTACACCCAAAGTATAACTAATTTTAAAATAATTGGATTTAGGAATTTTCTATGGATTTTCTCTTTCTCTTATTCTCATTCAAAGAGAAAATCTTGCTAGAATATAATCAAGATAATTTTTTGTGTTCATGATACCATTTCTTGAACTATTGTATCATCTTATCAGAAGTAAGAGAAAATGATAAACCAATTTACCTGACCAAAGACTTATGATTAGTAGATTGTCTTTTTAATTTTTAATATATGTATCATATTTATCTAACAATTGATTGATAAATTTAATTTTCATGTTCCAAGTTCAATAAATTGCCATTTTCCTGAGGAAACTTTAAGAATTGGAATGAAGAGTTACTAGGGCCAGAATCCCTTTTGGACCACTAATTCCCGTCAATGCCTGGTGCATAGCTAAAATACCACTGAATGCATGCATTTACCTCATTTAATAATACATCTTCAGATGTATCATTTCTCCTATATAAACAATGAGGAAACTAACACTCAGATTAAGTAGATAATTAGTGGCTAAACCAAACTCTTCTTTATACAGTCTAGTTTTTTTTTAATGCCTGAATTGTAAATAGGTTACATATCTGACCTAGTAATTTTTAAAGAATAATGTTGATGATGCTTCAAAAATTGAAAAAGTTCAAGATCAATTTGCATAAGGAAACTTTCATTGAACAAATTGCAGTCTATGCAAGAGTGTTTCATAAATTGGTCAGTAGTTACTACCAACTGATGAAGTCCCTAGAGACATATTCAGTTTGAAGTAGAACTGGCAAGTCACTTATTTGACCAGGTTGTTCAGGAAAATTAGTCAACATAAACACAGTGTAAGATAAGTATCAACTTATACCTGGATGTCCCCAGGAGCCTGCAAAAATTGTCATTAATGATTTCTGGCTTAAAGTGTAAATTAATTTCTCTGTAAAAATTCTAATATTAGAATTATTTTCAATAAAATCCAAATGGGCAAAAGTAACTTTCATTAAAATAATGAAACGTTATATTTAAAAGGCATGGTGGCCACATAACATTCGAATATGGTTGAAAAATCTAAGCTTGCTGAACTGTAGAATTGTTTCACAAGAACCTTCTCTACAAGCAAATTTTTCTGATACTCTATTTATGCTTCTTATTTGAAAGGAAGAACAACATGAAGTTATTCTTCATATTCCAAATACCAAGTTATTGGTATTCAGGTTCTCTTATTTTATCACTGGATGAAGCAAAGATAATAATATTTTGCTTCTTAATTAATGTAGATAAAAGAATTATTGGTCTCTTTATTCTCACACAACTTTTATGGGATAAATACCCAATTAGTAAGGATTACCAGAGACTCAAATTAGTAGTTTTTGAACATAAAAATGTTTGGAATACTGCTTTGTTTGGTGTGTATTTTTGTCCCTCCTGAAGTTTAAAAAGGCATTATAATTGGTTGGGTATAATTGCTGATCAAAATAAAAGCACTTAGTGCCTCTTGTCTTACATCTGGCTCTCTTCATATTTTTATATCACCTGTTGAGCACTGGTGGACATTAGAAACTGTCTAATGCAGCTGACCCTTCGATATGGAATGTAGTCCTTTTTCTAAAATGGGATATACTCTGCGATAAAGTATAAATAGTGATGGTAGTCAATGCTACATTAAGATATGACTCAGGATCAACAAATAACAAATGCTAGAGAGAGTGCAGAGAAAAGTGGACCCTCCTACACTGTTTGTGGGAATGCAAGTTCATCCAGCCTCTATGGAGAACAGTATGGAGGTTCCTCAGAAAACTAAATAGAGAACTAGTATATGATCTATCAGTTCTGCTCTTGGCCTATATCTAGATAAAACTACAATTAATAAATATACAAGCACCCTGATATTCATGGTAGCACTCTTCACAATAGCCAAGACATAGAAATAACCTAAGTGTCCATTGACAGATGAATGGATTAAGAAGATGTAGTATATATATGCAATGGAATACTACTCAGCCATAAAAAAGAATGAAATAATGCCATTTGCGGCAACATAGGTGGACCTAGAGATGCTCATACTAAGTGAAGTAAGTCAGAAAGAGAAAGACAAATACCATGTGATACCATTTATATGTGGAATCTAAAATATAACACAAATGAACTTAATTTATGAACGAGAAGTGGACTCATAGACATAGAGAAAAGACTTATGGTCGCCAAGTGGGAGAGAGGGTGCAGGAGGGAAGGATTGGGATTTGGGGATTACTAGATGCAAACTATTATATATAGAATGGATAACGTCCATGTCCTACTGTATAGAACAGGGAACTATATTCAATATCCTGTGATAAACCATAAAGGAAAAGAATATTTTAAAAATGCATGTATTTGTATAACTGAATCACTTTGCTGTACAAAAGAAATTCATACAACAATTGTAGATCAACTATACTTCAATAAAAATAAATAAATTTTTTAAAAAGAGGAAAAAAGATATGATAGGGACTCCAATGTAGTAGCACTTAATAGTAGGGAAGGATGTTTAAGTGTGAAAAAACTTTTTAAAAATAGATATCCCATGAAGTATCTATGTAATTAAATTTTTAAAAGTTATTAGTAATTTGGGTAAATCGCAAACACACATATATATATTTCAAAATTTTTACAAAAATTGGTCCTATCTTAAATAAGAAAAACACAAATATTCCTTTTGCTATAAAAATAACCATGTAACTATACAAATTAAAGCATAAAAAAGGAAATCTCCCTGGCCAGGCTAACAAATAATAGTCAAACACATCACGGCTCAGAGCCTTTGGATGTTTTCAAAGAGGAAAGATGGCAGAAGCAATGTTTTACTTTCATGACTGACATTACAGCGAGTAGTGAAAGGAGAATGAGAAAATGCATGAGCAAAAATACAATGGAAATAACTTTAAGGACAATAAGCTTTGAAATACTATTATCTATGATGATAAAGTACCTTTTTTGTAACATGGAAGCTAAGTTGATAATGTACTTTCACACACGGGGAAGATAGATAACCAAAAAATCAGATGTAAGAATCAAATGGGGTAATATTAATTTACATTATTGAAGCATTCATTTGTCTTTGTTAATATTATTTCTTCCCATAGAATAGTTTACACAGGAGATGTTTTCATACATAGTGTCCGATTTGGTACACACAGTATTGTAAGATAGGCAGGGCAGTTATTTTTAACACCTACTTAATAAAAGAGGAAAATACTCCAAGAGGGCAAATAACATGATTGGGCAGAAAAGATGGGTTGATATCTTTTTATAATCTGATGGCAAAAGCACCTGTTTGTTTAATTATATCTTTGTGGATTGATTTTTTTTTGCCCTTCCTCATTCTTTTCTTGTCAACTGAAAAGTTACCCTTACTCTTGTTGTATTTCTGTTTCCAAGTTTGCATTATTACTCAAGTTCTTTTGATCAAAAGTGAAGGTAATATTTAAAATATTTAGTAATCAGAATGATGTGTGTAGCAAATAATCAGAACAGGCCCAATTCATCAGGATGTCCCACAAACAAATGGTGTAGCCGGATAGTTGTTTTAGCTAAATGTCAACCTTATGACAGAAAACCCATCTTAAATTGTTTTTTCCCTTCCTTCCTTCTTTCCTTCCTCCCTCTCTCTCCCCCTCTCTTTCTTTCTCTCTCTTTCCTTCCTTCCCTCCTTCCTTCCTTCCCTCTCCCTCTCTCCCTCCTTCCCAGCCCCTCTTTCTTTCTTTTCGTCTGCTCCCAAGGCCTGCAGAAGTTCCCAGGCCAGGGAGTGAACCTAACCACAGCAATGACAACACCAGATCCTTAAACCTCTATGCCATTAGGGAACTCCCAACTTAAACTGTTTTAAAGAATTCAGGGTAGTTTTTTGACACGTGTATCTGGGTTGTCCAAAGGTAGGCTGTTTTTAGATACTAGGATACAAGGACTCAGATGAGGTTAAGTCTTTTTCTACTAGTTCACCTTTTCTCTCTCGACTCCATTTTCAGAAGAGCTCTCTCCCTATAATGCAATATGACTTCTAACAGCTCCAGATTTATGTTCTTTTTCCTTAGCAAAAATCAGCATCTCTCTATTGGTTGCCTCAGTAAAAATCTTAAGACTGACTTAAAATTGGCTGATTAGTGGCCATCCCTGTGGCCAAAGAGATGTGATGCAATAAGCACTAAAGATGACAGTCAGCTCCAGCTAGACCATTAGGGTAAGAGCGGAGAAGGAGAGTTTAGCTCCAGCTAGACAATTAGGGTAAGAGCGGAGAAGGAGAGTTTCTGAAGGAAATCCAGGGCTGCACCCAAAAGAGATGGGGAAGGTAGTTGTCAATGAGAAACTGTAAGTGTCCACTCCACTCGCTCCTTCTGAGTTCTCCTACACCTTTGTTATTTAATTTTTTTCCTAAATTATAAACAAAACATACTCTCATTCAGGAAACTTGAGAGATAGAATAATATATAAGAACAAATTATAAAAGAAAGATAAAAAATCAGACATAGTATTGAATTAGAATGAAAAAAATTATGATGTCTGTAGCAGCATAATTCACTGCAAATAGTCAGGTGTAGAAGAGTGAGGTAATTTAATATGACTTAGAAACCATATCAAACCACTAAAACCATAAGCAGGTTTTAGACTGCTCCCCACAGTCTTTAATATTTTCCTTTCTTAACCAAACTGGAGCCATAGGTTTATGCTGGCATTGTAAAATAACACTAACTATAAGTAAAAGGATTTTTTTCATAGTGTTACCAGAACTTAGTGAAAATTCTTAAAATATAAAATAAAGTGTATGGTATGTGTACTAAAATATTAAGTAAACACTAAGTTATTTATAGAAACAAAGAACATAGTACATTCTTTGTATAATGTATATATTGAAAGTGGAAAAAGAACAGATCAGATATAAAAAAATGGCTTCTAAAGTTTCAAAATGTGATTAGAGTTATTGGAAATTGTATTGCCACAGTTATACATCTTTGAAAAACTATTTTTACCACATAAACCTGATATTAATCCATATACTAACTCTATTAGCCTAATACTTGAAATTTTTAATCAGCATTTTTGGGCCTTGACCTAAACGAGTGACCCTCTTGATGGAATCTTTGGTCAAAAAAACAGCCATGGATGACCAAGAACTTTGTCGTTGAAAATCCGCTACATACTGCAGTGTCCAACAGAAAAATAATGAAATCCACAACTATGAACTACATACGTCATTTAAAAATTTCTAGCAACCACATGAAAATAAAGAACTTGTGATAACATTTTATTTAACCCAATGTACTGTTATTTCAAAGTGTAATCAATGTAAAAGTGTTCCCTCGTGGTGCAGTGTGTTGTCACTGCAGCGGCTCAGGTCACCGGTGTGGCACAGGCTCAGCCCCTGGCCCAGGAACATCTGCATGCTATGGGTGTGGCCCAAAATGTAATCAACATAAAAACTTTTCATGACATATTGCATGTTCTTTTTTTCATGCTAAGTCTTAAAAATCCAGTGACAGTTTTATGCTTATAGCACATCTTAATTCTCAGGTGCTGGATAGCCCCATGTGGCTAGTACCTACCTCACTGCACCACACATATCTACTGGAACAGGCCAAAGTCTTTTGATCAATATCCAAAGTCTTCTCCTTTTATTATTATTAAGGCCTAAATTCCTAATGCATTTCTTGACAATATCATTCCTCAACTTGACTACCTATTGTTGGTCCGACTTCATGAAATTTGACAAGATTATCTGTTGAGATTGTATAAGGAGGCTATAAGACATCACTGTAGATTATTTTCATGTATATTACTTATCCTGAATTTACATATCAATTTTTATTTTTAAATTTCTGAGACCCAGCATAGTCTTGCTCAAGGTTCTTATCCTTCATTCCAAAGCATGATGATCTAATGTGAAGAGAACGCGACATACCCAATAACAGAAAGGGGAAGTCGAAGGTCTTGGAAGTACAGCAATGCTTCAAAGTGGTTAGGAGTGTTTTATTTTCCAGGTATAAGCACTTCATAAGTGTTTTAATAAGGTACAGCTACAGAAAGTCTTTTACATGGTGGCTTATTTATTAAATGCCTTTTCATATTCTTATTTTACTCATAAAGAAAGAATTTTAGTATAAACCAATATCCCCAAAATCTTGGCAAAGAATGAGCTTGGTCCCGCATCACAGCAAATCTGGGGATGTATAGGGAAGGTAGGATAGAGATACAAGTTGATTTTATGTTTTTTAAAAAATAAATCTAAGGATAGTTAGATGGATCAATTTTTTAAGCAAATTTCCTGGGATGACTTTAAATACATTAAATAAAAAGAGTAAATGACCTTTATTTTAACCTAATATATTAAATCAATAGATATCCAGTGATTTTTTTAAAGCCCAGATATATTTATAATGGCTATATGTTCCTCATTTACCAAAATGATTCCCATTCAAATATTCCTATTCCATTTTTGTCTCATTTTTGACTTAACAAAGCTATTCCACGTCTAAAGTATATGTCTCTCTTTTTGCCCTCAAAAACAAACAAAAAATACAGATTTAGCTTCTGGAAAGATTTCCAAGATAGGTCCAGTGGTCATGAAATTTTCCTACCTACGGTAGAGTTTGGAACCAAGAAAAAGATGTTTGTGTTCAATATCCATTTCTCCTGAAATAATCATCATGCTTGCTTAGCAGAAGCTAGTGTAGATTAAATTATTATTCATTAGCTGTGAGAAAGTACATTGACGTCATGTCTTTAGTGGGAAAGGCACATTAGAATTGTTACATGAAGCATGTATGTGCATTTATTATAAATAGTTATTAGGCTGCCTTGAGAAAAACATTTATGATAGAAATTAGGAAAGAAGGATATTGTTGCACTGACTTACCTATATTAAACCTCAATAGAAATAGAAATTATTCATCTTATAATTTGTATTACTTTCTGAATCTGAGGATCTTGTTGAAACACAAGAACACTCATCGTTTATGGAACATTATCCTTCATAGCGAAATACTGCTTCTTTCCATTTTTTTTCTTTTCTTCTTCTGAAATTCCAACGGTACGGACGTTCAGTCTTTTCCTCTCCATGATGTTCATTTCTCTATTTAATGTGTGTTGGTGATGCACTCTGGTAATTTCATCTGATTTGTCTTCCAGTCTAATTCTTTTATTTTGTAAATTTCAGCTCTGCTTAGTCTGTTCTGTAAACTGCAGAGATTAAAACCAGGATCTGTGAAGGCTTCTGTGTGCTGAGTCTTTTATGCAGTATCTTATTCTTTAGTTTTATTTAGAAAATTAACATGAAATATACCTACATATGAGTGTATAACTTACTAACCATACTACATGTATTTTTCAGTGAGTTTCTTTCAGATGCTTTTATTTCAATTTTTTAGTTCTTTTTTGTCTACTCCCTATGTTTAGAAATCATATGTCCTCTAGCTAATCATTAGCAGACACACACAAATGCGTTCAATTGTGGTAAAGCAAGATAACATTAATTTTGTCATTGTAATCATTTTAAAGTGTACAATTCTGTGGCATTCCATACACGCGCAATGTGCAGCCATCGCCACATTGCCCCCAACATACAAGTGGAACTCTAGTTTCAGAAATTTTTTATTGCCCCAAACAGAAACTACGTACTTACTAAGTGGTCACTCCCAATTCACTACTTTCCTAACCCCTGGCAACCACTAATCCATCAACTTCCTGTCTCTATGAATTAACCTATTCTGGATATTTCACGTAACTGTAACCATACAATATGTATCCTTCATATCTGGCTTCTTTCACTTGGCATGTTTTCAAGGCTATCCATGCTGTGGCAGGTATCAGTGAAGCACGCAGTAATTTTCTCCACAGCTGAATTATTTTCTATTGAACAGGTACTCAATACTTTGTTTACTCATTTATGGGTTGATGGATATTTGTTTCTACCTTTTGATTATTATAAACAGAGCTACCATGAATATTTTGTACAAGTTTTTTGAACACGTGTTTTTAATCCCTTTGCAGAGGTATTCATACCGGGAGGGAAGTTATTAGGTTATATGATAATTCTATGTTTACCTTTCTGAGGAACCAGCACATTGCTCTCCACAGCACTGTACCATTTTACATTTCCACCAGCAGTGCACAAAGATTCCAGTTTTTCCATATCCTTCCAAACACTTGTTATTTTCCTTTTTTTCTTAAATGGTCATTCCAGTGGACATGATGTCTCATGTCACTAACCACAAGTGGTCTCAGTGTGGTTTTCATTTGTGTTTCCTCAGTGACTAATGTCATTTAACATATTTTCATGTGCTTTTTGGGTATTTGCATATATTTTTTTGGAGAAAATGTCTATATAAGCCATTAATTTTGTCATTTATCAGAGTTCCCATGGAGGAGCAATGGTAACGAGCCCAACTAGTATCGATGAGGATGCAGGTTTGATCCCTGGTCTTGCTCAGTGGGTTAAGGATCTGGCATTGCCATCGGCTATGGTATAGGTCACAGATGTGGCTTGGATCTGGTGTTGCTGTGCCTGTGATAGGCTGGCAGCTATAGCTCTAATTCAACACCTAGCCTGGGAACTTCCATTTGCCATAGGTGCAGCCCTAAAAAGACAAAACTAAATAAATAATTAGGGTGGTGGTAGCTTCACAAAATGTCTTTGGGAGTGTTCTTTCCACTTAAACATTTGGAAAAGTTTAAGGAGAATGGGTACAAGTTCTTCTCTGTATGTTTGGTAGAATGCACCTGTGAAGCCACCTGGTCCTGGACTTTTGTTTGTAGAGAATGTTTTTATTACATATTCAATTTCATTCCTAGTGATAGGCTGTTCAGTTGACCTACTTCTTCTTGACTCAGTTTTGGTGGGTTGCATGTCTCTAGAAAGTTGTCCGGATTTCTTCTAGGTTGTCAAATTCGTTAGCATACAATTGTTCATAGTATTTTTCTCTTACACTTTTTTGTATTTCTACAGTCTCCATTGTGATTTCTCCTTTTCCATTTCTTATTTTGTTTATTTGAGTTCTTTCACTCTTCTTCTTGGTGAGTCTGACCAGAGGTTTGTCAATTTTGTTTACCCTTTCAAAGAACCAGCTCTTGGCTTTATTGATTTTTTTCTGTTGTTTACCGAATCTCTATTTTATTGATTCCCTCTCTGTTCTTTATGATTTCCTTCCTTCTGCTGACTTTAGGTTTTGTTTGTTCTTATTTTTCTAACTTTTTTAGGTTGTAGGTAAGTTGTTGATTTGAGACTTTTCTTCTTTTCTGAGGAAGGCCTTATCGCCATCAACCTTCCTTATAAGCAGTGCTTTTGCAGCATCCCACAGATTTTGAATGGTTTTGTTTTCATTATCATTTGTCTCGAGGTATTTTTAAATTTCCTTTTTGATTTCCTTATTGACCATTGGTTTTTTAGTAGCATGTTGTTTAGTCTCCATATAGTCATTTTTTTCCCCAGTGGATTATTCTAGTTTCATGCCATTGTGGTCAGAGAAGATACTTGAAATAATTCCTATACTCTTAAGTTTGTCAAGGTTAATTTTGTGCCCCAGTGTGTACTCAATCCTTGAGAATGTTCCATGTGCACTTGGAAAAAAAATGTATATTCTGATTTTTTTTTTGGGTGTAATGTCCTGAAAAGTAAACAAAATCTAACCTTTATATTGTGTCATGTAGGATCTCTCTTGCCTTACTGATTTTCTGTCTAGAGGATGTGTCCAATGATGCGAGTGGGGTGTTAAAGTTTCCTGCTATGGAATCTAACATAAGGCACAAATGAACTTTTCCACAGAAAAGAAAGTCACGGACTTGGAGAAGAGACTTACGGTTGCCAAAGGGGAGGAGGGAGTGGGGTGGTTCGGGAGCTTGGGGTTAACAGATACACCCTATTGTCTTTGGAATGGATTAGCAATGAGATCCTGCTGTGTAGCACTGGGAACTATGACTAGTCACTTAGGATGGAGCATGATAATGTTGAAAATAGAATGTGTACATGTATGTGTAACTGGGTCACCATGCTGTACAGTAGAAAAAAAATTATATTGGGGGAACAACTATTAAAAAACAGTAATAACAAAAAATTAAAAAATTAAAAATTAATTAATTAACAAAAAACATTATCTCCTTTAGGCTGATGTTCTCCTGTTTCACTAGTACAGTCTCTCTAGGAGTGTATTTCTTTTCTTTTCTCTTTAATCCTGCTTGAAGTACGTTGGGTTTCTTTGATCTGGATTTTGGTGTCAATAATTTTGGAAAATTCCAAGCCATTACCCTTTAAAAAGATCTCTTCTCCATTCTTTCTTTTATCACCTTTTGGAACTCTGAGTAGATATATATTAGACCACCTCTTTCTAAATTTCATGTCTTTAAACTTCTCTTTGTTAATTTCTATATTTTTATATCTTGGCTATAGTCTGTCAATCTATTGTTTAATTATCATTGAGTATTTTTATTTAAACCATTATATATTTTAATTCTAGAAGTACTGTTAGGTTGTTTTGGTCATTCTTTGCTCATATATTCAAGCTTCCCTTTAAATTCTTTGAATAGGTTAATTATAGCTGTTTGTATATTCTGACATTGTCAATATGTGATGTCTTTGCAGGTTCGTTTCTTAATCTGTTATTTCTACTTGTTTTCACTCATGGTATCGTTGGTTGGCTTTTTTTTTAAATGTGTTTCATGACACTCCAGTGTAAAGTGCTTTATTTTCGGAACTTTATCTGTAAGAAATTTTGAGGCTCAAGTTGAAGCTGAATTCTAAGAAGAGGCTTTTCATTTGTTTTTGCCAGTTACCTGGGAGCCATGATTAACCCAGAACCACTTTAACGTTTCCATTTAGGAACTTACACACACACACACACACACACACACACACACACGTATGAATTTGCAACAAAAACCTGCATGTTTACTGGCTTATGGCTGAAAATTTTTAGAAGAGGGTTTTTTTTTCTTTTCTACCAAATAGAATCTGAACTAGGGAAATTTCTTGGCTTTCCCCTTCTATATGACAGACTTGTTTCTAACTCATAACCCCACTAAGGGGTAGCCTGCGGGTTTCACTTTACCTAGGATCTCCCATTATGTTCCTAACTGACTTGGAACCAGGCTGAGAATCTCATGCAGAAATTGCAGTGGAACTCCAGTCTCCAGAGGAGCGGCAGTAATCCTCAGGACAAGAGCCAGTTTCGATGTTACTTAACTTTTAGGATTTCAGTTTTCAATGACTGTTGAGGACTTGCAGATTCTTTGCTTTTGTACCAGTTCAATAAAATGCTAAAAATATTTTCTTTATATTGTATCCAGCATTTTGCTTCTTTCAATCAGTGGATCATTCAGTGTATCTTGTCTGTCACAATGTTAGAAAATAAATACTTTCTCATGTTTTCAGTTCCATCTTTTATTTCTCAGATATTTTTAATATAATTATTTCGTAGTTTGTATTCAATAATTCTGACATCTGAAATTCTTTTTAAAATTTATTTATTTTTCATTTGTAATGATTTTTATTTTTTCCATTATAGCTGGTTTACAGTGTTCTGTCAATTTTCTACTGTACAGCAAGGTGACCCAGTTACACATACACGTATACATTCTTTTTTCTCACATTATCAGGCTCCATCATAAGTGACTAGACATAATCCCCAGTGCTATACGGCAGGATCCCATTGCTTATCCATTCCAAAGGCAATAGTTTGCATCTATTAACCCCAAATTCCTTTTTACTTATTAAAATATTGTTGATTTATAATGCTCAGCCAGTTTCTGCTGTATAGCATCTATATACATTTCCTTTCTTACATTATCTTCCATCACGGTCTCTCCCAAGAGACTGCGTATTGTTCCCTATGCTGTACAGTGGGAGCTCATTATCCATATTCTAAATGTAATAGTTTGCACTAACCCCAAACTCCCTGTCCATCCCACCCCCCCTTCCCCTTGGCAACCACAAGTCACATGTTCTCCATGTGAGTCTGTTTCTGTTTTTTAGATAGGTTAATTTGTGCCATGTTTTAGATCCCATATGTATGTGATAGCATATGATATTTGTCTTTCTCTTTCTGACTCGCTTAACTTAGTATGATAATCTCTAGTTGCACCCAAAATGCAATGAATGGCATTATTTCTCATTCCTTTTTTTGTGGCTGTATTCCATTGTATATAAGTATCACATCTTCTTCATATGAAATTCTTGACAGTCTAATACTGTGTGCTGTGCTGCTGTTGTTCTATTGACCCTTGTTCACAGGAGTTTTGTTCTCTCATATGTTTTTTAAGTTTGAATTGTGAAGCATGCTTACCAGGTCTTCATATGTGGGAATCTTGTGCAATTTAATCCTTGCAGAATTAATGTGTTTCTCTTTCAGTAGTTCAGCCTTTGACCAGTTTGGGACCACTTTAAATTCTGTCGATTTGGATTTGGGGTTTCTGGAACGGTGCATGCTATATAAAATCAAACACCAAATTAATGGGAAGGTAGGTCTGTAGTAGTTAATTCTTTGGCTGTCATGTGATACCCCTGCTTAGAGTTTGGGCTGGGACAGAGACATTTTCTTGCTTTTGCTGGTCCATGCTGCATTGAGGATGTAGCCTTCCCAGGTTTGTGTAGTGACCCCAAACGTCTTGCTTGCTTCCAGTCCCTCTGGTGGCTGCTAACTCCTAGCGTCTTGGTTTCAGGTTTAGGAGAGGATCCAAGATGAACCACAGTTTTAGCACCAGGTCGGTTTGCTACTCTGCTTTCCAGCAACCTGGTCTTTGAGAATTTCTTGTTCCTCTCTATTTCTCATTTTGGATTTGTTTGCCCTTTCAAAATTTATATTTGACAGAAATTTATTTGTTTAGTTATTTCGATCCAAGAGTCAGCTCTTAGACTTACTTTTTTCTTCCATTGTTTTGCTGTTTTCTGATAAATTATTTCTGTTTTTAGCTTTATTTTTTTAATCCTGCTTTCCATTCGTTTGTTCTGCTTTTATTTTTGTTGTTGTTGTCCTTTGTTTTTCTCATCTGTTATTCCCTACTTTTACTTGTGAGATCGGTATGTCTTTCTGTATCGAATGTATTTTGTTAGCATACATTGATTATCTTTGTTAGCATTTTTGTATATTATTATGTATCTTCAAGTCATCAACTAATAGAATTAAAATGTGATATATTCCTTTTAAGCAAATAAAAATATAAGTAATTAAAACACAGCTTATGTCATGAAAACTTTTAAAAGTAAGTGAAAAGACTCTCATTGAAGGGAACAAAAGATTTCTTATCTACCAATTATGGAATAATGACTTCAGTCTTTATTGTTAGCATAGAAATTTAAATTACTTATACATATTTATACCTGATACATTTCATGCTTTGTGTTTGTTTTTGTCATTGCTTTGTTACTTATTTTTTGTTCTGACTTTTGCTACTTAAACTATAGTTTGACTATTTAGGCTATATGTTTTGACCAAAATAAGAATATGAGCATTTTTATAAACATTTCCTTGAGATTTGAAAATAAAGATTTTTACATAGCTAACTATATAACTATTTGTTTGGTTTAATCAATTGCATTATTCATTTTCCATGCTATTTCACATCTTTTAAAACGTGTCAAAGGCAGGAAGAGATATTTTGAAGTCTCCCTCAAAAATTGTATTCTTATCTCTTTCTTCTTCTATTTCAACATCTTTTTGGAGTGTGGGTGTGTGTGCGTGTGTGTGCGCATGCACACTTGGGGCCATACTATTCAGTCTGCTAAAGTTTGTGATTTTTATATCTTTATTGAATGTTGCACTTTTTGATTTTTAAATCTTGAATCGCATAGTATTTTACCTAAAATTATTCAACACATATTTATAACCAGTTATAAATATCAAAAGTAAATTATCATCTTGTAAGTTTTACTTATAAAAAATGAAGAACTTAACCAAGTTTTACTTGCTTTCATTCATTCAATCAAAAAATACTTCACTAATACCTTCATGATTTACTAGTCACTGTTCAAGTTGTAAAAAAAATTAAGGAAAAATAAGGATAAAATCTCTCCCTTCTTGGAGATTAAGGGGGAGAGATAGGTAATAAACAAGTGAATAAATACATGACCATATTTCACTGATTCAGAGAAGTATTTTTTTCACAGTGTAACATCTTTTAAATTAGGATGCCTCTTACAGGTGATGATATATCGCATTTTAATTGGCTATGCTTTTTTGGATAGAATAGTTTTAAAATGATAAGTCTTATAATTAACAATGTTTTACATTAAGTGAAATATTGTAGTATGTCAAATGGTGATAAATACTGTGGAGAAAAAGAAAGCAGAGGAGGGAGATGGGAATTTCTAGAGAAGGGTTGCATTTTTAAGTAGGATGGATTTCCTGAGAAGGTGACTTTTGAGCAAAGAGCTGAAGGAGATGAGAGGGTGAGTAAGATCTCTCACATCCACTGCTTCATTTCAAGATTGCCATTCGTGTGGATTATGTGAAGAGCATCGCAAACATGCTCAGTGCCTACGGGGGTATCAAGGCGAAGTGTACTGGGCAAGAGGACATCGTAGGCGAAGGCATCGGGGCTGGGGTGCACCTGGCGTGTTCAAGGCACAGAGCAAGTGCAGGGAAGAAGAGTAGACGACGCAGGAGAGGGAAGCAGAGGCCAGCACTTATAGGGTCCTTTGGCCACTGTAGGACTTTGAATTCTACTTTGAAGGAGATGGGCAACAATCTGAAAATAGAGAAAGTACAAATGATTATATCTGGCTTATTTTTCAAAAGGACAGCACCAACTGCTGTCTTGTGAAGAGACTGAAACAGGAGGCAAATAGAATACAGTGAGATGGGCTAGCAGGCCTATTGCAATAATCCAGGTGTGCACTGAGGCTGTCTTGGTAGAGAAGGTGGAAAGCAATCAAGGTCTGAGTGTTGGAGATGTGAAGGGCCAGCAAGGTTTGCTTAGGATTAAGTGTGGTGTGTGCATGAAAGAGCAGAAAACCAAGGATGTTTCTAAGTTTTGGAGCCTAAGCAGTTGCTCTCACTCCCCTGTTCGCTTATGTAATTTGGAGTTTAAAGCTCAAATTATACATATAAAATTGCTTTTTAATAACATACATCTTCTTTAAAGTACCGTCATTTATATATAGGTTCAGCTTAATAATCAAGTTTATTGTGTTCACCTGGCATTAAGTTAAACTGGTTTTAATTCTCATCTGCTTTATTACCATTCCTGGGTTCTTGACCTTGAGCTGTCTTTTGAACTATCTCCACATCTGACCTTCATCTACAATGTCCTACTCTGTCTTTTGGTACTTGCAGTTTCCAGTTGGATACGGGGTAGGATGTGTAGGCAGTGAGAGCAAGGACCATACCAGTTTTTTTTTCTCTGTCTCTACATATGGGAGAAAGATAGCTGCTTAGTTTTCTGCTTGGTATAAACTTAGCTTTCTGCTTGTGTTTCTGAACCAGAGGAAAGACAAAGGATGAAAAAGTTCTATCTACATACCTATAACAAGGCAGGACTACCAATTTCTGGTTGTGTAACAGGCAGAGGTGTCTGATGTGATCTCTTGGTCTGGTTCCATTGACCTTGCAGTGAATAGTTTCCCCCAGTTCTGGAAGTGGTGTGATTATCAGCACTTGTTTTTGTTGTTTCTCTTTCTCTTTATCTTGTTCTGTGCCTTCGTATAATCTAATGGGACGATGGTGCAATGTCTGTCAAGAGTGGCTTGTTAGGCATTATTTTAAGTGAGAATCCTGAGATTTTAAACTTAAAACTAATAGAGCAAGCTGTCTTAGTTGAAAAGGCACCAGCCGAGAATAACTAAATTTGTTAAAAGGGACTTTATTTCCAACAGACTCAACAGGGGTCTGACTTTTAATATTTCAAAATGGCGCTATTACCTTCACATACAATTATCACATGGAGCATTTGTGGGGAATTATATTGTGTGATATAGATATATATATCTATATCTATCTATCTATCTATATCACCCTACTCCTTTATACTAAATAGCTTTCAATTTGTGTGTGTTGAGCAAAATTTAAAAGCAAAATCACCCCTATACATGCGAGACCACAACATGAAGGCTAACGGAAGTAGATTGCTTTCATGGAGACCAGAGAACTAAGAAGTTTATTCAGAAACTTAGGGGGTACCATGTGAACTGTATGCTGATGTGGTTTGGGGGCAACATCCAGCTCTGCCTCAGCTGTTTTGTGCATTTGTCATGTTGAGGTGTATTTATCAACTTACGTACTTATGAGCTCTTTACCTGCCGTGATGGGAGAGCCCGTGATTCTGGCTCTGTACGCTTCCTAAAATAACATCTCTAGGAATACTGTATATGTGTGCCTGTGTGCATGTGTGCATATGCATGTACGTATGTATATGTGTGTAGGTGTACAAATGTATGTATGAGTGTACGTATATATGAAAAGTCCATTTCTGCATGTTTCTGTTTTACTTTTATTCCTATATTATATACAGACACACCTCAGATATATTGTGGGTTGGGTTCCAGACTACCACAATAAAGCAAATATCACAGTAGAGTAAGTCACACAAATTTTTGGTTTCCAAGTACATATGAAAGTTATGCTTATACTTCGCTATATTCTATTAAGTATACAATAGCATATGTTTTGAAAAATAATGCATATATCTTAATCTAAAAACACTGTATGGCTAAAAATTGATAACTGTCATCTGAGCCTTTAGAAAGTCATAATCTTTTTGCTAGTGGAGGCTCTTCCTCAGGGTTGATGGCTGCTGACTGGTCAGGTTGTTGGTTGCTGAAGGTTGGGGTGGCTTTAGAAATATCTTAGAATAGACAGCAGTGAAGTTTGCTGCATCGGTTGACTCTTCCTTTCATGAATGATTTTCTGTAACATGCAATGTTATTCAACAGCATTTCACCCACAGTAGAACTTCTTTCAAAACCAGAGCCAACCCTGGCAGATCTAGCCCTAGGAGGGAGAGAATATGCTTCATGGATCCTTGCCCATCCAGTTCCTCATCTGGCCCCATGATGAGCACATCTGGGCAGGAGATGACAGAACTCATACTGCAGTACCCATGGGATCCCCCCAGAGTCCTGAGCCCCCTCCCCTCATATCCTACATCAGGCCTCTCTCAGATGCCTCTTACAGCCTCAGTGGTGCGTCTGATCTTCTACAAGTCCTCTGCTCTCCTCTTCCAGTGGGGCTCAATTCACAAGCCCCATAGTGTCTAGTCCAGTGTTCTGCAAATAGTAGCTGTTCAATCAATGTTCCTTTCATTAAAAAAAAAAACCCAGAGTCAATCTTCTTAAGGCCAGCCACTGCCTTATGGATTGTTTATGTAATATTCTCAATCCCTTTGTTGTCATTTCAACAATCTTCACAGCATCATCACCAGGAATAGATTCCATCTCAAGAAACCACTTTCTTTGCTCATCCATAGGAAACATTTCCTCATCCCTTAAAGTATAATTATGAGGTTGCAGCAGTTCAGCTCTATCTTCAGGCTCCACTTCTAATTCTGTTTCTCTTGCTATTTTCGTCAGGTCTGCAGTTACTTCCTCCGCTTCAGGTTGGAATCCTTCCATGAGGGTTGAAATCAGTTTCTTCCACAGTCTCGATAATGTCGATATTTTAGCTGCTTCCTGTGACTGTCATTAAAGGCGTCTGGAATGCCGACTCCCTTCCAAAAGATTTCCAGTTGACTTTGCTCGGATCCATCGGAGGAATCACTGTCTACGGCAGCTGTAGCCTTAGTCAGTGTATTTCTTACACAGCAAGACTTGACGGTTGAAATAATTCCTTGACCCGTGGAGTGCAGATGGATTTTGTACTGGTGGCATGAAAACACCGTGAGTCTCACTGAACATCTCCATCAGCGCTCTTGGGTGACCAGATGCATCATCAGTGAGCAGTAATATTTTGAAACAAATCTTTTTTTTTCTTCAGCAGTAGGTCTCAACAGTGGGCTTAAAATATTTCGTAAACCATGTTGTAGACATATGTGCTGTCATCCAGGCTTCGTTGTTCCAATTATAGAACCCAAGCAGAGTAGACTCAGCGTTAAGTCTTAGGGACCCCAGGGTTTGGGGGATGGTAAATGAGAGAGGACTGGTTTCAACTTCATGTCAGCAGCTGCCTTAGCTCCTAACACGAGCCTCAGCCTGTCCCTTGACACCTCGAAGCCAGGCATGGACTTTTCCTCTCTTGCTTTGAAAATCCTGGATGGCGTCTTCTTCCAGTAGAAGGCTGTTTTGTCTGTATGGAAAGTTTCTTCTTCGGTGCAGCCACCTTCAGGAATGGTCGTAGCTGGAAATGGAAATAGGAAATAGGAATGGTCGTATCCTATTTCTGGATAACGTGCTGCAGCTCCTACAGCAGCACTTGCTGCTTCACCTTGTACGTTTATGTTCTGGAGATGGCTTCTTTCCTGAAGCCTCATGAACCAACCTCTACTGGCTTCGAGCTTTTCTTGTGCACCTTTCTCACCTCTCTGAGCCTTCCTGGAATTGAAAGTTAGGGCTTTGCACTGGATTAGGCTTTGGTTTAAGTGAATGTTGTGACTGGTTTGATCTTCTACCCAAACTGCTACAACTTTCTGCAAATCAGTAATGAGGGCGTTTCTCTTCCTCGTCGTCCGTTTGTTCCCTGGAGCAGTGGCTTCCTTTAAGAATTTTTCTTTTGCATTCACATCTTGGCTAACTGGCACAAGAGGCCCAGCTTTTGGCCAGTCTTGGCTGTCTACATACCTTCCTCACCGAGCTTAATCGTTCATAGGTTTTGATTTAAACTGAGAGACATGCAACCCTTCCTTTCACTCAAACTTAGAGGTCACTGTAGGGTTATTAATGGGCCTTATTTCAACATTGTTGAGTCTCAAGGAATAAGAAGGCCCCAGGAGAGGGAGAGAGACAGGGGAATGACTGATTGGTGGAGCAGGCAGAACACACCCATTTATCCGTTAAGTTTGCCGTCTTATGTGGCTGTGATTTGCGGTGCCCCAAAACAATTATAATGGGAAAATAAAAATCACAGATCACCAACACAAATATAACAATCATGAAAATTTTTGACATATTGCAAGAATTCACAAAATGTTACAGAGACACAGAGTGAGCATATGCTTTTGGGAAAATGCAGCAACAGACTTGCTCAGTGCAGGGTGCTGCAAACCTTCCTCTTGTGAAAATATGCAGTCTCTGCGAAACTCAATAAGGTGAAGTGCATTAAACCAAAGTGTATCTGAACAAGAACAGCAAGCATTCCGGTATGAATCTTTACAGGTAAAATACTATTGCCTCTTTTTAAATGTTGGAAAAGGCTAATGCCAGCCCACCAGGAAGGCCTGAAAGCCCGGCCATCTGTCAGCAGAAAGAAGTGATACCAGCTGAAAGAAATTATCTTTGACTGAAGGGAGGTTTCCTTAGCATAGTCTAGTTATCCTTTGTGAATTTTGCTTCACTGAAGAATAAAAACAAAAGCCATTCCCTATACTTTGTGCTCCTTTAACATAACTTCATGATTCCGCAATGGAGACTTGCTTTCATGCGTGGTTGTGGTTGTCAACGTTCTGAATGATATTTTCATAAAATCTAACCCTGATAAGGTTAGAAAACGTGGAGCTGTAGACCTAGCTTTGTCATTCCCAGGGCAACTTTAAGAAAATATGTTCACAGCTGATGGAAATAACAAATAGTGTGTGTTAACTTTGCAAATAACCTCTCAGCCAGAGGATATTAACAGTAGAAGTGGAAAAAAATGATAAAGGATAGTGATGATTTGTTTTTATGTCTTTGCTCTTCCCCAGAAAGAGACATGTGCTTATAAAATCGGGTGGGTGGTGAACATTTTAGACCATTCTGTGAAACTGTTCTCTTGATTAAGAAAAATTATGATGAATGCAAGTGTTATTTCTAAGCACCTTCTATGTCTACTGTCCGTTTCTAGGTATCTTGAGAAATTAAACAGAAAAACAAACAAATGTTGGACTAAAAGGGAAATGTCATGTTCTGTCCAAACCGTAGTAGAAAATAATCAGAATCCACTTGCTTTGTCATTCCTGTCTGTTGCTAGAGAAATAACTTTATTTTGTGGAGTATGGGAACAATATTTTATAGTTGTTCTGCAGAATATGACTAATTTTCTAAAATGAAAGCAAAAAACTCAGTATTAGTGTTTATAATTTCTCAATTACTTTTATCTTTATTGTGTTCTATGAGCAATATTCACAACCTTCTACTAATGTCTTTTAACCTCTGTAACTTTTTAGGATATTAAGAAGTTGTGAAATTTCAATATCACATTTCAGTGTTTAAAGCCCAATGAATAACTCAATTAATGAGTTCACTCTGTGCCATTCTGTGTGTAACACAGTGTGGCTTGCTGTCTTTTGTCAATATTAGTTGAAAGGGTTGTGGAAAGGGAGTAAATTAGACTAGGTTTTAAAAAAACAATAGAATGTGTAAGAATAAATTGTATTTACCTTAGGGAGGCATTGAGGTACATTCATTTCTCCTGTTCTTCAGCCTGAGTCTCTGTTGGTGTCTGTCCCTGCTGTCATGGCTCGGTAACCTGCTGAGGTCTCAGGTGGAGAAGCAACACTTGCCCAGCTGTTCTAGGTCATCTGCAGAATTCATTATCTTTCTGTGGACAATGCAGAGGCTCTCAGCATAGACTCTTTTAAGACAATCTTTGCTAAGAAGACCACCTCTTGAGACAGTCCTGAATAGATCACTGCAGAGGAGTTTGGCAGGGAGGGCTTTACAAAGATTCCTGCAAAAATCAATCTCCCCTGTGCAATAAAACCCAAATTGACTGTCACAGTTTCTTTCGACAGAATTTTCAGGAGGGCTTATTGAGAACTCTTTCCAGGCATTTTTAGGAAGGGGTTTTTTAATTGGAATTGAAGAGATCCTCAAAATTGTTATTCCTTACAGTTTTGTCATTCAGATTTGGGACAAGGGGTTTTAATTCTAGATATTAAATATATATTCATATGCATTCCTCTCTTGAATTGCTTTCCTTACCACCCATGGATGGACTTTTGGCCAGGAAACTTATGGGTTTTTAGTGAAATGATTTACTGGTTTATAATTTGAATAGAAGAAACCTATAGAATATCAAGTATAGAGTATTGGTAGGATAATTACCTACTCCTACAAGACATTGCACCTCAAGTTGTAAATGCTTTTATTCTTTGTGTTCGTGAGCGTGCATGTAATAGGCATGTACCTGTGTACACACACACACACACACACACACACACATAACTACAAACTTTGTGTAGTTATGACAGTGGGGATAACAATGCTATATTTTCTCATTAAAAAAAAGAGTAGGAAAAGAATGCATGACGGGATCACTTTGCTGTACAGCAGAAATTGACAGAACATTGTAAATAAACTATAATAGAAAAAATAAAAATCTTAAGAAAAGAGTAGGGAATTCTCATATCTAAAACTTTAATATTGGTGTCAGTGGGGTATACACACGGGAATGTGAGGTACAGAATTGGGTCTTTTATTAGCAGTGCTAGATTGGAATGCTTTCTAAAGCCAGATTGAAATCTCTTCTAAAGCAAAGGAAGATATTTACTTTATGAAGCAAAGGCACAGGAGCTCTACTGGAGACTGTTTGCTGCACAAATAAATGCTAATGCAGTGGAATGTTATTTGCGTCAGTCTCTCCTAAATACATCAATTTTCTCTTTTGGTATTCCAAATGCTCAATTAAATTCTTCAATTTTTTTCCCCCTAAGGAGAATAACTTGAGCATAGAATTAGTTCCAGCTGAAGCAAGACTATATTAACCTGTTATTTCTGGGCTGCATTTGTATACTTTATATACTAGTATGAAAATAATTCAGAATGAATTTGCAGATCATGACATAAAGTAATACTGTTAATGAGGTGGAATATGTGGTTAAACAAGCACTGATTTTAAAACAAAGGTTATATTTTAACGATTTATCATTAAGTTTTTCCTAACTACATATCTTTAAAGTACATTTTTTTTTCTGAGCCTGTGTTCATACTTACATATCTTGCTAAAAAGAAACTACACTAAATGGAAAAAAAAAAGGATTTAACATAAAGATCCAGGAGTCAGGCTATGTAAATTGGAGATATAAGAAGATAGTATGAGATACCACCTCACACCAGTCAGAATGGCCATCATTAATAAATCCACAAATAACAAGTGTTGGAGGGAGTGTGGAGAAAAGGGAACCCTCCTGCACTGCTGGTGGGAATGTAAACTGGTACAGCCACTATGGAGAACAGTTTGGAGATACCTTAGAAATCTATACATAGAACTTCCATATGACCCCGCAATCCCACTCTTGGGCATCTATCCGGACAAAACTCTACTTAAAAGAGACACATGCACCCGCATGTTCATTGCAGCACTATTCACAATAGCCAGGACATGGAAAGAAGCGAAATGTCCATAGACAGATGATTGGATTCAGAAGAGGTGGTCTATATACACAATGGAATACTACTCAGCCATAAAAAAGGATAACATAATGCCATTTGTGGCAACATGGATGGAACTAGAGACTCTCATACTGAGTGAAATGAGCCAGAAAGACAAAGACAAATACCATATGATATCACTTCTAAGTGGAATCTAATATCCAGCACAAATGAACATCTCCTCAGAAAAGAAAATCATGGACTTGGAGAAAAGACTTGTGGCTGCCTGATGGGAGGGGGAGGGAGTGGGAGGGATCGGGAGCTTGGGCTTATCAGACACAACTTAGAATAGATTTACAAGGAGATCCTGCTGAGTAGCATTGAGAACTTTGTCTAGATACTCATGTTGCAACAGAAGAAAGGGTGGGGGCAAAATGTAATTGTAATGTATACATGTAAGGATAACTTGATCCCCTTGCTGTACAGTGGAGAAAAAAAAAGTTAAGAAGATAGTATAAATGAGTATCTTTTTTATAAAGCTAACGGCAAAGAGTTAGGATTCTATTGTGCTTTTATTTTATCAATTAAAGGACACTGTTATCATTTGGATAGTATGTTGGAAAACACCACTCTTTTTGAAATGTTCATTTTCTACAATATGTTGTGTATTAAGAGTTAACCATTTTATATGACAATAAAGGAACAGAAAAATAATGTAATAAAGAGCCATTTATCACTGAAATAAACTCTCCTTTTGAGAGCTCATATTGGAAAATATGGAACAGAGTGATGTAAACAATATCTATAAACACTGAATTTATTATACAAATGATGAATTTTCATTTTTGTGAAATCAAAGGCCAAGAAGGGAGCATTTGAGGTCATCAAAATCAAGATCGCTGCTTCATATGCCCCTTCCAAAAGAAGTGAGAGAGAGAGAATATGTGTGCCAGAGAGAGAAAGAGACAGAAGTACAGAGAGAGACAGAGACGGAGAGAGAGAGACAGAGAGAGAGAGTAAGAGAGAAACAGAGAGAGATAGAGTGAGACAGAGAGACAGAGGGAGACAGAGATAGAGTGAGACAGAGAGAGAGAGACAGACAGACAGAGAGAGACAGAGATAGAGTGAGACAGAGAGAGACAGACAGACAGACAGACAGAGACAGAGATAGAGTGAGACAGAGAGAGAGAGACAGAGTGAGACAGAGAGACAGAGAGAGTGAGACAGAGAGAGAGAGACAGACAGACAGACTGAGAGAAGGAGACGGCATTACTTCTAGCTCTTTGAACACTGGAAAGGTCTCCCCCTTGCCTCTTCCTCCCGTACAATCTGTCTTTTGTTATAACCATTGATTCTATCATTGATTCCTGTGAGAAGCAGCACTGACTCCTCTAAAAGGGTGCCTTATTCATTCATTAAACGCCATCCACCTTGCTATATGACACAGCATGAGCGCACCTTACCTGACCACTGGGACAGTGAGAATAAATGCAGTCACTTCCTTTCTTTCCCTAGGGGCTCAGGACTACCTGGCCACACTAAGGTGTGAAAGTAGCAATAAACTCAAAGCTTATGCTTACGCACACCCCACTCACACCCAGATGAACGAGATCCCATAGGACTCTAGTCCAGACAGAAGTCATTGCAGAGGTGCCCTTGATGCCGCAGGTCCCTCCTTCCTCACCACCTGCCTGCACCGGAGATTGCTCTGCTAGTGATGCTACCGTGGGGAAAGACACAACCACGGGGACAGAAGGGAGGCAGACATCAGCAAACACTCTTTCTTCTTTTCTTCTTCATAGTTCTCACAGTCCTACTGTATGCCTGACATCTGACACAATGAATGCATCATCAAATCCTTAGCCCTCATCAAAATGCGATGCCTGGATCTCCCGTCAGTCAGTGCAGTATAGATTCAGGGGAGAGGTAGTTAAGTGTTAATGGATTTGCTTTAGGCATTTTGCAACCTATTGGTCCTAATTAGACTGAGAAGGGGTTGCTATAGATAACCTGGAAATTTAAATAATGCATTTATTCTCATATATCCTTCCTAAACCTGTCAGTAAGAACTTAAAAAAAAAAAGACCAGAGACGTATCTTAAAACAATGTTGGATTTTGCGATTTCAAAACATAGAGCCAAAACCTCACGGATTTTTTATGTGCAACTAATTGTTTGACTTGGCAAATCTTAAGATGGTATTTCAAGTAGCGCTCATGCAAGACGCTTACCCCATGTATCACCTAAATAACATGGTTACAAAAGATATTTGAATTGATTGGTAGAAGGGCGAAGGCTATATCCTGAGATAGACCATTGTGGAAAATTATATAAATATATAATAAAAGAATATGTACATATAGGTATGACTGAGTCACACACACACACACACACACACACACACACACACACACACACACACACACACAGAGAGAGAGAAAGAAAGAAAAGAAAAGAAAGGCAAAGGCTAAATTGCAGAAAAGCACGGATTCTCTAAACAAGGGGCAGGGATGGGATCTGAAACCAGCCTGGGTCTGTTTGATGTTAAGCCTGGAGAAATGAGAGCAGAGGGGTCAATTATTATATGAGATTTAATGAGCTGCAAGAGAGTGGTCCAGCAGTGGAGGTCCTTTGAGGTACCCAGAACCCTCAGATGAGGGTTGAGAGAGACATACAGACATTTGCAATAATCAATAGTATCAGTGGCACAAGCATTAATTAAAGCTGCTGCAGTTTCCTGCAACCCAGTGAGGCTGAGGTTTCAGATCATTGTACTACAGTAAATACAGTAAAGAAACAAAAGCTATTTGTCTCATATGCAGGCCATTTTCCATGCGCAATCAAATTATACTTCCTATATTCCTTAACAGCAACTCTAAACCCATGAAGGATTTAAAAATTGTGATACAATATTAGTAAGAAAATTAGACCGGTGGCAAATCGCTAGCTGCTTTCTGAGCAGCACAGTAGGAGGTCAGTTAATATTAGATATCTACAGCCTGTGTGCACAGCTCACATTTCCTGGGAGAGTCTAAGCAAAATGCAGCCTTCAGGGATACACTCTTAGCAGTTTTGCATATTTGCATAACAATAACCAATGCTGATACCAGCTAATGAAATTCTGATGCTAAAGAAGGGTTCCCAAGGCTCAGAACAAGACCCTCTAGCAAAACAGGGATAAACTTCATATTTAAAAAGTAAACAGTCAGTGTCATTTATTTGTTCATTCAACACGTATTTATCAAGGACTTTATATCACTTTGCAAAAGCCCTGGGAATGTCAGAGTGAGAAAACACAGACTCTGTCCCCGACCTCATAGAGTTTAAAACTTGAAGGAGATGTTTTACTGGAACATTCACATAAGTAAATGTAGAGTTACAAACTGTGAAAGTGCATTGAAGAAAACGCACTGGGTATCATGGAAGCATGTAATAGAAGACCCTGGCCTTGAGTGGGAGGTGAAGAGGGGATATTGGGGGTAAATAGGAATTCCAGAGAAGAGGAATTCAACAGGACTCTTGTTAGAAAGGAAAGTATGTGCAAAGAGTCTGTGGCCTGAAGGAGCACAGTGCTTTAAGAAACTCAGAGAGCCAGGATATTTGGTGGGCACAGAGCCAGGACCGAGCTGTGAAATGAGTTGGTGATACATAGGCAGACACCCGATCCTGTAGCCACAAGAATTTTTTACCTCATTAATCAATGGGAGATCTCAACATGATCCTGCTGTATAGCACTGGGAACTGTTATCCAGTCACTTCGATGGAGCCCGATAATGTGAGAGAAAGCAATGTGTATGTGTGTGTGTGACTGGGTCACCTTGCTGCACAGTAGAAACTTGACAGAACACTGTAAACCAGCTGTAATGGAAAAAAATAAAAATCATTTTTTAAAAAAAGGGAGATCATTGAAATGTAGGCAGAAGAAGGTTAGCAGCCTTTTGAAGTGATCACTTTGGATAAAACGTGAAGAATGGATTGGAAGAAGTTAAGAAGTTTACTATAGCCAGTGGCCCAGGGAAAGGAATGGCAGTTTGAACAAGCATGGTAATGAAGCACATGGGGAGCCATGAGCAATTCATAGAGAGATCTTTAGGAGGTAAAGATAAATATGAGTTAATAAAATTTTAGATATGGGATTGGCAAATGAGAGGGAGGTGTTGAAAATGACTCTTAGATTCTGATTTCTATAATGAGATGTACAAGGGGTGATTTCCATGGATAGGAAACCTTGGAAAACTGACCAGTTTACTACAATTTCATACCTAGAGGCTGGGAGTAATTTTGACACAGGCAAGTGGAGATTTTTGACACCAGCTGGATATTTGCGTCTGGATCTAGGACAAGAGTATGTAAATCTGTGTGTCATTGACGCAAAGCTGATAGTTGAAGCTATGGGTGTGCGTGACCTCATCCACAGGAAGATAAGAAAGGTAAAAGGGAAGACGGCGAAGATTAAGCCTGGAAGATCTATATCTGATACAGTGGCTCCCAGAGTGTAGTCCCCAGACCAGCAGTGTCAGCATCACCCGGGAATCTGCTGGAGAAGAAAAAGAGACCTCCTGAATCACACACTCTGGGAGTGGAGCTCAGCAGCATATCTTCAGATGGTTTTGATGCTTGCTCGAGTTCAAGAACCACTGATAAGGGAAGAGTGGAAGATGTGTCTGTAAAGGTGATGGAGACCCCGCTGATGGCCGGATGTTCAAAGGAAATCCACGCAAGTCCTTGGAGGCCTTAGGGAAAGGTATGGAAGAGTTTAAGGGAAAGGTCAAGGTTAACAGAGGCAACGGCAGTGGGGAGATCAAGCGAAATGGAGATCACTTTGGACTTCAGAGAAAGCCGTTTTGGTCGAGAGTGGGATGGAAACAGGCTGGGGAGCGTTGGGGAGTGCGTGGGAGGAGAAGAAAAGGGTACAAACTGATGACTCTTTTGCGGTTTGAATAGGCTCTGAATCTAGAGGAAAAGTGGGATGTGTTTAAGACGTCATTAGCATGTTGAAATGCTGATAGAAAAGAGCAGGTTGAGAGAGAACACGGAGGAGAGGACTCTAGGAAATCAGCACTGAGAGTTCTTGGGAAGAAGGCAAAGGGCTGGGGTCAAAAGCCCAGATAGAAACACCACCTCCAGATCAGCTCTCGGAGTGTAAGTGATGGATAGAGGGCCCGTCTCATTCCATTCTCCTCCTTCCTGACTGTGCTCAAGTCACGTGAAACTCTTTTGATGTTGTTCCTTGAACATGTGATCAGCTCATCCCTCTTTAGGGCCTGGTTGCTGCTTTCTCTCTTGCTCTTGCAGCAGCTGATTCACCCCAGTCATGAGTCATGTCTGAAGTGCCACCTCCTCAGAGAGGCTTTCCACGAGCACCATATTTTAATGTTTCCACTTGTTATTGCCAATAGTGGCCCACGCCGTTATCCTACCTCTGATTCCTCTTGGCGCTTTTCCCTCTCTGAAATCATCTCATTTATTGATTTACCGGTTGGTAACTCCATGGGACGGAAGGACTTTGTCCTCTTCACAGCCGTTCAGTTCTGGTTTTCAGGATGGAATCTGGAGTGTGGTAGATACTCTGTAAACACTTGCGGGTAGAAAGAATACAGACTGAATGCATATATTACATCTATCCTTGTGTCTTTGAAAGAGGGAGGTAGGAGGATTTCCTTCTACTCGATTTTACTTTCCCTCAAAGGAATAAAAGGGAGGTCATCTTCTAAGGGCAAAGGTCGGGGAAATCGGGGATGTTGGTTTTCTGAAGACTGGAAACTATCTCCTCTAGTCCTGAAGGTGGGAGAGTGAGTAGACCACAGACCCCAGAAGGAAATCCAGGTATGTTGAGTCATTTGAGGATGATGAACTTAGCCTGTCTCACAACATTGTTGCTCTGCTGAGGGACTTTCTCCAGTGGTGCTCAGAAACAAGAGGATAATATGGAAAGAAAGCAGGGGTTTAGGTACGCCAGTATTGATGTTTTTCCAAGTACTGTGGACTTACGGGCCTGACAAGGCTAAAGGGTCATGGTAAAAATAGAGGTACAAGAAACGCGGAAGTTGTGCCAAAGAATAGGACGTCTTGTTCTGAGTCACAGCCTCCATGATCTTAGGAAGAGGGTTTGGTGGAGGTGGAGGTGGAAGAAGTCTTTAGAAATGCAAGTCAGTGAATTGAATTTCTCCAAAATGTTTTGAGGGCCTGGAATGTCTTATAAACCAGCCAGGTATTTCTCATCCTAATACAAGATACTTAATAAAAATAAGCACAGATAAGAATCCCAAAAAAAAAAAAAAAAAAAAAAAAAAAAAAAAGGAGTTCCCGTCGTGGCGCAGTGGTTAACGAATCCGACTAGGAACCATGAGGTTGCGGGTTCGGTCCCTGCCCTTGCTCAGTGGGTTAACGATCCGGCGTTGCCGTGAGCTGTGGTGTAGGTTGCAGACTCGGCTCGGATCCCGCGTTGCTGTGGCTCTGGCGTAGGCTGGTGGCTATAGCTCCAATTCAACCCCTAGCCTGGGAACCTCCATATGCCGCGGGAGCGGCCTGAGAAATAGCAACAATAACAACAACAACAACAACAAAAGATAAAAAGACAAAAAAAAAAAAAAAAAAAAAAAAAAAGAATCCCTCTAAATCCTAAACCATGATTGTAATATATTACCGTGAGTGTAATGTGCTACCCTAACAGAGGATGCCGTTTTTGTGCAGGCCTTAGAGTTGCATCTCTGAATTATGAATAACAAAGTGAAACCTCATTACCTCATTCCAGTAATGAAGAATTAGTGATAATTTGGTTACAAGCTGGGCTGATACTTTGTTTCATTAGTGAAAGAGCTATAGGGTAAAAAGAAATGGATTTGTATATTGACTCTGTCGCTTTCTCTGTGCTGTGGCCTTGGGCTGGCTTCTTCAGTCTACTGATCTGTCATTTTTTGCGTCTGTAGAAAGGAGGGAGAGTTAAGTGTCTCACAGCGTTATTGTGAGGATTAAATGAGAACGTGTAGGTGAAAGTGTCTGGAAACAGTAAATTCCTGTACAAACAGGTGTCTTTTTTACAATCTACAGAAAATATATTTCTGAAGAAAGTTTACAGGGTAATAAAACCATCCAAAGGCTTATTACAAATTTTTACGCATCTTAGAAGCATTGTTAAGCATCTTAGAAGCATTGTTTACAAATAATACGTAAAATTACAGTCATAAATACATAAAGTGCCCAAAAAGCTTCCATCTTGCCAATTGCACCTGAGATCAATGAAAACACACTTATTAAAAATAGTTTATAAAAATGTTTTATAATCCTGATTTTTCCAGATGTCAAAAGAGCTCCTAGAATAGAAGCTTATTTTGAAATATAGCAATTCCAGCACATGACGCTGTGTGTGTATGCAGCATGCCGGTAACTTCTGTAATTTTTTCTTTTCTGATCAAAGTTGGTACCTATAATCATTATCCTCATGTAGACTGGTTTAATTAAGGAAGTATCGATTTTCTCTATCAATGAATAGACTGATCAATGCATCTTGCTTACTAAAATCTACAACCTGACCGGATATTTCAAGTCATAGTATAAAAATGCTGAACTGAAAATAAGAACACAGCATTATTCTAGAAAATATACATAAATTATTTTGTTATATTTTAAGGCATTTTTTTATTTTTAGGGAGCTGTGCATTGACCCAAGCTTAGTATTTGGTGGTGTGAGTAGAAAGAGAGGAAGGGAATGGGTGATTTTATTTATTTATTTATTTTTGTCTTAAATTTTTTTTTTTAATTTTAGGGCCACACCCTTGGCATATTGAGGTTTCCAGGCTAGGGGTCAAATTGGAGCTGTAGCTGCAGGCCTACGCCACAGCCACAGCCACAGCCACGCCAGATCCGAGTGACGTCTGCGACCTACACCACAGCTCACAGCAACGCCAGATCCTTAACCCACTGAGCAAAGCCAGGGATCCAACCTGCGCCCTCACAGATGCTAGTCAGATTCGTTTCCGCTGCACCACGACGGGAACTCCTTATTTAGTTAGTTAGTTATGAAGAAACGAGGACACACATTTTTACAGCATATGATCAATGATGATCCCTCCACGTCTTCTCTTTACTGACTTGACAACCCCAATATACCTCCCGCCACACACACTTTTCCGTTGTTAGCACAATGAGGGGAAATTGGAAACAGACTAGTCACTCCTATTTTTGAAATGTGACGGCTGTATCTGCTCGAGTTGTGCTGTCCAGGCACTGTCAAGCGAAGATGCCACTTGAAAGGTCTATGAGTATTTGTTTTGATTACTTACATCTAGGCTGTCTCAAGCCATTAAGAGAAGGAAGCTATGTTCCTTTCCACATCAACGAACGTCTGAGCTCACTTATCCATCAAGTGAAAATGGAATTTAATTGGTAGCTGCTGAGAAAGTTCAACGAAAAGTCACCCGTACAATTTCCCAGGCTGTGGATGGTTCCCGAGGTAAACTTGCCAGGGTGCCAGCAAATGTGAACCGTCTTTCAGTAAACATTCCGTTATTTTAAAGTTTTTGGTAAGGAAACTCTTGATTTATGCTTTTTCCTCCACATGTTTGGGAAAACATCACTCAGGAACAATACAAATCATTGTACCACAGGCCTGAGGAAGGGAAGTAGAATATTCAAATAACATTAGGGGAAAAACAGGTCAAACACAATAATATTTGTAACAATGATGCATAGGTTGTTTTTCTTTTCTTTCTTCAAGTTGGATACATATTAGGAAATGTAATTAGGTGAACTAGATTAGTTTCCTATGAATGCTGCCTCCTGATTGAAAAAAAGCAGTGGTTTGAGTTCTCGTTCATGTTTTTCCATCTTGTTTTAGAAGATACTAGAAGCCAGAGCCCAGCTATGTGGTTCACAGGGAGAGCATTGTCCAACACTCCCTTCCAAGGGGAAAGTCAAACCTGACAGCACATTAGATGCACACATGGGCACACATCACCCTGACTAGCTCTGGCATGGTGTTCTGTAGTGCTGGGGACAGTTGGGTGCCGTTGACCAGACACTGAGGAGGAATGGATGCTTCAGGGACTTTCCGGTCAAATGGTTTGTGGCAAGGCAGAGCAAGGGCTAAGGACAGAAATCCCAGGTACTGTCAGGCCCTCAGCATGCCATCCTTGTCATCGCTGTACTCAGCACACTCTCCTCTTCCTATGAGTTTCAGCTCCAGGGAGCTCCTTTCACTTCCTAGAATAGTGGTGTATCTGAAAGCAGAGGGACTAGAGGGTCTTGGGCTGGGGGAGGTGCAGGGGAGACAACGGCTGTCCTCAGCACATCTCCAAAAGGAGGATCTCTTCAGACCATAGTGGGAGAAGCTAAGAGTGACCCCCATCACCTGGTGGTAGATTCGGACTGTATTTATGATACAAAGGGCCCTTTTTTTCACACCCTCTCTCCTCAGTCTGTCCACGTGCTGTTCCTCTTTCATACCTTTCATTTTTCTCTTGGAAAACTCTTACTCATGCTCCAGGCCCCAGCTTAAACATGACTTCTAATAGGAGGCCTTCCCCCATCTCCCCCCGCCTGGGCTAAGTCCTTTCCTTTGTAGCCATTGGCCATTCTACAGCTCAGCCTTCTTCACAGGGTGTTGTGACAGCCTGTAGATTGGCTCCCACACTAAACCATGTGCTCTCTAAGGAAAGAAGCGTTATCTGCCTGGTATCCGCAGCCCCCTATCCTGACATCCCTATTGGAACACTGGAGCATAATAGGCATGTGGTAAATATTTGTTCAATGAATGAATGAATGAATGATCAATGAACTGCAACAATGTATACATCATCGCAGGTGCATTTGAAATAAGGCCTCTTGCTTACTTTGAATCATATCTGTGTAAATAAAACTTCAGAGCTACAATGTCAGGGGAAAGTACATTTGTTTTGTTTTGGCCTAAGCATTGATTAGGAGGCCTTAAAATGAGACTTTACAGACTGATCTCAGTTGACAGATTAAAAGTAACTGTGGGAGGGGGTACCCATCATGGCTCAGTGGTTAAGGAATCCAACTAGGAACCATGAGGTTACGGGTTCGATCCCTGGCCTTGCTCAGTGGGTTAGGGATCCTGCATTGCTGTGGCTGTGGTGTAGGTCGGCAGCTACAGTTCCGATTAGACCCCTAGCCTGGGACCCTCCATATGCTGCAAGTGCAGCCCTAGAAGAGACAAAAAGATATATAAAAAAAATCTATGGGAATTCTCATAGTGAATTAAGAATCTGACTGCAGTGGCTCAGGTTGCTGTGGAAGTGTGGCGCAGCCTGGCGCAGTCAGTTAAAGGATCCAGTATTGCCACAACTGTGGTGTAGGCCACCGCTGCAGCTCAGATTCAATCCCTGGACCAGGAGCTTCCATATGTCATGGGTGTGGCTATAAAAAAAAAATCTATGTGAGACTTAGTTATTATTTGTGAAAGAGTAGAATGTTCATATGTTCATGCCTGATGGTATAAGTTATTATTTATACAGTTCAAATTTTCTACAGATATCAAGTATTTATAGCAATCAGTATAAAATTTGAAATAATAATAACTGTTACATTAAAGTTTGAAATACATAGGATACCAAGAAAGCTATGAGAAGAAGGAATATTATCTTGTTTAAGATTGTGTAAGAGGAGGTAGGAAGACATATTCTAGAAGTCTTGTCACTTAAGATAGAAGGAATTTCTCCTGAGGGTCAAGTTTGGACTGAAGTATGATGATTGAAAATGGATGTTGGGAAAACTGCTAGAGCGTAATAGCAATGGATTTGGGCTTTTCTGTTGAGTCTCTAATGGAGGTTTGACAATGGTCTGCTTTGAATGACACAAGGATTTTTATTTTAATACACAATTTTTTTGTCTTGTAAATAGAAATTTTGCAAAGGGACATATTCCTCTACGATCTCAGTATCTCTATTGGGGTAAAATTTCTCAACTGGGCTCATTTCTAAAGAGCTGAATTGATCTTTAATATCTCCCCTTATGTTTATCCCCACTGGGGATAACTAATTTGGTTTAGCCCCTTTTATCTCTTTTACCTTGACCACCAGGTAGCCTTCTGATTGGCTCTTGTTTGATTCTATTCTCTTCATTCTTTAGCAAATTTGCTGCATCCATTGACTTGATCATCTAAAGCAAGAATGGCAACTCTTTCTATAAAGGGCCAGACAGTAAATACTTTGAACTGTGGACCATATGATCTCATTTGCAGCCATTCAACAAGATTGCTGTACTGTGGAAGCATCTCTAGACAATACACACATGAATGACTGAACACGGCTCTGTTCCCATGCAATGTTTATATGGGCATTAAATTGTATATAATTTTCACATATTGCAATATATTATTCTTTTTTTGACTTTTTTCAGCCATTTAAAATGTATAAAAATTCTTGTTCATGGGTTATACAGAAATAGGAAGTGGGCTGACTTTGCCTTGCAGGTCATAGTTTGCTGACTCCTGTTCTAAAGCATAAATTTAATCGTAACATCTTCACTTTCTGACCTTAAATTCTCTGGTTACAGATGGGTTATTGATTCACCTGCTGTGATAAGAAGCCACTCTACATTGACTTAAACTGGATCGAAGTTGATATTTATTTTTGTGCAATAGTCCAATGTAACTATTTCAGGGTGTGTGTGGGGACCCAGCCATCTTCAGTCTAGTTGCTCCTATCCTCAGGGCACCGCTCTCATCAGCATGGTCTAAGTTGCCTCCCATCACTATGTTTACCTTCCTGCTAGGGAGGGGAGGTGGGGAAGGGGAGGGGGAGCTCTTTCCTTCCAAGAGTGTGACCCCCAAATTGCATATATTACTTTTACTCACTTCTCATTGACCAGAATTTTGTCACATGGGCACGTCTAACTATTAAGAGAAGCTGGCAAATGCATTCTTAATTCTATGCATTGATGTGTCTGGTTTAAAATTGTGAATGCTGACACTATGAGAAGGGAGGAGAAATACGGGGGAGAGGGCAACTAGTAATATAGTGATATCTGTCTGTTTTCACCTCTCCACTCTATTACGTTCTTCTATTGGTTTTTTTTTTGGGGGGGGCACACCCATGGCAAGTGGAAGTTCCCCTGGCTAGGGATCAAACTTGTTCCCACATCAGTGACTGAAGCCACAGTAGTAAAAACACTGGATCCCTAATCACTAGGTCACCAGGGAGCTCCTTTCCATCATATTCTGAGTGAATAATCTGGTTTTGGAGTTCTCCTATGGCAGAGTGGGTTAAGGATCTGGTGTTGTCACTGCAGTGGCTTGGACTGATGCTGTGGCTTGGTTTTAATCCCAAAGAAAGGGATACAATGGCTTACTTAAAAAAAAAAAGGGTGACCATCACAAAGATTTGTAGTGGCCATAGCATATTTCTAGTCCACCACTGCTCCCTGGAGATGCTACTCTTACCCTGTTGTAGGGTAGCATGTTAGTCTTGAAACTAAGTCTACACTGAAATTAGAAAGACAGAGGAGAGGAAGCTCTTTGATAAAGACATCCTGATAATTCTTTGTACAATGGTAGATGACTGAGTATAGGGCTTTGGAGGGGACAAGTTATATTGAGGGAAAGTGTGAGCAGATTTGTAGGAAGTTGTACCAGGTATCACAGATATGGGACAATGCACTAGACAGGGAACAGTGGAATACAGAGAAAATTACATAAAAAGTCATACATCTGTTAGAGTTCAGTGCAAGGAAGGAGAGCATTCCATGCTTTTAACTTAATACATGACATTTTATTCTCATGAATTATAAGGCAGAAGAGGTGGGTTCTAAGATGGGCCTCCAGGAATGACTTCTAGAAGAGGTCATAAGTCACTTGGAGCTACTACTTCTAATGCTATAAATGGTGCTGTAAGTTCAATAACAGAGCCCATAACTGTGGTGCCAAGATTAGTCCTCTCTAGTAAAGCAGGTCTGTCATGAAGCTGCTGCTGTGACAACCTCCCCTCATCACACAGGAAGCTGCTGAATGGGAGACCAGTAGCTGTGATCCAGAGATCAGAAAGCCAGAAGCTTATCCAACCATTTCTTAACAACTAGGTGGCTGGAAAACAGGCCCTGGGTCATTGTTGCAGAAAGCACCTCCCATTTCTAGGCATTGCTTGAAAGCAGAAAGATCTAAAGAAGAACAAGCCAATTCTTTCATTTTTCTTTGTCTCCCTATTTCACATAGGTGCATTCAAGAATCTTATTTGCAACAAGAATCTTGGATTCACATCAAGAATCTTAGATTCAAGGAAGTCTAAATATTTAGTTTAAGGCTTTCCAGCCAGAAGGAAGATAAAATGGAACTTGAGAGAGCTAAAGCTAACCTTCGATATCCAGCATGTATGTGTGGTGTTTATTTATGTATATGTATAAATGTGTGTTTGTGTCATTCAGATGTATCATGTATGTATATAGTTATACCATGTAAAGCCTAACTGTGCCTTATACATTTGTACTGTGTGTGTGTGTGTGTGTGTGTACAGTGCTTAACTTGAAGCTAAAATGCTAAGGTAGGCTTAAAGCTCTTTGGAAAATGACACCTATGGGAAAAAATATATATATTTGCAGTTAGCTTTACTTGTAGCCAAAGGGGATGTAGGGAAATTTCTATGAGGCTCAATAATTAATGCATTTATACATAAAAAAACATGCTTTTTTTGGGGGGGGGGAGTGCACCTGTGGCATATGGAAGTTTCCAGGCTAGAGGTCAACTCGGAGCTGCAGCTGCCAGCCTACGCTACAGCCATATCAACACAGGACCAGGCCACTTCTGTGACTTACACCACAGCTCACGGCAATGCCAGACACTTAACTATCTAAATGAGGCCAGGGATGGAACCCACATCCTCGTGGAAACTAGTAGGGTTTGTTACAGCTGAGCCACAATGGGAACTCCCAAAAACATGCTAATTTTTAAGAAAAGCCTCCAAAAGTCAATAACCACTATCTTCAATGGTGCTTTGACTCATTTATGTATAGATTGTCTTTCTTACTTTCTCACTTTCCCCTTATATCACAGGAACGCTGGCTTAATAAAAAGTGCTTGATCTTTGCAAGGTATCATCTCACACTTTGCTAGTCTTCTCCTTTATGCAGCAATAAAAAAGAATATAATCACAATGAGCTAATTTTTACCTAATTTCCTTCTCCTAGGGAACAAAAGAAGGGAATGTATTTTGACCTCAATAAAACAAAATGGATTTGTACTAGTGGCATACTAGAGAAAATCCGTTAACGTCCTTTCAGATGATAAAAAAAAAAATTTGAGATTTTCAGACCACACAAAGGTTTTCAATATGAAATAGCTAATTTTCCTATCATCAGAGTAAAACTAAAGCTCAATTCTCTTCTCATTTCTCTGGTTAGAAAAAAAGTGCGGCGGTTTGGGCTAACCACGCTGCTGAACTGAATATACAGGAATGCAAGTGAAGCTTTTCAAGATTCGAGGGCAATTCATCCAGGAGACAGATTCTTTTGAGGCTGTTCTTTATCAGTACTTTTTGAGACTCAGGAAACAGTGCATTGGAGAAGGAAGACTTGGGCTTGAGGAATAAAGGTTCCCAAATAAAAACAAATAAGCAAACATACATATTAGTAACTTTTTATAAAGGAGGCGATAGAAAGAATTAGGAAGGAATGTGCTTTGTGGTCGTTGCCACCAGGGGATTTTTGATGGGCTCTTCTACTTGATAGGGATGAAGACCATGTTCAGCTCACTTTCTATTGACTAAGAGAGTGTTTCAAGCAGCCTTTACTCACTGCAGGCCAAGAAGATGCACTGGGCCGACTCAGAGCCAAAGGCTATCTGAGCTCGACGGAGAAAACTTCTCTGGTTTAATAAATAATTTGTGGCAAGCGTTTTACAGAGCATGCTAGTTGGAGAAAATATACTTAGGGATAAAAAATGGATACATAATTCTAAGTCAAGTCAACTTTTAGCAAGTCAATAAATGGAGATTGGAAATGATATCCTAATGTAAAGAGGCAACATCTCAGAACAGGGCAACATGGAGCCGGGAAACCGGGGACACTGTGGAGACACTGGCTAGCTAGCTGTTTAAAATTCAATCCCTTGGTATTTTGCTTTTCTAAATTTCCCAGCTCCCTTGCACATGATCACATTCTGATCAATGGCCTGTATTTAAAAGTGATGCATGCCTTTTTCAGGCATGGCTCACACACCTCCCAAGAGAATGTGCAGATCCCTCTCGGATTTTTTCATTAGTTAGTCTGAATGTAGAGACTCCAGTAAAGGCACTAAGGTTTAGTCACTACCTAGAGCCCAGAAGGACCACCAGTTGGAAGGAGCTTGGTCCTTGTCATTGACCACCCTGCCATGTCATTGAATCTGCATTGTCTGTGACCCAAACAAGACTCCCTTGTTGGTTTAAGCCACTGCAAGCTATGGAGTTTTCATTGTAACCATCAGCCACTCTAAGTGATAAATCACACAAGAGGAACAAGAGAACTTGGAAAATGAAAGAACAGGTGTTCAGACCAAAATATATGATAGAAACTAGAATAGAATGGAGACCTGCTGATAAGAATTTCCTAACAGAAATCCTTGGATGGCGTTTAAAATTACTAATTACGAAATTTGATCAAATTTATTCTAAAATTCTCATTTGTTGCCTAGGTTTACTTAGTCTCCCTCGATTTTTTTCCGTAAAGTATTCCAAGTTAAAGACCCTCTCCAGCTTTTATTAAATTCCCTGAGGTGAAGTTCTGATGCCCCAGGTGCCTAATACTGTTTAGATAACTGTGCCTTGTGAATGCATGATGTGATACTATCAAAATCATTTGTTCATTCAGTCAGCCACTCAATCAACAAACCAAAAATGAACAATACATGTGCCAGGTATAGTGAATGGGTAGACAGGAGAGAAGGAATTATTGCTTCCTTCCATGGATGGTGGCCCAAGGACTCTACCTGTTTATCACGCCCCTTTATCAGGAATCCTTTTCGCTTCAATGCGGGATCCTGAATGGTTGCTTCTGAGTTAGTTACTATAACTTTATTCACTTTACTCTAAGATACTCCTATCTTAGACTTGGCAGTTTAAACAAACAAACAGAGAACATAAAGACTTCAGTGAAAGCAAAGTTTGTTCATCTTAGTTTTCATCATGATTTGGGGGTTTTCCTGTTGTTGGTCCCTGGCGATTACTGTACCTACTTGAGTAAAACAGTCCAGCAGAGTCACTGATGCCTTTGAGGTTTGGAATAGAGAAATAGGTTGTTTGTTGGTCCCGAGTAAGAAGGCAATCAGAAGAGAGTGTCTTTCACAAACAGGTTTATAAATATTTTCTTTCAAGTCTAAGTGTTGTAGCAGCAGCTGTGCTGCAGACATTTTTGAATGTGAGCTGGAGATTTTGTTTCTTGAGTGGAAGAATGAGTCATTTTCATATAGATGACCAAGCAAAAAAAAAAAAAAAAACACTGGGTATCTTGATACAGAATCACCAAATCGATTTTACATGAGTCCTTCTCCCAACAAATCACATAGTTTTTCTTCTTTAAAGCCGGTGTTAATAAGATTTCCTTTGACTTCTGCTAGAGTTCTCCAATGTCTTTACTAGAAAGAAAAATTTTTTTGTAGTGTCATTGTCCTGCTTACGGTCTTCCTCATTAAAATTTTTAAGTGTTCTTTAGATTACATTTAAAAATTCAGCTTCTTCAGTATATCTTTTGAATAGCATCCCAGGAATGTGCTAAGGACCACCAGAAAGTATCGGTTTTTGCCTCGTGGAATGGTGGTGCTGATATTCATTAAAGAATCAAACAACTTTCGTAAGTATAATGAAGGAGAAGCATGAGAATGAGACCTGGTGAGAGAGCTGAGCAAGGGCTCTCCTGGCTGACGTGACCTCAGAGATGAAATCTGAGGGTATCCCTCGCCGTCTTCCAGGGAGGGGACCCTAGAGGAAAGAAGTGGGGAGAGATTGCCAGTGTGTTTCCAGTCCCAGAGGTGGAAGGAAGCAAAGACTGGGAGAAATTGGAGGAAGACCGTATGGGGGCTCGCAGAGTAGAAACAGATGTGTGGGGGTCTCTGGAGAGTAAAAGTTGATACCTTGAGGTAACAGAGGGTGGAGGCATGGGGTTGTTTTTTCCCCAATAATAATTAAAATTCATTAGCATCATTAAGGAGGGAATGGGGGATGAAGGGTACATTTAAGATGATGTAATTTTTCTTTGGTTTATTTTTTTTTTCAGTACAAGCTACTGCTTATTAGAAAATTATCATATTTCCTGTTGTCCCACACAGTGGAACCCACTGAAGTATCTAAGTAGGTAGTTCCTAGTCATAAAATTAGGGTCAATTTTATTCTCCACAGGAGCAAGAGTATTCTTTTTTTCAGAAACAACAAGATTCTGAATTGAAGAATGAAGCTATAATGTGACCATACCAAAACCGAACCTAAAGTAGAGATAAATCAATCTATTCTAAAAGCATTAATTGCTTATTTGGAGGGTCTTCTCAGTCTTTTCATTATCATCTTGGGTAAGATCATTCAGCTGGAAGGGAGACTGAGTGCTGTGTTTATGAAAACGCTTTGAAGATGGTGATATCTTATTCCCAGTGGGTTGAAAGCTACAGCTGCCATTAAATTATGTAAAATGCATCAGAGGAGCTCACTGTGCACGGCGATCTCTACCCAGAGATAAAATTTTGTTGGTAAATATGCAGTAAAGACATTGAACGATGACTTGTTTCTGGACCTTTCACATACAAAGAAAGAGACCTATCAGTCGCCTGAGTGTCTGGATTCAGAATGTAAACGTGGATTGGAAAGATAGCATTGGCGTGATTTCTGCCAGGCAGAGATGGTGGAGGGTTTCATTTCTTTGAGCGCTTCTGCCTTAGAAAAGGGTCCTTGGCTGATAATAAGGAGAGCAACTTGGTGAAACCCATGTCTTCAATCTAATGCCTAATCTGATACAAAGCAGGTGGCGATGCTCTCATGGTTGGTAACACCGTGGCTGTGAGGCTGACAGAGACCAAAAGGGAAGTGTGATGCTAGTAGGGCCAGTCTGTTGTTGAGTGTGCCACCGAGAGATGGTGGGTATTTTTTATTTTTTGAACATCAGTTTATATCTTTTGTGCATCATTTTTTTCCTCTTCCTCTTGTTCTCTGAATTCTATTTTTTGACCCTATTTTTCCTATAATTCTGTTGTCTTATAGGCAAATAAGATGCTTCCATTTTATCATGAAAATAAATTTTTCATAACTTATCGCCCCACCAAGAATAGAAATCTGCTATTTGTGTTGTTTGTGAAGGGTGACGTGTTCAGTGTTACCCTTCCATGAACTCGTAGTTTCTTGACAGACTTCATCCCCTGGGAAGTTTTACTCATTTTTCGCACAGTAGGTTCCTCTCCTGCATTCAAGTACTCGGATCTCTCTCTTCGATCATTTTAAGGTGCTGTTGGAAACCCTTGGTGCTATGGGTTCCTTTCCTATGAGGCTTGTATTAAGTGCAGAAATGTGGATTCCTAGCCTTTCTAAATTAAGCAAAACCTTAGAGGTCATCCCCTGCAGTCTCCTCATTTTAAAAACTTGAAGTAGGATTTCCCACTGCGGCTCAGTGGATTTAGGACCCAGAGTTGTCTCTGTGAGGATGTGGTTTTGATCCACGACATCGCTCAGTGGGTTAAGGATCTCCTGTTGCCACAAGTTGTGGCTTAGTTTGCAGATGTGACTTGGATTTGGTGTTGCTGTGGCTGTGGCGTAGATTGCAGCTGCAGTTTCAATTTGACCCCCAGCCCAAGAATTTCAATATGCCACAGGTGCAGCCATAAAGAGAAAAAATAAAATAGAAATTCGAGGTAAATAAGGCTTTGGTATATCTCGCCTAGAGAAAAGATTTCGGAACTTGAAGCCATTCATTCACGGATTTACCATCCACTGTCTGCCTGGCATTGAGTCTACAGTGTTCGGCTGTGAGGATATTAAGGAGAGACAGTAATAACCTCTGTTTTTAAGAAGCCAAAAACTAACGAAAAATGAAGACACACTAATCTGGAATTCGTACAGGTAAAAGCATATCAACAGAGACTGTTTCCTTAACTTTTAATTGGGAGTAACAAAAACAATCATAAGCTGTTAGGGTCAGATTGGGGAGGAGGGAAAAACCAACAGCTTGGACAGAAAGTCCCTTCCAAATCCCCTCTGTTTCTAAGACAGGGGATGAAACTGAAGAATACAGCAGGGCAAGGTTGATAAAGAAGAGCTGTGTCTCTCATCTTTCTCTCTGTAGTAAGCAGAAAAGACTGCCATTGTATTTCAAATCTCTTCTCTCTTGGCCTCTGGCCTCTGGCTAACACTGAGGTTTCTTTAGTGCTATGATTCGGAAGTTTGTTTAAGTGAAAGGCCATTGGTTTTGGTCACCAATGGTCTTTGGTACAGAGATGGAGCATCATTGGAGGAGAATTGAGTTTGAATTCTGATTGCACTTATCAGCTGTTTGACTATGGGTAAGTTTTAATATTTTCTGAACTCTGTTTTTTCATCAGAAGAACGGAGTATTAGGGCATTGGTATGCACTGGCTAGAAGAAAGAAGTATATACGTTATTTCTTCCTCTTACCCCGTCAGGATTAATCTTTTATCTAAATGAAATTAGTTGGGTGATGTGAATTGAGAGGCAGACTAAATTATCCAGTATTTCTCAAAATTCTGTTAGTTATATGGAATATAAAATGATACAAACATTGGAAAACTCTTTTCTTATAAAGTAAATATATACCTACCTTATAACTCAGATTGACCCCAAAAGTGAAAACATGTTAGCACAAAAATTTCTCCATGAATATTGAGCAGTTTTATACATATTAGCTGCAAATTGGAAACAACACAAATGTCTATCAAGAAGTGAATTGGGGAGTTCCCGTAGTGGTGCAGTGGAAACATATCCAACTGGGAACCATGAGGTTGCAGGTTCGATCCCTGGCCTCGCTCATTGGGTTAAGGATCCAGCGTTTCTGTGAGCTGTGTTGTGGGTCACAGACATGGCTCAGATCTGATGTTGCTGTGGCTCTGGTGTAGGCTGGCAGCTACAGCTCTGATTAGACCCTAGCCTGGGAACCTCCATATGCTGCAGGTGCGGCCCTAAAGAAAAAAAGCACACACACACAAAGAAGCGAACTGATAAACAAACTGTGGCATATCTATGAAATGGGATAGTACTCAGGAATAAAAAAAGAGAATAAACATCTGAATGCATTTGTAGCAACATGGATAAACCTCAAAAATACTATGCAGGAGTTCCCACTGTGGCGCCAGGGTATCAGTGGAGTCTCTGCAGCGCTGGGGCACAGGTTCCATCCGCAGTTCCGGTTCTGCACAGTGGTTTAAGGATTCAGTGTTGCAGTGGCTGTGGTGTAGCTCGCAACTGTGGCTTGGATCTGATCCCTGGCCCAGGAACTCCATGTGCTGCTGGGTGGCCAAAAAAGGAAAAAAAAAAGCTATGCAAATTGGAGAAAACAAGACACAAAAAGTATATATCATATGACTCTTTAAATGAATTTCAAAAGCAGCCAAAATTAGTCTCTGGTGATAGAGCAGTGGTTTTTTAATGGGAAGGTTAGAATTGATTAGAAGGTGACCTGAGGAAACTTCCTGTTGTCTAAATCTTGAGTAGAGTGGTGGTTACAAGAGTGTATGTAATATCAAAACTCTCCAATTTTTGCACTTATGACCTGTGTATTTTATGTAATGTACTTTATGTATATAAAGTTTACTTAAAAATATGTCCACCAATTAAAGATCTATTCAACTTGGCAAGTTAAACCAACTCGGCAGGTTAAAGAAGAGTTAAACAGGAAGCATGGTGATCATTCCTTTCGTAGTGTGAATTGGTTTATTGTTAGTTGTTTTGCTTAGAATTTGAAGTTTAGAACTTGAAACATCTCTGTTGAGGGTAGTCATGGAGTCAAAAAATGTTTCCGTTTTATAAATATGTGGCTCTGAAGACCGGCCGAAGACATGTCTGGAGTGATAGGTTTCTTATGAGACTGTGCATGTCTGCCAGGAAAACGAGCCCCTCAAATCATCAATGACAGGGAGCATCACTGACTGAAAGCCCCACCGGTGGAGTTCCAAGCTTCATCACCAACTCTGTGCTGAGGCCACGCCTCCCGCAGGCAGCTCTCAGCCAGTGGCTGAGCCCTCCTGGGGTTCGAAGGCAGACCCATCCGCGCAGACGTGGGGCTCCTCCGACAGGTCACTTTGACTTGAAGCCCTTCCCTCCCACCTCCTGTTCTCCGCCAGCCCCGCCTCCCAGGACCCCGCCAAGCTTTCCTGAGACTGGGCTGCGGAGTAAGACCCTCTCCGTCCAACTTTCCTCTCTCCCCGCAGGCAGACCCGCATCAAGGTTCTGCTGCCTCCCCGCCTCTTCCCATGTCCTCTTCGAGGTGGGTCCCTAATAAATCTCTTAAACATGTCCCTCTGTCTTGGTGTCTGCTCCTTGAAGGATCTGACTAAAAGCCATCTGTGTTACGTGCGTGTGGGGGTGCAGGCAGGGAGTGAGAATCGTGCAGCGTCTAACCATACCCCACCCCTGCTCGTGCAGTACCATCTCAGCTGTGTCCTAACCCTGCCTAATTTTTTCTCAGGGCCTGTGTTAGCTTCTGTACTTATAGTGTGTAGTTTTATTATGACATGGCATAAATCTAATTCTGGCTCATGTGGGCCTCTAGACTTTTTTTCCCTGATAAGGCCATTAACGACTTCGATATTTAAAAGAAAAGTCAAAGTAAATATAAGGGTTTCGTGATCCCTGGGAATATATAATAGGGATACCTGGGGGTGATTTACCGGAGTAAGTGTTTTGTCACTTGAAATTTGATTTTAGGAAGACACATTACTTCTCCCCGAGAATAAGTTTTAAAAGTCCCTTATAGGATAAAGACGGAATGAGCTGACCGTGGTACCCAATGTTAAGGCTAGAGCCTGATGAGGATTAATACTTAGTGAGATATTTTAAAACATACTCTGCTCTTTTCAAGTTGTGAGAGGAAGCCTCCTGAATCAAATGACCTGATTTAATCCACTCAGAAGATTCGGGGCAGGTCAGAGTCCACGCTGCCAGAGATCGTGGTCTAAAATTGCGAGGACGCTAACACCGAGTAAGAAGGATTCGTGCTTCAGGGGAAAGGGAGTTCTTTAAATGGAGACTGGGTGATATGTAAAATATTTCTGAAAAGATGCTTTCAAAGTCTTCAACACCATTTGCTTCAGAGAACCCGGACAGTGACCTGGGCTTGCTAGGAAATTTACACTTTGCATCTATACCTGCATTTGCTGGGTTTTTAAATTAAAACGTGTGACTATCTTGCTTTTTAATAAATAATAAAATGTTCAAATGAAATCTAGGACATGCAAGAAAGGATATAATAGGGATATAATTTTGGTGAATTCAGTTTACAGTTATAAATGGAGCTCAGAAAAATGAGTAAGTGACTGGACATCTTCTTGCTAATGTTTGGAAGAAAGAGTGACTATTGCAAGAGAAATAGAAGGAGATTGTTCAGTTATGATATATTATATTTAAAAAGACTCTTCACACAAATCATGGTTGTAATTCTATAACTGAGTCATTTGGTGTCTGCTGGTGATTCATAACTTACTGGATATTCTGGTTAAAATGTCAACATCACTTAGAATGAAAATGCAGAGGTATCAAAAGAAGAAATGCAATATTTGGGGGAAATCAGCAGACCATTACTCTGTGACCAAGCTCTGCTAAGTGAGCATGAGCTCATAGTTTTTTGTGGAATCGGTTTCAGTATATGAGAGTGTGATTAATACCATGCATTAATTACGACAGCTAATGCCCTATATTCTGTTCATGATTCTATAACCACAGATTTTTTTTTTTAAATGAACATGCAGCACACACAGGGACGAGTATTAAAGGACACTCATTGGGAAGCAACTTTATTAAATGGGGTTCCATGTTTGTTTTCTTTCACTGGGTACCAGAAATCTTGTTGATTTAAAAATCCACAGCTAATCTTTTTAAACACCAACAAAAAGATCCAAAAATCCAGCTGTGTCCTCCTCTGCCTTTCAGTTTCTCACAGAACTCAGTCGGAAACTATATGATTCTTAAAGCAGGGTGCAATACACCTGGTTCTCTCACCATCCTAGGATAGACCCAATGGGGAAGGCCACGGACGTGGACCAGAAGATTATTTTAGTAAATCTGTCACTCACTGACTTTAGCAAATTGTCCCCTAATCTTTGTGCCTCATTTTCTTACCTCAGAGCATTTGTGAAATTAGTGAAATGATAGATTATCCAGGGAATGTTTTTGTTTTAAACTTTTATGGAAAAACGAAATCTGTGAAGTGAGTAGAATGGAAACCCCCTAAAAGATATATCTACCCAGAACCTGTGAATAATACCTTATTTGCAAAAAAAAGGGTCTTTGCAGATGTAATTAAGGATCTTTTTTTTCCCCCTGTCTTTTTAGGGCTGTATCCGTGGCATATGGAGGTTCCCAGGACAGGAGTCAAATTGGAGCTGTAGCTGCTGGCCTGCACCACAGCCACAGCAATGTCAGATCCAAGCTACACCTGCAACCTACACCACAGCTCATGGTAATGCTAGATCCTTAACCCACTGAGTGAGGCCAGGGGTCGAACCTGTGTCCTCGTGGATGCTAGTCAGATTCATTTCTTCTCAGTGACGATGGGAACTCCTAAGTTAAGGATCTTGAAATGAGGTCGTTCTGGATTCCCTTGTGGGCCCTGAACCCAAGGACAAGTGTTCTATAGAAGACAGAAGAGGAGAGGACACAGAGGAGACCATGCGAAGACAGAGGCAGAGGCTGCAGCGGTGCAGCACAAGCTGAGAAACACCTGGGGAGCCCCCAGAAGGAGGATGAGGCAGGACGGATTCTCCCCTAAGTCCTCAGAGGGTGTGTGTCTCTATCAACACCTTGATTTCTGACCTCTGACCTCCAGAACTCCAGAATAAATCTTTTACCTTAAGCCATCATGTTTGCGGTAATTTGTTAGGGCAAACACAGGAAACGAATACCCCATGATCCAATATTATCATTGTTATATACCTACAATGATATAAGGAAGCATGGGAAAATTATGTGAAAAGTTATGAAAGTGCTATGATAGGAGTTCGCTGGTGGCTAGTGGGTTAAGGATCCAGTGCTGTCACTACTGTGGCTGAGGTCACTGCTGTGACACAAATTTAATCCCTGGCCTGAGAACTTCTGCATGCCCTGGGTGCAGCTATAAAAAAAAAGGAGGAGGAGTTCCCATCGTGGCTCAGTGGTTGACGAATCCGACTAGGAACCATGAGGTTGTGAGTTCGATCCCTGGCTCTGCTCAGTGGGTTAGCGATCCAGTGTTGCCGTGAGCTGTGGTGTAGGTTGCAGACGTGGCTCGGATCCCGTGTTGCTGTGGCTCTGGCATAGGCCAGTGGCTACAGCTCCGATTAGACCCCTAGTCTGGGAACCTCCATATGCTGTGGGAGTGGCCCAAGAAATGGCAAAAAAGACAAAAAAAAAAAAAAAAGGAGGGGACGTGATGTGTGGCAGATTCTCAGGTAAGAGTGGTTTTGCCCCCAAGAGACATTTGGCAAAGTCCAGAGACGTTTTTGTTGTCATCTTTGGGAGAGGGATGCTGTTGGTATCTGGTGTTATGAGCCAGGGATACTGTTAAACATTTTGCAATGGGCAGGACAGCCCCCATCTCCAAGCAAAGAATTATCCTGCCTGTAATGTCAGTAGTGCTGATGCTGAGAAATCCTGGTACAGGAGAGAGCCTGACATTGTGAGCTTAAAACCTTAACGCTGCCATGAATGTGTGAGCAAGATGGTTTACTCCAGGCCACAAGCCCTCTGGAGATTTTTGGTTTTCTCGTCTGTAAAACAGGGTGACACTAATAGCTGCCAGAGCTTTATAAAATTCCAATGAGATAAGGTTGGTCAAATAATTTTTTACTTTGTGTTCTTTAACAATAATCTTTTTTATTATCTCTGTATTTTTTAGTGCCAATAAAAGCCAACCTTTGATTTTTAATTAATATAGTTAGAAAATCCACAACGAATGGATGTGCTGAGCCACAGGGGACTCCCTTTTACATGTTTATGATTATTGCCTCATGTAGAATAGTTCTTGGGAGTTTCATGACTGTTGTTGTTTAATGACGTTTTTCAGTGGCAGGGATACTCCGGAAGCACTCATGAAATTTCTCTGGGGAACTTGCAGTTTATGTCAGATGAGTAACAAAATCGACGCCAAGTCGAGTGTTGAACAGAATTTTAACGCGTATAGTAAAAGCAGAGATAGCACTCTTAGAGTGGTTTTTTGCTGCGTGTACTTTTTCTAATTGTGAAGTGGCTCTGCGAAGCTAGGTGAACAAATGGCATCTTCTTCAGACTTATGAGAACCTTGAGGATTCGGGGAGCATCGTGCTTGGTCAGCAAATGGCAGGGTTGCGATTAGGACTCCGATTTTTTTGCTCTTATTTGGAGTGAAGTGTCTGTAAACATCGCCCTATCGGCATAGGGTTAGGAGAGTGTCGGGAAAAGCGGATACAGGCTTACTTCATTTTGCTGTGCTTCACAGATGTCATGGTTTTTAAAAATGGAAGGTTTGTGGCAACCCTGCGTTGGGGAAGTCTGTTGGGCCATATTTCCAACAGCATTTGCTTATTTCCTGTTTCTCTGTCACATTTTGGTAATTTTCACAAAACTGTAAACTTTTTCTTTATTAAGATATCTGTTATGGTGGGCTGTGATCTTTGATGTCACCGTTTTTATCAATAAAGCATTTTTAAAATGAGGTATGTACATTTTTTAGACATAATGCTATGCACACTTAATAGGCTACATGACAGTGTACCTCTGGTGTTTATGTGCACTGGGAAACCAAAAAATTCATGTGGCTCACTTTGTGGTTTTCTTTACTGCTGTGGTTTGGAACTTGACCCTTGACCTCTATGAGGTATGCCTATGTTTGTATGAAATTAAAAGGCAGGAAATTCTTTAAAAATTTTTTGTTATAATTGATTTTCCATGTTCTATCAATTTCTGCCGTATAGCAAAGTAACCCAATTATATATTTATATACATTCTTTTTTTCACAGTTTCCTCCATCATGTTCCACCACAAGTGATTCGGCACAGTTACCTGTGCTATACTGCAGGCCTCTTTGCCTGTCCATTCCAAATTTGCATCTACTAACCCCAAACTCCCAGTTCCTCCCATTCCCTCCACCTCCCTCTCGGCAACTACACGTCTGTTCTCTGTGTCCATGAATTTGTTTCTTTTCTGTAGATAGGTTCATTTGTGCTGTATATTAAATTCCAGATATAAGTGATATCATATGGTATTTGTCTTTCTCTTTTTGACTTACATTACTTAATATGAGAGTCTCTAGTTCTACCCATGTTGCTGCAAATGGCATTATTTTGTTCTTTTTTATGGCTGAGTAGAAGAAATTCTTTAATAGACATTTTAGGAAGAAAGTTTAATCACAGGACAGAACATAAGAATTAAAATTGTTTTGGAAGCAGGCTGGGAAAATTGCCATGGTTCTCAGACCTGGACCTTTATGCGAGAACTTTCACTGACAACGTAGAGGACATTCAAAAACCATGTCCTAGACACCATGGGGAGGACAGAGAAGACGAAATCGGCACAGTCTCTTGCTCAGAGGGTTGTATACTAAGAAACAATTAATCATTGAAATGAACTTATGCCAAAGAATCATGTGGTGTTGAGAAGGAATGCATTTAAGTGACTGTTTTTCAAGATTCGTGGAACACTGGTACCTTGAGGTAGTTCTTTAAAAAGCGAGAGATTCTTCCATGGTTAAATACGTTTAGGGAACAATGATGTTTTCGTTGATTTTAGATGAAGTGTGTGTGTGTTTTCAATTTGGACATCTCCGAACTTCGTATATATGTTACAGATGCTGTCAACCAGTACCAGTTGTGGGCGGAGCTGTCCTTGGCTACACGGGGCAAACCTCATTATTACTCCTGGTATCAAACTGGAAAATGATAACCTCTAGACACTGGAGTCAATTTACAGGCCTTCTGAGCCCTTGGCTGGTCTCTGAAACTTTCTTTGACATCTTCTGATACACCCAAACTTCCAGAATAGGCGTAAGTGGCTTAGAAAAATATTCTAGAGACCATACTGAAATCTTGAGAAATATTTCGTTAGTGCTGTAGGTGGCACGGGGGAAGTGTATGGAAAGAAGACGGTGAAACTCAGTTGAAAAGTGACTCAGAACAGGGAGATATTTTCTTGATGCCGTGATCCATGCCTTTCACTCACCATTTCCCCTTTTATATATGCATGTGATCAAGTCTACCTATGAACCCGTAAGAACTCAGTCGTAGCGAAGAAATCATGTGACTCACAAAACACTGTGTCGTGTTTACGCGGCATCATTATTTTCTATTCAGCGGTACCTAAATTGGTACGTCTTAACATTAGACGGCCGTTTTAGATTCAAAGGAATACGGTATGTGTCCCTCTTGGCAGATAGAGAAGCATATGTCTACCTAGTAGCATCTAGAGGTGCTGATAATTAGCATATTAAAGACTCTAAGAAGTTTCACAGTAGAGAAAGTTGTTTAATTTTCACATATGTCTTATGATAATCCTTCCCTTTTCCTATAAAACTTATATTTAGGATGACTTAATTTTAGATTTTTCATACCAGTTCATAACACAGTTTTGATAAAGGCATGCAACAGAGGCCAAGCTTAACCTGCAGAATTTCATTTTGAGGTACATGTTGTCATCTTTAGATAAAAGGGTTGTTTAATTCCCCCTAAAAGCAGGTAATACAATCAAATCCACATTACTCGCCTCCTTAACTTATGGGCCAGGCTCATCATAAGTTAGGGGTTTGGCAATATTTTAATTAGATTATTAGTACTTGGTTGTAATAAAGAATGCATACATTAGAGTAGCAATAGCACTTGAGATGGTTGACTTTATGGGTCAACCTGACTGGGTCTTGCGGGGCTCAGCTATCTGGTCAGACATTACTCTGGGTGTGTCTGTGAGCGTGGCTTTGAATGTCTAACTTTTGGATGGGCAGAGAAGTAAAGCCGATTGCCTTCCCTAACGGGCGTGTCCCTCATCTAATCAGCCGAAGGTCTGAATAGAATGAAAAGGCTGAACTTCCTGCAAGTACGGGGCAACTCTGCCTTGCCGCTTGAGTTGGTACCTCAGTCTTTCCCTGATTTTGGACTTGAGCTGAAACTGGCTTTTCTCGGGCCTCAAGCCTGCAGGCTTTTGGGGGAGCTGTGCCATGGGTTCTCCTCAGTCTCCACCTTGCCAGCTGAAGATCTGAGGACTTCTCAGCCTCTAACTGCGTGAGCCAGTTCCTTACAATAAATCCATCTCGCTCATCTGTGTTGGAGAGGATGGCTCTAGTTCTCTGTGGAACCCTAACTAGTACAGTGCTCAGCGTTGGTAACTTTTTAGACTCCAGAGTGCGGCCCTGGGCCAGCAGGAGTGACATCCCTTGGAAGCTTGTTAGAAATGTAGACTCTCAGGCCCTCAGGCCCTCAGTCCCCAGCCCAGATCTACGGGAACAATCTGCATTTTCTTCTTCCTTTTTTTCCCCCTTTTTAGGGCCACACCTGCAGCATATGGAAGTTCCCAGGCTAGGGGTAGAATTGGAGCTGCAGCTGCCAGCCTGAGCCATAGCCACAGCAACACTGGATCTGAGACTCATCTGCGACCTATGCTGCAGCTTGTGGCCGCACTGGATCCTAAATCCATTGAGCGAGGCCAGGGATCCAACCTGCATTCTCACAGACGCTATGTCGGGTTCTTAACCTGCTGAGTCACAAAGAGAACTCCAGAATCTGCATTTTTTTTTAATTGTTATTTCCCCAATACAATTTTTTTTTTAATTTTCCCACTGTACAGCAAGGGGGTCAGGTTATCCTTACATGTATACATTACAATTACAGCTTTCCCCCCACCCTTTCTTCTGTTGCAACATGAGTATCTAGACATAGTTCTCAATGCTATTCAGCAGGATCTCTTTGTAAATCTATTCTAAGTTGTGTCTGATAAGCCCAAGCTCCCGATCCCTCCCACAGAATCTGCATTTTGACAAGATCCCTAAGTGATTTGTATGCACGTTATATTTGAGAAGCACTTTAGGGTATTTTGAAGTCTTTGCGTATAATTTGTGTTGCTGAAGAAGAATACAAAAAAAACCTTGTAATTATTTGGCATTAATACTTCAGGAGAGGCATAATAGGGAGATGGCAACAAAGGGTTTTCTTTTTTTTTCTTTTTTAGACTTTGCATACCATTTGGTGAATAATTTTGCTATGACAAGAAGAAAAAATTTTACCTTTGAAATTTGTGTTCCTAGAAAATTTCTAGATTTACCAGTTTCTAAATAGCACAGTTAACATCTGCTTATCCTTAGGTATTAATAAGATGATTTCTGAAGTTAATTTTACAGACAAACCTTATGGATGTCAATGTAAGCACTTCCAAAGACTTTAACATTTATTTAGAGTGGATTTCACAGCTGGCTAATGATAAACTGTGGCCAGTAGTGGCAACTGTTTAATAAAAATGTTTCAGATTTTCTTTTTCTTTTTTTTTTTTTTTTTTTAGGGCTGAACCCATGGCATATGGAAGTTCCCAGGCTAGGAGTCTAATCAGAGCTGTAGCCGCCAGTCTACACCACAGCCACAGCAATGGGGAATCTGAGCCACGTCTGGGACCTACCCCACAGCTCACGGCAACACCGGATCCTTAACCCACTGAGTGAGACCAGGGATAGAACCTAGTCCTCCTGGATGCCAGCTGGGTCGTTAACTGCTGAGCCACGGTGGGAGCTCCATGTTTTGGATTTTCTAGTGGGCAGAATAACATTTACGTATCACTTTATAATTTTCCATGTAGCTTCACATACATCAATAACTTATGAGATTCTTTCAACAAGCTTGTGAAATAGCTGTACGAATTATTCAGTTGTATTTTCACCTTTTTCAAGTCAGAAAAGTCAGCTTGAATTTAAATGTAATATATATTTATTGACACTGCTTGAATAATTTTACGGCTTGCAATTATTTTTAGTTCTATTGCCCAAGCAAGACTAGATTGGTTTGTGGTTGCTGATGACTGAATTTTGCTCTGCTTTCTCTTTGATGTGGCAGTGAAACCAATAGCTGTTTCTTTTCTTTTCTTTTCTTTTCTTCTTTTTAGCCCACTTTCCTCCTTTTGTGTGCAAGAGGAAATTCTCGTGTGTGATTCATTTGACAATCTCAGCTTCTTCTTTCTGGGGAAGTAACTCTACTTAGTAGTCATCACCTCAAAGTGGCTAGCTGTTGGGCAAGAAGTTGCTATTGCATCCGCATGTCTAGGATTTAATCTTCAGAGAAGATGATATTCTATCGCAGTGAAATTCTGTCTTGCCCAAGGGACTTTAGGCATGGGAGGTGAGCCAAGCGCTGTCAAGGGGGAAGCTGACGCAGTCGAGGCTGGTTCTGGTTCTAGAGAACTGTGTTGCTGGTGCTTAGAGGAATGGTGGAGACTAGAAGGTACTTACTTGTCTTTTGCTTTAGATAAGACAGTATCATTCTGACTACAGGAAACAAACTGCCATTTTAGAGTATTGCATTATAATGCTTGGTATTTGGAAAGCTTAGTAATGCAAGAAATGAGAAAACTGCTTTGTGGTAGTTTTTACATCACAGATACACTTATGCAGTTCTTAGAATACATCAGTGCCTAATGAGTCAAGATGGTTTGAGGAAGCAGGTGTACACTGCTGTGAGATGCAACATTTAAAAATTTTTATTGCAATAAATTATGTGACACACATATGTTTGATTTTTTAGGGACAATTTGAAACTCCCTGGTTGATTTTTTTTTATAATTTATAAGTGTCAGACCGGGTCAACAATTAGGCTGATTACTCAAAATTTATACTTCTTTGTGAAACCGGTTAACTTTTCAAGGGTACAGTGGAATGAAAAAGATGATTTTTAAGAATGCAAAGCCATAAAAGCAAAGGGCAGGGAGGCAAGGAGAGCTGATAGAGAAACAGAGACTCGTTGTATGCATAATTAAACAAAGTTAACTCTTTGGTAGAGAATACAAAATTCTAATTATTGGTAACAATGCTAAAACTTCAACTTTTTAACATTTAGCTTTGCAATCACTTAGCTTCTGTCATAACCCCTAATTTCTTTCTGGATAGGTTTCTTCCTCCCTGCTTTCAAGCAAGTAGAGACTGTTCCATCCTGATTACAAGAGCATCCAGCTTGACCCTGCTGATCCTGAGTCAGCACTCTGCACTGCTCTGCTCTTTCCACACCAAAACTCTCTGTCTGGTCTCCACATCCAGCGACAGTGCTGAACTTTTGCTTCATACAACGTTTCGAGTAAGTAAAAGCACCCATTACATAGTTGGCACTCGCATATTTGCACCTTTTCTTTCATATGAGATCCAAGGTTTCATTTGTAGACTCTTTGTGCCCTCTCTCCATGATATTTCATACTGTCGACGTCCAGCTGGTTGAATTTCTCTTCAGGTTTTCCGTGTTATCTCTCTTATAGATTTCTGTGTTACTCTAACATTCGTTTCCATTACCAAGATAACACTACAGGGCTGTCTTTTTGACCATACAGGTGGACCTTGTTTTGTAGCGATTTGCTTTGTTGTGCCTCTCAGGTATTTTGTTTTTGACAAGTTAAAGGTTTCGGGCAACTATGCATTGGGCACATCTATTGGCACCGCTTTTACCTTTTAATCTCCTCCCCTAACTTGCTCCCCACTGGTGACTACTAGTTTGTTATCTTTTTCTGTGAGCCTGTTTCTTTTTTGCTATATTCACTAGTTTGTTGTATTTTTTAGATTCCACCTGTAAGTGATATGTAGTATTTAGCTTTTTCTCTCTGACTTATTTCACTTAGCGTAACACAGTAAAGTTTTTCTTGGGAAATGCTTCTGGTTGACATTCAGTCAAGTCATGTCCATTCCCAACACCAAGGTTAATACCTTTTTCCCCAGATCTTTGTTAAATCACCATGACACCTGCTTCGCAAATAGGAGACATATTCCAATTTTATTAATCTGACATATTCCAATTTATTATTCTGCATAGCAGATTATCCCATCAGAGTTTACCTTTTAAAAAAAGTTATTTTATACTACTTTTTTTTTGCAAGACATGTAGTTTTATTAAGTAAAAGTAATGTTAGCATTCCGGCTGTGGTCCAGTGAGTTAGGAACCCGACGACAGAGGCTTGGATCACTGCAGAGCTGTAGGTTCGATCCCTGGCCTGGCACAGTGGGTTAAAGGATCCAGTGTTGCCACAGCTGTGGTATAGGTTGCAGCTGCAGCTTGGATTCAATCCCTGGATTGAATAACGGGAACTTCCATATGTTGTGGGTGTGGCCATAAAAAATAGTAATGTTGTCACTTTCTCTCCGAATTTTTTGTTTTATTTTTCTAGTCCCTTAAAAATTATTTTCTAGTTTTATTGAGAAATAATTGACATACATTATCGTACTGTTTTAAGGCATAAAGCGTGATGGTTTGATTTGCAACTACTGTGAAACGATTACCACAAGTTCAGCCATGTCTTTTATACAGATAAAATAAAAGGAAAACAAAGACAGATTATTTTTTCCTTGCGATAAGAACTCCCAGATTATACCCTGTTAACAACTTTTCTGTGTATCATAACCAGCTGTATCATCATGTTATACGTTACACCCCTAATACCTATTTATCCTATAATTCTTAAAATCTCTCTCAAGAGAGGTGCCAGAATTCAGCTTTGGAATCATAAGAAGTATCATCGACCATCACCTTTCTCCAAAGGTGTGAGGTTGTTCAGTGGCAGGGTAAATTGTCTTTGATTGACAGAGTATTACCATCCTCAGAAGAGTAATAACTTTGTGTTTGGAGAATATAAGATGGAGAACTGCCTGACATACTTGGAGGGAAACTAAAGTGGTCTCTGGGTGGTTGACATTGACCTAATCCAGACCTCAGAGTCTTGAGAGCTAAGACCTGCAGGTGCTGGGAACTCAAGTGAGAGGCACTCTCGCCCCCGTCCGGCTCTGAAGAAGTAGGAGCCTGTTTCTTTGCAGAACCACAGTAGCCTGAACTTGAATCTGGATTAGAAAGTCATTGGAGTTCCCATCGTGGCGCAGTGGTAAACGAATCCGACTAGGAACCATGAGGTTCCAGGTTCGTTCCCTGGCCTCGCTCAGTGGGTTAAGGATCCGGCGTTGCCGTGAGCTGTGGTGTGGGTCCCAGACCGCTCGGATCCCACCTTGCTGTGGCTCTGGCGTAGGCTGGTGGCTACAGCTCTGACTAGACCCCTAGCCTGGGAACCTCCATATGCCGCGGGAGTGGCTCAAGAAAAGGCAAAAAAAGACCAAAAAAAAAAAAAAAAAGGTCATAATCTCAGCAGTGGATTGGTGCTGATCTGGAGTTTTGTGGAACCCAGCTTCAACAGGGCATCCACAGTGAAGAAAGAAACAACACACAGGACTCCGGTGTTCTCCCCAGTTGAATGTGCAAGTTGCACTGTGCACTCACTGGAGGGGTTTTATTGATGGAGAGAGGGTTCTGAAGAAGAAGGTTAATGAATCTCTATGGAAAAAGGAATTAGGGTCTCAAGATATTATTTGGAGACGTGAAAGAGACCTCACTGTATTTACATTCTCAGATCTAGCGCATTTTATACCAGTCTCTTACGCGACCACACTGTAATTTATAGGATAACACAAGTTCACTCAGGATAGTCTTAGTCTATTGTCCTGGTAGGGTTTTAAAGAATTTTCCTTTCACTGTCAAATGTATCCTCATTTGAAAGGTATATGACATGGTTAACCTCTCTGTAAACCCCAATTCTGGGGCTCTGGGTGGAGGAGGAGCCTTTTACTTCCTGTGAAGAATCTAGATCTTGGGAATTTGATCCTAAGACAGCAGCCTGAATATTTTAAATCGACTTGATTAACAAGTATCTACCTGACCAATAAGCTTCCAAATAAAGATGAGGAGGTCGGCTCACAGGCCCATTTTTCTGCAAAGCAGAGAAGGAGGACAGTTTCCCATTTCTTCCATTCCCCCCGCCCCCGACATCACCTCACCAAAGGGTGGGATGTACAAACTCTGCTCTGGAGGGTTTATTCTACAACAACAAAAAGGACAGAGAGTTCTCTCCTGAAAGGACAGCCGGGTTAATTCAGGCTTTTGAGGAACAGAAATCAGGACCACAAACGGGACACCGGCTCAGTTAATCACAGGCTCTGACCAATTGCACGTGCTCGTCCCTCCTTCGGGTACAGGTAAGAATCCTACCGTCAGCTCTTTCTCCTTGTAAAGGCAAGACCTCGCGTGGACACTCACCAAAATACATGCCGTGTCTCTTCCGGCTGCGCTTTCCTGACTGATGCCTTGCTTCTCACATCCTGTCTTCTAAGCATACTTCCTGTCTCTGGCCACTGCAAAGACGAACGTGAACTCAGCTGAACTTCTGGGACCCTTCGCTGTCTGACTCTGCTCACGACTCGAGCTGCACCTACTTCGTATTTTCAGCCCAGATCAAGGACTCCTTCCTCAAACGTAATGGGCATGCAGTGGATTTCGGCATCTAGTGAAAAAGAAGATACTGATTCACAGGTCCTGCTTGAGTCCTGAGATTCTCTCTCTGTAACTGGATTCCAGGTGGTGCATTTACCACTGGTCCTTTGGATTACATGTTGCATAGCAAGGTTCTATTTGGCCCGTTAAAAATCACTCACTCAGATTAACCCATTTCTCAGAACATTCCGATTAAGTGTTGCAGACTTATCTGTGGTTATTCTTAATCACAGACCACTCATTTGAAATGCATACTCTTTTCTATTACTCTTTAAATATTTTATTCTTATAAGCTGTCATCCCAGGTAGACAGAAAGCTTTTTCATACAGGAATGTTTCCCTACAACTTTTGTAATCACTTACAGTGGGGTGACTCTGCCTTGCATGCAGCAGGTCCACACCAAGTGTGTTGGTGGATTAATTATTCACAAGAGAGTCCTTCTTACTGTTCTATTGCACGAGAGATCCTGAGATACATTTCAATTTACAGTTTGGCAGCAAGCAACTATTTCAAGCAAAATTATAAAATATATTGAAGTGAGGAAATCTGAGCAATCTGAATAAAATGCTACATTTGAATTATTAAATTACCATGCTAAAGCAAGAAGATCTTTGCTGTATAAAATAGAATATAAATCTGAATTAGGCTTTATGAACCAAGTTAGGGGAATATATATATATCATTGTATTATTGCTTTGCAAAACACACTATACATGTGTTTTGGAAAACTCACATTCAAAAAATTACAAGTTATAATCCTGAACATTAGTTCCAAACTTAAAATTTTTAAATTGATTTATTGGATGTGAATATTATCCATTTATATGGGTAGAATATATTCTTACAGAGAGTCCCACTTAAAGAGTTTTGAAAGATCTGAAAAGTTGATGATCTAGGTGTTCTTTTGTGGCAAAGTGGGTTAAAGATCTAGCATTGTCCCTGCAACAGCTTGAGTCACTGCTGTTAGACAGGTTTGATCCCTGGCCTGGGAATGTCCACATGCTGTGGGCAGAACCAAAAAAACAAAAAAAGTTAGGCTATCTACAGAAATAACATACTGTAAACGTTCTTCTTTTGAGAACCTTGGAACAGAGTTGGAAACCTCCCACAGACATCAGGATGTAACAGCCTATAGAAAAGATGGTGAAATTTTAGGGAAAAAATAATATGGTCATACATCCCGATTAAAGACTTTGCATCTCAGTTTTCAAATAAATATATTGATTGAGTCATTTCTGAAGACTTTCAAAGGAAGTCAGATGCTCCTGGGTAAATCTGACGGATATAAATGTTTCAAAATATGTGCTTTAATAAGGGTTTGCACTTGGCCTCAATGGAACAAATCTAAGTCTGCAACCACTTTAACTTTTCCTCATGAAAATCTCATCATGATCTCAGAGTTGAAGAAGTAAATTGAAAGGACCGTCTATTTTCTCATCAGCTACACATCATTCTCTATGAGCTTTTTGTTCAATTCTCCTTCATTTTTAAATTAATGAGAGTTTTGGGGCATGTGTTCTTATAAACAGCATTCGACTTACATTTCTCCACTTGTACCCTATTTGGTAGCATTGGCAAGAAGAAACGGTTCTTAACTGGATGTTTTTAAAGATATTAGTGGAATTTTCTCGTAAAGGAAATTATCATTTATCTTCACCAGCATCTGTCATTCTATCTGGTACAGCTCAGAGTGGAAGACTTAAATAAACTTTGATTCTTGGATAGATTAAATAAACTTTGATTCTTGGATAGATGAATGACAACTGGAATTAACACAGAATAAATGTGGTTGTTACAGTTATTGTGGTAAGTGGTAAGGGTGGCCCTTTTAGGTAAGATTCCCGATGAAGCTGGAACTAAAACTGGCTTCCTGAGCACTTATGACTTCAACAGGTTTATAAATGACCGAGAAAGCCTCACTCGTCTGCAAAACATCAAGGAGAGACATTAGCATTTCACCGCTGCTCTCCTAGGACGGCTGTTGCAGGGGCTGAGTTATGACCCTGAATTCCGTGTCATGGGACCCAGGCCCCATCCACCCTTGCAGCATCTCGGGTTCTAAACTGCGACTTGAATCAAGTGTCCATGCGGAAGCGCTCCACAGTAGTAAAGTGTCAGGGAGTTGCAACATGAAGTGTCGCGGCTTGTCGTAAAGAGAGGGGTTCTCATCAAGCTAAACAATGCATTCCTTTTAAGATACGAAGTGGTTGAGAATTCTGTGCGAGTAGGACTTTAAATTAAGGCCCATATGTGTATGCATACTCTCATCTACATGGGTTTTGACACTATGTAGGTGCCAATAAAAAAGCACCTAAATTGCAGGTATTAACGAAACATAAATCAGAAACACAAGAGCTCGTTTTCATTAAATGTGTACAGTGGACCCTCAAATGTAATATATTAGGAACACTGAGGTTTAAAAGTTTTGGATGTAGTAAATCAGACTTACAGCATAGGTTCAAATTCATGTCTATCTTTCTATCTATCTAACTGTTGCATAAAGTGATAAGTAGCTTTGGAGTACATGAAGTTGTGGGGAAAAAAGCTGTCTTTGTGTTATTTTTAGATGGTTGTTTTGCCTGAGGGCTCTATCTGCTATTTTGTCCATTATCTACATTATTTATAATAAGTAAATATTCTGTGTTTGAATCCTCAACAGCTATGATTAGAGGGGCATTCTGTGAGTGGAATAAGCAAATCAATAAGACGGTCTATGCTGGTTTTTACTTCCTAAAGGTACCTTGCTAAAAACATTAGAAAAAAACCAATAATGCATCAATGGAAGCTAATAAAATTCCTCTCCAACCTGGCCTTCGGTGATCCCTTGGAAGGAGAAAAAGTTGCATTCCTGTCACCATGCTCGGTGGAATAAATATGAGTAAAAGTCGTTGTCCTGGCTGCTTCATAGGCAGGCAGCTGCAGCTCCCGTTTGACCCCTAACCCAGGAACTTTCACACGCCACAGGTGTGGCTGTAAAAAGAGAAAAAAAAAATGAGTAAAATTCCACCCCACTGCAGGAGTTCATGACTATTCCCTCACTCTTCTGTTCCACGTAACTTTCTGCTTAGGACTTGGAACTCAAATGAATAGAAATAAACAGGACTCTCTTTAGGGGAGATGAATTTTACAAAGACCTGTTGACTCGAGAAGCAAGACCCTTCAACACATTCAGTTTAGACTTTCCACAGGGCCGAATAACTCAGAGGTGACCCCAGCTTTCTATTTACGGCTTACACTTACTGAGTGTTCCACAGGAGTGCGGCTCTGTATTCACCGACAAGGACAGTTGAAGGTGTACTTCTTCTCCCGACATCTTGAACTACTCAAATAGAAACTCCCTTACCTGATTTCTTTATTCCTGAAAGAAAAGGAGAAATCTCTTGGCGTTGGCAAGCACGTCCTGAGCTTTCATTGTGCCGTCCGTGTGCGGCAGGAAGTGATGAACCTTCCCTAACTTTATCTTTTCTCTGGATCCTCTGGCAAGCAGGGGAAAAAATCACTCTCTGTCCCATTTTATTTTCCTGCTGGATAATTCTCCCATTTTTTTCTTTCCCCTAGAATAAGAAATCTATGCAAGTGCATGGTGACCAGATATCAAAGTCAGAATCTTTTTCTCTCTGCATCACTTGGAAAGTCAGGATTGTTCTCACAGAAACAGGGCAGTCACTTTGAAAAAACAGAATATACCTTGCTTATTTTGATTCCGTTTTTGTAGGTTATTTGTGGGCATGCGTATCTGCTGGGGAATTCTAAGTCATAAAGCTTCAGGTAGGTGTGACTTCCTCTCATGTCATGAGCTGTTGTGATTCAGAGTTTGGGGTTGCTCGTTGCAGAGATTTTTCGAGGAAACCTTGGTGTGAGTTGGTGGAACAGCATCCAGGAAGACATTAGTATAAGGAGGGACATTTTTGAGGATTGAAATATTCATGAAAACAGCAGATCAAGATGATTTAGTGATAGAAAAATGTATGAATAATTTGGACACATCCTAGTTTCAGGGGTTATGTGCACTACACTTTCTAGAGGTTTGTAATCCCACTCTCATGTACGACTGGGTCCCTTTGCTGTACAGCAGAAATTGAAGGAATATTGCAAATCAACCATACTGGAATAGAAAGAAATTTAAAAATTCTACTCTCATGGTTGGTGATACATAAAAGTATAAAGCCAATTCTCCTGGTATAACACTAAGTACCTCTGAGGAGCTCACACAACTGCTGGTAGCTCTTAAACCTGTCCTTAGAGGAGGTTCTTGGTCCTGCTGCTCTCCAGACCACCAGCAAGGGTGCACGAGGCCTCTGGGAGAGAGAGAAATGTGATTCTGAGCGCTGATGAGCAGGGAAATGCAGGACTCGCAGCTGGCCCGTCTTGCTCGTTGCCTTGTCTTCTAGGTAACCAAGGCTATAAACAAGGGGCAGCAGGAATGGTCTGGAAATCAATTTGCAGATTATTTAAAAGGTCACCATGGTGCAGAGTGGTGTGCTGCGTTTCGTGGAATACATGCTCACCGCTTTTCCAATGACAGTAAGTGTCACACGAGAGGGGACCGTGCTGCCAATCTCCCGTTAATGCTTTTTAGAACAAACTAGAAGTCAATTTTTAGGACCCTCATTTTATTTTTTAAAATCTTTTTTAAAAATTGAAATATTGATTTACCATATTGTGTTAACTTCTGTACAGCAAAGTGATGCAGTTTTATATATAAACATATATATAAACATATTAATGTATATATATACACATTCTTTTTTTGTTTTATTATTATTATTATTTTTGTCTTTTTGCCATTTCTTGGGCACCTCCTGTGGCATATGGAGGTTCCCAGGCTAGGGGTCGAATCGGAGCTGTAGCTGCCAGCCTACACCACAGCCACAGCAACGCGGGATCCAAGCAGCATCTGAACCTACACCACAGCTCTCACAGCAACACCAGATCCTTAACCCACTGAGCTAGGCCAGGGATCCAACCCACAACCTCATGGTTCCTAGTCGGATTCGTCAACCACTGAGCCATGACGGAAACTCCTACGCATTCTTTTTTAAAAAATTCTTTTCCCTTATGGTTTATCACAGAATATTGAATATATAGCTCCCTGTGCTATATAGTATGTCTTGTTGCTAGTACCCTCATTTTAAACTCTTTTCATATTTTTTCTTTCAGTAGTTTACTTTTTAAGAATTTTATCAGTCACTTTTTAAATTAAACTTATGTTGAAAACATTTGAAGCCTGCAGAGAAGTTAGTCTATTACAATTTCCTTAGTTTTACCTACACATACTTTTATTAACCCATTCATCGTATGTGCATCCTCTTTCTCCATATATTAGACACATTCTTATTCTTTTTTTAAAAAAACTTGTATTTACTTATTTTAATTTTATCGGCATATAGTTGATTTACACTGTTGTATTAGTTTCAGGTGTACAGCAAAGTGAAACAGTCATACATATAAATACATCCACTTTTTCCCCACGTAGGTCTTATTCGTGTATAAGCGACACTCATTCTCATCTAAGCACTTGTTATTACTATCGTTCTTTGCAGCTGTTTCAGGGCACGCTCAGCTGAAATCTTCTGAGATACGTTCTCTTGTTTGATTTCACTGCTACTTTCAAATTCAGGCAGTAACCTATTTTTAAGAGTCCTCTGATTTAAAAATTTAGCTTTTTTTTCCCCGAAGAGATCACCTCCTTCATGACGCAACTCCAGCTGCCTCTGTGAGGGACCCTGTCCAAGTGAAGTCCTGCCACTCACAGCCGCTCCCGCCCCAGTTTCTCCACATGCCCTTTCTTTTCACCCTCTTTATCGACTTCTTGTTCTCTTTACATTTTCCCCCTCACCACTGATATTCTCATAGGCCATGTCCCCACGTTTTCGGTTCAGACCTTTGGAGAGTGAGTAGACCAGTGGCTGATGTAGGAATTAGCATCATGGCCATTTGAAAAAGCACAGGCAAACGCGGGCTGGTGGGTGGCTCTCAGAAAGCCTCGTCTCTTGTCAGCAGCTCAGCACCTGACGTTCAGCTGGCAACTCAGAGCTCTTTTAGGGTCTTCTCCCTGGAGCTCTCATCTGTTAAAGCAGAGAAATGCCATTGATCCTGAAGGTGTCTCAGAAAGAAAATGCAGTTTGGCAGCCTATTTCAGAACTTTTCAAAAGCAACTGCCACGTAGAGGCAGGGTCTCATACTATTAAAAAAAAAAAAGAAAAAAAAGAAAAAAAAAGCCTATCCCCACAGATCCTCCCTCAAGGATCCAGGCTAGTAGCCTGAAATCAATTCAAGCAGCTAAAAGGATGAAAGGCGATTTCATGGTCCGGGGTGTCTTCTTTTGAGTGCTCTGCTCGGGGGTTTTCTTTGGCTGCCTGACCAGAGGCAAAGATTAGGGACACAGTGCTTGCTTTCAGTGATCTGAACTTCTATGCTTCTCCCTGGAAAGAAGCCCAGGCTGTGGGAACCAGGGTTCTTTTAATGTCTGTGGGTTAGGGTGGACAGGGTTTACATAGCTACATGGACACCAAGGCGCTAGGAAGAAGGGTTTTGCCTTTTGAGAAGGAATAGGTTTTTCCTTCTTCTTACAGCAATTACAGGGAGAAGAGTGGTCTCTCCGAAAAGGCAAATTGGCTCATTTGTGTAGCCTGAGAGGGCAAAATTTTCATCAGCAGTTTTCTTCTGCCCTGGATCAGTGCTTTGGTTTGAAGAGAGAGGGATTATTATTATTATTATTTTTTCCTCTGAGGTTTTCCTGCAGTCTAGTATCGTAAAGGGACTTTTTACAATCGCATCCATGACTATGGCGCCCGTAGCTTTCAGTGCTGAATGCAAATGATTTTTCTGACCCGGTTAGTTAGAGTAGATAAAAAATGCAATACATAATCCTTCCATAAATTTTTACTTAAGGAATAAGGTACAGGAACTTTCTTTTAACATACTTGATTGAGTCACAACACATGGGTTTTATCTTGGGATAATTTCCTTCTGAACACAAACAAAAACAAACCTCAAGATTATTGATACTTAATTACAGGGCCTGGCACCTCACAGGACAATGATTCATAGACTGTGACCTCTGATCCTGCAGCATCACTCCTGGAAGCGTCTTAGAACCACCATGGCAGGGATTCAAGGATGTGTGCTGGAGAAAATGCTGAGTTCTTTTTTCCTTGTCTTTTTATAGTTTTATCGGAGCATAGTAACCTACAATGTTGTGTTAGCTATAGGCACACAGCAAAGTGAATCAGCCGTACACACGCATATATATCCATGCTTTTTCAGAGTCTGTGTGCGCGCCGGCTACCACGGAGGCGTGAATCGATTTCCTCAGGCGGTGTAGTTGGTCCTTGCGACCGAGGGATTTTGTATATAGGGTGTGTGCGCCTGTCCCAACCTCCCAATCTGTCCCTCTCCGCCAGCGTTTCCCCAGTGGTGAGGTAATTGTGAGTTCTTGGTTCCAAAAGACAATGACGCTACTAATTCTGTGTCGTGAGGCCGTTGTTCCCAGGTTCCAGGGCACATTTTTCAGGACTTATAGACTTCTGGACCCGCCATGAGCATTGCCAATCCACTAGATCTGGGGGCGAGGTGGGGGTGAGGTGAGGGTGCAGGAGGGGGTGCAGGAGGGGAGTCCTCATTTCTAACACGTTCCCAGGTGATGCCGTGGTGCTGTTCTGAGGGCTGAACTTGGAGAACCTTTGCTCGAAGACCATAATTCTCAAATCGGGCTCAACATCAGAATCCCCTGTGGTTGCCTTTAAATATAGAAGGGAATGGGCCCCGCCCGAACCAAGTCAGAACCTCAATAGGTAGGTGTGGGCATGGTAGCCTTGCAAACGTCCCAGGTGATTCTAAGGAAGAGCCAGGTTGGACTTCTTCTGCAGATCGTCTCAGAAGAATTGGTCCTCAAGTCTGGTGTCCATCAGGATCACCTGGCAGGCTTTAAAATCCCTGGAGGTTCTGATCCAATTGCTTTGAGGTACAGCCTGGGCACTGAGATATGTGAATGCTTCCCAAGTGATTCTACGATGCAGCTAAAGAACCACTGCCCTAAAGATAGCTTCCAGCTGTAAGAGTGTCATGGTTTTAGCAAAATCCTATGGAAAGGACACAACATTCAAGGAAAATGAACCTTCCTACAGAGAAGTACTAATTTATTGTATGTCACTGCATGGTTGCCCATTTTTTAATGAACTGATTTTATTAGCTGTGGGAGGTGGCTTATTTGTTCCAAATTAGCTGTATTTTTCACTGAAGCCTTATCCCAGATAGCCATAGAATCTGCTTTCGAACTAACTCACTTCTGTTATATCTATAACAGAGTAGACATATACACATGTGTGCTATATGTATAGACAAATATCCAAAGGGAGCAAGACTAAATTTACTGCTCTTTTGATTTCCTCATGTATTTTCTTGCTATTTAATATTTACCTCCACTATGGTAGAATGCAGTGCAGTGGAAATACAGACAAATAAAGAACTCTGGCCTGTCCCGCTGACAGAGGTCTACCTGTCTGGCTTGGTTGGTTGCTAACAAATTTATATAACGTTCAGAACACAATACACAGCTAGAGCAAGACCACACAGAATGGCGCTCAGCAGCCAGAGAAGCCCCTCACTGCAGTGGACTGCTGAGTCAGAGAAGCATCAGTGAAGACTTAGAGGTCCCTGCCCTTGCCTGTGAGACAGAGTCACTTCTGGAGGGAGTGAGAGGGCGAGTGACATTTATCAAAGTAACAAAAACTTATGAACAAGAACGAGATACACAGCAGACACATTTATGCAAAACTGTCTTTGTGGTGCTTATAGTAAAACGTAAGCTCCCTCCCTTTGCATCATGACAAGGACCAAATAGCTGTGTGATATTAACAAGCTGCTGAACTTTTTCATACTTGAGATTTCTTATACATGGGGTCATATATATCTTGCAGGGTTGATAAGAAACAGATGAGGTAATATAGATTGTCTTAAACCTTTCCAGCTGCTGTAACAAGAAAACCAGGGACTGAGTGGCTTCAACAACAAACATTTATTTCTCACAATTCTGGAGGCTGGGCAGTCCAAGATCAAGTAGCCAGCAGATTCGGTGTCTGGTGAGGATAAGCCTCCTTTTTCTCTTTTGGCCACAGCCATGGCATGCAGAAGTTCCCGGGCCAGGGATCGAACATGAGCCAGAGCAGAGAGCCACCAGGGAACTCCTGGACATGCTTCCTAGGTCATAGGTGCCCATCTCCTCACTGTGCCCTCACTTGGAGGAGGGAACCTAATCCCCTCCGAAGACCTTCAAAGACCATCACACTGGGGATTCGATTTCAACGGACGAATTTGGGGGACGTAAACATTGTCTAGAGCAGACGTGGGAAGCATTTAACCCAGTCACTGATACATGCTAGGTGTTCAGAAATATGAATTCCTGTTTTCCTGTCCTTTCTAGTGTGATTCCTAATTTCCTGTGTCGCTCTGTCCTCTGTCTGTGATTGTCGTCACAATCAGCACTGCTGTCCTCCTCCTCTCCCTCTCTCTACCCGCCCTCTGGTTCATTTATTTACTGAGCCAAAATACCGCAGCCAGTGTTCCAGGTACTTGGGGATACAGGGCTAAAGGACCTATCCTCCCTGTGCTTAGCACGCCCAGTCTAGGGCCGAAGCAGACAGGGGAACACAGTTGTCATACCGAAGGGTGAAAAGCAGGTACGGCGACTGCATGGGACTGGCACCAGACTCAGATACGGGTCCCAGGAGTGTTTGGAGAGGTATCCTCAAGGGGTTTAGTTTTGGAGGTTGGGTGAGCGTTACCAGGCATCATGGTGGGGGACGTGGGGAAAGGCAGGGGAGAGGGAATTCCTGGCAGAGAAACAGCGTGGGGACAGGTGGGGGTGCGTGGGTGCAGTTTGGGAAGGCATGGATGGCATCAGGTAATGAGCCTGACTTGCTCAGCAGCTGTGGGGCAGGTGTGAGGGATAAAGGAGGCGTAGGTAGGCGGTAGATCGTAAATGCTCTCTGCCTGCGGTCGTCCAAGGGCGGGTCCCAGGCCAACAGCATCGGCATCAGCTGGGGTCTTGATAGGACTACAGATTATCCTGCTCCACGCAGACCATCTAAGGGGAAAAGGCGAACGGGGATACAGGGCCTAGAAATCTTTACTAAGCCCTCCAGGTGATTCTCATGCATGATAAAGGCTGAAAAACCCTGCTCTATACCATAAGGAGAAATCTGGCTATTTTCCTGAAGGGTATGGGCCAACTACAGGAGGACTGTAGATAAGACTATTATTTTTGAAGGCTTCCTCTGGAAGCAAGGTAAAAGACAAGCAAGAAAGGTACATGGAACAGGTGTCAGTACTGGAGGTAAGTCCATGGGGTGATACAGGGAAGGCATTTAAGACACTTGAGTTAGAATGTAGCACCTTGCTTTGTGCTGGGCTCATAAAATATGTAAATTCTATGGTAGAGAAATAATACTCGGCTCCTAGAGTAGGATAATCTAGACATAGTAGATTCATTCCTTCTGAGAATACATTCTACCAACCCAAGAGAGTGCCATTCCCATCTATGGAGCATCTGCTACTCTTCCCAAGAGTGACTGTGGAGTCAGTTTGATTGCATCTACGTAAGACCACAGAGAGAGCCTCTTTATCCTCCCTGCCACCTCTGGAGAATCTGGGTTGAACTGGTACCACGGAAGCTGCTTAGCATATACAGCAGTGAAAGCTGATGCTTAGACCAACAAAATAAATAGACTGGACACAATTTCTCTGGTACTCCAAATACATACATGGTGGCATTAAGCCACGTGAATTTATTAACATTCTGTCTGGGCTGTATGTTGGGAACAGCAAAAATCTGAGCCTTATTTGCAACAGCAGTGAGAGAACTGCCCACTGAAACTGGTTTTCCGATAGGGCATGAAAAGGGCCAGCCAGACTAGATGCTTCTTTCCACTGGATTCTTGCTCATTCTCAGCAACAGAAGCAGACTTGCATTTATGGCTGTAGAGAAAAGGTGCCTGCGGGAAGGTGAGCTGTCGGATGAGGCTGGACTAGAGGTGGGATATACCTTCAAGCCCGTTCTCCAGAAGGGAAAAGGAGATGCTTCGTGGACTGAGAAAGGAAGAGGGGAATTTTTTTTTCTTCCCAAGATGTTTGACAGCTGTATTTTCCCGCCACCACCTTTCCTCCAAACCCACGAGTTTCTGCTTGGATTCTGACATAAAACAAGGAATGACCGTCCCCACCCACCCCATTTGTCTCCCTGTGCTTTCGGTGAAAAAAGTCGGTGCCCAGGGACGGAAACGAGCGCGGCTGAAAATAGGTGCAGGACTTGTTGAGCATACAAATCATTTCCCCCCTGGCCTCCAAGGGAGAGAAACAAAAATCCTTCCTGCTCTCTCCTTGCAGCCTGTGCTCTGCATTCGGGAGAGGCGGCGAGGCGGGTCTCGGGCGCTCCCCCGCCATCCCCGCAGGAAACTTCGCCGCAGGGCCGCCTGGGGCCCCCCTGCGCGGGCGGACGCGGCGGGAGTCCCGCGTGCCCTTCGCGGGGGCGCAGACCCCGCGCCCGCGAGGCGCCTGTCCCTTTAAATTCCAGCTGCGCGGCTGGGAAACAGCGCCACCCGCCGCCCGGCCGCAGGCGGCGGCGGGCTCGCTCGCGCTCCCGCTCCCGGCTGCGCGCCGCGCAGGCTGCTCGGCCCGCGGGCTGCTCGGCGGCGGCGGCGGCGGCGCGGGGCGGGGAGGCGCGGCCCGGCCGAGGAGGGAAGAAAGACGCGCCCGGCCGGGAGAGGCGCCGCGCCCGGTCCCGCGCCCGCGCTCGGCGGTCCCGGCCGCCTCCTTCGGGGGTGACGAGCATGTGCCTGGCTGGCGGCTGCCCCCCCGCCGCCCCCTAAGGCGGTTTCCGCAGGAACCTGACCGAGGGGCTCCGTCTCGCAAACCTGAGGATTTCCGCGGCCCGCGGCCGGACCCCAGCCAGGTAACGCGGGGTCGCGCTCGCTTCCATTGCAAATCGCGGCGCCTCCTCGAAACTTGCTTTTGTGGGAATCGCCCAGCCCAGCGCTGCCCGGGCGTTTGCACCAGCGTGTTCCCTCCCAGGTGCCTGCCGCGGGTCTCCTCCCTGCTGCTCTCCCACGACCGCGACCACCTTATTTAAAAAACGTGTGCATGTATGTAGATCTACGCGAGGTCGCCCCCCGTCCTCCTCCTGCTGGTCCCACCTCTGCGCTCTCGTCGGCTTTTTCGCTGCGACCGGTGATGGGGGCGCGGGGGGTTGGTCGGGCGGGGGCGGGTGGCGAGCGCGGTCCAGGGAGTGGCGGGCTCGTGTGGCCGGGCTCTGGTCGGCTACTTGGGGCATCTCGGCTCTGCCTGCACCCGCCTGGGACCGCGGGGAGGGCTGTCAGCACCAGGGCGGCGGAAACGGGGAGCCCCACGTCTCCAGACGAGCGAGCGAGCGAGGGACGCAGGCTTGGGGGTGATGGAGCGCTCGGCTGGGTGGCTGGCGAGCGTCCAGACATCATCGCTTTCCTTCCTACTCCCCCGCCCCTCTCCGGCTCGCTCTCTCATTTCTTTCTTCCTTTCCTTTCACTGGCTCCATTCTGTTCCCTCCCTTACCTCTTTTTTTTTTTTTCCTCATTTCCTTTTTACCCCCTTCCCTCTTGAGATAAAAGAAAGGGGAATCGTTTTGCAACCTTGCATTCTAGGAGCATGGGAAGAGCAGTGAAGCCTGCGGCGTGGCCACCTCAACCTGGTCGTTTTCAGACTCGTCGTCATCCATCAACATGTTTGTGTCCTGAGTCTATTGATCTCCCCTGATTTTGCAGAAATGCATTCTGAGCCGGGCGTCTGGATGTCAAAAATCAGAGCTCGCTTCCTTGCTCCCTGTATGACACGTATTGTAAGGGCTCCATGTGTTTTAAATCCACATAAGCCATGGTTATAAAGAAACCCATCTGTAAAAAAATTCGGCCTTATTCTAGAGAAACTTCTCTCTTAAATTATTGATAGACCCTTTCCCTTCTTTGATATTTAATTTTAGGAGACTTGGGAGACAGTTGTGTTTTTTTTTTTTTTTCTTCCAGTGTATGAGGACCATGCAACTTCTATTACCTTAATTATCTCCTCTTCTAACCTCATTCAGTTTTATCCTTGGTCACTGGAGTGAGTATTTCATAACTAAGGTTTAGAGGCTTGCTTCCCTAAGTCAGGGCTGGCTAAGAAAACCAAGTGGGGGGCCAGGGTATTCAGACCTGCCAAAGAATAGAAGAGGCATCTTTTGAAACTCTAGTGTCAAAAGCATAACTAGATTCTGACTTGAATACTGAAGACATGAAAATAAAATAAATCCAGACGGCTTTTGGTTCTTAGCATGTGTGTAACCATAGTGGATAGGAGTAAGTGAAAACTTAGGGAAAAACGGAGCCTATATTATAGAACCCATTCAGCCTTGTTTATGTGGAGGCGCTTTTTCACGATGGTTTTCTTTTTCTTTGAAACTTAAGATGTCTGTGACATGTGAAAACAAAGGGAAAAAAGGACTTGTTTAACCAGAAATAGGATTTATATAGATTTCTTTTCTTTCTCAACAGATCTAGTTGCTCTAAAGTTTTCCTGAGGTCAGACTATTTCATGGTTGAAAACAATACTAATCAATGATTTTTCCTTCACTTTGTTTCAGCGGCGTACACAGTTCCTCTAGAAAGAGGTCTTAGTTTTAGAGAGCTCCCCTTGCCTTCTTTCCTTTGTCTGCACATTTGTTTTTAAATTCAACTGTTAATATAGAATAAAGGATCTGGGAGCAGAGAATGGATCAGGAAGAAGAGAAACTGCTAAGATGATGGAAACTATATCCAAACCAATAAAAGATAGATATTGCCATGCCGACCCCCCGTCTTTGTTTTTAGTCAGTTGAGAAGCTGTGGGTTTTAACTGTGTTTTCCTCTTCTTAATTCTGCACCTAATGCTTTTCGTACCTGAGGTCATGTTTATCCAGTTCAAATGATTATTTACAAAAGACTTAAATCCGCGTGCCAGTGAAACCCCAAAAGCATGCTTTTCCTCTCATGTTTTTGTCACCTAGTGATAGCGGTGGTGGTCTTACATTATTGGTTGCATCTGACTTTGGGTTTTTGGTGTTCTTTGGTTGGGTGGCTGGGTAGGTTGCTTGAGATACATTTATAGGATAGTCCTGGCAGGCTGCATGGAACTTGAATGCACAGTTAATTGTAGATGCAGTAAAGTGTTTGTTTTTCTTGTTGTTGGTTTAAGAGATGTCATGCCTTCCTGCACATTTCATGTTTTGGTGTGACTACTCCTTTGTGTGTGTGTAAAAGGTTCACCATAAAGCAGGGCCTGATGAAGGCCTGTGTGATTTGAGGTTAAAAGGTAGATTAGTGACAAGACATAAATTACTTTCTTATTCGTATACATTGATCCTGGAACTGTTTTCTCCCCTTGTGATTGCGTCTGTATGTGGATCCTTTAATGAAAGGTTGGCAATGTGAACTGTCTATTTATGTAAAGAGGAAAACGCCCTCAAGTTTACTTGCCTCGGCTCCCCCTTTTTCATGCAGAGGGATTAACAGATGCTTTTGATGTGGTATTTCAACAGCTGTTTTGCTGAGCACTGCTAATTGCCAAGAATATGCTTTCTTGATTCTGGCATTGGTATAAGACATCTCTCAAGGTGTCTGGAGGGCTCCCAGTGACTCGCCCTTGTCACCCATGGTGACCCGACGTGGCAGGCTGAAGTCTGGACACAGATGGACACTTCGTGATCCTTCAGAGACTTGATAGGAAAAACGTGCTGCCTCCTTTACGTGGACTGGCAGTAACTTTTGGACTTGAATCAGGACGACTCCCAGCTTTGCAATTCCCCTTAGCCCTCATTCACCTGAGGAGTGTGTGAAATCCTCAGAAAACATGTCAGTGCCTTTTTCTTTTAAACTGAAAAGAATTTTTGAAGACCTGTGTTTGTGTATCTGACTTTGTGTGCAGCCGGGACACTTAGGATCAGAATATCACCAAATCAAACACGAGAGGCTGTGTCAACTTTAGAAACGTTGGGAGCCAGGGAGGTGTGTTTGGAAATAGGAGCCAAGAGGCCAAGGTTAAATTCTTCCTTCTTACTGCAATGCAAAGTTATTCTTGGGGTGGCCTCCTTGTTCATAGAGCTCCTTTAGCTTTGTTTTCTCTAGAAGAAAAATGGGCAGCGTAGTCTTTTTCCTGTTTTTGAATTGTCACATATATGTGAACGTGACATAATCATGTGTTCACACAAATCACGTGTACACAGAATCAGGTGCATGTACTGTACGTATGCAGCAGTGGTGGATACTAACACACACACACACCACACATTCGGAGGCAACAGACAAGACTTCTGATGAGAGGAAGGAAATCTTTCCTGTACCTTTGACACATGGGTAATGACACTAAGTATTTCCTTACCTGCCGGAAAGGGCAAACAAGGTGCTGTCTGTTCTGTGGGTATGGGTAGTGGGTGTGCAGGGACTAACCGCCTAACGTAATAGGCAGAACTGAATGACCCCAGCAGGTAATACCCTTGTGCTTACATGAACGTAAGTAAGGAGTACATTTGTTTAACAAACCACTTAGGATTGACTCCTTCCCCTCCCCCGTTTTGTAAGGAAAAGTAATTTTCTGTAAGGTTAAGTGGACCTCAGGGTAGGAAGAATCCCCGGAGCGCTCTTGCTGCCCAGACTTCATTTTTCCCTCCCGAGTCTGTCAGCAGTAATATCTGATATGAGCCTCTGGTGGTGATGTTTCCATAGGTCATCATCCTTCTCTGTCCCAGATGAAGTCTCAGGACAAGCCCTGCAGTAGCACAGATTCTGAATTCAGTGCATCATTCAAGTTGGTTACATAACTCAGAGGCCTTGGGTTTGTTTTTTTCCCCTTAAAGCTCCAGGTCTTTGGAATTGGATCTATTTACTCTTCCCTTGTTTTCTCTAAACATTGCAAAGTTGATTTTACAATAAGCCCCGTGCCTGTCAGGATTTAAAAGCTGCTTGTTCGTGTCATTAGATTTACAATGTTTGGACAATGATACTTTTATTTTCAGTCTGGGCCACATTTTCACAAGAGCCATAGCGATTAGGACAACTGCTGGTCATGTGCGTTTGGGAGACTACTTGAGATCGTGGCACCTGGAGATTTCAGGGCTGGAAGCAATACCGGTGACGTCGGCCGAAGTTCTCCAGAGAATGGACTGGAAAGTCAGCAGTTTTGACAAGAAGTGATTTGCAACAGTTGAGGTACAGTCAGGATTTGAAAGAAAAGTTCGTTTCTTTGCTCTTGCTTCGTAGATTTTTAGATGCAGTCCATTTCTATGTACAACTTAGATCTGCTGTTCAGTCTCTTCTCTGGGGAACGTCACTGAAGCCTCGGGCATAACTTAGTGGCTTTTGATAGCTTTGTAGGCATAGCACTGAGGAAGAAATGGTACCTTTTCATATGCTCATGTTGCAGTTCCAAACATGAGCATGAGGTCCATCCTGCTAGGAGTTTTGTTTTTTGTTTTTTCCAGTCGCAAGAAATATTTATGTTACTGTCTTTTGTTACCTCATGAAGACAGGATCAAACACCTTGGCTGCCTGATTGTATTGATCCATGTTAAGGCAGTATTGTAAAATACTTAAAGAGGTAGCTTCTGGAGTAGATGCTTGAGTTTGAATCCCAGCTCTGGCACTTGCTCTGTAGGTTATTTTTGGTAGTTTTCTTAATCCAAGTCTTAGTTTTCTCATCTGTGAAACCAGTGTTGAGGGGATCTTGGTAAAGATTAAAACTGGAAGGCTGTTAATGTATTTAGGACTGCTTCTGACACGTAGCAAATCTTCATTTCGCATTCACTGCTGTTGCTTTACGTCTCAACAATGGCAGCAGTATCAGAATCCAGTTATTTTTCTGTTTAGAGTTTTCCTTCTAAGTCTGACCTGAACGTGTGTCATAATACTCGTCCACATGGAACTTGTGCCATCCCCTCCTCTCCACCCCCAACCCCCAACCTCCCGCCTTAGCTTTTCTCTATAGTCTCAAGCTGAGAATAATGCCCGCGTGCCTGGGAGATAAGAATACATTTATTTAGAGGGGATCCATTGTTCTCATTTCTAGAAAAGCTTATTTTATATTCAGTGGCAACTGAATTATCCATGGATTTTTTTAATTCAAAAATTGAAACACAACATCAGGATTAGCTGTAGAAGCAATATAATATGTCGGCCTAAAAAACTGACAAACGTAAAACTTCTAGTTTTAGTACTATAGTGCTGTTGACTCACAAGCCAGAACCTATTATCACCTATTGTTAAGCCTGCTATTATAACCCTAACGTAATCCTAAAGCTACAAACTTTTACTAAAGAAGGGTGCTGAGGAATTTTTTTTGTGGAGACACTTGGAGGCTCATTGATGACAAAAGTTGTTTGTTTAAAGATGGGATGTTTCATCCTTGCTTCTTGCTTAGGGTGCTCCAGGATGAAGAGATGCATTGCGTAGGTGTAAACTTCTTTGCATTTTAAGGAGATGTCTTCATCTGCAAAATGAATGTATTGCATTAGTATATATACCTCTTTATTCAAAACTTTTCATAGTGAAAAATAGTAAAAGCAGAAGTAGAAAGGATGGTATAATGGAATCCCAAGGGCCTGTCCTCCAACGGCAGCAAATGAGGTAACCTCCTAAGATCCTCCCTGATTCCGTGATTCTCTGACCACGGAAATTCTGATGCAGTGTGGTTTTGAGGATCTAGACCACCTGCTTCTTAAATAATATTGATCCTGCTGTCAATAATATTGATACTGAAGTGATAGGTATTAAGTGATAACATTGAACATTTAATGGCAAGTCAATAAAATAACAGACACAAAATGATACGTAAGAAATGTATTGGAATTGAATAAATGCAATGCCAGGGTTAAAAACTCTGGGCCTAGTTTGATCCAACAGACATTTAATGGCTCCCTCGAAGATGTCATCCAGTAGCCTGATTGATGCCATGTTGTCATATTTAAGAATACTTTTCAAGAAACAGAGCTGTAATGAGCAGTTCTAAAACTGTATTGAGCATTGTCTTTCTTTCACTTGGAAGCTTATTTCAAGATCGTAAAAGCCAGCCTCCAAGATGGTCCCCAGGGAACATTGCCTGTTGCTAGTCATTCTCCTATGAATTCCCCTCCCATATTTTAAAAGCCCGGTTCTGTGTGACTGGTGGAACTTGGCAGTCGTGATGGCGTATGACGTGTGAGGCTGAGTTGTAGAAGACATTGCCCCTTGGCCTTGCTCTCTTGGCTGACCCACTCTGGGAGAAGCCAGCTGCCATGGTGTGGGGACACTCAAGCAGTCCCTAGAGGTTGACGTGGGAAGGAAGTGAGGACTGCTTATGGCCAGTTTATCAGCCAGATGCAGGCGCCACCTTGAAGGAGGGTCCTTTGGCCCTGGTAAAGTCTTCAGTTGACTGCAGGCCTTGGTAACACACTGACTGTATCGTCTTGAATCATCTAACTAAACTGCTTCTGAATTCATAACCCACAAGAACTGTGTGAGTCATCACATGTTTGAAACTGCTAAATTTTAGAGTGACTGGTTATGTGGCAGCACTGCAAACCCCCTAAACTGCCTCTGGGTTGTGGTTATAAGTAACTAGTTATCACTGTTTTATGGAGGGTAGAAGTTAATAGAATTCTGGCAAAATACTGTTTAAATCTGCATTTACCCCAATGATTTACTGGCACCCTAGCCTGCCTTTAAACTTTTGACTCATCAGAACAGACCTTTTCTGGACATTACCCATAATTAAATGAGGGCAGAAGGCATGATGTCTCTTGTTTCTTAGGCTGCTAACCTGGAACTTAATCCTAGCACTGCCATTTGGCAGTGCATCTGCTTAAATTTTCAACTGTTAGAGTTTTGCAAGAAAGCAGGGGTGGAGGTTTAGCCGATGCTTGGGTAAACCTGGAGTCAGTGTCGTAGCTGACGTTCAGGTTAGCCCTCAAAGAGCTCTCTCCACTCTCAGACATAGAGAAACCCCCTAAGATTGTGGCTTTCGTTGCTAGAGAAGCTATTCTTCTCTATTGTTATCTGCTGAACAAGGTAAGATTTAAAGAGCTCCAAAAAAAATATGCCTCAGATAAGGCTGTGGTCATTTTACCTAATGTAGCCATTCTTCATGAGTCTGCACTTTGGTTTTTTGTGTATATTGTTAGGCTTCCCTTCTTAAGCATGGTTTTGGATTATATGAATCAATCTGGTTTTCTCATTGTTATAGGTTTAAGGGAATCTAAAAATTGGATATTTTAGGTAAAATAGATTCTATATAGGTACAATATTTTGGTACATCCAAAATGGTATGGATTAGAGAACCAAAAAAAAAAAAAAAAAAAGACAATAATCTCACTTTTTACTTCATGGATCTGTTTGATTTTATCTCCCTAAATTATCATCCCGTAAACATTTAAAAGGTGACTGAATTTCTAATATATATTAAGCAGGTACTAAGCACTTGGAGAACACTAAGAAATAACGGTTTTGAACCTTTAGATTAGGGTGAATATTAGAGTATTTTCATAATCAGGCCATCAGTCGTCTTACGGTTTGGAGCATAAGGTTTTAGTACCTTTGTTCTTTGATTTGTTAGGTGAGGTTACGAACAGGATTCTTGCCCCTGAGAGTTTTTTCAGATCCAAGGTTATCTTGGCATAAAAGAGTGATGGTGTTTACTGACGTGTATCGATATCATGCTCTCTGGGAATTGAAATTGATTTTTTTTTTTTTTTTGGTCCTTGGCATGTACATGTGCTGTGTGAACAAGCATCACCTGGGAGGTCTTAGGAACATCGCTAGGCAGACATTCAGAAATGAGTTTTTAGGCCATCACGAATGAGCTGCATCACAAGCCTCGGGAGAAAGATAATGAAGTCACTAGTTCTTCTTGATATTTTTATGTTTGAGCACAAGGTGCAATAAGAACTAACTTTAGAATTGAGAATAATCAGTGTGCTTGATAACTCTGTTCTTTTTGTGAAATATGTGGAAATGAAGCTACTCTTAGTTGCTGGTGAAAAGAACCTGTGGCAGATGTGTGTAGAGTCCAGGAGTGTTTTCATAGGTCTTCTGCTAACCAGGCTCTTGTTTCTGTTGGATGATGTGTCTCATCTTGTGTGCTTGTTTTATGTATTTTGCACATTATTTGGCCTTGTTTTAATTTACCCCATGAAGTAAACACGATTTTTAACAAAAAGTTTGTGGATATGTAGTAATTGCCTTCTGTAGTGTCATGATCCTAGCAGGGGTACAGTAGTGAGTAAGGAAAGGCCCTTGCCATAGAGGAGGTTGGAATGTGCTTAATTGTGAAAGTTTTTTAATTTTCAGAGTGTTGAGCTGCTTATTTGACTTTGCAATTTATTATGGTTGGGCTGCATTCAACACAAGATCCTGCTGATTTATGTTAGCATAATTGAGAGTGAGCTTGAGTTCTACACTGTTAATGAATGTTCATGCTCTTTTAGAGGTCTCCTGTAGCTGGCCCCGCTAACCACAAAGGCTTTCCCGCCTTCAGCGGATAAACTCTCAGTGTCACAGGGCGTGGCACTAGAAATTATGCCATCACCTATAGCTCTTTCCTTTTTAGCCAACTAGCTAGTAATGTCTGTTCAGAGGATTCCCTGTAAGACAAATGGGTGTATCATACTGTATGAATATGTGTGTGTGTATATATGTAAACACACACACACATCCATCCAGAATGGAAATGCATCTTAAGAACATTTAAGTAAGTTTCCTGATATTTGTGCTTGCTAATTGTATATTTTAAGAACTGAAGTGGAGTTTAGGTAGTAGTGTGTCAGAATCCCCCAGAATACCTGAATCCGTCCTGCCACTTAGCTCTGTCCCTGTGCAAATGGTCATCAGAATATCACTTGATTAATAGCTGGGAGATGTTCCAGTCCACCTTGATGCATGGTTCTTTGGAAAAAGGTGATTTTGAGCATGTACTCTCCAAACCTGTGTACGTACCTGCATATACTTGTAAGCTTGGGTCCAAGTATACATGTTTTTAGTCTCGATGCGCTCTGTTCTAGCCTGAGTTTGGGACAGAAGTCAAAAAGAGAGAGAAGTGGTCATGTCCCAGGAGAGAATTCAACTTAATTATATAAAACTAGGCAGCAGAAAGAGAGAGGGCATGGACTTTGGTTTTGTGCTCTTTAAAGCATAGTGGTCCTGTTCACTGATTATTGAAGTCCAGTCATTGTTTTTATATCGGACCTATTAGAAGAGCAATTCCCGCTTTGCAAGAGGTGGACAAAGGTGGCCCTGGTGAGGGAGGGAGAGATTCAGCAATGCAGGTAAAGCATCAGGTCCAGTTACGAGAGACCTTTGGATTTTCAGAGCTTTTTAGATGATGGAGTGCATGGAGGAATTGTGGCCCTATAGAAGGAATTTGGAGCTTGATGTTTTAACTGGATGACCTTATGGTGTTTGAATTAATCATGGGAGGGAGGCAGAGTTCTTTAGAAGAAAGCCTTTTAGTTGTTAGCATCCTATGCCTTGAGCCTTTGCTGATTTCTTTGCATGCATGTCCGTTGCCTTCATGGACCTTACACTGGGTGATGGTGGCTCTGGCCAGCTTGCCCGACTCTGGACCTTGGTTCACCAGGAGTCAGGTTAAGATACTGTACGAGTCAGAGCTGGTATCATTATTCGGAGGGACCCAAACTCTAAGGTACTGCGAATGTTCGTTGGTCTTACTGATTATGTTTACCATTGAGCAGTTGCGTCCCTTCTAGTGGGGCTGGAGGAGCAGAAATACTGCAGGATAGGCTTGCAAATGTGGCAGTGGGATTGCCTCTTCCTTCTGGCTGCCAGGATCCTTCCTCTGTGTCCCAGTCTCTGAGTGTGTGTGGCCCCAAGGGAGGTGGCATCTGGGATGAATGCCTCACCACAGAAAGACTGGGTGCCCTTGGCCTCATCCATGTAGCCCATTGTCAACCGTTTGATGACCTTAAATTTTTAAGTGAGGAAGAAACACCATGTCTTGCTCCTTCTCATGGCAGAATCAAGGGCAGAAGTAGAAAATAACCCATAAAGTATATAGCATGTTTTTATTTTTTGTTTTTCCATTTAAAAGCATATTTTAGAATATAGGGCAGCCATTCATGCTAAAAAGGCGGTACATGTTTTTGTTGTGAGGCTGTGTCATTGTTGTCGATTTCATTATTATGAAATAGTTGTAGTTGTCTGATACACATTTGAAGGTTATGCTTTCAGGGAAGTGTCTCAGAATAATGATGTCTGATTCAAATTAAAATGCTAACTTTTGAGCATGCACCTTACACTGTCATTGATCTGTAGCTGAATCTTTAGGAACAGTAATTTTCCTATTGATTCTTTTGATGCCCATGTGCTGGGGGAGTGCGTCGTCTTCTGCCTGGCGTGCGTGTGTGTGTGTGTGCATGTGCATATGTGTGTGTGTGTGTGTGTGTCTAGTTGTGTCACTCTTTTTCCTTCTCCTAGAAAATTCCATCGACCTAAACTATTTTACTCACTAAAGATACATATATCCTCTCTGTCCCTGTAACTACAGTGACCCTGCCCATAACACAGTACTTTTCTCTACCAACATTTGCAGTATGATACACTTGAAATATTTTCTAAGCTTTTGACAAAAAGCTTTAAATACAGTTTTACAACTTACTCTAGGTAAGAAGCTGTGTTGAGACTTCACATCTGTATGATCAATAACAAGATGGCTATTTATGCAAAGTTTGGTGCACAAGTGAAAATCTAGCATATTGGGAACTCTGGAGAGAAGTTGTGTCATTTGAAATCCATCCTGTAATTTCTCTGATGTATAATCATAAATTCATTTTAATGCTCATAGACGCTACTGAATTTTGATTTAAATATATGTATTAAAAATAGTCTTAGATCCCAGAGAGTGGATTATTCTTCCCAGTACCATGTAGTGGGCTCTGGGCTATGTTTGGAGAGTAAGTGACAGGAAAAAGGATACAGGCTTTGCCATTAGTGACTTTCTGTCCAGCAGGTAAGACTCGTGCAAAGGAAAAAGTGGCAAGTTTTGTAGACAAATACCAGTGTCTGCGGAGAGGAGCAGATGAAGGCACGTGCAGAGTGCTTGACACAGGAAGCGGTGTTTGAACAATTCACGCGAAATTCAGTTTATTCCATGGCATGTGAACCTTTAGAATTTGGCCTTGCCTCTTCATTCATCTGGCCATCTTCATCTCACATTTCAGCCATGCTGAGCTGTTTGTAGGGCCCTGCAGGTATTAGGCTTTGTCCACTTTAGACCCATGCTAATGGGCATACCTTCTGCACAAGGAGGTTTCCATGCTGAGTATTTATTTTTAAACTCATCCTAAAATCCAAGCATTACTCTCTGTAAATCACATCTTCATAGTTGTTCAGTCTTTCCGGCCACAAAGTCCTGGAATTCCAGAACTTGTATGCAGGGGATGTTCATTGTTCAATAATGCCACTTACACATTCTTGCCTTTTTTGAAGCATGTGTACTGCTGAAGGGATGACAGAGCAGATAGTTGTCCCTAAGAAGTTCCCTACTGGTGAGAGACTGAGTTTTAATGTGAAACTTTTATGGCTGTCTAGATGTTTGAAGAGGAGGGCACAAGAAAGCAGAAGTGGGAGTGACCGTTCTGCTTGCTGGCTGGGCGTCGGGGAAGAATGCCCAGAGAGGAGATGCTTGAAGTGAGTCATGAAGGATGAGTGGGAACTGCCAGATGGACACAGTGGAGGAGGGTGGGACTCTGCAAGTGTGCAAAGGCATAAGGGAGCAGGAGAAGTTACGGCACACTTAGTCCCTGCAAGCAAAAATAGGTGTCAGGAACAGGTGCATGATGGCGAAGCTGGAAAGGTAGGCAGTCCAGAAAGTGTATCGGTTCTAGATAAGGAGTATTTTATCCTGCAAGTTTCAGTGGTCATGTAAGAATGCTAAACAGGGAAGCTCTGTATAATTCCCTTTGAAGGCAGGTATTAGGGTTATAATATCTTAATATAAAATTGTTCAACGCAAAAGTGGTACCCTGTGCCAGCCAAGAGCTCTAACACTTCTTAGAAGCTCTGTGAAGCATGTGTTGTGACGTCTCCACGCCTCCATTTGTTTATCTGCAAGGTAGGTGTGGGAGTGGCCCCTGTTGCAGAACTGATGTGAGAATGAGGTGGTGTGAGAATATAGTTGCTAAAGAACCCAACTGTTAGCCCAAGTGTACAGTAATGAAGTGCACACTTACTGTGCACTCTGATTTTACTAAGAATGCCACCCGGTGTCCAGCAAGACCATGGCAGGGTGGGAAGGAAAGGGTCCTTCCAAGTCAGCGGCAGCGCAGATTATTTTAGGGGCCTGATAAAGACCAAATGCTGTAAGCCGACTTCTAAATATGTCTTGAAGTCTGAGATTGTCTTGCTTACCTGCCTCAGGAAGGATCATCAGAAAATGAGGTGCAGAAAGCAAAAATCAATTGGAGTGTGGCATATCGCATGCAGGGCCTTGAGTGGCGTTAGCCAGATTTGACTGATGGGGTTGAAAATCCCACCCACAGTCAGCCTTATTGTTTTCTGTTATCAGCAAAAGCAGAGTCAGCCCAGGAGGCAGTCAACAGAAAACAGGGACTGTTTGAGACTGAAAGAGCTCCTCCTGCCATGACTCAGTTGGTTCAGAGAAACAGCTGATTCCTGGGCCACCAAAATTGGCGTGACTTCTGCTGGCCTTTTAAGGGCAAGTCGTTATCAGTGCAATGGGGATAACCCCAAATGTGCGTTTGCAAACTCGCTGGAAAAGTCCCTCACGCATCCTACTTGGATACGACGGTTCAGCTGGCAGTAACCACTTAAATGGAATGACGCTTTTTTCAGGAAAGAATTAGATGTACATGAATACTTCAGCCAGTAAACGTGAATGCGTATCGGTGAGCATACCGCTTTCCAGCAGTAGGAGGCTCCTATCTACCAAGACATCTTCCTATATCATCGGTTTCTTAGTGAAAAAATTAAATAATATTTTTTATAAAGTGGAAGAAGATGGACACTTTATAGCTTATCTATGGCTTTATTAATTGATAATTATGGTTTTTTTTAGTTATTTGGAAAAGTGTTTTGAAGTATCTCCCTATTACTATTGCAAGATTTTAGGCTAAAAACATGATAAAATTTTTGGTGGGGGAATGGTGGTGGTTTTATCTCGCTGACTTTCCACTTAGTATTGAGATGTTCATTTTCATCAGTTTAAACAGGACCTTCAAGTGTTGTAACTCCTCATAGACACTGTCGAATGTAGTACAAAGGTGAGGTCAGTCAGACCGTGGTCCTTTTTGCTGAGCAGGTTTGAAAGATTGAACGGTGAATAATTGTTACTCTCCTGGCCCTGTGGAAGGCACAGTCGAGCAAAGGGTTTAATGATGAGGTGGTGCCGTTGATGAAGCAGAAGTGGGTGGTAAACTCTAGATCCCAGTCCTTGAAAATTAACCCCAAGCACCTAATTAGTTTCCTTTTTTTTTTTTTGCTTAGAGTTTAATTTTGGGGTAAAGTAGTTTATTGCCCTCGAAAAGATACTCGGAATAGGAAAATGCTTCTTTTTTGGTGCTTACCCCACCCAAAGCGATTTACCAGCGGCAGTGCTGTGGGTGCTGCTCATCTGCGTTCTGAAGCCCCCGTTGGAGGTCTCGTTAGGCACCTGCGTGGATTTACTTAGAGAGGACACATCCAACTGGACCTCAGGATTTAAATGAATTCCATGGATTAGAAGGATGACCTTGTGGACAGAAAAAGATTTCGTTATTTGTCTTCCCTGCTTTCAGTGTAAACAGAAGTTGGGTGGTGTGCGTGCTGCTCGACCTGTGTGTTACACGGAAAGAATGAGTAGAAATTCAGCACCCCAGCAGTGGACGATGCGTCGACTGAGTTCGAATTCTGAGGATCGTAGCACCACGTTCTATTTTTCCTCCTGTCACGCTCAGCCAGTAATCCCATCCACATTTCAGCCTCCAGACATGCTTGTGTCTTTGGGCATGATGGGAATACCATGTGGGCAGAGGATTTTATGGTTAGAATCCTGGTTATATGGGTTTTATTTCTTGTGTGTGTAGCCAAGTAGTATAGTGTCTGCCTTTACACAGGTGTCAAAGCTTTGCGGGTCCAAGAGAGGATAAAACAGAGGCGGCTGAAAGCCTTGAACTTCCAGGGTCTGTTTCTAGTGGAAACGCAGCTCACAGCTATATGCTGAAGGGAGAGGGCTTTGGAAGCCGCAAAATGATCACAGCAAATGGAAAAGTTCTAACAGTGTACTGCTAATTGATTAGCTTTATATGTGAAGGGGTGCAGTTGTATGCTATTCCAGCCAACTGTCTTTCTTTGTTGGTTTGTTCTTGGTAGGTTTATCTGACTCTTAAACCAGATCCCTTCACTGCCTGTTCAAAGCAGTTTTATTCTGCACCACGGCCTGATCGATTTGACCAGGGGCTGCGTCTCCATGACAGCTAGCTGTGGCGATGGGGGGTAAATTAAAATAGCCTATGGCCAGGGTCAGGCCAGCTCTGACAGGTGCCCTAAGGCCTGGCAACAAAGTGCTCAAATTCTATTTTCTCCTCTAGTTAAAAACAAGTTTTAAAAAAAGGTATCATTTAAAGTACATGAGATGCAGTAAGTCATTTCCTCTTTCTGCAGATTGTTGATGGAGAATCTACAGGAAGGCCTCGCAGGGATGTTGCCCTGTTCCCACAGCAGTTCGATGCTGATGGGAAGTACGTTTTTGGTATTTGCTGCAGCTTCGTTTATGTGGTCCTTTTGCTTTATTCCGAAGTACTTTATTTAGCATAGGATGGTTTCAAGTTTGGAAGGTAAGTGGTACATGTATTTGCCCCAGTTTAAAGGTAACGAAACCGATGCTTGGAATAAAGTTCAGTGGTCTCTTTGAATTCGGAGCAAAGATGATGGGTAGAGTTTTGAACGAACTGTATTTCTGATCAAGAGAGGCATGTGGCTGCTGAGGCGATGGGGTGGGGATTCTGTGACTCCTCACTTTGGGGCATTCTCCACCACGAGAGGACTTTAATTATACCTCTGCAACATCGAGGGGAGCCTTGCTTATTTTAAAATCAGTAATGACAGCTGGAGGAAAAAAAGCACGATCTGCTTGTTTTGTTGGGGCGGCGGGAGTGGAAAGGACAAGCACATTCTTCTTGGGAGGACGTCTTTTCTGCTTGTGTTTTGGGGCCCGTGTGTCTGTCTTTGACATAGGCTTCTGCACCCTTGAGTGATGGTAAATCGTAGTCATGTGAAGCGGTCTCTTGCTTCTCTACATCATACGTGGGTCAAGTATGATAAGATTTCCATTCTCGCTGTGAAAGATCATTGTGGATAACGTGCTTTTCTCAGGAGTGTCGACTTGACTATCACTTTTTTTTCATTCTCAAAAGGGCTAATAAAACCCGCCTCTGGAATGAATAAGTACATTATCACAGGTGTTTAAATTGTTCAAATAGCATGTTTATCCCCTCCTCGAGTAAAGACGTATCGTCCCAGCACAAACACTGTCAATCGAAGAGCTCGAATGTGTCCTTCAATCCGCTCAAGATCACTTTGGATAGCTAGGGTTCAATCAGATACCGCATTTAATCAGCTAATTACGTACAGCAGAGGTTTCTCTGCCAAACAAATGACAGGGGAGGAATAATTCCATAAGTGTGTAGCCCTGAATGGTTTTTTTTTTCTTTCTTTTCACCCCAACGAAATAGTCTTTGAGGAAATCCTGCTGACAAGGTTAAAGTTGTATATGCCTCACATTTTGAAATGCTTGCTCGTTACTTTAGGAGAAATATGGGAACATTTTATTGTGTTTAGGAAAGAAAATTCATTCGGGATTTCCTCCCTTCCTCATCCCTGGTGCCCTCATCTCCATGTTCCCCTTTCTGCATTAACCTTTTCTCTTCAAGGTGTCCTGAGGCTCGGTCTTTTTGGCTGCATCATTGGTTTGTCATAGGGACAGTTTCCTGGTCCTTAGAACAGACGGTAAAGCTTTCTTGTGGTCCTTCTTTAAGTCTTGTACTTGTATACGGCTTTAGGTCATTCCAGAAGCCATGCTTAGACAACTCTTCCAAGTTAGTAGGGTGCAGATTCAGCTCTTTGAGGCCCAGTGAAGCTAGAATTGGCCCAAGCAGGTGAATGTTGCCGTGGAGATGGGGACGCAGGTCTGTCTGCTCCAGATCTTTGCCTTCGCGCTTGAACATTCCAGAGTAGTGCCGCGGCCAAGGTGAAATAATCTGCTCATCTTCCTCCTCACAGTGCAGTCTTGGGTAGGAGGGGAAGTCCTGTCTCAGTCAGGGATCTATTACACCGAGCATGTGCAGTGAATGTAGTTGTAAGCCTGCAGGAGTTGGGAAGATAGCACTGCTGTGGTCCTGGGACTCTTGGAAGCTCTGCTCCAGCTGTTCTCCTTGCTGTTGCAGGGCTTGTTGCCTACTTCTAGTGTTGGGTTTTTCTCCTGTCACCAGTAAGGTTTCATGTGAGCATTTGTCAGATAGTCAAGGTTGACAGGATTTTCTCATATAAACAACTTAGCGTGGTGCTTGGAACCTGGGAGCACGCAATATCGGCAGTATGTATCCTGAGCATAATCCCTGTTCTTTTCTCTCTGCATTTGCATTTTCTAGGAGGCCCCTGGGTTTGGAGGCAGCGTGGCTGTGCTGAGGCGACATGGCTGGGTCAGCGTTTGTGGGGCAAGGATTAATCTCATCCTTCAGTGAGTGTCAGGAGTCTCTTTCTCCTTGCTATCAAGAAGTCCTGCTTGGATGTTAATGGCCCAAAGGGGACTTGGTCCTAAGGGTTGGTGAAAAGGCAACAGCTTTTTCAAGGGGGCAGAAAATAAGGGAGACTCCATAAAGGGATGAGGTTACATTCTGAGAAGCAACGATAGTGACTACCATGGCAGGTGGCTGTGTTGGCCATACAGAGCTGTCATGGAGCACCTGCCGGAGTGTTGATCCACCTGCAGATGAAGAAGATGGTAAATACACGCCTTGAGGTTCGTGGGGCTGGTTTATGGAAACAAGCAGAAAATGGCTGTGAACCCTCACACTTCACATGGAAAGTGAATGCAGATTTTGCGTATTTAACGTCATCATTTTGGAATTGTTATGTACACTATTTCAGAATTAGTGAAATAGACAATCTAGAAATAAGAGCTGTGTTTATACTGGGAATTCCTTCTGTTGCATGTCTCTGGGTCACTTCAGGACCGTTTTCACATCTCAGTTTAAGTCATAACTAATGATAATAAAAAAAATCCAGAGTTCCTGTCAAGGCTCAGTGGAAACGAATCTGACTAGTATCCGTGAAGATGTGGGTTCGATCACTGGCCTTGCTCGTTGGGTTAAGGATCTGGCATTGCTGTGAGCTGTCATGTAGGTTGCAGACGCAGCTTGGATCTGGCATTGCTGTGGCTCTGGTGTAGGCCCTGGCTGCAGCTCCAATTGGACCTCTAGCCTGGGAACCTCCGTATGCCTTGGCTGCGGCCCTGAAAAAAGGCAAAAAAAAAAAAAAATGTAATAAAAAAGTCCAATGATCTAACATAACTTTTCAGAAAGGTCATACAAATAGGTTCTAAGATGTTTAATATCTTAGGCAGGAGTTCCCATCGTGGTGCAGCAGAAATGAATCCGACTAGGAACCATGAGGCTGCAGATTCGAGCCCTGGCCTTGCCCAGTGGGTTAAGGATCTGGCATTGCTGTGAGCTGTGGTGAAGGCTCAGATCTGGTGGTGTTGTGGCTCTGGCGTAGGCTGGCAACTATAGCTCTGATTAGACCCCTGAAAAAAAGACAAAAGACAGAAAAAAATACCTAAGGCAAATAATCAGTGTGGAGTAAAAGAAGGAAAATATCAAGTGATGATTTCAGTATTTTCCACGTTCATTGTTAGGTTTCAGTAGAATTATTGTCCTTGTTGGTGAAACAATTACAGAAAGCAGATAAAAACATTTTCTTTCTGATGCGAAAGAGGCGAGGCTGGTGCTGAGTAGTGGGACTCATCCTGGGAGACAGGATGGGTACTGGCGGAACCACCGGGAAGCTGGACGCTGCGGCAGGTCTGTGGCTTCCCCGGCTTGAGTGACTCCGTGATGCGCTGTCCCTCCGTGGAAATGCTGTGCGAAGTGCCAGCTGGTCCCCAGGCCTGAAACGGACCGTCCTGGGCCAACCCCTTACCCTGTCTTCTGCTCTCCGTGTTTGCTGAGGAAGTGAGATGGTTGCAGTAGGTTAGATGTTGAAGTACTTGTTTTTTTCTTCGCGAAGCCCCCGATGGAAAACCACCGTTCAGTATGCAGCGTGGTCGGGCCGGATTCCCGTGCCCCACCCTCCCTTCCACATGCGTGCCCCACCCCAGATCCGAAGGGCTTCCTGGAGCCCAGTTGGACGCCTCTGACTTTCCCCGAGTGTATTCCACCTGCCGTTTGCCCTCAGTGGGATCCCATGCCGCATGTGTATGTCCAGAGTATGGAGGCGAATGCAGACCCTGGCAGGAGAAGATATAATCTCACCTAAGCTGTTCCTTTGGGCCTTCACGCTCCCATCTGTGCCCTTTTAAATGAAATTAGCTTTGGTCTTTCTCTCTGGAGCAGTATCTTGGGTTCATGTTATTTCCTGTAGCTTGTTTTTACCCTGTCTGCTTAGAAAGACCTGAACCTGCAGAGTGTAAATGTGTGTGTGTGGGGGACATCAGTACAGCCTTGGAAAACAAATAACAAATCAGAGTGTCTGTGTCCAGGAACGTGGTCAGATGTTCCCTGACCCTCTGTAGTCCTCAAGAAGAAGGTCTCAGTGCTGAGACCCCGGTCACATGCAGTGAAGAAGTCAGGCTCTTCTCAGGGAGGTGTGCGAAGGCACACGAGCAAGGGACAGCCGTGATTCTCCCATGGGTCGCCTCGCTGTGCATCATCGGCTCGTTCCGTCGCTTGTTCTCCGTGCCCGTGTTCCTCGGCTGTCTTCTTGTCCCTTTCCGGTCCCCTTCCTGCACAGGTCGCATTCACAGTCCCACGTGTGATTGGACGGCATTGCCCCCAAGATGGCCCATCCCTGGGTTGGTGGGGTCCTCTCCTTTCAAATCTCCTCTCCGACAGGTCTGCAGCGTCCAGCAGCAGGACTCCAAGTTCCTCGCGGAGGAGGTGGAATGAAGTCAGCACACCCTCCGAGTCCTGGCAGACAGGCTGCCCGCAGTGATTTCAGCACCCCATCCTGACACAAACCGCAGCAGGAGAGAGGGGAAACCAGCTTCATTGATCCTCCTGATTCTGTGTGGTCGCTCATTATTGGCTGGGGCAGGCAGGCTTGAAATTTTGTGTCTCAGCTTTTCTCAGGGATCACTTGGAGGCTCCTTGTTGTGGATGCCATCAAATTTGTGGCCTCAGTAGTCTTAGACCTGACCTGAGGCAAGCAGACGTGCTTTTTGTTATTTCTTTTCAAAGCACTATGGGTTTTTTCTGCTTTGAGTTAGAAGACCGCCTTGGGCTAGTGGGCTAAACCTGTCTAGGTTTGCTCTTCTTCAAAATTCAGCTGCTGCTTGGTTGATGGTACCTCCCTTTCTGGTTCATTTAGTGATCTGGCCTATTTCAGGTGCAATTATCTGAGAATGAATGGTTAAAGGCAGATATCTCTGAAGAACTGTTTGGTATACAGTAGGAGGCATACAGCTTGCTACAGGGAACAGGCATGAGCTGCAGTGGGAAACTCGATGACTGTGGGTTCTCAGAGGCATGGAGTGCCCCAGTCACTGCATCTGTCAAGTACAATTCATGGAGCTCCTACTGTGGCTCGGCAGGTTGAGGACCTGATGTTGTCTCTGTGAGGCTGTGGGTTTGATCCCTGGCCTCTGTTGTTGGGTTAAGGATCTGGCGTTGTCACAAGCTGCTGCGTAGGTCACAGGCGTGGCTCAGATCTGGCATTGCCATGGCTGTGGCATAGGCTGACAGCTGCAGCTCCGAATCGACCCCTTAGCCGGGGACCTTCCATATGCTGCAGGTTGCAGGTGCAGCCCCTAAAAAAAAACAAAAGCAAAGAAACAAATGTAATCCAATAGCCGTCTTTTATTCAGAGCCCGTCATGTGCCGTGTGTTCTGCACATACTTTCCCATTTAACGCATTGATAAGGTGGTATGTTAGTATCCTATTACTGCTGTAATAAACACCAGTGTAATAGCCGAAAGCAACTTAATAAGTGTGTTACAGTTACACATTTAAAAGATCACAGATTTCCTGGAGTTCTGAGGTCACGAGTCTCCCAGTCCAGGTGCCGGCAGGGTTGGGTTTCTCTTGGAGGCTCTCGGAGAGAATCTGCTGTCTTGCCTTGCCAGCTTCTTACAGGCTGCTCGCGTCCCTTGGCTCCTGGCCCTCTCCTCTGTTTTCAGAGCCGGTGGACTGTCATCTGCAGCTCTCTTTCCCACCTCTGCTTTGGTCCTCACGTCTGCGTCTCTGATTCTGGCTCTCCGCCTGCTTCTCCTGGTGAGGACCCTGTGAGGCCATCTAGCCCCCGGATAATCCAGGATCATCCCCCGTCTTGAGCCCTTTCCGCACTCACCTCTACGAAGGCCTTTTTGACATGGAGGGTGATGTAGCCACAGGTTCCAGGGATCAGGATAGGGGTAATTTGAGGGGACCACTGTTCGAGGTCGTAGCTCCCACCACCCAAATGAGAGCGTAGGTCTTAAGTTCCTCCTGTGTTTCGGTCAGGTCTTAGTGAGCCTTCACAGCCGCTGTAGGTATCGTTATTTTACAGCCGAAGGCCTGAGGCTTGGAAAAGTTAAGTAACTTGTCTACAGTCACACAGCTAGCCGGCCACAGACCAAGGACTGCAATCCATGCTGTTTGTGCTCACTCTTCTAACCATGATGCATTTCCATAGTTATTCCCTCACTGGTACAGCCAGGTGTAGGCTTTCTCTGGGTCACACAGGGGGTCAGTGTCAGGGTCAATAGTCATACTGAATCTCTGACTCCAAAGCCTCAGTCTGAAATGCTAGTCTGCAAGGGCTGGTGGTATTGGCCCCCTGTTCTGAGATTTTTGCTTTCAGCTGTGGTTACTGTGACTTTTTTTTTTTTTGGTCTTTTGTCCTTTTAGGGCCACATCAGCGGCATATGGAGATTCCCAGGCTAGGGGTCTAATCGGAGCTGTAGCTGCCGGCCTATGCCACAGCCACAGCAACGCCAGATCCGAGCTGAGTCTGCGACTTACACCACAGCTCACGGCAACGCTGGATCCTTAACCCACTGAGCGAGGCCAGGGATTGAACCCGCAACCTCATGGTTCCTGCTCGGATTCATCTCCACTGTGCCATGACGGGAACTCCTGGTTACTGTGACTTCTGTGGGTTTGTTTTGTTTCCCTTCCTGGATGGTCATTCCTTATTGGTGAAGTCAGGTTGTGGTGTCACAGGGTCGGAAGTTACCAGGTGAAGGCCTTTGGCCCAGAGCAGCTGAGCTCCCCTGGATGGTGGCTGATACTTTGCTCGGGTGGGGTTTGTTCCTGGAGTGTCTTATTGTAGGTGGAGGTGCTTCGTGCTGGCTCGTTTGGAGCAGAGACCCTCAACTCACCCTGAATCTTAAACACTGTCCGTGCAATGGAAGGCTAATGTTTTATGGAACCAGCCACAATTTAGTTACCATAACAACTTGGTAATACTCATGCTGTCTTGGCTTACTGCTTCAGAATGTGATGGGCAGCAATCATTCTGGGCAGCTGAAATGGACTCTCACTTGATTCTCATCAGGCATATTGATAAATGGCTCTGTTTCCAGACACATAGCTCAAAGTCATCACTTTTTTATGCGGCTGCAGGTTGTATAGAGCAAAGGTGTTGGAGTAGCGCTGTGATGGTGCTGCTTTTCTGCTCCTGAGCTATTTTATTGTCACACTGTGTGTGTGTTGATGTGCGGAAGTGGAGTGAGGAGAGAAATAAGTAGATGGTTGGCTCCAATTCTTGGAGCAGAATATCAGAGTGTCATAGTTGTGTTTGTATGTCATCTGCCCCCACCCCCCAAAAAAGCTTGAAATAATGTTAAATTTAATCCCATGATTTATGCAGTAAATTTGACGTACTCTGGAAAAGGTGTGGGCAATGCAATTGAAGGGAGGGTTCCTTTCTTTCATTTGAGCATTTTATATGCACTATTAATGTCCAGCGTTTCCTTGATGATAAGTAACCTGTAGTAGAATTTAAATTTTGCACTTGGGGAAATTGACAGTCTGGTGGGAATTTGAGGGGAAGCAGACATCCGGATGTTATTTTGTATCCTAGTAGGTAGGAGAGTGTTCTTCCCTTCTAGGAGGGGTTAATAGGTATTCCTCGAGGAAGGTGGGAAGGAAGAGGCAGGGTAGTGATGCATTCTTTATTTCTCTCTGGGAGATGCAGAATCTATATTCACATTCCAAGGCTCTGGAAAGTCCGGTGGCAGAGAAAGCTATTTAATTAGCTCTTTCACTCAGCCATGGGGGCCGTGGGAGCCCCTTTCCAGCAGAGCATCTGTGAGTGTCTCGTAGAACGCTGTTGGGGAAATGGTGCTTTCAGAGCAGTAGTGAGGAAGAGAAACCAACGTCAGGATTCCACCTTCTGTTTCCAGTCGTCGCTGTGGTGATTCAGTTCTAGGACGGGTTCAGCGCGTTTCTTCTTCGTTGTAAGCCGATGCGTTGCCTCTGCTTCCCTCCCCAAATGTTGAAATGCCATTTCTTGTGATTCGTGCCATGCAGGGTTCCATCTATGCGTTGGTTTTAGGCAATTTGCTCAACACTCTGTGGAGCTGCTGCTTCTCTAAGTGTGTGTTTGTTGCTATGGAAAATTATGGAGTCTCTTTTGGAGAGTTCCAAGGAAGAGTACTGATCAACATTTTTTTAATGGCTGCACCTGTGGCATATGGACATTCCTGGACAGGGAGTGAGTCCAAACAGCAGCTGCAGCATAGAGTGAGACCTGTGCTGCTCTGGATCCTTTAACACACTGCCCCAGGCTGTGGACTGAACCCACACCTCTGCAGTGACCCAAGCTGCTGCAGTTGGCTTCTTAACCCACTTTGCCACAGTGGGAACTCTGTCATCAGCATTTTTATGGAATGGCTAGAGTTCGGTCTTCTAAGAAACAGGCAATACAGACACAGAAATCTGTATTTTTTACCTGATTACTTTATGAAAAAAAGTGGAAGTCTAGTGCTTATATTAAATTCTAAGCTCTTTGTATGCATTGGAGACACTCTTAGAATAAATTAGTTATAGCTTTCTTCCTCTAATGATGAAAAATGCATGTCTAAAGAAGTGAATTACTCATTTGGATCTTCCAACTCCCCAAGAATGCATTTCCGTATTTTGTTATTGGTGATCTTAAATTGCGGTAAGCAGAAATTCTTAGGAAAGGGCTATTAAATCCCTCTCGGCTACAAACCTCTTTTTTCCCCCCCTTTTTTGCCACACCTATGGCATATGGAAGTTCTTAGGCTAGGGATCAAATCCGAGCTGCCGCTGCGACCTACACCGTAGCTGCAGCAATGCTGGATCCTTAACCCCCTGTGCCACAGTGGGAACTCCTGCAACCCTTTTTTAAAGAGGTACGGTGGAAAGGTTGTACCGTTACTGCTGTTGGCTCTCTAAGGCATGGATTGCTTAAGCTGATGAGAAGTAGAATGTTGAGGATGCTTCCCTGTGCACACGCCTATGTCCAGTGGTGCTTGATTTTCTTCAGGCCCGAAGAGTTGGGATGAGTGGCTTGGTGCAGTCGTCGAGCAGTGCTCACTTCGTAGCCGTTCTCAGATCCGTTCTTGGCCCAGCTGGCTTGCTGGATGTATGACCACAATCTAGTGGTCAGTGTATGGTATGTGATTTAGCGGAGTCAGTAGCTTTTAAATTCAGAACAGCCTTTGTGTGCTGTGCTGTCTACCCATGGTTAACATTACCCAAGAAACAATGCCATGCCATGGTTTTGAGGCGGTTGGTAATTAATCTCCGCCTCATGAAGCCTGCCCATGTCCCGCTTGTTAGGACGTATTGTGCCTCTCTCTCCCTTTCTTTACAGTTCTTGGCCTCAACACCATTGTCTGAAATTTTGAGATAGTTGATTTTTGCATTTACATTCTGGTCAGAAAAATGGATTTATCTAGGACAGTCTATATTGTCGGCCAAAAGAATTGCACACTAGGGTGGCTTGATAATGGAGCACCCAGATGCATACTTAAAATTTTCAAGGAATTTCTTTTTTGATAATACAGAATTAGAGCTAATGGCAATAAGCGCACAAGAACCCAAAGTGTCGACCCAACATGTTTTGAAATATTTGGGTATTATACACAGCTCAGGGGAAAGAAATAGACACTCATGTGTATGACTGCTGAAATGCTGACTTTGTTTATTTTCAATAAACATAATAACTAGTTTCATATGAGGACATAATTTCTTGGAAGAAATTAGGAAGAGCTGGAGTAAAGTGAAACATATATAAGCCATATATGTTTACCCGCTAAAAATACATTTCCTGGTACACAGTCCCTCAATTTTTATTTTTAGGAGGGAAATCAGATAAAGACAATGTGTTAAAAATCCTTCTTGGCTTCAGAAATGGTAGTACTTTGCATATTTTCTTAGGTGCACGTAGCACAGTTACTCATTTCCTGGCATGATGTGGTGAAAGTATGTCTCGATGATGATTACAATGAGAAGGAAAAGGAGTATAAAGATGGGGTTTTGGACAGTTATCTCCCAAGGCGGAGCAGACAAAGAGAGACATCATCTCTCTGGCTTCAGTGGAGCTTTAGAAAAAGAAGACTCACTGTAGGCATTAATAGGGTTGGAACCCAGTGCAAATCTGATAGAATAAAGACAGAAAACTTGTCGACACTGTCATTTCACGTGCTATGTTTTTATCTTTGTTTTTTTCGGTCCCCATTTAAAAGGACCATGCCCTGGATTGTGGTGACATGGACGGGGTTTGAAGCCCACCCTTGGGCGGGCATCCAGGTGGTCCAGTTCAACCCCCCCTGCTCCCAGCAAACTTGTCTGCGTTTGGCCATGTGCTGTGGGAGCCTCAAGAGGAAATGCCTGCTTTTGGTTGCCATTCTTGATGGGTGATGGTTGCTGTGGGGGTTGCGGGGGGTGTGTGTGTGCGTCATAGAAGTCTTCCGAGGAGGAGATGATATTTGAGTCTTGGAGGATTTGTAAGAATTTGCAGGAGACACAGAGGGTGAACCAGTATGGCACATGTACGGTACCGAAAATATCCTGGGAGTGCTACGTGTTAGCAGCCTGGAGTGCATGGTTGGGAGGGCAGCAGTCCAGTCTCCAGAGGCAGACAGGGACTAGACCACGTGGGGCCTCATGTGCTGTGCTAAGGGCCTGGAATCCCTGTACTGGGGAGAGTAATGAACTCAGTCGTAAGGGTTCCAGTGGCATAGCGAATGGGAGGCGTGGATAAAGAAGATGTGGTATATGTGCACAATGGAATATCACTCAGCCGTAAAGAAGAGCAACATCATGCCACCTGCAGCACGAGGCTGGACCTAGAGATTGTATACTGTGTGAAGCAAGTCAGAGAAAGACACATATCATAGTACTGAGATGTGGAATCTCAGAAGATGATACAAAGGAACTTATTTATGAAACAGGAACCAGTGTGCCACAGGAGGAATTCCAGTTTGTATCAGTGGCGTCTTGGGAACGCTGGGATGTGGGTTTGATCCCCGGCCCAGCACACTGGGTTGAGGATCGGGCATCGCCACAGCTGTGGCTTAGGTGGCAGCTGCAGCTTGGAACTCCATATGCTGTGGAGCTGCCAAACAAGCAAGCAAAAGCCAGAAACGAACTCACGGATTTTGAAATCAAACTTACGGTTACCGAAGGGTAAACCGTGAGGAAGAGGGACCCACCGAGAGGGCAGGATTAACACACACACTACGAAGTGTAAAACGGAAACTAACAAGGACCTACTGCGTGACACAAGGAGGTCTCTTGGATGTTCTGTGAAATCCTATGTGGGGAAAGAGAATGGGTGTATGTCTGCGTGTGGCTGGTGCATTTTGCTGTACACCTGAAACCAGCACAACAGGGTAAGTCAACTCCACTCCAGCAAAACGGAAAAAAAGAGGGTGGAGCCTTGAGAGTAGGAATTTAGTAGGAAGCTACATTCAGCAGTTTATGTTCAGGGAGACTAGGGCCTAAGTTAATGCAGTGGCGGAGGGGGTGGAGAGGGGGAATGAGTAACCAGAACGACTAACCAGGTGCTGTGACTCAAGACTTGGTAACCAGTGTCTTAGAAACGAGAAGCGGGAGTTCCCGTCGTGGCGCAGTGGTTAACGAATCCGACTAGGAACCATGAGGTTGCGGGTTCGGTCCCTGCCCTTGCTCAGTGGGTTAAAGATCCGGCGTTGCCGTGAGCTGTGGTGTAGGTTGCAGACGCGGCTCGGATCCTGCGTTGCTGTGGCTCTGGCGTAGGCCGGTGGCTACAGCTCCGATTCGACCCCTAGCCTGGGAACCTCCATATGCCGCGGAAGCGGCCCAAAGAAATAGCAAAAAAGACAAAAAAAAAAAAAAAAAAAAAAAAAAGAAGAAGCGAGAGAATGTCGGAATTAAACACGATTCCGTATTTTAAGGTGTTTAGCACACCGCACGGTACCCGGCACATCGCGAGCACACAGGAAACGAGCCCTTGTAGTTCTGTTGTTACCCGTACAGTCAGAAACATCTGGGAGATTCCTGTTTGTCACAGCAGTAACTCAGGACTTCCCCTTTGTAGAAACCTATCTCCGAATACCCACGCCACCCGATTTCACACTCGTGGTTTTGCTTGTTGGGGAGATGGTGGCCCTCCACTTTACCTCGTGCCCTGGGAGTAACACTGAGGTATGTTCTAGCTGTCGACGGTATCTTACTCTTTCCATGCCCTCATCGAATGATCTGACACATGCTTGAAATGCAGTTCACTTGTGGACCGCATCTGTTTGCCCTGATGCTGTTATCAGAGAAGAAAGCCCCACCGCACCACTTACATTTGGTTCTTTGTCTGGCGCTTTATTCTGCAAGTGTTTCCTTTTGCTCTGTGTCCTTGGGGTGCCTGCAGATTCTGTTCCTGACGAGAGCCCTCTTCCTCACCTGGAGATAAGCCTCTCTCTGTGCCCTCCCTTGGCAGAGAAAGATGTCTTCTCTGCCCAAAAACCGATGAGTTCTGCCGTGAAGGCCTCACCCTCATGACCTCATCTAGCCCTGACCACCTCCCCAAAGTCCCGTCTCTACCATGGCCCTGGGGGTTAGGGCTTCCACACACGGTTTTGGGGGGAGGAAACTGGTGTAGAGAAGTGATTAAGGTATTTGCTGCCTTTATGTCCTGCTTTTTTTGTATTCTACCATTTTCAGACCATTCTTGATGGTCATCTCCAGCTGGTCACGCAGGTTGTTTGAGGCATCTTGAAGGTATCTTCACTGACTCATCACATAGGCACAGAGCTAAGGTTTAGAAGCCAGTGAGGTGGTTTTGTGCTTAGAAGCTCGCAGAGCACAGCTGTACTTTCTTAACTGGGAGGAAAAACAAGTCCATGCAGATGGTGTCGCTGGGAGTCATTGTCTCTTTGGGCATGGGACTCCGGGAAGATGCAAAATCAGGATCTGGGCAAGAAGGATGCTCGCCAAGATTCCTTTCAAGGCTAATGACGTACTTTATGTGCTGCTGAAGTTGACATTGCAGATAATGAAGTTTTGTCCTCTGATGAAGTTAATCTTCGTTGTGAGCATAGTTAATTTCCCTTCAGGTGTGGCCCTGTACTGAAAGGAAGCTGTTGATGTAATTGTATTTAGCATCATGTTTAAATGTAATGCCAAAACACATTTTTTCCATATTAAAAAGTTCTCTGAAATCAGGATATGTCTTAAATCAATGATGCATTTTGGTTAATTACTCCCTTTGGTTTTTTATTTTCTTTCCTGTTATGTAGTATTTCTTTTCTATTGCTTATTCTTACAGTCGTGTATTTTATAACGGGTGGCACAGAGTAGTGAACTGCAGTACTGAAAGCTGTGGTGATGTGTACCTGAGTGAGCTCTTCTGTTATTAGCTCATTTAGTGCGCTTAGTGACCTGTCATCATGTTCGGTTTACAGAAGGGATGTGAAATGACAAGCTCAAGGTCATTTTTTCTCTGTTAGTTGATTTCTTCGTTAATTTTTCCATGAAATAAACACACATAGTTTTCTTAAAATACCAAGCCACAAATCTTTTGATAACTCTCAAGACTGCATATTTTAGAGGAAAACATGGATGAATTCTGCCATGAACTTCACAGGAATTTAAATCACAAGGTTGTTGGATGAAAGGTCTATCCTCTTGTATTTGCTGGTGCTCCGTATGAGATGTGTTCACCGTTTTGTCCTTCACAGTCCTGGAAGAGGAAGAGCTGAAATGAACAGCTGAAATGACTCACCTGGGTTTGTGGCTTCCTCCACTTTCAGTCTTCTCAGCCCTCCATAGCTCAGGCTGCTTAGCTCTTGCTTGTAGGTTCATTCTCATCTCATTCTCTGAGGGGACTCTTAGAGGGAATTTCAGAAACCCAGGCAATTAATTATCTTGGTTGGCTAAGCCTGAAATTAGCCGTGATTCTTGTCCTGCTCTTTACCAGATCTGGGTTCCGCTCATTGAGGTCCCTTGTGAACAAGCTTTGAACCTAGTTAGCTTGCCTGCCTTTTCTCATCACATCAGTACCTCTGCCCAAGTCATCCAGGACACAGGCCAGTCCTGCCTCCCTTGTCTCTAGACCTGTTTTCTGATGCCAGACACTGGCCCCCTGTTCTTCCTGACTTTGGGGAAGACCCGTTAAGAGCTCTGCTGGCATGGCCTGACCCTGCCTGTTGCATGGAGAGGACTGGGTCTTGCTTGTGGTCTCAGTTCTCTTTACTCTCTGCCCTGGGCTCTGATTCAGGTGTCAGAGACATGCCTGGGACACTCCCCAGCTCAGCCTTAGCCTGGCAGTCACACTTTCCAGAATCTGCCACTAACATTTCTTTCCAACAATTTTGTACTACCCACTACTATCAAACTTCCTCTCTTATAGAATTATTTATTACTATGTTATGATTTCTGTATTTGTTTAATCTTGGCGAGCATACTCTAAGCCCCTTGAACAGGGGGCCATGTCTCTTATCTTTATATGCTCCCACAGTGACTTACACATGGGTGAAGGGTGGTGGAGCTGATAATCGTTGGGCATCCATGTGCACCTGGTGATTAAAGGTCGTAATAAACGAAAGCGTTCACAGGGAGTTGTCCTGCATCACATAATCTGTGCCTCGTGGGCCGTGTGTTTGGTCTTTGGAATGATGCTTTTGAGTGTTTGGTTGTATATCTTTCCAGTCCATCTTGTATGTGACCTATTATTAACATAGAATTTTGCTGTGTTTTTTTCCAACTTCTGGGTTGATTATCTTAAGCGTGATTTGTACAGAAAATATGTATATACCTTTGCATTATATAGCTTTCTTTATAAGTGAACGTTGATAATGCTTTGAGTTTTTTCCATAGTTCAGTACTTTTTAAAACATTTTATTGGAGTATAGCTTACTAACAATGTTGTGTTGCTTTCAGGTGTACAGCAAGTGAATCAGGTATACATTCTTTTTTCCCTGGTTCAAGTACTTCAGAGCTGTTTAAACGTGTCATTAGAATATGAGCCCATGAGGACAGTGCCTTTCTTTAGCTTATTTCTGCATACTCAGTTCCTGGAACAATGCCAGGCACATAGTAGGTGCTCAATAAATATTGAGAAATAAAACTTAAAACACTCTCCTGTAATAATGCTTTCCTGGGGAGAGGAAAAGAAATCACTATTTAAAAATCCTGCAGATTTGGTGTATTGTTTGCAGTTTGATTCACCTTTAATTTCCAAGTTGCATGAGCTTATAGACGCTTCACTTCGGAAGGGGACGTAAAGCTGTATATACTCGAGCTTCTTTTTTACAGAACAGCTCATGAGTAAGTAGCACACATGTCAGTAAGTAGAATATTCAGGAATTGTCACAGGAAGCACATGACCGTGAAATGCCAGTGAGAAAAGACCAATTCCTCAAGCACTGCCCCACTTAGCCTGCCACTTAAAGGACTGTTTATGTGGGAACTGTAGAAAATTACGTTGTATTAAAGTGATTTGTGATGTCAGCCTGAGGAGCACAAAAGTGGCTTGTTGTTGATTTGAGAGATCAGAACCAATTCTTGTGCTGTGTTTATTTAGCCTGTTTCTGTTCCATGTTCTCTGCCAGTGGAAAATGGCCTTGGGATTAGGAGACGGAAACGGAAATGAAATACTTGAGCTGCGTTTGGGGCCAGATTGCAGGTTTAGAGCACTTTCTTGGTTCATTTGCCTAACCCTATTTTGATGAAAACCATATTTTTTTAAAAGGAAATATTAATAACTTAAATTTTGTAGTTGGCCAGTTGGCAGCAAGTACCTGGGTTGCTCACTAGTTCTTGAAGTGTTTCAGAGTAGAGTCTATCGTTTTTCGATTCGTGGCTAACAGCGTTTCCCAGTGATCAAATATCATAGCCTGTCTAAAAAGACCTAAAAATATTAAAGCGCTTTTTGTGAAGCATGAATTTTCTCTATAAACTCTTCCTCGCTTTCTAGATAATCCTAAATACACTAACTTACAAAGGCCTTTTCATCCGTAAAAAGCACTAATTGTTAAAAATAGGAAGTTTCCTTATTTTAAGTTGTCGTTTGTTTGCCTTACCTCCTACCTACGCATTACTGGTGGGATACCTGATGCCATCAAGAGCATATCTAAGAGTTCCCGCTGTGGTGCAGTGGGACCCGTGGCATCTTGGGAGTGCTGGCTTGCCTGGCACAGTGGGTGAAGGATCCAGTGTTGCTGCAGTTGTGGCTGAGGTCGCTACTGTGGCTCAGATCTGATCCCTGGCCTGGTAACTCCATATGTTGCAGGGCAGCCAAAAATGAAGGAAAAAAAAAAAACCATATTTAATCCCCTCACACAGATAGCCCTCTCAGGCTGAATCTGCTTTCCCAGGTTAAATAACCATAGCCTTGAACAACTGCTCACCTGCCCTGGCTCTTTCCTCTACTATCCCTCTGTCTTTAGATTAGCTGTATCTCTTGTGTTATATACTGTTTAAAAAAAATTCTGGAAAACCTGAGCATAGGGCAAGTTGTATTCTTGGATGTAATCTTAGAGGCTTTCTCTTGAAATGAATGAAGTTTTGTGTAGTGAATCTTTACACAAATGAAGCAGCCATCCCCTTTCTTCAATGTATAGTGTTTGAAAATGGTCACTAGTCTCGGTGTGTCCTACTAGGATCTTTACAACAAACTCAGTGACCCTAGGTTCGTCCTCAAATACGAATCAACACCAACAGGCGGGACATAAACCTGTAATTGCATAGCTGAGACTTAACGCCGGGAAGATTGTTTAATGTGTATTTAGCATACATAAATGAGATTAAAAATGAGAAGCAGTGTCATGTGCGTTTGCTCCAGCCCTAGTCTTGTTCATTAAAATGAAAGACGGTTCATTCTCTTTTGGAGCATTGCCATTATAAAGATAAATGTCAATATGTTTCGTACTTGCAGAATTTTAGCACTTGTCTACAAAATGCCAAAGGATGACTACACCAGCCCTTCTGGGTGTGGGCTGTGTATTCACAGCAGAAAGACACCAATTACTAAACTGCAAGCTTGTGCTCTGTCTTAGAGGAGTTTCCCAGTGCAGTGTTTCTCTACACCAAATGCTTTCTTAATGGGCGAATTCAAAGGAGAAAGGTCAGAGCAATCTCGGTGAGAATGTACTTGGAGGTGTTCTCTCTACTCCTCGTTCTCATCCAGCTCCTGCTCTTTTTCCATCCCCCCCTCCCCGGCTTTTCTGACTCTTTCTGTCTTCAGTCATTTTTCCCCTTGCCTTGCACTGAGCAGCACGGGCATGACTTGGTCCCAGTGGTGGCAAAGGGATTTAATAAGATTGCTGACCTCTGGGCCAGAAGGACTCCTGGCGTGCCGACAGCTGTTAACTCCTAGTGGGACATGGAGGTAAGAGAAGTGACGTGGCAGGATTTGCAGGAGGGCTTAACCAGCTTTGAACAGTGGGGGCCCTCTGTTCCACACTTTTTCTTCCTTTCTTTTCTGGCACGGGGTCTGGATGGGCCTGATCTAACTGGTTCAGAGGTTAACACCGGAAAGGGATCGGTAGTGTTGCGTTCCGTTTGGCCTGTGGTCGCGCGTGCTCAGTGTTCCCCAGGCCTTGGTGGGTAGAGGGGACAGAGAACAGGATTCAGAGGTGCTTAGAGACCAGTGGTGTGTTCCTTGTCCCCGTCCTTGGTGGGTTCTGGCCATGGGTGTGGACGTGGAGCGTGTGGGTCACTGCTCGGGACTGGGATCTGGCAAGTGGGTTTGGTTCGGGAGTTTCTGGGAGCGTTGTTAGCTTCCAGGCTCTGAGCACAGTGGAGACCTGTAAGAGAATACTAGTCCACTGTTTGTACAGTTGAGGTCAAGCAAGCTTTGCAGATGATGTATTTGCCTGACTTATTGCTATTCGCAGTAGAGCTGCTATGATTTTTGCACAAATAGAAAATCCCTCTCTAACTTTTGGGACTTCTTAATACCAAATACATAGATAGCTACGGTTTTTTAAAGTAATAAAGTATTTCATTCTAGATGTTGTTATTCTGTGACTTCTTAATACTTATTATATGAATTCTCCCTCTTATGTATCTAATTTGCGATAAAAGATAGTTTAACCCCAAACTGGTCTCATACACGAGGTACCTTTGGATAACTGGTCTTGGGAACAGATAGGGGGAATTCAGTGAAGCAGCTTGCTCTGCTCACTGGCATGTAAGCATTTGTAATCCATCCGTAAAGACCCAGGGGGCATAGTGGGTGGGTGGAGAGTTTTCTGTAACCCACTGAGTTTTCCTTACCCAGTACGAAAGCAGAAAGCTTATCTAAGGCCATCAGTTTCTGGTCATTCCCCCCCCCCCCCAAAAAAAAACCCTTTACCTAGGATATATGATTTGGAATTTAAAAGCAATTCTGAAACCATTATGCGAATATGTGTCTGCTCCGAGTGTTTAAAGGGAGAGGTCTTTGGACTTGCTCGATCTTCCTCCCTTCCCCATCAGCCCATGAAAGAAAGTAAGACTTTGGATTAAGTAAGTCTCTGGTTAGGTCAGCGGTGATCCGCGGGGAGCCATGAATGTACTGCACAGACAGGAATTGTCCAGATTGATGCATCAACAAAGCAGAAGGGAGAAAACACATTCTCACCTCTGGTTTTCGTGAGTCAGGGAGAACGCCCCCCGCCCAGCCGTGGTAATAGCAGCCCCGCTAAAGAGAAAGCAAACCGGTTTCTATTTGTGCGGATCTCCTATGCTGTGAAAATGCTGTGTGTGTTTTCGCCCTTAGAAAAGGTTTCTGCAAACAGAGTGCCCAGAACTGAGCGTAAAGGATGGTGGAGACTGCTCTGTTCCTCCGCGAAGCAATATCCTTCCTGTCAAAGCGAGGGTTCAGGCGGAGGAATCAATAAGCCGGTTGCCGCGCGGGACTTGCCAATACACAAGTGAGTGTGTGGTGCCTGTGAGCTCGATGAGCTTAAAAGGCCGTGTTCTCCCGGTGGCTTACTGCCATGCAGTCAAACGAAGGAACAGATAGAAACAACGTGAGGGAGTGAAACGATAGCTATCGTCATCTTCCCAGGATGTTAATTCGCACGTGTAGCGGGGACAGCTGGCGTCTCAGTACTACCTGGTTGTGGACAGACTCCTGTGACAAATCGCTGGGATGGTGTATGGTGTGCCTTCCTAAAGCAAAACAAACAAACAGATAAAACCTGTTAGTTTTTCATGAGACCGCATCATCCTTTGGCGGGTACAACTGGGAAGTGTGGGCAAACGGACACCCGGCTGGGAGGTTTATTCCCTGAGATGCCCTTTTCAGGGTCCTGTGTGAGATCGTTAGCTGTGTCGATCAGCTGAGATGAAATGACGTAATTTATTGACCGGTGGTGATAACTTTCTAAATGCATGGAACATTTGGCGCCACATAACTGAATGCCTGGCTAATTGCTCAGACGCATGCCTGCTTTTGTAATCAGTGTGCTACTGGGGCCAGCCTCAGCGGGATTTATTGCCTCATTTTCTCTTTCAGACTGCTTAACTATGCACTGGGTGGTGTCCCTGAAAATGACAGTCCCGAGGAGATGAATCTGAGTGTCAGGGGGCAGAGGTGTCTGTCCCCTTTCCATGGCTTTGGAATCACTCTTTCATGTTCTCAGAGCAAGGCAGAGCCGGCAATTTGCATGTAAAGCACTGCTCTCCAAGGTTACCTTCTGTTGAGCGTATCTTCAGATAGTGGGCATCTATCATGGTGTAGCTCTCGCTTCTGAAATAGCTGCCAAAGGTATAGCCGAGGCGCCATCGCAGTCCTGGGGAACAAGGTAATAAGTCAGAAGCTGCCACATGATCACTATGGCAACCGTCAGGCCCTGCCACACAGCAACCACCATTGAAGGGGAGGTGCACGGCTCAGCTCGTCAGGTGTTTGTGGGCATAAACCTGTTGACATTATAGATACGACATGAGCACATTACTGTCTTTATGAAGAGAAAGGGACTGCTTTCAGACCCCACAGGGGCAAAAACAGGGTCGTATGTAAGGGAACCTTTCGTGAGTGTAGACATGAGCTTGTCAGTATCAGCTGGCGTGATACAGTAGCATGTAATTTTTCTTTTTAAAACTAAAACCTAGTTTTTCAATACCGGGACATGAAATATTTTTAGACATTTCATGCTGAGCTGTACATGTAGACATATGTAATTTTATCCATATTAAAATGACTAGTTATAGTGTTTTAGCTATTGAAACACCTAGTGTTTAGTACTATTTGACGTAATTTCTTCATGTATGATTATCAGAAATAAGACACCTTGAGATAATGCATTCTTCCAACTTTATTTTTAAATACATGCACATAAATGTATTTTGAAATTTTGTAACATGGCATTTGGTTTAGATATAGATAGCATCTTGGCAAAATTGTCGATGAATTTGTTCTGACGCAATTAGAATATTAGGCCAAGATTTTGAAAGGTAATATTTTCCATTATGAGAACCAGTAGTGCATTCTCAGAAGTATAATAGCAACTTTAGGGAAGTAGGTGTCCCCGAAGAGTGAAGTTCAAGTGTACAGTACATTTTATACGAGTGGCGCGGGTAGCAGTATTTCCAGTTACATTACTCGTAGTAACGTATGTGATTGTTTAGCATTTTAGTAAAGCACATAATTTAGAACTAATCAGTAGGGAGGAAAATTTTATTATTAGGATTTATTATTCTGATAAAATTGTTGGTATTTTCATAATTATTATTGAATTTTAACATCTTTCTTTCCATTGACCAAAAGGGCATTACACAATGGTAATGGCAGCCACCTGGGTAATCCCCTGTAAGAGAGACAGAAACTCATTAGGAGGATAATAGAGCAGTGGCTTCTACACATCCCTCCCCAGGATCTGAATTCTCTTCCTTTCCCTCTCCCTCCTTTGCAAAGAATGATCCAGCATTAAATCAGTTCTGTCGTTATGTCTTCAGAATGACCTGTCTAAAGAAGGACAGGCCTGATACACCGTCATGTGTGCACTGAGCGGGGTACTTTGCTCCGTGAGTGTGAGAAAGCAGGCAGGAGTGAAGGGCAGAGGGAGGGAAGCCCTTGAGAATTTCCTGCCTCCTTGCTTGTACACGGCATGGGTTTTGAATCAGTATATCTCGTGACTAGCAGAGGAAGAGGCACAGCACATATTTAGCACTTTCAAAAAAAGGCTTCTTCCTGCCTTCTCTCTCTTCATTGGAAGGGCAGCCGCTGGGGCTGTTGCTGCTGCAAATGCAGTGGAACTCAGGATGTGGCTGGCACAGTGGAGGCTGAACTGGCTTGTGAGCACTGCCGTTTCATGGGGGATGCTGAGCCGCTGGCAGATAGGGAGCTCCTTTGCTCCATTTATGGGCTGGAGTTGAAGTAGCAGCCTGGAGAGGACAGACGGGGAGGCAGTCGGCTAGCTTCTGAGGGCTCTGCCTGAGAGAGTGTTTAGAAAGGCAGCAGTTACATGTGAGTTGCTATCTTGACTCCGTTCACTTTCCTTAGTGTCAGTTTCCATTATTCTTAGATTTCTGTTCAGAGCCACTTGCTCTGGCGTTTTTGTAGCTTAGCAAGAAGTTCAGGGTCGTTGTGCACTGTAGCAGAAGGGTCCTGATGCGTCCCGCTTACCCACGGTGTGCCAGGTGCTCTGATCGGCATCTGCATATATACTTTAATCCGGAGGGCAACCCCAAGGAGGCAGTGTTACAGTTCCCATTTTGCTGATAAGAGGGCTGAGCCTAAGATTTAAATGCCTAGAAAGTGGCTGAGCTGGATTTTCAACCCAGTTCTCTCTGATTCCAAAGTCTATGCTCCTTCTATTTTTTTCTGTACTGTTTGCATGAATCTTGAAGAAGGCATAACTTCTTCCCAGTTCTTTTTTTCTTTTTGCTATTGTGGTGAGAACACTTAGCATGAGATCTACTCTCTTAAGTACACGACACAGAAGTGTTAACTGTAGGCTCAGTGTTGCACAGCAGGTTTCTAGGACTGCTGATCTTACATAAGTGAAACTTCGTACCCAGTAGCAGGTCCCTGTTTCCCCCGGCCCCAGTCCCTGGCAGCCACCACCGTCATTTCCGCTTCGATGACTTTTAACCACTTTGGATCGTTCGTCTAAGTGGAACCGTGCCGTATTTCTCCTTCTGTGTCTAGCTTATTTCATTTAGCGTCATGTCCTCCTGTCTCATCCCTGATGTTGTGCATGGCAGGATTTCCTTCTTCTTTAAGGCTGAATAATACTCCATCATGTGTGCGTGTATCATATTTTCTCTATGCTTTCATCTGTCAGTGGCTGCTTCTATGTCTTAATTACTGTGAATGATACTGCAGTTGACCAAAGGAGGGAAGGTATCTGTGTTGAGATCCTGATTTCCATTCCTTTGCATATGTATCAAGAAGTGGGATTGCTGGATCATATGGTAGCTCTATGTTTAATTTTTTGAGGAAACTCCATATGGATTTCCATATGGCTACCCCATTTTACATTTCTGCAAGTAGCATCCAATAGCTCTGCATTCTCACCAACACTTATATATATTTTTTTTCAATAATAGCTATCCTAATACATAGGAGATGATACCTCATTATGCTTTTGACTTGCGTTTCCCTCATGATCTGTGCAGCTGAACATCTTTTCATGTGCCAGTTTGGCATTCGTAGGTTGTCTGTAGAGAAATATTTGTTCAAGTCCTTTGCCCATTTTTAAATTGGATTATTTGGTTTATTTTTTGCTATTGAGTTGTAGGAGTTCTTTATGTGTTTTAGATATTAACCCCTTATCAGATACTTGGTTTGCAAATATTTTGTCCCCTTCCACAGGTTTCTTTTCACTGTGTTTCCTTTGTTGTAGCAAAGCTGTTCAATTTTATGCAGTTCCACTCTTCTACTGTTGCTTTCATTACCTGTGTTTTTGGTGTTATATTCAAGACTGCATTACCTAGACCAATGTCATCAAGTTGTTCCCTTGTGTCTTCTTCAAAGACTTTTATGGTTTCAGTCTTAGGTTTAAACCTTTCATCCATATTGACTTGATTTTTATGTATGGTATAAGGATCTAATTTCATTCTTTGTGTGGCTATTCGGTCCTCCCCGCACCACTTGTTGAAGAGACTCTCCTTTCCCCATTGTGTGTCTTGGCTCCCTTGACTAAGAGCAGTTGACATACATGCCTGGGATCATTTCTGGGCTTTCTGTTCTGTTCCATCGGTCTGTGTGTTTGTTTTTATGGCTGTACCACACTGTTTTAATTACAGAAGCTTTGTAATATAATCTTGACCCTGGAGCAATGCAGAGGTTGGGGTGCTGACCCTTGGTGCAGTCCAGAATCTGAGTGTAAGGTAAAACTGACCCTCTGCATACATATGGTTTCACATCTGCAGGTTCAACTAACTGTATATCATGTAATACTCTAGTAATTATTGAAAAAAAATCCTTGTATAAGCAGACCTATAGACTTCAAACCTATGTTGTTCAAGAGTCACTGTAATTTGAAATCAGACGATGTGATGCTTTCAGCTTTGTTTTTCTTTCTTAAGACTGTTTTGGCTGCTTGAAGTTCTTTGTAAAAGATTCTGTATAAGTTTTCCATAGGAGTTGATTTTTTCCCTACTTCTGTAAAAACATGCCATTGGGATTTTGATAGAGATTACACTGAATCTGTAGATTGCTTTGGGTAGTATGGACATTTTACTCATATTAAATCTTGCAATCCATGAACATGGGAGAAATAAAAGGCATCTGAATTAGAAAGGAAGAAGTAAAACTATCTCTGTTTAAAGATCACCTGGTCTTGTATGCTGAAAACCCTAAAGATTTGACAAAAATCTGTTAGAATTAACAAATTCAGTAAAGTTGCATTATACAAAATCAAGATGCAAAAATTCATTGCTGTTCTACTCTTTTTATCAATTGAGATACTGTTGACATAATGTTATATTAGTTACTTCTCTATATACCAAGATGGACTATTCAAAAGGGAAATTAAGAAAATAATCTCATTTAAAATAACATCAAAAAGAATAAAATATTTAGGAATTAATCAAGGAGATGTAAGACTCATACACTGAAAACTGTGTAATATCAATGAAAGACATCAAAGAAGACATGAATAAATGAAAAATTGCTTTCGGTTTCATTGGTGTGATTTTATTGATTGATTGATTGTCTTTTTGCCATTTCTTGGGCCACTCTCGCGGCACATGGAGGTTCCTGGCTAGGGGTCTAATTGGAGCTGTAGCCGCAGGCCTACGCCAGAGCCACAGCAACGTGGGATCCGAGCCGCGTCTGCGACCTACACCACAGCTCACGGCAACACCGGATCGTTAACCCACTGGGCAAGGGCAGGGATCGAACCCGCAACCTTGTGGTTCCTAGTCGGATTCGTTAACCACTGCGCCACGACGGGAACTCCACGTTGGTGTGATTTTAGATCTTTCTCCTTGTAACTTGCAGTTCGTCCCTTCTTAGCATCACCTTTCAGACCTTGAACCTAGTACAGAGGGAGTAACCAGTCCAGGCTTTTGGAATTCCATGGGGTGTCAGCACAGAGATGACCAGGGGAAGGTAAGCCGCTTCCGGCAGTGGCACCCTTGCACCAGAGCTCTAGACGGTGGCGGGGAGGAGAAGAACCCGTGTCCGCAGAGGCGGATTAGGGTAAGAAAATCCTGCTTCTGCCGTCATATTTGGGGTTGGATTTGAGGCCTTCTTCTGAGGTACTTCACTCTGATTTTGGACGAACAGCGTGTGGATCAGTTCCTCATCTGTGCGGAAGAGATCACAATACTTGCCTCACCGTGTCGTGAGGGTTGGATGCGGTCATGGATCCAGGGGCCTGGTGTGGGGTGGGTACTGCCGACCTCCATTCTCACTGGCGGGTGTTTCCAGTTGTAAAGCAGCTAAAGGGTAGGTTAGAGTGAGCCAGACATTTTAGGTCAGGGTTAGTATTCATTTTCACGCAGCTGCGCTGTATTTAATATATTTACGGGTAGAGTATGTGGTACTCACGGGAATGGTATAATATTTATATCTTCTTCTCAAAGGTTACCTTAGTCATCTGTACATTTGACACTGAGCTATTCGGTTCCCACCACTGGAGGCAAATGCGGACGATCAGATGGGAAACACTCTTCTCCCCAAACCCAGATCTGCAGGCGAACCCTGAGGGTCTCTTGCCATGGACCCCGGAGCCTGTGCAGAGGAGCATACGCTGGTGGTGACCACCAGGAAGGCAGACGCTAACGTGCTCGTCCCCTACCCTTTCTCCAGGAACAGGGTCATACCTCCGGGGGCTTCTGCTGCTCTGCCTGCCTTTGTTTTCCGGTCGTCTCATTCTTGAGAACAACATCTTAGGTTTTGTACTTTTCACCTTCTCTTTCATTTTGTTGGAAGCCCTGCTACTCAAGGGTGGCCAGTGGCTTCCTTTCACCTGGTTTGGTGGTGTTGTGCTGGCCTTGTAAATGGTGGGCTCCTGAGTCTGCAGCCCCAGCACCTGGGCACGTCCAAGCAGCGTGTCAGTAAAGGCTCAGTTCTGCTGGGGACAGAGGCAGTCAGCATGCTCCTGAAGGCCGCTAGGGTCCCAGGTACAACTTCGTGTCGTTGCCGGCCTCATTGCACATTCTTTGGGAACGATGGCAATTAATTAACTGAAAGAGCCTTCTCATAATAAAGGATTGGTTTTGGAAAATATTCAAAAGCTTTCAATTTTGTAATAATTTTGTCTAACACCATCAATTGACGGTGATCATCTGTGTTTTGGAGTTTTTTTGGTGTGTGCTTTTTATTCCATAGGCTTATGGGTTTGTGTAGAAAGCAGATACAATTCTTGAGGGTTTTGTTAACTTAGGTAATGCTTAAAGTAGAACTGCTGTGGTAAGACATGTTTTGGGGAGAAATTCTCATGGTATTGACTTTCATCATCGCCAATTCTGAACAACAGGCAATAGCTTGAAATTCTCGTTTCTGTTAGATGGAAACCTACCCTTTTACTGAAATATTTTATTTTCCTTGGCTTTGCCTTTCCGATGGTAAACAAATAAGCAGTACTGTTTGTAGAGTCAGAGTTAAGTTTCTAGCAGGTCTTTATATTTAGGCTTCTTGATCTAGTCATGCTGTCACGTATTTCCTTTCACTGCTTTCTAAGAAGTTGAAACAGAAAGATACATAATTGATGAACAAGGGAGTGCTGCGATTAAGTGTTTGATGTATGGGTGCCCTTGTGCTTGCTTATTGGTTGTCTGGTCCAAAAGTGCTGCATTTTCATAAGTGATTTGGGAGCTGAAAGCAGGGCAACAAGAGACTTATTGAAGATATAAAAAGTCCCTTATTTTTTGAAATTTGCATGTGGTAAGAGTCATTTTTGGGGTATAGTTATGTGAATTAGACAAACTGCAGGGGGTATTGTAACCATCAGTGCCATGGTCAGACAGTTCGTTCCCTTTGAAAAAATCCCCTCATAGGCTCCCCTTTGTACTCAGACCCGACCCCTCACTTCTAATCCCAGAAACCACTGATTTGTTCTCCTTCCCTATAATTTGACCTTTTTCAGAATGTGATAGAAATGGAATAATATGTAGCCTCAGAAGTTGGGCTCTTTTCAATCAGAATAATGCATTCGAGAGCCATCTAAGCTGCTGTGTGTGTCAGTTTTTCCTTTTTGTCGACTAATACCCTAATACCCCATCGTATGGATGTGCCATAGGTTGCTCCCTCACATACCGCTGAGCCATTTGGGATATTTCCATTTTTCAGCACTTAGGAAAGAAGGCCGCTGTAAGTGTTCACATACAGGTTTTTATGTAAATGTAAGTATTTATGTTGCTTGGATAAACATCTAGGAGTAGGATTGTTGGGCTGTATGGAGTGCGTAAAATTAACTTTATAAGAAACTGTCAAACTTTATTTTTCAAAACAACAGTAGCATTTTGAACTCTTCCCACCAGCAAAGTAGGAATGTCTTGGTTGCTTTCCTTTGCCAGCACTTGGTCTGCTCTTATTTCTTCCTTCCTCCATCCCTCCCTTCACCCTTGCAGTTTAGCTGTTCTGACAGGTATGTAACAGTATCTCCTTGTAGTACTGGTTTGTATTTTTCTAATGGCTAATGATATTGAGCATCTTTTCATTTGATTATATATCTTCTTCAGTGAATGTTCAGACTCTGCACATTTAAAACAAAGTTGTTCTTATTTTTGAATGTTCCTTATGTACTCTAGTTATGAATTCTTTGTCATTTTGTGACTCGGTGGCTCGTCTTTTAATTCTGTTAATGGAAGCTTTTGCAGAGCAAGAATTTTACTTGAAGTTATCTGTATTTCTTTTTGGGCTCAAACTTTTTAAGAACTGTTTGCCTAACCCAGAGTCAGAAAAAAATTCCTTCTGTGTTTTCCTGTAAGAGTTTTATACTTTTTTGAATTACATCTAGATATATAAGCTGTTATCAGGTAAGTTTGTATGAGGTATACAAAATGTGGCAAGACTTTTGTTTTCTTCGTGTTCCTTTCCTTTTTTTTTTTTTTTTTTTTTTTGCATATGTATGTTCACTTATTCCATTCTCACATGCTGACAAATTCCCCTTCATCGAGTTGCCTTTGCATCCTTGTCAAAATAGATGGTCCATGTGTGCCTTTGTCTCTAGTCTCTCCATTCTGATGCACTGATGTGTGTGTTTCTCCTTTGGCAGTGCCATACTGTCTTGATTCCCATAACTTTACAAAAGCCTCAGAATCAGGTACTAGAAATCCTCCAACTGTGGTTTTTTTTTTTTTTTTTCTGTCAAATTGTTTTCACTATTCTGGTTCCTTTGCCTTCTTATGTGATTTCAAAAATCAGCTTGTTTGTTGCCTTCAAAAAATTTCTCCTGGCATTTTTATAAAACTTTCATTGATTCTATAATGCAATTTCTGTATAGCAGTTTGGGATAATTGATACCTTAATAATATTGAATCTTTCAGTGTATGAGTATGATGTATCGCTCCCTTTATTTTTTATTTTTCTTACATCAGTGTTTTGTAAAGTTTCAGCATACAGTTACTGCATATTTTGTTCAAGTTTTAAGATAAATATTTTAGAGTGCTATTATAAAATGGTAGTTGAAAATATTTTTGATTTCTAGTCACTTATTGTTACTTACAGAAATAGTAATTTTTGCATTTCTGCCTTGTTTCCTGTGATCTTATTAAAACTTAATTACTAGTTAAAGAAGCTGCTTATGAGGATTTTTTGATACAGGCAATCGTGTCGTCTACAAATGGAAACAGTTTTATTGCTTCCTTTTCAATCTCTATGCCTTTTCTTTTTTCATCTTACTGCACTTCGAGATGTTGAAAGGAAATGGTGAGAGCAGATTGCTTTACATTTTCCCTAATTTTAGGTGATAACATCCAGTCTGTTAAGTTTGATGTTAGCTGTAGGGGTTTTTGTAGATGCCCTTTTTTACATCAAGAGAATCCTATTATGCTACTAAAGTAATTTAAAAAAATTAGGAATGGTGTTAAATTTTGTCACATATTTTATTCTGCATTTATTGATCTCGGTGTAATCAGGTGGTTTTTTTCACTACTTAATATGGTGAATTACATTTATTTTTAGAATGCTGAGGTAAACTCGTATTATTGGAATGAACCCCAATCAATTATGAAATTTTATATATATATAATTTTGTGTATGTATAGTGTGTATATACATCCATGCATATGACATAGTGATATTTTCTTGAGGATTTTTGCATCTATATTCATAAATAATATTTTTAGTTTTCTTCTCATGTCTTTGATTTTAGTCTCAGTGTAATGCTAGTCTCATAAAATGAGTTGGGAGGTGTTCTTTCCTCTTCCATTTTTCTGAAAGAAATTTTATGAAACTAAGAGGTTTTTCCCCTTTAATACTTGGTGGAACTTCTCAGTGAAACCATGTGGGCCTGGAGTTTCTTTGCTGGAAGGATTTAGTGGTGAATGGAATTTTTTCACACGGTTGTAAGCCGGTCCAGGCTTAGTGTTTGCTTCACTTTGCTAGTTTGCGTCTTCCAAGGTATTGCCTGTTTCACCTAAGCTGTCAAATGCGCTGTTGACAGTGTTCCTTTGTTATCCTCTTGACGGGGTAGGGCCTGGAGTGATGTCGTCTCTTTCGTTCCTGTTACAGGTCGTTGTAGCTTTCTTTTTTCTTTGCAAATTGGGTTAGAGTTTTATCAGTTTTACTGATAAAAACTTTTCAGAGAACTAGATTTTGGTTTCAATGATTTTTTTCTGCTATTTTTTGGTCAGTTTCATTAATTTATGCTCTTACCTTTAATATCTCACTTCCTTCTGTTCATTTTAGGTGTGATGTGCTCTTTTTCTAAATTCTTAAGGTGGAAACTTCTGTTAGTGATTTTGAACTTTCTTATAAGCATTTAATGATATCATTTATCCTCAATGCACTTGTTTAGTGGAATCTCCCAAATTTTGATATGTTGTAATTTCATTTTATTTAGTTCAAAATATATTCTTATTTCTCTAGAGACTTCCTTTTGACCTGTGGATTATTTAGAAATGTGTTGTTTAATTCCCAAATATTTGGCATTTTCCAGATATCTTTACATTACTGATTTTTGCTTTAATTCAGTTGTGGTCAGGAAACATACTTAGTAGCATTTAATTTCTTATTAATTTGCTTGTTTGGTGGCCTAGGATGATGTGTCATCTTCCCTTGAAAAGAATAGGCATCTGGCTCTTAGTGGTGTGGTGAATTACAAAATGTCACTTCAAGTCGGTTGGTGGTATTGTTTACTCTATTTTTATAGATTTTTCTGTCTGATGTTTCTGAGAAAGGAGTGTTGGCGTCTCCAGGTATAATTATGGATATATCTATTCATGGTTTTCATTTTATCAGTTTTTGCTCCATGTATTTAGGTGTTCTCTTGTTAGAGGCATAGAAAACAATTAGTTAAAAAAAAAAAAAAACAAACCTCCTTGTTGAAATGATGCTTGTCTCATCATATGTCCTTTTTGTCCTTATTTTTTTGGGTTCTTATACCTTCTTTACCTGATATTAATATAGCTACTCCAGCTTTCTTTTGAGTTTGCATGATAGATTTTTCTCTCTTTTGACTTTCAACTCACATGGATCCTTGTATTTAACGTGGATTTTTGTAGACAACATAGAGTTGGGTCTTTGTTCTTGTTGCTTAGTCTCACACTTTATCTTTTAATTTGTGTGTTGAGACCATTTGCATTTAATGCAACTACTGATATAGTTAGATTTAAGCCTACCATTGTATTAGTTTCCATTTTTATCTTCTGACCCATGTGTTCTTGAGATTATGTTCACTAAAACAAAAATCACCGCCTTTTTTTTCAGATTGGTGAATTTCCATTGACCTCAGGCCCACTGACAGTTTACCTTTTCATTTCCTTTTTGCTATTGAGACAATCCACTGACTTTTTAAAATTCAAAATTTTAAATATCAGGTTTTATTTTTTAGTGTGTGTGCTTTAAATTTATTTTTTTTTAATTTATTTTCACTTGGGACAAAAGAAGAAAGAAGGAAAAAATACCTAGTAAATTTGTCCTTTCTTTTTCATGTTTTTGTCTTTTCTTTTTTGGCCACCCCATGGCATAAAGAGTTCCTGGGCCACGGATCAGGTCCAAGCCACAGTTGCAACCTTCACCACAGCTATGGTAATGCTAGATCCTTTAACCCCTGTGCTGGGCTGAGGATTGAACCTGCATTCGGGTGCTGCAGAGACACATGCTGATCCTGTTGTGCCATTGTGGGAACTCTTTTTTTTTTTTATGGTTTCTTGATCTCTGTAGAGACTTTTCTCTTTCAGTTCATTTTAGGCCTTGTTTATATTTACCACTGTTATAACTGCTTTTTAAAAATCTTTATTAATCTTAAGATGAAGGTCATCTTAGGTTGGGCTCTATTGTTTGTTGTTTTCCTTGTGAATTGGTCAGAATTTCCTGGTGTTTTGTGTATGTTGAATGAGTTTGGATTTTATCCTGGACTTTTTGAAAATGATTTTATGAGGCTCTCAGTCGCATTCCCCTTGAGAATGGGGACTTCTTTTGTTTCTTTGTTTCAGCACGGAGACAACCCACTTAGGTTTGTGCCACTTCAGTAGGTGGTTTTCCCAATGTCAGTTCTGTTTTCCAACTCTGTGCTGTACTGCTCGGGGTCTGCTTCATGTGTTCTTCACTCTGGGTTTCATTTGAGACTTGGTGGTGGTTTGGATCATAGTTTAATTATCAAAGCCTTTGTTGAATTTCTTTGTGTTTATGTCACAAAGTGCAGGTCAGGATGGGCTGGGGCTTGTGTTGGTTTATACATTAGAGGATCCCTTTCTCCAGACCTTTCCTCACTGGATTTTCTCCAATGCTTTCTGACTCATAGGAGTCTGTTTTCCTATTCTCCTGGAGAAAGAAGCTAGCATTTCTGTGTAGCACCCTGTGCTGTTGCACAGTCCTGCCCATCTGGGCTGCCCTTGCATAGAGGAACAGTGTGGGACGGGGTTGGGAGGTTTGGGGTAAGACAGAGACAGAATGAGAAATGCTGATACCTCACATTCTTCAGACCACTTGTATTCATGTGCCCAGTTTCTTTGAATCAGGAGATGGGTTTTCTCTCCAGATCTTACTGCCAGAGTCGTAGCTGTGGCAAAAGTGCAATGATCTGACTGTAACAGGTGTCTGGGCAGGGCTAGGAAAGAAAAAAAAAGACAGATTCCCTCCATACCCTCCTGTTTTGGGGGGTCCCTTTCCCAAGCCCTCCGGAGAGAAAGAAGGCTTTTTCCTGGAAGTTTTTTTGGCCATCTGTACCCACTGTGTAGTTTTGAGATTCAGGTCCATCCTTGGGTAAAAGCAAGGATGTAAAGAAGGGGGCGGATCTAGAAATCACCATTGTACTGTTTAAGTTTTGACTTCCCTCTCTATCACCTGCTCTTTTTATTTCTTAGAGTTTTCTAGTAGTTGCATTTTGTGTTTTGGTCGTGGTTTTCAGTTATCATCAATGAGGAAGAGAGACAGAGCATATAGAGGACTTACCATCTTGGATGGTATCAGGAGACCAAAAATAAGGTTTCTAAAATTTAATATGTTATTTGCCCATAATAAAATACATATTATAGAGAATATGGGAAATGCAAAATTATAATTAAGGAAAAAAATACTCATATTCTTCCAACTTAAAATTAAGTGCCTCTAGCATTTTTATGTATACCAATTCTCACTTTTTACTATACAGGTAGTTGTGGTTTTAGAAGCAATAGTAGTATATATAATTTCATATCTTCTTTTTTTTCATTTATTACAAAAGCTTGTTTGGTGTTATTAAAATTATACTTACAATGAGTTTATAATGAGTTCATTGAATAAATCCATCATAGAGTTATTCAGTCATTTCTTTATTGGACATTTTTATTCCAAATATTTGCTGTCATAAAATTGCTGTGAGCAGCATCTTTGTGTATAAACATTTCCCTAAATCTAGATTATTCTTTGAGCTGTCTTTCCAGATGCATGATTACTAAGTCAAAGGGTATGAAAGTTTTGAAGGGATTGCCTGCATAATTCTAAATTGTCTAACACCAACATCTTAGCAACACACTATCCCACTGGCAATGTGTTAGAGTGCCCAGATCCTGGTAGTTGAGGATGCGCCACACGTCTTTTATCCTTATCTGAATCAGGGCTCTATCCATTGCCCTGAACCTGCCACGGACCTAATCAGCCATCTACACGCCACTGAGAATATGCACAATATGCCACTGTCTTGCTGTGCCTTAAAAGCTTCATTGTATGTTGCCTTGATGCCATAATACTTGTGCAAGAGTTGAACTCTTTGAGCCACTGACTTGAGTATCACAACTATGACCACCTCACTTTCCTCTTATGAGCCATCCATTGCCTGTGGACCAATGTTCAAGCTTCTGAACGTGGCACAAAAGGCCCTTCACCATCAGCCTGGTCCACTGGTGATGCTCCATTTCTAAGCACTCTGCCTCACAAGTTCAATTTTAGTCATTATTTGTTTGTTTATAATGTACCTTTTTTCCTCATCTTCAAACATTTATTCGTGCCCTTCCTTCCATGCCCTCCCTTTGCTTCTTTCCCTAATCCCTGCCACGTAATTCCCATCCCACAGGGACAGAAGCAGACACACACACTTGTGGGTTTGATGATTTAGTTGAGGTATCACTTCTTGCACAGGGTGTTCTTTCCCAATAAAACTCTGTACCACTCAACTTGCCACAATTTTATATATGTGCATGGATAAAATTATATGTATGTGTGTATATACATATATGTGTATATACACATGTGCACGTGTGTGTATGTATAGTAGTACTCAGATTATTTTTATTATTTTTCCCCTCCTCAGTAGATTACCAACCCTGCAACCTAGGAGTGTTTTATTTTATATTCCCCAGAACCCAACACAATGCCTGAAACATTGATTGATTGAATTAATGCATGAATGAACACATGCCTATGAAATGTCCTTGCCTCTGCCTTTTTTTTTTTTTCTTTTTGGCCTCGCCCACAGCATTTGGAAGTTCCTGGGCCAGGGATCACACCTGCATCACAGCAGTAACCAGAACCACAGCAGTGACAGTGCTGGATCCTTAACTCAAAGAGCCAAGAGGGAACTCTGCTTCTGCTCCTTTTTTAAGGTTCTGGTGCCATGGAAGAGCATCTTACTTTGTTTTTGTCATTTCCCTTGTGTGAGCATCTGGCACTGGCGATGGTGGCCAGTTTTGCACGGACAGCTTTTTTAGCACCGCTACGTTGTGAACGGTCGTTCTTGAATCATAGGATCATCATGAATATAGGTTCATGTGGCTCGACTAGTTTTTTCAGGCTTTGGAGTATGACAGCAGAACGCAAGTCTTTGTATATTTTGTGGTAACTGATGTGTGCCATGGAGTAATTTTTTTTTTGTCTTTTTTGTCTTCATTTTTTCCCCCTACCCTTTGAAGTTCTACATTTTGTGCCTGTAAAAACTTCAATATGTATAATTGAAATTATTTTACAATTGATCAGTTAAAGAACTCAGAGAACCATTTGGCTTCACTCTTCCAAAGTAAAAACAGATTTTAAAAATGATAAAATATGTAAGTGGTTATTTGGGGAAGGGCATTTGGGGTAATAAAATTGTTCATTTATAAAAAACTACATAGGCTTTTTGCTTTTTTCTCTCCCCCTAATTCTCTAGGAAATGCCCAAACTTGGTTAAATCCAGATTTTGATGATTTCCAAGTAGGTACTCAAAGTAAGCAGGCTGTGAAATAAGATGTAGGCAAATGGGTAAAACAGAGTATAAAGTAGACGTAACATGAGCAGAAATCTCGCCGGATTGTCAGCTACGTGCATTCTCTTAGGACCTTAACTCATTAATGTGGACTAAAAGGCCAGAATTGTCATGGTCGCTTTCACCTGTTTTTTCCCTGGCAGTGTTTTCCATTTTTCCCTATTACTAGGCATCCTTTCACATCCTTCCAGAGCCTGGGGCAAACGTCCACCTTTTTCTTTTCCCATTAAAAAAAAAATAATTGTGCTAGCTTCAAATTGCCTTTAGGTAATCCTGAATTCTTTAGAAGCTGACTCCAGCTCATGCTGTGTTTGGACCACACAATGAATTTGGGTTTAGAATCTGCCAACTGGTTTGGCCTGTATCATTCATTCATTCAAAGAAATTATTGGGTGTCTGTTATGTGCCAGGTCCGTTACAGGCGTGGAGCATCCATGGTGACAAGCGGGACACAGCGTCTCCTCTTATAGATCTCGCATGGGGACAAGTCAACAGGTCAGCAAGCACTTGCAGATCACACTGTAATATGTCAGCATAAGGGTGAATTTTGTTTTTTAGATTTTTTTCATTTTGAAGGTTTTATTTAAATATAGCTGATTTACAAGGTTGTAATAACTTCTGCTGTACAACAAAGTGATTCAGTTATACATATATACACATCATTCTCTTTCAGATTCTTTTCCCATTTAGACCATCACAACGTATTGGGCAGAATTCCCTCTGCTATACAGCAGGTCTCCAGTCATTCCCTATACCACAGTGTGCACATGCCAATCCCAAACCCCTAATTCATCCCGTTCCCCCCACCTGTCCTCTTTAGTACCATAAGTTTGTTTTCAAAGTCTGTGGGTCTGTTGTTCTGCACACACGTTCATTTGTCTATCTTTTTTTAAGATTCCACGTATAAGTGGTATCATATGATGTTTGTCTTTCACTGTCTAACTTCACCTAGTGTGGCAATTTCTAGGTCCATCCATGTTGCTACAAAGGGCATTGGTTCATTCTTTTTTTATGGCTGAGTAATATTCCGCTGCATAAATGTACCACATCTGCTTTATCCATTTCTCTGTCGATGGACATGTGGCTTGCGTCCATGTCTTGGCTGTTGTACACAGTGTTGCTGTGAGCGTTGGGGTGCATGTCTTGGCTATTGTACACGGTGCTGCTGTGAGCGTTGGGGTGCATGTCTTGGCTGTTGTACACAGTGCTGCTGTGAGTGTTGGGGTGCATGTGTCTTTCTTTGAGGGCATCTGGAGAGACCTTGGTGACTAGGAATAACTTCTTGGAGGCGGTGAGACGTTAAACTGTTGCTGTTACTGAGTTGCAATTTGAAATATAGAAACATTCCTTCTGTGCTTCCGGACTTGGGTTTTGGCTCTTCCTGCTGCCATCGCAAGTCTGTCCTTATGACTCCGTACCTTGGTACTCGAGCAGTCTGTCCTTTCTCTTTCTGGCATTCCATCTTTAACACCATGAAGCATCCAAAGAACTCTTCTTGGCATCTGTGATGAACTCCATAAGGCACATTTATTCACGGCACCTAGCTTTATCCACCCTCCCTCCTGCCCCCATATCCTTGGGCCAACTGGGAGTAGTATCGCCATGAGCACTGGCCGCATGCAGTTTCCGGGAGGAGTGTTGTAGGAGGAAGGGGGTCAAGGTGAGGTTATGTTGCTCGGCTAACTTGTTGGCTATTGACAAGTTGTAGTTTACCCAGGGGCAAAAGAGGGAACTTGTGTCAGCAGTTTTGAATAGAGGGAAAGTGTTGTCTCTAGAGAAACGATAATTTAAAACATACTGTTTTCCATTTTGGAACTGGTCCTAGTAGCTGTGTGTATTTTCTCTTCCCAGCTGGGTGAATGACACTCTGTAGCACTCCAGCAAATTGGGGTGAGTTTTTTGGCTCCAGCCCTAGGGTTATAGCTGAGTAAGTGCGAGTGCCATGTTGGCTGCACACTCTCCCCTTGGACCATACATGTGCGATAGAATTTCACATCCAAAAGCAGGAGTCTGCTGGTCTTGGATATCACTTCTCCAATCAGTTCTTTGGTATAATTTTTTCGAAGGAGGTTACATTTAAATGTAACGTATGTCCCTTTGTGTGTTTATCACTTGGTATAGTCGGTGTACATCAGGGTGATTCAGTTACACGCATTCTTTTTAGGTTCTTGTTCATTGTATGTTATTTGCCGATGTTAAGTTGAGGTCCCCGTGCCATGCAGTAGGACCTTGTTGTTTACCTGTCTTATATGTAGTCATGTGTACATGTTAATCCCAAACCCTTCAGCCTGAGACTGGGGGGTTCAAATTCTGGCTGTGCGTAACCTTGCCGCGTCAGTTAATGTCTCTGTGCCTTGGTTTCCTCATGTGTAAAATGGGGAGATTCACTTTCTGTAAACATTAGTAAGTTTATATACATAAAATACTTAAAACAGTACCTAGCACGGGAAAAGTATTCAAACACTGTTTGAAATCATTAAACATGGACCACACTGAACGGTAGAGTATAACTTCAGAGAAGAACAGGTGGAAATAGGAACTGATCAGTTTTTGATAAAGATCTGCATAGCCTTTGAAAATTGCCGTATAAATTTAAAGCAGTCCGATTCTGACAGCAGTTTCTTTATGCCCTGTGTCATGCAACTTGTCACCTGCTTTACCCTCCCTGCTCCATAGTCAAGGGAGCATTTTGGTCCCCTCTGACTTACCTCATTTTTATCACAGTCATCATATAAGTTAATTTAAATCACTCTTAAGGTTTCCTAGTCCAATGGTAGCCTGCGGCAGCCTTTTTAATTGTCTCATCTTATAAAATGGGTTTTACAGATCAAGCTTGTGCGTTAGAGTCTGGGTTTGTTTGCACTTTCCTTCATGTTATTTAGGTACTTACCCTGTTACCTCTTTGGAGTGCCTTTTTCTCTTGGCTTGAACTTACCATGTTTTCTGCATGGAGGGTCTCCCTTTGTTTATAACACGGCTTTGCGATGCTTTTTGTCCTTCTGGTTTTTCTTGTTTAATTTCTTACCATTTGGTGGATAATTTTTCTTTTATTTACTAATAAAATGAAAGGCTTGAAGTTCACTTAATTCAGCTTCTGCATTTTCTTATTGTTGTTTGCATTTGGCAATTAGTGCATCTTGGGTTCAGGGACAGCTGTTGCCCTGCACGCGGTGGACAGCCTTAGAAACGACGTAAGGGGCAGTCTTCACTTGGTGCACTTTGACCAAGCTCTCGTCTCCACCCAAGTTCTTTCACGTCATTGGTGAGGCTCCTTTCTGAGTACTTTGCTGTATATGTGAATTCATAATCCATGAAGAAGCTTTTAACATCAGTCTGTTTCGTTCCTAAACTAAAAGGAACTTTTTATCGGGTCTCATTTCAGCCTCCATTCAGGGAAGACCGGGGAATATGGCCCTTGGTTGACTCCCCATAGCTCATATCAAAGTTAGTAAGCTTTCACTGAAATGCCTTCCCCGCAGCGTATATGGAAATCTTACTTAAAAGATAAAGGGATGCTTAGCAAGGGAAAACATTAAGTATCATCTATTGTGAATATTCTGGCCAGAGGTCACTGGAGGTGCCTAGCAGTCCCATTCTCCATATATGAGGCTCACATTTGATTAAAAAAACATTTTCCAACTGTTGTCAGATACTTTCCCCCACCATGTAGGTGGAATACTCTTCCGTGTCCCTTCCGGTTGGACTTTTCCTACGGAGTCCCCTCAGTTTTACACCCTTTTTACCGGCCGGGACACTTCGAACACACTCAGCTTGTTCTGCATGATCCTGGCTTCCTCTCCTTTTTCTTTCCTTCCTGAGATTCTGTATGGACATGGTTGCTGAGTCGTGCGGTATCACATGGAATGGTAAACTGGAAGGTGCTTTGTTTTGTTCCATTCTCGTCTGTAGTCGTTTCTCACGTGCCTGTGCTGTGCCATGCAGAAGACGCCCCCACACGGAACAGGTACATGCTTTGGAGGTTGAAACCAGCGGTGGAGCATCTGTCCCTCACGGTCAGTGTAATGACAACAGCGCGGATGGGAAGTGCCGTACAAGCTCAGAGAAAGAGCACTTTGGCAGACGGGCTGGCCAGCCCTGGAAAGCTCTCTGGATCAGTAAACCCTAAGGGAAGGTAGGATTGAACAAGAGAAGGAAAGAGTGAACTGAGGCTGAGATGTGGGGAGGGGCCTCTAGCCAGTGTGTGAAACACCAGAGTGTGTCTGTGGTGACTGCCGGTTAGAGTCAGGTCTGCTGTAATGTTACAGACACATATTAAAAATCACTGTTGCATCATCACACAGTGAAAAACCACGGGGCTTATGGGAAACCAGAGGTCGGGGCAAAGCAGTCAGAAGCTTCCTAGGAGACTTACTGATAAGGAAAGAGAAACCTAATAAACATGATAGCACCCTTTTACATATGGTAAAAGGTAAAGACACACATAAACACCACAACAAACGCGGCACATTTCATTGGAAAGGACCTAAAAGTTACCTGCGGGAGTTGGTGTCGGGAGGGTGGTAGCTTGTGCCTCATGGTGAAGTGGCGCCTGGAGGGCCATCTGAAGTGGGAGGGAACATTGTGACACTGGATGTGCATAGCGTGGCTCACAATGCAGGAGCTGGTGGGTCTTGCAGTGTGTGCTCTGCAGGGCTTTTTGCATTCCTTCCTGCCTTGGTTCAGTGGGGTGCTGTTCTCTGTTACCTTGTCTTTCCCAAAGGTGACATCACACATGAGCAAAGGCAAGATCTGCTTATGCTTCGGTGTTTCCTGATGCAGTCAGTCACGTGGGAACAAATGTGTGTTTTCAAAGCAAGAGCTGTAAGAGAACCGGACCGTTGAGGACAGGACGTCTGGACAGGAGGAGATGTGGGCTGTGGTACCAGCCAAAGATGTGCCTTTCCTTCTGCAGCATCTTTTTCATACTTGGGCATTCAGTAAGGTCCTTATGATTTCTTTAACCCTTTAGCAAGTCTTTTTGGTCTTTCGTGACCTTCCCGGTGTTCGGGTCGGTTCTTTGTTGGCTCTTCAGTATTCCATCTGGTACCCTAGTGGGAATGGCCCCCATGACCCTGTTTTCTCCTTCTGACGCTTGTTGGTCCTGAGAGTGGCCTGCCCTGTGGTCAGCAGCCCAGGCTTTTCCTTGGCCTTCCGTCCTCTCTGCCAGGTCTTTTCTGCACTAATGTGATGGCTGCTGGGAACTCAGTCCTTGGCCGCAAACCACTCTCCAGACCTTGCTTTACCTTGGCTGTCTGCCTTGCTGTGGTTTGGTTTCTGTGTGGACTGGTCACTCTTATACCTAATGTGTGGTTGCTGGTATGTTTTGGAGGCCATGCTTTTCAAAAAGTTGCCCTCAGGTGCTCACTGAGTCTGTGCTCAGCATTGAAGTGGATTTAGGGGGAACTAGTTCTTTTAGATCATTTACCTGTTTGGAAAATGTAAGACCACACGTATGTCTCAGCTGTAGTCATGGTAAGCAGCTGCTCACATTTCCCGAACATGTATTGTGATGTCAGGCCCTGTTATGTAGTTTATCTGGATTATCTTATTTCATTCTCACAACTGCAGTAAAAAGTAGACAATCTACTACTGTTATCTTTATTTTACACAGAAAGCAACGGAGAGTGAAGAAGTTAAGTGACTTGTCCAAAGTCACACAGATACTTGTTCAAGGTCACATGGTCTGATGTGCACAGGGCTCTGGGGAGTTTGATCCAGAGCCCGCGCACGATGAGCCACTGCCGCATAGGTGAGTTCGCTCCTTTCGGATGCTGTTAGAGGCGTCTTGAACTTACACTGGGAAGAAGGCGAACGTCACTGTGAAGGACCGTGGTGTTCTGATACTTTCCAAATCAGATACAGTAGCAGTTAAGCCTCTGCCCTTAGCTGCATGAACGTATCATTTATCACAATACATGTATTGAAAACTCGAATAGATGGCAGTCAGCGTTTTCCTCCGCGTTTTTGCTAGTCTGCTTTTATTAATAGCTAGACTGGGCTTGTTGACGTGGCATAGATGAGGAGGGAGACACACGACCCCGTAGCTGTTGGACGTCACGGAGCCCTTCCCTCTATCAGAGTGGAAAGTCCCCATGTGCATTCTAGGCGGGGGGAGGGGCGTGGTCCACAGCATACCTGAGAAACGGCTCCTGTGTGAGATCTGAGAGTTCATGACTCTAAATAAATCAACTGCTTGGTTCTGTGTCTGGAAGCAGAAGACCGAAGATGGAAGCTGCAAAGGAGGACGCTCTAGTGCCCTCTTGTGGAGACACCCCCGAGGTCAGGCTCTGCCCCGCGGGGCCATGCTTCTGCTGGTGGCCCTTGGTGACGGTGGCCTTTGGATGGGGGTGTGGCGATGTGTTCGCTACTAAGCACCTATGTTTCCAGCCAAATATTTTGCCTCTAACAGAGATGAATGAGATTGGATACCTCGTGTAATGGGTAACCTTGACAGTTGACAGGGCCATTGCATATGTATAGTTTTATTTATTGCATTTCTGTAATGTAGGCAGGGAAGCTATTATTCTCATTTAATACGAGAGGAAATGGGTATACGGGGAGGGTTAATTTGCTTGCCCAGGGTCACAACCAGTAAGTGATAAAGCTGAGACGTGAAATACAGGCTTTTGTGTCCTAATCCAGGGGATTTTCTTGCTCTCCCATGTTCTTCATGATGTATGAGACTCTTTCATGTGCAGGCGGCAGCTGCTTCCTCAGACAACTGCTTCCGCATCTTCTTTTCTTTATTATTGTCCCGTATTTCGATGCCTCTCTTCATTTCTGTGTGACTGGCAGTCTGGTATCCAAGGACTTCCTATTCTTAAGGAAGCATTAAAACTTTTTTCTAGACTTAGGTAGAGAATGGCAAGTCTTTATGTAGAATCTTTGGAATTTGCCGTCAAGGGGTCTTTGGTGGGGAGAGCGAGCCCTTTCTATCTGTAAGGGGAAGCAAGGTTTAATTTTGACTTTTAAAAGAGAACTCAGCACATGATTAAACTATGCTTTGCACTGGGCTTAGTTAAGGGAATCACAATTTCTTGAACAAACACAAAGCTCTTGTTTCTGCTTTGTCCTTGTGGACTTTATCCTCAAAGACGCCAGCTGACCCCTAGAGTCTCATTCTGGACTGGTTCGTTAGTTGTCTGGGATCAAGGCTCCTGACTGTGGTCTTCACTGCTGTGTTCTTAGCGCTTGGGAGACGTGCAGGTAATTGAAGGATGAATGAGGGAATGTCAGTTTCTGTCTTTCTTGCATCACCACCCTGACTCACTGGAAGTTAGCATGTAGCACAGTGTTAACGCCAGACATGGGCATGGGAAAAGAATTTGAGAAGGAATGGCTGTATGTATAGCTGATCCACATTGCTCTACACCTGAAACTAACACAGTGTTGAAAGTCAACTATACTCCAGCAAAATTTAATTTAAAAAGCTGGACTTGAGAGTCAAGTATACCTAGGTTTGATCCCTAAATTTGACTCTTGCTGAGTATTACCTTACCCCTCTGAGCCTAAGTTTTCTTTACTGTAAAATAGATAGTTTATAATAACTACATAATATTGTGCCTGTAAAGAATTTAGCATGTATTTGGCACAAAGGAAGTTTTGAACCAATGCTGGTTGCTCTGCATTATCATTATCTGCATTCATTGGGACTTCCATTCTTTTCATAGGATGGGCTGAAAATCCCAAGTTCAGAATGTCTGCTTGTTTTATCGCTAAATATGGATGCAGTTCTTATGACTGTGGAACCCCTCCAGTTTATAACTCTCGTTCTTACCAAATCACTTTGCATATTAGGGTGCCGGTGCACTGGCTCATGCTCCTAATCTGGGGTCAGTTGGGGGTGACGCTGTGGGTAGCAACCAGACCCTTTCACACGGGGGTCAGCAGTTGCCCTCATGAAGTTTCAGAGAAAACATTGGCCCCTTCTGGGCTGTGCAGTTCAGCACATGCAAAGTAAAATCTTGCCTGGAGAATCTTTTTGTACCTAGTCAGAGATTCTTCTTTAATTATTCCTGCAATCATTTTCCATATTTTACAAAAGTCTAGACCAGAGTTTCTCACCCTCAGCAGTGTTGGTGTTCTGGGCTGGGGAGTTCCTTTCTAAAATTTAAAAAATTTTTAATTGAAGTCTAATTGATTTACAATATTATGTTAGTTTCTGGTGTAAAACAAAGAATATGTATATATATTTTTTCAGATCCTTTTCTATTTTACATTATTACAAGATACTGAATATAGTTATCTATGGTCTAGGTTATTATAAGATAGTGAATATAGTTCCTTGTTAATCTGTTTTATACCTAGTAGTATGTATTCATTAATCCCAAACTCTTAATTTATCCCTCTCCCTCCCCTTCCCCTTTGGTAGCCAGAAGGTTGTTGTCTTATGTCTGTGAGGCTGTTTCTGTTCTGTAAATAAGTTCATTTGTATCATTTTTTTTAGATTCCGCATTTAGGGGATATCATAAGGTATTTGCCTTTCTTATCTGACTTACATCACTTAGTATGATGATCTCTAGGTCCATCCATGGGCCGGATCATTCTTCATTGTGGGGTAGCTGTCCTGTGTATCATAGCATCGTTAGCAGCATCCCTGGCCTCGTTGGCTAGATTCCAGGGTATTCCTCCCCTCCCAGCTGTGGCAACTAAAAAGATCTCCGGATTGTCCTGATGCCTCCTGGGGGACAGAGTCAGCCCTGGTCGGGAACCCTGCTGCAGGTAAGTTACCAGCTGGATGCGGCCGCCTTTCAGCTGATGACTGACTTTTCTCGTTGATTTCTTCCGTTCTCAGTGACACGCGTTCTCTTGGCTCCCTCCGAGAGCACCCATTTGCTTAGGTTGAAACCAAAGTGCTTTGTGTGAGTGAGAGGTCTAGAATCCAAGCTGTGTCGGAAGTGCTCAATGATTATGAAAATCTCAAGGGCCACAACAATCTGCAAAAAGTACAAATCGTGTTTTTGCCCTTTTTCATCAAAGAAAATTCCTCCTTTTGAACAGAGGGTAGGGTTTTGTCACCATTCGGAGGTGAGTGAATTTGTCTGGCTTTCTCCTTTTCTTCTCTCCTGTCTTCCAGGCTCCCTTTCCAAAATTCAGACTTACTGCTTATTTGCCTTCCATAATGCAAACTATTTTTACTGGCAGGCCTCACTTGATAAGCAGTTCCATAGGTATCAAATCTCAGCTAATGAGTAGAGGAGCCAAAGTATCAGTCTAATTTATTGGAAATTAGAAATACACTTGACCCTTGACCAACACAGGTTTGAACTCTGTGGGTCTCCTTATGTGAAGATTTTTTAAAATAAATACACAGTATAGTACTACATGTGGTTGGTTGAACCCAAGGATGCAGAATCTCAGGTAACACGTTAAATGGAGATTTTGACCGTGTGGAGGGTCTGAGCCTCTACCCCCTGCGCAGTTCAAGGGTCAGCAGTGATTTGAAGGACTTACTGTATTGCTCCTTGTGGCACTTGCAGTTTGTTAACAGTAAAACTTTCTCACTTAAAGAAACACATCTATGGCTTGTGCTACAACGAAAAAGAATTTTGAGCAGAAGAGTGAGGTCATTTTAGACAGAAGAGTCTTCCTTGCACCTCATGAGCCATGTCTCCCAGCCAACCCCTTTTTCTGTTTGGGGGCAACCAGCATCCATTTCAGAGGTTTTAAAATAGAGATTGTGTCACGTGCCATCCTGTAGCTTCTCAGAGTCTTCCTGTCTCCTCTGATGATGCTGTTTTGTTGTTGGTGGTGTTGAGGAGCTTTGCCCATATTCGTGGTCTATGCGTGGATAAGGTTGGTGAGCAGAGGAATAAGTCGTGCATCGGTCCAAGTTGCTGGAGGGCAGAAACGAGGTTTGAAAATTGCAGGTGACTGATACAGTAGGCTTTGGAGGGGGTGCTGGTGCAGCTCTGGTTATGGGAAAGAGTTAATTGATTCTGGAGATGCGCATAACTTGAGAGGAGAAGAGACAGCTGGAGAACATTCTTCTACGTGGCAGAGATGACACGCTGAAGCGGAGGATGGGGGGAAGGTTAGAGATACTGTGGAGAAACATTGGAAACCTTGTGGGGAAGAGCCTTTTGAGGGCTTCTGTATTATCCGTAAAACCAAAGTGTTGGCTTCCTCCCTTCTGAGTCTCATGCTCTGTTATTACTAGAGGGCTTTCCTGAGAAGCTGGGAAGGCGGCAGGTTTGCTGTTTAATCCCAAAATGCCATCAGAGGACCTCCTTTCTGTGCTTCATTGCAGTGAACGTCAAGAAGCAGACAAACAACTGCCGGCTGTGACTGTTACTTAGGCAAAGACCCAGGCGCGTTTCCTCCTCTCATTTCGGGCTTGAGTATGTTCTGTGTTCATAGACTTAGGACTCCCAGGTATCTAAAGTCAATTCAAAAGTGAGTTTGTCATTTGAAATATTTTCATGGGATGAATTCGCTTTCTTAGGTCTCGCTTGCTTTCTGGATGTTATAAAGTAATCACGGAATACTCTTTTGGGGTCACTATCCTCTTTATTTCCAAAATTCGTATGAGATAATCCTTAAAACCTACTGACAGAGCCGGTATAGATGCAGTCAAGACAATCACAGATAGAACATAACATTAAAAAAAAACTATTCTTCAACAAGCTTTTATTAAATGCCTACAATATGCATGGCATTTTGCTCTGTGCTGGGGCTATCAAAGGGGAAGTGAACAAACAAACACAGCAGCAACCATTTCCAAATTATAGTTTGCCTTTCACAGTTGGCAAAAGCGTGCTGATTAGAATGGAGCCACATACACAATACTTGGGACCTGCAGGCTTGGAATACAGATGGCAAGTGAGGGCCTTTTGCTCAGGCATCTCTCCACGTGGGGTCAGCTGCAGGGGGAGTAACTGAAGGCAGGAGGAGAAGTGGAGAATGGTACCTCCCCATGTGGGGGTGGCCCATGGTGCCCTGGGTTCCCCTTCTGTTGTTCTGGGGGTGCCTTGGAACACCCTGCCCATTTAAGCTTCTCTGAAAGATTGATGGTGGGCTCACGTTCCATCTGGAGGCCTTGCCATTCTTGGATCTTTACCATAGTTTGGAATTTGACACAAAGAGCAGATGGAAATTGTGGAGAGCTCTACTTTCAGATGGTTCACCTGCGTGCTTTTGCTTTTGTGGGGTCGTCAGGCTGAACCCACCACGTCAGTCTTTTTCAGAGAAGTTCGTGGTACTCAGCCGCCCAGGTTTGAGAGAGAGGCTTCGCACAGGAGGGCTAGAGGTGCGTTGTTAACAATGGTTTAATGTAATCAGTCATTATCCTGGTAGTTAAAATGTCTGACTGGTTAAGAGGCTGAGTTTCATCGCTGACTTGCAGCTCCCTCTGTGACTCTGGGCAAGTCATATTTATTCTCTGGGACTCTGTGTTGACATCTGTAATGTGAGGAAACCAGCCTCCATCAATTCTGAAGTTGATCAAAGCAGAAATTGTCTGATTCTATTAGAGACAATTGTTTGGTATTTCTGTTGTTTTTTGGGTTTGTTTTTCTAAGAATAGGATTGGTTCTGACACCATTTCTGCAACTCCACTTCACTGTAGTTTGCTTGTAAAATTCTTACCTCTTTGCATTAAAGAGGGTGGCTTTAAAAGGATGTGAGTGAGCACCCATCCTTCCTCTTTCTACTAAGATATCCTAATTAGCCCTACTGCTAAGACCAAGGCGGATTCTTTAGCTCACCTGTAGGTAGCATCATAGGAGAACAGCAGCAGCAAAATTGGGAAGAATGAGTTGATTAATTTTTATTGCTGCTTGAGCAGACACAGGAGTAATGACAAGAGAGCAGTGACTGGCGGCCTCAGAGTTTCTGGCCACCAGTTATGACTATCTTGTCATTCTTTCCCCAGCTATAGAGAAAATGCAACTGAGATGAGAGTTATGCTTCCAAGCTAGAGATGCACGGGGTAACTTACAGCAGGTCATATTTCTGCATAGAAATAAATGCGCATCAAGGTGAAATGGCAGCCACCTTCGGGAAGTGCAGGACTGGCTCGAGATTAAAACATGGTGTCCACTTTTGATTTTGTCATTGCAGTATGTTCTGGCTGAATTTGTCATCAGCCACAGTGTTGGAGCCATACCTCCCTCCTTTCATAGGAAAAACGCAGTCTTGCTGCGAGCATCCAAGAAGCAGTCCACATCGAAAGAACGACCTAGACTCTGTCCCTTGCACCATCTCCAGAGTGTGACCGCAGAACTTCTCTTAGTGTGGCAGGAGTAGAAGCAGAGAGAGATTCCAGGTGGGCTGCTTCTGACTGGCACTTCTATCCTAGGTTCTGACTTAAACTCCCCGTTCATGATTTTGTTGTTTTTTAAGTGTTCCCACCAAATCTGTCATTTTGCTGAGTTATATCAAATTTTGTAACTTGTTTCAGTGCAGTTTTTTCCCCTTCCCTCTTATTTAGATAAACAAATGCAGTGCTCTCATTTTTTTCGAAAGAAGCTTCCAGAGTGTATTGTATTTAGAGAGAATCATGAATGATTTATTTACATGCAGTATGAGAATTTCCAGAACAGTGATTAAAAATGCTTTCAAATTCTAGATTAGAAGTATGGGAATTTCCTTTTGGGCTAATCTCTCTTTAAAACAGTTATAATTATAATGTGACTCACAGGAACCAGTTAAAATTAGGTCATTTGCATTTAGTCTCTTCTCTTCATGGCAGTGGAACCTTTCCATGGGATTGTTGATGCTTTTGTAAAAAAATTTTTTTTTTTTTGGATTTTTAGGGCTGCACCCGTGGCATGTGGAGATTCCCAGGCTAGGGGTCTAATTGGAGCTACAGCTGCCAGCCTACGCCAGAGCCACAGGATCCGAGCCACGTCTGTGACCTACACCACGGCTCACGGTAATGCTGGATCCGTAACCCACTGAGCAAGGCCAGGGATTGAACCCGACGCCTCATGGCTCCTAGTTGGATTCATTTCCACTGTGCCACAACGGGAACACCCTGTAAAAATGTTTTTACCTTGTCAGCAAAATTTTAAACATTTATGGGTACTTAGAAATGGTAGTTCTCCCTGATTGAATGGAGTTGAAGCCATTCCTGGGAGACACACCTCCTATCCACTGGTTAAACCTAATTTTACCTTTATCATCTTCAAACTGCTCACTCAGAATTAGGGATGTTTAGGTGGGAATACAGCATAGAATAATCATCAGTAATCCTTCTCCAGGATTCTCTGCTGAAAACATCTGGAGCATGACTAATGGTTTGGGAAATAGGCCCTGTGAGCAAAAGTTAACAGGCATTGAGAACTATTTCCCATGCAGATAAGTAAATGGTGATTTAAGTACAGATTGTAAGTGCATAGGAACGGTTGGAGGAAGGACAGGAAATGTCATCCGTCTCCCAAATACTGAAGAAGATCTTATGTTACAGGAGAAATGAGTGGTACGAATAAAGTCGAAGACTTGTCGCAGTGGCTCAGAGAGACTGCAGATTCTTTGGTGTGTTAGAAAAGGGACAGGTAACTGCCTAGGAAGTGCCAGGACCTGGGGTCCTGGACAAAATTATTTCTCAGATCTGCTGAAGTTGTCTTCACTTCTCAGTGAGGGGGTTAAATGCGCACCCGTGACCTTCAAGCTGCGTGTCCCTCGATCCCATCTCTCCGCAGAAGTGTGACGAGGTCAGCAGGTCCTCCGGGAAGCAGACCCGAGGTACGTGGAGTTGGTTGCTGCAGAAAACAAATTGCAGGAGTCACAGAGCTTCTCCTGAGGATATCAGAGGTATTCTGACAAGAAGCAAACCACAGGAAGCCGTCTTGAACCGGAAGGAGTCACGGATGTCCGAGAAAGGAAAGAATGTGACCGGGGCGTCCTAATGTAATGGAGAGGAGTTGTGCATAAAGAGAACTCGTGGGTTTAGAAATCACCCTGGAAAAAGTGCATTTTTGTTGTAATTGGACTTCCAGTGCCGAAACCATGGCCGAGATGAGAGGCTGCAGTTAAAGCGGAGCGAGAGCAGTGTGTTACACACTCTTTCCATGTATTTTGAGAAAGTGCTAAATACTTTGAAGGCACTTCTTTCAGTGGCATTCTCCTTTGATTCTTTATTTCTTAGAAGGATGTTTTAGGATGATTCTTTTGGTCCACAACCACCCATTTTCTTCCTCTCTGCTTTTGCCTGGGATTGAAATAAACTGAAAAATGGAGAGCTGCCCAAGGCTGTCAGGCCGACAGTGCATCTAGCTTTATTTATGTGTGCTTAGCGGGCCTAGGGACGTCTGAGCTGCTAACTGTGGTGTTAAACAGTATTTGACACTTTGCCCCCTTAAATCCATGGAAAAGAGCTCCTTTTTTTAATGTTCATGCAAAAGAGCCCTTTGAGGCTTGTGAGGGAGGCCTGTGGTGTGCTCATGCACAGGCTCATCTTATCACGATACACCTGGTGCAGTTGTTAGAGGAAAGAGCCGTGGCATAAAGTAATACCGAGCTGTTGGCTGCGGGGTGACGGCCAAGTGCGCTGCAGCTTAGGAAACTGGCGGGAAGCCTTGATCACGCCTGTCGATTTCAGTGGTGGGGATGTGTGACCAGTGTATTAGGGCATCCATGTGATCATAGCATGGGAATGAGACGTGGATCATCTCTCTTCGTGTATTGAACACACATTAATTTAAATGTCTGGGCAGTTTATTGTTTTCCAAACAGCCTGAATATAAGTGATGGTTCTAATGATGATTTTTATTAATGGGGCTTTGGCCCCTAATATCGGAGTTGACTTTTTCCGTGAACCGCTGCCTAGGTATTACATAATCATAGTCTTATGTTTGCACCAGGGTATGGTTGATAATTTTGTGGGAAGGGACCAGGGTGCCTCACAGTTAGCAAGAGGAATAACCAGAATGAAAAAAAAAGTGTTAACTAACAATTGGGAATGTAAGGATACAGGCAACTAAGAGGCTGTAGAGAAATACGCTGTTCAAATTAGCAAGATCTGCAGCCTAGGCGTCACCTGAGAGCTTGGTAGAAGTGCAGAGGCTGAGTTGCCTCCTCGGACTGCTTTTGCCAATTGAAAATCACCACCTGTCACAAGCTTCCAAGGTTGTTGGTGTGTGCTACAGACGTAATGGTGTGTTACTCTCAAAATTCCCATGTCGAAGCCTAACCCAAGGTGTGTTGGTGTTGGGAGGTGAGTCCTGGAGAGGTGATTGGGTTCCAGGGACAGAGCCTTCAGGATTAGGCTTAATGCCCTCAAAGCAGAGACCCCAGGGAGCTCCCTCGGCCCTTCTGCCGAGTGAGGACATAGCAAGAAGCCCGCTGTCTAGGAACCACGTCCTGACCTGACACTGAATCTGCGGTTGCCTTTGTCCTGGATTTCTCAGCCTTCAGTACAGGGAGAAATGCATGTCTGCTATTTATGAGCTACCCACTCTGTGGGATTTTGTTATAGCAGGCCGAACTAAATAGTGTGCACGTTCCTCCTCCAGTGGAATAGGCCAGAAATTGAGATTCCATTTAGAATATGCAGAGTGATTGGAAAAGATACATGCACCTCTGTGTTCACTGCAGCAGTGTTCACAATAGCCAAGACATGGAAACAGCCTACATGGAATAGTACTCACCCATAAAAAGAACAAAATAATGCCATTTACAGCAACGTGGATGGAACTAGAGACTCTCATACGAAGTGAAGTAAGAAAGAGAAAGACAAATACCATATAATATCACTTATATCTGGAATATAATACACGGCACTAATGAACCTATCTACAGAAAAGAAACAAATCCATAGACTTGGAGAACAGACTTGTGGTTGCTGAGGGGGTGGGGGAGGGAGTGGGATGGACTGGGAGTTTGGGGTTAGGAGATGCAAATTATTGTATTTGGAGTGGATAAGCAATAAGATCCTGCAGTATAGCACAGGGAGCTCTGTGTAGTCACTTGTGATGGAGCCTGATGGAGGATAATATCAGAAAAAGAATGTACGTATGTATGTATAACTGGGTCACTTTGCTGTACAGCAGAAATTGACAGAACATTGTAAATCAACTATAAAAAAAAAAAAAAAGAAAGAAACAGGATACCCAGGGTAAGGGAGATTGAGCCTGGGAGGCTCAAGTAAATCAAGGGAGTCAGGATCGAAGGGAGGTATAAGAGTCTGTGTTCAGTTTTAGTGATGAGGAGGGTGGGGGTAAGGGAAAAAGACGCTGAGGGGCATGTGGGTGTTTGCCTCTGTGTGTGTGTGTGTGTGTGTGTGTGTGTTGGGGATGAGGGTAGGCCCTTTGCTTCTGAAGATGCTTTGTAAATGTCTTTGGTTTTCATCTCTTTCTCCTTTCCTTTGTCTGCAGTCGGTTGGGTTCTCCTGTGCACCAGCGCCCTAAGTGACAGCCTCTGGCAGTAATGAGGTGTCTTGAGTGTTCACCACAGCTGAAACTACTGTTGTTGCTTGGCGTTTGGTTTTATGGAGTGTGCATGGGATGAATTTGTTTACAGTTGGGGGTGCAACACACACACTGGATGACTATGGAATTTTGCAGCTCTTAAATATTAGAACAAGTCATAAACTTGGATTTTTGGTCAGAGTGGAAGAGCCCCTCTGAGTCAATTTGGGAGAAATGGATGTTGTTGACTGAGGGTGGTGCAGCCTTCTGGAAGTGGGAAACCAACCAAAGAAAAGGCACGTTATTGGTGGGATGTTTGCTGGGTCTGGCTTAGCCGTGTCTGTCTCCCAGGTCTTAGGAGCAACTGTTGTATGGGTTTCCTACAGATGCCAGTGATCTGGGTCACTGAGGGGCAGGCCTGCAGATGGAAACACTGGTAAAAAATGTGTGAAGCTGTTTTGCATTGAGATGTGAGAACAGTAAGACAAACATTCTCTACTGGAAATAACAGGAAGCACCCATCTCATGGTTGGAGAAATGTCAATAATTATTTTCTGTTAACCTGAATTTAATGTTTTTTGTTAATTTTACCTGTTACCTTTTTTTTTTGGCTGTGCCTATGATGTATGGAATTCCTGGGCCAGGGATCAAATCTGAGCTGCAGCTGCAACCTGAGCCACTTCAGAGACAGTGGTGGGTCCTTAACCCTGTGAGCCACAGTGGAAACTCCTAATTTTACTTTTAAAAAATGCATATCTGGTAATATAAAAAGTTAAGAGTAAACATGTAAATCTTTACTGAACTATAATATAAAAATACTTAAGCTGTATCTCTTTATATATACTCCTTCGTAATTTCATTTCCTCTTCCTTTGCATTGGTAACTGTACTTATGGCTTGGTACATAGCTTACCATATCTTAGGAGGAAAAACGGCTCTTACGATAGCATTTGGAATTTTCGGAAAGGAACAAAGACATATTTTAGTAACAACAAATTTTATCAATAAGAATCCTATGGGGTATTTTAAGACTATGATAAAGACCAAAAGACGAGATCTTTCTTTGAACTGCTAGTACTGTAGGCAGGGAATGATGAGGTAGTTGCAGTGTATTTTGGTCTGTGGCAATTATGTCATTGAGATCAGAGGCATATATAAGCTATATTTTCAGTGGTTGCACAGCCCTTAAGCTGTGGCAGTCCTCATCCTCCACCCTTGGGGTTTAGCTCGGCAGATCCGAGATGACACACGGGCCACAAAGCGCTGTGGGTCTTAAGACATCATGAAGTCATGCGTCATGGTAAAGAGTAGGGAGAGGGAACATCAGCATTCTGCAGGAGCTAAGCTCTGCACGTAGAGGCTGAGATACGCATCACTCTGTGTCTCTGTAGTCGATTAAATCTCTGTAGAGATTGCCTTAGTAGCACCACCTATAACTTTACAGGACTAAGTAGCTTGCCTTTGTTCATGTTCCTGGGGCCACCCAGTGCTGTATGGAGCTCCTCCATATCAGAAAGCAGCGATCTGACTTTTCTTGGTATGCAATGAGTGTTACATGACCCAAGTCTTTTTTTCAGTGGTACTGTGTTGGATACTCGTAGCGGAACTTCTTGACCTTGTAGCTAGTGAGGAGCTACGGAGGTCATTGGGGAACCATGGAGGTCATTCCCTCGACTGCAGTGGTGAGTCTGGGCGAGGGGAGATGGTGTGGGCAGACTCCAGCCGGACACGGGACGATGACACACCATTTGTGATCAGGCAGCTAATGGCTCCACCTCCCTGGTCCTCCTGGTCCTTAGGCCGTAAGGAGAATATGACAGCAGGAGCTCCTGGACTGTGAATAACTAGGAGGACGAGGAAGCCTGTGGCCCAGGTCCGTATTTCACAGTGGAAATTACCACCATAGTACAGTCGTCCTGGTCAAAGGATGCTTTGTCCAATTAAGCTAATCGCGTTGGGGTTCTAATTACTTGTAGATGGTAGGATGAGAATGTAGGCTCTGGTATAAAAATGAATGGAAGTGTTCATCCTTCAGTTTCTTCCATTGTGTTTTCCGTCCAGAATCATAACTAGCTGTGTTTCTGGCATCTGCCTGAACTGGAAGAGGTCTTAGTATGAATCCCTTGTGGAAAAATGATGACTTGTACTCACTTTTTTTAGTGTAAGGCTTATTGGTCTTTCAAGAGATAGTTTGTTGGTGTAGGAGTGTCCACTCATTTGAGATGTTTTCCTTTCGCGTGTTCCTTGTTGTTTTAGCTTCACTTGACCTAGTCATGTATGCTCTGTGCATTCGTGTATTATTCCTTCTAATTTGTGGGGTGTACGCCAAGGCTTAAATCAGTTTCAGTTGTACATGTTTATTATGGATTCAGGAAGGGCAGCTGAAAACTATCCTCAGAGTAATCCTGAGAATTTTCTATTGCTTCTTTTTTAAAAAAGACACTAAAGCATTAGGATTAATTAGAATTAGCTCTGCTAAAGTTGAGTTTGTTTCTGAATTTGTTTTTGTAGGTAATTGGAAAGTAACTCAATCATTATTTAAACATGGGTTCTTCTGGATTCACCTACAGATGTTTTTCTAGGAGAAAAAATGTCAGCTTGTAATTTGCTGTTAAACTATCATAAGATTATACTGGACATGAGGCATTCAGGGTGTATGTTATGTGTTAAAATTTGAATACATGCATAGTAGATGGACTGTTGTTTTATATTAGCATTTTTATTTTTGGTATCAAGCCTCTGTTTTTGAATCCATTGGTTAAACGTATACTTGTCTTTAAGAAGTAGAAGATTTTTTGAGAGAAAGAGAGGTAGCCTTTTGTCTTTCATAAGTAAATTCATGGAAGGCATTTTAGAGATGGATTTTCTGTGGCAAGACTTTATCCCACATGATGTTGAAACTTTTATTAGTCAGGCCTTATCAAATTTCCATTTAGCACTTTTCCCCCTCCATTTGAACATCAGGACATGAAGAGAATTTAAATAGCCTATAAATTCGCACATAACGATTCATGGAATCCAAATGCTTCCTCTTACATTTTTGTTTTGACTTTGTAATGAAGATGATGTGGTGAATGGTGGTCACTGTTAATAAGACGATGTGGAGGGATGGACCAGGAAGGCAGCAGTGCCCAGTAAAGAGACTCACAGTTTATAATGGGATTTATTTTTCGTAAGGATAATATTTAAGTTCCCATTTTTAAAATCATCTTGACACTAGCTCTTAATTAATAGCATTTCTGCCTAAAAGTCCTCCATTAATAAGCAACTAGCAAGCCAGGCTAGAGGACACTCCACTGTGTGTAAATAGGAAGATCTCGTGCCTGTGTGCATTGGCTTATAAGTAGAGCTGAGGGGCACGTGGGTGTTTGCCTCTGTGTGTGTGTGTGTGTGTGTGTGTGCGTGCGCGCGCGCGCGTTGGGGATGAGGGTGGGCCCTTTGCTCCCGAGGATGCTTTGTAGATGTCTTTTGTTTGCATCTCTTCCTCCTTTCCTTTGTCTGCAGTGGTTGGGTTCTCCTGTGCACCAGCGCCCTAAGTGACAGCTACTGCCAGTAATGAGGCTGTGCTCCTCTGTAATTGAACCCTGTCAGCACTGCCCATTAAGGCCGCGTGTGTGTGCCAGCTCATTAATCCAAAGCCCATTTCTTCCCCTCCGTCATTTCCCTTTTATATCATGGCACCGTTTCAAGTCCTGATCCCCCTATTGTGCATGTGGAGGTTCAGGAATGGAGAGTAATTGGTGTTATTGCACTGTCTTGAGAAGGAACGCTTTTAATGAAAGACATGTTCACATCTGCAAACTAAGATCATTGTGTCATGATTGCATATTGTTGGGCTTCTTGGATCGTCTGTTTGCAGTCAGAGGTTTTTTTTGTGGGTTCAGATCCAGCATCTCAGACTCTCATAGTTCATGAGGTCTTTATGATTAAAACACACACTCATGTGTATGCATATATATATGTATATACCTGTGTCTCTCTATATTTTCCTTTATAATGGATTAGACATTATGAAATCCCAATAGAACATGAAACTGCTCTGTGAGTGTACACGTCCTCCCATGCACCAGTGTGAAAATAATGGCTTCTTTATTATGACACTCTTGGTTAGTCAAACTTTCCTTCTTTCTTTAGCTATTTTTAAGTGTTGTGATATTAACATCAAAGGAATGGCTGGTTAATACTAGCAGGCTTTCATCTTCTTTACTTTCTCCCATGCAATGCATTCAGATTTTATCATTGTTTTCATTCTGTGCTTTGCGTACGTGATCCTTTTGCATGTTCAGATTGGTGATGGTCGGAGCAGAGATGGCTGAATTATCACTTCTATGGAAAAATGTTTCTAACGTTATTGTGAGTAACTCGGCTTAGAGACTTTCTTTCATCCCGCGTGTTACATACACTCTTCCTTTTGCACTCCAAAAATGTAATTAAATTCCTTTTCTAATCATTTTGAATCTGGGATCTAGTTGAGGTGTATCTTAACATGCTTGCTAAGTAGGAATCAAAGAAAATACAGTTTGGGCTTTAGTGTAGGGAAGGCAGTTGAACTCACGGTATCATCTGATCGAAGTGAGGAGTCTTCCAGGATGCGGATCCTGGACGAGAGGGAGGGTGCTGGCAGGTAGACAGGAGAGGGACTGACAAAGGTCATCAAATTCAGGTGAGTCTGTGGAAATGCACAGCTCCAAATGAGTCGTATTTGTCAGCATCATCACTTGCTGGTAGGTCACTTTGAAATGTATTGCAGTGATGTTAGGAACACTTTTTAAAAACAATTCGAATGGAAATTCTTGCTATTTGTTAAATTATTGTCTATGAAGATACTAGGCAGACTAACTTGGGCATAAGTATCCTATGCTCTTTATATAAAGTGAAAAATAGGGGAAAAAACAAAAATAAATGTCAGGAAAAAAGAAAAAAACAAGGACACTGCACCTTCTCCAGGTGAAGATTGTGTTTTCTTCATTGTTAATGTATTTGCTGTTTAGGTCAGTGTCTGAAAATGGAGTTTTCAGTCAAAACTCAGTCCAAAGAATGAAAGTTGTATGTGGGCAGATGTATTTTTCCCTTCTTGTCTGCAGTTCCTCTAACTTCCAGATTGGTGCCTGGCATAGAGGAAGGTACTCAGTGAACATTTTTTGAATTCATTAGTTGATTTACTTTATAAGGTGGAGACAAAGATGAGTTTTGAAAGGAGGATTTTCAGTCTAGCTTCTTGATGATATTTAGGATGACATGGAAAGTAAAGAAGAGGGTGTAGCAGAAAAACTGGAGAAAATATCCTTTTATTATCCAGAAACATAGTATCCAGAATGAAACCCAATCTCCAAAGTAAGCCTTGCAACTTTTTCTTAACCAGGCAACTTTGTAATTGTTTCTGTTAGTGTAATCAGATGTGAAAATTACTTGTTTTAAACTCTACATTTTTTTGAAACAAGAGGTTTTTGTTTGTTTGTTTCACTAGTTAGTTGCTGTCAGGTAAGTGATAATGATGTAAATTCAAAATTTAATTGTTTAATCTCTATTAAAAAATGTAACATATATTTTTTTAATTTTTAGAAAAGAAAACTCAGAAAAGGCTCCTTAAGTTTATGCAGTTAGTTTGAGCTAAATGAAATCAGAAGATATTGGAGTTTTTGAGGTGTGTGTGTGTGTGTGTGTGTGTGTGTGTGTGTGTGTAAGGAGGTGGGGGCAAAGGAAAATTTAAACATGGAATGTAGAATAGGGAGCTTTATCGTGTAGTTCTAAATAGATCGACCAAGAAGCCAGAATGCTTAAAGCCTCTTTTTATGCTAAAAAAAAAAAGTTAAGGTGGGTGTGGCAGTCAGATGGTCCCCACCCTCTAATTTCAGGGGTCTCACTGATTTTGGTGTCATTAGCCCTTTGACCCTTGATTATAACCATATGACTGGGAGTTTTCAGTAAAACAGAAGTGATCCAATGGTTTTTTTAATAACAGCCCAATTATAGTGGAAGGAAAATAAACATATGTTGTATGTCTTGCAAAATGCTTGAAGAATGTGTCATCATGAAAGTTTTATACACTATTTAAATGAAAACAATATTTAAATTAATCTGTGGTGTTTTGATTATTTATATGAAAGAAGACATCAGCCGATTATTTTCCTAACATTTTCCTCTATATTTTCCCCCCAATTTTTGAAGTTGGCCACTATTGTACGTCCTACAGATGTCACATTCTCCAAGGGGTGTCAGAGACCGAGCCTCTGGGAGCCATAGATAGTGTGTGCTTAGAGGTGGGTGTATTCTCTCCTGTGTAGAAGCCACAGATCTTGCAGAAGAGAGAATCATGCTTAAACAACAACAGAAACAAAACACCTGTCTCCCCCTTTTCCTGCCTTTCCTTTAGGTTCAAGAAAACTAATACCTCCAAGGTCTCACAGAGTCTTAGTTCCGAAACTTATCACATTCCTCTTTGACCCTCCCTTCAGACCTTGGTGGCCTCCAGACCAGCTAAGGGTTGTATTTTCACGAGTGCGACTTAGCCTTGGGTCTGGTACAAAGATCATTGCTTGGGTTATGGGATGGAAATCCTGTGAAATTGGATTGTTATGATCATTATACAACTACAGATGTGATAAATTCATTTGAGTAATAATATATATATATATTTGAGTAAAAATATATATATAGTAATTGCTCGCCAGTGACTTAGCTGGGGTTGTTGGGTGTGTGGATTCATTGTTGGTGGTAGGGAGCCAGTGCTGATTCTGCTAGAAGGTGCCTGACCTCTAGGTGTGTGGGACCAATGTCAGAGTCGTGAGCAGATGGAGGTCTGTGTATCATGTTCCAGAGAACCTCCTGTCCATCGCTGTGAATCGGTCAATACCCAGTGGGTCAATTTATGCCTACATTTTTGATGATCTTTCCACTGAACTTTCTAGGTGCTTTGGTCCTTTTGTTTACTGTGCTAGGATTAATATTGCCCATTAGATTAATATGATATGAGTGTTTTTGATTTAGCCATGTTCTAACTTAGGATTTTATTTTGGGACTGTCCTCCAGTGTTCTTTGCTGCCAGCATTCCTCAGGTCTGGTTCCTCGGGCTCCTCCATCAACGTGGAACTCAGTGCCTTTCCCCTCAAGCACATCAGCTCGAAGCGTTACACAGAACTTGTGGTCTTCTGAGTGAGATAAATGAGTGATTTTTCACTTTTATTTTCTTAGTCCTCTCATTGGCATTGAGTTCCCAAACTCAAATTTTACCTGATAAAACTCTTTCTTCTCTTCTATTAGTTTTTTTTCACACTGTGTTTTTTCTTCTGCATTGAGCCCTGGGATTTTTTTTTTTTTTTTTTTTTTTTTTTTGCCTTGTTATGCCTTGATTTATGGTACTATCATTTGGTTGGTTTTCCGAAGGGCAGGTTAGATTTTTAAAAATCTCGTGTAATATACGTCATTGCCATTATTTAAAGCTTGCCATTTGTTGATGCTGAGATAGGAGGTTCTGAAGGTGTGGTTCTTGAGTCATAGCTTCTGACTTTTACCTACAATTGTGAAGATGAATCACCTGAACTGCTTGTTGTGGTGTGAGAAGTTCAGCCTTTCAGAAGAGCAGTTTGGAGATGCACTACAAGGCTTTACATGTGCATGTCCTTTCAGAAACCTTTCCTAAAGAAACTGTTAGGGAATGCATGAAGACTTGACCAAAAGAGTATCTCTTTCCAGACAAAGGGAAGATGGTAAGGGAGGAGGAATAATTGAAGTTTTCAAGAGTGGAGCCACTTCTTAAATTTCATTTTTTCATAAAATGATTTCCTACCTAGACATTCATAATGACACTGAATGTTATGTTGTACCAGTAACACTAGGGAGAATGTAGCATGGAGTATGATTCCATGTTTATTGAAAAATTAAGTGTCTTGGGGTTCCCATCGTGGGTCAGTGGGTTAAAAACCCAACATAGTCTCCATGAGGACATGGATTCTATCCCAGCCCTCGCTCAGTGGATTAAGGGTCTGGCGTTGCTGCAAGCTGTGGCGTAGGTTGCAGATGCAGCTCGGATCCAGTGTTGCTGTGGCTGTGGCATAGGCCTGCTGCTGCAGCTCACATTCAGTCCCTGTCCCAGGAACTTCCATATGCCGCAGGGGCAGCCATGAAAAAAAGAGAAAGAGAAAAAGAAGAAAAAGTGACTTGAAGTGTGTACATATACCCTGATGTGCAAATGGATGGTGAAGGTCAACTGTGAGTGTTAGGAGTATATTTTGCTTTTGTTTCTTTCTTCTTTTTTTGGGGGGTGCGGGGGGGGGGCAGGTGCACCCATGGCGTATGGAGGTTCCCAGCCTAGGGATCAAATCAGAGCTGCAGCTGCAGGCCTAAATCACAGCCACAGCAATACAGGATCTGAGCTGTGTCTGTGACCTACACCACAGCTCATGGCTCCTTAACCCACTGAGCAAGGCCAGGGATCGAACCTGCATCCTTACGGATCCTAGTCAGGTTCATTAACCATTGAGCCATTACAAGAACTCCTTTGCTTTGGTTTCTATATCCTTTCTTCTTCTTCTTCTTCTTTTTTTGTTTTTTGTTTTTTGTTTTTTTCTGTCTTTGCCTTTTCTAGGCTGTTCCTGCGGCACATGGAGGTTCCCAGGCTGGGGTCAAATCAGAGCTGTAGCCGCAGGCCTACACCACAGCCACAGCAACGCAGGATCCGAGCCTCATCTGCAACCTACACCACAGCTCACGGCAACGCTGGGTCCTTAACCCACTGAGCAAGGCCAGGGACCAAACTCGCAACCTCATGGTTCCTAGTCGGATTCGTTAACCACTGCACCACGACGGGAACTCCTTCTATATCTTTTCTGATCTTTCTCCAACAAATACACTCTCATTTGGTATAAAAATGTTGTTTTTCATGTAAGAGTCCTGCACATGTATCAGAAAGTCCATCGGAGGCTTAGTACCCATCAGATACTGTTCTTGGTGCCAAGGGTGTATTCGTGAAATAACAGCCAATATTCCAGTAGACATCATATACCTAAAATGGACTTGCTGCAACTATTAGCAGTCATTCTACTATGAGTGAACAAACAGAAAGACCATTGCTTTTACTGTCTTAGCAAAATGATCATGGTTATTTTACAGACTTGTGGTTTTTATGGCCAAAGACATTCCCGCTGCCAGTGATGGCTAAAAGAAAACATGTTGAGGACATAATCAGTGTTTTTGTAGACTTCCACCTGATTCTGTTTGTCCTGAAATCCCTTTAGGTGTGGAGGTGAAATTGGTCAAGAAATTGAACATGCGGGTCCTCCCCCATCCTCTCTGACTTAGGAGCACTTGATACTTAAAAGTCTCTAATTGCTTACAAAGGAAGGAAGTATGATTTTTGTGAAAAGAGAACTCGACGTAATTAGTGACTTTGAATACCAGGTGAGCTGTGATGTTTCAGTATGGTTTTCATTAGTGGTGGGAGGGAGAGAATCTACAGTCACAACTCTGTGATCGAAGTTCCAAATTAGCCTTTAATAAAATTGTAAATGGTAAGGGTGTAGGCCCATCCTAAAATACTGTGGTATTGTGTCAGTGTGGCTTTTTTTTAATGCTTAAATCATGTTTTGCTGCCAAAACAACCATTCTGCTGTTAATAGACGAAGTCTCATCTTAGAGAAACATGCATAACTTGTTGCAAATTAGAATTGCTCGAACTGTTCAGGCTCGTGGTAATGAGTGCCCCTCAGGTTAATTACAATTAGTACTTAATCAGTATTTTTCAAATGGCTGAAAAAGCAAGATGCCTGCATGTGAAATCATTTGGGGGAGTGAACCCAGACCCTGGCGTCCACACGGCATTATTCTGTGAGATGCGGTGATGGTGGTGGTGGAGGTGAGGGTTTTGACAACAAACGCTGTGGGCGCCATTGCCTGCTGTTTTCTTGGAGATACAGAAGCACACAAGCATGTTGAAGGCGATGAGAAATTCGGCAGTAAAGAGGCCACTTCAACTTTGTTTAACGCAAAGTTTAAAAAATTTACTTAGGAAGTTTAAAAAACTTTTGTAATATGCTGTATACTGGAGTTCCTGTTGTGGCCCAGTAGAAACTAATCTGATTAGTATCTGTAAGGACACAGGTTTCATCCCTGGCCTTGCTCAGTGGGTTAAAGATCCAGCGTGGCTGTGAGCTGTGGTGTAAGTTGCATACGTGGCTCGGATCCTGTGTGGCTGTGGCTGTGGCGTAGGCCAGTGGCTACAGCTCCAATTTGACTCATAGTGTGGGAACCTCCATATGCCCTGGGTGTGGCCCTAAAAAGGCAAAAAAAAAAAAAAAAAAAAAAAAAAGCCAAGTTCCCGTCGTGGCACAGTGGAAACAAATCCGACTAGGAACCATGAGGTTACGGGTTCGATCCCTGCCTCGTTCAGTGAGTTAAGGATCCCTGTGTTGCCGTGAGCTGTGGTGTGGGTTGCTGATGCGGCTCAGATCTGGTGTTGCTGTGGCTGTGGTGTAGGCCTGCAGCCACAGCTCTGATTGGACCCTTAGCACGGGAACCTCCATATGCTGTGGGTGCAGCTCTAAAAAGACAAAAAAAAAAAAAAAAAAAAAAAAAAGCCACACACTGGTATTCCAGGAACCCTCTTTGGCCAGGATGGTCTAAGCTCTAGAGCAGTGCTTCTGAAACTACTATGGTAAAATAACAACGTAAAAAATTCTTCTGTCCTAACTGGCCATGAGTGATGACGAGTGAGTACACAGCTTGTACCGCGTGCATCTGTCCACGTCCCACTGACCTGTATCCCGTTCAGTACGATGAGTACAGTGGTCATGCCGCTGGGTGTTGCAGCAACATCTGATTATAATAGTAGTTTCTAAATGTTCATCCCCATTCTCTTCGGTTTCTGTACCTGCCTCCTTTGAACTGGTAACAGACACCTGCAGACCAGCGCTGGTCCGTATGGCCTCCTTGGGTAGCGGCGGTCCAGAGCCGGACTCTCAAAGTGAGGTCTGTGGACCAGCTCCGTTGGGATCACCTGGGAGTTTGTTCAAGTGCAGCACCGTGGGCCTCACCCAGACATGACGAATCATGAATCTGCATTTTATCAAGATCCCAGGGGAATTTGATACACATTAAAATTTGGGAAACGCGAATCTGGAACTATGCTGTCCAACAGAATGCAAGCCACATACCTAATTGTAAATTTCTCAGTGGATTCACTAAAACAGTCAGTTGAAATTAACTTTATTTATTTATTTATTTACTTTTTGTCTTTTTTGCTATTTCTTGGGCCGCTGCCGTGGCATATGGAGGTTCCCAGGCTAGGGGTCAAATCGGAGCTGTAGCTGCCCGCCTACGCCACAGGCGCAGCAACGCAGGATCCGAGCCTCGTCTGCAACCCACACCACAGCTCACGGCAACGCCGGATCGTTAACCCACTGAGCAAGGGCAGGGATTGAACCCGCAACCTTATGATTCCTAGTCGGATTCGTTAACCACTGCGCCACGACGGGAACTCATGAAATTAACTTTAATATACCCTGTTTAACTCGGTATATCCCAAATAATTGTCATTTCAACATATCTCTATAAACTGTTGATAAGATACTTGCATTTTTCTAACATCTTTGAGATTTGGTGTGTATTTATATTTACAGTAAATCTTGGTTCATGCTAGTCATACTGCAAGTGTTGAGTAGCTACGTGTGGCTGGTGGCTATCATTTTGGATAGCTCAGAGTGTAGCATGATAACTGGGACATAGTAGGTGCTTAGCAGGTATTTATAAAAAGAAAGTGGTGTGGGAACATTTTTATTGAAAGCCAGATGCACCCCAGCTACATTGTCCCCTCGTCACTTGTGGAGATTGGTGGTTTTAGTGGAACAGCACTTAAAACTTGGCCTGACTCCTTCCTCTACCATGTTCTTTTTACCTCTTGACAGCTTTTGATTTTTGTTTCTGGTGATGCTCTTTAAGTGCTTTAAGTGGATTTTTTTTTAATGAATTCTTAACAAACCTACTTCCCCAAATATGCTTATATGTCTATTTTAAATCCTTTTTGGAAGGTCAACTATAAAAAGATAAATAAGCAAGGCTGAGTTTTTATTGTTTCTTTGTTCCTCTGATATTATCCAGATCACCTCTCTATTTTACTTGTTGTAGTTTGTAACTTGAATCCACTTTAAGACCACTGCTCAGATATGTTCTCCATTCTAGAAATACTTTTTCCAGATTTGGTGAGAAGAAGTCTTAGGAAATTGAAAGCAATTGGTCGAGTAAATTATAAATCATAGCACTTTTCTTTTCTTTTTTTTTTTGTCTTTTGTCTCTTTTTAGGACTATACCTGCAGCATATGGAGGTTCCCAAGCTAGGGGTCAAATTGGAGCTGGAGCCACCGTGCCACCGCCACAGCAACAAGGGATCTGAGCCGCGTCTGCAACCTACACCACAGCTCATGGCAACACCGGATCCTTAACACACTGAGCAAACCGCAGGGCAGGGATCAAACCGCATCCGCATGGATACTAGTTGGGTTCGTTAACCGCAGAGCCATGATGGGAACTCCAAATTATAGCACTCGTCTTTGTAATGTGGGACCAGTGTGATTAAACATCCTGTGATTCCTGGGATCCCGGAGATACTGAACCTTGTCCTTGGACAACAAAGCAAAACACGCACAGGATGCTGAGGTAGTGTCCTCCCTACAGATTTCAGTATCGTAGATCGGGAGAGGCAGGTCATTGAGAACTTCTCAGAGCAGAAGAGGGCAACTACTTTGGAATTATTTTCTTCTAAGTGTCATGATTAGGTTTTGGCAGAATCAAGACAGAAAACAAAACTATTTCTTGTACTGTCTCCTAACTTCTACTGCCACTTTGAGGCAAATAAAATCAGAATATTCTGGGCACTTTCTAAAAAGCTGTTCCGAAGCTACTATTGCAACTTGGTCATCTCCTGCTTGCCTTGGTCGGTGAAACCTCCCAAGATAGCTGGTGGGAAAAGTTCCTGAATTTTCATTAAGAATCCACAGTCTGTTGACTCACGTGGGAACTTAGGATACTGAGAAAAAGCTTGAGTCCAGGAATTAGGCACCTCAGGTTTTCATCTTGGGTTTGCCTCAGCCCGAGTTCTCTAAATCTCACCTTCCTCTCCATGAAAAGGAGGATGATCCAAAGCTAAGAGGATCGCGTTGAGAGGAGTAAGTGAATCAACCTGTTTCAAGATGCAAGTTGGGCCAACAGGACTTAGTCACCATCCGTTTCCTGAGGGAGGGCATGGAGAAGTGGGAATTCGCACACACCAGTGCTTGATAGAGCATTCATCAGGGAAAGCTTTTTTTTTTTTTCTTTTTTTTGGTCCACACCTGCGGTATAGGTATATAGAGGTTCCCAGGCTAGGGGTCGAATCAGAGCTGCAGCTGCCAGCCTACACCACAGCCACACCTGTGACCTACACCACAGCTCGTGGCAACACCGGATCCTTAACCCAGTGAGCGGGGCCAGGGATCGAACCCGCATCCTCATGGATACTAGTCAGGTTTGTCACCACTGAGCCACAATGGGAACTCGCAGGGCAAACGTTATGTAGAAGGCAGTTTGGTAGGCTCTTGGCGTAGCAGTGCTACCGTTCATGTGCTTGGGCAGCCAGAGGATATAAAGCCTTAGGAAATATGGACATGGGTGCTCATGATACGGCATTGTTTTGTAAAATCGAAAACTGCGACAACCAAACCGCTCCTACGTTAGGAAGTGATAAGATTATGGCAAGTCTGTACAGTGAGATGGCTAGGTATTACGAAGAATGACATGACGTATATTAGATACATGTGGAGAAGATTGCAGGGCACTCTTCTTTGTACAGAAAGCATGTAGAATAATGTACAGCAGCCTCTCACGTGGTTCACTCTTGCGGAGTGGAGATGGGATTTGGAAGAGAGGAGAACATTCATTTTTCACCCTTCGGTGCTGAGATTTTTGTTAGGAGCAGGCATTACCTTTTCAGAGTATTTCTATCAATATTTATAATAGGGAATGTGCTGCCTTCTAGCTAACGATTCTGAATTTTGGAAAGCAAAACACTCTGGGGGAGGGCGCTGGGCGTCTTGCAGTGTAAGAAGCTTGAGGTTTTGCCAGACACGTGCTACAAAATCAACTCAAAAGCCTGCATCCTTTTTTGAATTTGATTCCATGTGTGAAGTTGGCCTAGAAGTGATTGTTCCAGCGCTTTTGTTTTAAACAATCGAGTGTTCTACCTTGGGATTCAAGCCCTATTTTGAAACAACTTAATTTGATAGCTTGCAAGGATTCAAATGCTTAAAGGGGATACGAAAGTGCACCCTTAATGTTACATTGATTCCGTTTCTTCTCAGTTGAATATAAACTCATTAGATCTGATTTAATCTTTCCGGGGAGGTCAGTTTCTAAACTCATTTTGTTTGCACTGCATAAAAAACCATGAAAGACAAAATAAATTCAAATTGATTTATTATAGGAGGGGCATATTCTGAATGAGCTTGGCTAAGTAGATATTAAAACAAATGCGGTTTATAAAAAACGTGATAAAGTAAGGATTTTTTTCCTAATCCTGATTAGATTTCAAATTGTCCCTTCAGTACTTTGCATAATTATTAGGCACTGCCACAGAATTCGTAACAATAGAAAATACCTCATTAATGCCTGTTTCTCCCTGGCATTGTTCCAGGGCGTGTGGCTTGATGTTTGCGGAGGAGAGTCTGTAGCATTTCCCCGTCTGATAGGGAGCATCAAAGATGGCTGGGATTTCTCTGGACTCAGACATTCCTGAGTTTGTCCGAAGTGCTAATATCCTGAGGAGCCCACGGCAGCATGAAATTTAAAGTATTTTGGCACTTCCTCTTTCTTGTACTATTTTCAAATGTAGCGACGTTAGGGAAGTGGATTGAGATTTCTTGGCTTTTAAACACAGTGAACTATTACGCACGCTGGGTTTTAAGCCCGTTTAGAAGGTCGCTATGATGCTGGTGACCCACGGGAATTGCTCTCCAGAGCCAGGTTTTAAATACCCACCTCGTCAAAGCCACCGTTTGATTAACGTTCGTGCATTAGCTGAGACATCAGATATGCATCCCTCATTAATAAATGAGGAGATATTGAATCTAAAGCATTGGAGTTTTATTCCTTATGCTGTAACATTTTAAAATACACTACGGCTAGCACAATATGAATCAGGAAATAGCTGTATATATAGCTGAGGATGTGCAAATACTTACAATGTAAGACGTTCCTGTCTTAAAATTATTAAATCATCGCAAGATTCTGTGGGTTTAATCTGATCAGCTCCACTTAGAAGAGGAGAGCCCTTTGATATGCAAGTGTGAATTCAAATGCAGACCCTAAATGTATGTGTATTCTTCTTGAGACAGGTACTGTGAAACCGATAAATACACTCCCTAGTGGTTCCGTACAAGGCTATGGAGTAAATATTGACAGTCTTAACCAATTAGCCATTTGAAATAAAATTCCTTACTGTTGTTTCTTACTGATAAATGCTAAATTTATCAGTTTGAACCACTCAGAAATATTCTTTAGATCTCTGCCTTTTTTTTCTTTTTACAGCTGCACCCAAGACATATGGTAGTTCTGGGCTAGGAGTCAAGTCAGAGCTGCAGCTGCAGGCCTACACACCACAGCCATAGCAACGCCGGATCTGAGCCACATCTGCGACCTGTGCCACAGCTTGTCGCAACACTGGCTCCTTAACCTACTCAGCGAGGCCAGGGATCAAACTCGTATCTTCATGGATACCAGTTTGGGTTCTTAACCTGCTGAGCCACAATGGGAACTCCATAGAGCTCTGATTTCTTTAAAAAGTATATTCTCTGGCTGTTGGTCTATTTGCAACTTTTTTTTTTTATTACGATCGCCCAGTGAAGTTTGGATATTCAACAAGGACTATATGGTTTGCTAATAAATATCACAATAAGATAAATGTTTGTGTATGTATTTATATGTATGTAGTACTTCACTCGATAATAATAATAGTATTATATTAGCAATTTAATTTGAAGGTGTTAGGGTATAGATATTGAAAATTTGTTTTATCGAACTCTTGGAAGAAAAAATTCACCTTTTTTTTTTTTTTGCTTTTGAGGACTGTACCTGCACATAGGAAGTTCCCAGGCTAGGGGTTGATTCAGAGCAACAGCTGCAGGCCTACAGCACAGCCACAGCAACTTGGGGTCTGAGCCACGTCTGCAGCCTACACCACAGCTCACGGCACCACTGGATCCCCGACCCACTGAGTGAGGCCAGGGGTCAAAGCCGCATGCTCATGGATACAAGTTGGATTCCTTTCTGCTGTGCCGCAGTGGGGCCTCCTCCTCTTCTGACTTGTGACGGTGAATACGGAACTTTATCATTTGTGCGCAGTATCCTTGCGAGTGTAGGAGAGACTTCCCTTTGTGTTCCTCACCTGAGTGTGCGCCTTACCAGGGCCTGTCCCCCTTTCTGGTCACCTGGTTATGCGCCCCAAGTAGCGGGAACCCCAGTGACAGTCGGCGTCCCGAGGCTGGGAGGCCACTGCCTCTGAGATGAGACTCGTAAAACAAGTAAGGCCCTTACGGACCGGACCTGAGGGTGAGGATAGGAAACCACATTCAGTAGCACAGGATCTTCGGGACCTCGTTACTCCGGAGTTGTAGACGACACTTCCCTGTCTGGAAAGGTGGAGCCGTGGGTCCCTTGGCTGCTGTGTGCCTTTGGTGGCTCCTGAACAGCTCTTCTTGAGTTCCCCCTGTGAGGAGCTTCATGGTGAGCCCTGGGAGTGTGGAAAGAACTCAGTGCACATGAAGCAATAGCGCTGTAGCCACATAAGGACAGTTTTAGTTTCAAGCACATAACGGTGTTACTTTCACACCATCGGTTTGATTCAAAGCAGACGGATCGTGACCTAGAATTTCAAAACAGGGACAATTCTACCAGCATTCTTCTGAGCTGTATGTTCTGAAATGTCCCCTGAAGTATCTGGAAAGACGTAACTCCCGTATGCAGATTTTCCAGACGTGGGGCGTGCACTTCCACCCCGTCGAGTCACTGAGGGTGCTGTGAAGTGAGGACCTCTCTGCGGAGTTCTCCCATTTCAGGGTGAGGCGCCTCTGACTTTGATGTATTTTGTTTCGAGAGTATTTTCCTTGTTCCCCCCTTCATTTTCCTCGACTAGTGGATATGAATTTGCTGGATGAAACCTGAAATTCTACTTAAAAAACCATATACAAGTGAACCCATTATGAAAGATGTTATTAAAGAGAATAAGTTATTGCTTGACCTCATTCATTACATTAAGCCAGTATATAGTATCTGCAGATACGCCATCTGTGTCTGTTTCCTAGGACCCTGCCATAACACGGCACCAAAATCTAGATGGTTTAAAACCACGGAAGTTGATCGTCTTACTGTTCCATAGATGAGAAGCCTGAGATGAAGGGGAGAGTGCTTCCTTGATTCTGTCAGCTTCTGGTGTTTGCCCACGAGGCTCGGCCTCACTCGGCTTCTAGAGGCTTCATTCGAGCCACGAGGCCATCTTTTCCGTGTGTATCTTTCCATCATTACCTCTCTGTGCGTGTCCTCCTTGTCCACACCTCCCTTTTTCATAAGCGCAACAGTTATATTGGCCTATGGGGTACCTTAGTGCCCTCATTTTAACTGCATTTCCTAAGGTCACGTTCAGAGGTACTGGGCCTTAAGACTTCAGCTTATCTTTCTTTTTCTTTTCTTTTTCTTTTGGAGAATATACCACCTCATGCTGGAAATGGGGAGGACGTTTCTTCATTCATTTAGGACGTGCTTACTGGAGTCAAGTTACGAGACAGAGACACACAAGCCAGGTAGTGGCAAACCTTTAAAAAATGTCTATCATTATTCATTATTTATTCACTTATTTAAACGATACAGACAAACCTCATGGATTAAAGCAGCACAGTTAGCAAAGGGTGTGTTTTCGGGACACTGGTGTCAGAGATTGTCATCATGTGAGAAAAGGTTTCTAGGCCTAAAAAAAAAAAAGGACGAAATGTTGGGTTAAATAGTTCGAAATGTTCATTACTGCAAGACTTCTCAGAGCCTTGAATATGCTCTTGGGCTCTGAGAAGCACCAGCAGGAGGCCAAACAAACTTACTTATTTCCCAAACTTACTTGACCACAGAACTTTTCTTTATAATCAGAAGAATTACGTTTCCTAGGAAAACACTGGAAACTTACTTAGTGTCAAACCATATGATCTTATTTAAAATGTCATGACAGAGTTACAGTAATCTAATGGTTACAAAAATAATTCATGGCCCTTGGGAGTCGACCAGAGGTTTTCAGAATTCACAAAACTCTCATATAAAGTCCGTCCTCAAGAGAGCGCAGATTGCTTTTATGACAGATGCAAGAAAATTCTGTTTAGAGGACTGAATTCCGTGTGTTACCCAGCAAATGTGATTAACTTCTAAATCTAATAAGCAAGGAACCCGTTCTTGAAACAAAGCAAAGAAGCATATTTGCTTCACTTTTTACACACACTATTTATTGCCATGGTTGAGAGACACAGGATGCATTCTAAACAACCCGTGTCAAACTCTGCCTGATATCCCTCTAGGGAATTTTTATTACCTCCCCCCTCCCAATTTGGCTGTGGTTGGAAAAATGTGATAGACATTATTCTGGATGTTGAAAATATGTGCCTCCCATATACTTTAGAGATGATGCCACATTGCTGATGATATATCAGCTTGAGGAAATGTGAAGTCATCTACTAAATTATATTAGGAAAAAACTTAGTGACTGTACTTATATTGGCAAGGTAGAGGTGGGACAGTTACCCAAAACCATCTCCACCATAAGAAACCTGGAAAATGAGTTCATCGTGGCTCAGTGGTTAACGAACCCGACTAGTAATCATGAGGTTATGGGTTCGAGCCCTGGCTTCTCTCCGTGGGTTAAGGATCTGGTGTTGCCATGAGTTGTGGTGTAGGTCACAGATGCGGCTCGGGTCCCACGTTGCTGTGGCTGCAGCCAGCAGTTGTAGCTCCAATTCGACCCTTAGCTTGGGAACCTCCATGTGCTGCGGTGCGGCCCTAAAAAGACAAAAGAGAAAAATAGAGAAATCTGGAAAACGAGGTAATTGTGTGTTTGTCTTCATCGCACTAAGAACCACAGATGAGCTGAGAGGTGCTTAACGAGCAGCTGGCCCCACGTCTGCTTGGATTACGGGGTTGGGATGGGTGTGGCTCCTGCAGAGAGAAGTAGTTTCGTTAGGACTGCTTGCCCTCCCTGTTGGCGACACATTTGGATGCATGAAGTTACGGCCAGTCTGAGGAGCTGTGGAGACTTTCAGACACATCTGCACCCTCGAAATATGGAAGTGGCAGTCACATTTACTGACGACTTTCCAGGGACAGCATCTGCCAGTGTTACCAGGCCACCCCCGGGTCTGCGTACCCGCACAGGAAAGCCAACCCACTGACAGCGGGTTTTGGTGAAGGAAAGTGCGGCATTTACTGTACAGCGCCGTATTCTAGTCCGGCACAGCCAGTGCGGACGGAGCCCACACTCTCGCTGGGTCTCCGTGGAGGAAGTAGGTTCCACGGAGGAACGCGTTTTTTAAAGGTCAGGTGAAGGCATCACAGGGTGTGTGATCCGCGCGCGCAGAGTTCTCTGATGGGCTGTTGGTGAGGTGATAGGGCGGTGTCGCGTTTGCCATCCTTGGGCTCCAGCGCCGTGCTCATGGCCGTCAGGTGGTTCACATCTTCCACTGGGTGGGGGCTTTCTCATCTGCGGAACTTGGGGAAATGTGCGTCAGGTCCCCTTGTCTAGATAGTTGAGAGAGGCGCTAACGCAAAGGTATGGGCAGGGTCTGTCTTGGGAGGCCGTAGGCTTCTGCTGATTACGCCCGAAAATCACCAAGTCGTCCTCCACGTGGTTTCTCCCTCTGAATTCCACGGTCTTCTAGTTTTCTGCGCTCAGTACTCCGTACCTACTGACAGGGCTAGCTGAGTGAAACCCACCTCGAGATGACATACTTCGTCTCTAACCGCGGGTAGGATAACTTTGCAGGACGAAACATGAATTCTTTGGACTTCTAAGGCCCAGACAAAGGATTTTCCAAACTTCCAGACTCAAATATCTCATTAAATCTGTCTGTTTTGAGTTTGCGGATGATGCTAGTAAATTAAAAAAAGGATCATCTCTCACGGACTTTTGTTTTGTATGTGACATCATGGTGCCCAGAAGATTTTTTGTGCCTGGCACAGCAGTTGCTAAAGCGAGTGCGAATGTTGCTGATGTATAGGTGCACAGGGAAACTGAGCGGCACTCTGCAGAGGCAGACAGCAGTTGGAAAGGTTACAGTGGTCTTCAGAAGCGGAAAGCCCCAGGACTGGACAGGGGGTCTCGTTGCTGCCTCGGGGCCTCTGTTGAGTCAGCCAGCCTGTGCTATATACTTTGGTTGCTGAGCAAATCTGAGGGGCTTGATGCTTCCTCCGCTGGCCTCAAGCATGCCTCAGTTTCAAAAGTGGAGGTGGAGACTTCTGTATTTCTTAGAAATGTTTCCGTCTCTTCAGATGAATAGCAATGTAGGAAGGTCACACATTGTGTATTATTGATGATTAGCATCTTCTTCAAGGCCACTCCCTGTAGGGAGAGAAAGCCAAGAACGTTCCCTTCATTTAAGCTTATTAGGAAAAGCAGAGCCCTGGACAGCAGGGGAATTTCTGGGATGCATACAAACGTCCCTTTGCAGTGGCCAACCAATGTTTCCCCTCCACTGGGCTCAACCAAGCAGATGTTCTTAATCTTTGGCTGATAAATGAAAATGCAGCTCATCATTTCAAAAATGCATATCATTGACCAGTGTTCAAGCAGTACTGTCTGGGTGGAACATTTTTACAGATTGCAGACCTCTTGGAAGTGGAAATGAGAAGAGATTTGAGTGTATATTAAAGAATACCACTGGGGTGTGTGTTCAACTTCTGGGAGCAACGACTGTGTAGCTGATTGAGTCCTAAGCGTGAATCCACGAGACGTGGTTGCTGTTACTGCGATCATATGCAGAAGTTTTTGTTTATTTAAGTTATTCTAGTTCAGTTGGAGCAGCTTTGGAAATGTGCTTGGGTTACTTACCTAAGCTTAGAGCAAACTTTTCATGAGCAATCCCATTGAGGACTGGAATTGTTCCTTCTTCCTTGAACTGGGACCTCCAGTTTTAAATACAAATAATTAAACTGTTTTCAAAGCTTTAGGTCTTCCATTTTGTATAGTTAACTCATTGTTAGCCAAGGCAGTTGTCATCAGGCAACTTCGTATTGTTTCTTTGGGTATCCAGTTAAGAGCCTTACTGTAGGCAACTTGATAAGTCTTCTACCCAATCCAGAAGGTCTTGAAGAGTTCCTAAAATTACTTCCATGGAGAGGTAGCTACCCAAGTCCTATCAAACTGTGATGTAGCACTTTTGTTTGGCAGGACTGAAACCATTTACATGGATAGAAATTTATACCAAACAAAAAATATATTCAGGGTAATCTATAAATGTATTAGGTGGACACAAACACAGAGAGGACCAAGTGGCTTTGAAATGATTTGCATCCACCTCTGGGCCATGAGTTCCTTGAGGACAAAAGCGCCTCTTATTTGCTGGTGTCTCCAACCATCCGACTGTGTAGTTCAGCGTGAACAATAGTCTCAATCATTTTGAGGGGCTTTCTTAATAACCATTGAAAGGAAGTTTTACACCTGCTTTATGACGCCTTTCGCATCGCTGTTAGACACTCATAGGTGTGAATATAATTTGGCTGTGATGTCTGTCACACATGACTCTGTACTTCCTCGTTCCTGGTTTGTTTCACTTAGCAAAACGTTTTTGAGGCGCATCCATGCTGTAGGCTGTATGACTAGTTCATTTCTGTTTTATTGCTGAGTAGTGGTCAGTCGTGTGGGTACGTTGCATTCACTTTTGTTGGACATTTGGATTTTTGGGCCATTGTGAAGAACAGTAGTGTATGAGCATTTGTGTACAAGTCTTTGTGTGAACATGTTTTCATCCCTCTTATGTAGACTCCTAGGAGTAGAATTGCTGGGTCATATGGTATGTTTATGTTCAGTTTTACAGAAACTGCTCATTGCTTTTCCAAAATATCTCAACCATTTCTCTCCAGAAAAGTACAAGTGGTCCGTTTTCTCCGTGTCCTCACCAGTGTTTGGTATCGTCTGTCTTTGATCTCAGCCATCTGGTTGATGTGTAATGGGTATCATCGTGGATTTAGTTTGCATCCTCTAATGAACAATGGTGTTGATCACCTTTCCATGTGCTCATTAGCCACTGTTCTTCTTCGGTACTACTGAGTTGTACGAAAGAACTTTGTATAATCCACATACAAGTCCCTTATCAACTATATGACTTACAGATAATTTCTAAATGTCTCTGGTCCATCTTAAAGTTTTCTTACTGGTGCCTTTTAAAGTGGAAAAGTTTTAGCGTTAAGTCCAGTTCATCAATTTTTTAATTTTATGCTTTGTGGTTTTGGTGTCAAGGTGTTAAGTGGTAGTATTACTATAGTTTTTGAGTTCAGCATCCCTACTAACTTCTGTTTAAACAATTGAGAAATGAAACAATAAAATAGAGTATGAAAGATATTCTGGGAGAAATTTTCTTGATAGAAATTATTAAAGGAAAGGAATCTGAGCTGAGTGTTAAAATGCAGGCTTATGAACTCTGTGTTGGCACCTGGGACTCGTGGACACCTGCAAACAGTGGTGATGCCCAAGGACAACCTCAATTTTTTTTTTTTTTTTGGTCTTTTTGCCATTTCTTTGGCTGCTCCCGTGGCATATGGAGGTTCCCAGGCTAGGGGTCCAATCGGAGCTGTAGCCACCGGCCTACGGCAGAGTCACAGCAATGTGGGATCTGAGCCGCATCTGCAACCTACACCACAGTTCACAGCAACATCGGATCCTTAACCCACTGAGCAAGGCCAGGGATCGAATCCGAAACCTCATTGTTTCTAGACGGATTCATTAACCACTGCACCACGACGGGAACTCCCAATCTCGATTTCTTGTAATGCCTGGGTCCTTGAATTTAAATGGGTTTGTGCAAGAAAAAAATGGTAAAATCTCTATGGGAGAAAAATCCACTCATCCTGCTAATAACACTCTTATGTTTTAGCTCTAATACATATAAGCTTAGTTTTAGAAAGAGCAAACTCTTGAGCTTAACATCTCCCATAGGTTATTCTGGTCAAAAATATGTCTGCAAGAATTTGGTGCTGTAAATGTCTTTGGGCTTCCTATTATTTGTCTAGTTATTTTAAAAAGGAAGGCGAGAGATATAAATGATCACTGAAGCTTCTTTTCAAAAGCAGGGTCTCATCTGATTCAACTTGTCCTCTTGCAAAGTGACACTCTCTGCTGTAGATTTTTTTTGTTCTCACCCTGTCAACAGGCACCCGGGTATCAATGCCACGATTAACTGATGCCTGTCGCGGTCATGTTAGAGAGGTGTGCTGTTAGAACCCACTGGAGAGAATGCTGCTGCTGGGAAGGAATTCGCGTCAGGAGAGGGGTCGTGCCGGAAAGAGAAAATACCTGTCCTCTTGTGTGTCACCTCCCTTGTCCCCCCTCTTACGCCCACATCACCGCTTGTCTGACCCCTTGGTCTTTGGGTAAGGGCTTTTTGCCAACTTTGATTTGATTTCTAGCTCTTCGGGTTACTAGCTGAATGACCTTGGACAGGCTATTCAACCTTGTTGAGCCTGAGATTTCATTGCCTACAAAACGGAATAGCTGTACCTACCTGCACTGAGTTGTTTTAAGAGGAGAAAATATACCTAGGTCCCTTAGCATATGGAAGGTGCTTTATTGGAGATTGCTGTTATTTTTATTGTTAATGTTTTATCTTCTAGATTCTGTATAATTCAAAGAACTCTTGTAATATGGAGAAGGAGAAATGATGATACTGAAAGTAGAACAAGTAGATTGACCACTCTAATGAAACTTCAATTTGAAAAAAAGTGTTGTTAATTGTCCCTAATATTTCATATGCAAATTCACACCTTTCTCTTCTATCTCTCTTGCTCTATTTCTCTCTTCTTTTTATATTCTCAAAAATAGTCTTTAAGAAGTTTAGTTGGAGACACAGAGACCCTGGAATAAACGTAGCCTATACCTTTGAGAGATTTGAGTCTTCCGTAAAATCTATAGAGTGCTCTGAGGTCTATTAGATTTCCATATTTGAGTCACTTTTTTTCTACCTAAGGACCCTCAAAACTTTCAAGGTCAGAAGAGACAAGACTCCTCTTTTGTTTTCTTTGAAATATCACCTCATTTTCGATAGTAATGCAACATTTTAAAGCCCAAACATGAAACTCTTTCTCAATTCATTATGAACATGAGTTAAGCTCTTGCAGCTTTAACATAAAATCAAGTTAAAATTCTATTATATAGAATAGAATTATAGTCAGAGTTCAAACATCACGAGATACCCTAGACAAGAAATGAATAATTTGTCTCTTGATATATATGTATCAAGCATTATTAAAGCAAGTGATTTATTTAATTATTAGCAGCTGCTCAAAAGACTGGTTTTTCTGTCTTTCAGATTATTATTACTAGAGTGTAGAAAACGAAAAGATAAAATGACTCTCTTCTGTGTGTTCTCATGCTTAAAATTCTTCATTTTCCTTCAGCATGTATTTCTTTCCCTCATAATTACACATCTACATTTCTGAGCTCAAGTACAGATTCATCCATACTAATAGAAATAAGAATCTCTCCTTCTGAATTATTGACTCTTACTAAATATTATAAGGCACTTAATTAGTTCTCATGTCTACCATTAAAAATACTGCTCAGGTATCTTGACAACTATGCTGTGTTAGGTGTTGAAAATATTCCCGATTTGTATGAATTTCATGTCTGGGCCAGTCTCAAGTATTAAAATCAGTTATGGCAGCATGTGATTCACATAAACAGGAACCAGCCTTGTAGAGGTCCCTTCCTATAAGTAGGTGAGCATGTTCCTTACCTGGTCTGCACCCTTGAAGCACAGAATCCCAACCGTAACTTGCAGCTGGCTTCACCTGGCTCAGGTCACTTTCCTTACCAACATCTAAAAGAGTTACTTTAATTTTGGAAAAGAAGGATTTGACATTTATCACCTGCCTGCAGTATACAACAGAGGTGCTAAATGTTGTATTTGGTCTTATTTTATTCATACAGGCTAAAATATTTAAACCGACATTTGGTATCAAATGGCAAGGAAGTAGGCTCGACAGTTCAAATGTGAAAGCAAACCTAGAAGAGTAAGATGAAATTAGAAGGTGATTTTGACAGTCAACTACTTTCTCTGCCTGAGGGACTGGTCCCGACCCCTGACCCCCACCCCGCACCTTCAGCCTCATTTGGTTTCCCCTGGTCTTGATGCTTTTCTTCCTTTATTAACTTGCTTTGTGTTTCTCACTATCCTTTGTGCTGTGTTATCCTGCATTCCATGGTGAGGTTTCCTTGATTTGCCCTGTTTGATATGGTAGTCACCAGCCCCACGTGGCTGTTTGAATGAAATACGATTAAATAAAAAATCAGTCATTTAAAGTTTAGGTCCTGAGCTCCACTAGCCATGTTTTGGTCGGCCAAGAGCCGCATGGATGAGTGGCTCCATATTGGATGGGGCAGAATCGACCCTTCCTGTGGTCACAGAAAGCTCTGCTGGGTAGCACTGCATCGAGTCAGCTGTGTCTCTGTTGGAATTAATAGACTAGCTGCGGAATGTTTTTACTTTCTCTTCCTGAAATAGATGAAAATGGAGAGCCTGGTCTTCACTAACTCCTGGTTTGTTGTCTTACCTGCTGTTCTGCATATTTTACTGCCGCACTGCTGTGTGAAATGTTGGAAGTTAAGGTTCTTCACTCTTCTCTTGGGAATGTGATAACTGCCCTGTAACTTGCTTTATATGACTCTTTCAGGAGAACAGGTCTTTCTCATTGGCCAGAATGATCAAATCTTTGCTTATTCTAGATGACCTAAGTCAGACTGTCTTTTCATTGAATGTTTTTTTTTTTTTTTCTGAAGTACGCTTTAATATTTGACTTTTTATAAAATGTTTTTAGTATTCAGTACTCCAGACAAAAAAAAAAAAAAAAAGAAAAAAACCGAAAAAACAGGTTGTGATGTCATATGTTTCTGCTTGTAATTGAGATGAGACCAAAACCAAGAGAGATGTTTATTACTACAAGGGGGGTGATGGACATTGTTCTTTCTTAATGCCTCATCAGTGGCAATTATAATAAGTTAATTAATGCACTTACTGATACATTCAAACTATGAATAGTTTAACTTGTCTGTTTAAACACCACCTGGTGAATATCAATAGGCCATCAATGAATCATTGACCCAGTTATGATAATCACTGCTTCAGATGCCTTGGAAATGACAAATAATTTTATTTTGATTTAAAAATATTCTAATGAACTATATAACTGTATTTGCACATATAATAACTTCCTGGGATGTTTATAGAAACAGGAAACCATTCATACACCATTTTTTTTTTTTAGGGCCACACCCACGGCATATGGAGGTTCCCAGGCTAGGGGTCGAATCAGAGCCGTAGCTGCCAGCCTATGCCACAGCCACAGCAACACAGGATCCAAGCCACACCTGTGACCTACACCACAGCTCATGGCAATGCTGGATCCTTAACCCACTGAGCAAGGCCAGGGATCGAACCTGTGTCCTCATGGATGCCTGTCAGATTTGTTTCCACTGAGCCATGGTGGGAACTCCAATATTCCATGTTTAGTGCAGAATTTTGTCTTTATATTAGGACCCTGAGCCCACGGTTTTTCGTTTTCTGCCTGATTCCATGTACTTCATTTGTTCCACTTGATCAGTAAAATGGTTAAATTCTCTTAAGTGGACTCCTGGGAAAATTCCAGTGACCTAAGTGTTTTAATGTGAGAAAGAAACTGGGAAAGCTATGTAGTCAATGACATGTAAGATGCAACTATAATGGCACCAAGAATGGCTGTAACTGCGTTTCTGTCTGTTGGTCCCAGTGTAGCTGAGGCGGAAGTGATGACGCCCGAGCTGGCATCACCCCCACTGTGGTCCTTACACTTCACCATGTCGATGCTGCTGTGTTAATGTTCTTGCAGGAGGAGAAGGCCAGGCCATGTTCACATGCTCGAGCAGTTTACAGGCACACAGAAGAAAAAGGTAACTTGAAAATATTTGTAAGACTAATGTGTTTTATTAAAAAATGGCCTTGCTGGAGCCAACCATAGCACTACAGATTTGGGTCCCGAAAAAGTTGTTATGGGACAGTAGCAGAATGTGCTGTGCTGAGCTCTGCTTCCAGCGAGGCAGTTCAAAACGTGGTGGACAGGTGGGTACAACTGTTGGGGGTCTTGAAAAAAAAAGAGTTTTAGGGAACAGAATTGTATGTAAAGTGAGTATCATGTTCAGTGAGAGGTTAATATTCTTGTCTTGCTTTTGGAAGCAGAGCCTTGAATTAATTAGAATTTATCTAGTGTATTAAAATACACTTTTTGAGAGTTCCCGTTGTGGCTCAGAGGAAACGAACCTGACTAGTAACCATGAGAACACAGGTTCGATCCCTGGTCTCACTCCGTGGGTTAAGGATCCACTTGATTGCCATGAGCAATCAAGCTCAGTTTCCCTGAGCTGTGGTGTAGGTCACAGATGCATCTCGGATTGGGCATAGGTGCAGCTGTGGCTCTGGCATAGGCCAGCAGCCGCAGCCCTGATTTGACCCATTGTCTGGGAACCTCCATATGCTGTGGGTTCGGCCTTAAAAAAACAAAAAATAAATAAATAGGAGTTCAGCATGGTGCAGCAGAAACGAATCCAACTAGGCACCATGAGGTTGCAGGTTCAATCCCTGGCCTTGCTCAGTAGGCTAAGGATCCAGCGTTGCTGTGAGCTGTGGCGTAGGTCACAGACGCAGCTCAGATCTACGGTGGTTGTGGCGTAGGCTGGCAGCTATAGCTCCTATTGGACCCCTAACTTGGGAACCTCCATACGCTGTGGGTACTGCCCTAAAAAGACAAATAAATAAATAAATGAATGAATAAATGAATAAAATATCCTTTTTGGAAATATCCTCTGATTTTCATCAAGTCATTTGGGGAAAATGTCAGTGTTTTCCTTCAGAGAAAACACTACCTGCATAGGGATGGTACTTAATAATTACGAAGTTCAAGGGGTATGCAGGGACCCAGAAGGACAGGCCATCTAGTAAATGATGCTCCCTTGGCTGAGTGCAGGAAGAGAAAACAAAACCCCCAGGCATCTAAAAGGGCTGCTTAAGCCCCCTGTACTCCCCCTCTTTCCTCAAACGTGGGTTCTTAGCCCCTGTGGATTCTTGCTGTAAGCGATTCCAGGAAACTTAAAGCACATTCTCCTTTTCCAAAGAAACAATACTTTTTTAAAGAGTGTTGGGCTTCTGCCCAAGGGCCAGATAATTGCGACAAACAATGGCAACGACATTCAGAACTCCAGCTAAAATTTGCTGTGGTCTAAAATACTGAATTTGTTTTTTAGGCCTATAGACTGACTTTTGAAATACTGTATTTCTATTAATTTTATGTGGAGTTTTAATACAATATAAGTTAAATATGCTCAGGACATCTGACGCGCGCATAGTTGTTTACAGTGAATATTTGATGACCAGTGGCCTCCTCGCCTGAGAATTGAGAAGCGTGTTCGCTTTCGCAATGTTTTGGATTGTTCTTCTGAAATTTCTTTTTACATGGATCATTCCCACATAGTTGCACATACTCAGATTATTTGAATCTCCTAACAACCAAGCACGGATGTTTTAATCCATTCCACAGCTCAGGAGACCTGGGCTCAGAGAGTAATTCGCCTAAAGTGCGTGTGTTTAATCAAGATTTATTTTACTGCCATTTTATTTTAAAAGTCATCTCAAGCTATCATGAGAGATATGCTATGCAGTCTTGCAGACATGGAAGACTTGGAAATGAAGTCTGTTTGGACCTGTCCTTACAGACTGGGAGCTTGTTGTCTGAAGGTTTTTTTTTTTTTTTTTTTTTTGTCTTTTGTCTTTTGTCTTTTGTCCTTTTGTCCTTTTGGGGCCGCATCTGTGGCATCTGGTGGTTCCCAGGCTAGGGGTCTAAATGGAGCCGTAGCTGCCCCACAGCCACAGCAATGCCAGGTCCGAGGCGCATCTGAGCCCTACACCACAGGTCACAGCAACACCGGATGCTTACCCCCTGAGCAAGGCCAGGGATCGAACACGCAACCTCATGGTTCCTAGTCGGATTCGTTTCTGCTACGCCACGATGGGAACTTCTGTCTGAAGATTTATAAGGATGAATCATTTACTTTTCACAAGCATGACTGCACTTTCACAGGGCAGTAAATTGGGGTTATTTCCAAATAAAGGATGTGGGTAGGATCGGCGGCTCTAAATGTGGCTGCTACCCAGCGAGACCAAATCCACACCTAAGTCTTCTGATTTCCTGTCACGACATCCTTCTCATGTCCATGTGGTAAAAGTTAAAGTGATTACCTATTTTAAATACTTAGAATAATTTCATAAATCCTGTAATTTTAGGTTTTTATCATCCTTTTAAATAAAACACAGGACCTAAATGTTTGGAAGCTTTCAAGATTTTAGGTGTGAAAGTCTGAATATGGTTTTTTTTTTTTTTCTTTGACTTCCTCTCTCTCCATAAATAACATTAATAAAACTTAGGAAGGTTAAATTAAAAAAAAAATCCTTAGGGCAGAGAAAAAGAGTCAAGGAGTCATACTTCTTTCCTGCCGTATTCTGGCTGTAGAGCATGTGTATAAGTTGGAAAATGATTGCAGGACCATGGGAAAAACATATTTCTTAACTTGCAAACTTTAAGCTCTGCCGGTGTGCCTCTATCAGCCTAGGCTGGCATAAGCTGCACTAACCACCCTCACATCTTGACCCCTTATAAAAATAAACATTTATTTTTCACTACAGAACATCTCCGTTGTGATTCCCGCGCAGTGTTCTTCCACATTTTTTCCAGTTGCTTCCCTGCCTACAAGGCAGTCCAGTACTGCTGGTCTTAGGGCAGGAGGCATTAACGCGCAGTGTCCGGCTCTCAAGCCAGGTGGGTATACCTGTCACCTCTGCCGACGTTTCATTGGCCCACTCAAGTCACGTGCCTCTGGCTGAGTTGACCCGCACGTCTCCCTGCGGCATCGCAGGGGTTGCCTCAAAGTGAACGCGAAGGCCAGTCCGCCGCGGCCCCGTGGCACCGCCTCAGTCGTTTCCCAGAGTCCGCAGAGGCGGGTTCAGGATCCGGCCTTGCTGCGAGCGGTGGTGTGGGTCGCAGCCACGCTCGGATCCCGCATCGCTGTGGCTGTGGGGAGGGCCGGCAGCGCAGCTCGGATTTGACCCCTCGCCTGGGAACCTGCCCGTGCCATGGGGGTGGCCCTAGAAAAAGAATCACCCGAGGCAAGGGGACCTTCGTGAGTCTATTCCGTTACATTACTCAGAGAGGATGTATGCGAATATATAGTAATTTCTGCACACATAGGCATATGCCTGAATGCGAATGGAACAGCGACCGTTTTTGTTTTCAGATTTACATTTATCATGCTTACCACCAAGACTCACTGCCTTTTATCATCAGTATTGATGGAGTGTTTCCAGGGTACTCGGCAGAGTACAACATGCAGAATATATTCCCTCTGCTCTTCAGGAGCTATGTTCTAAAAAGCTGTATACGTGCCTGCTTGTTTTTAAAAATGGGCTTTGCACTTACAGGTTTTGGTCACAGCAAAATGGAGGGGAAGGGAGGGCGGTTTCCCGCGCATCCCCCGAGCCCACACACGCGCAGCCTCTCTCATCATCCACCCCCTCCGCTGGCTGGTACGTTTGTCTCAATCGATGAGCCTGCACTGACACATCCTTGTGGCCTGAAGTCCATGGTTCCCAGTGGGATCCACTCTCGGTGGTGGACATTGTCTGGGTTGGAACCCATTTATGCTGACAGGTATCCATCGTTGTGGTATCATCAAGAGTAGTTTTCATGGCCCTGAAAACCCTTTGTGCTCCGCTTACTCATCCCTCCTGGCCCCCTAGTCCTGGCAACCACGGATCTTTTTACTGTTTTTCTGGTTCTGCCTTTTCTAGAATGTCCTATACTTGGAACTCTATTCAGACTAGAGTCTTTTCCCTTCGTCTTAGGATTTTGTTTCCTGCGTATCTGTTAATGACTGGATGGCGCCTTTCTTTTCAGCACTGTTGAAAAGGCATTGTCTGGGCACGACAGTGGGTTCATTTCCTGAAGGACATCTTGGTTGCTTCCAGTTTTTGGCACTTCTGAATAAAGCTCCTATAAACATTGGTGTGCAGGTTTTTGTGTGGATGTAAATTTTCAACTTCTTTCAATAAATTCCAAGGAGCGAGATTGCTAGATCATGTGGTTAGGATGTTTAGTTTTATGGGAAACCATGGAACTGTCTGCCAGAGCAGCTGTACTCTTCTGCATTCCCACCAACAGGAGTTGTAGTGTTCTGCATTTTGGCCATTCTCATTTCTCATGGTTGTTTTTTGTTTCTTTGTTTGTTTTTGCTTTTTAGTGCTGCACCTGCGGTATATGGAAGTTCCCACGCTAGGGGTCGAATCGGAGCTATAGCTACAGCAACACAGATCGAGTCTCAACTGCAACCTGCACTGGAGCTCGCGGCTGGATCCTTAACCCACTGAGTGAGGCCAGGAGTCAAGCCTGCATCCTTGCGGATAGTAGTTGGGTTCGTTACTGCTGAGTCACAGTGGGAACTTCCTCATTGTTTTTTAATTTGTGTTTTCCGGATGACATATGATGTAGAGCATTTTTTTCATATGCTTATTTGCTGTCTTTATATTTTTGATGAGGTGTGTTTTATGATAGGTTAATTTAAAATTTTTATGTTTTATTATTGTTGAATTTTAATAATTAGTCTTTTACCGGTCTTTTACATTTTTTGAAGATATTTTCTCCACGTCTGTGGCTTGTGTGTTCGAAAACTTCCTAACATTGTCTTTGCCAAAAAAAAATTTAATTTTGAATAAGTCTAGCCTACCAATTCTTTCTTTCATGGATCATGCCTGTGGATCATGGCTGTGGTGTTGCATCTAAAAAGTCATTTGCCAAATGTTAAGTCATCTAGATTTTCTCTTATGTTTTCCTCTAGGAGTTTTATAGTTTTGTATTTTACATTTTGGTCTATGGTCTACTTTTTTTTTTTTTTTTTTTTTGCCTGTGAATATCCAGTTGTTCTAGTACTATTTTTAAAAAAAAGAACACATTTTTTTTTCGTTGAATAATTCTTTAAATTTTTAAAAAATGTTTATACAATTTTTAAAAGTTACAGTTCATTTACAGTTATTACGAAGTTTTGACTACATGCTTTGTGTTGTGCAGTGCATCCGTGTAGCCTCTCTTACATCCACTGTTTTGTACCTCCCACTCCCCTCCCCTACATTGTCCCTTCACCCCCTCCTCACTGGTCGTCACCTGTTTGTTCTCTGTATCTGTGAGTCTGACTTTTTGTTACATTTCACTAGTCGATGGTTTTTTTAAGACTGCAAGGGTAAGTGATATCATATAGTATCTGTCTTTCTTTGTCTAGCTTTACTTAGTATGATAATCCCTAGATCCATCCATATTGCTACAGATGGCATAATGTCATTTTTTATGGCTGAGTAGTATCCCATTTTATATATGCATATATATTATATATATACATAACATCTTCTTTATTCATCTGTTGATGGACACTAAGGTTGCTTCCATGTCTTTGTGGTTGTAAATATGTAAATAATGCAATAAGCACAATTCTGTAAATGGCATTTTAAAAATTGAAGTATAATTGATTTATGATACTGTGTTATTTTCAGCTATAGAGCAAAGTGATTCATACATAGGTATAAAATGAAATATTCTAAAAATATATATATTTAGATTATTTTCCATTGTAAATTATAAGATACTGAATATAGTTCTCAGTGCTATACAGCAAATTCTTATCTACTTTATGTGTAGTAGTTTGTATCTGTTAATCTCAGACTCCTAAATTTATCCCTTCCTCCCTCTTTCCTCTTTAGTAACCATGAGTTTGCTTCCTATGTCTCTGAGTCCGTTTCTGTTGTGTATATAGTTTCATTTGTATCATTTTTTAATTCCACATAGAAGTGGTACCATATAATATTTATCTTTGTCTAACTTATTTCACTTAGCATGATATTCTCTAGGTTCATTCGTGTGGCTGCAAAAGGCAGTATTTTATCTTTTTTTATGGCTGAGTAATACACCATTGTATATCACTGTCTATCTATCTCTTATATCACTGTCATTATCTATCTTATCTATCCATGTCTTCTTAAGCCAATTACCTGGTGATGGACACTTGGGTTGTTTCCATATCTTGTTAATAGTGCTCTGAACTTTTGGGTGTATATCTCTTAGGATTAGAATTTTTTTATTTTCCATTTACATGCCTAGGAGTGGGATTGATGGATGGTAGTTTTCTTAGTTTTTGAAAGAACCTCCCTACTGTTCTCCATAGTAGCTGCACCAGCTTACCTTCCCATCAACACTGTAGGAAGATTTCCTTTCTACATACCTTCTCCAGCATAAAATGACATTTTTGTTTGATGGTTTCTGCAAAATGCCTAGGAAATATCCTTGCATATAACTTAGCCCCATTTTTTAGAGAATAGAGGAAGAGAAAGATTATAAAGATTAAAGGCAACTCTATATTAGCCCTTATGTTACATAGTGCATTTATATTATTTAGACTTTGTAATAGACTGTGATGTAGGTATTGATGTATTTGTACAAGATATGAAATTTGAGATGTAGAGCTTAGATGTTGCTTCCAGTCAGATTTACATAGTGCACGGAGAAGGCACCATATGTCCTAGGGAGGAGCACACGCTGCGCACCAAGTGGCCTGCCTTTGAACCTGAACCTTGCCACTTTCTAGCTGTGTGGCCTTTGTCAGGTTATGTACCTCTCTGTTGCACTTTCTCGCTTAATAGAATGTGGGTGATAAATTCTCCTTTATAGAATATTCGTAAGAATTAGTATATGTGAAGTGTTTACTGCCTGGTCTGGTGCATAGTGATGGCTCAGCAAACTAAATTTTAGCTCTCATTCAAACCCAAGTGCGTCTGTTCTTTCCATCTGATAGATCGTATTAGTTTTGGGATGTGAAATAGCAACAGTAATTTAGCCTGATTGTACGGATGCAACAGTGAAATTTAAGAGAAGCTGCCCATGTTACATCACATAAGATGATACTCAAGACTCTTCCACATTTAGGCATAAAGTAAGAAAAATAGCATCAGATGTAGCATACCTCTTTGAAAACTCATGTTTCCATATGAAATAATAGAGAAGAAACAGTGAAAACTGACAATGGAGGATTAAAACTTAGCGTCAAAATAAGACACATCTGTTGAGATGATATCAAAAAACTGATCACCCTTTTAAACCTAAGTCAAAATGAGCCCTTGTCTGCAAGGGATGGCCAGCGGTTAATACACCATTCCGCTGAAGCACTTGTTTCAAAATAAATAGTTAGAAGACATCTTAATCCAGTTTCTTGTTGGGGAGCTTTTCTTCCAAAGAAGACATCAAGACAGTGGATTTATCAGTGGTCAGTCTGGGGACCGTTAGGAATCAATTGTGTTCAAACAGTGGTTGTGGTCATGCATCCTTGTGGAAGACGCACGGGGTACTGGGTTTATCTGGCAGTTACTTACTCCTTCCAGCAGTCCTGCGAGGTAGGTGCTGCCTTCATCTCCTCTTCCCCCTTTTACAGATAAAGAAACCGAGTTACAGAGGAATTATGGAACTAACGAGGATGTGATTGTAGCTGAAATGAAATTCATCTCAATATTGTTCTGGTCCCAGAGCCTGCATTTAGCCACTCTCTAATGATGTGTGTGAATGATTTTTAATCTTTGAAAAACTCTAACATGACCATTGTTACTGTTGCATACGCTGTTTAAATTGTCCTTTAGTTCAGGCTGCGACAGATTCTCTCCAACATACAGAATCTGAGGGGGAAATTGCACATGTGAGGTCCTGGTGGGGAACTATGAGATGAGACTCGTAGTTAAAGCAGGAGTTAAGAATTGACATAAACAGTGGCCTGAACTCAGTCTGTAGAGGTATTGGTTTACTTCAAACATAATTAAAAAAAAGAGAACCAGGAGTTCCCGGTGTGGCGCAGCGGTTAACGAATCCGACTAGGAACCATGAGGTTGCGGGTTCGATCCCTGACCTCGCTCCGTGGGTTAAGGATCCGGCGTTGCCTTGAGCTGTGGTGTAGGTCACAGACGTGGCTCGGATCCCGTGTTGCTGTGGGTCTGGTGTAGGCCAGTGGCTGCAGATCTGATTAGACCCCTAGCCTGTGAACCTCCATATGCCGTGGGTGCCGCCCTAGAAAAGACAAAAACAAAAAAAAAACAAAAAAAAAACAACAAAACAAAAACAAACCTTACGTCCTCCCATCCTCAAATCATTCCCATTGGGTGTGAAGTCCCTGGTCTAAAGAGAGGCTCCTGGTTGGTGTCCTGAAGTCTTCTCATTCAAAATGGAGCATTTCTTTTAGTACTAGTCTTCATTTACTAAATTTCTTGAGACGATATAGCTTGAAATACTATGTAGTGTTTGCTCCCGAGGCTAGGACGTTGTGTTCACAGTCACCTTTTTTGCAAATACGGGGTTGGTGAAAGTTAATCCCTTCCACACTGCTTGGCGGTGAGGCCTGTTAAAGAAACATGTCCCATGAGAGGTGCTGGAATTCTAAGGGTCGAAGTTGGGTAGCTAATTCTTGAATGACACTGAGGAAATGCTCTTCTGACCTGTTCATTGTCGTGGTAGTTTAATCACGTGTAAATGCTGCATTAAAACTCGAGCGGTGCTACCGTTTTGCGTGTTGTTCTGACATGTGCTTTGATTTTTGTGTCAACGCCGAGTCTTCAACAGCACGTGTTGGCTTCACCACCGAGCCTTTGGTGATGACCGTTATCATCACACACCGGGCGCAGGGAGGCTGTAGCTCTTAATACGGAATGTGTGTCGCTGCCCAAGTGCAGCACATAAAGAAGTTGCTGAAAATTCATTATTTTGATTATGCTGTGAGATTATAAATGCTTTCTTTGGTGCTAGTGTAAGCTTTGACTTTATTGTAGAAATGTTACCAACCCTTACGGCAGATGTATTTTGGGGAAAGATATGGGGAAGTAAATACTGAAAAATTGAAGTTGAAATTTCAGGAAGTTCCTACTGTGGCTCAGCAGTAATGTGCCCAACTAGTATCCATGAGGATGGGGGTTTGACCCCTGGCCTCGCTCAGGGGGTTAAGCATCAGGCGTTGCTGTGAGCTGTGGTGCAGGTTGCAGATGTGGCTCAGATCCTGTGTTGCTGTGGCTGTGGCGTAGGCCAGTGCTATATCTCCAGTTCGACCCCTAGACCTCTAGTCTGGGAATTTCCGTATGCTGTGGGTGAGGTCCTAAAAAGCCAAAAAAAAAAAAAAAAAAATTAAATTCTATAGTATGTCTTCTTTGATATTCTACTGACTAACCTTAGGTAGCATTGGGATGGAATTTAGTGTACAGCTGAGAAGCACGTGGGATGGTGGTCACAGAGTCTGGACCCACACTGCCTGAGATCGCATCCTGGCTCAGCCCGTCCTTCCTGTTAGTTTCTGTGCTTCCATTTTTTTCAGCTCTGCAAGAAAGATAAAAATAGTATCTATGCTCATACAGTTGTGTGACTCGTTAACCTGAGTTCATGTATGGAATCTTCTCAGAGCAATGCCAGGCGCTCACAGATGAAAGGAGCGCGCTCGGCAGCCTTCTCGTTGACATTATTTATTGAGAACATCCTTGATTCTTCAATACCAGAGAAAAAGGTAAACACCACGGCAAGTATCCATGGAGTAGAAAATTGGTTTTGAACTCTTCATCCTGCAGCATCTATAGAAATAATCTCTGCTGTCCTTGAGAAGGTGCTTGCATTTAGAAAACCTCCGCTATTCGTGGTGAAATTGGAGCAGCGCCACACAGAGGTCAAGGCTTTTGAGACAGGGTCCCCGTTCATCACATACTCCGAAGCCAACTGTAGGAAAGGATGGAGTCTCTCCCCCCTCATAATTATCTTTTTAGAAGTGCATTCAATAGCAAAATATTTGACTCTTGTTTCGGTAAATAAGTGGAGAATGAATGTGTGAGGGTTTCGGCACACATTCTGCACCACCACTACATCAGTTGTTCCATTCTGGCACAAAGAGTTGGTGTCATCACTAGGAGCTGAGACTGGCCTGAAAAGAGCTAAACCTTTATAAGATGTTGTGGGTGCCTTTTTTTTTTAATGGTAACCATGGCCTAAAGTTAACAGCAGGTCTGTATTTCACTCAGTACATCTGGAGTCAGACTGCATTTTCTTACAAAATTTTGCATTTATTTTTTAAATTGAAATACAGTTGATTTACAGTGTTACCTTAGTTTCTGGTGTACAGCAGTGATTCAGTTTTTCATATTTTTTTTTAAAATCTTTTTAGGGCTGCACCCATGGCATATGGAGGTTCCCAGCCTAGGGGTCGAATCGGAGCTGTAGCTGCTGGCCTATGTTCCAGCCACAGCACCACCAGATCCCTGCACACAGCCACAGTAATATCAGATCAGAGCCACATCTGTGCTCTACACCACAGCTCATGGCAATGCTGGATCCTTAACCCACTGAGCGAGGCCAGGGATCGAACCCTAATCCTCCTGGATACTAGTTGGGTTCGTTAACCGTTGAGCCATGATAGAATCTCCTAGTTTTTCATATTCTTTTCCATTATTGTTCATTACAGGATATTGACTATAGTTCCCTATGCTATAGAGTAGGTTATTTTATGTGCAGTAGTTTGTATCTACTAATCTCAAACTCCTAATTTACCCCTCCCCCACCTTTCCCCTTTGATAACCGTAAGTTTGTTTTCGATGTCTGAGTCTGTTTTTTATATAAGTTCATTTGTGTCATATTTTAGATTTTCCATATAAATAATATATGATATTTGTCTTTCTGACTTCACTTCACTTAGTATGATAATCGCTAGGTCCTTCTGTGTTGCTGCAGATGGCATAATTTTGTTCTGTTTTATGGCTGAGTTTTCTTAAAAGTTTTAGATTTTGGATGTTAAGATACTCTACCCTCTGAGGATTGACAGTAATCATTTCACATCATACAGCTCCTGAGCCTCCTGCATCACCACCGTTGTGCTGTAGCATTGCTCTGCTGAGGAGCCCAAAATTTGGCATTGACTTTGGGTGGCAGGAATCAATGGGTCTTTTTTTCCCCCGGGCCCAGGAGACGAGAGGGTGTGCTGTTAAGTAAGATAGAAATAGAGATGAAGTGGGAGTTTCCTGGCTCGTGTATTCCTTGGGGGAATTAAAACATTTCATGCAAAAGACGATTTTTCTCTCGCTCTTCTGTAGCAAAACTCTGTGTTGTCTGCAGAACAGAAAAGAGGAGCTCTGCTTTCACCAGCTCCTCCAGCTCCTTGTAGACAGACTCATACAGAAACAAGGAGCGTATTAAAATTACACTTCCTCTCCTTTGCACTCCCTCCCTGCATCTTTGGGCGGAGGAGGTGAGAAAAGTCAGGAAAGCCATGAAAATAACCTCTCTTAAATTAGCTCAAATCTTGGCAGTAATACACCTTTAAAATAAACATGTTCTTTTCCTATGTATTCCTATGGTTCTATGAAGATTTGTTCAAGTAGATCTTTTTTCTGTGTGAGCGCTTGTAATTCCAGGTGGGTCATGAAATGTTTTAATTCCCCCAAGGAATACACGCTGACAGCTTTTCAGTGCTCTCCCAAAGTGGACACTAGATATTTTAGGGTAGTTACTGTTTATGCTGCAATTATTTGCACGTCATTACCTGTGAGCTGCTGCTTTAATTGTTTTGGCCTTGTTTCTTCTTGCATCTAGTGGGGTATTTGGAATACACGTTGTTCATGTCCCTGGGCACCTGATACGCCTTTGACTTCTTTTTCATTCCCTACAACACCCAGCAGTCCTGGGCACTGAGTAGGTCTTCACTAAATACTTGATGCATCAGTTTTACTTTCCTGGGCTTCTAGGGGAATAGGGATCACGGCTTGCTTAGATTTACTCCCCGGAGCACTGGTTATTTCCTAAGTCCCCATGGTAAGTGGGGTTCCCATCTGTGTCTGTTGTTTGGATATAAAGCTTCCATTTGTGATTGCTTAGGTTTTCTAATTTACAAAGGATGGGAGTCCGTTCTTTCCTTATGGTTTGGTGGTTGCTTGTCTTAGCCGAGGCAGCATCAGTGGTGGCTGAGAGCATGGGCCAGTCCCGCTTCCGCCACCTAGCAGCTGTGTGACCTCTGAGGTTGTAATTGTACCTACCTTTTGTTTAGAGAGTTGAATAGATGTAAATAAGTTAGCAAAGAACTGGCTACATGGTAATGGCCATGGTGGTGTTAGCTTTTATTAGCAGCTTTTTAAAGCGACAGTTATTTAGTTCCATGAACTATGAGAATATTGCAGATTTGACAGGCTCTGTGGGAATGCAGCTGCTACATTATTTCGACTAATTTGAGCCTTTTGCATTGGGTTTATTTCCCTTGAACTTGGACTCTTTTCTTCAACAGAAACGTTTGTCCTTAACGAGTTAACTCCTAGAAAAGACAATAATCTTTATGTCTAGAGGAGACAGACTGAATTACAGACAGAATATTCCTTATTTTTAATCGTTTCCTCAGCAGTATATTGAATATAAGTATTCTCTAATTGGTTGATATGACCCTTGAAACTACTGCTATGTAGCCAGTTTAGACTTTAAAGTAATAATACTTTTGGATTAAAAGGGAGTTGGGGGTATTTCTTCTTACCTAATACAATTTTATATAAGAAGAGCATTGTAGGAGTTCCTGTCATGGCTCAGTGGTTGACAAACCCGACTAGCATCCATGAGGATGCAGGTTCGGTCCCTGGCCTTGCTCAATGGGTTAAGGATCCGGTGTTGCCATGAGCTGTGGTATAGGCCGCAGTCGAGGCTTGGTTCCATGGGACCCCTAGCCAGGGAACCTCCATATGCTGCAGATACGGCCATAAAAAGGACACACACACACAAGAACATTGTAACTTGCTCTTTTCCTAGTTAAGTGCTTTTAGACTCTCGGATCTTTCTTGATTTTGATGTTGAGGTATTATAAGAGCATTCTTCTGGCTGTGGTAAATGTGATAACATTGACCAAGCACTACAGAAGCCATCAAATACCACCTTCTAAGGTCTATAGACCATTAGTTGAGTGTTTTAAAAGTCGATCTCAGAAGCTAAAAAGGAACCTTTTCTCCCCATTAGACCTACACAGACTTGAAAGACTTGGTTTTCGTGTCCTATTTTTGAAATATATTTATTCAGATCCATTCTGAAGCTGGGGTTTGTAAGAACCTCTCTCTTTAACTCCAGGGAAATTGGCCTAACTTTGCAACTCATCTGCAATTCCAAGTTATCAATTAGCTGTCAAGTTTGCTGCTTTAGAAGTCAAATAAATAGCCTCTAAAATCCAGCTCTAAATCTCAGTAGATTGCTTTCTGACCGCATCTGAATCATGGTCCACTGTTGTAAGTGCTGAATAAAAAGAACCTGATACTATTTTTGACTCTACTGCTCTCCATCAAAGTGAAACTTCTAGTGGATCAATTAGGAAACATATTGATTTTTTTTAAAGGGCTCTTATCCTAGATAGAACTTATAAACCACAAGAGTATCTCTGTATATTTATGTACAGATTTGATCAGCAACTCAAATGGTTCCCCATCATTTGCCAATAGGATACTGGACTGCAATTTGCAGTGAACTAAGGTCTGTTTCTGTAAATGGGTCACCCCTGAGGATTCATTGCTTAATGTGAGCAGGAAATGGAGGTATCATATTTAGAGTGTGCATTTCATTTTAGGAAGATGTGTTTCAACAGTAGGTAAAGATTTAAAAATATATCTGCTTTGCTTATTTATAATAATCTGTGTTGGTTATGTCTATTTTGAGTGAAATAACTCAATGGGAGTTTTAGGTTATTAATAGTTGAAATGAGAAAAAAAAAATCTTGTGCTCTGTGTTTAGTATTTACTAAAAAATCCTTCAAGAGCATTGATAATCACAGTTATAGACACTGAAGTTAAAATATACCTTATTCAGGAACAAACCTATATATATATATAGTACAGAATGCAATTGGATTGATGTCATAGCATATCGTTTTTGTTTCAAAGATAGTACATATAACCTCTTGGTTTTTCCCATGTGAACTCTGGTATTAGGTAAAAGGACTATTTTTATAACAAACTATCAAAAACATACAGCTGAATACTGCTTTAAAATAAGCATCACCTCGGAGGTTAAGCACTTAATAAATGTGGCTGCTGTCATGAACATTGTTGCCCCTTCTGTTTTGGAATTACAGTTTGACTCATGCACATGAACTTTACAGCTTTTCTCTAAGCACAGTGCCCAAGATGAGTACCAGTGTCATTCAGGAACTTTTGTAGGAATGACTTGGCTGCAACCCAAAATCGAATCTTCAAGTGATGACGATATTCCTGGGACAGTGATGCAGATTTTGCAGACAGTTCAGCCTTGGAGCCATACTTACCTATGACTCTGGGGACTTTTATAAACAGTCTTGCCACTGCCGAAGGAGGCAAACATTTATAAAGAAAAGAGGAGAGGTTTGCTGTTTGCTGAATAGAGGAGACGGAGGAGAGGTTGAACCAGCACTTACTTCCTAATCCCAGACCTGACTGTATTCCCTTTTCTTCCTTCAAATATGTCTTAATGCTGTTTCCTAAATTCTCAGGAGTGGTCTCAAGTCTCTTTGTGAAATACCAGATTTTTTTTTTTTTTGAGGGGGATGATGGGGTCGTCAAAACAGTTGTTGGTCCTATATGGAACTCTTTTAAGTGTGAGGAATTGATGACTGTAGGAAGTATGGAATCTGAAGTTAGATTACCTTTTCCTGAAGTAGTGGTGATTAAAGAGTAAATTAATAAAATAGTTTAAACATATTTATTAAATGCCACATTTTCCTGGTCGTTGTTGCAAATGCTCTTCATCTGGGAATCTTCTTTGCTTTCATTTAATGACGACTTGCTGAGGTTGTCGCTGTGTAAATCACGGTGCAAGAGCTAAAAACTGGAAAGGAGAAAGAGCCGAAGGCACCCCGTGGTTTCTTGATAGTACTCGGCATTTGTTTTATGTTTTGTAATTGTCAAACTCCATTTACCTCTTCTTATTTGCTTCTTAGAATAACCAGGTACACAGGCTAGATATTATTATTCTTAATAAGTAATGATAAATAGACCAGATTAAGAGACTTATATGAGCTCATAATTACTAAGTGTGGCACTAGGGGTAAAATGAAGATTTTTTTTTAAAAAAATACACTCTCTTGGATAAGTAATCAGATCCTGCTGTACAGCACAGGGAACTATATCTAGTCACTTGTGATGCAACACAAGGATAACCTGAGCAAAAGAATGTACATATGTGTGTGTGGCTGGGTCACTTTGCTGTACAGCAGAGATGACAGAACACTGCAAATCAAATATAATGATAATAGTAAAAAACTGATTCAAACTGACACGCCCAGAAATTTTTTTTTGAGATTGGAATTTAGGGTGGATCTTGAAAAAGATCAATGAAAATGAGAAAATCTAGCAATAGTCTAAACTATAACTGAAGATTTGTTTTGCTGCCTTAGAAGCTGTATATGGGGGCCTGTTGGTAAAAATTCCTGGCAAGATGGATTGTGTTAGGTCATTGATTTTCAGCAGGGGATGATACTTGGTGATGTCTGGAGATGTGTTTGGTTGTCACGACTGGAGAGGGGCGGGGGGGCTGCTGGTATCTGGTTTCTAGGGGCCAAAGTGTTCCCCAGTACTGTATAATTCACAGGACAGTCCCACATAAATACTTTTCTGGTCCAAAATGTCAGTAGTGCTGAGGGTATGAAATCCTGAGCTAGATTGTGGAGGGCCAAAAACATCAATTCAAGGAGTTAGAACTTAACCCTCTATGCATTAGGGAGATGTTGGATTTGGGGGGGGGGTTGTTTTAAGGAGGGAGAGGCTTCCACTACCCTGTGGAAATAGGTCAGAGATGGTAATCTCTAAAATAGATGTGATTTTCCAAGTTCTTTAACAGAAATAAAGCTTCAAACTGCTCCCTTATGCTCATAGGAAATTACAGAGTCGCTTTGTGGTAAGTTTCGCAGGCGCTCCTTGGAGGGAAGAGGGAAGTCTTAAAAGGCACTCCAACCTTACAGGCAGATCCTTGCTAGGGGTGTGAGATAATGAGAATTCAGCTCACAGAAAGGTGGAATTGAACAGACGACACAAATTTCTTGCAGCAAAAATGACTCTGGAGGTTCCTGATGCGCCCAGCAGAGCTGAAAGGGCACAGTCCGTCTGCCGATGCCTATAAATCACAGAGATGCTTTCCAGCCAGGGCAGGCTGTGCTGATGTGACGGATGCTCTCCAGACCGTCAGTGGGATGGTTCTCATGGTGATGAGATGCGAATGTTGCCGGGGTCATGAGAATCTTGAATTTCTCCGACTCGCCTCTACTCCTAGCAGCTTTACCCGGAGCGAGGTATCACGGCCTCAGCTTCCATTTTTAACCTTCAGCTGCATGAGATTTCAAATCTATGAGCTGCACATGATGAAATTTAGAGGCTGGCTTCTCCTCCATCTGTAATCATCTTCCCATTGCTTTCCCAGCTTTTTACTTTTCACTTATGTAATGCTAGTTTTCATTCTGTCATTGAGCTGTATGCACTAAAAAGCTGGTTCTCTCTTTTTTGCCATCACATGTATCTCTCTGTAAGACATGTCTCATGTGAGAAAAATGATCCACTAACAACGTAAGATGTCTCTTGCTTTAATGGGGTAGGGAGAAATGAAAGATAAATGCCAGGTTGTGATTTGATAATGGACTGGATACTAGAATTAATGAGCACGTTCTTGAACCAGAGCAGCCCCTGCCTGGGCCGACTACCTGGGCAGAACATGACTGACATGAGGCAGACTTCCCCCAGTCGAAAACCTGTAGGTTTCCAGTTTTCTAGGATCAGCTGCCACTTGCTCTAAGCAAATGTGGACATTTGCTACAGCTGTAAACTGCCTTGAGGACCAGGAAAATATTTATAGATTGCTGCAGACTGATTCAATCCCGGAGAAAGGTCAGTCTGCAAAAATTTTATTTTGTATTTTTCTAAATCATCTGGCAGAGAATAGCTGTGTCCTGAGGCATAGACATGAGCTCCAGGGCTTGGGAAGAGTGTCGTCATCTTTTATTAATATTCTTGGTTTTCATCTATTAATATTCTTGGTTTTCTGTGGCTCTCTTTCAAGTCTGGTCAGATTGATACTCTGGACCGATGCTTATTTATTGGGGAATATGAACCTATTTTAAACTAGTTGCACTCACCCAGTCTTTAAGGGAAAAGAATGTGACCATTACTCAAGAAGATATTTTAAGGCTTTTAGGTTGGAGCTTTACTCAAAACCACAAATGCAGTTGGAAAATGACTTAGGAAAGGATGGAATGTGGTGGGTGACCCATTTTGTTGGTTTGCTACATCAATTCAGAAGAAATACATTGTAAATACCAAGTATTAACATAAGATCATGAAGGGTTAGGCCTATATTTAGCTGTTAGAATAAGGCTGCTTACAGTTTTGTCAGTTGCACTCCTTATTAAAAACACAGCTGGGGTCACCGCATAGCCTCTGAATGTCAAGAGGCGTGCTGGTTGAATGTGTTTCCTAATAGATTGACCAGGATATCTCCTTCAGATGCTGAGGCAATACTAACACATCCTAATACACACACCCAGCGTTTTATGGTTAGGTTTAAATTTTATTTTGTTGGCTTTTTAAACTTTTTATGATATTTCAGTTCAATAAATTTAAGTTAATGGGTTAGATTGAAAAAAGCAAATCTAACTACTTAGTGATTTATAGGTACATATTACTTGGCAAACTTAAGGTAAGTTTATACTTTGCATAGCCAGTTTTGAGAAGATGAATCCTACTTTGGATATTCTTGAAAAAGGCTAAAACTTGATTTGAAGAAAGTTGGTTTGCTATAAGGGAATCTATAATTAAAAGCAAGTAAAACATGCCTAGGAAAGAAAAGTCTTAAAATTCTCAGGAGACCTGAAATCACTTTGATGCTATCTGTAAAAATGTTTCTGAAGAGTCCTTTTTGAATTTTATGGTGCTAGGCTTGATGAGAAAACAGTAGAACTCAGGTTATATTAGTGCTGGGTCATGTCAAATAATATATGATAAGATATAACAATAATATATAACAAGATTAGTTACTAGACTCCTTGGCTTCTATGAACTTTGGAAATTTTTATGCTACATAGTACAGAAAATGTCTAAATGCAGTGATTATGGTCATTTCTATAAAAAGTTAGGCAGTTGAACCTTGAACTTGAGTGTAGTCTCCAATTATAAAATATTCATCTTGCTTAATTTATGCTTATAGATGCTTCCTTAGAAAAAGCAAGTTCCTAGAAGGACACATCCATCAAAACTCAGTCAAGAAGAAATAGATAATTTGAACAGATAAATCACTAGAAGTGAAATAGAATATGTAAATTAAAAACAAAACCCAAAACACCTCCCTGCAAACCAAAGTCCAAGACCAGATGGCATCACTGGAGAATTCTACCAAACATAAAAGAAAACCTTAAACAATCGTTCTCAAACTTTTCCAAAAGATTTAAGAGGAGGGAACAGTCCCAAAACATTTTATGAAGCCACCATCATCCTGATACCAAAACCAAAGACACTACCAAAAAGGGAAATTATAGTCTAATATGTTTGATGAATATAGATATAAAAATTCCCAACAAAATATTAGTGAACTGAATCTAACAACATATAAAAAGGATCATACACCACAGTCAATTTGGATTCCTCCCAGTGTCACAAAAGTTTTACCATATGCAGATCAATTAGTATGATACACCACATCAACAAAAGAAAAGATAAAAACCATATGATCATCTCAGTAGATGCAGAAAAAGCATTTGATGAAATTCATTATCGATTCATGATAAAAACTCTTACCAAAGTGGGTATAGAGGGAACATATCTCAAAATAATAGGTTATTTATGACAAAACCATAACCAGCATAATATTTGACAGTGAAAAGCTGAAAGCCTTGCTGATACATTCTGGAGCAAGACAAGGATATTCACTCTCACAGCGTCTATTCTATTGGAAGTCCTAGCCACAGTAATCAGACAAGAAAAAGAAATAAAATGTATCCAGATTGGAAGGAAAGACATAAAATTGTCAGTATATGCAGATGGACGTGAGTTTTTTTACATATAAAAAATGACATGATACTTTACAGATAAAACCCTAAAGACTCCACAGAAAAACTGCTAAAACTGATAAACTCAGCAAGGAAGTAGGACACAAGATTAACATACAGAAATCTGTTGCATTTCTTTACGCTAACAGTGAAATAACAGAAAGGGAATGTAAAAAAAAAAAATCCCTTTTAAAATTGTGTTAAAAATACTTAGGAATAAACCTAACCATGGAGTGTAAAACACTTACATGCTGAGAACTATAAAACATTGATAAAGGAAATTGAAGATGAGATTCAAAGAAATGGAAAGATATTACATGCTCTTGGATTGGAAGTATTAATGTTAAAATGGCCGTACTATCAAAAGCAATCTACAAATTTAAACTGATCCTTATCAAATTGCCCTTGACACTTTTCATAGAACTAGAACAAATAATCCTAAAATTTGTATGGAACTTTAAAGACCCTGAATTGCCAAAGCCGTCCTGAGGAAAAAGAAGGAAGCAGGAGGCATAACCCTCCCAGATGTTGGACAACATTACAAAGCTGCAGTAATCAAAATGGTGTGGCACAAAACGGACAAGGATCAGTGGTTCAGAATGAAGATCCCATAAATAAACCTACCCACCTATGGTCAATTAATCTTAGACAAGGAAGCAAGAATATACAATGGAGAAAAGACAGTCTCTTCAGCAAGTGGTGTTGGGAAAGCTGGATGGCTACATGTAAACCAATGGAGCTAGTACACACCCTCATAGCACACACAAAAACAAACTCACAATGGCTTAAAGACAAATGTAAGACATGGCACCATGAAACTCCTAGAGTAAAACATAGGCAAAACATTCTCTGATGTAAATCATACAAATGTTTTCTTAGGTCAGCCTCCTAAGGCAATAGAAATAAAAAGAAGAATAAACAAATAAGACCTAGTCAAACTTATAAGCTCTTATAGAGCAGAGACAACCATAAATAAAACAGACAGCCTATGGACTGGACAAAATATCTGCAACTAGAAAAAAACCCACAAATGTTGAGTCTAAACAACATTCTGCTAAATAGTCAATGGGTTATTGAAGAAATCAAAGAGAAAATAAAAAATACTTTGAAACAAATGAAAATATAACCACAATATTCCAAAATTTATGGGATGCAGCAAAGGCAGTTCTAAAGAGGGAAGTGGATAACAATGTAGGCCTACCTCAGGAAACAAGAACAACCTCAAATGAACAATCTAACTTTACACCTAAGAGAATAACAGATAAAAATAAAGCATAAAGAAAAAAACAGATAAAGAATAAACAGAACCTAAAGTTAGAAGAAAGAAATAATAAAGACTATAGCATAAATAAATGAAACAGAGACTGAAGCACAACAGAAAGGATGAGTGAAACTGAGGCCTGTTCTTTTGAAAAAGATAACCAGATAAACTTTTAGGCAGACTCATCATGAGAAAAGGAGAGCAGGCCTAAATAAATAAAATCAGAAATGAAAGGGAAATTAAAACTGGCATCACAGAAATACAAAAGATCATGAAAGATTACTATGAACAATTATACGCCAACAAACTGGCCAACCTAAAAGAAGTGGATGAATTCCTTCTAATAGACAACCTTCCAAGACAACCAGAAGAGCTAGAGATATGAACAGACCAGTCACTATTAATGATACTGAATTCGTAATAAAAAATTCTACCAGAAGTCAAAAGTCCAGGACCAGTCACCCTTGCAGGTGAATTCCACCAAAGATGTAAAGAAGAGTTGGTACCAATCTTTCTAAAACTATTCTAAAAAAATTGAGGAAGGAACACTTCCAAACCCATTCTTTGAGGCCAGCATTGCCCTGATCCCAAAACCAGACAAGACACCACACAAAAAAGGCCAGTGTCACTATAAGCATGCAAAAAGAAAAAAAAAAATGCCAAAATTCTCAACAAAATATTAGCAAGCCCCATTCAATAATGTATTAAATGAATCATAAAGTGGGAGCAAGTAGAATTTATTTCAGAGATAAAAGGATGGTTCAGTATCCCTAAATCAACCAGGGTGGTACACTGTATTTACAAAAGGAAGGATAAAAACTCTCAAGAAAATGTTTATAGAGGGAGTATATCTCTACATAGTCAAAGGGCATTTATAACCCACAGCTAATATTATACTCAATTGTGAAAAGCTGAAAGTTTTTCCTTTAAGGTCAGGAATAAGACAATAATGCTCACTATTGCCACTTGTATTCAACGTAGTGTTGAAAGTACTAGCCACAACAATTAGACAAGAAAAAGAGATAGAAGGAATTCAAATTGAAAAGGAAGAAGTAAAACTTTCACTATTTGCAGATAACATGATACTATATATAGAAAACCCTAAAGAATCCATAAAAATTTATTAGAACTAATAGATGAATTCAGTAAATTTGCAGAATACAAATTCAATATACAGAAATATGTTGTGTTTCTATACAGTAATAATGAACTATCAGAGAATTTAAGAAAACAATTCCATTTATAATCACATCAAAATAACTAAAACACCTAGGAATAAATTTAATCAAGGAGATAAAAGACCTGTACTCAGAAAACTATAAGACATGGGTGAAAGAAACTGAAGATTCCACAAATAAATTGAAAGGTAAACTATGTTCAAGAATGGGAAGAATTAGTAATGTTGAACTGTCCATACCACTGAAAGCAGCCTACACATTCAGTGCAGCCCCTGTCAAAATACCAAAGACATGGAGCTTCCATCATGGCTCAGTGGTTAATGAATCTGACCAGCATCCATGAGGATGCAGGTTTGATCCCTGGTCTTCCTCAGTGGGTGAAGGACCTAGCATTGCAGTAAGCTGTGGTGTAGGTCTCAGATGCAGCTCGGATCCCGTGTTGCTGTGGTTGTGGCGTAGGCCACCAGCTATAGCTCTGATTTGACTCCTCGCCTGGGAACCTTCACATGCCAAGGGTTGTAGTCCTAAAAAGCAAAATAAATAAATAAATAAATAACAGACATTTTTCAAAAAACTGGACAATTCTAAAATTTGTGTGGAACCATGAAAGACCCTGAATAGCTCAAACAACCTTAATAAAGAGGAACAAAGCTAGAGGGGTCATGTTCCTTGATTTCAAACTATATAACAAAGTTATCATCATCAAAATTATATGGTACTGGCACAAAAGCAAACACAGATCAATGGAACAAAATAGAGATCCCAGGAATAAACACATGCTTATATGGTCAATCTAATTTATGACCAAGGAGCCAGGATTATACAGTGGAGAAAAACAATCTCCTCAATAAATGATATTGGCAATATGACCACTTTCCCACACCACAGAAAAATAAATTCAAAATGGATTGCAAACTTAATTGTAAGACTGTAGTCATAAAAGCCCTAGGAGAAAAATGGGCAGTATAACTCTTTGATGTTGGTCTTGCCTTTTTTTGGCAGGAGGTATCTGTCTCCTCGTAAGAGCAACTAAAGCAAAAATAAATAAATGCAACTACATCAAACTAAAAAGGTTTTGCATAGCGAAGGAAACCATGAGCAAGATGGAAGGAAAGGCAACCTACTGAGTGGGAAAAGGTATTTGCAGATGATATGTCTTATAAGAGGTTAATATCCAAAATATATAAGTAACTTAGACAATTTAGTGTAAAAATCCAGTTAAAAAATGGACAGCAGACTCGAATAGAAATTTTTCCAAGGAAGACATGCAGATGGCCAACAAATATGTGAAAAAAAGTTCATCATCACTAACCAGCTGGGAAATGCAAGTCAAAACCATAAGATAACACCTTACATCTGTCAGAATGGCTGCTATCAAAACAAGTAAGTGTTGGCGAGGATATGGAGAAAAGGGAACCCTCTTTCCCTGTTGGTGGGAGTGCAACCTAGAACAGCCACTAAGGCAAACAGTGTGGAAGTTCCTCAAAAAATTATACATAGAAGTATCATATGATCAGGAAATCCACTACTGAGTATTTGTCAATGAAAATGAAAACACTCATTCAAAAAGATATACACATCTCTGTTTATTGTGGCATTGTTTACAATAACCAATATATGGAAGCAACCTGTAATAACCGATAGAGGAATGGATAAAGATATGGTGTGCGGGAATGTTACTCAGCTATAAAAAGTGTAGCTTTTCTACAACATAGATGGACCTAGAGGGTATTATGCTAAGTGAAATGAGTCAAAGACAAATACTGTATGAGTTTACTTAAAAGTGGAATCAAAAGCAATGGAGTTCCCTTGTGGTACAGTGGGTTAAGGGTGCGGCATTTTCATTCCAGGGGGGCCCAGTTGCTGCTGTAGCAGGGTTCAGTCTCTGGCCCTGGAACTTTCACATGCCATGGGTGTGGCCAAAAAAAAAAAAAAAAGTGAACCAACAAACAAAACAGGTACAGAGCATGAACTGGTGTTGTGTGAAATAGGTGAAGGGGAGTAAAAAGCAGAAAGTTCTCCTTATGCAGTAAGTCACTAGGATGCATGGGTGCTGTGGTCAGTAATATTGCAATAACTTTGTATGGTGATAGATTTATTGTAGTAATCAGTTCATAATGTATATAAATGTCAGATCACATCGTTGTACACCTGACACTAAATATTGTAGCTTAATTCTAGTTCAATTGAAAAACGATTTCATTAAATGAAAAAAAAAAGCAACTCATACCTGTGGATTATTTATATATAGTCATGTCTAAATTGTGGTCGGTATATGATTTAAATAACATTCCATCTTCCATAAATAATAGTCTTCCATATATAATCACTTGATCAGTAGTATTTGAATGTTTGCTAAAATGTTTAAGTCCGTTTGAATGACAGTCTTTGCCCTTGGACTAGTTTGTTTTATCTGTAATAGATACTCAGTGCTTTTCACTGAGATTATTTTTCTCTTTTTGTGCTCGGTTTTATTAACTGGTTTATGTAAAAGACTCCTGATGTTATAATTCCAGTTGATGGTGATACCAGAAATAATAGAGAAGTGGAACTGTGATCATGAGCAATGAAAATATTTATTTTATAAATTTCAGTGCGCTTTCTGCCAGCATGTAGCAGACTTACTCAAAAATATTTTGTTTATTGAAATTCCACTTGACTACCTCCAGGTTGGGTCATCCCTGCTGCCTTTTTCTATTTTTTTTTTTTTTTTTTTTTTTTTTGTCTTTTCTAGGGCCGCTCCTGCGAGATATGGAGGTTCCCAGGCTAGGGGTCTAATCAGAGCTGTAGCCTCCGGCCTAGGCCACAGCCACAGCAACGCGGGATCCGAGCCGCGTCTGCAACCTACAACAGCTCATGGCATCGCCTGATCCTTCACCCACTGAGCAAGGCCAGGGATCGAACCCGAAACCTCATGGTTCCTAGTTGGATTCATTAACCACTGCGCCACGATGGGAACTGCTCCCTTTTTCTGTTTAGCTTCACTAGTTCATACTTACAGTGTAGCCACAACTACCACCTGGATTTGGCCAACATCGCTTTTCAGAGTGATGGGTGTATTAGTTTTCTGTTGCTGCCATAACAAATTACAACAGATTTAGTGGATTAAAACAATATCCATTTATTAGCTCATAGTTCTGTGGGTCAGAATTGTAGAGTACAGTGCGGCCCAAGGGGTCGATGGCTTAGAATCTCACAAGGCTGATAGCAGAATGTTGGATAGGCTGCGTTTCTTCCTGGGGATGGATTCACTTCCAAGCTCTTTCTTGCTCGTGGCTGGATTCAGTTTCTTGCAGTCGTGGGACAGAGGCCACCGTTTCCTGGCTGGTCTTTGCTGCTTTCCGTGTGTCTCCTCCTCTTCACCCTCAGCAGCAATGAGGCAGGTCCCTCTCATAATTCAGATTTCTCTCGCTCCAGCCAGAGAACTTTTGAGAGGCAAAAGCAGAGGCAAAGTTCTCTGCTTTTAGCTTGTATGAGTAGATTTGGCTCACCTAGATAATACAGACTAATGTCCAATTGTAAAGTCTGTAACCTGTCGTCTACAAAATCTCCTTTGCTGTATCGCGTATTCCTGGGCTCCAGGAATTAGTATGTGGGTGTCTTTTGAGTGTGACTCTGCCTACTTAAATGGCAATAAAACAAAACCCAAAGAACTGTCCCAAGTTCTCTTTGGTCTCTCCCATTGGACAGTTGGGTGGCCTTGATCTTTCTGTTTGCTCATAGGACATGCTGGACCATGAAATCTTAAAAGCCCTGTATAGTTTATACAAGGAGAGCTTGGACCTTTTCGCCCTAACTTTCTTTTTCTCTATATTCTTCTTCTCTTTCTCATATCATTTAATTTTTGCTCACATATTTTCATTTGATTTCACTTTTTTGCTGCTGTGTTTGCATGCAACTCAAGGGGCTCTTGATTGGAAATAGATATAATTTATATATATTTAATCATAATGCCTAGCCTGAACTGATGTGAGACTATTTCTAGTCCTTATTCCAGTTAGTGTATGTTGTATGTTTCACAACAGGATATTAATGTGTTTGATAATAGCATGATACTTTAACCCCCCAGAGTTGTGTAACATATGGTATATAACCACACTATTTTCCTAAAATCTGAAAAATTTTGAGTTCTGAATCAAACTGATCTCAGTCGTTTGGCAAAGACAGCTTCCTAAGTGTTGTAGTCTTGACTTCCTATGATATGCCATATGGTTTTAGGAACTTTTTTCTCTCTTTATGGTGCTAGGTGTCAAATATTTGTTGAAAATGAAAATGAATCATATTTAACTGTGGTTTATTTAAAGTGCTTTTGCAAATTGCCCACCCATTGTGCTAATAACACACATCACTTTTGAGAACTGATGTCACAGAGCTAGGCCAGTGAAATATAGTCTCCAAGAATGTGTTGCCAAAACTATTGAGAAGCAAAATGTGCATGAACTATGGAGGGAGGGGACCTCTTTCTTTCAGGGATACGCTTGGTTTTCACTTAACAGAATATCCTGGGCATTGTTCCAGAATTTAAATTTACAGTGCTGATTGCAGCATATGAATTTGAAAGTTGGGAGATTATGCTACGCGTAGTCTATTCTCATAAGATGCACTGGACCTCAGCTCTGCTAGATAGAACTCGTGATGGGAAAATTTACTGCATATTTCTAGCAGCCTTGCTAATTGACTAATTTGTTTAATTTGTGATGCTAAAAATAATGTATTTCTTCAGCTTGAGTTCTTTTATCTTGAATGTAGCTCCTGTTAACACGTCATCTGGTTAATTTCTCTGCTTAGTTTTTAAAAGGCTAAAGGAAGCTTATTCAAAAACAAACCTATGCTGACTTTTAAATTGTTAGTTTGCAGAAAGTGTAATTGCTTTTAATTTTTGGCAGTGTTACACAGTTAATGTTTAAACCAGGAATCCCATGCATGGGAGCTGTGAGTGTGTTGACTTTGAGTTCAATGTCTCCAGAATAAAGGACAACCTGTATGAGAAAATGCTCTGCCTCCTCCCCGTCCCTTCTGGAGTTTTACCAGATAAGCTTCAGTTAGTTATGCAATAAGTCTCTGGCTCTTGTATTTCTATCAGGAGTTATTAGGATCTGGCCCAGAGAATGTTGCTTGGGTACCTTGAGATGTGTGCTAAGAGGATAAAGATGGACTATGAACTTGGAGCTGTTTTTTATTTATGGTTCTCTATGATTGCTAATTTTTTTGCCTGTAGTTCTCCCTGTACTTCCTAAGAACCAGGGTAGGGTGTGGTGTTGGTGCTGCTGTTTTTACTATTACTACCTTTTTTCATAACTCTAATTGACTGATTTCTGAACTGAAATAACCTTATTTAGATATCCAAGCACCCATTTCAATTAAAATAGATCTGTAGTGGCAAATTATTACTGCTTAAAATATGGCTAATTCACTTTTACTCTAAAGTTCTATCATAGTGTTGCAGATAATTTGGTATGCCAATTTTCCTTGTCTTGGCTGATTTTTTTTTTCCTCTGGAAAGTAAATAGTAGATAAAATGAAGAAATAGTTCTTGCTGCTTGTTCAGTACCTCTTTACCGCTTTTGAGTGTGAAACACTTGTGGGAATGGAAATTTTACTCCATTAGCCATTATGAACTTATTAGTATTTCCAAGTTCCTTGGATCAAAATTATTTAATTCCTTTAAACCCAATTATCTCTTTTCACATTCTAATATTTATTAAAGCTTTAAGTTTATCTTGTAGTGATAAAAGAAGCGCTTCCCTGTGTTTGTTTGAAAAACTTATCTTTTAAGCTTCAGAATGAGTATGGTGGGTGGGTGGAAATGATAGTTCTGGTATTCTGTAATTTTATTATTTTTAAGATTACCGGATAATTTAAAGCATGTTGTTATGTCACAGGGTTACACTTTGGTCATAATCGTTAGCTTCTGGGAAGAAGGAATACCCCCCTTTACCGGTGGTTCTCATTGTTGGGTCTGGGGACCTTTGGCGATCCCTCAAATTTTTTAGGGGTCCGCAAAGTGGACCGACTCTTTTTCAGCTACAGATCTATGTGAAGTCAGATTATCTCTATATACTTTAAGTAAAACATTGTGTCTCAGTAGAATCCAGCTGGCTTTTATTTAAGCCAGATTATAACGAGCTTTACGAAATGGTAGAATAATGCCACTCTTCTCAATGATTATTTTTGTTTTAGAAGAGAGAGTTACTTTTCACAAAAGATGTGTATGTATGTTTTAACATGCAAAGGGCACAATATTGTTATTTAAACACTTCTTAGTTTCAGTTAATAGGTAAATGCCCACAGATGCAACCCACATAAATGAAAGGTCACTGTGGTCCTCGGTAATTTTTAAGGGTCTGCAAGGGTTTTGAGACCCCAGAATTTGAGAAGACCTGCCTTATACACCGTTCATCGGGCCTGTTAAACTTGTATTTCCTGGAGACCTCCTCTTTGAGTTCCAGCATCTGGGCAACGGGGCTTTATAACTATTTTCTGTTACTTCTGTTTAGTTTTCTGTTCTGAAAAAAGATCAGAAAAGCAGTGCTCTGTTTTCTTATGCCTTTCCAGAGAGACCTGACTGGTTTAGGGAGTGGAGGTCTGGAGGGGGAGGTTTCAGTTGAATGTTGGGTCTGAAACGCTTGAGGGGATCAGAGAGTAAAGGACAGAGAATGACGAACAGCTACATGTCCACCACTCAGCTTTGCCAAATCTCAACATTTTGTGGCGTTTGATCTCCTTGACTTTGACCTTCTTACCTCCTCTTTCTCATAAGAACCCCTGTGATTATGCTGAGGCCATCTGGATAACATCCCGTCTCAAATCTGCAGAATCCCTCTTGCCATGTGATGGACAGACTGTGCTCACGGGTTTCAGGGATGGAGAGGGAGGCATCTTTGGAGAGGCCGTCATCCTGCCTTCCCATGGATGTGCACGTCTTCGACTTTGCTCGGTCTTAACACATCCTTCTCCAAAGCGCTCTTACCAGGTTTTTCTTCTATCTGCACTGTAAGAATTGATCGACTTCTTTGCCAATACCTTAATATTTGCAGATTTACTATTTTTACTACTTTGAGTATAACAGCTTTTGTGTTTTCCTTACGAGTAAGGTTGGCCATCTTTTCAGTGGTATATTTTGCCCTTTTGCATAGTCATTCCCTTCTTCTATTGTAAGTACCATCATACAAGCATAACTTGGATTATTTTGACTAAGAATATTTGCTCGCATTTCTTCTCACTCACATAACTTTTTGTATTCTTCTTGCAGTGTATTTCTGTATTGACGTTTTGCTAGCCAGAAATACTTAGTGTCATCTACATACTGAAAGACATTTATCAAGATGTAAAATAAAACCTATCTCATACTTAGTGATAACTGAAATTAATCCAGAGATTTGCCAGAAAACTACTTTTTTATATAATGCTCCTCTTTGAAAGTCTATCCCTGGAGATTTAAAATGTATGCATATTTATAGATTCATTATGGTTATACGTAATTGTAGCAAGGACATTGTTGCTTTCGACAGAAACTCTGAGTTGCCTGATTTAAATGCTGTCTGTATCTTTTCTAGCCTGGGTACTGTCTATAGTCTCTGACCTGATTTCTCTTCTCTTCATTTAGTATCATGTACTTTCTGCCCAATTTATATTCAGTCTTGGGTCTAGACTCATATCCCCAACTGTATAACTTGAGGAAAATTTCCCTGCAGATGCTCCCAACAGATTTCATAACTTTTATTCATTCATAGACCCCTTTTAGAATTTAAAGCCTTTTCAAATGTGTATCTGCGTGCGCACACTCACACACACACACACACACACACATATTCTGTAATTATGGTCCCAGAGTGTACATTGAACATATACATGGTCTCTGTCTTCCAAATTAAAACATCTGACTTTCAGGAAAATGATGAAACTGATTAGCCAACACATCAAATTGTGATGTCTTTTATGACCTGTTTCCTACATACCTTGGTTTCCAGATCAATTTCCCACTGCTGTGTCCTGCATAAACATTCCCACTACTTGAAATTCTTCAAATGTTTTGTGCTCTTATCAGTTGATGCCAACTCTGAAATTCTGGCTCTAGGATCTTGATATCTATTTCTGGGCATCCAATGACCAGATTAATAGTCAGAAGACTGTTCATGCCTTCCTTTGCCAAATACTTTGGATGGCTTTCAGTGATTTCTTTAGTGTTTTCTCTTTCGTTGCTCTTAGTCGTTATTTATCCGTGTATCAGCTTTGAATACTTTCATGACAACAGCCCTGGACAAGGGAAGACTATTTCTTCCATTCCATGTGAAAACTTTGGGGTTATTATCATTATTTTTTGGGCTTCACCTGCGGCCTGTGGAAGTTTCTGGGCCGGGGACTGAACCCGCACCACAGTCGTGACTCAAGCCATAGCAGTGACAATACCAGAACCTTAACCCACTGTACCACCTGGGAACTCCACTTTGGGATTATTATTTGCTGCCAGTTGTCTTATTTTTTTTAAGTCTCATTTTTTGTTTCTGTGCAGTGTTCTACACGTACCAGCTGTTTTGGGTGCCTTACAGTGGTAAAAGTATAAGCCAGTGTGGTGCAATGGCTACGAAGAAGGATTCTAAAGCCAGACGGACCATGTCAGTCAGCAACCTGAGACTTGCGAGTTTCAGAAAATGCACTGGAAGGTGGCTTAAATAAAGGCATTTTCTGACTCATGTAACCAAACGTCCAGCAATATGTTTTCTTCAGTTGTGGTTTGAGCTCAGCTCCAGCACCATTTATCTGTGATTATCTTGGCTGTGTCATGCTTTCTGAAGTTGTCTTTTCTTCAGAATACTTTCTCTCATAGGAAAATAATTCCTAATTCTAGGTCTCATACCCTATATAAAACCATCCAAAAGTGCAGAATATACCCTTTCTCAACCCTGAACAGGAGCTTTAGAACTTTCTTTATTTGAAGCCCCTTAGACCACATGCCAATGCCTGTGGCTAAGGAAATCTCATGCACTAACTGGCGTGTAGTGGGGCTAGAGCTCATCAATACAAACAATTGTCTTTGAATAAATAAATAAATTTAGCACATTTGAAAAAGATGTCTGCAGGATAAAAAATATTTAAGATCAGTCCCCAGGGCATAGATCCCCCCAGGCATCATGCCTGGACCCATAACGCTTAGGTATAGCTTGAATGATCCAAAAACAAAACACAAAACACAAAACCCTAACAGAATGTTTACGAAGCCATGCTTTACGTGGCAGAACCTCATCTGAAAAATGTCTGCTTTCAAGGTTATAAGGGTCGAAAAATGTAAACAGCCTGAGATTTTGCAGTACTTGCAAGCTAGTATGTTAGCCTGCTACAGTGCATGTTTGCTGGCAGACAAGACTTCTGGTTCAGATATAAGGGGTTTTTATTACTCATAGCAATAGCAATAGCTGAAGTATTAGCATTCACACTAGTTCCCTCAGCCCCTATTCCCACAGACAATTCAAAGAGGGCCTGATAACACTTCTCCCTGCACGGGGCTGCATTACAGGAAGGGAGCATGCCCAGATTAGGGGAACTGAATTTATTACACTGTCTTCTCAGCAAACCTGCCTGAGCTTTGCCTTGGCCAGAGTCATTGTCACTGTTACCCTGGACCGTAAATAGTCCTGTGCGTGGCTTCAGAGAGAGATGCTGTTTCTGTCTTCCAGTGCTGTTTTCTGCACAGACGTTCTTGAAGAGATAGTCCAGGGCAAAGACTGTTAGTGCTTCCCCTGTAAGACGTATGCAAAGGTGATGGCTCCGTAACAGACTGCCTCCCCTCATAGCCTTCTTTCATTTTCGACTTCCTCTTAGCTGCTAGAGAATTTTCCCTTGAGTATGCCACACTGTTGACCGTTCTGATCCGTCTGGCCAGCAGAAGGTATATCAGATCTGTTTAATTTTTCTCATGCAGCGTTTAATGACGACTAACAACAGAATTCCAAGCAGCATGATGAGGACACCCCATTCCCGAGGGGTGCACCAGGCACTCCCGGGGCCCAAACTAGCTAACTGTACAAATCCCGTAAAATACCAGGGCCGGTCTTAGAAAACGTGGTGCTTTCTCTTTAAGTCCGTGTCTTGACCTTTCCACCTGGCTTAAGGCATTAATCCAGGCATCAAGGATATATTAGTGATTGTGCGTTCTCTGCCTTGGCCCTAAAATGAGTAGGTCTGTGCTTTTCTATCATCCATAATAGCCTTGGCCAGTGAGCGAGGCTGACCCGAAAGCTTTCCAGGGCTTAGTTGGTGTCATTGATCATTTCAGCTGTAGTCAGAAATAAATTTCTCACTACCTTTTCTAATTATATGGCTCCTCTTGTAGGAAAAACTGCCCACGGGGTGTGTATAAATAACAAGTCAGTTATCCCTCTGAGAAGCTCACCCAAACAATGAGGGTAACATTTATATAGGTTTCTGCGGTTCTCTGAGGGCTGTGTGATCGAGTGGTGGTATTTCTGGAAGCAGCTCTGGGATTGCTTAAAACCTTCTGTGGTTCCTCATCCCTAACAGAACTGAGAAGTCCCTGTGTGGTCTGGCCTTTGCCCACCTTACAGCTGTATCTTGCCTACAGCCTTCCCCCCATTCTTGGCATTCTTTAGTACCCTTCTGTTGACCATGCTGTCTCTTATCCCGTAGTTGTTGTATAAGCTGGGCCCTCAGTTTAAGATGAGTCTCTCCCCAGTCTCAGCCTAGTTAATTCTCATTTGCCCTTGTTGTCTCTGTCTTCACCTACCCTTATTGTCCTGCTACCCTGTACCTTGTACGTTCGAGGGTTGTGTACTACTTCATGGCATTTGTCGTAGTTTTAGTTTACATCTGTTGGAGTTGTTCCTTAGCGTCCAGTCACGGCTAAGCTGTATGCTCCGTACGGCTGGCATGTGTTTTGCTTGCTTTTATATTCCAGCACCTTCCGTGCACAATCTCTGGGAAGTACTCAGAGATTCAGGACAGACTGATGATGAATGGGTTTTGTCGTGGATTCAAAATGGAGAAAAAAAATGAAGAGAAAAGAAAGGATGTTAGTGTCCAGCCATTGGGCAGTCGTCGCTCAGTCGTCCGAGGGGTCTCCCCAGTTGGCTGTAGCTTGATTGACTAGGAAAGGAGACCTGGGAGTGAGACGCCAAGTAAGTTACAGGTCGTGAAGTGAGCGAAGGGAGCAGCAGGGAAGGTCAACCAAAGAGGCTTTTGAAGCATTCGGGAAAAAGCACCCTGAGGCTGAAGAGAATGTGTTTCCTTGAAATCAGCAGCAGTCCACCAGATGGACAGGTAACACTTAATCAAGAGGTGACTTAATTTGTAACTAAACCCCCGGCTGCGTAGATGGCTTAACAGAGAAGTCCTTCTAAGAGCCAGGGTGTGAGATGGGTGTCGGGTGATGCTGGTTCCTCCAGGGACTCAGGGAGGCATAGGCCTGGAGGGTGAGGCCTGTGCGTTGGCTCTGTTCAGCCAAGTAAAGAGTAGTGACATTCCCATGAAGCTGCTCTTCCAAATTTACCTGGAAGTTCTTTTTATTTCATGTGTGCTTGTATTTTTTTATTGTGATGGTTCATTATTAGAGTGTTTGTGCTTGTATTTTTTAATCGCGATGGCTCATTATTAGAGTGTTTGTGCTTGTATTTTTTAATCGCGATGGTGCATTAGTAGAGGGTTTGTTAGGGTTAGTGAAAACACTCAGGTTCATTTTATTATTTCCCCGGTTGAGTCGAAGCTGCTCAAAGTCAGGACCCTATTTATTCTCCACGTCCCAGCTACTTAGTGTGGTGCCTGGGAGGTGCTGAGTAATAGCTCTCTGAGCTCTGGAGAGGGACTGCCGGTTTCAGCCAAGCTCTGCCTCCTCTTGCTGTGTAACCATGGGTGTTTACTCTGTTTGTCTCAGCTGCAGCTTCCTCAGGGGGAGAGTAAGGCTCATACATTCTCGTGAGGACTATCTGCCAGAATGGATAGGAAACACTTCGGAAGTGCCTTGCCCCTAGTCAGCGCTCAGCAAGTATCAGCTCATTTTTAGATGTATAACGTCACACCCTCCCTACGTTTTGATCGAGTTGGGGAGTCTTAAAGTTGGAACGTGAACAGCTTTGTTAGTGCAGGTAGTTAGTGGTAACTGCGGGTCAAGAGGCTCACCTGGGTTGTTCTCCTTCAAGCTGTGATTCAAGGGTTCGGAATCCTTCTCTTGTGGTTCTGTCTGTGCCCTAGAGCATCCTTGGGATTCTAACTGGAATCCCAGCCCCCACCCAGCTGGGCAGTGAGTAGAGGGTGAGTTTGCGGGATCAAGTTGACAGATTTAGGAGCCTGATTCTAGCAGTGATAGACTTCCCTTCTACCACTGTTCCCCTGGCTGGGATTTAGTCCTAAAGGCCCACGTGGACCTCTAGAGGACTGGAAAACATCTTCCTGTGTGCCTCGGAAATGGAATGAGGGACTCAGTAGGTTTCTGTTGTAACAAATTTCATTATTAATTACCAAGTGTCCATGATCACCCTGAAAATAATTCCATTTTCCCTGCGTTTAATCTAGTTTTATCAATGTTGTTGTTGTTTTTCATTACCCTTGTGTTCACAGATTGCCTCATATGGCCGTGTCCTGCCTGTGGGTAAATTCATTTTGACAGCTGGAAGAACAGTAGGAAGGATGGAGAAAACAGGGGACGTGCCTCCAAACAGGCACCGTGAAATTGTTGAAGCTGTTTGAGGTCTTGAAAACCATAAGAACTACAGAGATACTTCTTTATGAAATCTACTGATTTCTCACTAGGCTCTCCTTTGATTTAATTGTAGATTTAAATGGATCACAGTTTAGGCACTAATAAGCTCCAACAGCTTCGTGCTTGACTCTGAGATTCTAGTTAATCTAAACTTTTTCTAGTAGGGTATGCGTGGTACATTGTACTTGTTAGTTGTACGATAAGCTTTTAGCACTTACTCCTACAGAGACGGGCTCCAGAGGTCAGATGTTACCTCTTTTCACCCCTTAATTCTTGCACGAAGGCAGTTGACCATGTTGGTTTGACATCCATTGATTCTTTGACATTATTCTTTATTCTCTACAAAGAATGACTTAATTCATTTGATGAAGAGGGTTTTGGATTCCCACAGCTTAGAAACAAAAGCTGCCGACTGTCCTCCTTATCGTTTTTAAACCTGAGGGATTATCAGATGCATTACAACTCTGTTAGGCTCAAGGCAATTTAATAACTTGCACATTCTGAATCATAAGAACATATAAAGCAATTAGGACAGTAACAGCTTAAGTAGGACATTTCTTTTCTAAACACAGAGGTTAGCAGCATTAGCCTGAGCTCTAGTGGAAATAACCTCTACTTGCACACCTTGACCTTGGCAATCACCGAAGACTCAGAAAATGTCTGTCGTGATTGGCTAGTTTACGGTTGAGTCTTACCAAGTGCTTTTCTCATATATCATCAAAAGCATATGTGAAATGTTGATGGTTAGACGTGGGTCATGAGGTTATGTAAATACTGCCCTCCCTTGGGGACACACACCCTCTTGCTAATACTAGCTGCTGGTATGGGACTTCTGATCTGGGAGCAAGAGTTGAAAGAGATGAGTGCAAGCCTTAAATTTCCTGCTCCTTGCTCTTGGAGAGTCATGAAGCTAGATCATAAAACTGCAGTAATGCCTGCTGGGTGATCTTTTGTTAGCATTCATGATATTAAGAGTAAAGGCTCATGTAATGGAATACATTTCCCTTTAAGCTATATTCCTTCATATTATCTGTGCCAAGAATCCTGAAAAAGGGCTAACGTTGAAGTCCAAATATTGTCTCTTCTGCCCATGGTTTCCAAGTAGCTCCTTATTCAGCTGTATTTAATGACCACATCTCGGAGCTGTTTTAACAGCCTCTGTGTAAGTAAGATTGTTTTAAAGGGATTTGTTGGTCAGCATGAAACTTTTACCATCCAGGGAAGTGTCAAGGGCATATTTTTGTCAGTGAGACCTTTCTGGACCTTGGTTGGAACCCAGGGATTCAGAAGGAAGGGCAATGATGTTTTTCTTTGATTTCTTTTTTTCTTGACTGTTGTATTTTCATGCTTTATGTCTGCGTAGCTCTCTGCACAGTTTTGTTGACTTCTAAACTAAGCAAATAAAACAGACTCTAGTGGTGTAAAGTGCTAAGTGAGTGAGCTGCAGGGAGCACATCACACCGAGGCTGTTGGCTCCCTCGGCTCTGGCTGCCGGTTTGCCTTCATGTGCAGTTCAGGAAGCTGGTTGGGGTCCATCAAGCCCTAAGTAATCTAGGCCTCGTTCACCCTGGAAGTCAGCGCCTTCTGTTTATGCTGTCCCTGCAGTTAAGCCTGGCCCGTCGTTGCCATGTCATATGTAGGAAGGTTCTGCCGGTGTGTCATTGCATGCACTCTGCCTAGAGCATCAGCCCCTTGTTTATAATGAGTGGTGGTGCGGACGAAGAGTTAGGAGCTGGACTTTTTTGAGAGTGGGGTTCACATTCTGTTTCACGGCATAATAGCTGTAGAATGTTGGTCAACATACTGCAACTGGTGATATTATTCATTATAAAAGCCAACATGGAACACAGCTGCATGTCAGATACTTTTGTAAGTTGTGACAAATCTTAATTCTTTCACTCGTCACTCCCAAGCCTGTTCTGCAGCTGTTACTGTTTCCCGATTTTGTAGGTGAGGCAACTGGAAAAAATGCTGAATATTAAGGTCTTCCTGTTTAAATGGTAATCTCATCAGACAGCATCCTCACAGAAGCACCCAGGACAATGTTTGACCAAATTCTGGGGTGGTCTGTGGCCCAGTCAAGTTGACCCTTGAAATTAACCATTACAATGGTCTATCTGATATAATAATTCATATTAAATTTATTTTCCCACTAAGTATAATGTTCTTAGGGAGGGGCCATGTATGATTTATTTTTGCTATTTAAGGACTTTATTCTCACCTGAGGTAATATCATCAAAGTCTGTGGATATGTGTGTGTGTGTGTGTATTATGTTCAGTTTGAAACCATCCATTTCTTCCATTCAGACAAGGACATTGCCTTTGTTACTTAATTGAGGAAGGGAGTATCTTTCTTAACTCCTGGACCCCTGGGAATTTAGGCATCCCTGAAGGATTTTGAACAGTAACTCTAGTTTGCTCCAGATGTGACTGCTTTCAGGTGGGGAATGTGCCTAAAAGCTGTTTGCACGAGTGTCTGTTCTAAGGCTGAGACCCAGAAGAACACTTGTGTCAGAAGTGTTTTGGCCCAGAAATGATTTTGTAAGTTCACTTTAAGATTTGGAAGAATTCAGTCAAAAATCAACACTTACAATGCTATTGCAGTTCAGTTTCTCTATTTTAGTTGTTAGAAAAAGGGAGAGGAATTGATACTTTCTGTTTGTAAAACTGTTCATGTTTTATGATGCTCTTATCCCCACAACAGCATCTAGTTATTTCGAGGCCTTGAAATGGACCCTGGACGATGTAATTTTACTGGGTTTGTGTACAAATATGCAGGAGCCATAATGAAATCATTGCTTCATCTCATTCTGTAGAATCACACTGTAACATGTATCTTTGTATGCCATTGAAATTACTTGAAACAAAATGCCGTTTAATAAAAAGACCTCTGATAATTAATCATTTCCTGTACCTACATTTCCCCCCTAGACTTGTTTGCAAAAACTCAGGCTCCCTGTACTCACTGTAACTCTATTTGGCTCATTGTTTGGTAGCATGCTTTCCATGCCAGAGCTGCTCTGTAACTTGGTCTCTTCTGTGATAACTATTAATTTATACATCCCATGCTGTTTTTGAACCTTCAGAACTACTCTCATCCTGAGATTGCTGATTGTAAGAGGAAAGTCAGAAGAAGGTTGAAATATTGAAAATTTGACTCTGTACAGCAGGTTGAATCCCACCATTAAACATAACAATAGGAAGTGGTGAGTGAGGCTGTCATTGGGAAAGGCGGGGGGGTGGGGGGGGGGATATGAAGAAAAACAGTGAAATGACCAGAAGAAAACAAAGCCCCGAGATGATCAGAAACGCTAAACAAAGGGCACCTATTTCTACCATTCTGCCAGACCCTGTCTTAGGCACAATGAATCTGCTACCATTCTGCCGGATCCTGACTTAGGCACAATGAATCTGCCTAATCCTCCTTCAGAATCCTTTCGGTAAATAACTACAGGAAGGGAAAAAAGCAAAAAGAAAGAACTTATATTAAAGCAAGTTTTCCTCTAGCTTATCTAATGCCCTATTGCTCTCTCTTAGAAGCAATTCAGTGTCCTATTGTGAGTTTCTCTGTGTTGTGTGATTTGTGTGTAAGGATCGCCAGTGGATTCTGTATTGTAATTGGCCAAAGAGCACACTGCTTTCTTTTTTAAGATTCTGGTGATTTGCTGGTTTAAAGACAGAAATGCCTGATGACTTTTGAGGTGATGGATCTAATGGTTCTAGCTCTTGGCTGTCACTCAGGAAAGAGTGTCTTTAGTGTTTGTTTTTCAGTGGTTCCTTGTGACTTCACAAGGACAGGGACCTTCCCGCGTTCAGGTCCATGGTCTTGAATAAAGACTAATCTATGTGGTTAAAAACAGGCAGAGGGCGGGTAGAGTAAAGTATATGTATTTTTATTAGTTTTTCTCTTTAAAAGATGTCTGGATAGGAGACAACCCTGGAAATAATTTAACAAGGTTGACTTCTGCTCTTGACCTGGAAAGTCTTCTTGATAGCCATCTCTAAAAATCAACTTTGAAGAAAACTTACTCGTCTCCACCCCACTGTGTGTTTGGATACAGCCCTGGTTCATGAATTTTCTTAATTTAAATACAGTAGCTGCCTGTCTGTGGTGAGAAGAAACAACATAGCAACTATTGGCGAGGAAAGGTGGTTGCAAAGGCTTGAGGTGGAATAAATACCTTGTACTCTCTACTCTGGTAAAGAATGTTCGTGCTAATGTCTGGAGAGTCTTGCCTGAGACCCTGGCTCTACGCAGAGCAGCCAGAAGCTGAGACCTTTCCCTGAAGATTCACGCCGCTTGTTAACAAATCCGTTTCCACTGATACCTACTCTTCTGTCAGCGTCATTCTGCAAGAGAAGCTCTTCCAAAGGCCCCAGAGGCTCCTTTCTGCCTCAGGGCCTCTGAACTTAACATTCTTTTCTCCGGAAGCTCTTGACCCAGATATTCTCTAAGCAGGTGCTTTTCTCCTGTTTAGAAATCAGTTCAAATATTTACTTTTCAGAGACTTCTTCCAGGCCACAAACTAAAGCAGCGCTCAGTGTCACTTCGGCTGCTGAAGCGAAACATGTCACTCTGTTTGTGTATCTGTTGGCTTTTTCCATATCCCACGCCTGGAATGAGAGATCCAGGAGAAGGGGGCTTGCCTTTGGATTTGGTGCTATACTCCATATAAGCAGATAGATGTAGGTGTAGATGTAGTGGGTGCTTTAAAATAATGGTTGAAAGAAGTGTTGGTTTTCAGAAGACAGAGCCATCCTGTGGTTTCCACACACAGCTATTAATGAGTAATAAAAGCAGTGACACCACCACCCTATAACCTATGTTTTGGGAGCAGTGTGCCAGGTACTCTGCCGTAGCACAGTGCTTTACCTACATTTTCTCCAGTCAACCTTAAAATAATCTTAAAATTTAGACACTGTCATTATCCCCGTTTCTTTTTGAGCTGCTGCCGTGACAACCCTCGATACGTAACCCACTGCGCCACAGAACTCCTGTCTCCATTTTATAGATGCACAGACTGAGGTACAGAAGGGTTCCTGCTGCTTGGCAAAGCTCACATAGCCGGTAAGTGGTAAAGATAGGATGAAAATGCGGGCAGTTTGGAGTTCCCATCATGGCACAGTGGGTTAAGCATCTGATTGCAGTGGCTTGGGTCACTGCGGAGGTGCACGTTCAATCCCTGACCTGGTGCAGTGGGTTAAAGGATCTGGCATGGTCACAGCTGTGGCTTGGACTTAACCTCTGGCCCAGGAACTTCCAAATGCCGTGAGTGTGGCCATAAAATTAAAAAATAATAATAAAAAAATAAAAAAAGACGCAGGCCAATTTGATTCTTAAGACTTCAGAGCTAACTGTGTATTTTAGGTCCAGGGATATTTTCCTTTGCATCATGATACAGTTTCTGAACTTTGCTTTTAAATGAGCAAGTAAGAATATTTGGTGCTTGGCAGTTTGATGTGCTGTGATAGTGTGGAATTCTACTCCGAGTGACATTAAATGACAGAGTCTCTGAAGGTGGCTCTTTTTCCCCATACAGACTCTGCAGTCCATGTTCTTAGCTTCTGTTGATGGTGCAAATGCTGGTGGTTATTGTTCAAGGCATATTATGAAGCTAATGTTTCCTTTATGCTGTTGCTTATTGGCAGTTTTTTTTTGTTTGTTTGTTTACTTTTATCAATTATTTGTACAGTACGATGTACCCTTACTCTTTGAAGCTGGTTAGTAGTGTTGTCACATTGGCTAGAAGCTTCTTTTCAGTTGTTATAATTGTCAAATTTGGTTCAGTCGAGGGCTTTAGGAAGAAGTTACCTGTGATCTTCACATGTAACCAAACCAAATGTAATATATTCTGTTAAAAATCCCTCAGATCCTATGGTTGAGGCATTTTTTATGTTTATGTCATATGTAAGTAGTAGCGTCTAGAGTGGCAAATCCATCTGAATGATAAAGTGAAATGAAAAACGTACCCTCAGCTGACCCATGAAATCACTGAATGCCCTCATCTTCTGTGGAGCTAGGATGGTGAGAGGGCTTAACATTGCAAGTATTTGATTTTGATAGACTCTTAGAAAAACATCAAAATAGGTAGCTCATCTGAATCACCCTCTGTAAACTTAAGTACATGGAAAATGCTACCTTCATTCTGCTTTCCATTTTCCAGAACCTAGTGAATGCTGGGAAACCCAAGCTCATTAAAGATTATATGTGCTCTCCTTCCTCCATGGCTGTGCCGAGGTCCCAGGTGATGCAACCCGGTGAGACAGTGGTGTGGGCATCGGTGCAGTGGTGGCCACGGTGAGGGATAGCCTCATTTCCAGACCAGCTGTTTCTTTGGGGTCCTCACTCCATTAATTCAAGGCTAGACTTGGGGTTTAGGGATCTTAAGCAAAGTTGGGAATCTAGGAACCGTGGCGGCTAAGACCTGTTCTCTCTCTGTGTCCCACCCAGCAGTTCACCTGCTCTCTGATGCTGAACACGGTACCAGGTACCGGACCCCTGTCTCTTTCCTGCTCTCAGGAAACCTTCCTTCCTCCCCTCAGTTCTCAGAATTACTTTAAATGGGCCAGTCCAGCTCTCCAAACTGAGAAATGACAAAGGAAGGTAATTTAACATTTCAAAAGATTATTTTGTCCCAATGCATTTGAATGCCTTTTAGAAAATTAATCCTAGGATGTGACTGGTATCCTTTACTTTGTATAACAGCCATTTCGAAGATGAGGCCTGGGTCTAGACGATGTCTCAGCTGCAGGTCATGTGAAACGTCAGCCCACACTGTTTGGAACCCGGCTCAGGATAGTCTCGTGACAAATGCTGTTGTCGTCAGGGCCCTATTCTCATCCTGGGAAAAGGTTTTGCTATTTAAAAAAAATTTTTTTTTAACGTTTTTTGCTTCTTAGGGCTGCACAGGTGGCATATAGAAGTTCCCAGGAGGGGGGCTGAAGCCAAGCTACAGCTGCTGGCCTACTCTACAGCTCACAGTGACACCGGATCCCTGACCCACTGAGCGAGGCCAGGGATCGAACCCGCATCCTCATGCACACGAGTTGGTTTTGTTTCTGCTGCACCGCACTGGGGACTCTGAAAAGGTTTTTTATTAAGGAGCAAACAACAGCCAAGGAAAGCACAGATCTTTGACGAGTGAGGTCCTCAGAGCCTCCATACTCTTCCGGCCAGTCCTTTTTTTCCTGCCTGAACAAAGGACCGAAGAACTCAAAGTGGCTGGTAGTCCTCAGTGATGTGGATCCTAGAACTCACTGGCCTGCACCCCAGAGCAGCTGAGTGATGAGACAGGAGGGAGCCCTCCGCACCCCTTTCGGCCTCCTTAGCAGCAGCATTCTTGGAGGAGCTACTTCTTCCGTTAGCTAAATAACAGCAAGGCTTACAGATCTTTGATCGTTATAACATGATAAACACAGGCTGGCCTTAGACAAATAGGAAAGAGACCTAGAAAGAGGGCTTTCTCTCGGTGTTCATGCAGATTCGTTAGAGATATGTCTTTTTCCATCCTTTTCATTACCGTCATTGTAAATACTCTCATATGCGTTTGGCGTTTGGATGAGAATAAGTATCGTTCACATTATTTACTTGTGGCAATTCTCTTGCCTTGGCTTCAACTGTTATTTAAGCCTTATTTCTAATTTCACTTTGAAAAGCCCATGACAATGGAATTCATTTTGCTTTGATGCAGGGCCTTCTCTGATGACTGAATACTGTAATTTACCCAGTGCACTGACTCTGATATGTTTTTCTTGGTTAAGCTTACATAGGTATTGCATGTCACAACTGGTGGGGCTCTAATAATTTTCCTGTTCACTGGATGTCAAATTAAAAATGTCTGTGAGATAGTTGAGGATCCTGTCCCATTAATTATTCTCTTGGGATTTCTGAACTTTTCTGTTAATGAGCTGAAACATTCTGAAGACCAAATGGCTGAATATTTTAAAAGGGAGAGTGAATGAGAAAACCTGCAAGCTGGAAAATGTACGTAAAGAAGAAGAAGATAATACATAAATAAATGTGGTGCAGTCACTTACCTATTTTTTTTTTTTTTTCCGGGGAGGCAGTTGCCTGCTTTTGGGAATGGACAGCAGTCTTGTTAATCAGTTCCAGTTAGTGTGTCTGCGGCTGAAAAGTCATGTGCACTGGTATAGCCCTCCTGCAAAATAGATCGAGCTTCTCCATTGAAATTCAGTGCATGGTACCTGGCAGATAAATGAATGGATGAGCCAGTAAATTCTTTTTTATTCTGTTGCCCTCACTCATATTTTGACCAAATGAAATCTGTGACTCTAAGGATGATCATGAGCTGTGTCATCAGAAATTTCTAATTCTGGGCAAGACTGGGGCACGTCGTTTACTTCTCTGAACCACTCTTCCTTGGTGAAATATGGAAAGGGATTTCCACCTCCTGGTGGTCCTTTGCGGTCTGAGGAGGTGGATTTACAGGCAATTGCTCTGTACAATCTAACGTGCTTGGCAATACTGGGTGTTTTGTGTGTGTGTTCTACCTTCCCATTGGGGTTCTTGGAACATGTCTGTAATTTCTCAGCAATGCATGGCCGTCTTAATTAACTGAGGAGCTTTGTAAAGTATGTTCTGTGTGTTGGTTGCTCTTTTAATTCATAGAAGGACCGTCTGATAATCGCTTTTTCTATTTCAGCAGAGGAATGGTTGATTACAAGTGTAGCTGTAGGAAGTAACCCTCATTTGGGGGATTGAAAAAATAGACTGGAGGAAGAGATGTAGCCTAAGAGTCCCGAAGACATTATGGAAAGTTCGAGCTCAGTAGTCATGGTGATAGGATTTTGCTCTAAGCAGCCAGGTGGTCCCATATGGCAGAGGACACTCTAAATGAAAGCTTTAATTCTGAAACTGCAAAGAATCTTCATTTTTAGCCCTTCATTCATTTTGCACGTGAGTTCCCAAAAGCTTTACTCAGAAATTTGTAGATGCCTGTGCTTGGCTGGGTTTCTCAGTTATTCAGAACCATGACATGTAGCTCTGTTGTGAGAATACATATACCACAAAGGAGTTACACGATGTGAGCTTATATTTGCTGTTTCGGGCGCAATGAGGATGTTCTTTCACCTCATTTTACTTTTGTGAACTCTGAAAATGAAGTCAAAGCAAAGGGTGGTAGTAAAGTTATATGGGCTGTTAAGTGGTTTGGAGGCGCGTAGGGTGAAGCCTGACAGACTGTTGGGTGTCTGTGGTTTTTTCACATGAGTCTTTAAATGAGACATTAAAGAATTAAGGAAATTTTTGAAAACTTGATACCTTTCATGGTTTGAATTCCGTGGAAAGAGGAGGTAGCCCTTCTTGGCTCTTTGAATATCCGAGAGGGAGGAGAGCCTGCAGATGTTCTCACCTAGATGCCGTTCCGTGACATGAAGCTATGTATCTAGGGCCACTTTTGCCTCGTCTGACTCCCTACTCTCGGACCTGCTAATTCATGCTACATTTTATGTGTTTGGTATTCTTATCTGAACCTTTATCTTAATCCTACAGATACCCTGTATTTTCTTTTCTTCTAGTTTTTTCAAACATGTCTGAAAGTGTTTCTATATTCTTTTTTTTTTTTTTTTTTTTGTCTTTTTTGCCTTTTTCTAGGGCTGCTTCCCACAGCATATGGAGGTTTCCAGGCTAGGGGTCTAATTGGAGCTGTAGTTGCTGGCCAGTGCCAGAGCCACAGCAACACGGGATCTGAGCCATGTCTGCGACCTACACCACATCTCACAGCAACGCTGGATCCTTAAGCCACTGAGCAAGGGCAGGGATCGAACCCGCAACCTCATCGGTCCTAGTTGGATTCGTTAACCACTCGGCCACAATGGGAACGCCAGTGTTTCTATATTCTTAGCTTCCATTGAAATGTTGCCCCCACTAGGGTAGATTTTCTGTGATGCTCCTGAGGCCTAAACTTCAGGCCTTTCATTTGTATGAACCCTTGCTAGGCCCTCATAGGGTCTGCCGCAATTTTGTATTCATACTTGTGTCCTTTGAAAGGGGACTCTAAAATTTGTTACTTTTGAGGTTCCTGCAAATCTGAAGCTGCCCCAACTTCTATTGCTGTATGCTACCAATAGGTTGTTGCTAAAATTATCGGTAGCTGGAAACTCCCACTGCGGTGCAGTGGGTTAAGAATCCAACTGCAGCCGCTGGGATTGCTGCAGAGGTGTGGGTTTGATCTCCAGCCTGGTTCAGTGGGTGAAAGGATCTGCGGTTGCTGCAGCTGTGGTGTAGCTTGCAGCTGTGGCTGGGATTCAGTCCCTGGCCCGGGAACTTGTAATATGTCCTGAGTGTGGCAATAAAAATAATAAAACGAAATTATCAGTAACTGTAGGATTCTAATTTTTGCCTAGAGAACTTCCTTGTACCAAACTCTATTTATTCATCTGTTTTCCAGGAAAATCTCTTTCCATTGGTCCTTATTTTTCCCAGTTTCTGTGATGTGTTTTTAAAAGATCATCCTCATCTCAGACGGAGGCTGTTTTTCCATCATCTCTGTTGCTATTATCCAGGGTTCCATTTTTAGTCCTTCCTTCGTATTTTATGTATATTTCCTTTGTAACGCACCCATTCTCAAGTCTCCAGCTACCCTCAAGTGTGCCGTGTGCAGTGTACAGGGAGGTTGCCACTAGCTGTATATGGAGATTTAGCACTTGAAATACGCTGAGAAAATATTTTGGATACATTGGTACAATAAAATAGAACTTCACTTGTTCCTTTTTTCTTTTTGACAATGTAGCAATTAGAAAATTTTACACTTCATCGGTGAATTGCACTATGTTTCTATATGAGAGCACTTCATTTATTTATTTATTTTTGTCTTTTTGCCTTTTTCTAGGGCTGCTTTCCGCAGCATATGGAGGTTCCCAGGCTAGGGGTCGAATCCGCGCTTTAGCTGCCGGCCTACGCCAGAGCCACAGCAACGCGGGATCCGAGCCGTGTCTGTGACCTACACCCCAGCTCACGGCAATGCCGGATCCTTAACCTACTGAGCAAGGCCAGGGATCGAACCTGCAACCTCATGGTTCCTAGTCGGATTCGTTAACCACTGCGCCACGATGGGAACTCCTATGTGAGAGCACTTTAAAGAGCTGCCGGTGGTTGCCCGCTCTCTGGCTCTCGTCAAGACCCACCCCTCACTGGGATTTCAGTTATGAAAATCCTGCCAGATATTCGCCTGGGCATCTTCTGAGACCCTGGACTGAAGCCATCACCTCCTTAGCCAGTTCCTTCTGTTTTCTTTATCTTGGAGGAATTCTCTGTTGAATAATTCACCCAGACTGCAGACCTGGTTTCAGACTTGATCTCACGTTCTTGCTTCTGTGCATATTCAGTCAATTACAGGTCCCAATCAATTGGATCTCAGGTATTTTTCAAGTATTTCCTTTTCATTCTCACCACTACTTACCTGGTTTTGTTCTCATCATTTTCTACCTGAACCACTGTTAACAACCAACCTTCCAAGCATTTCCCCCACTTGGACCCCCTCAAATATGTTTTCTGGTGACGATGGTTTGTATAAGGAAGGGAATTCAGGAAGTCTTCAGAAAACCCCCAGACACGAGGCTTGGCAGGAGACTATGCCCTCACTCTGGAGAAAAGCGCTCTTCTAGTATAAAGCGCATGTCTTGGATGTGTGGAGTGGGTTGCTGGCTCCAAACTGCCAGCACATTGACCCAGCAGTGTGCCGCTGAATTCTCTTCTGAGAATGTGGGTGACCTTATGACCTCCTAGTGTTTTCCGTTAGCTCAGAACTTAAAAGATGTGCTTCCTCTGGTTTTGCTGCTCACTTTGATAAGCTGAGACTACGTAGACAGCTGCTAGGAATATGACAACCACTGTTTTATTTTATTTTTCTATGTTTTCTCCTTATGGGTGTACCCACGACACATGGAAGTTCCCGGTCTAGGGGTTGAACTGGAGCCATAGCCACCGGCCTGCACCACAGCCACAGCCCCGCCACATCGGAGCCCTGTCTGTGAACTGTGTTGCAGCTTGTGGCAATGCTGGATATTTAACCCACTGAGTGAGGCCAGGGATTGCACTCGCATCCTCACGGACACCATGTCAGGTTCTTAACCTGCTGAGCCGCAGTGGGAACTCCAGCAACCATTGTATTAATACCTGTGTCACTGCTCTTCTGTGACGTCTGTAGGTTGTAGATGCCTAGAGTATAAAAAGTAAATTTGCTCAAACAACCTGTGCGTGTTGGAAATCAATACATTTATTTTAATTATGTTCTCCTATTAATATTTATTAAGGCAAGTGCTCAGGAAAGTAAATATTAATCTTTAAATAATGAAGGTTCTTGGTGAGAAAAATTAAATAACCAGTTAACAAGATATCTTCCTTTAATTGGTAATTCTGTTGCCTTGAAACCCCTTCTTCCTGGGTGCAGTGCGTGAGCGTATCTGCATCGTCACTGGTCCTTCTCTCGAGGGTCTTCGTGTTTACCGAGTTGGTCGCTGGTGTTCCGGGATTCAGACTTTCTGGGGGTAGAAACACTAGAGAGAACCTATCCTCTTTGCCTCACTTGGAGAAGGAGGAGTGTTTTATTCATAGAAAATGCCCAGCATAGTAAAGATACAGAAAGGGACCAGTCGTCTTCAGATACAGAACTAAATCATCGTGGTTGTATGTCAGGACTGCAGTGTACGTGGTTAGAGTCATGTTCTGTCTTTTAAGGATATAAAGGATGTCTGTTCTCCACTGACAGCCCTCTACTTTGGTGTGAGCCATTGCAATTTAAAATTTGTATCAAGTATGCATTCAATTATTTAGATTTCAATACAATTTAATAAGCATTCTTATTAACGTTCTCTATTGTGAACCCTTCAATTTTACTTCTGAGCTGAACCAGGCTTGCGGGGATGATTGCATTAATAATACATCGCTATCCAAAATTAAAGTGCCGAGGAGAGAACATGCTAATAGTTTTCATTGATTTCAACTTGGAAAGGGGTGCAGGCAATCAGAAGGCAGGTGCAGACCTGACTAGCAATGAACGACTCTGAGAATATTGAGCCGGGATCAGTAGCAAGATTCATAGCTGTGATCCGAGTTAGAAAAATGTTAGACTTAATGAAGTTGGAGCGATTAAAGCCTTCTGGGAGAAGTGCGAATGCCGCAGGACGCTTTTCAGATGGCGATTGAGTGATGAGAGCTCCAAACTCTGTCCTAGGGATTTCTCTGGGTTTCTTCTCTTTTCTGTGCTGTTATCTGCTCATATGCGACTAAAGTGCTGCCTGCCCATGGCGCTAACGAGACACCTTGCTATCTGCACAGAGGTTGTCTGTCATTTTAATTTTCTAAAATGCAGAGATGAGGTTGAGGACACAGCTCAAAACATCCTAATATCATACTATTCATGTGCTTTTCTGCCATTTGGATTTAATCTCAATATTTGTAAAACTGCTGTGTCATTTTGGCGAATTCTGTAGTTGAGTGTTTACTCCTTTTATATTTACTCCTTTATTTTTGGCCTTAACAGTGTGAAAGAATGGATGGTGATATTTGTAAGAAGTGGTTTTAGAGTTAATTGCAGGGGAAGTTCTCTTAAAGTGCAAAGCAGAATCAGTAGTAATTCTTTTTCTGTTTCTTCTGCTTGAAATGCACACTTTCGGGCACTGTACTTCTTGATACAGCTAATAATTCAAGTGATCATCCTCAGAAGCCTTCAGTAACATGTAGAAATGGATTTGTTCACCAGAAACTAAGAGGTTCATTTGATTTTGCCATACAGTTTACAATGGGTGATGAACTGAAAGATGAGACTTCAGTTCTCTATTAGTTCACATTCTGTAATACCTGAGTGCCTAATTCCTAAAAATGTTGTATATGGCTGAGAGGTTGCTACATTGGAATGTCTGTAGAATTTGGAGCACATGCTTCGCCCACGGCCTGAGTGTTAATCCCTGCTCCAGTCACTTGCTAGATAAGTGATTTTGCTCTCAGTTTTCTCATTTAGGAACGGGGCTGATAAGGATGTTAGAACAACCTGTAGAGTTGTTAGGAAGATTAAATGATTTAATTCACTTAACCCTCTTGGAGCAGTGCCGGGCACATGCTCCGTTCCGTATAAATATTAGCACGTATGGTAGTTGTCATTTTTGTTGTTCTGTAAAGTTCTTGTACCTGCTTTTCCAAGAATGGCCCGCCAGCCGGTGTGGCTCCACGCTGATACAGCTCCCATCATCACTCATTCTCGCTAAGTCTCTTTCTTGGGTATTTCTCTCGAAATACTCTGCTACGTCTGGTTTCTTCCTTATTCCTGAGAAGTTGGGATTTGACTTTCTGACCGTTTCTGCCAGAGCCTTCAGAGTGGGTGTGGATAATGCCCAAGAATGCATTTTATTGGAGGAGAAGACTGCTCGTGCTCAAATAAGGACCGTGTCGACCTCGGTGGCTGATTCCTACACGGGGAGTGTTGTAAGGGTGTAAAAAGAGTAACTTGGCCGTAGTCAGGAGGACTCTCCCTCCTGAGGCTGTTTCCTTGAATCTCCTCAACCATTATTTGACCGGTACAAGTGTGGTTTTGTAATCTTTCGGCATCTAAATGAGAGGAGATCTCTTAGTTACTTATATCACTTCCAGTTGTGTGGTTTTCTTAATCAAGTTGCTTAATCTCTCTTAAGCTGTCCTATAAAATAAGGATGAAAATAGTATCAACTTCATAGGACTAGGATTTACCGAGTCAGTGGATTTGATGTACCTGGTACATCATGTGATCCTACTAAAATGTCACTATTATTATTAACTCAGAAATAGTCTTTATAGTTAGATTCCTAGCAAGATCCTGACAAGTCCCTTGGGCTGCAGCTCTGCTTCTGACTCTAGTACTTAGTGAAGTGGCCTTTGAGCGACACATGGGACATACGCTTAGGCCAGCTCCAGGCTGGACTGGGTACAAAGCCCATGCCGTGGTCCACACCTCCTCCTAGCCTGCCACCTCCCCCTGGCTAAGAATAGTCCTGGTTCTCTCTGCTTGCTTTCCATTTGATTATCAATATTAATTTGTTCATTTTTACACAGTAAGCATTGGTCTTGGTGAGCCAGTGCTCAATATTTGCTTCAGAAAGAGGAACAATATTTAATATGAAATAACTGAAGCAAGAAAAAAATAGAGTAATCATAAATCATAAGAGACATGCCAAAAACCTGGCTGCCAGTGGTCTTGTGTGCTGTACAACAGAAGGACGGGAGAGAAAAGCAGGCGATGAGAGATTCCTATTCTTGACTAAGTGTCCGGTTAAAGAGCCGTTCTGGCAAAACAGTTCTCTTGGTTTTCCCGCCTGCTCTACGTGCTGGTCACTAAAATAAAGGGGAAGAAATTGAGGCTGTGTAAAATTCTCACTCTAGCAAGGGCGGAACCAGAATCATAGCCATTGATTCGTTGCAATCAAATTATTCCCTTGCGGATTTTGCCTTCTATCCCGGAAGGTGCCTGAGGCCATTGGCGAGCGTCTTAGGAAGCCCTGCATCACCGTTTCTTAATTCACTGGACGGCAGTGTCCACTAGGGGTTTGTGAGGTGTACATGGAAGGCACGATTCGCTGGTGTTAAGCTGCCAGTCCACATGCTAGGGCTTTCAATTAGGTAATAATTTCTCCAATTCCTCGTTTTAATTTTCTAAAGCCAGGGTCCCGGGAACATGTTTTCCTTGAATGAATGAGCACTGGGGAAATCATCTGAGGCCACCGTGCTCGAAAATAGTCCATTTTTCTTCTGTGGAAGAGAATCCAAGAAGCTTTGAGGAATAACTCTGACTTTGTTTTGGATAACTAAAGAAAAAAAAGAAGCTTGCAAAGAATCATTGTGTATTTCCTTGGCTACTTTTGGGGAAGAAATTCAGCTTGGTCAATTCTGGATATGAATATGCTACAGAAATATTATTTCACTCTTGTCAATTGGATATTCATAGATACAGCCTTAAGTTTTTAATATCACAGTGGATTAAATGAAATTGTGAAGAATACCTCTGTAAACCATATCTGCTATTCGGAAAGACTTATTACATGACTCCACACAGATTTATTTTTAAGTTTGACTCTGACCCTTTCTATAATGAGTGTAAATGTACGTGCGCGCGTGTGTGTGTGTGTGTGTGTGGGAGCGCGTGTATTTGTCTTATATTCTCCTCGACCACAATTCAGTTGAGGGAGGGTCTCTATTTTCTCTTGATACTTGGTTTTATTCTTTCCATTTTGGTGACTTCTCAGGTGTTTGCTTTATAGAAAGTGTCATGTTAAATTTGTTTTCCTTCCACACCATAAAATTAGAAATATCAGGCTACAGACTCAAAGCAGATTTGCTGATTAGCTTCCTGCTCTGGGAAATGGAAATTATAAAATCGACTTGCTCAGTTGTCCATCCTCCCAGCTTCAGCCCCATTCACACCTGGTCATCTTTGATTAAGAGTGTGTTTTGCAAATCTATACATAGAACTTCCACATGACCCCGCAATCCCACTCTTGGGCATCTATCCGGACAAAACTCTACTTAAAAGAGACACGTGCACCCGCATGTTCATTGCAGCACTATTCACAATAGCCAGGACATGGAAACAACCCAAATGTCCATCGACAGATGATTGGATTCGGAAGATGTGGTCTATATACACAATGGAATACTACTCAGCCATAAAAAAGGATGACATAATGCCATTTGCAGCAACATGGATGGAACTAGAGACTCTCATACTGAGTGAAATGGGCCAGAAAGACAAATACCATATGATATCACTTATAACTGGAATCTAATATCCAGCACAAATGAATATCTCCTCAGAAAAGAAAATCATGGACTTGGAGAAGAGACTTGTGGCTGCCTGATGGGAGGGGGAGGGAGTGGGAGGGATCGGGAGCTTGGGCTTATCAGACACAACTCAGAATAGATTTACAAGGAGATCCTGCTGAGTAGCATTGAGAACTATGTCTAGATACTCATGTTGCAACAGAAGAAAGGGTGGGGGAAAAATGTAATTGCAATGTATACATGTAAGGATAACCTGACCCCCTTGCTGTACAGTGGGAAAATAAATAATAAAAAAAGAAAAAGAGTGTGTTTTGGAGTTCCCATTGTGGGGCGGTGGGTTAAGGAGCCAGCATTGCCATAGCTATGGTGTAGCTTGCAGCTGCAGCTCAGATTCAGTCTCTGGCCAGGGACCATCCATATGCTGTGGGTGTGGTCAAAAAAAAAGAGAGGTTATTTTTTGGGCAATTTCCCCACCTCATTGACTGGGGGAAAGGAACCAGTGAGGTCTACATTGCGCCTGTACAGCCTGTTAGTGGTGGTTCCAGTAAATACTATTTAAAGAAAAACCCAGGATGCTGCACTTAGATATTCACTCATTCATTCAACAAAGTTATTGAGTGCCTGTGTGTTCCAGAGGGATTGTGTAGGTAAAGACATGTTTATGGAGCACGGCTACTGGAAGTTTTTTGCGGTATGTCCATTTCAGGTGAAGTTTGCATACAGAACAGGAAGCTTAATTTCAAGTATTTTCTAATACAGAAAAAATGTGGAAATTCAAATACAGAAATGGAAATATGGAATATGGAAACCTACAGCATTCACGCGTAGAGTAAATGTAATAATGGTGCTGGCACATTTTCCTGTTCAACGGTTTTCTAATATGTACACATAGACTCTTGTGATTGCTGTGAAACCTCACCTTTATAGATTTCAAAAACTGGAAATAATTTCTCCTGTATTTTTGTTTTTCTCTGTCATGTTTTTATTTTTATTTTTTATCTTGCTGTGTTTAGAGCCTTTTGTTGTGGCTTTTATTGCATTTTTTTGGGTATGAGTATCTATTTCTTGACAACCACTGTGTGATTCCTGAGTACATAGATTCAGACCCTCTGCAGACTCTTGCAGATACTTCAACATGAAAAGAGTGACGATAGCAGGTGCTGTGTGAAATGCTGCCACAGTATTGATTTTCCTGCCACACGAACAGGAGCAAACTGAATTACTGCCATCATCCAGGCCTTTTAGTGATTATGGGCAAAAGCCAAGGTTAAGCTGGAAGGGGAATTGCATTTGGAATATTATATGACATATGGATTTTTTGGAAAGGATGGAGGCTGAAGACAGAGAGATTGTGGATTTTGCCCTGTTACGTAGTACTCATTTCTTTGGCCAAGATGAAAAACGTGTTGTAATAGGCAGACATGTCTCTTTGTCAAATAGCTATTGTTTGAGTTGTAAACGAGGAGGCTGAAAAAAATCACTGCCTGAAAAAACGAAGCAGAACTCATAGCCGGTTGTTAACACAGCCCTTTTGAACTTTGTGAACTGGTGTGGGTTGACCAATTTTTAAGGTGCCAGAGAAAATAGCGAGAAGACAGTATTTCACACACACAGGTCAATGCAGTTGGAACTCTGGCCTATATGGTTTTAAATTTCAAAGTAAAATTTTCTGCTTTTCCTGCGTTGAAGTTTCCTCAGAATTGTTTTATTTTACTTCTCAAGAAACTGAATTCTTCATAGACAGACACTTCGTTTCCTTGCAAGCAATTAAAAACTTGAGTTTGTGTGTGAGTATGTGGCAGCTGAGATAATAGTCAAGTTACTGTTTCTAATCATCAGGATATTAAACGCAGCATTTTTTCCTGTTTTCCTGTAAACATTTTCCCATTTTTAACATCTCAGCCACTTACCTTGGAACAATACAGAAATAATCTTGTAGGCTGTGGTCTTACGGTGACATTTAAGATGGGAAACTTGCTAGGAATAATTTATACTTTTTTTGAAAAAGAAAACTTTCTGAGCTGTGGTTATGGTCTGTCTCAATTGCGTTCTTCCCTTGAATTTTGTCGTGTTTTGTATTCGAATGTCTTCTCTCCTACGTAATGGTGAACACCTCCAGGGTAAGAAACATAAAATCCCCAGACATGACAGCTTTTCTGAGGCCAGTGCACCACAATACAAATTGTGTCGTGCTATGAAAAAATGAGAGAGAAAATGAACGAGTTCGAAGTCCACGAGCGTTGCAGGTCCAGCTGGCCATGGGGTGAGGGGGCCTCGAGGGTAGGTGTGTTGCACTCCTCTGGAGCCAGGCCGTGGTGGCAGGAACCGTCGGGAAACAAGGCCAGGAGCAGACAGCGATGGAAGAACAGGAGGTGGCAGAGACGCCGCAGAAGGAGCAGGGCTATTGGTGGTCATGGAGGAGGAGGGAGACGGCGACGAGCGACAGCAGGTTTTCGCACCCGCAAATCGGAAAGGCACCGTGTTGGTCGGGTAAGTAATCACGGCCTCTAGGTGGAAGATTACAAGTCTCATCCCGTTGCAGGATTCAGGATGTAGTGAATGACTGTTGATTTATGTCGTCTAGTCCAGCGCTGTCCAGGAGAAATACCACACAAGCCACGTATGCAATTTTAAAGTTTCTAGTAGCTGCTTCTCAGAGATAAAAAGAAACAGGAAATTGGCGTCATATAATTGACTTAACCCAAGGTCTCGAATATTGATCATTTCATCATGTAATAAACTGAAAATTGTTTGTGAGCTACTTTTTTTTTTAAGTGCTAAGTTTTAGAAATCTGGTTAATGATTATTTAATGCCCATCTTCATTTAGACTCATAATCGCATTTCCAGTGCTTGTGTCTAGCAGTGACTTTGTAAGATAGTGAAATTACGAATTTTTTGAAAACAAGAAGTACTCTTTGCTGCCTTCTGAAAGCAAAGGGCACCCAACATCTGGGCTCTTCTCGCATCTGTATGTTGCCATTTATAATATTAGAAGAATTCTTTCATGTACAGTGTGAAAGAAAGACTTTAGAAATTTGAACAAAATGTTCCGAGTGTTTCTAAGGTCACACCATGTCCTTGGGATCTAACTCTGGCCGTGAATAATCAGGAACTCCAGGAAGTTCCTGAGAGTGCAGGTAAAATTCTGTGTGTGTGAATGTGTGATCTGTATTCCCAGATGCTTCTCTGGGAGGCGAGTCTGTGCCTTCTGCTTAATTCTCAGAGGGGTTGTGACATCATCAGTCCTCCCCCCAAAAGAGATTAACAGCTTTTGTCAGTGTCTGCATTTCCTTTATGTAAAGAGCCCCAAATTAAGATAAAGTTGGTGGAATGAAAATTGGGACTAGAATTAAAATTGGCTAGAAGGCTTGCCGTCTTGGCTTGAATACCCGTTGTGGCAAATACCTAATTAGGAATCCGTGTGTCTGATGCACAGGATGAGTTAGAATGGTGAGGCTCCAGCCTTGTACTCGGTATTAAAATATGACAAGTCATTGTTTTCATCCTTTACAGCTTTTAATGAGGTATTTACATAACTTGCAAATGACACAGTAATTAACATAACTTGTTTGGGGGCTCCGCAGTTTGTTCTTTGATGACATTTTTCTGGCTAGGTTACCTAGTCAAAGAGTGTGGTGAAAATAACTTCAGTTATCCAGGAAGATTTATTTCTGGTAGAGCTTGTACCTTAATGATTTTCCATCTAACTTGTCCGTGCGAGAAAAAATAATGAAATTCTTTTGTTCCATGATCTGTGCCCTAGAATTTATGTTATTTTATTTTGCAAAGGGTATTGTGTTTGTTTAAAGAGATGTGAATTACAGTATCATTGCACCTTGCAGTTGTGGGGCTGATGAGAAGTCTGTGTTGCCATTGTTGGTGTATCAGAGGTAGCAGGTGCCGAGGCCTTATTTCCTCTTCTCTTTCTAAGGAATCCTATCTTTAAAAATGCCTTTGGAAAAAATTTAAAAAATAAAAATCTTTGAAATGCAGAGACTAGAAAACATTTTTTAGCCATTTGTAATTATTAATTGATTACCTTTATATTACACAAACTCTCTAGTGACTTGGCTGGAGACGACTGTGATACATCCTAGCATCAACATAAATGAATCATGAAGGAAAATAGGAGACACGTGGAGAGCTGAACATAAGATTAGAGGCGACATTTCCTCTGGAAAATAACAGGATGGGAACAAAGGCTTTAGGGAGGATGGCAGTAGATAAGCTCACAGGCAAGGAAGGATGAAGAGCAAAGGACAAAGGTTCGTAGCCCAGTGTGCAGAGAGGGTGCAGTGGGAGGGAGAGGTCCCGGTTGCAGGACAGCTGCAGGGGGGTAGAGGAGAGTGAGTGCTGTCAGTGGGCCAGGACGTGAGAAGTCAAGTCTAATGCGAAGCCATTTGAACGTTCTGAAGTGGAGTCAGTACAGATCATTGTCATGGAGAGGGAAGGATGACGTTACGCAGAATAAAAAAGAGGAAATCCAAGAAATGCGAGCTAAGAGCCACAGCTGGCAAAGCCGGCGCTCCTGAGGCTGAGCTCCATTGTGGGGTTTTGGATGGAGTTCTCTTCAAGTGACGTGGGTCTCCAGCCTTCCTCGGAGGGACAGAGGCTGCAGTCACGGTTGTGATGACAAGACGTGGATTTGAAGTCGTGTTTCTTCGTCCGTTGGGGCGTCTCATAGAATACCACAGACTGTGTGGCTTATAAACAGTAAAACTTTATTTTACGTGGTGCTGGAGGCTGGGCAGGTGAAGATCAAGGTGCCAGCAAATCTGGCAAATTTGGTGGCTGGTCAGGGCCTGCTTCTTTTTTCTTTTCTTTTTTTCTTTTTATGGCTACCCCTGTGGCATATGGAAGTTCTCGGGCTAGGGGTGGAATATGAGCCGCGTCTCTAGTCTATACCATAGCTTACAACAGTGTCAGATCCTTAACCCACGGAGCAAGGCCAGGGATCCAACCCCCTCCTTACTGAGACTATGTCAGGTTCTTAACCTGCTGAGCCACAACGGGGACTCCAGCGTCTACGTTTCAATTCATAGATGGTTATCACCTTGCTGTATCCCCGCATGGCAAAGGGGCAAGAGAGCTGTCTGCGGTCTCTCTCTCTCTCTTTTTTTTTTTTGTCTTTATAGGGCCACACCCGCAGCATATGGAGGTTCCCAGGCCAGGGGTCTAATCAGAGCTGAGGCCACAGGCCTACACCACAGTCACAGTAACATGGGATCCAAGCCACATCTGCGACCTACACCACAGCTCATGGCAACGCCGGATCCTTAACCCACTGAGCGAGGCCAGGGATCACACCCCCAACCTCATGGTTCCTAGTTGGATTCGGTAACCACTGAGCCGCGATGGCAACGCCTCTGGGGTCTCTTTCATGAGGACACTAATCCATGCGCAGGAAGACTCTGGTCTCATGACTGAACCACCTCCCAGCGGTGCTCCCTTCGAATGTCATCACGTTGGGGAGAGGCTTCAGCATTTGACCTGGTGGAGGACACAAACCTTCAGTTAATAGCAATGTGGCGTTTCTCTCCTGCATGTTCTACCAGGAGGTTGACTTTGAACACCGCACTCAACACAAGGACACGCTGTCTGGTGCTGGTCTCATCCTTTCAGTAGCCAATATCACAGTTAGAGGAGCCCTTGTGGTTCTTAACTGTTTTTGCACGATGCCCTCCTGCTGGTTAGATCAGGAAACTTTGATGAAATAGAGGAATGTTCCTTAAAAGACTTAGAAATTACAAAGCACACAGTGAGGTTGGGGGTTGGGGTTCATGGGGAAAGCAAACAGCAGGGCCTGAGGTTCTACCTTTCTTGGGGGTCCTAGCGTTTCTGGGGCACATTTTTATTGGTGAATTTGAAGCATTAACAGTGGGAATTTAAAGACTGATACAAGAAACAAAACAAAAAGCAGCTAGCCCAAGTGGTCAGGTGTTGAAATCAACCAAGATCTCGAAAACAAAGTGGGTGTCAGGGAGGTGGCCTGGCATTTTACCCAGTCTAGTGGCTGGCCGTGTGTTCATGTGACGTAGCTGAGTCTGGAGTGGACAGCGCCTTGAACTGGAAGCCTGGGCCATCACAGCTTAAGTCAGGCACTTGTGTGACAAGAAAAAGAAAACCTGTCGGCCCTTAGACCACACACACAAAGGGAAGTGTGCGAATGCCAGGACCTTCTGCGGTTGAGCGGATTGAAGTGCAGATGGGTGCTGCTGCCACACCAGAATCTGTGTTTTTTCCAAAGGAGTCCAGAAGCTGACGTGGCAGGGCTTTTCCTACGGCTCATGCGAATTGGTTTGTGGGGTGTTGGCTGAGGATAGGGGTTTCACTTCAAAATGGGCAGAATTCTTAACAAGGAGATGGGCTTGGTTGATGGCCTCCACGTCGAACCATCACAGTCTCTCCCCTGATGACTCTTGCTCGGTGCGTGTGTGAGGTGACTACTGGCTTGGAAAGGGAAGTGGGCAGCCGCATGTGAAATAAGCCAACACGTAGACAGATGAACACTCTGCCTGGGTGTTGATTTATTAGGAGTTTAGTAGGTCAGATTCTCATTTTTACAGCAAATATTGATGGATTAAGAGTTATAGCCAGAGAAGTCTGAATCCAAACAGTTCCTGCAGGAGCAGTCAGAGGGTTGCTCTCCCCTCTGGGGCAGGCAGAAGGGAAGGCTGCTGGCAGAAGCTCTAGCAGTGTTGTCTGTGCCTTTTCCCTGCCCTCAAATACTGGTTTGCTTCATTTTATAAAAGAATCTCTCCAGGGATCTGGTACGTCCTTCTGATAGTCTGTCCTGAAGATTCTCAGGAAAACCTTGGTTAATTTCTCCTTCTACACCATGAGCATGCATTTCTTCTCTTGGAACCTCTGAGACCTCAACAATAAAGTTCTGAGTTACACCCTGTTATGACTTGTCTTTTTAGGGCCACACCTGCGGCATATAGACGTTTCCAGGGTAGGGTGGAACTGGAGCTGCATCTGCTGGCCTACGCCACAGCCACAGCCACACAGGATCCCAGACATGTCTATGACCGACTCCGCAGCTCACAGCCATGCCAGATCCTTAACCCACCAAGCAAGGCCAGGGATCGAACCCGCATCCGCATGGATGCTAGTCAGGTTCATTACCGCTGAGCCATAACAGAAACTCCTGTTTCAACTTTCTTTAGCTTTAATTGACCCAGTTTCTTATATTTGAAAGTTCTTAACAACGTTTGTACCCACGCTTTTTTGTAGTAGTACATAATTAACCCTTGGGTTCTTTTGCTTTCTTTCCAGCTTTATTACAGTGCGATTGACATATAATGTTGTGTAAGCTGTACTGTAAGATGATTTGATATGGGTTATTTCTTTGATGATTCCTTTATACATTTCTTCTAACTGCAAGTCATTTTTGGAAGAGAGACTCAGCACTTTCTGGAAGATGAAGGTTTGTTGAATTGCCTAATAGAGCGTGGGTACATCCATCATCTTACCATTTATTTATTTGACTGATCATACCCAGGGATGGATGGGAAAGCTGTGTTTTATTTTTACTACTATTTAAGAAATAAAGTGTGCCAATGAAATCTCTGCACTTTAAGGACGTTGTAACAGTAAGTTTGTGTTGGTAATAACAGAGGTAAATCAGATTTTCTGGCCCACAGAAATAACGGGCCGCTGATGGAGCAGTAGAAAAGGTATTTCAGCATCCCTGTGGTGGTTCATTGGTAGCAAACCCAAGGGGTATCCGTGAAGACCTGGTTTCGATCCCCAGCCTCACTCAGTAGGTTAGGGATCTGGCGTTGCTGTGGGCTGTGGTGTCGGTCGCAGACACAGCTTGCATCCCGCACGGCTGTGGCTGCGGTGTAGGCCGGCAGCTGCAGCTCACATTTGACCCTTAGCCTGGGAATTTCCATATGCCTCAGGTGTGGCCCTAAAAAGGATGAAAAAGAAACCACAACTATTTCCCCCTGATCACAGAACCTGATGTCACAGAACCTGAATCTTTAAACAGTGACCTAAGCTGCAAAATAGCAAAACGTGCCTATGCAGTTTTTAATGTCTAGGACCCTGAGTCGGTCCATGTGATGGGAATTTGTTTTCTTTCACTTTACTTGGAAAACGGAATCTGAGTAGAAGATGAAGTGGTCTTAATAAAGATTAGTGGAAGTTGGTAATCTGCATTCTGCTATGGGTAATGAAGTTGACCAATGGGAAACTGCCTCTCCAGTAACCTTCTCAAAGTAATACTTAGTCATCTTTCTCATCCCCAAGGTCATACACTATAGGAAAGATTTTTTTCCTCAATGCTTCAATAGATGATAAATTTTCTCCTCAGCATGTGGTGTATTTTAAGAGAATATTGGTTTTGCTGCTTTGGAGTATTGTGTGTCTATAAACAATGTCATCTTTCAACCTGAGCCAAAATATTTGCATCTGAGAAATAGCTCATTTGTTTTATTTATTGTCTCCTATTTCCTCCTGTGTCTGGTTACACACAAGCTCAGGGAAAAAATGATGCTAAAACTTGTGGATGTGGACTGCTCAAACCACTTGGATCTGTGTTCGTTTTGCAGTGTTTTAGATATATTGTCTTTGCATGTCCGATTGTAGAGGAAGGACTAAGAAAAATTCAATTTAGATAGCATCATTTTCCTTGTAACTGAGATAAAAAGGTGAACACTTGAACAGTCTTTTTTCTCGTTGGATGAGAGAAAAACATGTTGATTATACTGAAGGACTGAGCAGTTGTTCATCAGAAAAAGTAAATTCATGTTTCTCTCAGTGTGTATAGATTTTTGACACTGTCGTGTATTATTAACAGTTACACCCATTGCTTTAATTTTAGAGATAAGTTATCCAAAATGTTTCGAGGAGACGAAGTAAAATTCATTGAGGATATCATATTTGAAAAGGTAACTAACAAACTCTTTAAAAATAGTTTTTCCCTGTGTTTCCTGACTTTTCAGATGCCCTGAATGTGCATCTAGCCATGCCACGTGATACTGCAATGTTGAAAGATATTTCCAAATTCCACCATCTAGGTAGCATGTGAATGGTAAATATAAATTTAAAAATATTAGCTCCAATGTTGTCATGGACTGGCAGGCAGTCTGTGTTGAAGAGAATTCAGAGTTATACTAAATTAAGTTTTATAAGGTTGGCAGAGGATCTGGAGAGATGTTTCATCTCCATCCAGCTGCTCCTGCTGTTGCATCTGAATTTCCTGTGTGTTCTAGTCGGCACCGTGCAACTCCTTCAGTGGGTGGGAGGTTACACATTCCCTCAGCTGTGCTCACTAATGCAGCTCCACTGATCCAGATCTGTTGGTGGAACACCTGACAGCAAGACATCCCGCCAGCTAGCTTTTGTGGAGCCAGAGAATATTCAGGAAAAAAAGAATATGATCAGAAATTAAAGAAACAGCATGCCCATTGAGCATGAATATAAATTCTAGGGATGGGGTCACTTTTTGTGTCTCTTTTGAACCTACACCCAAAGGAAATGAAATCGGTCCCTTGCTCTCCCATGCTTATTGCGGCGTTATGGACAGTAGCCAATGCAAGAAAACCTGAGTGTCCATCTGTGAATGAATGGATACGTTGTGATTATATATGACTGTGTGTTGTGTGCGTATGGATGTGTATGTATATAAACACAGGTATATGTATATAAATATATAGTATTTATTATAGTTTATTGGAATTGATAAATTCCAGGGAGATCTTGCCGCTTGTGATAACTTGGCGGAACCTGCAGGGCCATCATGCTAAGTGAAACCAGCCAGACACAGAATGAACGTACTGCATGTGGGATCTAGAAGAGTTGAATATATAAAAGCAGAGCGTAGAGTGGTGGCTGCGGGGTGGGGAGGTGGAGGAAATGGGGAGATGATGTTCAGAGGGTACCAAGTTGCGTCACGTAGGATGAATAAATCCAGAGATGAACAGAGCGATAACCCTAGTTAACACTACTGTACTGAGTCCTGGAAACCCGCTTGATTGTCGTTTTCACGTGCTCTGTGTAGTTTTGCGTGTAGTTTTCACCCACACACAACGTGTATGAGGAGACGGATGTGAAAATTGGCTTGCTGTGCAACCTTTTAATTATGTGTATGTGTCTCAGAGCATCATGTTGTACACCTGAAATAGGCGCGGTTTTCATTTACAAGAAGTCCTGTGTTTCTTTCTCGACAAAGTAAAAAAAAAGCTGAAGCTCATCAGCAGCCTGTGACACTACGTTGCAAACAGTGGCCAGCCAGGCACCTTGCGCTCCAGCTGCAAGACAAGGAATGGCCCTCCTGTACCCATCTTGCGGATGCATCTGTGGACCTTAGAAAAGGTCCTTGGACATCACTGCATCCTTGCAACCGTTGGTATTTCTGACAGAACAAAATGGAGGATTGATATATATCTGTTTTTCCATCTATTGTCATTTTTAGATAATAGAGATAGTTCCTCAAGCAGGATAAAAAAAAGCAGTTTCATGTGTTGTCAGTTATTTTACTGGGAACCTGCTCAAGTAAAGGCTAATATTAAAATCAGCAACCTTCAAGTCATCTGGAACTCGGTAAAGTAATAGGGATAAAGTTTGCCCAACAAAGGAATTTGGAAGAGAGAAAGATTTTGGTCCCACGGCACTCATAGTTAGGTCAGTGCGTTTCTGGGAGGCAGATTAACAGCGAATTCTGCCGCCACTATGTTATGTAAAGGCATGGTTCCTATGGGATAAGGAGTATCTTCTTCTGCGTTTTTCAGAAAAGAAAACATTCAAACTGCATCTCCCATGGTGATGTTTGTTTAGTGGACGGTGTGTGGGATGCTACCCTTTGGGATCATACTAGGTTTAAACTGGAATTTGGAAACTTGAGGCCAGGCATCCCAGTTTGTCTTAGGGAGATGTTTAGGGGAAAAAATAAGCTGATGTTTAAAAATGAGAGGTTTTAGTCTCAATACTTAGAGTTTATTTTTAAATTTTTTTCATTTTTTAAAGTTTTATTGAAGTATAGTTGGTTTACAATGTTGTGATAATCTTTGCTGTATAGCAAAGTTATTCAGTTATGTATGTCCATACATCCATTCTCTTTCAGATTCTTTTGCCACACAGATGATCACAATATTGGGTAGAGTTCTCTGTGCTGTACCGCACGTCTCCATTGGCCAGTCATTCCAAATACATCACTGTGCATATTGCCAATTTCAGACCCCCTGTCCACCCCACCACCACCTGTCCCCTTTGGTAACCGTGAGCTTTTCAAAGTCCGTAAGTCTGGTTCTGTTCTGCAAATAAGTTCATTTGTATCCTTTTCTAGAAAGAGTCCAGATATAAGTGATATCGTATGATGTCTGTTCTTCACTGTCTGTCTAACGTCACTTAGTATGATAATCTCTAGGTCCATCCATGTCTCTGACTTCTCACAAGATTTGGAAGGTCAACCATGCGAGCCTACACTCTTATGTGGCAGTATTTTTCTAAGACAGTCAGTCTCACTGTCGCCTTCAAAGGGAGCATGTTCCCTACTCTACATTCCCTGTAATTATCTCTTGTCTAAAGGTGAGGCCATGTGCAGTGTTTACTTGGCCCCGCAGAAATGAAAACCCAGCTTTGTAGCAGTTGCTGAATTTCCTGCCAATTTCAGGTTAGTGTGAAGTCTTTGACCAAGGAGTAGGGAAGACCCTCTGTCTGGTGTGAGCTGGTTCTAGCAAACCGTGGGCAATCTGCATTTGGCATCACACTTAAACTATTTTTCATGTGGTAAAGACCTCTTTCTTCATTCTTAGCTCTGTCAAAATTGGGAACATGGGAGACAAAAGACTCATATTCTTACAAAAATAAAAGGGAGGAAGATGCTTTCTGGTCCAATAGGCATACAGCTGGCACAGTTTACTAGTTTGTGGTACCTGTCTGGGTCTTCTAGGTGTTTGTTTGCTCCCTGTGGTCTAAAGGACTCAGAACACAAAAGCATTCTGGAGAGTTTTAAGGAAGCTGCGCTAGAGTGGAAAGCATATTGGAGGAGCTCTTAGAAGTTCAAGTTTCAGTCTTCTGCTAACTTGCTCTTGGATCTTCTGCAGGTCACTAATGCCACTGGAATGTTTTGAATCATAGGCCATTAGAATTGGAGGGAGCATAAGAAACTCTTTACTAACTGCGCTGGGCCGAGCTCTGTGCCTCCCCAGGCCTCGGGAACTTGCTAACGGAAGGCTCCCTCCCACTGCCACTGTGCATCCTCTGTCGCATCCTCTGCTGGAGTGATGGCTGCAGAGGCTCTGACACCCAAGTCCAACCTCCAGGCCCAGAGTGATGGCTGCAGAGGCTCTGACACCCAAGTCCAACCTCCAGGCCCAGAGTGATGGCTGCAGAGGCTCTGACACCCAAGTCCAACCTCCAGGCCCAGAGTGATGGCTGCAGAGGCTCTGACACCCAAGTCCAACCTCCAGGCCCAGAGTGATGGCTGCAGAGGCTCTGACACCCAAGTCCAACCTCCAGGCCCAGAGAGACAGGACTCGCAGAAGGTCCTCTTACAACTTTTAGTCTCAGGAAGTGCAGTCCCATAATATGTAGAGTCTGTCTCTGACCCAACAGCGATGTAGAGGGCAGGACAAAGAAAACAGAAGACGTTGGAGGGTTACCAGGACATGGAGCTGACCCTGACCCATGACGAAGTGTGCAGATAAAATTCTCTCCTGATGGTCCCAAAGTGCTGTGGTTGCACATGGCCTCGAGGACAACCCCTATGGGTCTGAGCCACTGCTGTTTCCTTGTAAAGCTTTGATTTTTCCTTTTCCTCCTCAGTCTTGCTGGCTTGGAATTGCATCTTCTCTTCAAGGCTCAGCCTATGATGTTTGTCTCAGATGTGGATTTTTAAAGAATCGGGATTAAGATATGACTCTTCTGTCAAAATAGGAATTTCTAGTAGATGGCTGGGTGACTACCACTTGAGTACATATTTACTGTATCCTAAAAACAACACTTTTAGGGAGTTCCTGCTATGGCTCAGTGGGTTACGAACCTGACTAGTATCCATGAGGATGTGGGCACGATCCCTGGCCTCACTCAGTGGGTTAAAGATCCGGCATCCCCGTGGGCTGTGGTGAAGGTCGCAGACTCGGATCCCCTAAAAAGCAAAAAATAAATGTCATTCCTGTTTCACATGCATTGAAAGAGGAAATGTTACAGAGATGATTTAGGGCTGGGAGCTCCTGGAATCAAGGAGACCTGAGATCCGATCCTCTCTCCAGTACCTGTTCAGTGGGGAATTGTGACCAAACATACAAAGTCTTGTCCAGCTTCAGTGTTTTCGTCTTCTTTTTTATTTTGGGGGGCTGCACCCATGGCATATGGAAGTTCCCAGGCTAGGGGTTGAACCCGAGCTGCAGCTGCCGGCCTACACCACAGCCACAGCAACACGGGATCCGAGCCGTGTCTTCAGACTACACTACAGCTCATGGCGGTACCAGACCCCCGATCCACTGATGGGGGCCAGGGTTAGAACCTGAATCTTCGTGGATACCAGTTGGGTTCGTTACCTCTGTGCCTTGGTGGGAACTTCCCAGTGTTCTTAAACGTGGGTCTGTGACAGTTTTACTGTTCGTTCTGGTCCCTGATGGAAACTGCCATGGGCCTGAGAAGCTCGGCCTTTGAATGACAAGAAGGGAAGGAGCTGGAGGTGGCCGAAGCACGGGTGGTACAGCTGGCTCCTTGGCCCTGGACACAGTCAAATGGATTCAGGCAGGGAGATGCTCTGACCACAGCATCTGTCCTGCAGACTGGAAGGAAAAGGAAAACTTCAGCTAAAATTAGAAACTGCAGTTGTGCTCATCAACTTGTCAGCTAAAAAAAAACCCCCCAAAAACAGTAAGAGGTTAGTAAACAGCGTGCGGCAATGTGAGGAAAGATGCGACGTGACAGGCTTGCCAGGAGGCTTTCTCGGGGCTGTGGAAGAAGCAGAGGTGGAAAAGCACGTTAGGTTCGGCTCCCGCTCTCACGGGCACCGCCTGGGGGGCACCTGTGTGTTGGAAACCTCACCTCGAGCTCTGTCTGCTGTTCCTTCCGGGCAATTTACCAATCAGTGTTTATGGATTACTATTGCTGTTAGTATGTTTATTGATATACTGAATATTTCATTGGAAAATATCCAAAATTCTAAGAGGAGAAAAGATAAGGAAAAAAAATACGTCAACATAAAATCATTTTTTTCCTGGCTAGCTGACATCAGTTAAGGGAATCTTTTGTCTGTGAACAATTACCCATTACTATATTTTGAAAGATTATTAAGTGCCATGAATTTCAAGCTTTGTGACCAAAAAAAATATGTTGGAAGTTAAAAATGTCTTTCAGGGAGCTCCTGTCGTGGCTCAGCGGAAACAATCTGACCAGCATCCATGAGGACACAGATTCCATCTCTTGCCTTGCTCAGTGGGTTAAGGATCCAGCGTTGCCCTGAGCTGTGGTGTAGGTTGCAGATGCGGCTCAGATCCTGTGCTGCTGTGGCTGTGGCGTAGGCCAGTGGCTACAGCTCCGATTCCACCCATAGCCTGGGAACCTCCATATGCCCCAGGTGCAGCCCTAGAAGTGACAAAAACATGTCATATATATATGTGTGTGTATAAGTCTACCATGTAAGATTTTTTGAACCACTCTCCACTGTGTAGTGTTTTCATTTTATGAACAAGGAAATTGAGGCTCTGCTGATATTTAGTGTTTCACAGTGCTAGAATGTGAGTTTACTGAGTCTTAGCTGCACACCTTAGAATCCATTTGGCAGAAAGGAGTTCATTACAGGATATCCCGTGACCCAAAGAACATTTGAGCAGCTAGATCGAGAGCTCAGGGCTCAACTTCTAGGACAGAGGCTGATGTCAAGCTCCCTAACTGGCCTGTTGAGGAAGGTAATGCCTCAAGTAATTAATGCCAGAAGCTTGAATTTGTTACACTGATGCCTCTTGAACGTGAGGAACTTGACCTTGTAGCCACCGAGGCTCCAGGAAACTGGATGCCTACCGTGCTTACCATTCCCCATGCTGGCCGTATAAAAACTTCTTTGAGAGCCTGTTTCCACACATTGCTCACTTGTAAAGTGGTGGCTCAGTGGGTGCATCTGGTGAGTGAAGCATAGGTCACACATCTGCGTGTTGGCTGCAGCTTGAGTCTGACCTCAATATTATGGACATAGGACCGATTGCATGGGAATATCTGTAAATATGGAAAAGTTATTCAAAGAAAGGTAGACTACCACTAATCTGCTGAATTTAATATATTGGGAAACTCTAATGACCATGTATGTGTTTGGTCCAAAGTGTGTGCTCTTCACCATAATGCAGAGCAGCCTTGGTCCTGCCTCTGCTGATGCCAGTGCTTTGCACACTGTAGTTCCTGGGCCAGCAGCATCAACAGCCCTAAACAAGCCATAGAAATGCAAATGTGTGGATGCTTCCCCAGATCTATGGAATGAGAAACTCTGAAGCTGAAGCCAAGCAATCTGTTTAATCAGTCAGTCCTTTGGGTGATTCCAAAATGCCTGAAGCTTGAGAACCTCCGCTCCATGCAATATTCTACTATTTTACCAAAGCTTCCTTTTTGAAGGACTTTCTACCTTTTTGAAAGCTGCGGAGAAAGCAATTAAAGAATGAAGAGTGTTAGAAACCATTAGCACACTTTACACAGCTTCTTTGTGATTCTTAGCCACGTGTCTTCACTTATTGGGACTTTTCAAGTCATGGTAATTTACCAGAATTGAAGTGCATCCACTGGACAGAGGATGGGTTCACCTGAGCTTTTAAATGATGATGGTAGCATGCCGGGGACTTTTACCTCTATTCTGCAGACCAGAAGTTCTCACTGTAATTGTACTTTAGAAGCTGGATATTTTAATTTTATAGAGGTCCCGGGGGAGGTCTCTCAGGCTGGTTACTCTCTGGTGTTCTTGCAGAACAAGCGGCAGTTGCCTCCAAGGGTGGGAATGTGCATGGGAGCTGGCGTTAAGCCGGCCTCTCCTCCTGGTCTGCCTGTGTGCTTCGGTCTTTTTGGTGGTTTGTTTTAAAGTCTTAGCTACGTCTGCAATGAACGGGAGAGGAGATGAGAGCATAGATTGCAAAGTCCTCATTCATAAACTATTTTTCAAGCAACCAGTACAGGCATACCTTATTTTATTGCTCTTTGCTTTATTGTGCTTCACAGATAGGCAGAAACTGTGTTTTTAATGAACTGAAGGTGTGTGGCAACCCTGTATCAAGCAAGTGTATTGGCACTAATTTTCCACAGGCCTGAAGTACCCAATGAGAATATTTCACTGTTTTTCCTACATTTTTCATCAGGAAGTATCTTCAGGAAGCAGCATATTATTTACTGTTTACTATTTACTATTATTATAAGGTATTTACTATTTACTATTATGTCCTGAATGTTCATCAAAGGTTGTTAAAATAAATGGCCATAAGAAGTTTTGCCATTCTGTATTCAAAAGTTTTGCCATTTCATATTCATATTTCATATTCATTTTTATCCCATTTCCAACATCTTCCTTGCATATAAAGATCCACAAAATATATTCTTCCTAAGATTTAACGCCGGCAAAATCTGCCTCAAATGAGCTTGCTTGCAGACAAAGAGGACTGTAAAATATCCTGAAATTTAGCTGAGGGGTGCACTTGCTCTTCAGTTGCAGAATTGTTTTATGCCCTTTTTCCTAGGAGCTCTCTTCTCTTTCTCTAGATAGTTTCTGGTCTCTCTTGGAGAAATGTGTATGTTAACTGCTCTTCCTCTGTTATAAATGTTCTTATTGTAAAACTTGTCAGGTCTCTTTTTTTAAACACTAGGTTGACTAGGTACTGTAAACAGTCAAAACTGACGGATACTGAGTGACAAGAGCCGTGAGTGCAGAGAAACATTTTGACGAGCTTGTGGAGCGGTACCGTCTGGAAGGGGTTGTGCTCCAGTCAGAGCTGCACGTTTTCTCCCCCTGACGCTTTCTGTGTCTGCCTCATTTGCATTTTTCCCACACAGGTGTGCCAGTTGGTGGTAAGAGGAGGAAGACGAGGATGACTTCGCTCCTTGGTGTCAATTCCAGGTTCTCAGCGTTGACATGAGGCTGTCATTCTTTTTCCTCAGATGTGTAGTCAGTATGAAGCATGAAGCATTCTTTCTTTCTTCTCGGGAATATAAGTTGCTTCTCCAAATGGCACTTTCAAGGAAGAAGCATAATTGTGGATTCCTTTGGAAAATGCCAAGGCGAAAGTTGGTGTGTCTTGAAAATATTGCGGAAGTGAGCCTCCAGCTAGTCTAACCTGCCCCCAATCTTCATCTTAAACATGTGGCTTTATAGAAGTTTCCTTGCTTTGCTTTGCTTTTTTTGTCTTCTTCGGGCCGCACCTGTGGCATTGGAAGTTCCCAGCCAGAGGTCGAATCAGAGCCGTGGCTGCCAGCCTGCACCACAGCCACAGCAACTCAGGATCTGAGTCACGTCTGTGACCTACACCGCAGCTCAGGGCAACGCTGGATCCTTAAACCTCTGAGGGAGGCCAGGGATGAACCCGCATCTTCATGGGCGCTAGTTGGGTTCATTACCAGTGAACTCCTCCTTTCTTTTTTAATGAATGACTTACAGCTAAACAGATCTAAGTTCAGTAAGCAGGACACTATGTTCCCAAGCTGAGCATTTTAACTTTTATTTTCATGGTGGATTGCAGTGTGCTCTCCTTTAGGAAACATGGCAGAATGGTGGTCACTCACCCCACAAGAGGGGGAACTGATTTCATTCAGTGACCTAGTACTGCATGTCGAGAGTGGTCCATCCACCGTTTTATTTCATTTTCATAATAGCTTCATGAAAACACATTATTTCTATTTTTCATGTATTACAGAAATGAGACTCAGGGGAAAAAGTTGTCCAGTATGACACAACTGGTGGTTTGAAGCATGTGCCCATATGTCTTTCTGACTCCAGAGACTGCATGTATCCCCTTGAGTATTGTGCTGAGTTGGATAGTTGAGGTCCTCAGGCAATTTGCAAGGAAGGCACGTGGAGGTCGATGGTGTTGGCTGCTGGTGGTCCTGGTCCACTTTCACCCAGCGGTGCTTTACCGCACAAAGCCTTACGCACCAGAGCCAGCCCAGTCGTTCTGCTTGAACTTTCAGGTCTCCTTGGAAACCACAGGTGCCATCTTTGCCAAGAACCAAGTTGGAGTCCCCGTTGTGGCGAAGCGGGTTAAGAACCCAACATAGTCTCTGTGAGGATGCAGGTTTGATCCCTGGCTTTGCTCAGTGGGTTAAGGATCCAGCACTGCCATGAGCTGTGGCATAGGTCCCAGATGCTGCTTGGATTCTTCATTGCTGTGGCTGTGGCATAGGCTGGCAGCTGCAGCTCTGATTCAACCCCTAGCATGGGAACTTCCCTGCAGGTGATGTGCTAAAAAGAAAAAAAACGAAGAGGTCTCAGATTTGAGGGAAGGCCTCTTTCTCCCACCCAGTGGCCTGTAACTGTAACATCTCATTTGTAAATTAACTTGACCATAAAACTTTTTTTTTTTTTTTTTTTTTTTTACTGCATGCACAGTACTGTGCCTTGTTACAGTGTCTTAGGAATGCAATAACAGACATATGGTCTCATTTCTCATGGGGTTCATTGTTTGTTGTGATAAATAGTAAGCTAATCATCATACAGGAAATTCATTAGAAATGCGGACAGTATTGCAACAGAGAAGTAGAGGGTGTTAAGAGCATGTCTAAAAGGAGAACTAACAGGTCTGAGGCTGAGGAGTGGTCAGCTAAGCGAAGGCGGTGGGATGGGCCGAGCAGTCCAGCCAGAGCGTCCAGATGGATTATAGAATAATCACGTGGAAGTAGGCAACATGTGTGTTAAGTTGCAAGAATAAAACATGTGATTACCTGGGGCTGTCAGACACTTTCCCTTAATTCTTGCACTAACTCTGAATTCTATCCTTACCCCAAATAGTTTTATAACGCCGAGGAGACGTTGGCACAGCGTGTGTATGTGTGTGTACACACGTTTTTCCTCACTTTTCATGTCGATTATTGCGTGTGATAAGCCATTCTCAACTTAGTAGCACACGATGAAGAGTTTGTTAGTGAACTGTCATGGTTTTGCGCATCGACTGGGTCCAGGGGGGTGTTCCAAGAACCCCAAATAGAAGCTGTAGGGTTTCTTCTCTAGCCTTTTCGGTCTTGGAACTTCACTTCTGCCATGCTCTTGCTCAAAAAAAAAAAAAAAAAAAAAAAAAATCACTACAGAAAGCCCAGAATCCAGGGAAGGGGATTAGACTTGACCCTTTAGGGGTGGTTTTAGGACTTCAGAAATGGGCAGGCCCATTGGAGAAGAACGTGTGGGAAGGAAGATACTGTTGCCACCATCTTTGAAAAACAGCCTGCCGTTCTGAATAAAGGAGCGGGATGCTACATGGACCAAGATACAGTCGGGGGGCTGGCTTGTCTGCTCCTTATGGTCTCAGGTTTCTGATTTGATTCTTATTTTAGGAACTGCCAAGATTGGATCTGTCTCCTTCCTTTTAAACAGATCTTACTCTGATTCATACAATCCCTGTGATATAGAATTACAGAACAGATCCTTGCTAAGTATTTTTGGTGAACTTATGTTATTTTTCTAAGTTAAAAAAAATCTAGTAAAAATGTAGGCTGTAAAATCTTCCGTATCTGCTACATCAGGTTGTGGTAATTTTGTCAGCGATTCACTCATTTATTCAAAGCAGCAATAACAATAAACAATTAGGGTGCTTGCTATAGGCCTGAAACTCTTCCATTAGTCTAAGGTCTGAATATAAAGTCTCATAACAGGATAGGGCCACCCATGTGCCAGGCAGCATGCTCTGTTCTGGGTATGTAAATACTAACAGGAAAAGGTAGAGAGCCCTCATGGGTTTCAAGTTTAAAGGATGAGTTAAGTGAGCTAAATGTTCACACAGATAGGAATTTAGATCTAGTGCACAAAAGCGTATCATGAGGAAAACAGCAGCTTAGCTTAGCAAAGAGACACCTACCTCGTGCCAGGCCTGGAATAATTTAAATCAGTGGAGGATGGTTCATCCCATGAACGACACGCTAGGGTCATTACTTAGGGAGTGTTTGGGCGCTTGCAGAATGACTTAAAGAACTTAAGCGTCTGGCTAGGTCAGCGTGATAAAGGAACTGAACTACAATTTCGATGATGAAGACTCTTGGAGTACTTTTGTGGTGTTTGCTCCTTGTGGTATTAATTTGAATGGACAGATATGACTGAAGAGCAATGGAAATTGCTTAAAAATAGTGTTTCTTGGCAAATTCAGTCATTGTGATATATTTGTCCACTTTTTCCTCCTAAAAAATAAAAATACAGTTATCTTTCTGGCCTCATAAGTTAGAAAGAAAGGTTACCATTCCGCAGAAGTAGTAAAGAAAGCTACATCTCTGACCTTTTTACTAAAGTGATCATAAATATTCTTTAAAAGTCACAGCAGTACCATTGAGAAAACCGGAGTCTTTCTGTTTGGAGCGAAGATTTGACTTTGAATTTTATATTTACCATTTCTATACAAACACCCTAGGTGTATTGCTTAGCACTTGTGAGCCTCAATTTCTACATCTATAAAGTGGGGTAATAATATCTTTATATAAGCAGTAAAACACAATGTAAAACATTATAATATCACATTATAGTTGTCATTTAATAATATTTGGCAGTAGTTGGGATTGAATGTTGTTTCCAGCTTAGACAAAAGCCTTTGTATCTCATGTATATATTCTATTTTAAGATCAATAATTGATTTTAAAATAGTATTGGACTTTAATATCAGTTGTGAGAGATGGTGGCTAATTTTTACGTAAGGTCACATTTTATGTGATTCTTTGAGTGTTTTGCTAATTTGGTCACCTGTGGTTTTAGTGAATAATCAGCTTATTCTGCTTTATGATATGATAATAATTTTAGATTGATATGCAGAGAGTCCTTATCATCCATTGATAAAGTTTAGTAGGGAGAAAAAAATTGCTATAATGTGAAGCCGTTATTGATATTTACCTCAAAAAATAGTCTCCATTCAAACATCTCCTGTGTTTAATGATGCCGTCTTTTCCTGAACATGATTATCAAATTTCGCAGTGGGCAGTTGTTTAAATAATAATGCTAGTGATGTGAAATCATTGGAAAATGAAATGATCCTTTTTTTGAGTGAATCAGAAATGAACAATGCCTTGTAATGTTCTCATGCAAATTTGACAGAAAAATAGTGCTTCTGAAATGATATTTGATTTACTTTTAGTTCTAATTTACTTTTAGGTTTTACATTTTATAAAATATAAAATAGCTTGGAGTTCCCATCGTGGCTCAGTGGTTAGCGAATCCGACTAGGAACCATGGGGTTGCGGGTTCCATCCCTGGCCTCGCTCAGTGGGTTGAGGATCTGGCGTTGCCGTGAGCTGTGGTGTAGGTTGCAGACGCGGCTCGGATCCCGTGTTGCTGTGGCTGTGGTGTAGGCCAGCAGCTACAGCTCTGATTCGACCTCTAGCCTGGGAACCTCCATGTGCCACGGATGTGGCCCTAGAAAAGGCATATATATATATATATATATTTACATAAAATAACTTAAAACCTTTTTGCTTTCAAGGAATGCTATCAGTACAGATTTCTCAATTTATTTATTACAAGATGATGGTAGCCTTTTCATCAGGTGCTCTGGCTACAACTGTCCTCTGATACAGAGCACTTATTTTATGTTAAATTAGAACCTGGCATCCAGTTTAACAAAACGTATGAAAGAAAGATGCTAGAGATCAAGAAAAGAAATGAGCATTTGAGGGCTAAAGTTACGTTAGGAATTTTTAAAAATGGTTTTGTATGTTTTGTGTTAGTGTATCTAAACCATGTATCAAAAAATGCAGCCTCTTAAAATCGTTACTCGTTTAATGAATTCTTATTAATGGATTTGATTGTTAGTTCAATAAAAATCATTATTCCTCTGCTGAGACCTGGGATTAAAAGAAGTGATGATAATTTGAGGATGACCCAGGGAGGAGTAGATAAAATATAATTTACAGTTTTTCTTCTAATTAATTTGATTACTTTATACCCCCCTCATTGCCATCGCTTCAGTTGAAATCACACATTGTTTATTATTAGCTCTGACTGGTGGTTCACAAAAGAGGTTAGAAACTTTAGAATAACCTGGGGAAATTTATAATAATACCAATCTCCAGGCCCCACCCAGTCCAATTAAAGAATCTCAGGGGTGGGGAGGTAAGGCCTAGGCCTGACCATTTTTAAGGCTTGTTGGAGGGACTCTAACGCATGACCAAGGTTGAGACCCCCTGACTCAGATCCTGACACAGCAGCCTCTCAGAGCTGGGTGTGGGGTGGCACTTGGCAACCTCTAGCTCTTGGAACCTGTTGGTTCAAGAATATCTGCAGCATTCATCTCTCTCTCCCTTCTTTCCCTTCTTTCTTTGTCTTTTTACGGCTGCACCTGTGGCATATGGAGGTTCCCAGGCCAGGGGTCTAATCTGAGCTGTAGCCGCCGGCCTATACCACAGCCACAGCAATGCAGGATCCAAGCCTGGTCTGCGACTACACCACAGCTCATGGCAACACCGCACCCTTAGTCCACTGAGCGAGGCCAGGGATCGAACCTGCAAACTCATGGTTCCTAGTCGGATTCATTTCCAATGCACCAAGACAGGAACTCCTGTTCTCTGTTCCCAGCTGTTCCTCCTATTGCTCCTGCGTAGGAAATGTAAGTATAGCAACAGGATGATAGGGCTAATCATTCAAACAAGGAATAAAGATGAGAGCACAACTGCCCCGGGATGCAGTTTCATCCAGATTCCAGCTTGTCTGCCGTTGTTGACTGGAATTGCCATTCTTCTCTCCAGCAATGTTAAACTTCACACGGTCTCAGACTGGCAAGGGGGAGACAGCTGTCTCATCTTCTAAATACCCTCAGATTTTTGTGAAGCCTATTAGCTGTTACATATTGCCCTTGAAATGGACCACTAAGAGGTCATGATGGGAATTTTGCTGATTTTATACAAGGAGGTGTCCAGACAGGCTGTGACTTGGAAAGACCCAACTGCTGAAAAGGATGAAGGTGCCAGCAACAGCTTTAGTGCCGAAGCCTGGAACCAGGTCTGTCTTGTTCACTGCTGGTTCCCTGGCTCCTGGAATAGTATCATGCACAGACTATGCGCATGATGAAAACTTGTTGAAGGAAGATGTAAAGCCCGAAAAACATAAGTGATGAATGACTTTGAGAGAAGCTGTTAGCCCTCTCCCTCTCCACACACCTGAGTGATTATATAGTAGTGGTTGTTACTGCGTGCTGATATGTGCCAGACATGGCACTAGGATTCCACACACACATACATGGGTACCTGGACATGCATACGCGGATCATATTCTTTCCTACTTAAAATCGTAACAGCTGTTAAACAAGTGTCTTCATGTCATAATTGGGGGAGACTGAGGCCTAAACAGGCCAAGCAAAGTTTCCAAGTAACACAACCAGTTTATAGCAGAGTTGGCATCAGAGAGCAAGTCTCCCATCTCCAAGCCTGCTTGATGAAATAGCTATACAATACGAATCTTTCTTTCTGTGGGTCCAGCTTCAGCTTCCTTGGGAATTTTGTCAAGCATCATCCGTTTATAGCAGTTATCACCCTCAGAAGTTAGGTTATTCCCGTGCTTGTTGGCTTACCTACTTCTATGAGAAATTCAGTTTCAGTAGAAGAGTTTGGGGTTTTTTTTGTTGTTCACCTCATTTCCCCCAGGGAGTGATCAGATACCTCATCGATAGTTGTTGGATGAATGGATAATTGAGCCCCTTCTCATCTTTATTCCTTGTTTGAATGATTAGCCCTACCATCTGTTGCTCAATCAAGGTAGCTGGGCATCAGCATTGACCACTGTTCAGCTTTCTTCACCACCCATAATTGGTTGCTTTACTTACCTCTCAGATGTCAGCAGACTTCTTTTTGTCTACCTCTGCCTAGTTCAGGCACTTACTCTCCCTTTGCAGTACCCTTTTGATGCATCTCCCTGCCTTGAGTTTCACCTTCTGATCACGACACTTGGAGTGCAGTGATTCTCAACTGGAGGGAACTTTTCACCTGCTGTATCCCCAGTGCAGTTTGGCAGTGTTGACTCTCACAACTGGGTTGTACTGGCTTCTCGATGGGAGAGGCTAGGGATACTGCCAAACGTTCTGCAGCATGCAAGACGACAGTGAAGAATTCCCTGGCTAAAATGTCAACATTGCAAATACTCGCCTCTGTTCTAGAGAAAGCTTTTAATTTATGCATAGTCAAGCCTTTCATTGACTGCCTTGTACAAGAGGACAAGACACAGAGTTCATAGCCTACCACGTGGAGCTTAATTATGATTTGCTTCCTCCTTGTGACTTCAGCTACATCTCTCATTTTTCTGCCCAGTGTGCATGAAATTCCAGCCACTTAAAAGCAGTTTCAGTGTTGTCAAAAGCTTTCTGTTATTTCCTGATTTCACTTGTTACAGTTCCCAGGCAAGCTTCTGGAATGAGCTCAGACTATCCAAGGTACAGCCATTCAGTAAATATTGGGTGACTGAGCGTGCAGCAGAGAGTAAGACAAGCACCATTCCTGCCTTGGAGCTTCCTGTCTTCATCTGATGTAATTAACTCCGAGCCGTATGGCACTTAGAGCTGTCCTTTCATTGTTAGTAGACCACAAAAGAGACTTTAATGATCAGATAAAATGAGCAAAACTTACTTCATGTTATTCTCAGTTCATATCAAATTCACCTTTACTTGTTTGTCTAAGAAATGTGTGTATGTTTTAAACGGTTGGTTTTTCAATTCAGGTTCCAAACAAGAGCCATTCCTTGTATCTGGTGGTGTTTGTGAGTCACCTGAGTCCTTTGACTCTGAGAACCAGCTTCTTCCATGAGCCCCGTCACCCTCCCTCTCTCCATTCTTGCTCACCTTCCTCCCTACCTTCCTGTCTTCCTCCCCGTCCTCTGCCCCCATCTCCTCTTCCTCCAGTCGTCCCTCTTCACTTTCTCCATCCCTCTCTGTCTCGTCATCCCATCTTTCCTCTCTTCCGTTCGATTATTTTGTAGAAGCCATCAGTTAGTTGCTGTGCAGGAAGTCCCATGTTTTGGAGTTTAGATTTTATCTGACTGCTTCTTTGTCCAGGTATTTAACGCATTCCCCTGTTGTATGTGTTTCCTGTAGACTGGATGTGAGATCAGTCAGTCGGCCGATCTGTCTGTCCATCTGTCTATCAGAATAATTCATAAGTGGTGCTGTGTATCTCACATTTCATCATACCAGTGGTAAGCAATATCTAGTTGTTTCCCTTTTATTGATACTCAGATTGGGTTTACATGGTGTTGGGGGCAGCCCGAACTTCCCCATCAACTTGCACCTAATGATTTTATCATTCATTGATGGCTATTGATTACGCAAATCAGGTGGTTGACTAGATATTAAAAAAGGGTGGCAGTCTAATTATTTCATTCTGTTTGCATTTATTATATAGGATTTCCCAATATAAGCTTTTTCATATTTACTGTGAAATACAATTTAAATAGGAATAGCAGCGTTTTTCTTCTTTTTATTCATTGGTTTTTGAAGAAATGAGGTGGTACTTTCACATTCTCTGATGGCATTCAACTAATTTAATTTTGATTTTTCTCTTTATCCCTCTCTTCCTCTCCCCCTGTCTGATTAGGAGTGAATGCCCCTTATATCTGTTACCTTATTTAAATGGTAAGTCTTCAATATTTAATGTGAACTTTTGTCCATAAGCAATGGATGTTTGTAGTTTTCTCTCATAATTGAAGTCATCTTTGTTTTAGAACTTGGGGGGAATTCGCTTAGAGAATGAAACGAACAATAGCTCTTACTGTTCTTGGTTTCTTGCCTCCCTCTCATAGACACTTGCTGAGTATCTCCTATGTGTCAGACACCAAGCGAGACAGTATTTTTGTCACAGGTTTACTTTTGGTCCTAGTATTGAGCATTACTTAGCATCAGGTACCACTGGCATGTGTATTACTAGGTAATCTGGAGATGTCTCCGAAACCTCATGCTTTGCACAAGGTCCAGGGAAGCTTATGGGTCACAGCGGAACCTCTCTATCGTGTGTATAATTCCCTTGTGTGAGCAAGTGTTAGAGGTTCTTGGACAGCGACATTTTCCCAGATGAACTACTGGTTAGAAAGGACTTCAGCCAAGTTAAAACAGGAGCAGGAGTTTAAAGTAATTACTCCAATATTTTAATTTGCAGTTGATTTCCTAGACCTTCTCGATCAGCTCTTTCCATCCCCAGTTTCCCTAACTGCTTCACATTGAACAAAGGGCATTTGTGCCAGCCTATGTATCTTTCAGAGGTATGCTGTAGTTTAATCAAGGTTATATAAAAACACGTAAGTTACAGTTGAGTTTTCAACATCCTATTCCTGTACGGGTCTCGATGCCTTATAATCTTACCTGGCTGATGCACACAGATTTCCTGTGTGTCTGTGGACTGTTACATAGCTGACTTTAGCTTTAATTACCTTTCATCACTGGAAATTGCAATACAAGGAACACTCTGGGGTTTTGCTTGTCATATGCCAATTTTAAAAATTGTAATGATGGAATTCCCGTTGTGGCAGAGTGGAAACGAATCTGACTGGTATCCATGGTGGTGTGGGTCTGATCCCTGGTCTCGCTCAGTGGGTTAAGGATTCAGCATTTCCAGTGAACTGTGATGCAGGTTGCAGGTGCAGCTCGGATCCCTCATTGCTGGGGCTGTGGCATAGGCTGGAGCCTGCAGCTGTGGCTCAACCCCTCGCCTGGAAATTTCTAGGTGCCATGGGTACGGCCCTGAAAAAGCAAATAAACACGTAAATAAAATTTGCAATGAACACAGTAGTTACATGAACTGGCAATAACGATAGGATCCCTGGATGGTCCTTGTCCAGCTGCTTTTTACGGCAGAAACATTTTCTGCTTTATCTACTCACTTTCTCCTGATAAAATGGACTCTAGCTTTGAATTACATGCTTTAAAGTACTTTTAAGGCTTGGAGAATAATTTTAATACAGAATAGCTTGTATTCACAGATACTTAGTCTTTGCTAGGCCTGGGATATTGCACTAAGTTTGTTTTACCTTTTTTTCCTTTAAAATTTTTGATTGGCATGTGGTCGATTTACAATGTGTTAATTTCTGCTATACAGAAAAGTGACACAGTATGACGTATGTATGTTCTTTTTCATATTCTTTCCATCGAGGTTTATCACAGTGTAGTGAATATAGTTCCCTGTGCTTTGCAGTAGAACCCTCTTAATCTCTCCTGTGTATAGTAGTTTGCATCTGCTAGCCCCAAACTCCCCATCCTTTCCTTCTCCAGCCCCCTTCCCCTTGGAAACTCTAAGTGTGTTTAAAAATGTCTAATATTATTTGATTTTAAAAACACCCTAATGGGTTTTCAGAAGAAAATTGAGTCTTATATGGGTTGGGTAATTTTCCCAGTGTACCATATATAATTGAAAGTGAGGTTGGGATTAGCTGAAGTCTCCCTGACTCTGTAATTTATGCTTAACTATAAGTTTCTGTCATCTCTAAAAAAGACAAATTCCTCTTCCATAGGGAGTTAAGTCATCTTTTCCAATCATAATAAATGCCTGTTTGTATGAATGAGCATATATTTGTAAGTATGAATAAATTATATGATTCTGAATAACCTAGAAACTCATTACTTAGTATCAGAGCAGCATGGCATACAAGAGACAAAGTTTGTAGTCCAAAATAATTAAACATACACTCTACTCTTTACTTGCTCTGATCCTCAGTAGACATCAAAATAACCTAAATACATAGCTCACAATCAGAATCTATCAAAGTTCCCTTTTTTCAAAGCTCTTCTCTCTTCAAGTTAATTCTCCAAATTCCTTTTCCACAATCTGTCTTTTAGAAATACTCCCCTTTCTACCTTTCTCAGTTCTTTCAACTGAGAAGAGTTATTTTTGTTTAAGAGAGAGCTAAAGGAAAATCAATCTGTGACTCCAGTAGTGGCTTTCAAACTTTCTTAAACATATAAAATGAGTGAAAAGTGTCAGAAAATAATGCAGTGGACTCCAGCATCTCTCTTTTATTCTTTTCTACTCCACTCTTCCCCACCCTTCTATTCTCCTGTGTCCTCTGTTTAAAATTTTCAGTTTCAATCCATCCAGCTGATTTTACGATTCATTAATGGGTCATAGGCAGCAATAAGAAACCAAATTACACAATTATCTTTGATTGGAGAAAGAGAGAAGTCTGTGAACATGGCTAAATTAATAATTTTGCTCCTATCACCCATATAGATACATGTCACATTAATTGCTTTGCCAAGAATTACTGTAGTGGGAATTTACATTTTGAAAAGACGTATTAAAGTCATTATTAATGAAATAAAGGATAATGATTGGGTCAGAGGGGAATGCAGTAAAACACTTTGAAAATAAGAGGATAAAGATGGATTATGGGTATTTAGTATATTTAGTATCACTTAAAACTTGTTTTGTGAAATTGTTTGGCAACATAGGAGTTTCCATGGAAGGGAGACCAGAAGACAACAATTTTAATAGGGAGTAATGACCAAGTATTAAAAATAACATGTTTTGGGAAAGATAATGACAAGTGTTGGGGGAAATGTAGACAAACTGGAACCTGGTGTGTTGCTGAATGGATTGTAAAATAGTGCAGTCAGTTTAGAAAGCAAAATGCTAAATGTGGAGTTACTGTTGGATGCAGCAGTTCCACTTCTAAGTATGTATCTGGGGACAAGGAACATGTATGGCCACACAAAGACTTGAACACAAGTGAACATACATCGTGGCTTTACTCATAATAGCCCCAAACTGGTAATAACCCCGACATCCATCAGCTGATAAGTGGATAAACAAAATGTGGTCCATTCACTCAGTGGAATAGTACTTGGCAGTTAAAAAGGGCTTGCTGATCCATATGCTGCAGCATGGATGAGTCTTGAAAGCATCATGCTCACGGAAGCTAGTCACAAAGGACCACATGATGTATAATTTCATCAATATGAAATGTCCAGAATAGGCACATTTATACAGTTAGAAAGTAGATCAATGGTTGTTTGGAATGGGATGAAGCTTGAAGAGTGGTTGCTGATGGTTATTGGGTTTCTGTTTTGGATGATGCATATGTTCTAAAATTAGATCGTGGTGATGGCTGTGCAACTATGGTAATATAATAAAAGCCACTGAATTGTATACTTTAAATGGGTGACTTTTACAGTGTATGGGTTATATGTCAATAAAGCTGTTTAAAAAGGAAGAGGAAAATGGTATTTCAGGGCTGTGTGAAAGTATTAAATAAAAGTTATTATTTGATCAACCAAGTGATAGTCTTTGTGTTTTGGATGTAGTTTACGTGTTTCTTTTAGGGTTGTAACCCAAGGTGCATGGCCGTTTGGCTCAAGTTTGTATAAAATCTGCATCCATAAGCATATAGCCAATTAATAAAAAATGGTATTTTCAGAAAGACATCTAGAGCTAAGTCCAATAAAATGGCAGAAATAGTTTAAGGACAGAAGGAAGGAAGCTATAAAGAGAATGGTCTTAACAGTGTAGGCAGTACATTTCATGTTGCTAATTTTAATTCAAGATTTTTATATTTTCCCTTCAAAATTAACCTTTCATTTTGTTTGTATGCTTTAACTGGGGACGTGATTGCTTCTTTTTCACCAATGTAATTACAATTTGAGGTAATTCAGAAATAGATACCGGCGTTTTCGTTTAATTTCTTATTTTGAAAATAAGTTTATTTTTAAATAAACTTTGTGTATTGCGATTTATATTTCTAGAAAAAACTGTGACGACAGTAGAGTTTCCTTATCCCCTTATTTACTTTGCTTAAGGTTGACGATGGCGTAACTTGTCAAAACTAAGAAGCCAATATGAGCACTGAATTTCAGAATTTGTCTGAATTTCTCAAATTTTTCCACTATGGCCCTTTTTGCTGTTCAGTGATCCATCCAAGTTACTGCTTTACATGTAATCATCATGACTTCTTAGTTTCCTGTGAGCTGTGACAGTATTTTAGCTGTTCTTTGTCTTTTGCATGAACTTTTTTTTTTTTTTAGGGGTACCAGTTCATTATTTATTAAAGTATTCCTCATTTTAGTTTTGACTGATAGTAGACTTGAGTCGTGAGGCTTAGGGAAGAGGCGAGGTTTCCTTTTGCTCACTTCCTAGCAGGAGGTACGTAGTATCTAGATGACTTACTCCTGGTGATGTGAACTTTGATCACGTGACCAAGGGAGTGTTTACTAGAACCTCCGGACTGGAAGGTTTCTGTTTTCCCTATCCTACAGAAGCGAGAAAATAATTTTATATGATAAAAAGGGAGCCATGTTTTGATTTTTCTCTTTTATTTAGATCCCAATACACCTTGTAAATCTGCAAAGGAGGAAGATTCTGTTTGTTTCATTAAAACATTCAAATGATGCATTATTATGATGCTTCAGTGAAGTTTGATTTTCATAACAGACCAAAGATTCCACTGTAAGTAAGGGAGCTTTTTACTGGTAACAGTGGAGATGTTAATGTAAGATGAAAATTCCAAGGAGAAAGTACATTGAGGGCAATCCGTGGAAAAAGCTCTTTGAATGTTGTTTCTCACAAACAATAAAGAGAAAATACTCTCCGTGGGCTTTTGTGTTGTATCTGGGAAGACGTGGCTCTGCTTTTCACCTGTTTGTCTTCCCATTTGTGGGATTTGGGTAATTCTTGGAAATAAGAATATTTTATTTTTTATTTACTCCATCATCCACTTTTTTAAAAATGATTTTTATTTTTTCCATCATAGCTGGTTTACAGTGTTCTATCAGTTTTCCACAGCACGACAAGTGACCCAGTCCCACACACATTCACACATTCTTTTTTCTCACATTATTCTCCATAATGCTCCATCCTAAGTGACTACATATAGTTCCCAATGCTATACAGAAAAAAAGCCAACAACCCAATTTAAAAATGGGCGAAAGACCTGAATAGACACTTCATCATCCACTTTTTAAGTTCTACATCAAGAAATGTATTTCTTCCTCAGAGACCTTTGCTTTAAAATTATCTACAAAACTTCTCCTATCCAAGGGTAATTGCTCTTGCTCCAGTAACTTCCTTTCCTCCCCAAGAATTGATTAGTTCCTCTTTTTATTTAATTTTAAACTTCTTCTTTTAAGTTTTTAAAAAAATTTTATTATAGTTGATTTAGTGTTGTGTCAATTTCTGCTGTATAGCATAGTGACCCAGTCATATATCTATATTTATCTATATATAGTATGTATTACATTATATTATATGTACACTTTTTTCTTTAATACAGATTTCTTCACTGAGGCTAGAAACAAGCTATCTGGCTTAGCCTTTATTTTATTTTATTTTTAAGGCTGCACCTATGGCATATGGATGTTCCTGGGCCAGAGGTCGAATCGAAGCTGCAACTGCAGGCCTGTGCCACAGCCACAGCAACACCAGATCCAAACCACATTTGCGACTATAGTGCAGCTTGCAGCAAGGCCAGATTCTTAACTCACGGAACAAGACCAGGGATCAAACCCACATCCTCATGGATGCTATGTCAGTTCTTAACCTGCTGAGCCACAACAGGAACACCTATGGCTTAGCTTTAAAATGAACGTGTGCACAGGGGCACCCATGTGTGAGTGTGCGTGCATGTACACACACACACACACACACTCCCTCTCTCTCTCTCTCTCTCTAGTCCTTTCAGGCCAAATTAGGTTCTTGAGGCTTAAGGGCTCAGTCTTACTGTGTCTCTAAGTCTTTCACCTAAATCTCTTAAAAGGAGAGGTTACATTTATCTCTGTTACATCCTCATTTGCCAAATTTAAACCAGTTTCTTTCTGACTTCTACTGATACCCTCTACTGGAATTACTTTGTCACCAATCGTCTCCACATTTCAACTGGATTTCTTCTGCTGGAATTTGACCATCACCAACACAGTGCTCTTTTACTACGTCAGTTGATTGAAGTTGTCGGAACTTTGAATATTCAAAATGCTGGCATATATAAAAATGCCTTTCCCAGTATTGTGCTTTTTAGTTTTCTTTATTTATTATAACTAATGCCTTTCCCCTTCCATTGATGTGTAATCCCTAAACATGCATCTGAATGGAGCAGGAATGTCTGGTATGGTGAGACGATGGCATAGCCCTTGGAATGTTTCTGTGGGTGATTACTGAATATTTTTAGTTAGTTCTCCACTGGTAATTTTACTAAATGATGTGGGGCCTGTTAGATCAGTACATGTCTGTCTTTTCTCCAACAACTCTACTTTTTGGCTACCTAAAAGAAATTTTGAGCTTGTTCTGAACAATAGAAATTGGACCAAGAGGAATGTACCTTTCCCAGAATAGGTTACTTGTTCTTTTTCCTGAGAAAGATCACCTGATCATCTGAACTAAAGACATGAATACTTAAAAATGAAGGGAGAGTCCTAGTCTCTGGTCACAGAGGCAGTTAGAGTACCCAGCCACAGCAGGGGAGGGTTTTTAAGCAATGTTAGAGAGTCTGCGGTCAGTCCTTAACTTGGGAAATATTTTCTCAGGCTCAAATACTCAGAAGAGGAGAATTCTGCATCTTTATATAAGGCCAAGCTGCTTTTCACTATGGAGTTTTATCCATGCTTGTGTGGTCCTGGTGGGTCTGCTCAGTGGTTATCTCCCTGTCTTCCCTCATAGTTATACCCTCATTTATGCTTTTTCTGTTTCAAGACGCATCGTAGAGAATAATGGAAGAGATGTTCCTACTGGAAAGAGGTGTGTAGCGCTCATCTCAATATTGTCCACATTTGGCTGGGACCACAGTGATACTAAAAATATCAATAGCAGCAACCATTTATTGAGTACCTACCATGTACCTGTAGAAGCCATCCAGGCATCGCACAAATACTCTGAAGTCAGCAACCATATCTCTCTATTTCACTGCTGTGTCTCCATCCTTGGTGGAGTCCCTGGGATGTAGAAGGCAGTTAATATGTGTTTATGTCTATACCTTGAGACATTATGGCTTTGGTTCCAGCCTCCTGCAATAAAGGGAGTCACACGAATGTTTTGGTTTCCCAGTGCACGTAAAAGTTCATGTTCACACTGTAGTCTATCAAGTGTGCAATAGCATTCTGCCTAAAAAATGTACAAATGTAATTTAGAAATACTTTTTTTTCCCCAAAATTGCTAAACATCTCTGAGCCTTCAGCAAGTGGTAATCTTTTTGCTGGTGGAAGGTCTTACCTAAGTGTTGATGGCTATGACTGATCAGGGTGGTGGTTCTTGGGGGCTCGGGTGGCTGTGGCAATTTCTTAAAATAAGACAGTAGTGAAGTTTGCTGCCTTGATTGCCTCTTTTGTTCAGAATGATTTATCTGTAGTCTGTATTGCTTTTGGATAGTATTTCACTCACAGCAAAACTTAATTTCATAATTGGAGTCACTTCTTTCAAACCCTGCCGTTGTTATATCTACTAGGTTTATGTAATATGTAAATACTTTGTCATTATTTCAGTGATCTTAGCGCCTCCACCATGGGTAGATTTTACCTCAGGAGAACACTTAGAAGAAGCTCACTCTTAAGAAGCATCTCCATCCATACAGGTTTTATCATGAAATTTAGTCCCATTCACTTTTATTTTTCTTGCTATTTCCACGTCTGCAGTTACATTCTTCCACTCAAGTCTTGAACCCTTCAAAGTCATCCTTGAGGGTTTGAATCCACTTCTTTTTAACTCCCGCTAATCTTGATATTTTGACCTCTTCCCATGAATCATAAATGTTTTTAGCAGCATCTTGAATGGCAAATCATTTCCAGAGGTTTTCAAATGACTTTTCCCAGCTCCATCAGAGGAGTCACTACCTATGGCAACGATAGCCTTAGGAAATTTATTTCTTAAGTAGTAAATCATAACTTTAAATCCAAACTTACTCCCTGATCCATGGGCTGCAGGGTGGATTTTGTGCTAGCAAGCATGAAAACAACATGGGTCTCTTAGGTCTCCATCAGAGCTTTGGGTAATCGGATGAACGGTCAGTAGGCAGTAAGGCATCTTTTTTTCTGAGCAGTGGGTCTCAACCTTGGGCTTAAGCTATTCAGTAAATCATGTTGTAAACAGATGTGCTGTCATCTGGGCTTTGTTACTCCACTTACCGATCAGAGACAGAGTCGAGTCAGCATAATTCTTAAGGACCTAGGATTATCAGAATGGTAAATGACCATTGACCTTGACTTTAAGAAACCTGCTGCCTTAGCTCCTAACAAGGGCGTCAGCCATTGACACTTGGAAGCCAGGCAGTGCCTTCACCTCTCTAGCTATGAAAGTCTTAGATGGCATCTTCTTCTAATAGAAGGCTCTTTCATTTACATTGAAAGTGTATTGTTAAGTGCAGCCACCTTCATGAGTGGCCATAGCTGGATCTTCTGGATAGTGTGCTGCAGCTTCTGCAGCAGCACTTGCTGCTTCACCTAGTACTTTTATGTTGTGGAGATGACGTCTTTCTTTCCTTAAACCTCATGAGTCGGCCTCTGCTAGCTTCAGAAACTTCTGCAGTTTCCTCGCCTTTCTCAGCCTTCATGGAATTGGAGAGAGTTAAGGCCTTGCTCTGGAGTAGGTGTAAGGAGCTGTTGTGGCTAGTTTAATTATCTATCCAGACCAATACACCTTTCTCCGTATCAGCAATGAGTCTACTTCACTCTCTTATCATTCATGTGTTCACTGGAGTAGCACTTTTAATTTCCTTCAAGAACCTTCCTTTGCATCCACAACTCAGCTAACTGGTGCAAGAAGCCTATCTCTTGGCCTTTCTTGGCTTTCCACTTACCTTCTTCACTACACTTCATCATTTCTAACTTTATTTAAAGTCGGGGTGTGGGCTTCTTCTTCTTTCCTTGGACACTTAGAGCCTGTTGTAGAATTACTCCTTGGCCCAATTTCCATATTACTGTGTCTCAGGAAATAGCGAGGCCCAGGAAGGGGGAAGGACAGGGGAAAGTCTGGTTAGCAGAGGAGTAAGAACACACATTTATTGACTAAGACTGCTGTCTTCTGTGAGTGCAGTTTGGGATGCCAAAAGAATTGCAGTGGCAGCATCAGAGAGTATTGATCATAGATCACCATAGCAAATATAATAAAAAGTTGAAAAAGTTTGAAATACTGCAGGAATTTCCAAAGTGCGACACAGAGACATGAAGTGAGCAAACACTGTTGGAAAGAGGGTGCTTGATGGACTTGCTTGATGCAGGGTTGCCGCAAACCAACTTATTAAAAATATGTAATTATCTGTGAAGGGCAGTGAAGGGAAGCACGATAAGACAGGGTGTGCCTATATTAAAGGAAAGAATTGGTCTCATCCTGAGAACAATCCTAAACAGATTTATTATTTCTCTTCTGCAGATAGAGAAACCGAAGCTTGCAAATAAGTAACTTTTATAAGGCCATTTAACAGGTACTTGGTAGTATCATGTTTGAGCTCAAGTATGTACAACTTCAGAGCTGTAAATATTTCTGTTCTGCCATGTGGTTAGTAGATGGATAGATGAAATAATAGAAGAATGAGTGAATGAATGAATTGTTCTTGCCCTCTGTACTTGTATTTATTACTCAGCCATCCCTAGTCTACCTTGCCCATAAGATATTGTTCCTTTGGTGAGAATAATAGAATTGCATTTGCTGCTTGCACACTGCACTGGCACTGGGGAGAAGATGACTTTGAATACTGTTCCCTCTTCTCAACAGCCACAGGATCCGTGGAGGTGAGAAAAAGCCAGTGGATACTGGGTTTCCAGATGGTTTCACACTATGGAGGCTACCTGCTTGGGCAGCAGTAGGTCTCTAAGTATTCCCTCTGTGTAAGTCATGAGAGCTTGTCACCAAAGGTTGTCAAGAGTATCTTGTTACAAAGGTTGGGTGTGTGTGAGTGAATGATCTGTTTTTTTTAGATGCCCGTGTCATTCTTTGGGCCTTGTGAGTTCAGGTTCCAAATATATTGTACCTAGGTAATTGTGCTCTGTGCTTTGTCTGGCCCAGAATCTGGTTAACTCTCCAAACCTGGGGAGCTCACAGATCAAGACAGTCGATTTCCAAAAAGAGTGGCATGTACAAATGCAATTCCCCTCAGAGGAGAGGTCTGTAATAGGGCAGGTGGGAGTGGAAGACTGAATGGGCAAAGACGGGAGAAGGGCCTTCTTCCCAGAGAATAACAGGTTCATTATCACACTTGGGTATCTTCAAATTGTGATACTTTTATTTCCCTTTTCTACTTTTTTCACCAGAAATTGCTAAGCAAATTGGCTGGGAAGTAGGGAGAAGACAATAAAAGGCCATAAATCATCTACAAGTTAGTAATTCTTACCTGCATCTGAAAATTTCAAGTTATTGGATATGTAAATGGAATAAAATATGGAAACAGAATTAGAACAGCCAACATCATCTCAGAATGAATAGGAAGGATCTATTTAGCAAAAAAACAGTCTACTGGGTCTTTCAGAATCTGCCACGTTTCCAGCGAAAGACAGTTGTAGTGCCGACAAGGTGTATCCAGTTTTACTACTTGTTTATGAGAGAGTTGTCGTTATTCAGCTGGAAACATAGTATTTTAGTTTCTAGGCAAAATATGCCTGTTGTAAGCAATAATGCTTTTACATAAATGTATCTGACATTATGGGAGAAATTAAATTCAGCAGATTCTCATTTACATCTCTAATGCGTGCCTTTTGACTGTGCTGAATCTAAAGCCTTGGTTAGGACTTTGTGTTACAGTGTTAATTTATACAGTGGCACACTGTCTATAGGCTGCCAGCTTCTGGGATTTGAGGCAGTTTGAAGAGGACCATACTGCTTCTCTTTGTAACCTTTTGTTTAAAAGAGTAAAATATTTTGAGATTGCTGAATTAGAATGTTTTGAAGATCTTTGAATGCATTTTATTTCATATTTAATCATTAGTACTTTGTGCCTTTTTTTACATATAAAACAAACACTTAGAAAACAACATTTTGGAGAAGGCTTTTTTTATCACTTCTTATTCTTTTTATGTTTAAATTTTTTTCTTCTTTTTCTAGGGCCACACCCGTAGCATATGGAGGTTCCCAGGGTAGGAGTGCAATCGGAGCTGTAGCTGCCAGCCTACACCACAGCCACAGCAACGCGGGATCTGAGCTCACAGAAACACCAGATCCTTAACCCATAGAGCAGGGCCAGGGATCGAACCCGCAACCTCATGGTTCCGAGTCAAATTTGTTAACCGCTGAGCCACAACAGGAACTCCCTGTTTTCTATCACTTTTATGTCTGTTCAAACTTAGCAACTTTATAAATATGAAATAAAGCTATTTCTTGTATGGGCATAGTTAAATACCTCATGAATAGTGTTTTGGTGTAGGTAGAGTAGGTTCTGAAGATGAACTTTCTGGAATCTTAGCTTAACTTCGTCGTTTACTAGCTGTGTGATTTTAAAGCAGTGTATAAACTTTTCTGTGCGTTAGGTTTTCTAGCTTTTCCTGAGGATTACAATAGCACCTCTTTGCTAGCCTTGTTCTCAGGATTAGCAGAGTTCCTTCCGATAATGTGTTTACTTAGAATGATAGCTGACATGTAGTAAGCATTATTTCTATTATAACTTATCTTGGCAGTTTCCTAATCTAAATCTAGTCCTGATTGGTAATTAAATTTCTAGTAATGAGAGTATTTGAATTAGTCTCCCTGTTCTTGACCGAGCAGCTTACCATTTCCTGTATTTACTTTGGGCTCCTATTTTAGCAATTTGTGGAGAATATGCTTTGAGAGAATGCAAAGATAATGCACAGTGGGAATCAAATATAAATATTTATGTACATATATCATCAGCTTGTACCATTGTTTTGGAAATCTAAGACTGTCAGTTTACAGCGCTTGACGACTTCAGAAAATTTTGTTACAGCTGTGTCCTGTACTATTTTCCTGTGTTCCTGACTAATCGAAGCTACGTTCTCCATAGATGAGCACTTCATACTTTTAAAATCACTGAAGTAGAATAATGTCCTTCATTTGGTAATTTATGTTTTTATATTTGTGCCCCTTCTTTGGAGGAATATTAAAGTTTTATGTTTGAAACTTTACAAGCCTGTTTTAATAAGGAATGGAGTGAAAAGCTCTAAGATATGGTAATGCCTTGATTTTGTGACATGTTATTAGGAAATGATGTATTCTAAATAAATGCATTTTCAGGTGATTTCCCCTCTCTAGTGTAGTACACTTGTCCTTGCCGTTTGAAGCAGTACACAGCGAAAATAATATAAATCTTCCTTCATGATACAAGGTTGTCATTAGGCATCTTTATTATTACACTGCCCAGTGATGACACAGCATTATCCTCAGGTTGTGTTATAATATGTAGACCTGCCTGACCACGTGCTAAATGGATCCAGACAACTGTCTTTTTTGTGAATTCTCATATCTGCTGTTATTTCTCACCCCTGGCAATGTGCCTACTTGTAGAAAGCCAGTCCTCTTCATTTGCTGATTCCAATTGCAAGCTATGCTTTCTGGGATTGTATCTAAAATAACACTGGAATAGAGCTTGAGTGAGGATTTAATGTTTTTGCCAAGTGCAATTCATGCAATAGGAGAGGTGTTGGTATTTGTATATGGGCACTGGCTGCCTTAGCTTTGCTTTAGGATTTTTTTTTTTCTGGTACATGATTCTAATATACAATCAAGTACTCTTTTTTATGATTTTTATTTTTTTCCATTATAGTTGATTTACAGTGTTCTGTCAATTTCTGTTGTATAGCAAAGTGACACAGTTGAGATCTGAGGATGAAGAGAAACTAGAAAAAAAGATCCTTCTTTACAGAGTAAACAGCATGGGAAATGCTTAGGAATGGAAAAGAGCTTGGCGCATTGTCAACACTGGAAGAGGCCAAGGTAGCTGGAACGCAGTAAGCAAGGAGGCCGTATGTTAGGACATAAAGATGGAGAAAGGTGTAAGAGCCGGATCATAAAGAACTTTGTAAGGATTTTAAGTATTTTTCCTAGTGAACGGACATTGAAGATTTTTAAGTAGAGAATGGCATAATTCGAGTGGAGATAGCAAATATTCTCTGCTATTCCTTAATTAATGGAAGTTATTAAAGAGCAAGGGGGGAAGCGATGATGGACAAAGTCAGGATATGCAGGCGCATCCCTCAGTTTCATTATCTGTAAAATGGGGATAGTTGTGTTTGGTACAGGGTATCTCGGCACACACTGGCTACTATTATTATTTGTATTATCCAATGGGATTTGCACTAGTTGGTTAGTTAATTGAAAAGGAAAGAGAAATACTAAGTAGTATAGATGCATGTCCTATATTTTATTTTAACCTAAAGAATATAAACACCTGTTGACAATATTTTGATACAATTCGGGACTATTTGTTGAATGTGAATCTGTGAATTGGGGTTCTGACCTGATTTTATTTGATTTTTCTCTTGTGTAAACCATACCCATGGCTACATCTTCCATAGTTTCTGTTTTTGGTTCCTTTATATGAAGCAAGAATTTAAAGATATCCATCAATGTCTTTATGAAGCAGGGGTGAGGATGAGAACACAGAACTTGGTAATTTCTTTTTCTTCCAATTTTGCTGAAATATGATTTTATTTTTTTATTTTAATTTTTTGGGCCTTTTTTAGGGCTGTACCCATGGCATATGGAAGTTCCCAGGATAGGGGTCAAATAGGAGCTGTATCTGCTGGCCTATGCCACAGCCACAGCAATATTGATCTGAACTGCACCTGCCACCTACAACACAGATCACAGCAATGCTGGATCCTTAACCCACTGAGTGAGGCTAGGGATCAAACCTGCATTCTCATGGATATTAGTTGATTTGTTTCTGCTGAGCCACGGTGAGAGCTCCCCAGATATGATTTAAAAATAATTCATATAGCAATTTTTCTTGGAGAGTTCTTGGAGCACGCTGTGGGCTCGGCCAAAAAAATATATCCTACCTTGTTTTTGAAGAATCACACTGTTTACAATTCAAAATTCACCAGTTTATGCAATATCTAGTTTGAATATAGAATTTCTTTAATAAGTACATACTGATACCAACAAGTTTGAAGACAAATACACCTGCCTTCTGGCACAGATGTTATTTGATTGGAAGGAGTAGAACTGTAGGGTAATGCTAGAAATAAACCTCGCATTGGCTGCAAGCATTCAGTGTGCCATGGTCACAAGTCACTGTCTGTTTATATAAGAAACAGGAAATAGCAGTTAATCTAATAATCAGGTAACTGGAGAATGGTTCCAAGGGCTGTCATTGGGTTTGGAGGTAGAATTGACATGACAGGCTCTGGGGTGTGGTAGGAAAGGGGGAGTCCTGAGAATGGTCCCCATGTATCTGCAGCCCCCCCCGGAAGAAGGGGCTGGTAGATGAGTGGGAAGTTGGGAAGTGGCGTGCACATGTGGGTTTCAGCTGAAGATGCCCGGAAGGCGTTCCTCTGGCAAGACGATAGAAGCCCTGGCGGTTCATCTCCAGAGTTTAGAGGGAGGTCTTGGCTGGCGTTGCTTGCAGAGCTGGAAGTGTGGTGAGGCCTGAACCATGAGACAGTGGCCCAGGTGCTCGGCTGGACATACAGAGTATAGAGTTCTGGTGGCTGGAGGTCAGGTGGGGAGAGGGGGGGTCTGAGTCACGCCTGAGTGAGGAGGCGGAGGATGCCGCTGCAGAAATTGTGCTGATTGTCAGGTATCAGGCTGGGCAGAGCTCCAGATGCGAAAGTGAATCAGAAAATCACACGTCTACAGAATTAGGAGATCATAGTGAAGTAGGGCAGGAAACGGATGCAGGAAATACGCTTTGATAGTAAGACCGTGAATAACGCCGAGGTGTTGCAACGCTGCTTTTGCGCGGCACGGATTGAACAGTGGGCAGGCCATCTTGAAATCTCCTCTCTCTGGTCGCTCAGACATACATACTAATTTTACTTTCTGGATGTGTCAGCAGCCTTGATACAAGGACACCCTGTCATAAGTTGTATGTGTTTATGAACACGTTAGTCTGCGTGTTAGGGGTACTCGCCTAAAGAAAGCCAGTTCGAATTCCCTTCAAAAAGGACTAAGTTCTGGGAGTTCCCGTTGTGGCTCAGTGGTTAACGAACCCGACTAGGAACCGTGAGGTCGTGGGTTAAGGATCCGGCATCGCTGTGGCTGTGGTGTAGACTGGCGGCCACAGCTCCGATTGGACCCCTCACCTGGGAACCTGCATATGCCACGGGAGCAGCCCTAGAAAAGGCACAAAAACAAAACAAAACAAACAAACAAACAAACAAAAGGACCATGTTCTGGGCCTCGGCCTTATTACCTTATCCTGTAACAGAATAAACTCGGATCCTACCAATTTATCATCTGCCTGCACGACCGTGCAGCTGTTTGTTATCCCCAGAGCCCTGCAGTTGTATCGATGTGCGAATCATCCAGTTGTGTTGGAATTCACATTGAAAACACAACACGTTCAGAAACTGGTGGAGTTTATAATTAGACCTGAAAGTAGTCTGCCAATCACCGTGAACATTGTGTTGCCTTACCCAGCTGAGTTAAGAGGCAAATTGTGGTAAGGAAGGAAGCGTTTATTTTTAGTCGATGGGTATAGCTGATCTGGCCTCTCAGTGTGGGGGTGCTGTGCTCTGATAGGAGAGACAGTTTGGCTCAGTGGCCACGTGATAACTTGTTAAGTAATTCCAGACACACCAGCATGAAGTTTCTCATTGATTTCCCATTTTCTGAAAGACTAGATAGCTGAATCTTGGTATCTTTTCTTTCTGAAGAGGCAGTTTCTTAAAGGGTAGTTTCTTCATTCTGATGGGAATATTTATATATTGACTGTTGAAACTGAAACTAGCAACCATAGATTTTGGGGAAGGGGGTCTTGATCGCTTTCCCACATAATGAAAAATATTTCCTAAATGTTTTAATATTTAATGTATAGGTATTTGATGCTTATTAACTTTTCTCTAAGTATCTATTTTTAAAAACACCCCCAAAGAAATATTCTTCTGTGTGAGAAATCTGTCACTTTCTCCTGTATATGGGGTTTTTCATTTTATGTTTAGAAGGAGCTAAACACTTCATTGTGATTTACCATTATCCCCCCCAAAATTACCATTTGATTCCTTTTTTTGTTTTCTTTTTAGGGCTGCACCTGCGTCAAATGGAGGTTCCCAGGCTAGGGGTCGAATTGGCACTGCATCTGCTGGCCTACACCACAGTCACAGTAATGCAAGATCCGAGCCACCTCTGCAACCAACACCACAGCTCACGGCAATGCCGGATCCTTAACCCACTGAGCAAGGCCAAGGATTGAACCTGCCTGCTCATGGATGCTAGTCAGATTGGTTAACCACTGAGCCACGATGGGAACTCCCATTTGATTCCCTTTCATAGGTTCTGGTGCTACCATTCAATCCCTGGCCAAAGTCAGAAACCTGGACTTCATCCTTCACTCCAGCTTTTCTCTTTCTTACTGTTTGACTCATTCAAGAATCTGTTCATGATCTTCCATCTCCACAGTGACTGCTTACTTCAGCCCTCTGTCTCCCTAGATTGTTGCAGTGGCTTTCTGCGTTCTCTGCCTCTGCTTTTTAATCCATTCTCCCCACGTTAGTCAGAATGGCATATTATCATGCCACCTCCCTTCTTAAAACATCAGTGCTCTTCAGGTAAGAAACAAATGACATAGTCTGTTGCTAAAGTCTTTGAGGGTCTGACCTCCTTCTCTTTCTTTAGCCTCAGACTCACCTCTTATTTCCTCACATTCTGAGCTCAAGTATACGTAGAAACTTCATGTAAGTTCTCAAATGTTGCATGACTGTATGCCACCCACCCCCAGCCTTCACACATGATCTTGGTTTATGCCCACTTTGCTTTCCTTAATTTGATGCCTCTCCAAAGAGGAAGTCTCTGAGGACCACAGGTAAGGATAGATGTTCATGCTCACACCCTAGTGCAGCCGTTTCCCTTCACCATGGCGCTTCGTAAATCTTTTTTTTTTTTCATTTTTTTATTACTCAAATGAATTTATCACATCTGTAGTTATATAATGATCATAATCTGATTTCACAGGATTTCCATCCCACAGCCCAGGCACATCCCCCCACCCCCCAAACTATCTCCTCTGGAGACCATAAGTTTTTCAATGTCTGTGAGTCAGCATCTGTTCTGCAAAGAAGTTCCGTCTGTCCTTTTTTCAGATTCCACATGTCAGTGAAAGCATTTGATGTTGGTGTCTCATTGTATGGCTGACTTCACTTAGCATTATAGTTTCTAGGTCCATCCATGTTGCTAAAAATGCTGGTATTTCATTCTTTTTGATGGCTGAGTAATATTCCATTGTGTATATGTCCCACATTTTCTGGATCCACTCCTCTGTCGATGGACATTTAGGTTGTTTCCATGTCTTGGCTATTGTAAATAGTGCTGCAATGAACATTGGAGTACATGTGTCTTTGCGAGTCATGGTTTTCTCTGGATAGATGCCCAGGAGTGGGATTGTTGGATCAAATGGTAGTTCTATGTTTAGTTTTCTGAGGAATCTCCATACTGTTTTCCACAGTGGTTGCACCAATTTACAATCCCACCAACAGTGTACTAGGGTTCCTTTTTCTCCACACCCTCTCCAGCACTTATTGTTTGTAGACTTTTGGATGATGGCCATTCTGGCTGGTGTAAGGTGGTACCTCATCGTGGTTTTGATTTGCATCTCTCTAATAATGAGTGACGCTGAACATCTTTTCATGTGTTTCTCAGCCATCTGTATGTCTTCTTTGGAGAATTGTCTGTTTAGATCTTCTGCCCATTTTTGGATGGGGTTGTTTGTTTTTTTGGTATGGAGCTGCAGAAGTTGTTTATAAATTTTGGAGATTAATCCCTTGTCAGTCGATTCATTGGCAAAGATTTTCTCCCATTCTATGGGTTGTCTTTTTGTGTTGTTTAGGGTTTCCTTTGCTGTGCAGAAACTTTGAAGTTTGATTAGGTCTCATTTATTTTTCTTTTTATTGTCAATACTCTGATAGGTGGATCTGAGAAGATGTTGCTGTCGTTTAAGTCAGAGAGTGTTTGGCCTATGTTTTCCTCTAGGAGTTTGATAGTGTCTGGTCTTATATCTAGGTCTTTAATCCAGTTGGAGTTTATTTTTGTGTATGGTGTTAGGGAGTGTTCTAATTTCATTCTTTTCCATGTGGCTGTCCAGTTTTCCCAGCCCCACTTATTGAACAAGATTTCCTTTCTCCATTGTATAGTCTTGCTTCCTGTGTCATAAATTAGTTGGCTGTAAGTGCATGGGTTTAATTCTGGGCTTTCTATCCTGTTCCACTGATCTATATGTCTGTCTTTGTGCCAGTACCATGCAGTTTTGAGACTGTTGCTTTGTAGTATAGTCTGAAGTCCAGGAGCCTGATTCCTCCGGCTGCATTTTTCTTTTTCAGGATGTCTTTGGCTATTCCGGGTCTTTTGTACTTCCAAACAAACTTTAAAATATTTTGTTCAAGTTCTGTGAAAAATGTCCTTGGTAATTTGATAGGGATTGCACTGAATCTGTAGATTGCCTTGGGTAGTATAGTCATTTTGATAATATTAACTTTTCCAATCCACGAGCATGGTATATCTTTCCATTTATTTGTGTCATCTTTGATTTCTTTCATCAGTGGCTTGTAGTTTTCAGAGTACAGGTCTTTTATTTCTTTAGGTAGGTTTACTCCTAGGTATTTTATTCTTTTGGATGCAATGGTAAACGGGATTGCTTCCCTAATTTCCTTTTCTGCTTTTTCATTGTTAGTATATAGAAACGCTATCGATTTCTGTGTATTGATTTTGTATCCTGCAACTTTGCAAAATTTGTGGATGAGCTCTGACAGTTTTCTGGTAGAGTCTTTAGGATTCTCTAGGTATAGTATCATGTCATCTGCAAATAGTGATAGTTTTACTTCTTCCTTTCCAATTTGGATTCCTTTTATTTCTTTTACTTCTCTGATTGCTGTGGCTAGGACTTCCAGAACTATGTTGAAGAGTAGTGGTGAGAGCGGACATCCTTGTCTTCTTCCTGATCTCAGGGGGAATTCTTTCAGCTTTTCACCATTGAGAATGATGTTAGCTCTGGGTTTGTCATATATGGCCTTTATTATGTTGAGGCAGGTTCCCATTATGCCCACTTTCTGAAGGGTTTTTATCAGAAATGGGTGTTGGATTTTTGTCAAAGGCTTTTTCCGCGTCTATTGAGAGGATCATATGGTTTTTATTCTTCAGCTTGTTAATGTGGTGTATCACACTGACGGATTTGTGGATATTGAAGAACCCTTACATCTCTGGGATAAATCCCACTTGATCATGATGTACAATCCTTTTAATGTATTGTTGGATGCGGTTTGCTAGTATTTTGTTGAGGATTTTTGCATCAATGTTCATCAGTGATATTGGCCTGTAGTTTTATTTTTTTGTGGAGTCTTTGTCTGGTTTTGGTACCGGGGTGATGGTGGCCTCATAGAATGAGTTTGGGAGTATCCCTTCTTCTGCAATTTTTTGAAAAAGTTTCAGAAGGAGAGGTGTTAGCTCTTCTCTAAATGTTTGATAGAATTCGCCTGTGAAGCCATCTGGTCCTGGACTTTTGTTTGTTGGAAATTTTTTAATCACAGTTTAAATTTCAGTTCTTGTGACAGTCCATTCATCTTTTCTAGTTCATCTTGGTTTAGTCTTGGAAGATAATACTTTTCTAAGAATTTGTCCATTTCTTCTAGGTTTTCCATTTTATTGGCATATAGTTGAATATAGTAGTCTCTTATGATCCTTTGTATTTCTGTGGTGTCCGTTGTTACTTCTCCTTTTTCATTTCTAATTTTATTGATTTGAGTCCTCTCTCTTTTTTGCTTAATAAGTCTGGCTAGGGGTTTATCAATTTTGTTGATCTTTTCAAAGAACCAACTTTTCGTTTCATTGATCTTTTCTATGGTTTTCCTTGTTTCTATTTCATTGATTTCTGCTCTGATCTTTATGATTCCTTTCCTTCTACTAAATTTAGGTCTTGTCTGTTCTTCTCTCTCAAGCTGCTTTAGATGTAAAGTTAGCTTGTTTATTTGAGCGCTTTCTTGTTTCCTGAGGTGGGCTTGTATTGCTGTAAACTTTGCTCTTAGAACAGCTTTTGCTGCATCCCATAGGTTTTAGAGTGTCATATCTTCATTATCATTTGCGGCTAGGTATTTTTTAATTTCCTCTTTGATTTCTTCAGTCATCCATTGGTTGTTTAGTAGCATGTTGTTGAGTCTCCACATGTTTGTGTTTTTTGCAGTTTTTTTCTTGTTGTTGATTTCCAGTCATATAGCATTGTGGTAGGAAAAGATGCTTGATATGATTTCAATTTTCTTAAAGTTACTGAGGTTGGATTTGTAGCCCAGGATGTGATCAATCTTAGAGAATGTTCCATGTACACTTGAGAAGAATGTGTATTCTGTTGCTTTTGGATGAAATGTCCTATAAATATCTCTTAAGTCCATCTGGTTTAATGCTTCATTCAGGGCCTGTGTTTCATTATTGATTTTCTGTCTGGTCGATCTGTCCATTGCTGTAAGTGGGGTGTTAAAGTCCCCCACTATGATTGTGTTATTGTCAATTTCTCCTTTTAAGGTGGTTAGCAGTTGCCTTATATATTGTGGTGAACCTGTGTTGGGTGTGTAGATATTTAAAATTTTTATAACATCTTCTTGGATTGATCCTTTGATCATTAGGTAATGCTCTTCTTTGTCCCTGAAAATATTCTTCATTTTAAAGTCTCTTTTGTCTGATATGAGTATTGCTACTCCAGTTTTCTTTTGATTCCCGTTTGCATGAAATATTTTCTTCCATCCTCTCACTATCAATTTGTATGTGTCTCTAGAAGTGAAGTGGGTCTCTTGAAGACAGCATATATATGGGTCTTGTTTTTGTATCCATTCAGCCAGTCTATGTCTTTTGGTTGGGGCGTTTAGTCCATTCACATTTAAGGTAATTACTGATATGTATGTTCTTATTGTCATTTTATTAACATTTTGGTTTTGTTTTTGCTGCTCTTTTTCCTTTCCTTCTTCTCTTGTTCTTTTCTGCCTATAGAAGTTCCTTTAGTATTTGTTGTAAGGCTGGTTTAGTGTTGCTGAATTCTCTCAGCTTTTGCTTCTCTGTGAATGTTTTGATTTCTCCTTCAAATCTGAATGAGAACCTTGCTGGGTAGAGTAATCTTGGCTGGACATTTTTTCCTTTCATCACGTTAAGTATATCATGCCACTCCCTTCTGGACTGCAGAGTTTCTGTTGAAAAATCTGCCGATAGCCTTATTGGGGTTCCCTTGTATGTTATTTGTTTCTTTTCCCTAGCTGCTTTCAAGATTTTCTCTTTGTCTTTAATTTTGGTCAGTTTGATTAGTATGTGTCTTGGGGTGTTCCTTTTTGGGTTTATTTTATATGGTACTCGTTGTGCTTCCTGGATTTGAGTGAGTGATTCCTTTCCCATGTTAGGGAAGTTTTCGGCTATTATCTCTTAGAATATTTTTTCTGTCTCCTTCTCTCTCTCATCTCCTTCTGGCAGCCCTATAATACGGATGTTGGTGCATTTCACATTGTCCCAGAGTTCTCTGAGACTCTCTTCATTTGTTTTCAATCTTTTTTCGCTTTTCTGTTCTGCATCCATAATTTCTACTAATCTGTCCTCCACCCCTCTTATTTGTTCTTCTGCATCCTGTATTCTGCTGTTAGCTGCTTCTAGTGAATTTTTTATTTCAGTTATTGTATTTTGCATCTCTTCCTGTTGAAGTTTTATATCTTGTATCTCTTTGGTCAGTGTTTCCTGTAAGTTATCCATCTTTGCCTCCAGTTTATTTCTAATATCTTGCATCATCTTCAGCATCAACAATCTAAAGTCTTTTTCCTGGAGGCTGAGAATCTCATCTCTTAGCCGATTTTCTGGGATTTTTCCTTTCTCCTTCATCCGAGATATAGTTCTCTGTCTTTTCATTTTTATAGGTTTTTGGTGTGGTGACCTTTTCACAGATAATAGAGTTGAAGCCTCTCTTGCTTCTGGTGTCTGCCCCCCTTATGGCTGAAGTCAGTATGGGGGCTTGCTATAGGCTTCCTGATGGGAGGGGCTGATGCCTGCCCCCTGGTAGGAGGAGCCAATTCTAATCCCTCTGGTGGGTGGGGCTTAGTTTTTGGATGGGATTAGAGGCAGCTGTGTGCCTGAGGAGTCTTTAGGCAGCCTGTTTACTTAGGGGCGGGGCTGTGATCCCACCTGGGTTGTTGTTTGCCCTGGGGCTTCTCAGCAGCTGGCTGATGGGTGGGGCCAGATTTTCCCAAAATGGCCACCTCCAGAGAAAGGCAGCTGCTGAATATTCCTGAGAGCTTTGCTTTCAATGTCCATCCCTCACAGCAAGCCACATTCACCCCTGTTTCCCCAGGATGTCCTCCAAGAACTGCAGTCAGGCTTGACCCAGATTCCTATGGAGACTTTGCTTTGCCCTGGGACCCAGCACATGTGAAAGTCTGTGTGTGCCTTTTAAGAATGGGGTCTCCGTTTCCCCCAGTCCTGTGGAGCTCTTGCGCACAAGCCCCACTGGCTTTCAATGCCAGATGCTCCAGGGGCTCTTTCTCCCTGTGCCAGATCCCCACACTTGAGGGTTTGATGTGGGGCTCAGAACTCTCACTCCTGTAAGTGAGTCTCTGTGAACCAGTTCATTTCCAGTCTGTGGGGCTTCCCACCCAGGAGGTATGGGGTTGTTTATATCATGGAATCACCCCTCCTACCTGTGGATGTGGCCTCCTCTTTTTCTTCTGGAGTAGGGTATCTTTTTTAAGGTTTCTGGTCCATTTTGGTGAAGTGTGCTCAGTCTTTAGTTGTGAATTTCGTTGTTTTTAGGAGAGAAGTTGAGCTCCAGTCCTTCTATTCTGCCATCTTAATCCCGTCTCCCTTCGTAAATCTTTATTGCCATGCCTTCTACAGCCTATAGGAGACGAGACCGTATCTGTTGCTCTGGGTGTCTGTTGCCACACGTTTTAGGTTTGTTATGACGATACCCCACTTAGAGGAAGCACAATCTGTTCCTATTACTATTTTAAAAAGTACCTCAAAACTGAGTGGTATAGAACAGCCACCACTTTGTATGCTCATGGGATACGTGAATAATAAATTTGGACATGGCATAGCCCAAACGTGGGGATGGGTTGTCTTTGCATGGTGTTGGAGGCATTAGCTAGAACGACTAGAAAGGCAGGGGCTGCTTTAATGACTACGGGATGAAGTTGTCTGAAGACTTCTTACCTCTTTACTTGTGGTACAGTCCTAATGATCTGTTTTCTCTGTTGCTGCTAGTACTTTTTTTTTTTTTGTCTTTTTGCCACCTCTTGTGCTGCGCCCGCGACATATGGAGGTTCCCGGGCCAGGGGTCCAATCGGAGCTGTAGCCGCCGGCCTATGCCAGAGCCACAGCAATGTGGGATCTGAGCCACGTCTGCAGTCTACACCACAGCTCATGCTGGATCCTTAACCCACTGAGCAAGGCCAGGGATCGAACTCACAACCTCATGGTTCCTAGTTGGATTCGTTAACCACTGAGCCATGACAGGAACTCTGCTGCTAGTACTTTTTGCGTCATATCTAAGGAATCACTGCCTACCCCATGAGCATGGAAATTGACTCCATCAGGTTAATGTGTTGTTCCCACATATAGTCTTTATCCACAGTAGTTTTGCAGGAAAAAAAATATCTCGTAGCCCATCACTTTTTCTTATCTGTAAATTAAAAACACATGCCAAAATTCAATTCTTTTCTTGTTTTTGGTATCTTCCATTAACTAATATTCTCTTGAAAAGTACTTGGAAAACAGCTTGGCTAACTTAAGTCAAAAGCATCTGAGGAATGCATACATGTGCAAAGCTCTGTGCAGGAAGCAGGATGGTTTTATCCCACACAAGGAGACAAGTCATGATGATATTAATGATGTTAGGAACCACCTGCTCAGACAAGCTCAGTATATCCAGCAGTTGTGTAATTTGTGTTGACCTAGCTATTAAACAGCCTCTCCGAGAAAGCTTACCAGTTTTCACTTACAGAGAAATCGTATTAGAAAACAAGATTAAAATCTGTAGTGAGGAGTTCCCATCATGGCGCAGTGGTTAACGAATCCGACTAGGAACCATGAGGTTGCGGGTTCGGTCCCTGCCCTTGCTCAGTGGGTTAACGATCCGGCGTTGCCGTGAGCTGTGGTGCAGGTTGCAGACGCAGCTCGGATCCCGCGTTGCTGTGGCTCTGGTGTAGGCCGGTGGCTACAGCTCCTATTGGACCCCTAGCCTGGGAACCTCCATATGCCGCTGGAGCGGCCCAAGAAATAGCAACAACAACAACAACAAAAAGACAAAAAAGACAAAAAAAAAAAAAAAAAGATAAAATCTGTAGTGATATCTTTGGAATTGACTATATAAGTTAGGCTGCTTTTTTCTCCATGCAATGCATTGTTATGATTAGCTTAAGCAAATAAATGAATTTCCTTGAGGTTTATGGTGCACCTGAAAGGAATACTGCAAATCAGGCTTCAGATAGGGTAGAACCAGGCATACTCATGTGGCTTTTGGGAGTCGAGACATTTTTAACATCTTTCTCTGGCAGCTCCATGGGAGATATGAACTAAGATTGTTTACTCTGCCCTTGCACTACCTTTCAAGATTTCTAAGAGCTTCCATTTTGGGTTATTCCCACAACTTATCTGCGAATGGATGGAAAAAGGAAAAGACCCATCATGAGACCTCCAGGCACTCCATGGAGGGTCTGTCGTGGGAATCCATAACACCTTGATGTAAGCAAGGTTTTATAGAATCAAACTGGATAACAGTTAGCAAAGCAAAGGTCTACCAGGCAGCTCAGAGGCAAGGGCGGTCCATTATACTGGCTGTTTTAATAAATTTAAGCATTTTGAAGCAGGCTGGCTTTAGATAATTAGTCCTGCTTCTGCTTATATAGTTCTTGAAAAGATGAACTATTGTACTGGGTCTTCTAAGTAAATGAGTAAGTGTTTTAGAACTTTCCTCATAATATTGTCATGAAGAGTCAAGGTGATATTATGCTTAGTTGTGCTCTATACCTAGAAAAAAAGTTCCAATTTTAAAACAAGCATCATCTTTGAAATGAGAGGAAAAAATGTGGTTGCTACCAATTTAAACAAGAAAATCTTAAAAAAAGGAACTACAACCTTAAATCTATGGTGGAACAATTAGAAAATTCAGTTATTAGCTAAATTGATAAACAGTTGCACCTAAGAAGCTGCAGAGTGTTTAACAAGGTTGCTAAGATAATTCAGTGGGGGAAATAAGAGCCTTTCCAACAAATAGTGCTGGAGTAATTGGATATTGACATGTAAAAGGATGAATTTGGTATACTTCATACCATAAACAAAAGTCAACTTAAAATAGATTATAGACTTACAAGTAAGAGCTGCAAATATAAAATTCTAGAAGGCAGAAGTAAAATTTCATGATCTTAGGTTAAGCAGTGGTGTCTTCAACATGACACTGAAATTATAAGCAACAAAAGGATAAATAGATTAGACTTGATCAAAATTAAAAAATACTGTTGTGCCTCAACAGACATCATCGAGAAAGTAAATTCATAACCCATAAGATGAGAGAAAATGCTTGAAATTAGTTTCTCTGTGAAGATGCTAGTACCCATACAATAAAAAGAACTCTTAGAGTTCAATGATAAAACAACCCAATTAAAAATAGGTAAAATATTTAAATATAATCTTTAAAAATTTATTTATTCCGGTAGATTTACAAAGTTCGACAAATTTCTGCTGTACAGAAGGGTGACCCAGTTATACATTTATATACATTATTTTTTTCACATTATCCTCCATCATGTTTCATCACAAGTGGTTAGATATGGTTCCCTGTGCTATACAGTAGGATCTCATTGCTTATCCACCACAAATGCAATAGTTTACATCTCTTAACCCCAAACTCCCAGTGCATCCTGTTCTCTCCCCCTCCCCCTTGGCAACCACAAGTCTGTTCTCCATGTCCAGGAGTTTATTTCTCTTCTGTGGATAGATTCTTCTGTGCCATGTGTTAGATTTCAGATATAAGTGATATCATATGGTATTTGTCTTTCTCTTTCTGACTTACTTCACTCAGTATGAGATTCTCTAGTTCTATCCACGTTGCTGCAAATGGCATTTTTGTTCTTTTTATGGCTGAGTAGTACTCCATTGTGTATATGTACCACATCTTCTTAATCCAGTCATCTGTTGGTGGACATCTAGGTTGTTTCCGTATCTTGGCTCTTGTGAAAAGTGCTGCAGTGAACATATGGGTGCACATATCTTTTTCAATGAAAGTTCAGTCCAGACATATGCCCAAAAGTGGGATTGCTGGGTCATATGATAGTTCTATATTTAGTATTCTGAGGTACCTCCATACTGTTCTCCATAGCTGTTGTACCAATTTACATTCCCACCAACAGTGCAGGATGGTTCCCTTTTCTCCACACCCTCTCCAGCATTTGTTATTTGTCGATGTGTCAATGATGGCCATTCTGACAGATGTTTGGTAGTACCTTGTAGTTTTGATTTGCATTTCTACTCAGCCATAAAAAAAGAAGAATATAATGCCATTTGCAGCAACATGGATGGAACTAGAGACTCATACTAGGTGAAGTAAGTCAGAAAGAGAAAGACAAATACCATATGATATCACTTGTATCTGGAATCTAACATATGGCACAAATGAAACTGTCCACAGAAAAGAAACCCATGGACTTGGAGAACAGACTTGCAGTTGCCAAGGGTAGGGGGAGGGAGTGGGATGGACTGGGAGTTTGGGGGTTAATAAATGCAAACTATGGCATTTGGAGTGGATAAGCAATGAGATCCTGCTGTATAGCACAGGGAACTGTATCCAGTCACTTGTGATGGAACGTGATGGAGGACAATGTGAGAAAAAGAATATATTTGTGTGACTGGGTCACTTTGCTATACAGTAGAAATTGACAGAACATTGTAAATCAACTCTAATGGAAAAATAAAAATCATAAAATAGAAAAAGAAAACCTATTTCACACAAAGACTTGTTCAAAAAAGTTTGTAGCAGCATTATTTATAGTAGCCAAAAAGTGAAATCCATCCAAATATCCATCAGCTGATGAATGGTTAAATAAAATGTAATCATTCATACATTGGAAGGTTACTTGGCAGTAAAAAGCAGTTAAGTAGTAAGATATACTACAGTACAGATGGACCTTGAAAATATGAAAAGTGAAAGAAGCTAGTCACAGATGACCAAATATTGTGTGATTATTTATATGAAGAGTTCAGATTAAGCAAATCCCCAGAAACAGAAAGCAGATGAGTGGTTTCCAGAGACTGGAAGGTTGAAGGAACGGAGAGTGACTGTAGTTGGCTTCAAGGTTTCTTCTCGAGCTGAAAAAATGTTCTGAAATGATGTCCTGTTGGTGATTGCACAGCTGTGTATATGCCAAAAACTACCCTGAATTGCTGGATTTGGGGTTATGTCAATTATATGTTGGTGAAGCTGTTATTGGGAGAAAAACCAGACAAGAGTGCAGTCGTGATCTAGGCTTGCGTCCTCGCTAGTTTATGAGAGGAGAGCAGCTTTGCCCTTGATTCTCAAGAGACGTGTAGTTTCCTGGTATGTAGACTGATTTCAGCCGTTTGCTGGCCATGGCTGCAGTGTGTGGAAGAAACGGGCCTTCCTTCCCTTTTTGGAATCATGACTGAAAAGGAGTATGAATTATCATTTGGTGAAAATTTGCAGTGGTTCAAGCCAACAGACATTTATTGGGCACCTAGTGTTGACAGCCCATGTGCCAGACACAAGATGCAAAGATAACCTGATGCCTTTTTGTTATTCATGAAACTCATTTGCTGAGAGCATCAGTTCCCACCTCTGCTGACAAAATTGCTAGAGGTTCAGAAGAGGGGAGAAAGGGAGCTTCTCTATTCTGAAATGAAATTGGATGGCATTTCAACAGAGATACTAAACTGCATAAAGCACAGGCATTCATTTCCAAATAAGAATAACTTTATTCACTTAATTGGATGCCTAACGCTATAATTTTTGAAGCCGTAATAGCTAGTGGCTTAGTTGCTATTTAGAGTAATGCAACAATAGTAAAGAATGTTTATTTTGGCTTGTTGGATTCTGTATATTTGTTAATAGAAATCATTTCTAGATATTTAAATAATATGAAAAATTACAGTCTGCTTTTAATCTGTATGTTTCAAATAGTTCAAAGATAATTGTATATTTAGAATAAAACTAACATTCTGTTGTGTTTTACTTGGGAGTAATTAACATCATCATGCCTTGTAATTCAGCTAAAAGCAGAAAATCTATTTTCTTCATGTAGGTGGTTGCTCTCTATTCTCACATTTCCCTTTTATGGGAAAAATGCATGCACTACTCTCAACATAGAAAAAGATATAAAAAATGAGATATGAGTAGATTATTTGACACATGTATACTAAATAAAATACCGTTGTGAAGGAAGGGAGTTAAAGCCAGCAGTATAAATGAGTTTGGTAACAAAGTGGGAAGAACGAGTTAAGATAAATGTGAAAGAGCAAGTTTGGCGGGCATTTTGGTATGTTTTTCATGTCCTCAGTTGCTTTCAGTCAGTTTTTCTGCTAATGGAATTGGATAGTTTTTAATGTTATGGATTTGTACTATTCAATAAATTTTTGGTAAAGGTCAAAAATTAAGTGTGCTCTTTAATGTATATTCATGAAAGAAAATGCATATTTGTAACTAAATCTAATAGCTTATGTTGCATATAAGTGGTTTCATTTGAAAATATATGAAACCCCAGAGTAAGTTCATTGTTAAATATAATCATTAATCTGACTCTGCTGGTAAAGCAAAATATTTTACAAATAACCTATTCTTTAAGATACCTGGAGTCTTATATGGTGTTAAAAATGTTCTAATGTCATTTTTCTACATGAAGCTTTTCAGTTTTCCCAGCACCATGTATTGAAGAGACTGTCTTTTTTCCATTGTACAGCATTTCCTCCTTTGTTGCAGATTAATTTGCCATAAATGTGTAGGTTTATTTCCGAACTCTCTTTACGGTTCCAGTGATCTGTATGTGTCTGTTTTTATGCCAGCTGTACTATTTTGATTATTTTGTAGCTTTGTAGTATAGTCTGAAGTCAGGGAGCATGATACTTTGAGCTCTGTTCTTTTTCAAGATTGTTCTGGGTCTTCTGTGTTTTCTTAGAAAATTTAAAATTATTTATCCTATGTCGGTGAACAGTGCCATTGTTATTTTGACAGGGATTGCATTGAATCTACAGGTTGCCTTAGGTAGTGTGGTCATTTTAAGAACATTGATTCTTCCAATATGTTAACATGGTATATCTTCCTTTCTCTGTCACCTTCAATTTCTTTCATCAGTGTCTTAAAGTTTTCTGAGTATAGATATTTTATTTTCTTAGGTTTATTCCTAGGTTTTTCATTCTTTTTGACTCAATTATAAGTGGGATTATTTCCTGCTTTCTCTGAGTATTCATTGTTAGTGTATAGAAATGCAACAGATTTCTGTGTATTAATTCAGTAAAGTTGTATCCTGCAATTTTACTGGATTCACTGATAAACTCGTCGGGTTTTTTGGTGGTGTCTTTAGGATTTTCTATGTATGTTATCATTATCATCTGCAAAGAGTGACAGTTTTACTTCTTCCTTTCCAATTCATCATCCTTTTATTTATCTTTTCTTATCTGATTGCTATGGCTGGGACCTCCAAAATTATGTTGAATAAAAGTGGTGTGTGTCTTGTTTCTAATCTGAGGAAATACTTTCAGCTCATTACTGTTGTGTATGATGTTAGCTATGGGTGTTTCATAATGGTCCTTATTATATTAAGATATGTTCTTTCTATACCCAGTTTCCAGAGTTTTTTTTTTTTTTTATCATAAATGGATGCTGAATTTTGTCAGAAGGTCTCTCTGCATCTATTGAGATAATACTATAAAAAAAAGAAACAGACTCATAGATACAGAGAACAACTAGAGATTACTAGGGGGAGAGGTGAGGTGGGAGGGGCAATACTGGGGTAGAGGATCAAGAGCTATGAGTTACTATGTATAAAATATTTTATAATACAGTTTTTATTCTTCAGTTTGTTAATGTGGGCTATCACATCTAATGATTTGGGAATACTGAAAAATTATTGCATTCCTGAGGTTATGCATCCACTTAATTATTGTGAATGATTTTTTTAATGTATTGTTGGATTCTTTTTCCTAGTATTTTGTTGAGGGTTTTTGCATCTATGTTCATCAGTGATATTGGCCTATGATGCTCTTTGTGTGTGTGTGGTATCTTTGCATGGCTTTGATATCATGGTGATGCTGGGCTAGCATGAGTTCAGAAGCATTCCATCCTCTACTAGTTTTTGGAGTAGTTTTAGAATACCAGATGTTAACTCTGGATTTAATTTTGAAAAACATGATATTTCATATAGTATTCCGTATGAGCCCCAAAATGTTTCTAGTCCAACTAGCTATATTCGGCAGCATTTATATTCTGTGACATACAATATAAAAATAAGAGGATGCTGGTATGGTCTTATCTTTATGTACTTTATTTAGAAATTTGAATATTATTGATAGGGAAAAGAAGGCACATTATGACCTATTTCACTACATGATATAAAGAAAAATGCTACTATGCCATGATTCAGTGCGTGTTTGTGTGATAAATATGGACATTTTCAACTAAAAACATGAATTTTGTAAAATTTCTGATTACTCAACATCCATTGCCAGCTTCACATTTATATACTGATGATCTCTTGCTATCCAACATAATTGAAAATGAGATCTCGAAGAGATATTTGCACAGCCATGTTCATTGCAGCATCATTTATAGTAGCCAAGAAGTAGAAGCAACCTAATTGTCCATCAGTGGATGAATGGATAAATAAATGTGTTATATACACACAATGGAATATTTTTCATCCTTAAAAAGAAGTTTTTAATATGCTAAGCCATGAGTGAATCTGAAGGACTAAATGAAGTCAGTCAGTCATAGAAGGACAATTATGCATAATTCCACTTCACATATGATATATAAGGACCCAAACTTATAGAAATAGGAAGTAGGTAGTTACTAGGGACTCAGGGAGAGGGAGAAATGCAGGGGTGTGGGGCTATAGAGTTTCAGTTTTTCAAGATGAAAAAGATCTAGTTATTTATTGAATTACAGTATGTTAACCACCCTGAAGTGTACCCTTAAAAATGATTGATACTAAATACTACATTATGTGTTTTTTTTTTTAAATCACAGTAAAAAAAAAAGTTCTAAAAATACATGTATGGGGCACAGAGAAGTGGTGTGATATGGTTTTTAGACCCTGTCTTTCTACCAGAAGGTGAATGCTAGGGAAATTTTCTCTATAAACTGGGGCAAAATTAGATATTTTACAGATAATAAAATGATACTGAATAAAACCTTTGTTATGAAAATTTAGAACTGCACATTTTGAGCTGTAAAAATTTTACCTCATAGAAAATGGTCAGAAAGTAAAAGCAGCTATGCAGTTTATTTCTCCATGGATGTTTTCCGTTATCAATGTCTGACCAGTGAATAGCATCTTTCTTCTTAAAATAGTGGGTATGGACAGACAGGAAAAATTCCACATTGAGTCTGTCTTGCATAACATGCCATCTAGTGTGGCAGATACATGCCTAAATAAATAGTGATGGTTACAGTCAGTGCAAGGAGACCGTAGACGGTGACGTAGGGTGGAGCACGGAGGATGGAGAGACTGACGGCCAGAGGCGGACAGAGAAGGGGCTGGCAAAAGACGGGTGGTCCCTTCCGTGGTGGAGAAGGATTAATGCCTCTAGGTAAGGGAAAGAGCACCAGTAAATCCCTGGAGGTGTGACGGAAGAGCATGCCTTGAGGATGGTGAGAGATTCGACGTGTCTGGAGTTTGAGCTGCATGCAGAAGTGAGAACATTTGGAGCCAGATTATCTTCTCTGGGAATTTTATGTGCGTCATGCTTTATTCTCAAGGAGTTGAGGAGCTATGCTGACAGGGATTATAATTACCACGACTAATTGAGAGCGAACCATGGGCAGTGAATTGTTTAAGTTATTTGCCTGTATTACCTTATTCCTATTTGGCAGACAAGGAAACTGAGGGGCTAAGTAACTTAACTAAACGCGCATTGCAAATGACCTGCCCAGCTGGATTTGGGAAGCACAAGTCTAAGATTCCAAAGCTTCTGCCTTTAATGTAGTACTTCACTGTCTTCTAGTGCAGTTTTTAAAGAGGGCAGATAACAGACTGAGGTGAGAGGTGTTTAAGGACAGTATTGCAGAAGCAGCATCGAGGAAGCCTCTGGAGGAAAAGTCAGGCAAAGCAACAATGCAGGAGGAAAAAAATAGCATTGGTGGGAAGTTGCTGAATCTGATACTAAAGGATCTTCCTTTGATTCCTCTGCCTGCTCTTGGAACCCATTCCCCCTCCCTGCAGAGTCAGAATGGCTATCATCAAAAACAAACAGACAAGCAGAGAAAAAACCCATAAATAACAAAAGGTAGCAAGGATGTAGAGGGAAAAGAACCCATGTACGTTGTTGGTAGGAATGAAGATTGGTGCAGTCATACTGGAAAACAGTATGGAGGTTACAAAAAAGAAACAAAGGAAACCCCTAAAAACAGACCTACCATATGGCCCAGCCATTCCATGCCAGGATATGTACCCAAAGAAAGTGGAAACACTAACTTGAGGAGATACGTGCACCTCAGTGTTCAGAGCAGCACGATTTAAAACAGCCAAGACAGAGAAGCAACTTGTGTGTCCATCACCGGATGAATGGATCAGGAAGATGTGCTGTCGGTACCTAATGGAGGAGTACTCCGCCTTAAAAAGGAGGAGGTTCTGACACCTGCAGCAGCACAGTGGACTTTTACGGTACTGTGCTAAGTGGAAGAAATCAGAGAAAAAACAAACGCTGTATGATATCTCTTATATGTAGAATGTAAAAAACCTAAAAAAGTAAGACTCGCAGATACAGAGAACAGACTAGTCGTGCCCAGTGGAGAGACGGAAGCGGGAGGGGCAGCTTGGGCAGGGGATTAGTGGGTACCGAGGATCATGTGTGAAGTGAGCGAGCGCACAGTAGGGAATGCCACCAGTACTTTATAAAGCTATAAATAAAGTACAGCCTTCAAAACTTTGTCAGTCACGGAGTCCTCATTGTGGCTCAGTGGGTGAAGAACCGGACTCATATCCATGAGGTTACAGGTTCGATCCCTGGCCTCGCTCCATGGGCTAAGGATCCAGCGTTGCTGTGCTATGGCTCACATCTGGCATGGCTGTGGCTGTGGTGTAGCCCACGGCCGCGGCTCCAATTTGACCCCTAGCCCAAGAATATCCATATGCTACAGGTATGGCCCTAAAAAGGAAAAAAAAAAAAAAAAGTGAATCACTCTATTATATACCTGTAACATATAATATTGTATAAACTGTACTTGAATAATTTTTTTTTTAAAAGTGAGCAGACTTCTTATAAACCAAAAGCCCCCTGCCATTGTAGTGTGTGTGTGTGTGTGTGTGTAAACACTAAAGAACAGGAGACCTCTGGATCAGAGAACAGACCGTTTCCTCGCAAAGCGTCTTAGCAGCGCTGATTCCACTGTGCTCTGGTTCCTCATGGGGCAGAGCAGTGTGGACTGGACACCTCTGTGCATGGAAGGGCTGTGTCAAAGGAGAGGAATCTCTGAGTTAGGACACTCAGAGCTTCTCTGAAGCAGCAAGTGTATTTTCCCCTCTTCCCTCATGGAGACATACATACTGACCGGCGAGGGAAGGAAGTTCCCCAGATTTTTATTACCCTTAAAATGTAAGCAGATATCTCTGTGGGAGATAAGCCCTTAAATCTCTCTGGAAAAATTCATTTTCTGTAACTTCCATTCACTCATCCTTTAACCCAGGTTGCCAGTAATCTTTATTCAGAAAGTGCTGCCTGTGCAGAAATATGAAACTATTCCTGGGGTGTAATCTCCCAGTAGTGGTTGGAACAACCTTTTGAAATGGGAGAGAATTTCTGCAGCGTTTTGAAGATGCTGAAAGCTGTCCATCATAAGCTTAGAATGTCTCCTACTACCAGTTGAAGTAGACAGGGGTTGAGGCCACATTGTCTGTAACATTCAGTTTGAAAGGTGTTTTTCAAACAAACCTCTGGATTGATCAGGTGACTGTTGGACTATGTATATTCTTATGTTGAGTACCAATGCAGAGGTTTTGAAGAGAATCCTCTTTCTTCTGTGACTTGGAAGTTTCTGAAGAAATACCAATAAATGGCCAACAGAGGGACAAGGAATGCTGCTTTTATTCAGAAACCCAGGCATTATCACAATTTCAGGAATACAGAAATATATCTCATGAATATATTCTATGTAATAAAAAAATTACACAGGGCGTGGAATTTTTAAAAAATATTAATTTTAGCTGGTAACATACATCATCAGCTTTTCTCTAGAACATCTAGTGCAACTCAGTTCTGTTTCTCTCAAAAAATGTGAAGATGCATTATTTGCCTGTGTTTTGTAAGGATCATCTGGGCAGGTACCAAAAAACAGAGGTTCAACAAATCTAAAAGCACATCAAACCTGCTGAGTCGGAAATTTTGAGAGTTAAAACAAGTGGTTATGAGTCTCTAGTATAATGCAATGAGCTTTCATTTCCAATTTTTTTCTTTCTGTTTTGCTTGCTTGCTTGCTGGTTTTTTGTCTGTGGGTTTTGGCCAAGGGGTAGTTAGGAGAGAGATCAGAAAGTAAGTATGGAACTTCCACAGATCTTCAAGTGCTGGTATTGGTAGCAAGTAACTTTCCAAACATGTGACATACAAAATTCAACTGTAAGGGGTTTTGAATTTCTTTTCGTGTTTCTCTGCCCTTCTCTTATTGCTGGAGATGATAGGAGCCTTGATTCTGTTACTTAACATGCTAGAGAGAAGAGTGTTAATACCAAAATCAAGAACTGCAGCTTAGTTGAAGGCCAGTCTCCAATGCATAGGCCTTACTTTTTGTTATATCTATATCTAGCTAGATAGATACAGATTTTTTTTTTTTTTTTTTTTTTTTTTGCATTGATGATAGCAGTAAAAAGTCATGTTGGCTCAGTGGTTAACGAACCTGACTAGTATCCATGAGGATGCGGGTTCAATCCTTGGTCTTGTTCAGTGGGTTAAAGATCCTTCTATGCTATGCCTGTGGTGTAGGCCAGCAGCTGCAGCTCCAGTTCAACCCCAGATGATATGTCGTGGGTATGTCTCTAGAAGGAAAAAAAAATTTACTGACGCCTCCAGGAAGAAATCTAGAGGCCAAGTAGGTTTCAGGTCTGGCTCTATTAGGACCCAGCTCTGACTCTTCCTGGTTTCTGATCTTTTTTTCTCCTGTGTGACATGTTACCATGTCCACTTCTTATGAAGTAGCTATATGGCCACAATGGCCATTGGACCTGTGTGTTCCTTATTCATATTCAGCAGTCACTTTTATGACTTTCCTAATCTTTCCTGAATCTTCCAGGCTCAATGGCCAGAGCTGGGTCACAGGTCCATCTTTAAAATAATTACTGACATAGGAAATCAAATCACCATGATTGATGTAGACTTGTTCTTTCTTATCCTTGAAGCTGAAGTCAAGTTTATGATCTGCCTGGCCTATTGCTCAGTGGGCAAAGGTTAAGCAAATGTGGTGAAAATTGAAAGCTACATTGTTCTGTTCAAGAAAAGGAAGAATTACCTTCAGTTTAATTTTTTGATTGAAATTGTGGAAATAGTTATTGGTTTTCTAAAAACCCTTTTGTTATTCTTTTCTTTTCTAAACGCTCAGTTTAGTAATCTCACACTGAGGTAATAGTTTAAAGTGTTTTTAATATGTTAGAAAGCACCAAAGAGCAAGTTTTTATATCGTCATTTAGCAAATGTTCTGTTAAGAAATTTAATTAATGCATCCCATTTATGTCACGTCAGCTTACTATTTTTAGTAAGTCTCATTATTAACTATCGCTTGCTGTGTCCCAGACAGTGCAGGTGCTAGGACTGTGGTCTTGGCCTCCGATAAATAAGTCCCTGTGGCCATGCAGTGTGCTTTCAGCTCTGGACTCAGACATGTATGCAGATGAGTGCTGTATTGTCTTGGTTCAGGGTCTGTAGCAAGTACAGTAGACTGGGTATCTTAAGGAACAGGTATTCCTGGTCTGGAGGCTAGAAGTCTGTAAGCAGGTTGCAAGGATTATTGTTTTTCTTGGAGAAAACCCTTTTCCTAGTTCTGTCCCCACATGGCATTTCCTTGGTGTAGAGAATGAGGGGTGGGGGGAGACTGGGGAAAGGGAGGGAGAGGAGGAAGGAGCAAGAAGAGAGGGAAGAAGGGAATGAGAGGGAGAAAGGGGGCGATCTCAAGTCCTTTAACCTTTTTATAAAGACATTAGTCCCGTCGTGGGCTCCTTCATGACCTCATTACCTGTCTAAGGCCCCAGTTTCAGATGCTGTGCACACTGGGGGTCAGGGCTTCAGAATGTGACTTTGTGATGTGGGGACACAAACACTTGGTCCACACCTGTTAGGGTGCCGTGATGGGGATGTACACGAGGTGCTGTGGAGCTGGGTTAGGAGGGACGTCTAGCCAGGATTCAGAGCAGTGTCAAGCGCCCGAGGAAATAGTATATAAAATTAATCCTTGAGCAGAAATTACATGAAAAGGGCTAGAAAAGAGAGTTCCCAGAAAAAGCAAAGGCAAGAAAGACACAGTTTGGTTGAGGGTACCTGGCATTCAGTGTTTCAGTGGTTTGGAGCAGAGCTGGCTGGGTGGGTACAGAGTAGCCAGGGATGTGGCTGGACATATAGCCAGTGCCAGATTCCTAAGGGCTTTTGTCAGTTATACTGCAGAGTTGAGACTTCGCTTTGGAGCAAATAGGAAGCTAATGAATGCCATTTAAAGAAGGAATTGTGGGGAATTCCTTGATGGCGCAGCTCCTTAGGGATCTAGTCTTGTCACTGCTGTGACTTGGGTTGTTGGTGTGGTAAGGTTTGATCCCAGGGAACTTCCACATGCCATGGGCGTGGTGAAAAAAATAAATAAAAGAAAACAAAGAATTGCCTTTATAGAGTCTGTACTTTCAAGGAGTGACTCTTTCTCTGTGTGAATAGTAGATTTCAGAGGGTAAGGTAAATAGTCTGAAAAGTTCTTAGTGATTCAAATGAGAAATGAAGGAGCTGAAAGGTCAGATTGAGGCAACAGAGGAGTTTAAGAGGTGGAATCCTGGGGCTTTGTGTTTAAATGATTCGGTAGATTAGGAAGGGGGGACTTTGAGGAGAAACGCGTGGGTGCCTGACCTGGAAAACTGCCTTAAATTGAATGATGCTTATGCAGCCTTTTCAACTGCATAGTATCTCTAGGATGTGAAGATAAATGCTTGAGCCTGGCAAAGGGATACAAATGATGTTTGTTATCAACTCTTTTGTTTTACATTCAGGTTTTATGTCAATTCTACTAATATACTTAAATATAAAAAATGTATTTGTGTTTTCTTTTTAAATTTTATTTATTAGAGTATAGTTGGTTTATAGTGTTGTGTCAACTTCTGCTGCGCTGCATAGTGACCCAGTCAGACATATATGTTGCATTTAGAGTGGATAAGCAATGAGATCCTCCTGTACAGCCCAGGGAACTACAGCCAATTTCTTGGGATAGAACATAATGGAAGTTAGTATATACATATTTTCCACTCTTCCTTGAAGCCTTCCTGATTTATATCATTTAAAAATCACTAATTTTCTTGGGTATTTAAGCATATTTCACCGCATAGCTAGATGAGTTTTGAATTAGGTAGAGGTTTTGTTTATATTTTCATGTATCTTTGTTTTGGTTGTCCTCATTACCTTTTTTTTTTTTTTTGGCTGCACCTGTGCTATTCAGAAGTTCCCAGGCCAGGGATCAAATCTATGGTGACACAGCAGCTGCCCTGACTACTGCAGTGACAACACGGGATCCTTAACCTGCTGCGCCACAGCAGGACGACCTCATTACATTTATTATGAAGCACTGGGGAATTTCTTAGCTTCTATTCCTTTTGTACATTATTGATACCTTTTTTGCGATCAATTAAAATGTAACATAAAATGTAAATGTGGATGCTGTCAAGGCTAAACATTATGTAAAGTTAAAACACAAATACACGCTCCAGGCTTAGAAAGTTAGATGTGGGGGAAATTCATGCTACTTTCACAATTAATGTATAAAGAAGCTATAAGGAAATTACTACCTTTGTAATTTTTGTTCTATATCACCTAGATCCAGAGCACTAATAAAGGAATCATTACTGGGTCAGAGTTTTTGCACAATAGTTATTTTCTCACTGCTGCAACAGAGGGAGCTTTCTGAAATAAAATATATGTCAGATCTCTATCAATAAATCCAAACCATATCAGACTCATCTCTCACACAATTATTTCTTCCTGCCCATCCTGAGCTTGAAATTCTTTGTCAGCTGCAAAAAGATGTTACCGTAGCATCAAGAAGACTATGTGAAGAAAATGAAATACATGATATTGCTCTCAGTTGAGCATAAATGTTGACAGGACTGACAGTCTTTATACACACAAGCTCTTCAATGCAAAACACGGCTGATTCAGTAGTCAGACACTCAGAATCTTTTCATCCTCTCTTAGGTTTTACAGTCTTTTTGTTCGTGTTATTATAAAGTGCCTGGGATTCCACTGTAGTTTCTGGTCTTTTAAGATTTTGACTAAATAAATAAAAGAAACTAAACTGCTTTCCTAAAAATCCTATGACATTTTCATATTTAGACAAATCTGCATTATAGATACAAGTTTACTTATTGCTTAAAATTTTAAGCTCCAGTATTATACTTGGTATACTTTTTATTTATTATGTTTTGTAATGTATTATTTCAGGGCAAATGATTGTGGTTTTATTTCTCTTTCTTTGTGTGTATCCTTGTTGGAATGATTCTTTAATCCAGTTCAGCCCTGTTATTCTATCTCTTAGTAAGTCTGACTTGTATGTGCTGAGTCTTTTCACCTGGTCATGCAGGTCATTATTTAGCTCTGTTTAGTATGTTGGATTATCATATTTGTTCTGTTTGTCTTCGTCTTCTCATCAAGGAAATACCTGCCATCCATGTGTTGAAAACCAGTTATCTTTAACTCTTTGCTGGAGTTACCGTTTGTATTTTTCCTTTCCATCTTTGGAGAGCTTATCAGATTCGACTGATAATTCTTGATTTGGTTTTTACATTGTTTATTACCTAATGTTCTTTTGAATTCCACCATGGTTTTGTAATGACCCATCATTCTTTATTTAGTCCCCTTACACATTGCTTCAGTGATAGCATTTGTACTAAGCAGGATGGAATGGTCCATGCTGCAGGATCACATGCAGGTGTCTTTCTTCTCATGCTGCATATTCACCTTGAGGTGATGGTGTGCTCTGCTCCACACAGCCACGCAGTGATGAAAGCTCATGGAGCCCCACGTTTTTACAAGCCCCACCTGGGACATGCCACATGTTCAGTCACAGTGTGGTAATTCAATTTTTCTAGCTTATTAGCCAGAAGCAGTCACTTAGCCCACCGAATACTGTGTGCCTGGAAGAGGAGAAGAGGAAGATGTGAATGAGCATTAGAAATCTCTGCCAGAGAGTTTGTGAACTCAGTGGTTGTTTTAAAAAATTGCTTTGAGTATGTAAGGCAGATGCTATCTAATCTTTGCTTCTGCTTTTGGTCGCAAAACGTTTTTGGATGTGTAATTGTTCTCTCCCTTTGGCTTGGTGGAATCTGGAGGGCAAAGCCTCTGAATCTCATGCATTAGTTGGAAGTTAATGTATTTTACTATGGCTAAATAAAACTTATAGTATGTGAAACACTTACAGATGTCTTAACTTGCTTTCCCAGGTTGAATACTAGCCACTTGCCCCTTCATACCACTTATTGGGTATTTCTTTTCACCACTGATTTGAATTAAATCTTTGTATACTAAATTCTTAGGTCTTTCAAGCGACTGGTAGGGAAAAGCATTACTTTTTTTCTGATTTCTTTACTATTTATATTTATTTGACTTTCAAGTGAATTTTAGAGTCATTTTATCACTCTAAATTAAGGTTTCTAACAAAATATATAAAGTGGCTTTATCTCATTAATGTTATGCATCATTTGTAGAAAGACTTGGAAATGTTTTCTTTTTGTGGAGTCAGATTCCTGGGTTCTTATTTCCACTCTGCCGCTTAACAGCCATATGACCTTGGGGAAGTAGTAGACTCTGTCTCAATTTCTTCACCTATAGAATGGAGGCAATAGTATCATCTGCCTTACGGGGCTGTTTTGAGGATGAAATGAGCTAGTATTTGTAGAGCTCTTAGTACAGTATCTCATATATATTGAGTTTTGTATTTGTGGTTTTTAAAAATATAAATGAAGTAAATTAAAAACAGAGTCCTGGAATGTAGTAGGAATGCGTGAGATTTTTAAGAATGCTGTATTAAGGATAGGAGGAAATGGCAGCATGTGTGAGTGCAGGCAGCACTATTCTTTTGGGGGTTGTTTTTTGTTATTGTTATCTCCCCAGTACACTTTTTCTCCTACTGTACAGCATGGTAACCCAGTTATTATACACATGCACACATTCTGTTTCCTCCCATTATCATGCTCTGTCATAAGTGACTAGACATAGTTCTCAGTGCTACACAGCAGGATCCTCATTGCTCATCCATTCCAAAGACAATAGTCTGCATCTATTAACCCCAAGCTCCAAATCCATCCCACTGCCTCCCCTTCCCCCTTGGCAACCACAAGTCTATTGTCCAAGTCCGTGATTTTCTTTTCTGTGGAAAGGTTCCTTTGTGCTATATGTTAGATTCCAGGTATGTGATATCATGTGGTATTTGTCTTTCTCGTTCTGACTTACTTCACTTAGTATGAGTCTCTAGTTCCATCCATGTTGCTGCAAATGGCATTAATTTGTTCTTTTTTATGACTAAGTGGTATTCCACTGTGTATATATATCACATCTTCCGAATCCAATCATCTGTCAATGGACATTTTGGTTGTTTCCATGTCTTGGCTATTGTGAATAGTGCTGCAATGAACACGCGGATGCATGTGTCTTTTTCAAGGAAAATTTTGTCTGGATATATTCTCAAGAGTGGGATTGCTGGGGCATATGGTAGTTCTATGCATAGATTTCTAAAGTACCTCCATATTGTTCTCCATAGTGGTTGTACCAGCTTACATTCCCACCAACAGTGCAGGAGGGATCCCTTTTCTCCACACCCCCTCCAGTATTTGTTATTTGTGGACTTATGAACAATGGCCATTCTGACTGGTGTGAGATGTTACCTCATAGTAGTTTTGATTTGCATTTCTCTAATAATCAGAGATATTGAGCATTTTTTCATGTGCTTGTTGGCCATCTGTATATCTGCCTTGGAGAATGTCCATTCAGGTCTTTTGCCCATTTTTCAATTGTGGTGTTGTTGGCTGTTTTGCCGTTGAGTTGTATAAGTTGTTTGTATATCTTGGAGATTAAGCCTTTGTCAGTTGCATCATTTGAAACTATTTTCTCCCATTCTGTAAGTTGTCTTTCTGTTTTCTTTCTGGTTTCCTTTGCTGTGCAAAAGCTTTTCAGTTTGATTAGGTCCCATTGGTTTATTTTTGCTTTTATTTCTGTTGCTTTGGGAGGCTGACCTGAGAAAATATTTGTAAGGTTGATGTCAGAGAATGTTTTGCCTATGTTTTCTTTCAGGAGTTTGATGGTGTCCTGTTGTATATTTAAGTCTTTCAGCCATTTTGAGTTTATATTCGTGGATGGTGTGAGGGTGTGTTCCAGTTTCACTGATTTGCATGCAGCTGTCCAGGTATTCCAGCAATGCTTACTGAAAAGACTTTTTTCCCATTTTATGTTCTTGCCTCCTTTGTCAAAGATTAATTGACCATAGGTGTCTGAGTTTCTTTCTGGGTTCTCTATTCTGTCCATTGGTCCGTATGTCTGTTTTGGTACCAGTATCACACTATCTTGATGACTGTGGCTTTGTAATATTGCTTGAAGTCTGGGAGAGTGATGCCTCCTGCTTGAATTTTTCTCCTCAGTGTTGCTTTGGCAATTCTGGGTTTTTGTGGTTCCATATAAATTTTTGGATTGTTTGTTTTAGTTCTGTGAAAAATGTCATGGGTAATTTGATAGGGATTGCATTGAATCTGTAGATTGTTTTGGATAGTATGGCCATTTTTACAATATTAACTTTTCCAAGCTAGGAGCATGGAATATCTTCATTTCTTTATATCTTCTTTAATTTCCTTGATGAATGTTTTATAGTTCTCAGCATATAAGTCTTTTACCTCCTTGGTCAAGTGTATTCCCAGGTATTTGATTTACTTGGATGCAATTTTAAAAGGTGTTGTATTTTTGTGTTCCTTTTCTAATATTTCATTGTTAGCATACAGAAATGTGACTGATTTCTGAATGTTAATCTTATAATCCTACTACTTTGCTGAATTTGTTGATCAGTTCAAGTAGCTTTTGGGTGGAGCCCTTGGGGTTTTCTATATATAGTATCATGTCATTTGCATACAGTGACTTCTCTTCCATTTTGGATGCCTTTTATTTCTTTTGTTTGTCTGATTGTTGCTGGGACTTCCAAAACTATGTTGAATAGCAGTGGTGAGAGTGGGCATCCCTGTCTTGTTCCAGATTTTAGTGGGAAGGTTTTCGGCTTTTCTCCATTGAGTATTATATTTGCTGTGGGTTTGTCATAAATGGCTTTGATTATGTTAAGGAATGTTCCCTCTACACCGACTTTGGGAGGAGTTTTTATCATGAATGGATGTTGGACTTTGTCAAGTGCTTTTTCTGCATCTATTGAGATGCTCATGTGGTTTTTGGCTTTTCTTTTGTTAATGTGGTGGATGACCTTGATTGATTTATGTATGTTGAACCATCCTGTGAACCTGGGATGAATCCCACCTGGTCATGGTGTATGATCTTTTTGATGTGTCTCTGGATTCGGTTGGTTAAAGTTTTGTTGAGAACTTTTACATCTATATTCATCGAAGATATTGTCTGATAGTTTTCTCTTTTGGTGGTATCTTTGTCTGGTTTTGGAATTAGGGTGATGGTGGCATCATAGAATGTCTTTGGGAGTGTTCCTTCTTCTTCAACCTTTTGGAAAAGTTTAAGGAGGATGAGTATAAGTTCCTCTCTGTGTGTTTGGTTGAATTCTCCTGTGAAGCCATCTAGTCCTGGACTTTTATTTGTAGGGAGTGTTTTTTATGACATATTCAATTTCATTTCTAGTGATTGGTCTGTTCAGTTGATCTATTTCTTCTTGATTCAGTTTTGGCAGGCTGTAAGTCTCTGGAAAGTTGTCCGTTTCTTCTAGGTTGTCAAATTTGTTGGCATATAATTGTTGATAGTATTCTCTTATGTTTTCTTGTATTTCTGTAGTATCCATTGTGACTTCTCCTGTTTCATTTCTTATTTTATTTATTTTTTTTCTCTCTTCTTGGTGAGTCTAGCCAGAGGTTTGTCAATTTTATTTACCTTTTCAAAGAACCAGCTCTTTGTTTGATTGATTTGTTTTATTTTTTTTTTTAATCTCTATTTAAGTGATTTCCTCTTTGATCTTTATGATTTCCTTCCTTCTGTTGACTTTAGGGTTTTTTTGTTCTTCTTTTTCTAATTCATTTAGGTATTGGGTTAAGTTGTCAATTTGAGATTTTTCTTCTTTTTTGAGGAAGCCCTGTATCACTACAAATTTCCCTCTGAGCACTGCTTTTGTGGCATCCCATAGATTTTGAGTGGTTGTGTCTTCATTATCATTTGTCTTGAGGTATTTTCTAATTTCCTTCTTGATGTCTTCATTGGCCCATTGGTTTTTTAGTAGTCTCCATGTAGTAGGTTTTTCCTCATTTCTTTTCCTGTGGTTGATTTCTAGTTTCATGCCATTGTGGTCTAAGAAGATACTTGAAATAATTTCTATACTCTTAAATTTGTTGAGGTTAGCTTTGTGCCCCAATATGTGATCATTTCTTGAGAATGTTCCATGTGCACTTGAGAAGAATGTGTATTCTGACTTTTTTGGATGTAATATCCTGAAAATGTCAATTAAGTCTAACTTTTCTATTTTATTGCTTCCTTTAGGATCTCTGTTGTGTTATTGATTTTCTGTCTAGAAGATCTGTGCACTGATGTGAGTGGGTATGTTAAAGTCTCCTAGTATGATTGTACTCCCATCCATTTCTCTGTTTATGTCTGTAAATATTTGTTGGAGGTATCTAGGTGCTCCTATATTAGGGGCATATATATTGACTATTATAATATCCTCTTCTCAAACAGATCCTTTAACCATTAAATAGTGTCCTTCTTTGTCTTTTTTATGGCCTTCATTTTAAAGTCTATTTTGTCTGATACGAGTATTGTAACGCCTGCTTTCCTGTCTTGTCCATTGGCATGAAAGATCTTTTCCCACCCCCTCATTTTCAATCTGTATGTGTCCTTTGTCCTAAGGTGAGTTTCTTGTAGTTAGCAGATTGAAGGTTTTTGCTTTTTTATCCCATTTGCCACTCTGTGTCTTTTGATTGGAGCATTCAGTCCATTGACATTTTAAGGTGATTATTGATAGATATGTATTTGTTGCCATTTTAAACCTTATTTTCCAGCTGATTAGTTTCTCCTTCTTTTCTTTTTTTTTTGGTTGGATGGTTTCCATTTATTTTATGCTTGAGTACTTTTCTTTTTGTGAATGTAGTGTTTGGTTTTGATTTGTGGTTGCCCTGTTTTTTAAGCACGTTAAGCCCTTCCTATATCTGCTTGCTGTAGCCTGAGAGTCATATAGGCTCAAACACATCATTAAAATAGAAAAAGAATCTATTTTTTTTCTTACTTCCCTTGCCCACATTGTATGATTTGATGTCTTTTTTTAAACATCTTCATGTTGGATCTGTGTGCTGGCTTCTTTAAGTGACTGCTTTTCAATTGTGACTTCCTCCATCCTACTTCTTCCTTTTTTTTTAATTTAGAGAAACCCTTTCAGCATTTTTTTTTAGAATGGGTTAAGTATTCCCATACTCTTTTAGCTTTTGTTTGTTGGAGAAAATCTTTATTTCCCCTTCTATTTTAAATGATATTGTTGCTGGATAGATTATTCTAGGGTGCAGATTTTTTCCTTTTAGTGCTTTAAATATGTCTTGCCACTCCTTCCTGGCCTGTAGTGTTTCTGTAGAGAAATCAGCTGCCTTTTCTCTCACTGCCTTTACAATCCTCTCTTTATCTTTAACTTTTGCCTTTTTTATTATAACATGTCTTGGTGTGGGCCTGTTTGGGTTCAACTTGTTTGAGGCCCCCTGTACTTCCTGTATCTCAGTGTCTATTTCCTTTAGGTTTGGGAAGTTTTCAGCCGTAATTTCTTCGAACATATTTTCAATCCCCTTTTCTTTTTCTTCTCCTTCCGGAATTCCTATTATGCATAGATTGGGCCTGCTTTATTTTATCCCATAGGTCTCTTACATTGCTTTCATATTTTTTCATTTGGTTTTCTGTCTGCTGTCCTGTTTGGGTGATTTCCATTATTCTATCTTACACATCACTAATTCGTTTCTCTGCATTATTCATTCTGGTGTTTATTGCCTTTAGCTCAGTTTATAGCTCTGCACATGAATTTTCTTGTTTTTCTTGGCTCCTCTTTATGTTTTGAAGTTCCTTTCTGAAGGAATCTGCATTTCTGTTCATATCCTCTCTTAATTCCTTTATTATTTTCACTATCTCCCTTTTGAACTCAAAGTCTGTCAGACTGCAGAGGTCTGTTTCATTGTTGACTGCTTTAGGAAAATTCTCCTGTTGCTTTAACTGGGAATTGTTTCTGAGCTTCTTCATCTTGTTTGTGTTGTTCTTTTTTTGTGAATTTGGTTAAGCCAAAGTGTAGTTTGGCACAATCCAGGGCGGGCCAGCGAGTAGCTTCCTTCAGCCGTGGGGGCCAGTCCACAGAGGATGGCAGATTACTTCTGGCTGCAGGAGTTGGGGGGGTTGTAGCGGGAATGCTCCACTCTTTGTGAGCCGGTAGGCAAGCATGCACACTGGGGCTCAAGGAGTTTCCTATGGCAGCGGCCCACCCCCCTTCCTCTTCCCTCCCCAACAATGGTGCCTTAACTCTCCTGCGGGTCTGGACCTTCTCCCGGTTTCCCTCTGCCGCCAGGCTTTCCACTCCCTGGCCCTTAGCGTACTGCTTCCCCCACCCACGGTGCACCACTCACTAGTCCCTTAGGCTGTCTCCACACCCCCAACCCCAGCCCCCACCCAAGCATCTCAAGCTGTGGTGTCTGGGCCAGTGGTTCAGATGATCTGTGCTTCTCTCACTCTGCCTTTCGGTTCTCAGGCCTGCTGCTGCGATTTCCTCTGTCTCGGAGGTCCCTCCGACTCTGCTGATCTTTCCGTTGTTTTGGTGACTTCCCAAGGTGTGGGTTCCCTTTCTCCTTGACAGCTCCCTCTCGGGAATGCTAGTCCTGTCCTGGTCCCTTTTCTCTCTCTCTCTCTCTTTTCTTTTGTTCTGTCCAGTTATGTCAAGAGTTTCTTGCCCTTTTTGGAAGCAGAACTTCTTCTGCCAGCATTCAGTTGATGTCCTGTGCAAGTCGCTTTACATGTAGATGGGTTTTTTGATGTGTTTGTGGGAGAGAGTGAGTGCTTCCTCTTGTTCTTCCATATTGCCTCCTTCCCCCAGGGATTGTTTTGGAGGGAGGATGAACTGTCGATGTGCCTCATGTGATGTGTGCAGTGGTCCAAGATTGGAGCACTGGATGTTCATGAAGAAACAGTAAAATCCTTGTCAAGGGATCCAGACATTCTTAGGGAAAGGTTACCTAACCCTTGCCCTCAAATCACTGTCTTTTGGGGTGTGTGTGTGTGTCTTCTCTAGGGCCACACCCATGGCATATATAGGTTCCCAGGCTAGGAGTCTAATTGGAGCTGTAGCTGCCACCCTACGTCAGAGCCACAGCAATGCGGGATCCGAACCATGTCTGCGACCTGCACCACAGTTCATGGCAAGGCTGGATCCTCAACCCACTGAGCAAGGCCAGGGATCGAGCCCGCAAACCCATGGTTCCTAGTCAGATTCGTTAACCCCTGAGCCACGACAGGAACTCCAAAGCACTGTCTTTATTGGGAAGTCCTGCTCTAAAAGTCTGCATCTTTAGCAAAAATAGACTTGGAGTTTGAAATTTTTTTTCACCCAAAGGTAGCCGCTTTTTAAAAAACAGCTGTGTTGGGGAAGACCGACACGGTGTGCTGGAATATTTATGTGATGATGATGTTCTGTGAAAAGTGGACTTGATGTGAGTTCTGCAGAGGAATAGCACGATCTGACTAATGTCCATTATAAACTAATGTTGAAATATGGAGCTCTACAAACCGAGACGTGGAGAACTGAAAAATCACGTGGATCGACTCTTTTTAAATGTTAAGGATCCCTTGCCTTACACTGAAATAGGAAGAAATGAAGGAGATAAACTAATATTGCAGTGCCAACACAGAGCAATATACCTTTTTTATTGCAGAATCAGGGAACAATCCTCTGAGATTCTTATTTGAAATAGAAAGGACTGCATTTTTATTGATTTGTTATTTCATTTAAGACATCATTTTGCCCTCTTGTTTTCTTGTAGTATGCGTGTTCAATAAAGAATACATTCTCTCTTCTCCATGTTGCCACCTAAGAATTTGTTTGGCTCAGCATCAGCCAGGTGTTTCCACAGCTTGCTGTTCTGGCTTCTCTGTGGTTTTGCCTCACAGCTGGCGGGACTGGTCGTCTTGATCATTGTGTGTGTGGTGTGAATTCGTTGTGACATCAAAGGGGGTCTGGGGTCACTCTCTGAGTGGCCCTTGCCCAGCTGCCATGATAAGGACAAGCACATCTCATATTGTCCCCAGCTGATTGCGATGGTGGCTGCTGACCCCTGCCTGTTTCATGTGCCTGGTAACTGATGGATGGAATCCACCTTGGACTGATGATCAGTAGCCAGGCCTGAGAGGCTGACCACAAGCAGATATAAAAGTAACATTACAAGTAAGACTCTCCTTTCATGGTCTGATTCAGCAGGGATCTTGGCTGCTTGACACAAGCTACATTTTCATAGTCAGAAAAACAAATGGCTAGACTCTCTTTTTCAGAGAGTGTTATTTATGTATTTCATCAATGGTTCCTTTTGCTTTTAATTAGGAATATTAGAGATATCGCTTTCAGAGTGGGAGGCCTGAAGAAGAAGGCAGAGGGTACAGCTTTATAAACACATAGTAGGATTTTTGTGAGTGTTTAATGGAATTCAGAAAGCATCTTTGATTATTTCCTGAAGTTCGTGCTGCTGTGAAACTGCTGTGCTGTCTTGTGAAACTGTCTGTATACAGATAGGTTTCAATGGGGATTTTGATGGAAAGAATCATACCTTTCCCTTCTCAGGTCTTACAGCACCCCCACTTCAATTCTTTCTTCAGTAAGGAGTGTGTGTTAGGGAGAAGAGAATGTGATTTTTTTTTTTTTTTTTGGCTTAAAAAGCACAACACGAATGTTGTGCATTAGTTTTATTTGGGGTCAGGGTGAGGACTATAACCCAGGGGGCAGCATTTCAGGTAGCGCTGAGAAACCACTCCAAAGGGATATGGGGAAAGGTCAGTATATATGCGATTTTGGCGAAGGGGGAGGTACATAGAGTCAGGTGCACATTTTGCTGGTCTCATGAAAGTTCCTGCTGCTCTCGTGAAGGTTACTGCTAGTTACGAGGAGAGATGTCACCATGAAGGATTTTGGTGCTTTTCTAGATATGAGGATATGTAAGAATTAGGCTCACAAAATATTCTCCTGAAGATATGTACCTATCTGAAGACCTATTCTGTTAGTTTTTCCCAGAGCACAGAATGCCTCACTCCTTATCTCCACCCTGAGCTCCTTTCAGGGGGTGTTGAAGGTCAGCAGAGTCGGCAGCTTGTGATTCAGTCCACGTCGAGGCAGATGGCGAGTGCCAGCCTCCAGTTTGCATTTGCGTTACATTAACTGCATCGAGCTCGAGGTTCGATTCTTCCTGTCAGCTAACAAATTTTTGGAGAGAGTATGTTTGTTTTTATTCTTAGTATTCCTCTGGGTCCTTCCCTGTCACTCTTATAAGAATTTAGTTTACTATATTCCATACTTGATCATTACAATCCAATTTTATAGGATTTCCATCCGGCTTGCTTTTGTAGATGGAATTATAAATGATATCACTGCACAATTTGTGATACATGATTTTTTTCATTAATGGCTATTTTAAAAACCCGTACTTACTACAATTAAGGATTAAGTGATTTTTAATTTTAGTATTTTTATATTCTATAATATTTTATATTGTCTTTTGCTGTAATTACCTAAGTGTTTTCCTAATATCAGAAGATAATCTAAATATTTAGTAAAGGTTTTAATATTTCTTGGAAATATCATTTCATAGTATATGTATTTTGTCTAGTATTTTAATTCTCCAACTCAAAACCTGTAAGAAATTAGTAAAATTATGTGCTTTGCATTTTCAATTGTTACATAATAAATTTCTGTTAAAAATTTCCTCTGATTCCTGGACCATGTAAAAGTCGTAATAACTTTTTGAAAAATATTGCCAAGCCAAAGCAAGGCTGTCTTTTAGCCAACTCTAAAGGTCACCAGACCTTGACCACTTCCAAAATTAAGTTGGTAACTTGCTTAAAGTAAGTGTTGGATTTGCATTACTCTTTGGAGGTAAGAGGTTCCTGTTACTTCAGAGGGATTGATTTTTTTTTTAAATCAAAGTTACATTCTAAAACATCTTTTCAGGATTCTGTGTTTCGTTTCAGTGAGATGGATTTCTCAGAAGCAGTTTCCTATCAGTATTCTTCCTTTCTGAATTTAACTTTAACAAGGGGAAAAGTATTTTTTTCTGGGTAAAAGGTTAGTCTGCAGGTCAGAATGATAAAAGTATAAACCCTACAATTTCTCAAACTTGACAGGAGAACTCCTTTATTGTCCACTATTTGGATCAATAAAACATTGCTTTTATAGAAACAGATGCAGAAAACATGGCATTTGTAGAAAATCGGCCACTCTCCTTTACTGAGGAATCAGCTTCGAGTCCCTTCGTGTTAATTTGCTTGGACTCAGAAGGTCTTTTCTGAGATGTGGAATGTATACAACTTGTTTCTTAAAATTGCTTTAAGTTTCTTTGGAAAGGTAGAGATTTGTGGACTATTTGAGTAAGTCCCTCTTTTGGCTGTGACAGCAGAAGTGCAGCTTTACTTAAGGGTTAACTTGTCCTCTTCACACATCTTCTGCTTCTCCTTAGATTTACTCTCCAGCTCTCAAAGCTGTAGCAGCCTTGAACTGAGGGCTCCCATCCTCCTCTTCTCTGTCCTCTCCCCATCTCATCATCCCTTCTCCCTGCCTTGCTCTGTCTTCTCTTCTCCCTATATTTTTCTTCCTTTCTTCTTCTGCCTTCCACCCCTTCTGCTTTTACTTCCTCTCTCCCCCATCTCTACCTCCTTCTACCTCTTTTTATCTCTTGTGTCCTAGAATGTGCAATTCCAAAGCCAAGGTGGCCAAATTAACATCAAAATTACAGAGCATTTTTAATTCGTTCCTCTGAGCTATTCATCCTGGTTTTTACTGCCCTTAGCTCCGTTTGTATCTCTGCAAATGAATTTTCTAGTTTTTCTTGAGTCCTCCTTATATTTTCTAGTTCCTTTCTGAGGGAATATGCATTAACTGTTCATACCCCCTCTTAATTCCTTCAGTATTTTCACTGTCTCCCTTTTGAACTCAAAGTCTGTCAGACTTCAGAGGTCTGTTTCGTTGTTGACTGCTTTAGGTGAGTTCTGGAATATAATACATGGCACAAAGGAACCTTTCCACAGAAAAGAAAATCATGGACTTGGAGAATAGACTTGTGGTTGCCAAGGGGGAAGGGGAGGGAGTGGGAGAGACTGGGAGCTTGGGGTAAATAGATGCAGAATGTAGCCTTCTCGGTGGATTAGCAGTGGGATCCTGCTGGGTAGCACTGGGAACTCTGTCTAGTCACCTATGATGGAACACAGAATGTGTGAAAAAAGAATGTATACATGTAAGTATAGCGGGGTCACCATGCTGTAGAGTAGAAAAAAATATATATATATATAAATAAATGATAAAAAAATTACAGAGCATTAAATTCCATGGCCTCTTAAGTTGCTGGAAAGAGTTGAAAATCAAATGATGAAACTACCAGTATTAAACAGGAGACTGGCGAGAATCTGTCTTATTTCTCTTCATGCTTCAGTTCTCTTCTGTGGTTGTAATTTGAATGTGTTCTTGGGAAAGAGCTTCAGTGGAAGAAGAACTGGGGCAAAAGTGTGGGATCATAAGAACCTAGACAGTGAGACAAACGGCTTCCCTTGATGGAGGATGTGAGAGCTTCCTAGAGCTTCACAGATGTATTTGGGCTGGGACAGTGCCGAGTGCTTCCAGGACACAGCCAGCGAGGGGGGTCCAGAATAGTGAGGCAGAGTATAAGGCCAAATCAGAATTCTAAGCCAACAGTTTTATCTAAGGAAAACTGGAAAAGAAGACTATGGTTAAAATTTCTGGAAACGGGAACTGGTGGGAGTGGAGTAGATCAAGAGAAGTCTCAGGGATACTGTTGGAGAGACGTCCCATGGGGTGAGGGTGGGTGCCAGTTCAGGTACAGTCCAAGTTGCTGTTACCTGTAATTCTCCCCACCCCTCAAAATGAAGCTGAAATAAGAGAAGTTTTCAGAGTGTGTATGTGTGTCTGTTCACACGTGTGTATTTTTTCTTACATGATAATCCGGGGTAAACCAGGCTGTCGTGTCACTTCTCACACAGCCATGCAGGGACTCTGACTCATTTAGTCTTACTGTTACATTCTTCTCAATATACAGCTTTCACGTCATGGTCCGAGATGGCTGCTCCAGCTCCTGCCATCGTATGTATACTTCAGATCAGGGGAAGAGGAAAGGTCAGGGGAGCATATATCCATTTCTTCTAAGAGCAGTAGCATACATCAGTTCTGCACAGGACCCACCAGCCAGAAGTGAGTCATATAATCAACTATATAAAGCTGGGAAGCCTCTCTAGCTAGGTAGTTGTTTACCTATTTAATTTGAAAATTTTAACTTGGTATTTTGGCAATTAAAAGAAGAAGGGTGATGCATATTCATTCAGGTATTCTATTCACTAATCACACAGTGCTGAGCTCAAGCTACTGGTTCTGATACTCATTGGGCCTGAGCAATATCATTTATCACCTACTATAATTGGCAGGGAGGGCAGGAGCACATTCCTGAAAGTAACTGAGTAACATCTTAAAAAGTTGACATGGGAACTCTGGGGAATAATGACAAGGAGAGTCACCCCAGTTGGTTGTGAGTTTTTTGAGAGAAGATGATGAATATTATTCCCAAAGTTTCACATGACTCCTAGCCTATGTTTTATCACTAAATGGACAGATGAAAATATATCCATTAAGGTGATAAGAAGGGTTACCATACAAGGGCTTAAATTATTTAAATCATGGCATCTTTAAAAAAAATGGTTTTTTGATTTTTGCAGGAGACTTTCCCTTAATATTTGAAATTGGTGTTCCAAGACACATACTTTTTCTCCGAACTTCATGTAAGGCTAAAATGTATATGATGAGTTATAGAAAGAACATGATTTTCTACCCAAATATGAATGTAACCTAAATTGCACATCTCAATATAGCCTAATTTTCAACGCTGAATTGATAACTTTGAAACCATTCCACAAAAATGGAGGGACTCTGCCTTTGTATTATATACCATATGTAACATCAAAGTCAACTGTTGTATATTCAAACTAAGTTTCAGGATTTGCCTAGCTTTTAGAGTGCGGGGATATAGTTCTTAAACTGCATAAATTGATTTTTCTTGTCATATCTTCTAGTGGTACTTCAGTAAACAGTATTACATAACAAAATTTGTATAGTCTATATAAAAAATTGCCTTTTGTGATATCGAGGTGTTATTCTATCCTCAAGTATATGTTGAAACATGTTTAATAAATATATATACTTATTAATATATACTAAATATGTGTAACACTATAAAACTCCTAGAGGAAAATATACACAGAATGCTCTTTGACATAATGACAGCAATATCTTATTTTTCCCACTTCCTAGGATAATGACAACAAAAACAAAAATAAGTCAATGGGACCTAATTAAACTCAAAAGCTTTTGCACATAAAAAAACGAAAAGACAACCAACAGAAAGGGAGAAAAATATTTGCAAATGATGCAACTGACAAGGACTTAGTTTCCAAAATATAAAACAACTCATACAAACTCAACAACATAAAAACAATCAAATTGAATAATGGGCAGAATACCTAAATAGCTATTTCTCCAAAGAAGATATTCTGATGGTCAACAGGCACATGAAAAAATGCTCAACATCACTAATTATTAGAGAAATGCACATCAAAACTACAATGAGATACCACCTCCCACCAGTCAGAATGGCCATCATTAACATGTCAACAAATAACAAATGCTGGAGAGGGTGTGGAGAAAAGGGTACCCTCCTACACTGTTGGTGGGAATGTAAAACTACTACCACTGTGGAAACAGTGTGGAGCTTCCTCAGAAAATTAAATATAGAACTACCACATATCAAGCAATCCCACTCCTGAGCATAAATCTGGACAAAACTGCAATTGAAAAAGATACAGGGACCTGTACTTTGCTGCACTATTCACAATAGCCAAGACATGGAAACAACCCAAATGTCCATTGACAGAAGAATGGATTAAGAAGAGGTGGTGAGTATATACTACTTGGCTATAAAAAAGAAGGAAATAGTGCCATTTGCAGCAACAGGGATTCAACTAGAGATTATTATACTAAGTGAAGTAAGTCAGAAAGAGAAAGACAAATACCATATCATTCACTTACATGTGGAATCTAAAATATGTCACAAATGAACCTATCTTGCAAAACAGAAACAGACTCACGGAAATAGAGAACAGACTGGTTTTCAAGGGGAAGCGGGGAGGGAGTCAGATGAGCTGGGAGTTTGGAGTTAGTAGATATAAACTATTGCACTTAGAATGGATAAGCAATGAGGTCCTACTGTGTAGCACAAGGAACTATGTCCAGTCTCTTGGGATAGACCATGATGGAAGATAATTTAAGAAATGGATAAAATATATATATGACTGGGTCACTTTGCTACACAGCAGAAATTGGCCCAACATTGTAAATCAACTATGCTTAATAAAAAAATATATAAATTTTGAATTCCATGTGTATCTGTGTGCATGTGTGTGTATTTGCATACATGTATACACGTGATATTCTACTAGATGGAAATTTTTCCAATTAAGGAAGTACAAGCTAAATTGCCTTACTGGGACATATATCTTTTATACTTTTAAATGTAAAAAATTTAATGCAGTTTATTTCTTTCTACTATGAAAATAAATTTTATGCAATAAAAAGCACATAAATAAGATAATTTATAGAGAAAGTTTAAACATCTCAATTAGCTTTAATTATAGTCAGAGCAGGAAAATATTCCATGTTGTATATAGTATAAATTCTGTGCATTTTTGCATATATGGTATTTATAGCACATCCTTTATAGTATTTTTTTCCCTTTGGCCTAAATAGCAATTGTTGTCTGTAGCTTATTCATTTAAATACTATATTTTGAGATTTTTATGTATCCCTCACAATACCTGTGGGAAGGTGCTTTCATGTACAGTATACTTTTTAACCTTCTAGAAATAAAAGGTGGTGTTTTTTCTTCCTATTTTACTGATGAGGACACTCAGTCTAATGCCAGAGGAGAGTGAAATACAAACCTAGTTCTGATCACAATCTCCTGCTTGTTGCAGTTCACTCTCCATCCTTTATTCTAATAGTTACCAATTATTGTCTTGTATTTTCTGTTTTGAACTCATCTGCTCAGGTGTGAGCTCCCTGTAGATAATGACTGAATTATAGAAAATAAAAATAATTGTTTTTTACATGTCAGCTATTAAAGCAAGTAGCATTTGTGTGCCCAGAAGAGTAAAAGATGCTCATTTTGGGGAGTTCCCGTCCTGGCACAGTGGAAACGATTCTGACTAGGAACCATGAGGTTGTGGGTTCGATCCCTGACCTCACTCAGTGGGTTAAGGTGCCGATGTTGCCGTGAGTTGTGATGTAGGTTGCAGACACCCGTGAGTTGTGGTGTAGGTTGCAGATGCAGCTCAGGATCTGATGTTCCTGTGGCTGTGGCGTAGCTGCCGGCTGTAGTTCTGATTGGACCCCAGCCTGGGAAAGGCGGCTGTAGTTCTGATTGGACCCCAGCCTGGGAAACTTGATATGCCACAAGTGCAGCCTTAAGAAAAATGCTCATTTTAATTTGGAAAATCTATCAAGACTGTTGATTTTCCTTGTGGATATATAGTCTAGGTTGCATCATATGCAAAAGACCTAGGGAAACTTCCCTGAAATTTCTGCTGTACTTTCATCTTAAGTAGTCCTCCAGGTCTTGAGGACTTAATGATGACTTCCAAACAAAATAGAAGATACAGGATGAAGCCATTAAAAATTAAGCGGTAATTAAAATGGATAGTTTTGATTTTCCTTTTAACATAAACAGACTGTTTCTATTTTTTTTAAAAAAACTAAGATTTCCTCTTCTGTTGTGTTTAAGTTAATATCACTTAACTAATTTGATTAGTAGAAATGTATTTGCATTAAAAATTTGTTACCATACACACACTGAAAGAAATGGGTGATTTTCTCTTTAACTGTTATGTAAGAAATGCCACATCTACTTATGACTCAAAATTCATAGGCAATAGAAGAAAAAAATTGATAATTTTGACACCACACACACACAGCTCATGGGATAAAACATCATAAGCAAAACAGAGCTAATTTATGAACTGGCAGAAAATATCTGTGACACGTGCCACAAACAGAGGGCTTAGTACATCCTTAATATGTAAAGAATTCTTAAGAGACTAAGAAACAAAAGACTGAAACTCCAAAAGAAAAATGGGAAAAGTTATGGACTAACAATTTAAACTTGCAAGTAATGATACAAAAATGGCATTTGAGCGTCTGTAAAAGATTCAAATTCACTCATAATTTAATAGTTTCCAATGAAAATAATATCGAGATGTCCTTTCTTAACTGTTAGGTTAATGAAAATTAAAAGTTCGATGGCATTCCTGTTGATGAAGCTGTGAGGAAATAGGTTCTCTCAAACACTGCTAGTATGAACACAAGCTGGTACAATTCATGTAAGTGGGAATTGGACAATTACCATACCATTATGTTTACCACTGCCTTTTGACCAGCAACTGCACTTTTAGGACTCTTCCTTATAACTATACCTCCAACACTACGAAAGTACCTATGTAAGTATTCACTGCAGCTTCAATCAGAATTGCAGAATACCTGTCCAGTCACTTGTGATGGAACGTGATGGAAGGTAATATGAGAAAAAAGAATGTGTATATATATGTATATATATATATATATATATATATATATACACACATATATATAAAACTGGATCACTTTGCTATATAGCACAGACTGACACAACATTGTAAATCAACTATAATGAAAGAATTTCAAAAAAAGAAAACAAGCCACAAAAAAAATTAAAGATGAATAGAAAAAAATACACACCAGGATACTCTTCCAGTAGGTACCAAAATAACTGAAGAAAATTCGGCATTTTTTTCTTAAAATGAGAACATAGAGTTCCACGGTATAAGAAGTCATAAGAATGAAACTCTCACAGAAATTTATAGAACAAAATGTAGACGAAATCCTCCAATTAAAGACCCATGTGTCGTTTCAGTGCTTTCTAACCCGCTTTTCACAGCGAGGAATTAATCCCCCTGGGGGATGCAAACACACTTCAAAGAGAAAATTATGCCCAGATATTAGTACTGTAGAGCATAAATTTTATACCTAAGTTTGCTCAGATATTTTGGTAGAGATCGGAGATACAGATCCCAGGAACAAGGACTAATTTTAAGGTAGATTCTTTGTAATAATCTAAATGGCAAAAATTATGCATTAAACAATATCAGAAAAAGGCAAAAAAAAAAAAAAAAGAATTACACAATACTGGAAACAACCCAAATGCCCATGAGAATAATTGAAAAAGCTATGGTCTATTCATTGAATGGAATACTATGCAACAATAAAAGAGTAAAAGAGCAAAGTGTAGAAGACTGTATTATGCTACCCTTTATATCAGAAAAAGGAAATCCTTTTATATCAGCAAAAGGAAATATAAGAAAACAATTTGTCAGTTCATTTGTCCAAAATAAATACAGGAAGGATAAACCAGAAACTACTGAGATTAACACCTAGAGGTGGTGAGTGAGAAGAGGGTTGAAATGAGTATGTCAGTTTCTTAGCACCTATTTTGTAACTATAGTAACTTTCACATATCCCCTCCCCAGTAAACAGTTTGAATCAGCTGAAATGGAATTTGGGGAGAACTCAAAATGGACTGTTAGAGAGTAATGAATGTAACTATTATAGATGAATGACATAACCACACTGAAGGAGATGGGAAAAGAAATTTAGCTGATTAGTAAATTTGGAAAATAGCACTTTGTTGCATACTATAAGGTTAGAGACAAAAATGAACATTATACACATATACTCTAGTTAGTAAATATATTTGTCAGAGGGGTCTGGGTTAGTGATTCTGAACTACTTCTGTGTATATTAGAACTGAAAAAAATATGTTGTGGATAATGGGAGCTAGATTTCTCACTGTCAGAGAAATAAGTTACAAATAGAAAAGATAGAAGAGAAGGTTAGAATCTGAGCTATGAACAATTGCCAACAAACTGGATAACAGATGAAATGGATAGTTATGTAGAAACACAAAATTTATCAAGACTAATTTGCAAAGAAGTAGCAAATCTGAATAGACCTATAACTAGAAATGGGATTGGGTAAGTGATCAAAATTCTCCTGACACAAAAAAAGGCATGGACCTGATGGCTTTATTGGAGAATTCTACTTAACATTTAAAGAAGAATTAAACCTTCTCAAAATTTTCCAAAAAATTGAAGAGGAGATGACTTTTTGACTCATTCTATGAGGTCAGCATTACCTGATACCAAACCAAAGACACTGCAAGAAAACTACAGACCCATTTCCCTTTTGCGCATTGATGCAGAAATTCTTCAGACAACAACAGCAACAACAAAAACACCACTGCCACCAAACAAACAAAAACAAAAACCTAGCAAAAACAATTTAGCAGCATGTTACATGGATTAACTGAGATTTATTCCTAGAATGCAAAGATGCTTCAACATAGGAAAATTGATCAATATGCCACATCAACAGAATGAAGGTAAAAATTCACATGGAAATCTTTGACACATAGAAAGCTTTTGACAAAATTCAAGCCCCTTTCATGACAAAAATACTAAAAAAAAATGAAGAATGGAGGAAATTACCTCAATATAATAATAAAAGTCATGGATGGAAAACCCACAGCAAACCTCATATTCAATGGTGAAAGACTGAAAGATTTTCCTCTAATATTGGTAATGAACTAAGGATACACACTTTCACCACCTCTATTCAGTATAGTACTGAAAGACCAAGCCAGAGCAATTAGACAAGAAGAGAAAGTGTGCAGACTGGAAAGGAAGAAGTAAGATTATCTGTTTGCAGATCATATGATCTTATATAGAAAACCTCAGAGAGTCCACCAAAAACCTCTTACAACTAGTAAATAAATTCAGCAAAGTAGTAGTGTACAAAGTCAACACACAAAATTACTTGTACTTATATTTGTGAGTGAACAATTTGAAAGGGAAACCGCAAAATAATTGCATTTATATTCTTATCAAAAAGATGGAGTTCCCATTGTGGCTCAGCAGAAACGAACCTGGCTAGTATCCATGAGGATGCAAGTTCAATCCTGGGCCCCATTGAGTGGGTTAGGGATCTGATGTTGCTGTGAATTGTGGTATAGTTCACAGATGCTGCTTAGATCTGGTGTTGCTATGGCTGTGGCATCGGCTGGCAGCTGCAGCTCTGATTTGACCCCCTAGCCTGAGAATTTCCATATGCTGTACCTGGGGTTGGCCCTAAAAGAAAAAAAAAAAAAAAAAAAAGAATAAAATACTCATGAATTAACCAAGTTTGTGGAAAACTTATATAATGAAAATTACAAATCATTATGAAAAATTAAAAAGTATGTAAGTGGAAACATATCAAGAATTGTAAGTCTTAATATTGTTAAAATATCAGTGCTACTACCAAAAGCAATCTACAAATTCAGTTCAATCCCCATCGAAATCCTGATGACATTTTTTGCAGAAATAGAAAAACCCATCCTAAAATTAACACACAATCTCAAGGGACTCGAAAAAGCCCAAACAATCTTTAAAAAGAACTAAACTGGATGGTGCTCACTTCCTGATTTTAAAGCTTATTACAAAACTATAGTAATCAAAATAGTGTGGTGCTGGCATAAAGACAGATATGTGGACCAATGGACTAGAATAGAGAACCCAAAATATATACTAACGTGTATGGTTACATGACTTTTGAAAAGGTGCCTAATGCATTCAATGGAGAAAGGACAGTCTTTTTAACAAACAATACTGGGAAACTGAATATCCACATTCAAAGGAATGATATTGGAACCTCGCCTAACACAGTATATAAAATTTAACCTAAATGAATCAATTATCTAAATGTAAGTCCTAAAACAATAAAACTCTTAGAGGAAAATGAAGGATACACCTTCATAACATTGGATATGGCAATGATTTCTTGGATATGGCACTAAAGATGCACAGATAAATTAACCAATTGGATTTCATGAAAAAATATTTTAAATTATGCATCAAAATATACTATAAACAGTATAAAGGAAAGCAACTGAGTGAAAGAAAATATTTGCAAATCATGTATCTGATAAGGGATTAATATCTAGAATATATAAACCCATTTCAAAACTCAACAACAACAAAACAATCAGATTGAAAAATAGGCAAAATATTTAGGTCACCAAGGAAGATAATATGAATGGCCAACAAGCACATGAAAAAGAAGCTCAGCATCACTAATCATTAGGGAAATGCAAATGAAAACCACAAGATATCACTTCACACCCATTAAGACGGTTGCTATTAAAAACAAGAGAACACCAAATGCTGGCAGGTATGTGGAAGAATTGGAATTCTTGATTATAAAATTGTACAGCTTCTGTGGAAAACATTATGAATGTTTCTCGAAAATCGAAAATGGAATTACCAGAGCTCCTGTTGTGGTTCAGTGGGTTAGGGACACGACATTGTTGCTGTGATGATGTAGGTTCGATTCCTGGCCTCTCTCCTTGGGTTAAGGATCTGGCATTACTGCCAGCTGTGACGTAGGTTGCAGACGAGGCTTGGATCCAGGGTTTCCACGTCTGTGGCTTAGACTTCAGTTGTAGCTCTGATTCCACCCCTAGCCTGGAATCTTCCGTATGCCTTTGGTGTGGCCCTAAAAAGAAAAGAAAAATGAATCACCATATGATCCTGCAGTTTTATCCCTTGGTATATGACCAAAGTAATTGAAAGCAGGGTTACAGAGAGGTATCTGTAGACTCGTATTCATAGCAGCGTTATTCACAAATGCTGAAACGTGGAAGAAACCCAAGGGTCCATTGATAGATGATTGGATAAGCAAAATGTGGTATATACATACAGTGGAACAGTATTCAGCCTTTAAAAAGAAGGAAATTCTGTGATATGTTACAACATGGGTGAAAATTGAGGACATTATGATCAATGAAATAAAGCAGTCACAAAAAGGCAAATGCTGTATGATTCCACTTGCATGAGGTACTTCGTCAAAGTCATAAAGACAAAGCATAATGGTGGTTGCCAGAGGCTGGGAGCGGGGCAGAATGTGGAGTTACTGTTTTATAGATACAGAGTTTCTGTTTTACAGGAGGCAGAGGATCATAGGGATGGGTGGTTACAGTGATTGCACAGCAAGGCCAATGTGTATCACACCACTGAAGGGCACACTGAGAAATAGTTTGGATGGTAAATTTTATGTTTATATTTTATCATGCTAAAAAGTGACGCAGGTGTTGAAAGGATATAAGTGCTAACCTGAGGGAGCGTCTAGTGGTCAAATCTGGAACAAACTGAACACGAAAATAGTAAGTGTAATGAATTATAATTCATAGAATAAAGCAAATATCCATACCAACATAAATAACTGAACACTTAAATTATGGAGAAGAGACAGCTTTTTCTTATGAAATAATTCCACTAAGTTCTTTCTTCGGCATTCTAAGACCATTTTTAGGGAGGCCCATGTATTTTTAGTGACATTTTGAAACGTATAAAAGAGAAGGGCAATTTGTTCCAGGGGAGTCATATCTTCTGAGTTTATCTGGTTAATCTGCCACTAAAGAAATGAAATAACAAAGAAGTGTTGGCCTGGGAAATTAAGTGTTTTTAAGAGTCAGAGGCATGTAAGAGGGGAAAACAGAATAAAGAACGAAAGAGCATCAGCTGGAGTGGAACAGCTGGGAATTTTAATCCAGGGAACAAAGCTTGAGGAGGTGTATATTGAAGAAGTTTATATAGGAAAGTTTGTGTTTGAGGTTAAAAGCCTGCCCTCTCCCTAGATAGCCATGAACAAACCATTTTGAGTGAGAGAATCATAGACATTTAGATGTCCTTTTGATTTCTTATTTTATGGAGGAGGAATTTGAAGAACAGGTGGAAGCAACTGACTTAAATCATAATTATTTGCTGCTATTATATTAATTATTGTACACAATTTGTTGTTTTAATAGGGTTTTCCAGTGAAATAAGGGATGAAAAAACACCTTAAAAATTAGAATATACAAAGGTGGTTAATTTGTCTCAAAAATCAATTATTCTACTATATTTATGATATAGGTATTATTACTACCTCCCTTTCACTCACCCAGTAAATACTCCCTGAAAACCTGTTGTCCCAGGAGGGGGAATAAAATGGTTAAAGGCCCCATTTAACTCAGAATTAGGCTGCCTGTCTCCTGGAGTTCCCTGGTGGTTCAGCAGGTTAAGGACCTGGCATCGTCACTGCCATGGCTTGGGTTGCTGCTGTCCCACTGGTGCAATCCCTGGCCCTGAAACTTCTGCATGCCCTGGACACAGCCGAAGAAAGGCTGCCTGCTTTGACCATTTGCTACCTGTATGGCCTCTCGTAGGTTGCCTCTCCTCTGTATGCCTCAGGTTCCCACTCTGTAAATTGGAAAAAATGAAAGTCCCAAATGCACAGATTTGGGTGAGGAGGTAATGAGATGATGCTTAGGTGAGAACATGGCTTAAAGAAAGTGCTATGTGTGTAAGCTATTGTTAGAATCTGTAGTCCTTTTGAAAGATTCTTCTGTAGGATTATCATTGAAGCACAGATCAAATCAGAATTCATGTTCAAGCTTAGGTTCACTGCATGCTTTTAGGTCCTAGAAGAGTAAGCATACCAGGGGTTATCTTTATTGAGATGCTAAAAAGCTTTTCTGTACTATTGCTGAACAAATTGGTTAAGAAAATTGCCTTTATGAAAAGGTTTCAAAAAATTTTATGTAGTGTTGTTAAACTCATGTAGCCATTTTTTGTTAGATAGTAGTCTACCATGTGAACTAATGTTGCTAAATTCATTTATGTAAATAGAATACATATTTGTATTTTAAACAGAAGTGGGCGGGTATTTCTGTAGTGTTTCCTGTTGCCAGTTTAGCACAACGAGATTTGCTGTCCTTTGGAACCAGTATCTTCTCCATGGTCTAGCACCAAGGTCATTTGATTTTTGTTGTTCTTTGTTTAAAATTTTGTTTAAATTTTGTTTAAATTTTGTTTAAAATTGTGTCATGCTAGCTCCTCTTTATAACTTGACTGTCAAGATTAAGAATATACCACTTAATAAAGAAAGTGCTTGCCATTCTTTTTTTTTTTTTTTCTTTTTTGGCCATCCAGTGGAGTTCCCAGCCCAGGAATCACATATGAGCTAGAGTAGTGACCTAAGCCACGGCTGTGGCAACACCGGATTCTTAACCCACTGCCCTGGGCAGGTATCAAACGCACATCCCTGCCTCTGCAGAGACATGGTCTATTCTATTACACCACTGTGGGAACTCCGGTCCTTTTTCATCTGAAGTTATGAAATGAAAAAATTTAAATACAATCATTTCACCAAAATTTAACCAAAGTAGGTAATTGAGGTCAGGATTAGCTTGCCGTTTTTGAAAGTCTGTTTTCTAGAACATATTTGCGCAAATGTCATTTTATTGTGCTATTATAAAGCAGAGTTGATGCTTGATATTTATTAGGTGCTCGTGCGTATTTATTGAATGAAGGGACACCTGTTTTGTTTATGCATATAGTAGCCATTTGTAATTGACGGGTCATCACTTGTAAACAGATTAGTTGTAGCCGAGGTGCTTTGAAGCAGCTGGCGCTTTTGTTGAAGTGCTGTTTACGCTATTATGTGCTCTGAAATTCCTTTCAAAACTAATATTAAAGAAAAATTAAGTTCAATAATAATTCCAATTTATGAATATAAATTCAGTATGAGTGTGGATGGGTTACTGGTGATCCAAATATTTTAAGTCGTGATTTCCCTGCTTATTAAACAGTCTTTTTTGTTCACTATCTTTATACAGAGCTGGATTTTCAGAAAGATAAATACAGACTATTCACAAATAATTGACTATTCAATTTCTTTGATTGACTAATACAGTCTTTTGCCTCTCTTCATTCCTGTTTTTTTGTTTCTTATTTCCAGAATCATTTCTTAAATGGTGTGCTGAGATAACTTAGGCCTAAAGGATAACTCAAGATAGTTTCAATTGTCATTTAAGTAACATTGTTTTGGAGGGTACTGGAATGGATATATCTCATTTGACTGTACTTCCTATTTCTTTTTTTCTTTTGTCCTTTTAGGGCCACCCCCACGGCATAAGGAGGTTCCCAGGCTAGGGGTCTAATCGGAGCTGTAGCCTACACCAGAGCCACAGCAATGCCAGATCCGAGCCCCGTCTGCGAACTACACCACAGCTCACGGCAACGCTGGATCCTTAACCCACTGAGCGAGGCCAGGGACCGAACCTGCAACCTCATGGTTCCTAGTCGGATTTGTTTCCGCTGCGCCACGACGGGAACTGCAGTCTATCCCATTTCTTAAGCTATGTTTATACTCATTGTGAATGTTTAAACATAAGAGCGTATATATTTGTGTTTAAGTTTTATTTCTTGATGCCCAACATGTGTGAGCGTATTAAAACACTTCATTAGTAGTGATTGGAAACCTTTTCTTTAATGAGATCAGGACTCTGTAACGCTCTAGCCTGTTTGGAAACGGATCGATGGCATAAAACACCCCTTCATCCTCCTGAGGACCTTCCGAGTAGCCCAGGAGTGGGCTTGTGCAGCGGCATGTTGTGTGTTCCAGCAAAAATGGGAACTTAAAAAAACCGTGCACTTTCTCAGTTCAACCAGATTTCATGGATGTACATGGGAACAACAACAACAAAAAGAGGTTTTCAGTGTGTGATGGTCGGATTCCCCGATTCCAGCAGAGAGGAAGAGGAACCATGCAGTGCTCTGGGGGATAGGGCCAAGGGATCCTATTTCGTAAGAAATGCCACATGTCAGTGGCATAACACAACACAGGTGTATTTCTCACTTGTATCACTTTCGGATGTGGGTTGGACCACTCACCTTGGTGGCTTTTCTTCACCAGTAACTCTGGGATCCAGCTGATCCCCTTTCAGCTGCACAATGGGAGAGAGTGTATGTAACAGTCGAGTTTCAGAAGGAACATCTTAACTTTTGCTGTTGAGAAATGAGCAATGTGATCCCAACCCTGTGGCTGAGAATTGTGGCCTCCTACACGCAGATGAGGAGCAAATGCTGCGATGAAGGCACAGCCTCGCTGCTTCTGCATCTGTGGATAGTGATTCACACAAACACACAACTGACGAAAGAAGAAGGTGCACAAAGCAGCTCTTCCGCTGGACGCACGTTACTACTGACCGCTCCCCAGAGGGCCTCGCCTCTCCCCACCCTTGTAGAAATCTTACTATAAAGGAATGACCTCTGCCAAGTGCTAGTCTGTCTTTGTTATCGCTTCGGAATATATCACTAGTCGCTCCAGTAGAAAGTTTCCAGTTCTACGTCCTGGCCAGACTTTTGATTCTATGCTTTGCATAGAGTTCTGATATTTAATAGAACTTGCTCCTTTTTTGTGTTATACTAGTGTCCAAAGTATAACGAAGGTTGGCTATAACAGAAGGCAGTGTAGACCATTGGGCTCTAAAATGACAAACGTCATGACTTAGGATGATCTGAAATCAAGGAGGGCTAAGAACATCTTTTAAAAAGGGGAATATTCTTCTCATCAGAATAGCTGTAGGTTGAAGTCCACTGATAAAAATAGTAAAAGGCTTTGGCTAAGAAAGTGGCAAAAATTAAGGGAAGGTGTACAAAATCTTACAATATTAAAGTTGTATTAGAGATTGTGTATTTAATCCTTCTGTTCGGAAAATCAAGAAATTGAGTTGAAACCATGATGGCTATACATGGAAGTTCTGAAAACCTCTAATTCCAAATTCATGAAGTACAAACTGTTTCCTTTAATCTACCTCTTACCTTTCTTTTCAGTGCTATATATTCATTCAATGCTATTGCCTCATCTCCCCGTCATTTCCTTCCTCCACATTCAGTAGCTTAGAACAGCAAGCATTTATTTTCCTCTTAGTGGATCAAGCTGAGTTTGACTTGAATTTGCCATCATGCTATGGATTGGACTTAAATTTTCTTGATGTATTTCCTCTTTCTGCATGATCCACGAGCACCTGAGGCATGCTCTTTTCACAGAGGACCATAGGAACTCACGAGGCAAGCTGATTTAAAACCTCTGGTTGCATTAATCTACTCTTGTTTTCTTGGGCAAAGCAAATCGCATGGACAGGTCCCAAGTCATTGAGGCAGGGAAATGAGAGAATATTTACTGAAAACAATCCAGTCTATCATGTTCTTTATCAGGCCACGTTTTCTGTATTGTTGAGGGTGAAGGCTTATTTGCAGTATCAAAAAGACCCTGTGGTTGGAACAAGATTGTAACTCATTTTTCACGCTCCTCACGCTTTGGAGGGAGGTCAGAATTCCAGGGCAGGCGAAAGGGTCTGCTCTGGGGCCCAGGTTCCTTTCCTCTCATTCCCTGACGCTCCATAGGGCGGTGTCCTTATCACCTGCTTGAGGCTTTCTGACCAGCACAGCTTTACATCCCAGCCCATGGGAACGGGTGGAAGAAAGAAACTTGCCGCAGGAGCGATTCCCTTTCAAAGTCATTTGAAAGTGGTGTATGCCAGCTCTGTTTGCGTTCCATTGGCCAGAGCATCGTGAAATGGTGAGACCTTGCGACCAGGTAACCCGGTGAATGTTAGTCTCTCATGTCGAGGCCCGTGTGCAGCTAAAACCTTGAGGAGAAGCAGATATAAATAGATAGTGGGTGACAATCAGCAGTCTGTGCTCTCAGGAGAGTTTGTACTAATTACACAGATTTGTCTACACAGCCTGTATAGGGAATGTGCATGGGTGGAAAAGATGAAAAAATGCTGCCTTCCCCTTGGGAGCAACTGTAGATAACCGTCTTCCACAGCGGGAAAATGAGGAAGATTTCTAAAACTTTCCTTAGTTGGCCAGCTTTCAGTGTAACTTCTATGGTCACCTTGGTAGAATGATTTTCCTTTTGCTCTTATAACAAGAAACAGCCCTGTGTTTCGAGTCTCCCCTAAGGGAGCCTGTATTTTCTAAATAACCAAGTCCATGTACAGACTAAATGTGAGAACCTGATCAAATAAAAAGATTGATTAAAGTGACATAATAAGGCCTTGCCCACATCACAATTTTATGCACATAATGAATGCTGTGTCATCTGGGTTGTGACCTGAATTACTGGAAATTATGTGTGTGTGTGCGTGTGTTTCGCCTCTCTTTGGAGCTTGGAAACTCCATTTCAGAACTATTACTGAAGATTGAATTGATGTCAGCCAGGAAACTGTAATTTCCTGTCACTTGGCCTTGAATTACTATGTTGGGTTTTCAGGCAATAAACAAATTTAGCTAAAAGATGCAAGCTTTTTTTCTACTTATCATTAGTACCTAAGAATATGAATGTTTCATACTCTTCCGTCTCCATTACAGCTACGGTTATTGGCTCAGAATCATATTCAAACCTCCTTGCATCCTTTTATCTTGAACTAATCAAGTCCCAACTTCCTGCTGAAAACCCATGTATGTTCTTTTAAATGTGGGCTGCAGAGCCAATTTATCTGATAAAGCAAATACCATTTCCAGTCTACAGAAATGAAGCAAAGCAGCCATGTTGCAAGGAACATAATGCTTTCCCTGCTGTTTTTATTTCTCTTGCGTATCACCAGTGGGAAAGATGAAGTTTTAGAAGAGTGTAGCTTATGAAGCATGATACAAGGCAGTTTTTTGAAAAGCACTTTTCCTGCACATGTGGTATCCAAGAGAGAAAATAGTTTTGTTTTACAAAACCTTTGAGATTTGTGTTATATTTGTGCTGACTCTCTGGTGGCCAGGTTCTGTGTTGCACCTGAAAAGGGATTTATTTATGGGGCAACAGTAGCACTAAGGCTCTGTTTCATTGTGTCGAGATGAATCAGGTAGAACATAAAGATTTCCTGCCCACCTCTTTGGTTGAGAGGATGAGCTGGGAACTCAGCTTAGGAGGAGGGGACAGGGCAGAGCCTTAAGCATCTTTTCTTTTCCTGATCTTAGAACAATCTCTGACACATAGGAAGCTCTGGGGGAAAATGTTATTAAAGAAAGAACCCCAAGGAAGGGGCCATGCTCTTGTGGTGAGAGTCTTGAACTTGCGCTGCGGTCAAGTCAGGCATATTCCAAAGCTGTTTGGTACCGTGACTGTGTCTGTCCACGGGAGATCTAGGCACCCTTTTTCCTGGTGCTGGATTGTACCAATTGCCTTGCAACACGTATGTCATTCCTCGCCCCCGTAAATGTCCTCCAGTTAATGGAACAACCAAAAAGAGCCCTTTCCTCCTGGCACATTATCAAGTGCCACCCACCTATAGGGAGGTGCCAGTCCTGAAGGAAACTATGTGTTATACTCTAGTTGGTTAGTCGGTTGATTTGTCTATTATTAATACTTTTACATTCTGTAACTTCTCACTTTCGTTGTTTTTCATAAATGTTTCTTATTTTTATTGTGGACTCTTAAGTATTAAGAAAAGCACAGCGAGTAAGTATAGAGAATACACAGAATTAACACTTCTTTTTTTTTTTTTTTTTTTTTTTTTTTTTGTCTTTTGTCTTTTGTTGTTGTTGTTGTTGTTGTTGTTGCTATTTCTTGGGCCGCTCCCGCAGCATATGGAGGTTCCCAGGCCAGGGGTTGAATCGGAGCTGTAGCCACTGGCCTACGCCAGAGCCACAGCAACGCAGGATCCGAGCCGCGTCTGCAACCTACACCGCAGCTCACAGCAACGCCGGATCGTTAACCCACTGAGCAAGGGCAGGGACCGAACCCGCAACCTCATGGTTCCTAGTCGGATTCGTTAACCACTGCGCCACGACGGGAACTCCAGAATTAACACTTCTATGTACTCAGCATCTAGCTTTGCTACGTTTTAACATCTGGCTTGAGAAATTTTTTAAAGACATGGAATCCTGCATCATTATCAAAGCTTCCTTTGCAGTCCTTCCCAGTCTCGTTTCTATGTCCTCACCCTGGGGGGAAAACAAAAATTACAAACCCTGCTCTCTTGATGTTAGATTTATTATCTCTCACACGTTTCTATGCTTTTGTCATGTTTCTGTATGTTTCTAACTGGTAGTTGGTATTTCTTAACATGATATTACACTCTGTTCTTGTGCAGCTTCCTTACTTGATGCATGATTATGTTATCAGTATTTGTCTTTGTAGATAGGTAGAGCTTTAGACTATTCATTTTAAAATCTATAAACCATGTAACACAAACATATGCCATAATTTACTTATCTGAATTTCTGATACTTGGATGGAGTATTTCTAACTTTTAATCAGTGCCAAGTGTGCTATAATGACCATTCTTATACATGTCTTTTAGTGTCTGCATTTCTTCCTAGGAATTCGATTGATGTGTCTGAGGATCTGATGACATTTCACTCTAACTAGTTAGCTGGCAAATTACTAACTATAGTACTGGCCATATACTAGCAGGACAGTTACCCACCTGCGATTCGTGAAAGTTTTAGTATTACCACATCTTTTCTAACAGTTGCTAGTGGTGACATATAAAAATTTTTAACAAATTGTCATCTGGAACATACTTTATCTCCCCAGTTTCTACTTTTCATCTGTTTTCATCTCATCCATGCTTGTAGGTGTTACCTGTTCATATAATTTGTTCCTTTTTTCTACTGGGTCTTTTGTCTTTTTTTGTAAGAATTCTGTTTTTAGTATGTACACGAACAAATACATATATGTAGTCAGCAAATAGCTGTTGTCAGTTTTATCTACCTCTTGTTAGAGTTAGCATTTTTTTTTTTTTTTTTTTTTGCTTTTTAGGGCCACACCCACAGCATATGGAAGTTCCTGGGTTCAGGGTCTAGTCAGAGCTGCAGCTGCTGGCCTACACCACAGCCAGAGCAATGCAGAATTCAGGCTGCATCTGTGACTTAAACCACAGCTCACAGCAACGCCAGATCCTTAATCCTCTGAGCAAGGCCAGGGATTGAACCTGCATCCTCATGGATACTAGTCAGGTTCCTTACTGCCGGGCCACAATAGGAACTCTGAGCATATTTTTATGTATTGTGTAAAAAAAAATTTATCTATTAATCTTATTTTTTTCCATGTAGCTAACTAGTTGTCCCAAAATCAGATTTTAAAATTATTTCTTTCCTCAATAAATTGCAACGAATAGTCTTCATGAGGGTGTGTCTGTTTCTATGTCTGAGCTACATATTCTGTTCCAGTAATTTATTTGTCTTTTCTGTTGCCTAATATCTCTATGTCTTAAATGTCCTTGTTTTATATATATCTTAATATTTATGAAAGTGTGCATTTTTCAAAATTGCCTTGCCTAGCCTTATCTTTTTGTTCTTACATAGGAATTTAATCATCCTTTTTAGTTACATAAAAGTTATAATTTGAAATTTTAATTGGAATTGAATTTACAGAATAATTAAAATATAACTGTTCTCTTTGTGATGTTGAATTCTCCTATCCATAAACATGTCATATATCCCTTTATATAGAAAATTTTCACGTTTTTCAATTTAAAATGAGATCTTTCTACCTAAAGATATTAATATACTTAATATATTTTTTATAGTTTTATTTTTATCTCTAAGTATATTATATTCTCTGTGACTCTTACTAATGGAATTGATTTTAAAATTATGTTTTTTTCACTATTTCTGTTGTTGTTACTGATATGAAAGCACATATTTTGTTGCTGTTTCATAAGTGATAGCCTTGTTTGATCTAAATTATTATTATTATTTTTTTGGCTTTTTTATGGCCACACCCACAGCATATGGAGATTCCCAGGCCAGTGGTCTAAACCGAGCTGTAGCCACCAGCCTTTGCCAGAGCCACAGCAACATGGGATCCAAGCCACCTCTGCGACCTACACCGCTGTTCACAGCAACGCCAGATCCTTAACTCACTGAGCAAGGCCAGGGATTGAACCCACAACCTCATGGTTCTTAGTCAGATTCTTTAACCACTGAGCCATGATGGGAACTCCTCTTCTAAATAATTTTAAATAAAATTTTCAAACTCTCCATATAACCAATAATATTATATGCAAATATTTTTTTACCTTTTCTATCCTTATTATTTTAATTTTTTTTTTTTTTATTATTTTCCCACTGTACAGCAAGGGGGTCAGGTCATCCTTAGATGTATACATCGCAGTTACAGTTTTTTCCCCCACCCTTTCTTCTGTTGCGACATGAGTATCTAGACATAGTTCTCAATGCTATTCAGCAGGATCTCCTTATAAATCTATTCTAGGTTGTGTCTGATAAGCCCAAGCTCCCGATCTTACCATGGTGATAAGTACCTGTGTATAAAGGTTTTTAGTTATATGGTTATAGACATTATTTTATTCCTGATTTTTAAGACACTTAGCATCACATACATGATTTTATATGTTTCGCTCCATTTGTCTTTATTTATAAGTAATGATTTGCATTTTTTACACTCTATATAAATGGTGTCATATTCTGTACAGTCCTCTGTTTGTCATTAGTATGATATTCTCTGCTCTAGCTATTTGGCTTCTTTCTATTCCATGATATTCTCTGCTCTAGCTATTTGGCTTCTTTCTATTCCTGTTTCTCTAATTTAAAATTTTCTTTTTATATTTAAATCATGAATGGGTATTGATGTTTATCAAAATGTTTTTAAGCATTTTTTTACTGCAGCCATATTATGCCAGTAGTTTTCTAGTATTTTTATAGTGGTAGGGTCCTTGATTAGATGTTACACTGGAGTCACAGCTCTGTGACTGGTTGGTTGGAGGGCAAGTGGAACTTCTGGCCCCAACTCTCTTTTTTCCTGGGGAAACTTTTCATCTTAACCCTTTCAGTTTGGGCCTGGATCCTTTTCTTTACCCCTTGGAAATATTTAGTTACGTAGAGATGACTGTTGACCCATGAACATTTTTTAATTGCCTGTCCACTTGTGGATTTTTTTCGCAGAATGCCTTCTGCAGTACTACACTGTCCACAGTGGGTTGAATCTGTGGACGTGGAACCATGGAAGTGGGGGACCAACTGTGGCGTTATACTTGGATTTTCTACTGCACAAGGGGTTGCTCCCTTCGCCCCCACTTTATTCAAGCGTAAACTGTATTGAACAATTCATTATCACAATTCAGAGCATGAACAATGGCCATTTCACCTCGAAGTAATAGTTAAAATTCCAAAAGAAAGTTCCGGTCATTTTTTAAAATGGTTTCCGGATCTGGTTTTATTACTCAGTCAGCAGTGTAGACAGAAACTGTTGATTCTTTGGCATTCTCTTTGACTTCAATAGAGGTCATAGATCCTGGGAAAAATATGTGAAATAAAGTGCACTTCTTTATTTTCTTCATTTGTAAACAAGAAGCGTCCAGGAAGCCTGAAAGGATATAGAGTTCCAGATGATTACAAATTCTGGTGGTAAACTGGGCTTTATTTTTGCCACGTGCATGAATTGGAACACATAAGCACAGACTCCCACCCACAGAGCAAAAGAAAGTAATGAACTACTGTTACAATAAAATGACTCATGTGAAGCCTCCAGATTTAGTGTTGAAAAAAAGAAAAGCAAATTGAGCACACACGTAATAACAAAGTGTCAGGAACAGAGAAAGCAAATCTCTGCTGATAAAGCCGAGTAGTAGTTACCTTTAATACTGTTGCAGGAGGGAAGAATTGGGCGTTTCATGGAGTTTTGGAAATGTTTTTTAATCTTGACGTGGTTGGTGGTTAACTGAGTGAATTAGAGGCTGTACACTTAAGATATTTGTACTTTTTGTATGCATGTGATGCCTTAATTAAAAAGAATGGCTAAAATACTTTCAGAGAGGGCTTGTTGCCTTTTCTAAACTGTAAATATGTTTTAATAGAAAGATAACTTTGAAACAACCTTTTCAGGTGTATAGGGTATTATAATTGGCCATTCACTAAGGTTTGAACTGTGCAGGTCCACTTACATGTGGAGTTTTTTCCAGCAAAGAGGTACTACAGTTTTACACAGTCTGCAGTTGGTTGAACCCATGGATGCAGAGGGCTGACTGCAAGGTGGATTTTCAATTGTGAGAGCATCAGTATTCTTAAAACCTCTGTTGTTGAGGTTCAGCTGGATTGGTTAGTGTTCTTACATTCACGTAGGCGTGTATGCATACATACATTTTATACGTTTTCATCAGAATCAAGAATCTCTTAATGAATGGCTACCAGTCTCCAGGTGTTATGTCATACCTTGGAGCTTTTGAGAATGTATGCAGGGGCTGACAGTCTAGGGCGGACGAGTAACTAGGTAAGCGTGATAGCATCAGGAAGTCTATAAATGCTAGTAGAACACTGGGGAAGACAGAGCTGACTCATCTAGAATAGGGTTGGAGGCATAAATGAAGTATAGCCTTCAGAGGGGATGCAGATTTGAGGAGACATTTTGAGAATGAGGGAAAATTTGTCAGGTGGACATGTGGCACTTACGGATGTGGTAATGCTCAAGTTGTAGAAGGACACATTGTCCTCAGAAACTCTCAGGTTTTTTGGTTTAACTATAAAAAAACAGAGAAGCTCAGAAGTGGTAATGCATGAAGCTGGAAAGTTAAAAAGGAATTGTGTTGGTGTAGCCTGTTCAATAACATATTAAGGCAATTTGATTTTGATTTTTTTTTTTTTTTTTTTTTTTTTTTTGGCTTTTGGGGTTAGAGAAGCATTGAAGACTTTTAACTAAGTGTCAGGATTGTGTTTGCATTTTTCAGGAAATTTTGGCAGTAGTATTAAGGTAATTTGGATCTTCCCTGGAGGTATGCCTTTGGTGCTTTTCTCAATTTATGTAATTCCATGAGTGATCTTCTCTTTTGACTGATGACTCTTAAAGCTAAAGCTAAATCTCTATTCCAGACTTCTCTCCTTTTTTTTTTTTTCAAACTTCTGAGTAGAATTTTTTTTCTGTCCCTGGATGGAAATGCGAGTTATTTCAAGTCTTGTTCACCTTTAGATAATAGAAGCTTTATGATCACTTTAGGTCACAAAATACATTTTAATTCAGAATTTAGAATATTTATTCAAATATATGTATGAAGATGTCATTATTCCACAGCTCTCCCTCTTCACCCAAATCGTCTGGGTACCAGTGCCCCTCCTTACCACATTGAGCTTGCAACATCTTACGTAACTGTAGTTCAGTGTCAAAGCCTGGAAATTGGCATCAGTGTAATCCACAGAGTTTATTCATATTTCACCGGTTTTATATACATTCCTATGTGTGTGTTGTTCCATGAAATGTTATCACATGTATAGATTCATACAACCACCTCTACGATCAAGATTCCATATCGTTCTCTTACTAGTAAATAAGACCTTCTTGTACTATGCCTTGTAGGCGCCCTTCCTTCTCTCTGATTCCTAACCCTAGGTAACCACCAGTCTCTTCTCCATCCCTCTTATTATTACTCTTATTATTGTCATCACCGTTGGGGCCCTATTCAAATATTTTCCATTGTTGCCTGTCCTTGCTTGAATTTTGGATTTTTTATATACAGTTATAATATAACAAGTACATTTTCCTACTCCGAGTTGCATTTCTATTTTATTATTGGAATATTCTGATGAATAAAAGTTCTTGATTTTAATTTAATGTTAATTATCTCTTTTTTCATTATGTGTAGTGTCTTTTGTCTCTTCTTTAAGAAAGCTTTCCTTAGATCATGAAGTAGTCTCCCAGAAGCCTTATTGTTTTGTCTACAATCCACCTGGAATTGATTATTGGGGCGATATAAAGGTCAAGTTTTATTTTTTTCCATATGAATATCGAATGGACCCAGAACATTTTTTTGAAAAGACACTTACCCCATGGCTTTGCAGGCCCATTTTTGTAATTCATCAGGTGGCCGTATGTGTTAAGAGTCCTTCTCTGGGCTTTTGGGTTCTAAACTTGTCTACCCTTGTACCAGTTATATACTTTTAAAAAAATCATATTTAATTAATAAACACATTATCCCAATGGTGATTGACATTCTTTATAAAAAATGACCCAATATTTACAAGTTTCAAACACATTATAGGTTCCACACATGGTCTAGTAGTGGGTATTAGATTCTTTTTTTTTTAATTTATTTCCCCAGTACATTCTTTTTTTTTTTTCTTCTGTACAGCATGGCGACCCAGTTACACATACATGCTTACATTCTTTTTTCTCACATTATCATACCTTTTTATTTACTGTTGTTTGATAATAGGTCTTCACATCTGGTAAAGTAAATTGTTGCAACTTGTTCTTTGTGCGTGTCTTGCATTTTCTTTGTCTTTTACATTTCCATGTATATTGTAGGAGCATCTTCTAGAGTTGTAAAAAGAAAACTGAAGATTTTGATTAGTAATGCACTGAATCTATAAATCTTTTAGACATGAATTGACATTTCTGTACTACTGAATCTTAGCTTATTAATATGTCATTGCTCTCAATTCATTTAGATCTTAATTTTTTGATGATATTTTATTTCATTGCTTTATCCTAAAGTTTTTAACCTCTTTTATGAGATTCAGCCCAAGATATTTGATATTTTTAGTGACAACATAAAATAGTATCTTTTTTTTTTCCACTGTGCAGCATGGGGACCAAGTTACACATACATGTATACATATTTTTTCCTCCCATTGTTGTGCTGCTATGTAAGTATCTAGACATCATTCTCAATGCTACACAGCAGGATCTCACTGTAAATCCGTTCCAAGAGCAACAGTTTGCATCCATTAACCCCAAGCTCCTGATCCCTCCTACTCCCTCCCCCCCCCGCAGTATTTTTTTAAAGTTTCATTTTCTTAGTATCTGCTGCTGTTATAAAGAAATGTTATATATTGACTTTGTATCCAGGAAACTTGCTAACTTTGCTTACTAATTCTAGTACTTTATCTCTTGATTCTTTAGTATTTTCTGTATTTATATCATTACATTTGCAAATAATAAGTTTGTTTCTTCCTTTTCAGTGCTTCCATTGCTTGCCTGCATCCTTCTCCCTCTTTCCCTCTTTCCTTCTGTCTCTTTTTTTTCTTTCCCTCTTTCATATTTTCTTCTCACCGCAAGGCTAGGACTTTAGGCACAATATTGAATAGACATCATGTTAGTGGATGTTTATAGGCTGTTCATGAGCAAATGGAAAGCCTTTAACTTTTCACTATTAAGTATGATGTTTACCATACATGTTTTGTGAATATACTGTCAGATAAAGGAAGATTACAAAAGTCCTCTTTTAGTCTTCATTTGTCTAGAGTTTTTTTCTCACGAATCATTGTTTAATTTGTCATATTCTATTTCTGCACCAAAAGAGATGAGCATATCATTTCTCTTCACTGTCTTGTTAATGCGGTGAATTACACCAATTGACGTTCAAATCTTAAACTAGTCTCTTATTCCTGGGCTGATACCAACCTGGAACTGGTGTGCGATTTATTTTATACTTTACTGGATTCAGTTTGCTCATGTTCCTTTAGGATGCTTGCTTCTGTGTTTGTTCATCGGTGAGACTGGCTTGTAATTTTCTGGATTTTAGTAGGCACCTTTTGTTTGCTTTATAAAATCTCTGATCTTCCCCATATCTTGAGTGCTTCTCTTGTGGGATTTTCTGCCTCAGGTAAGGATATCATCATCCATTTGCTCAGGTGCCCTTGAATCACACACCCACACTCAGGTCCATTCCAGTACCCGTTCCAGCACCTCCTCCCTTTAAACACCATATCACCCAGCTTCGTTATTCTTTCCAACTCCTCAGCTGCTGCACTAGTTCAGAATTCTGTTGTCTCTTTGATTGTTCTGATAATCCTTATAAGGTTTCTCTGCCAAAAATTTTGTTCTCTCCCATCTATTTTCCATGTTACAGTTAAGGTAAACTGGAGTTCCTGCTATGGCTCAGCGGGTTAAGAACCTGACACATAGTGTCCATGAGGATGCAGGTTAGATCCCTGTCCTCGCTCAGTGGGTTAAGGATCCAGTGTGGCCACAAGCTGCAGTGCAGGTTGCATATGTGGCTCAAATCTGGTGTTGCTATGGCTGTGGCATGGGCCTGCAGTTGTGGCTCCTATTTGACCCCTAGCTCGGGAACTTCCATATGCTACAGGTGCAGCCATGAAAAGAAAAAAGACATTAAAGTTAAGAAGAACTGTTAAAGTCAAGAATTCTTTTATGTTAATTCTTTCTTAAACATTTGCAGTGACCATTTATTGAATTTCTTAGAACTCCTCAGATTGGCTGTGTTTTATCTCTCACACCCAAACCTTTGTTCTTTCAGTTTCCTTTGCTGGTAACATTCACATAGTACACAAACCTGTGCAGCAGAGCAGAGGGGAAACCTATGCAGCAGAGCTGAGGGGGTGTAGAAAGAGCAAGGGTTGACCAAAGAAAGACTAGTCAGGAAATGGGTCAGGAGCTGATTTTTCAGACATTATCTGTCTGCTTTATCATGTAATTTCTGTTTGACCTGGGATGTTTGTGGTACCTGGAGGTGAGTTCTTAAAGGGAGCATGCCATGCTCGACCCTTGTGCTCATTTCTGGATAGTACAGTTTATGGGTCATGTCAAAAATAAAGTCTATTAAGTAAATAACCAGGGTGGTGAGGAATTGTTGCAGCCACTGGGGATGGTTAACGCTGCTAAGGTGATACTTGAAGAACTGTCAAATGAAAAGGGAAATTAAAAAGATTTTGTGTACATTGATGACTAGCAGGATATAAATAATTGCAAATGTGCAGAAACATTCAGGAATAGAGACTTCATCTCCAAATTAGGAAGAAGAATCTAAAGACTGGAACTGCCCCAGTATGGAAGGTGCTGCCTCTTGAGACACTGAGTTTCCTCTTGTTTGACGTATTAATGCTGTGGTTGGTCACTTACGTAAAGAGAATTTATATATTAGGGTAGTGGGTACAAGACTCAGACTGCATCTAAGACTAAGTAAATTACAGACTCGGGATGAGACACAAGAATCGGTAGTCTGTGAAGCTTCACAGATGATTCCAAAATGCAGACAACTTGACAAGTGTCCTGCATTAGGGGAAGATTTCAACGCTTCTGTGGTTTTCTTGCATCAGAAGTGCTTAGAAGAGGTGGAAAAACAATAATAAGAATAAGAAGAACAGCCAAAACAGAATTTGAAGCACTACCGTGTACCTTCCGAATTAGCAGGGTTGGGTGGACCCAGGAATCTGTGTGATTAAGGTGGATTCCCAGGTGATTCAGTTTTCTAATTGGGTTTGGGAACCACTGGATTATAAGGAGAATGCCTCGAGCATTCATAATCCAGCAAGGCACTTAATAAACTCATTAATGGTATCCCTGTGGGCAATAAAATATGCAATATGAAATAAGACAACTGTGTCTAGGACAAAGAATGTGTTTGGTATTCAAAGGTATCTGAATTCAAATTCTAGTCCTGCTATACTTAAAAGGCTTGAAAAATTTACTTACCCTTTCAACCTCCTCATCTCAAAATGGAGTAACATTATCATTTTATAGATTAATTTTGGAGTTTAAATAAAATTATTTATGAATAAGGAGTTCCCATTGTGGCTCAGTGTTCATGAACCGACTCGCATCCATGAGGATGCGAATTTGATTCCTGGCCCCACTCAGTGGGTTAAGGATCCAGTGTTACCATGAGCTGTGGTGTAGGTCGCCGACGTGGTTCACTCCCACATTGCTGTGGCTGTGGTGTATACTGGTAGCTGGAGCGCCAGTTCAACCCCCAGGCTGGGAACTTCCATATGCCACGGGTGCAGCCCTAAAAGTAAAAAAAGCAAAAAAAAAAAAAATTATTTATGAATAGTGTCAGTTATATTGGGTTCTTTCCTAAATTCTGAAGCTCTGTGAATACTGAAATTAATCAGTGGGACCCTGGAGCATATACATGTTTGGTGAGTGTCCGTGTATTCCCTTTTGAGTTTCAGCTTCAGTGTGCTTTGTATCCCTGATTTTAATATTCTCTTTAGTACAGGTATTATAATAGGTATTTTAAATCCCATAGGTTTAAAGAATAATGCCTTTCACTTGCTATTACTTTTATGTGAAATAGAATTCATGCATACATTTTTTTTTCGAAATTGGATGTTTCAGGTAAGAATTTTTCATTAATTGTGCTATGAAAGGCAGAGAATTAACTGTGTGCTTATTTTTTTTATCACAGGTTTACAGGAACTGCGTAATTATTTATTAAAATGGAAAACTGTGAAGAAAGAAGAAGATAGCAGTTGGAGTTAAAATTCCTGGATGAATATTTTGCTTTTGAGAAGTTAGCATTTAAAAACGATATGCTGATTTGGAAAGTCCTGGGAGTAGATTACCAAATTCATTTTTTCCATTCAATCAATGGATTTTTTAATCATCCCTTGGAGTTGATGAAGCTCAGAGACGGTGTGTGACGGGAAATGTGGCATGCCAGTGTTTTCCTAGTGATTGCATCTCGGATTAGTTTGCTGCTTTTTTGAAGAGATTCCATTTTGAAGGGTAAGAACCTAATGTGATGGATTTATCTTCAGAGATGAACAGACATGAGAAGAATCCAGTGAGTCACAAGCTAGAAGATCAGAAGAAGGTAATGCAAATCCATTTTCTTTTGCTTGGTCCTTTTTGGTTAGGCTTACATAGAATTTTGCAATGTAAAATGAATGTGCTTTGAGAGATAAAGTAACCTACTGTCTTATGGAGATGAATGCTGCCATATAGCCACGTGTTGCTGTGGGTCCGGATTTGATTATCAGTCTTCGGAATTCATCCATCCAGTGGGTTGGGAAAGGGTTCTGCTGTATGCGTTCACCCTTGACTTGAGTCTAGTGCCAAGCTGGCCTGACCTCATGTGAAGTTTGCTGAGACTGAAGGTGAGGTGTGTGTTCACCTTGAGAGCTCCCCTAAAAGAGAAAAAAAAACACCTACCTTAGAAGTTTTCTGAGATTCAGGGTGAGGTGTGAATGATGGAGCAAGTTAGAGCTCCCCTAAAAGAGAAAAAATGCCTAGTTCAGAAGCTGTAGCTTGCGTCGGAAATTCTGACTTCATGTCCTTGGGGGCATGTCGACTTCTCATTTTTATAGCTAGCCTGGAAACAGAGTCATGAGGCAACTATGAGCTTCTTTGGTTTGCCTCCTCCTGTGTGATGTAGGAGGAACTAATGGGAAATAACCAGCAAGACCTGAGCTAATATTTCTTAAAAGAACAGGCTTAGAGAGCAACTGAGGAGGAAGCTGGGAAGTGAATACTGAGGGTTGCATTTCAACCTCATTTTTTACCTTTTTAGAAACTCTTACCTGCCAAACCCTTACACTGTTGTGAGAACCAATTAGAGAGCGCTTATCAGAGGGGTCAGGATGGTTAGGGTTAGGGTTAGGGTTAGGGTTAGGGTTAGGGTTAGGAAACTTGCTCATGAGGAAATATATTATTTTTGTGGTGCTTTTATTGAATCTATTAGTACAAGAGAGGTGTGTGGGGACTCAGTGGCTAAGGCACAAAAGTGAAGAATAATGAGGTCATAGAAGGAAGATTTTTACTTAGACCTGGATCTGTGGGGCATGATTAAGGTTTGTTTTTCCATCTGTCTCACCTTTTACTTGTCACTTTGTGCTCCCAGAAGACAACCAGCTCTTTCACAGTTTTGGAGGGAAGACATTTAGAAAAGGCCGTAAAGAGTCCATAGCTTCTTAATTTGTTCTGACATTATGACCAGTGCCCCTAGAATGAAGGCTACAATGATCCCTTTGCATCGGTCCAGGCAGAAACAGGTGGATGGTTTTTATTCAGTTTGGTTCCTTCGTTGAGTTTACCTTAAGTAAATCTCAGAAAACGCTAAGTACTGTAAAATCCAAGATGCCTAGGATCAGTTGTCCATTCATGGTTGGATATAAATTTCTGCGCAAAGAACTGTGTTACCAAGAATGCTATTGTGTTTTAAATGGCTGGCATTTTTTCTTGCTATTGGCACGAAAGATATTAATCCAAAAGAGCTGGCAAGGTAAGTTTCCGTCTAAAGCATGCTCTTCAGTTTCTTTCCTCCTGAAGAGCAGTGTAACCCCTTTCTCTATGCCTGCGTTTAAAATGTCCTCCACGCTGATGATAATTTGCCTTATATACTGGGCGAGGGAGAGGGAAGTGGTTGGGTAAGCAACTAATACTGCCGAGTTCACGTTTGTGATAGAAGTCCTGCCTTTCTGGCAGGAAAGCAAAGTACCTCCACAAAGGCTATCCTTTCATTTCCTGAATGAGAACTATTTTCTGCAAATGCAGAAAGGATTGCAAGCTAAAGAATGGACTGAATTTTAAAAGTCACTTTGAAAACTTCTTGAATGAGGCCTTAAGCAATGGTTTGTAATGCTGCTTAGGTGCCCAGATCAATTCACAAAGGATTGTTCAGCACATAAAGAACAGAAATAGAGTTTAGGCAAACTATGGAGATACACGATTCTGTTGGGGGGTGGGGGACCAACAAAAAACAGCTCGGTGGTGTGGGATGAGATAATCCCCACTCCACTGAAGGCTCACCTTCTCGTTGGTAGGGAGATAGGGAAGGGGTGAACATTTTCAGTGAGTAGTATCAAGATGGCAAATGGGATTCTAATGATTTCCTGGCCACCCAGTTGGCGTAGACATTGGCAGTGAATAAGCCAGAAACTCGGATGTTGATTGATCCATTGATCAATACTTAAGATTCAAATTTGTTAAGTGTCAGCGGGAATACCCAGTCTCAGTGACAGTTTTGTGGGTCTGTATTAAGGAGAAGAATGAAATACAGCACCATAAATCTTGGCGGACTAAGCTCTGGGCACAGCTCTGACGCCACACAATTGCCAGTAGAGATTGTAAGACCATTGGTGTAATTAAGTGTGTGTAGTCCTTTGTGACGGATTAATTTAACAGGCACAGTGGTTCACATCAGCGAAATAAAATGCATTCCTTCTGACCTACAACTTGAGAATCCAGAGGTGAAACATTGATTTGGTTTTACTAAGAAATGTGGTCTTTCCCCACATTTGGCGCGTGGTAGACATTCAAAGCAATGTGCACTGGACTGGCTTGAATATAGGTTCCTCTTCTGAACTCTGCACAGCTCATTTCTTGTTCAGCCTATAAGTAGCTCACTAGCTTTTGTTCTTAATTTTAAATATGCGGATTTGTACTAATTGTGCCCTGTTTCTAAGTGGAAACTTTTAGGTCGCTGAGCGTGCGAATGTGTGAATCTGTTTTCTAGTGCAGTAAGTAGGCGGATGTCGGTGAAGAGGTCGTTTGTGGGGTGCTCACTATACACAAGGCACATGTTTGGACCTTACTGACTTATTAAGAAAGTGTCTTCTGACAAAGATAAGCACCCTTTCTCCTCCTTAATATCTTTGATCCTGTAAAAATAATGGCCAAGAATATATATACTAAAAAAAATAGACACACTGTTATTCAAAATTAAAGCGTTCAAAAGTGTGTGTGAATTCTTGGGCTTCCTTTTAATTAATGCCTCATCACCTTACTTAGTCTGAACAGAGGAAAACATACTTGAAAGTTAAAAAGGCATCATCTGGGCACATTCTGCATTGAAGTCTGCTCTTCATTATGCGCAAACCAGAAATGTGGATCTTAAAGAGGATGAGAATACGTCTGAGAATCTCAGATCAGCTCGGATTAGTGTAGGACTAGGTGGAATTCAGTTGTCTTTTTGATTCCTGTGGTTTTTATCAGTAGGACTTTCAGTTACGATTGGCCCATAATCCTGCTTGTGGCATTCAGCTTGGAATGTTCCAGATGGGAAAATTATGATGGCATCGCAAAGCTCCTGAATGCCCATAATGAGGTGTTTATTTTTGGAAACTTTACCTTTTGACCCTTGCATGCTTATTGTTGCCAGTTAAATTGGTATATTGCTTTTGACTAGTTGTATTGCTTTGTGGCATTACTTCTGCAAAAGCCCTGGGAAGAATGAAAGCCCTCTAGGTACAAATGTCACTTCTGTGTAATTAATTGTGACCTTGGACCGAAAAGCACAGCTTGGTAGATTTTACTGTCAGTCTAATTGTAGCAGTTTGCCATTCAGACAGCCCTGGGACACTGCTTCATTGCTCCATGAGTATTTTGTGTATTAAACCAAACCATTTGTCATAGTTAGCAATTTACTAGATACCGCTAAGAGTAGCAGGATACACATTTTGAAATGATGACAATTAAACACAATAAATGTAGAGTTGGGAGTTCCCATTGTGGTGCAATGGAAACGAATCCAACTAGTATCCATGAGGATGCGGGTTTGATCCCTGGCTTCACTCAGTGGTCGGGGATCTGGCATTGACGTGAGCTTTGGTGTAGATTGCAGACATGTCTCAGACCCCATATTGCTGTGGCTGTGGCTGGCAGGTGCAGCTCCGATTCGACCCCTAGCCTGAGAACTTCCATATGCTATGGGTGCAGCCCTAAAAAGCAATCAGTTGATCAGTCAATCAATCAGTCAATCAATCAATATAGAGTTACCTGTAGGAATTATTTTGTTTCTCTGTTCTCTAAATCAGAAAGGGATGAACAGCATTTTTTGCACATTACATGAAGATATTTGCTTTTATGGAATTGTACAGGATTGATGCCATCTGTTTTTCACTTCTGGAAATCATGCCTCTTACATGTTAGTATTGTTTTTACACTGCCCTAAAAAAAACTCAATGTAATTTCCAACACATCATGTCTTTCTTTCTAAGCGATGACAGTTACTTCAGAAGTGACATACTCTGGGTATAGTCTGAGACATGGAAAATCATGGAAATGCGAGAAATGATTGTATTTATTAGTAGAAAAAAGGAATTCTGATTTTGCGAGGCTATGTTATGGGCAGCCCCTTTGATATTGTGGGGCTTAAAATCAAGTTTAATTGGGATGTAGAGAAAGCATCGTCTGTAAGTGACAGAGGGTGCTTCATCACTGTCTCTGCATAGACTGGTTTTGTTCTTTTTTTTGCAGTTGATGTTATATAGAAGTGTGATCCAGGTGTGTATCTGCATATGACTGGGTTAGACTATTCTAATAATTTTACTGAAAACCTTACCCAGTTATGGTTGCCGATGCTTTATAGAGTAAAAGTACTTTATCAATTTAAAGCTTGTCTCATTTTTACCTTTTTTTTTTTTTTTTTTTGGAGTGTGCTGATACTCTTACTTTAGACTTCATTTGCAGCATTTTTTTTGCAGTGATGATAAATAACATAGCCTCATAGAAGAGTCAGGAAGTGTATTGGGATTATTCTCACATGTGTTGAAGACTACTTGAAATTGTGTATATTGTAAACTGATAAAGTTCTGTCTTCTTAAGAGAAAATATGGAGATCAATCACTAAAGAAGAGAGGCTTAGGACAGATCCAGCCCCTGCATTCTTTGATATTCGTGAAGGTTGGACTTTGAACTTTATTTTCATAAATCTGTATGACTTCTTTTTTGTTACTGTGTATGATACATGTTAAAAGGACCATGAGGAAGGTGAGGTTTCTGAAGCAAAAACCACATCATTTATTAATCGTCCAATCCTGAAGTATGACTGCTAATATGAATGGATTATCTCAGGATTTCTTGAGACAGGTCATCCATTTACTGGTTATGAAACGTTCAGTTTTTAAAATATAGTTGATCTTTTATTAAGACTTGGCTTGAACTATGTGGGTCTGCTTAGGTGCACATTTTTTTCAGTATGTACCTACTGCAGTATCACATGATCCATGGCTGGCTGAGTCTTTAGGGGCAGAACCTCGGGTAGGGAGTGTGAGTGGAAAATTATAGGTGGATTTTGGACTTGCAAGGGCATCGATGCTTCTAACGATGCGTCGTTTGAGAGACAGCTGTACATTGAGCAGCACTTTTGTACCATTATTATATTAAGGAAACACCAATGTGAATATCAAGCTCACAAAGAAAACAGTACTGTCACATCATCGTGATGTTGGTTAAGACTGCCCCGAACTTCTCCCTCTGCCTCGTCGTCGTCTTTTATAAAAGGATGCTCTCAACAGCCAACTCTCAGGCACTTGATCTGGAGTTCTCTATGGATGAATTAGGTAAGGTGAGGTCTTTTCCTGCTCAGAAATGATCCTAGAATCTTCTCTTTCAAATGCAAACTTGGATGGACCCTCCTTTAAAACTTCCTCTGCCGTATGTATTATTGATGTTCCTCAAATAGACTTCTGTAAGTTTGTGTGGCCACTTGCCTTTTTGTTTCTGATAGCATATGTTTTCGGTGTAAACAGCCTGGGATAACAGAAAGAACTGGAAGTAGATAAAAGTAAACACTGAATAGTGGTGTTCCTTTGTTCTGAACTACACCGTGTTCCTTTTCCTAATTGGCGGATTGAAGATGTCAGTGGATATAATGACCATATAACCTGCATATAGATGAACAGACAAAGCAGATAAGCCTGAAATATATGATACTTGAATTAAATATGTTTTGAACATTCCGAAGGCAGAATAATACTGCACTTCGTATATTGTAAATTGTTATGGTAATTAGTTATCATAAAATATCTCAGTGTTAATTTTACTAACATAAGGTTTAGTAAGGTTTAATTCCTGTTTTTTTTTCCATACGTACCTTCCTCTGTCTTAATGTTAGTATGTGTTATTCAAGCTTTTATTATTTCATGAAGGAATGACTGAAACTAATTTTCTTTCTTTTAAAATAGACTGAAAGGTATTCGTACATATGCAGTGTAGAAAACTTGCAATATACCAATGCCCCAGTATGCTCTCACCTTTCTATACATATATCATTCAATTTTATATATACATTTATATCTAGAGTATACAAAAATACAACTTTTTAAGGAAATATTAAATATTTCGTGACCTGTTTTGAATGGCAAATTATATCATTGTTAGTTTCTTTTTAGGATTGTGTTTCTAAAGGGGCTGGGGCTTGTTTCCTTTGGAGCATAGGAATATATACATTTGAGCATCACACAATAATTTAAAACCAATAGTTTGCCCAGGTCCAGTTATCTCTCTTTAGATTCTAGTTGAGTATAAACGTGAGGACTGAGCTTCCAGAAAGCTTACCCTCGGGTAACCAAGTGGGTAAGAGCTTGCATGAAATGAAAACATAGCATTTCGTTTGATGCATGAAAACATACCATTAAAGAAGGCTGAGGTCACAGGTGTGGCTCAGGCTGGCGGTTGCAGCTCTGACTTGATCCCCAGCCTGATAACTTCCATATTCTGAAGGGGCGATGCTCCCCCTTCCCCCCAAAAAAAGAGGGCCGAGGAGTCCCTGCTGTAGCTCAGCAGGAGATTGAGGACCTGACTAGTATCCATGGGGATGCAGGTTTGATCCCTGGCCTCACTCAGTGAGTTAAGGATCCGGCGTTGCCACAAGCTGAGGTGTAGCTCACAGACATGGCTCGGATCTGGTGTCGCCGTGGCTGTGGGTAGGCTGGCGGCTGCAGCTCCACTCTGATTTGACCCATAGCCTGGGAACTTCTATATGCTTCAGGTAAGACCCTAATAAGAGGGTGTGAGTATCAAAATCAGGAAGATAGACTTATTCCTCATTTCCAAAGGCCGTAGATTTGTGAATCCCCACAAAATCAGAATACAAGTTGGTGCTATAATGGAGGGAGAGCAAGAACAGAAGGTATAAGCAGAGAAGAGTTGGAGGTGTTGGGTGAAGGCTGAGATGCTTCATTTTGTTTCTGTGGACAGCAGGCTCCCTGCTCATGAGCAGGGCCATCTGGTTCAATAGCACCAGAACAGGGTGGACAGACCTTTCTGTTTCTGTTTTCCTTCTGTAGAGACTGGCTCAGTACTTCCAGGACTGAGGCGGCTCAGTGGTGATGCCGTGTCTGGGATAAGGGGACATGATGCAAAGGAGATATAGTGATGGGTTATAAAAGCAGTGGACATACATTTTGTCAATTTGATGTGTAAATTTGAAGTACTTAAAGGAGAAAAAATCAGGACATCATCAACATCTTGCTCTTCAAGGGATATTCTGAGGAGCAGCAGCAAGGGCATTCTCAGCTGGGAGAACGTAAGGAGCCGAGCCTCAGACCCCACGCTAAATGCCCTGACTCAGAACGAAAGGAGGTCTTGGGGTGATTCTGAGGCGTCAGCGGTCTCTGTCCTAGCGACCGTGTCTGAGAGGTCCGCAGTGGGATTAAGCTCTAGTCATCTACAGTCGTGATAAAATGCCCTTTATTTCCTTTCTTCTGGTTCTGGTCCCCTTTGCTACTTTCCTTCCTGTGTTTCCCGGAATTGTCAGCCACATCAGCTACTTGCATTTCAGTAATTGTTTCTGTCCTGCTCTGGGGAAACCTAAACTGAGACATTCTATATCGAGAGTGCTGGGCTCATGTTTGGCTCTGTGTTAACACAGCTGCTTGGAACTGAAGTTTTTGAGGAATTCTGCTGTCCTTTTTATTCATTCCTGTTTTATCCGTGGCTATCCCAAGTGCATACCCAGACAGATGATAACATCAACACGTGTGCAGTAAGACTGACCCTGACTTATTAACTCTCAGTTGACAGGTAACCCACTCCCACTCAGTTGACAGGTAACCCACTCCCTCCCACTGTCACCCCTTTGGGGATGGATTCTGCAGCTGAAATCATCCCAAGCAGTTGCTAAAGGAGCTGCCTTCACCTCTTTCCATCTCCCCCTTTACCCCATTCACTACAAAATAAACAAAACTGAATCTGGTATTTGGGATTTGGGGCGAGATTTTATGTGAAATCCTCCTATTCACTCCTCTCTACAAGTAAGTTTCCCTGCTGTGGAAGCTAAGTATACACACAACAGTGGTTAAATGGGACCAAAGGGTAGCATTACAATAAGTGTGTATGTGTGTTTGTGTGTAAATATATATGTGTGTGATTATTAGAGAAATGCAAATCAGAAGTGCTATGAGGTACCACCTCACCCCAGTCAGAACGGCCATCATTAATGAGGAGACAAATAAGGAGTTCCCGTCGTGGTGCAGGAAAACAAATCCGACTGGGGACCATGAGGTTGTGGGTTCGATCCCTGGCCTTGCCCAGTGGGTTGAGGATCCAGTGTTGCTGAGAGCCATGGTAGATGTTGCAGATGCGGCTCAGATCTGATGTTGCTGTAGCTGTGGTGTAGGCCAGAAGCTGTGGCCCCAATTCAACCCCTAGCCTGGGACCTCCATATGCCGTGGAAGTGGCCCTAAAAAAAGTCCACAAATAACAAATGCTGGAGAGGATGTGGAGAAAAGGGAACCCTCCTGCACTGTCGGCGGGAGTGTAAATTGGTACAACCACTATGGAAAACAGTTTGGAGGTACCTTAGAAAACTAAATGTAGAACTACCATATGACCCAGCAACCCTTCTCATGGGCATACATCCAGACAAAACTTTCCTTGAAAAAGACACATGTACCCGTGTGTTCACTGCAGCACTATTCACAATAGCCAAGACGTGGAAACAACTTAAATGTCCATCGACAGATGAGTGGATTAAGAAGATGTGGTACATGTATGTACACACACACACACACACACAATGGAATACTACTCATCCATAAAAAAGAACAAAATAATGCCATTTGCAGCAACCTGGATGGAACTAGAGACTCTCATACTAAGTGGAGTAAGTATGACAAATACCATATAAATACCACTTATATCTGGAATCTAATATACGGCACAAATGAACCTTTCCACAGAAAAGAAAATCATAGACATGGAGAACAGACTTGGGGTTGCCAAGGGGGAGGGGGAGGGAGTGGGGTGGACTGGGAACTTGGGGTTAAAAGCAGCAAACTATTGCCTTTGGAATGGATAAGCAATGAGATCCTGCTGCATAGCACTGGGAACTATGTCTAGTCACTTGTGATGGAGCATGATAATGTGAGAAAAAGGAATGTATATGTGTATGTGTGCCTGGGTCATCTTGCTGTACAGTGGAAAATCAGCAGAACACTGTAAACCAGCTATAATGGAGAAAATTAAAAATCATTAAAAAAATGAATATATATGTGAGTGGAAAAACATGTGGAATACTACTCCTAAAAGTAGATTGTCACTGAGAAAATGTGGTATCTTAGGTCCAGAAGCCAAACCTGGGTTGTCTAGTCCCTCTCAGCTAGGATCGCTGCTCCACTAAGCAGACCTGAACATACTAACCAAGTTGGCTGTGTGGATGACGATGGACAGAGAGAGGGACTCCCCAAAGAGAAGGACCCTGTTAGGTAAACTAACAAATAAGCAATGCAATGGAAAACCCATTGATGCTCATGATGCTACTGTTTGCAGTAAGAAAAAGAACAACTGACCAATAATAAAATACGGTCAGTAAATAATAAAATAATGTCTTTGGGAGGATCCAGTAGAAAGTAGTGTTGGGGATAGTTAGGAGCAAAGGATCCAGTATTTGATTCTTGGCTTTGGCATGCCATCAAATTACTCAACTTCTGTCTTCTCCTAGTTTTCTCATTTGCTTCATTGCATAAAATGGGAGTAATGAAAATGATAATATACAAAGCATTTGGAGCAATGCCTCACACACAGAAAACATTCCTTAACCGGTGGTTGTAGGGGTGAACTGAGGAGTTAGACATGGTCTCTCTTCTGTGGACAGCAGCCAGCATGTGAGCCAAAGGGCAGACTTCTCATGCTTAGACTTGCTGTGAGGACTTGGAAGTGCTGAAGCTGAGTGGCTTCTGGTTAAGTCTCATCACAGCAGCCCATTTTAGATGTCTCTCATCCATCAATTTAAACACTCTTAATGACAACTTCCTAAAGGGTGAAGGCTTCTTTATTTGAGAATAGGAGCAAAACACACACACACACACGCACACGCACAGAAAGATGGAAGTGGAACCTGGCAGTCAATCTTCATTTATGCTAACTTGCTCTAGGGTGAAACTTCTCTGTGGGTCTGAGCACTCTTTCCTACTTTCCGTTAGACTTGGTGTTAGTGGTTCATATCTGAGGCCAAGGCTCAGGTTGCCTGATTCCTGAAGAGAGTTAGAAGATAGTTGGTGCTTAGAATATTTTATCTTAAAATACGGATCAAGGTCAACCCCATGTGACTGGAGCTCAACCCCAGAGCTGGTCAGAAGTAAAGTTTGTGCATTCAAAGACTTTATTTCCCTTAGGTGATGAACTTGATAAGCTGAAATACTTTCTGGCCATGGCATATTGATGAGTAAGAAGTTACATTTAGTTAATGGTACGTTTTAAATAAAATTTACCCTCCAAATTCTAAGCATGAATATGGGTTTTGTTTCTGTTTTCAAAGTGTATCAAACATAGGGAAAATTCTCAATTCATCCACTGGACTCATGCTTTATCAGAATTTCCACAGTGAGAGTGAAAATGATATGTGATAAAGCAAACATAATAAAATGCTAATTGTAGAGCCTAGTGGTAGGTATATAGGTGTTCACCATAAAATTATTTTAACGTCTCTGTGTGCATGGAAATATGCACAGCACTGTGGGGGAATATGTTAATGAGGAATGACGCTTGCTTGCACCATATTTATAATCTAGTAACAGTAACATATCTCTAACTTTTCTGCCTTATTTGTGCAAGCCTGATGCTCCTCTTCAGTGTAACTTAGGGATCAAGAGAATTTAGAGGATTTTAGAAGGGTTACGGGAGACTGCTGCTACTCTTTTTTTTTAGCTGCATTATGTAGTTTTTTTTCAATTGGCCTGGGATCCTAAGCAGCATTTTTTACATGCTATAAATGGGAAATACACTCATAATTTTCAACAGTTGACTTTAAAAATCAGTTTTAGGACTCCATCCTATATGTATTGATTTTTCCTTGACTTAAAAATAAATTCTGTGTTCAATCATTTGCATGTTTCGTAGAAACATATTCATTTGAATATGGATATGAACATTCTAAGCATTGATGCAATAAAAGGAAATATATTTTTGTCGTTTTTGAAATCATTCTCTGTGACCAATTTTTTTGTATTTTATAGCATAAATTCCTTTATAAGTACTTCTCAACACATATTTCAGTGGACAGTATAGTTGGTTAAATACATTAAAATGCATTAAATGTGCAATATTTAAAATTGTATATTTAGAAGCTATTTCTTGTATTTTTTTTTTTTTTTTTTGGCTGCACCTTTAGTATATGGAAATTTCCAGGCCAGGGATTGAATCCAGGTCGCAGCCATGACCTACTCCGTAGCCATGGCTATGCCAGATCCTTAACCTACTGCACCAGACTGAGGATTGAACTTGCACTTCAGCAGTGATCCGAGCTGCTGCAAAGACCACACCTGATTCCCAGTCTGCTGCTCCTCAGTGGAAACTCTTCTTGTGAGCATTTTTGCATAGTGGCAGAATAATGCGTTAGTGCCCAGTGGATGCACTTCTTGGCTAAGAGTTTTCTACAGTATTTGGAAGGTTCTACACATTGCTTGCTACCTTCCAACTGATTAACTGGGCTTTGGAAAGTGATCGAGAGCTAGAGATAGAGCTGAGTTGAGTGAGTGGTAATGCTACCCTTTGTTGTATTTTAGCATAATATTTTGTTTGAAGGTGAATATTATCAATTTACAAATTGTACACAGACTTAAATGGTGCACTATTTTGGCCGAATGCATTGTGTATTTTTGGAATGCCTATAGTGCCCTGTGGTAGGTGACAGGAATGCACTTTACTCTCTTGACTAATGAGTTTATCCATTTATATCCATCATTGTTCCTTTGCATAACAAAAGTAGTCTCCTAACTAATATTTGAGTATCAACCTGTAGTTTGTTCGATTTTAAAATTTTATTTTAGTGTCATTGACTTACAACGTTGTGTTGGTTTCAGGTGTATAGCAAAGCGAATCAGTTATATGCATACATATATCCGTTCTTTTTCAGATTCTTTCACAGGTTTTTCCAGAGTATTTAGTAGATGTCCTGGTGCTATGCGGTAGGTTCTTGTAATTTATCTGTTTTGTATGTAGTAGCGTATATATGTTAATCCCAACCTCCTAGTTTATTCTTCCTTCATGGTCTCCCCTTTGGTAACTGTGAATGTGGTTTCGAAGTCTTTGCGTCTGGAGTTCCTGTCATGGCTCACTAGAAACAAATCCAACTAGGAACCGTAAGGTTGCAAGTTCGATCCCTAGCCTTGCTCAGTGGGTTAGTGATCTGGCGTTGCCGTGAGCATGGTCTAGGTCGCAGACGCGGCTCGGATCCCACGTTGCTGTGGCTCTGGTGTAGGCTGGCAGCTACAGCTCCAATTAGACCCCTAGCCTGGGAACCTCCATGTGCCACAGGTGCGGCCCTAAAAGGACAAAAAAAAAAAAAAAAAAAAAAAAAAAAATCTTTGGGTCTGTTTCTGTTTTGTGAATAAGTTATGTTGTATCTTTTTTTAAGATTGAACATATCAGTGATCTCATATGGTATTTGTCTCTCTCTGGCTTACTTAGAATGGTCATCTCTAGGTCCATCCACGAGCACCTGTAGTTTAGAGCACTTTTCCTCGCATTTCTCTCCACACCTGCAACACAGTGGAGCTGAAAGGCAGAGATATTTTTTATGTACATTCTCGGGAAGTACTTGCCCATCAGAGAACTCACCAGGTTGCTTCTTGGTTTTTTGCTTAGTGGTCTATGATTTTATTTAAAAAGGTTTATCTACCTGTGCTTAGGGTGTTTTTTATGTGCATGTAAATTAGTAGCCAGTCATCTCTCTTCTTTCTTAAAGACATCTAATTTATTGATGTTTTGTTAAAAATCCATTCGAAGAATGTAAATATGTTGAAGCCTTTCTCGTTTTCTTTTTTAAAAAAATTGTTGGAGTATAGCCGTCTTGCGAATTGGTGTTCATTTTAGGTATAGAACAATGTAAATCCGTTATATGTATATCATCCCTTTTCAGATTATTTTCTCATATGGGTTATTATCCAGCATTAAGTAGATTTCTCTGTGCCATGCAGTGTGAGTCTGCCTAAGGTATCGTGCTCTGAGCAAGTGTTTTTAAGAGCTACTTCCAAAACGACTTTGAAAAGGTGGGAAAAATGAGACTCCAGATCTGGGAAACGGCCCTTCTCTGTCAGCATTCAGCCTGGTTTGGTCACATTAGACCTGTCACACTTGGGAACTTAGAGTCAAGGTTCTCTGTCTTATTAAAGGTGACAGATTTCATTAAATCAGACTAAGCTTCATTTAATTGCCAGAAAATATGTCATAAGGAACAGAGGTCCTGTTTAAACTTGATAGGCTACACGGAAAGGTAGGGCCACAGTCCATCTCAGCTTCTCAGCTTTGCCAGCCTCATCAGCCACCAGAAAACCCGCAAAGCTTGGCTCCCTGTCCTCCTGGCTGTGCCAGTGACACATGTGAGTACATGCAGGTGAGGGGGCTGCCTGGCTTTCCTGCAGTGAGGCAGGATGTTCTCTTGGATCACAGAAGTGTGCGGGGTTTGCTCACCCTGATGGAGACGGATGGGGGGTGGGGGCCATTTCCAGGCCCGGCCACGTCGTTTCTGAGTCAGTAGTCAAAATGAAGTAAACTGGAGATGTGCCCATCTTTGGACCTAACATTTTATATCTTATTTGGTGCAACAGGGAGATGGCCGGGGTGTTCTCTATCAAGGGCCCTTTTCGATTTTCTACTTTTTTTTTTTTTTTTTGTATTTTAGCCTTTTCTAGGGCCGCTCCCACGGCATAGGGAGGTTCCCAGGCTAGGGGTCGAATCAGAGCTGTAGCTGCCGGCCTACACCAGAGCCACAGCAACAGGGATCTGAGCCGCGTCTGAGACCTACACCACAGTTCTTGGCAACGCCAGATCCTTAACCCACTGAGCAAGGGCAGGGATGGAACCTGCCACCTTATGGTCACTAGTCAGATTCGTTAGCCACTGAGCCAGACGGGAGCGCCTCGATTTTCTACTTTGACAATGCTTTGCACTGGTGCTTCAGCCACAAGCATCATCTTTTCCTAACGTTCATGTTTTTTACAAATGCTAGTAGCTGTAGGGTATGAACTGAAACGTGCCCATTCAGTTCTGAGGCAAGGCTGCCTCTTCTTCAGAAAGTGATGGAAACTGCATGAATTTGTCTGTTTTCTGCATTTTGCTGCTGGTAGTTAATTTTATACATTATATTTTTCGTTATTAGATGTTCTCCATTGAAACCCTTACCAGCTGTTTGATTACACAACTTGTTAGCTACGCTGTACTAGTTTTAGCTCATCCTGTCTTGGTAAGAGGCCTTTCTGTTTTAATAGTTGCTGGTATTGGCAAACCGTAATGTTTGCGAATAACAGATAAACAACACCTCGTTTGTACGTGTATATCCTCTAGCAGTGGGAAAGGGTTATTTAAGGTTAAACTTGAAAAACAATGTGAATGTTGTAATTCATGGCTGAACTTCTCTCTGTTAAATGTTTTTATATAATTATGAACCGGTGGAGTGATGTCCACATTGCTTTGGGAGAAAGGTGTAAAATAGTGGGAAATAAAAACTGTAACCTGGGAGTTCCCATCATGGCTCACTGGTAGCGAACCTGAGGAGGGCTCGATCTCTGGCCCTGCTCAGTGGGTTAGGGATTGGTGTTGCCATGAGCTGTGGTGTGGGTCGCAGATGTGGCTCAGATCCCGAGTTGCTGTGGCCGTTGTGTGGACTGGTGGCTGCAGTTCCGATGCGACCCCTAGCTTGGGAACATCCGTATGCCTCAGGTGTGGCCTTAAAAAGGCAAAAAGAAATAAAAACACCTACGCTTGGAGCTCCCGCCACGGCTCATTGGGTTAAGAATCCGACGGCCGCGGGTCAGGTCGCTGTGGAGTGTGGGTTCAGTCCCTGGCCCAGTGCAGTGGGCGAGAGGATTTGGCATTGCCACAGCTGTGATAGGGGCCGCAGCTGTGGTTCAAATCAGCCCCTGGCCTGGGAACTTCCCAATGCCGTAGGTGTGGCCATAAAATGAAAACAAAATCCCAAACAGAACAAACCCCTGGGCCTTAACATTTCTGCAGCACTTGAGTTTATTCGGTGTCTTTCATGGTCGTTTCAGGTACGAAGTTAGCAGTCACTGGGGATCAGTGGTGTAAGGGATGCTTTAAAAGGCGAGGTGCCTCCAGGTTTATCACTTGCCTTCCTCAAATCTTTCAGTGCCTTCAGGGCACAACCTGAACTCCCTGCCATGGCCTGCAGGGCCCTTCATGATCTTACTCCCCTCCCCCTTCAGTCTTGTCTCCAAGCTTCAGGGCTCCCGTTCCTCCTTTTCAGGTCCCATGTGTATGCACGCCCTTGCCAAGGATCGCAGGCGTCAGGACCATCGCATCAGACCTGTTTCCAGGTTTCTCCTTTTCGAGCATTTTCCTTTAGACAGCAGCCACTGTTTCGTTTTCTCCTGTCAAACAGTGTTGGATTATGCTCTCTGTGCCTGGGTGGTGGGCTTCTAGTAAAACGCCCTTGGACTCTGGACAGCGTCAGTTTCAATAATTTCCAGTAACCCTTTTGCTAGGGAAGAGAACACGAGCAGGTGCACACACACACACACACACACACACACGCGCACACACACACACTCTTTTATGGGCCATACTGATATGTAAAATACATGATGTCAGTAGCTGTGTTGATTTCCTTACCTCTATCAGTTCTTGAAAACTTGCCCTAGTGTTACTTTGTAATTTACACTGACCACCTGCTCCTTCTACATGGGTTCTATTCTGTAAAGTCTTACAATATTGATTGGCTCCAAGTGTTAACGGTTCTTTCCTGGAAGAGTTTATTGCTGGTGCTTAGGCGAGCACTTTGCTAGCAAGAAGATGTAATCAGCCCTTTGTTTCTGTTAGGTGGTTAGACTCTCTCCGGTGTTCAGAATGACTAGGGGTCCGTTCGCACACAGCGCTATTTTATTTTTTTCTTAAAGATAATGGGCTTTCATACTCTTGTTTACAAACATAATTACAAATAGGCTTTTGTAGAGAGCAGCTTAATTCTAATAGAATGTTGATTAACTGAAGTGTTACTTAGTTTTTTTCTCAAAGTGGTAGAGAGCACCTGACAAAAATTTAGGGTTATTTTCCAGAGAAAGCGAGGCTAGAACAGCTACTACAGAATAGAAACCAGAGCTTAGAAAAGATTTGAATACTCTATCTGTGCTTAATGATACAGTATCCACTGGCTACTGTGTATATGACAATTTAAATTAATTAAAATTAAATAATTCAGTTCTTCAGTTGTGCTAGCCATATTTTAAGTGCTTCATCACGGCGAGCAGCGACCGTACTGGATGGTATGCATGTACAATATTTTCATTGCTGCAGAAAGTTCTGTGGGACGCCGCTGTTGTCCTGGGTAAAATGCAGTGGATGATGGGATGCTAGGGAGTCAGAGTCAGAGTTAGACAGTGAAAGTCAGAGGAAATGCAGCAGTCGTGGAAGGTATTTTAACATTTTAGTGCACAAAATTAGAATGGGAGACCATCACTGCCCCCTGAGAAGGAGGACAATAACCTTTCTCCTGCTGGCTTCAGTGAATAAAGTGCTTGAAAGGATCTTAAGGGTCAGCTATCTCCGTCAATATTATTAATCTCAAATTAATATTTGAACTGTTTATATTGCTTATTTCTCTTTCCGTGGAATAACCCCAAAGCTGCCAACCTTAGGAGGCAACGTACATTGAATAATGAGTGAGAATCAGTTTTGCATTATATAGAAAGGAATCATTGAATTATGACCCATCGTTATGCATAATAAATTATTCGACAACAGGGTTTTGCTACTGAACGAACATGAAGACGTTCTGAAATTGTTTTCCGTGACCTCACAGGGAACTAAGTGCTCTTTCGAATCTTAGAACATCATAAGGCCAGCCAGGAAATGAGTGTCCTGACAAACGTATTGAGGTCAAAGAAGAATTTTAAAATTCTCACAAAAATACATGCATAATATTTTCCATAATTTGTCAAATGATTCGAAATCATAATCGCACCCATTTATAGCGTAGTTCAGCTCATCTGTTGTATATTTGTACTGTCTTCTTGCCAGCCGATAAGATCAACAGAGCCGTATGTTTCCTAAAGTCCTCTTAGCAATTTTACTAAAACTAGAACAATGTTTAATGTTAGCCAGTCAGCAAAGGCATCATTAGTTAAATTTGTGCTTCAGGAAGCATTAGTCCAAAGTGTGTATTACAGAGGCCCGTTTTCAGTGAGATAATATCAGACCACTTTAGGTACAAAATGTAAAACCGAAGGAGTGCCAGAAAAGCTTAGTGACACCATTATATTCATTAAAAATGAAAGAGTAGCATGGAGTTTAAATAATGCAAATTAGATACATGAATACTTAATTTGCCAGGAATGTTAGGTCTTGGTAGACTGAAGTATGTGTTCCATGTAACAGTCACAAAATTTTAAAGCCAAAATAAATCTTGGCGATTACATGGTTCACTCTGGAGTCAAGAAATCTGAGGCCCAGGGTGGCCGTGTGTAACTTTCTCAAGGTCGTCGTGTCAGAGCTGTGATCGAAGACACATACACTGATAGTTTCTATTTCATCAAGTGGATTTTTTTAAAATGAGGGTGTTCATTGCAGTGTTTATCAGCTTATAATTTTCACGTTTTTTAAACATACATTTATATACACCAGCCATTCTCAAATTTAATAGAGAAGCTTGTCTTTATGTTATGAGGCAATACATGTTTAGTGTAATATGTGACCCGGGATGGGCAGGAACAACCCACCAGAGCACTTACACGGCCTCCTTTGCTGTCTCCTTGGCAATTGCAGACACTGGCGTCCACATCCCAACCTGTGTTGTGGTTCTTCATGGAGAGCTTGGCTTATAACCACAGGGTGCAGGTACTTTAAGTCCTAGGTCCATACGTCCCCCTATGTCCCTGGTGCCTAGCATCAGGCGAGTGCAGGCCACCTACATCAGGCGAGTGCAGGCCACCTACAGTGTTTGTTGAATGAAGGAATGAATGAATGGCCATAACCTCCTGTCCAAAAAAGGTCGTACTTTGGTAAGTGCTTATAAAGAAAGAAATTCACATGAAAAGCATAGGGCTTAATTTCAGAAATACTCATTTTTCTCTTTTTCTAAAAGCAATGATAACTTCGATTCTCCTTTTCAAATTTTAAATCCCTTTTGGAGTGGAGTTTTAGCTGGCTCTCTGGACAGAGCAGTAGGAGGTGAAGGCAGGGAGTTCTAAGGACTGGGCACAGCAACCCAAAACTCAGGAGCAGCAGGTGGGAACACGCCAAAGAGATCGGCCTGTGGGTGTAATGGAGCTTTAAGCAAAGACAGCTCAGTATCCCAGAACCTGAACTTCTGTAGGTTAAACAGGAGCATCAGACTCCATCAAAGCCAGAGCAGCCTGGATTAATTTGAAGCTGGGAAACAAAGTGTCTAAATCCTGAGACAGAGATTGTTTTAGGGAGGAAACTTTCTTTTTTTGGCCTCCCCATGGCACATGGAGTTCCTGGGCGGGGGATCAGCTCTGAGCTGCAACTGCAACCTATGCTGCAGCTGAAACAACGCTGGATTCTTTAACCCACTGTGCTGGGCCAGGGATCGAACATGCATCCTGAAGCTGCAGAGATGCCGCCAATCCTGTCGCAGCACAGCAGGAACACCAGGAAGGAAACATTTTATAATTTTCCCCCTGTAGGAGGATTGTAGTAACATGACGTATTAGGAGACACACAGACCTTGGAAAGAGGCAGACAGTCGTTCAGATTCTGGCTCCCATACTTACTAGCTCTGTGAGTTTGGCTCAGTGAGTTAACCATACTGAGCGTCCACTTTCCTTATCTGTAAAATGGGTCTGCAGTGTTAGTTCCCCTTTTCATAATATGGCTGCTCAGAGACTCCTAGTCAGCAAGCATTCTCTGACATAAGGAAAATAAGGGGGAAGCGGAAGGGGTGGGATGGACTGGGAGTCTGGAGTTAATAGATGCAAACTGTTGCATTTGGAGTGGATGAGCAATGAGATCCTGCTGTAGAGCACTGGAAACTATGTCTAGTCACTTACGATGGAACATGATGGAGGATAATGTGAAAAAAAGAATGTGTGTATATATGTGTGTGCCTGGGTCATTTTGCTGTACAGTAGAATTTGACAGAACACTGTAAACCAACTATAATGGAAAAAACAAAACTCATTAAAAATATATGGATACTTTTCTCAAATTACATTTATCATCTCTTTTGTAGATGACGGTAGTCAAACGAGCGGTTCCAGCAATTGTACTGGACATTTTCTTAATAGAAAGGAAACTTGCAAGATTACACTCTCTTAAAAAACACATTGGCAAATAATATTTGTCCATGCTCAGATCGACAGAGTATGTGCACATATGTACAGTGCATGTATCCAGATGGAATATATGCAGATGACAGCTAAGTTTATAATCAGATACCATAGGTAACAAAAACCAGCCTACTGATTTAAGCTATAAAAGCATGAACTTATATTTGGGTCAGAGTTCAAAAGAAAATTAAGACATCGTTTTGTAATAATTTTAAATGGAGTGTAAGCTCTAAAAATGCTGAGTCACTATATATGTTGCACACCTGAAATAACATAATATTGTAAACCAGCTGGATTTCAATACATTACATGAATAAACTGAGTTAAAAGAAAGTTAAAAATTACGCTCTTCTTGGAAATCACTTCCCAATGTTCCTATGAAGAAAATCTCTTCCTTTTTCTGGACTCTGGTGACACTCGGGTGGCGCGTGCAGTGGTGACGGATTGCTGCTGGTAAAGGCCTGTGATTATGGCGGAGGGTAATTGTCTACAGGCCCCTGAGAAAGGCCACAGCACTCTTGACCCTGACAAAGATGTCAGTAGACTCTGGAGAGTATTGTTTTAATTCATCTTTGAACTTTTTGAATTTTTTCCATCAAAAGCATAGTCTCTTGCTGAAGCCTTTTTCTTTTTTCATATAAATTATATGAAGAACCACAGCATGGAACATCTTAAACTGACATTGAATTTAGTTGATGACTCAGGATGTTTTACAAGAACTGGATGTTGAGCATGGGCTCTTTTTTTTTTTTTTTTTTTTTTTTTTTTGTCTTTTGTTGTTTTAGGGCTGCACCTGCAGCATATGGAGGTTCCCCGGCTAGGGGTAATCAGAATTGTAGCTGCCAGCCTACACCAGAGCCACAGCAACGCGGGATCCGAGCCGTGTCTGCGACCTACACCACAGCTCACAGCAATGCCGGATCCTTAACCCACTGAGCGAGGCCAGGGATTGAACCTGCAACCTCATGGATCCTAGTTGGATTTGTTTCCACTGCGCCATGACGGGAACTCTGAGCATGGGCTCTTGAGTTAAGCGGGCTGGATGTGGACAGCACTGCTCCTCTTTCCTAGTTGAATCACTCCAGTCAGGTGCTTAATCTTGGTGTTTGAGTTTTCTCATCTGTAAACTAGGGGCAATAATAGGTTTTCCTCACAGGGTTGTTGAGAACACAAAAGAAAACCCCTCATGTACACTTGGAATTGCGCGTGCGTGAGCGGGTAATGTAAATTAGGGTTAGTGGTCACTGTAACTCCTAAGTGATATGAGGCCGAAGCAGTGGTCTTAAAGGAAAGAAAACACCATCTCGGTACCGAGTCATCATTCCATAGGGTAAATAACACTTCCAGGGAGAAGTGGTGTGCCCGTATCTGTGTCTGGTACTTTGGGTGAGGTGAGGGCAGAGTGTGGGCACCTCAAGGATGGGACTGAGGGTGCTTCATCAGCGGTGGGTTAAGCTCCCAACCTGCTTTTGCCCAGGTCCTCCCTCCCTGATTAAGATGGAAAGACGCAATAGCAGATGCTACAGTAGGAGTGAAGTTAAGATCCCACTCTCGTGGTTTGAAGTATTCACATCAATGTGCTCATTCTTGAAGATGGATCGTCAGGAATTTATTCATGGAGACTTAGGCGACATTCATGAATGGACAGAGAATTTTATGGTGATTAACAGAGAAGCTTGTGGAGTCCCACAGATCTGGGTATGAGTGCTAACATTATTCTTTTTCTTCTGTGTGATCACAGCCCTTTTCGCTTCAGTTTATTTATCTGAAAAATAGGAGTCATAATAAGACCCACCTCATTGGGTGGTTGTGATAAGGGTGCTAAACCACGGAATCCCATTGTTTTGAGCCGTAAGAGCGGCTCAAAGAAAAGAGGATGAGGAGGAAATGGTGTCAGACAGACAGGGTGACGTGCTGACTGAATTCCCCTGAACGGTGCTTAGGGTCGTTTAACTGGAAAACTGGGTGAGATGGCAGACAAGTGGATAAGACAAATACTGTTCTCCTCGTGTATATTAGGGATTTTTTCTAAGTTCGTTACTCACTGAAGTCACTGTCTTCTTAATCTCTCCATCATTTTTGAAACCTTATGTCTTAGAAGTAGCAGTTAATTGAAAAATGTGTTACTTTAATACATTTCAAATACATCGAAAGAGATGTATCTCTTTACTTTACTCTTATGGACAATGGAATATATCTTACCAGCCACACTTCCTTTATAGTTTTTAGGATTCTTTCCTGTGGGGAAATGCTTGTGATGGTCCCTTTTTAATTCTTTTGTATGAGTTTGGAAGTAGGAGGTATTTCTGGGAAAAGATGTAAAATATTCAGTCAGTGATGTCAGCTGTACATCTGATGTCTACACCTGCAGAGGAAGAGGCGAAGGAAGCCGGTGCTACAGATTTCTCTAGAGATAAAGTGAGTAGTCAGGAAATCTTATTCAGCATTTGATCAGCTGTATTCAGATGTGTCATTTGATTTTAAAACTGTTTCAACATCAGGCAGACATAAAGCAAATTCTTCTAGATGGGCCTTTCCAGAAAGGAGTGTGCCAGGAGACTGTCCTGTGACTATGTGCACATTTATATTTATAGAAGCCGGGACTTAAGTATGTGTATTATGTGTGTATTTCTATGTATGTGTGTGTATTCATGTTTCTCTGTATCCAGGTACATGCACAGGCGTCTGAGTAAAATACCAGTATTTACTATTGATTGACCTGAAAGTCTACCCAATCTTTAGTAAAATGTAAAGACTACTATGAACTTTTGAGATGGTTTATGGATGGTAAAACACTTTTCTGTTGAAACAAGCCTTCCAAAATAGGATTTAATGGTAGGTTGTTGCATTAGTGTGAGAAACTACAAATTCTGGGCTTCTTAATGGGCAGGCACCATGGGTGCTTTGCACAGTATCTGGCTCCAAAGCCAGCTTTGGATCCTGCCTGGCTCACTGGGCTTTCCTCCCAGGTTTTCTGATCAGAAAATTGAAGGCCAGCTGCTGCCTGTCATTAGGAAGCTTACTGAAAGTCAACATGGGGTGGAAGCTGGCTGGGGGCTGATGGGGCACTGTCCACACTCTGACCAAAGGCTCATCAAGAGCGGGCCTATGCTAATGCTACTTAGGATTGCTGCATGATGTCTCTGCTCTACAAGCAGCTCCAGAGAGGTAACAGGCCAGTTTCAGAATGTTCTATTATTGTAGATATATGTCACATGTCATATGGCATTCTTTGTTCTCAGGCAAAATAAAGAGATTCCCTTTACGTTGGTCTAGAGCTTTTATTGAAGTAATTCCTTGTCCTCTCGATTTTCAACAGGAGTCTAATCATGCCTGTCAAATCCTTTTTGTGATAGAGCAAAGCCTCAAAGGATGATTTATTTTCTGACCTTCCTTAATGAAGATAATCAGATCATGCCCCGTAGCCTAAGAGATGTGTCTTTGGTCCGTTGTCGTGGTTAGTGCTGCTGCGTATGTTGTACTTGGTCTCATATGCTAAACTGCAAAAATCCTCTAAATCCCTCTAAATGTCTTGGCTGAATGATCTCCTCTGGCAGTTGATTACTCAGGTCGCCCATATACTGGGTATTCTGAATTTGCCCTACTTGTATCAGACTGTTTCATACAATGTCATACTTTTATTTAGCAAAGGCTATTTGAATAAAAAGAAAATGCTGACGTTGAATGGAAGGGCCAGAGGCCTTATGGAATGCCAGAGGAATTCTACAAATACTCTTTCTTAGTGGCCTACGCAATTGGGATCTAATTCTTCTTGGGCAGCAAGTAAAAACTGAGCTTCTAAATGGCATGAGTCACTGAGTCAAAGGGCTTGGTGCTGTGCCATGCAAACAGCTCTGCTTTTTTGTAGCCTGCAGCAAGGATGGAAGCCAGCTTTCAGAGAAGACTGAGCCTCTCAGAAAGAAGAGAAACTCAAATCACTCTTAGGTGACAAGAAATGATCATAGTTGAAGAAATAATGAATCTATTGAAAAGGAAGGCCACCGTTACACCAACGCTGTTGACACTCATCAGCTCTGTAGAGTGTGTGTGTGCACCTGTGCCTGCGTGTGTATATTTTTATCTCTAGGTTTTAAGTAATAGAAAGCTGATTACACTTCTTCTAACATTCTTAACTTCTTCCTCACTCTCACGCTCTCTCCCCCTCTTCCTCTGTCCTCCTCTCTCTGTCCTTGTCTCTTCCTCTCTCCTTCTCCCTGTTTCTTTTCCAAACAGCCAATGTGTTACATTTTAGGGGAGAAGGGGAGTCTGTGGGGTAGAAGGAAAAGAAAGCAGATGTTTATACCTTGTTAAATTGTCAAAAGTCTTAATGCTCTTTTCTCAGTATTTCACCTCCTCTCTCATGTCACATGATTCTTCTACCTTTGCAGTCTTGAGCACACGAAACTACTTATATACTGGCAGAGTTTCTGTCACATGTTGAGGTACTAATTTTTAAACAAATTTTGCATAATTTATGTCTCTGCTTATTTTCAGCCAGCAGGTCTGTTTAATGCTAGTGGCAAACAAAATCCTAAAGGGAAAATCTTACTAAGACCTTGCTGTTGAAACAACAACAAAAAAAATGCTAATAAATTTTATGTCTTTTAGCAGAGGATTATGGGTGCTATTTCACACACTTGCAATTACGGACATTTTATTTGATCATTCCTATTGCCCACGGTGGAGGTGGGGGCGGGGCATAGCTAGTCTGCTGTCCTGAAAATGTTGTCATGGAGAAGGGAACAGCCACTCAGGATTCTGTAAACATCTATCCTCATCTATCTGTGCCAAGAAAAAAAGGGGGGGGGGACCAACTTAGCCCATCTCCCAGTGTTTAAATAAATGCACCCAGTTATTTTAACCAGTTTCCACTGACTTGTCAAAAATCATTGTGTATAATGAAGGTCTGCCATTGGTAAGACTGGATGGAAATATTGTGCAGTGTTGGATTTTGTTAGTTGAACATCTGGCAGGCCAATCTGGATTTTTACTTGGAAAGAGGGTTCCTCAACCAGAGTGAGTTTGCTGTTGGGTTTTAGAGTGCTAACATATCAGATCAGGTGGCTCTAGGCAAAAACAAATTGGTCCCAACGGGAAAGTGAGTCAAGAAAGAAAAGCAGGAGGAGGTGAGACACTTTTCACGTGTGGATAGAAGATTAGAAGACACTTTTCCAGAGCCTCCTTACTGGGCCTCACAATGGAAAGCAGGCGATACACAATAGGATAATTGTTTTTACTTCATATGATTTGCAATCGCCTATTCTTTTTTTTTAAATACAATTTTGCTTTAATACATCCCAAGTGAGGAAAACCCAAGTAAGAGGGGAAAAAAAAGAATTCATGAGCAATTTAATTCTGGCAAAATACGTCTGTGATCTAAGAGCCTACTGATTGGAAAGCAGTACTGATGATGATAGTTCCTGGACTTGTTTCTTATTTAACGTCGCTGGCATGTGTGTCTGTGGGTCAGGTGTTTAATTGTTTGTGTCATAAGTGCATGATTTTAACAATAATGAAAAATATGCAGTGTGTTCTCTCACCCTGACTTCCGTAAGTGGGCTCTAAGTTAGAGGTTGTGCTCAAGACCATAGAATGTTGCTGTGGGCATTTCTGTTATTTAACTCTCAGGATCTTGTGGTAGCATATTAGTTTCTTGTTGGATATTAACAAAAACGTCATCCAGGGGAACAGTCAGTTGTATTAAGCATGAGTGGTAGGGTGTGCTGACCTGACCTCCTTATTTGTATTCCTCAAATTGCAGCAGTTAATTCATGGTACCTACTAAGGTGGACTTCCCAATAGACTGAGACTGCCTTGTGGGTAAGACTGCAGCATACCAATATTTATATTCAGTGCAGTTACTGACATATAGTAGATATTAAGTGAATACTTACTGAACAGATCCCTCCATGATTTATATTTATTTCCAGCAAATCTTTTATCATGTCAAAGAAGAAGTTTATGGAAGAAACGGACCATCCCATACAATTGTGAACTGTATTTGCTTTGCTGTGTGTGTGTTTAACTTGAATATTTGTCATCTTCACACAGTTCTAATTAGCTCTATGCCAGAGACATTTGTCTGGCAGATGAAGAATAAGCAGGAAAGTTATGTACTGAATTGTAGAGTTGTTTATCTTAAGTAGGGGGAAACTTACCTTAAGAACACAAGATTTACTGCATTTATAGCTTTTATTTAAATGTCTGGTCCATTCGCCATCTCTGAGCAGCATGTCATTTTGGTCACATAACTAGTGACTCAAAGTTGGGGCTCTGGGTCCACGCAAATCCGAGTCCAAATCCCAGCTCTACTCCTTTCCTAAAATTGACACTGGACAAGGGGCTTGATCTCTCTGAATCTCTTGTACTCAAGGAGAATAATAATAGCATTCAGGGGATGGCTGCAGTGTACTCTAAAGCCTTTGCAAGTGTGTGATACATGGCAAAAACTCAAAAAATGATAGTTTTTTATTATTTGAATGTATTAAATGAACAGGTTTTCTTTGTACAGATCTTGGATTTGATCAAATTTTAGCCTTTTTAAAAGTTGTAGTTATTTATAATGTTGCGGAGGTATAGCAAAGTGATTCAGTTATATATACATACATACATATATATATACACACACATATTCCTACATTCTTTTTCAGATTCTTTTCCATTATATATTATTGTAATAAAACAACCTGAAAAAGTTTAGCGTTTTTATCAAATCGTCTCTCTCTATATATATATGTATGTATTTTTGTCTTTTAGGGCCTCATCTTCAGTATATGGCAGTTCCCAGCTTAGGGGCCGAATCCGAGCTGCAGCTGCTGGCCTACACCCCAGCTTTAAGTGGCACCTGCAGCCTGCACCACAGCTCGCAGCAACGCCGGGTCCTTGACCCAGTGAGCAAGGCCAGAGATCGTGGATACTAGTTGGGTTCATCACTGCTGATCCACGATAGAAACTCCCCATCTTCGTGTTTATTGATAAATACATTGGGACATAAATATTTTACTCTTTAAATACCAGTACAGTTAAAATTTAAATGTATTGCCACCAGAGTATATAATTTACAGTTCGGCTATCTTAGTTATCAAGTAAAATTGCATAAAATTTTTTTCCTCAGATTTATTTCTGATACTCACATATTCAGCCAATTTCATAGATGATAGATAGAGTGGGTCAGTATATTTTAGCATATCTTTATACTTTTAAAGACTCCTTAAATGCTCAATTCTTGAAGCAGTCATTTCCAGATGCTGTACTGGGTCCTGAGAATGGAGGGTGTAAATGACACCTCTCAGCTTTCCAGGCACTCAGAGGCTAAGAAAGAAAAACATTTCAGGAAGGTCCTGTCATCATGGCTCAGCGGAAACGAATCTGGCTAGTATCAATTAGGATGTGGGTTTGATCCCTGTCCTTGCTCAGGGAGCTAAGGATCCAGCGTTGCCGTGAGCTGTAGTGTAGGTCACAGACGCGGCTCAGCTCTGGCATTGCTGTGCTGTGGTGTAGGCCAGTGGCTACAGCTACAATTCAGCCTCTGGGCTGGGAACCTCCATATGCAGCAAGTGAGCCCTAAAAAGACCAAAAAAAAAAAAACCCACTTTTTAGTACATTAGTCACCAAAACAGAGAAGCTTGTATAATGTACAGAAATAACAGGAAGTAGTGAGTAACTGTTGAGGGGGTGGTGGACCTAGGTAGCTGTTTTGGGGGTTGTGTTTGAACGAGGCTGGTGTGTTTGGGCATCCATGTGCAGTTGGACTTTGCCAGAAAGTAGAGTTGATAGGTTGGGTGGAGAAAGGTAAAATAAAGTTGCTGATCCGAGTGAGATCATGAAGAGTTAAGGCCGCTCCTCCGTGTATCCGTGGATTTGATTTCCTGCCAGTTCAGGAGCATGGAGTCATGATCAGGCCACCTCAAAGGGCAATAGGCTGATAGGGATCTGTGTCCATCTTTCTGTAAAACGGTTTTCACATAGGGTGAAATGAGCATGTGATGTGGAAGCCCCGAAGAAGAGCTCTTTCAAAGGAGAGAGTTGATAGAAGAGTTAAGTGATATTTGGGGTCCAAAGGAGCAACTCCTTCCTAACGCCTGTTCCTTCTCTTTGGGGATAAGTTTGACACCACCAATAAAATACATCACTACCCGCTTGTCTGTGTTCCTGTATCAGATTGTATTGGCCCCTGATTGATACTAGTCATGTGATGCGAAATGACTTTTTCTATGTCTCTCTTGTTCACTAAGCCATAAAATCTTGATATCCCCAGTGTACAGAGCAGATACTCAATAAATACTCAAACTCTTTACCTTCTGGGCTTAGAAATGTTCAGTGACATTAAGAAAATATCATATTTTTAGTCAATTGAATAAATCTTGGCCAGCATAGTGATTATGGTTGTGGTTAAGTTTTAGAGGATCTTGAGTTAATTGTATTTTCAAGGAGGGGTTTTAGTAGACTTTTATATGAAATTCATGGGACAAATATTGGGTGTTGGGAACAGTTCTGAGTGCTGGGGATATAAACATGAAAATACACACCTTCTTGTTTCAAATAGCTCCCAGTTTCTGCCCTCTCATACATGCAAACAGTTGAAATACAGTAAGAAAACAGAGGTGTGTACAAAATACAATATGTGGGAGTTCCCGTCGTGGTGCAGTGGAAACAAACCTGACTCGTGTCCATGAGGATGCAGGTTCAATCCCTGACTTCGCTCAGTGGGTTAAGAATCTGGCGTTGTCCCGAGCTGTGGTGTAGGCTGCAGATGCTGCTCGGATCCTGCATTGCTGTGGTTGTGGCTGTGGCCGGCACTTGCAGCTCCAATTTGACCTCTAGCCTGGGAACTTCCATATGCAGTGAGTGCGGCCCTAAAAAAAAGAAAAAAAAATACAGTATGTCACAGCTGCACTTGAGTCAGCTTGATATGGTAAGAAAACTTTGATGGAGTTAAGGAACGTTTGACCTGGTTGCAAGATAGTTTTTAGGTGAGTTTGCAGGGGATGGATTAGGAAGTTCACTGAGGAGTTAGTCCTGGACGGGAAAATGAAAACCTTCTTACATCTCTGACAGTGTGGACGAAGGAAAAAGGGAAAAGGTGGCAACAAGACAGGTGTAAATGAAATAAATTTATGAGAAAATCTGAGTACCGAAGAAATGCATGTCTGGTAACCATGGTATTTCAGTTGTATAAAATTCTGTTCCTTCTTTCTATAAATAGCCTAAAATTTTAAGAAGTTGTATATAGCCATACATACTTCTTGTGGAAGATTAGACCATTCTGATCAGAATGTTACCTTTGAATATATTTATGTGCGTTTTCAGCAAATTTGTGATTTTATTACATCTGCTATTTTGTCATTGGGCTTTTTTATCTCAAAGTAAAGTGGCCATTTAAAACACGCATAAGATTTATTCTACAGCATCCTTTTAAATGGCTGTTTTTTTTTGTTTGTTTGTTTGTTTGTTTTGCCTTTTTAGGGATGCACTTGTGGTACATGGAGGTTCCAAGCTAGGGTCAGATCGGGGCTGCAGCTGCCAGCCTATGCCACAGTGAAAGCAACACCAGATCTGAGCCACGTTTACCACCTACACCACAGCTCATGGCAACCCCTGATCCTTAACCCACCAAGAGAGGCCAGGAATCAAACCTGCGTCCTCATGGATACCAGTCAGATTCGTTTCTGCTGAGCCATGGCAGGAGCTGAAAATGGTCCAGTTTTTTTATTGGATGTATCTCAACCCAAGTAACCATTTCACTGTTGTTGGGAATTTAAGTTTCCATTTTGATTTGCAATGTATCACACCGTTGAGATTCCTAAGAGCTAAACATTTTGCTAAATAATTCAAAATATATTTCATTTTTAGAGTAAATTTGAGGAAGTGGAATTGCTAGATAATAGTTATATATGTATTTGAATTTTTTTTTTCTGGCCACACCTTCGGCATATGGAAGTTCCCAGGCTTGGGGTTGAATTGGCGCTGTAGCCACCGGCCTACACCACAACTCACAGCAACATGGATCCTTAACCCAGTGAGCAAAGCCAGTGATCAAACCTGCATCCTCATGGATCCTAGTTGGGTTCATTACTACTGAGCCATGACAGAACTCCCGTGTATTTGAAATTTTTATAATAGTGCCTAATTGTCCTCCAAAATTCTTGGGATAATTTAGAGCATGACTATTCATTCATTCATTCATTCATTCATTCAGATACAGCTTGATTGAGGTATTGGTATATAAAGACTGCACATATTTAATGTATACAATTTGATGAGGTTGCATGTACGCATACACCCATGAAACGAATACCACAATCAAGGTGATAAACATACCTCCACAGATTTCTTTATGCCATTCTCTTTTTTTGTTTTTTGTTTTTGTGTTAAGAACATTTCATATGGGGGGTTCCCGTTGTGGCTCAGTAGTTAATGAACCCGACTAGTATCCATGAGGATGTGGGTTTGATCCCTGGCCTCACTCAGTGGGTTAGGGATCTGGCGTTGCTGTGAGCTGTGGCATGGGCCCGCCATCTGCAGTTCCAATTGGACCCCTAACCTGGGAACCTCCATATGCCATGGGTGTGGACCTAAAATGACAAATGACAAAAAAATTTTCATATTGCATCTGCCTTTTTAACACATTTTTAAATTGCAGAGTATAGTGATGTTATCTCTGGACACAAGCTCATGCAGCAGATCTCTGGCTGGAACTTACTCATCTTGTACAACTGAAACTTTATACCCACTAGGCAGTGACACCCTCAGCAATCATTACTCTGCTTTCTGCTTCTGTGAGTTCCTTTTAGATGCCTCATTTAAGTGATTTTATGCAATATTTGTCCTTTCTGAGAATGGTTTCTTTCACTTAGCATTAGGTCCTCAAGTTTCGTCCACGTGGTTGCATACGGCAGGATTTCATTTTTTTTTAAAGCGGAACCCTGTGCTATACCATATTTTCTTTATCCATTCATCCATCAATGGGCATTTAGCTTGTTTCCGTATCTTGGCCATTGTGAACGATGCTGCAGTGAACACCGTATGCAGATCTCTCTTCCAGATCCTGATTGCCATCTTTTTTGGGCACGCACCAGAAGTAGGGTTTAGGCACGAGTTTTATTTTTCATTTCAACCATGCCAATGGCATGTAAAAGTTCCCCATCCAGGAATCGAACCCATGCCACAGCAGCAACCCTAGCCACAACAGTGACAACACTGGGTCCTTAACCACTGAGCCAAGAGGAACTCCTAGGCATGATTTCCAATGCTCTACTCTGGTATAATTTATCAGGTGTACTTACCAATAATGTGACTTATAAAGGTAATACTGAGCCATCATTAAAACAACTTGTGTGCCGTAAATTTCTCACTAGTCAAAGATAAAACAAAAACCTGTAGAAAACCATTTCAAGAGAGAATATTCAATTTTTGAGAAATAATGATAAATATTTATTCAAGTATTTTCGAATCCTTGTGTTTCATCATTATCATAGTCCTTTTGACAGTTGCAGTTGACAAAGTCTTAGTATTTTTCTCCAATTTTATCTCTTTATACATGTTAGCATTACTAAAAGAAGATTCAGTTCATTTCCCTCGCTAATAAACTGCTGTGATTTACATTTGAGAGATTGTAAATTTTTAATCAGGTTAGCTTCCAGTTTATAAGAAGCTAAACACAAACCCAAGAAATAAAGAGCAGGAAGGCACATTAATGATTATCCAGTTTTTAGTCCAATCCTCTCACTGTGAATAGAAAGTCAATTTGCAGAAAGATTTTGCCATTAGGCCAGTAGAGCAGAGTTTTAATTATTAAAGAAGACTGTCAGATCTTTGAGAAACTACACAACATCACAGATTTTTTTTTCTTCTTTGTAGCCATCCTTGCTGTCAGAATATATTTAGAAGCGTTGATGTTTAAGCACATGTGTAATACATGTGGTCAGAGTAATGCAGCATTAGGCAGTAAGTTTACCCCAGAGAATGCAAACCTAGAGTTTTGATGTTTGTGCTTAAATGTTTAGTACCTAGGCCAGGTCTATGCAGAACTGGTAAAATATACCTTTGGCATTCAAATTTTTTCTTTTCTTTTAATTAATTAATTTATTTTTTTTGGTCTTTTTAGGGCCGCACCCTCAACATATGGAGGTTCTCAGGCTAGGGGTCGAATCAGAGCCATAGCCACCAGCCTACACCACAGAGACACCAGATCCAAGCTGCATCTGTGACCTGTGCTGCACCTTGTGGCAATGCAGGATCCTTTAACCCACTGAGAGAGGCCAGGGATTGAACCTGCATCCTCATGGATACCAGTCGTGTTCTTCACCCACTGATCCACAGCAGAAACTCCCTGGCATATTCACATCTTCTTTCTGCTATGCTGGTCTGATCTACAGGATTACTGCTATGCTGGTCTGATCTGTGGTCTAGTACTGATCGCTGCCCAGTACCTCTTAATTCCCTTTTACTAAGTCTCCAACACAGGTCCTTCTGCCCTCCTGTCTATTCTTTCCAACCCGTCTTCCCCAAGCTTCATATCCAACCTCTGGTGTAGGAACTGGGTAGGGCAGTTGGGGATGGACTGTTGGTACTGTGGGGAAAACCCACAGTGTGGGTATGACCTGTGTGTCTGAGGTCAGACCAGAGATGGGAAACTTAGCGGAAAAACAACCGGCAGGTGCATCTTCTCAGAAGGGGATAGAAACGCATCATAACTCAGGGAATGAGAATGTGAATGGGGCACTAAAGAAAACAAGTCCACTGCATGGTAGAGCTGGAGAGGAAAGTGCAGGAATTGGGTCAGAGAGACAAATCAGTTTCATCCCCGAATAAGTGATGGTGAATGATCATGAACTAGGAATCAAGAGCTGGTTCAGAACCAGTTTAGCAGATACTGGCTTCCAGGGTCTCTGCAGATATCTCTACAGGTATTTGTACATATTCTGGGCCTTAAAGGAGCAGCCTTCTTCCAGGTGTCCTACAACATTTGAAACTTAATTATCTAGGTAATAATTAGCCAGTTGTAGAGATGTATCCTTACCAGATAACACATAATTAGTCATGCCTGCTGTTCACGCAAACCTCCAAGGACCCTCTTTATCCTTTCTTGTAGCATTTTCTTTTGGAAATTGTAAGAATAGCTAGCTTTACGTGGTGCTTAGTGTGGCGGTTCCTGTTTTAAGTGCCTTATAGGTAAATTCATTACAAATCCAATTCATTTACATTTTATTAGGTCTTTATAACTCGTTACAAATCCAAACCTATGATATCCTCACAAATACCACTTGAGGTAGGAATTCAGATGAGGAAAGTGAAATTCAGAGGGTAAGTGACATGCCCGGAATCATAGTACAGATGAGTGGCAGAGTTAGGATTTGAAACGAGGCTCTTGGATTTCAAAGCTCATGCACTTTACTCTGCCTAAGCTACTGTCTCGGCCAATGCTTTTCCTCTTGTAACCAGAAAGAGGAATTTGATGGGGGGAGGGTGAGTCTAGGCTGAATATAAGGGAGCACTATCACCATTGTATGTTTTCATGCTGATAGGGTGCTTCCTGACATTCATTAAATCAATCTTTGAGAAGTGCTTAAACTTTAGAAAGATTTATGAAGTTATTCAAAAAATATTTACTACTGTTCAGCACATGCCAGGGTACTAGAGATGCAAAGGTAAATAATGATTTCCATCCTTCAGAAATCTAGAGTGAGTCAGACATGCAGACAGGTAAATTAAAATATGGTTATGACTGATGTGACAAAGGTATGAGCAAACTCATGTAAATAGAGCACAGACAATGGAGCAATGATCTTAAGGAAAGATTTCTGAGAGTCTTCATTGATGATACGCCATTTTTACTGGGACTTAAGGGTTAAGTATGTGTTTTCATGGCCAAGAAGGGGAAAGGGGCTATTTCAATCAAAGAAACTTCATGAGAAAAGGCGTAGTGTCATGAGAAGGCTGAGATCATTGTGGAAATAATGGGGGCTTCTGTGTAACAGGAGCGTGAGGTGCACAGTGAGGAATGCTGGGAGGTGAGAAGGTCTCTGTATACCAAGGTGAGGGATTGAGATCATATTTGGTAGATACTAGGAAACCTTTAGAAAATTTGATGCTGAAGACAGGTATCAAATACTTTATGCCACAGGCTGTTGGAAAAGAGACTGTAGTGTAAGGAACATCAAATGGGAGACTTAGAAAATGCTAAGCCAAAGGCTTTGGCATCTAGAGCTCAAGCAGTATTGGTGCACTCGGAGAAGAGGAATTGATTTGCGCTTTTTTTAAACTTTGTTTTAGATCTTTTAAATTGAAGGATAGTTAAGGTACAATAGTATATGTTACGGGTATACAATAGAGTGATTCACAACTTTTAAAAGGTTAGAGCCCATTTACAGTTACTATAAAATATTGTCTCTATTCCCTGTGCTGTGCCTCTATTCCTTGTAGCTAATTTTATACCTAATAGTTTGTGCCTCTTTCTCCTCTATGCCTATATTCCCCTTCCCCCTTCCCTCTCCCTACTGTTATCCACTAACTTGTTCTATATATCTATGGGTCTATTTCCTTTTTGTTATATTTACTAGCTTGTTGTATTTTTTAGGTTCAAGGTATGTTATATTATACAGTCTTTCTCTGACTTATTTCACCTACCGTAATGCCGTCCAAGTCCATCTATGTTGCTGCAAATAGAAAAATTTCGTTCTTTGTTATGGCTGAGTAGTATTCCATTTACATATACCACATCTTCTTTGTCCATTCGTTTGTTGATGAACATTTAGGTTGCTTCCATATTTTGGCAGTAGTAAATAATGTTGCTATGATCATTGGGGTGCATGTGTCTTTTTGAATTAGTATTCTTGGTATTTTGATATATACCCAGGAGTGGAATTGCTGGGTCTTATAGTGGTTCTATTTTTAGTTTTTTGAGAAATCTCCATACTGTTTTCCACAGTGGCCATAGCATGTTACGTTCCTACAATTCGTGTACAAGGGTTTCCTTTTCTCTGTGTCTTCGCCAACATTTTTTATTTGTTTTCGTTTTTCCTGAAGCCATTCTGGCAGGTATGATGGGTTACATCACTGTGGTTGTGATTTGCATTTCCCTGATGATTAATGATGTTGAACATCTTTTGATGTTGGCCATTTGCATTTCCTCTTTGGAAAAATGTTTATTCAGTCTTTCTTCCCATTTTTTAATTGGGTTGATTTTTTTGATGTTGAGTTGTATTGGTTGTTTATATAAACTGGATATTAACCCTTTATTGGTCATGTAATTTGCAGCTATCTTCTCCCATTCAGTAGGTTGTCTTTTTGTTTTATCGATGGTTTCCTTTGCTTTGCAAAAGCTTTTTGGTTTAATTAGGTCCCATTTATTTATCATTGCTTTTCTTTCATTTCCTCTAGGAAATAGATCCAAAAATATTGCTATGATTTATGTCAAAGAGTGTTCTGCCTGTGTTTTTCCTCTGTGACTTTTATGGTTTCTGGGCTTACATTTAGATCTTTAATCCATTCTGAGTCTACTTTTGTACGTGGTGTTAGAGAGTGTTCTAATCTCATTGTTATACATAAGCTGTCCAGTTTCCCCAATGTCATTTATTAAAGAGACCGTCTTTTCTCCACTGTGTATTCTTGCTTCCGTTGTCATAGATTAATTGACCAGAACTGTGTGGCTTTATTTCTGGACTCTCTATTCTGTTGCTTTGATCTGTGTGTTGTGTGCCAGTCTTGTGTGTTATGTTATGAATTTGAGATTTGAGATTATTTTCTCAGATAGAGTGACCAAGTTTTGATAAATGATTGAAGCTAAGGGATGAGATATACAAATGAGCAGTCCCTCTGAAATTTCTACCTTGAGATGGGGTGTGTATTCTTTAGAATACTGCTTAGGTGCTCTACCAAAGATCCAACTTAATAATCCGTGTTTCTACAAGGCAGATGTTGATGGATAGATGGATCTAGAAAATGTGATGTGTATATATACACAATGGAATATTATTAAACCTTAAGAAAGAATGAAAGCCTACCATTCGTGACAACGCGAATGAGCCTAGAAGACATTGTGCTAAATAAACTGGATGAAGAAAAACAAAAAACTGTATAATGAAGTTATATATGTATAACTTCAGTTATATATGAAGTCTGAAATAGTCAAACGAATAGAATCAGAGAGTCGAATAGGGAGATGCTGGTCAGGGATCCCAGAGTTTCAGTCTTGTAGTTTGGACTTAGGTACAACGTTGCCACTCTAGTTAACACTACTGTATTGTATTTTATGCTTGAAATTTGTTGACAATAGAGATCCTAAGTGTTCTTACTGCATTAAAAAGGAGGACAGCATGTACTTGTGATGGGTACTAATTAGCATGATTGTGGTAATTATGTCACAGTTTATACATATATCAGTCATCAAGTTGTGCACCTTGAATGCATGTAGTTTTAAATTGTCAACTATTTTTAAAATTAGGCAGAAGTTAATTTCTGTTACAAGGGAACGATCCAGGTTTAGCAGTCAAGAGATAAAACGGGCTTCTGTACTATTTCAGATTCAGATACACTTTTTCTTGCTTTCTCTTCCCTTAGGGTGATACCCTCATTCGTGTAGTTGAAGAGGTCTCTTTCCCAGTCCATCAGATGGGAGGAAGCATGATCAGCAAGTCTGCTCACATTCTGTTGGCGACCACTTAGACACACAGACATTTCTAGAAGCAAGGAAGGCTGGGAATTGTAGTCTCTATTCTGCATGACCGCGTACCCAGATAAAACTTGGGGGTTCTATTGTTGAAGGAAAAAAGGGGAACTGGATTTTGAGGTATAGTTAGGAGCTTAGCTACCGAGTGTCTGATGACCACATCCATAGATGTCTGAGATGAAGGAAGTAGGAAGATTGAGGAAGACATGGGGAGATGATGAATTCTGTTCTGGATACGTTACTTTTTATTTTTTTTCGGGCTTCGCCCGCGGCATATGGAAGTTCCCAGACAGGAGTCCAGCTGGAGATGCAGCTGCTGGCCTAGGCCACAGCCACAGCCACAGCAATATAGGATCAAAGCCACACCTGCAACCTACACCACAGCTCATGGCTATGTCGGATCCTAAACCTGCTGAGAGAGACCAGAGTTTGAACCCACATCCTCATGGATGCTGGTCAGGTTTGTAACCCCCTAAGCCACAGCAGGAACTCCAGGTATTTTAATTTTTAAGGTGTCTCTGAGATTGCTAATAGCTATGTCCAATAGGTAGTTTGGAATAAGAATTTTGATCATTACAGAGATAAATTTGATAGTCATCAGCAGTTTATTGCTGTTTCAAGTGAAAACTGGGGAGGGTGGTAGTCGTGAAGATTAAAGACTTAACAGCAGAGCCTTTTAGATGATCTGCTAGACAACGACCTTGGAAGGATGGATTGGAGGTAAGAACAGAAGCCAGTCAGAAATGTGAATAGGGTAGAGGCGAAGATGGGGAAAATGGACATTAGATTTCTCCTCTTGAAGTTGGGGACATTTCAGTGATCCTCTGTCAGCAGTCTACAGCGTCCTTGCACAGATTACCATGCCCTTAAAACTAGTTCCCGTCGTGGTGCAGCTGAAGTGAATCCAGCTAGGACCCATGAGGTTGCGGTTTCGATCCCTGGCCTTGCTCGGCGGGTAAGGATTCAGCGTTGGCATGAGCTGTGGTGTGGCATTGCTGTGGCTGTGGTGTAGGCTGGCAGCCGTAGCTCCGATTAGACCATTAGCCTGGGAACCTCCATATGCCACGAGTGTGGACCTAAAAAACAAAAATAAATAAATACATAAATAAAATTGATTCCACTCAATAGCCTCCTTTGGATCAGAAAACAACTTCCAGATACCCTGAGTCCGGTCACAATGGCCTTCAAACGTGGCCTCAACTATATCTCACTTAATTTTTGCGAAGTGAAAACCAGTGCAACAGGGAACTCTTAAATTTTGCAGCCCTGAGCCCTCAATTCAGAGAATTGAATCATATAATATTTCTCCATTCCTTGCAATAATTGAGCATTTATCTCCATCCTTTTCATCATTAAGGAAATGGCCAAAACAGTGCCGTGGGCATCCTGGACCTTCTGATGCTGAACATGTTGGCTTTTAAGGCTGGTAGACTTTAGAATTGACTCACCAGGTTCCCCTGAAGGCATGCCCACCCATGCTCACTGGTACGTGGAAACCAAGGAAGGAGTACTGGGAAGAGATAGGTAAGGTGAGGACTAGAACTAGGCATGGGGCATGGCATTGATGAACTCTTTGGTGACTGCGGCAGGAGACGTTTTTGTGCTCTTGTGCTAGTAGAAGATGGAGGAGCAAGACGTGTGGTGTGATGCATGGTGAGCTGTGGTTTAATAACAACTGAGCAGAATGAAGTCAGAAAACACTTCTGCTGAGGAGCAGAAGCTAGGTGGGTGATTATGATGGAGGGAAAGGGGGGGCAGGATAGAACCATGAATTGAAGACAAATCTCTAATGAGTTGTAGTCTTCTTTCTTCCCCTCCTTCCTCCTAATTTCCTCCTTCCCTTCTTCTCTTCCACGTGGAAGTTTTCAATGTGTCAGTAGTCTGAGAGGAAGGAGCCAGTGAGAAGGGAGTCAGTTAAAGCCTCAAAGCGCAGGCAGGAGCTGTCTAGTGAATGGAGGAAGTCCTTTTAAGAGAGATAGGAGAAAGGCGTGTGAGAAAGTAGACTGTATTGGAAAAGTTCCGAGAGGATGTTTGAGGAGGACAAGTTGGGAGTGTTCTTGTTTGATATTCTCTATGAGTTAGAAAGATGGTTTATCAACTAAGTATGATGGGATGGTTGGAATGGAGGACCTCGGAAGAGTAAAGGGCTGCGGCGGGAAACGTAAAAAGGAATTCACTAAGGACAGATGTGACAAGAAGCTGAGCAGTGCCGATGGCCCACATGGAGTCAGAAACCATCAGTTGTACATCAGTCATTATAAATGATTTTTTTCAGCAATGCTTTTGATTGTAAGCATTCAGTGAGGAGTAGATACATTTTTTTTTTTTTTTTTTTTTTTTTTATCCAGGGCAAAAGAGTAGGCACAAAAGAAGAATATGAGAGAAAGTGAATCAAGAATGCTGAAAAATTTTGAGTTTCCAGGTTGGCTAGGAAAGTAAGTAGTTTGAGATGAAAAGTCAAAGGAATAGGAAAAGGATTAACATTTCCAGAATGGTGAACCATATATACTGCTGTCTTAATAAAACATGAACAGAGGTTTGATAGAGAATCTAGAACAGTGCCTGGCATAGAGTAGCCACAAATTAATGTTCTTTAAATGACCGATCTTCCTTCTAAGAACCATACATTTATCCTTACACTAGTGTTCAGGGTGGAGAAAATCAGCTCTCTGGAGTACAACTGAAATGCAAGTTGAGCCCTGGATTGTTGGTCCTTTTTCTGTGATGATGCTTTCTTCCTTTTGAGTGTCTCCTAGATTGTCTAGTTTGTGCTGATGTAGTTCTTAGTTCACTTCTGTTTCTTTTGCCCTTATTTAGATGGGTTTAAACTTTATATAGAGAAGCAAACTTTGTGTATAGTTGGTAGAATTTTTACTGCTTTGGGGATGTTTAGGTAGCTGATTAAGAAATTTTATTCACTATCTCTCACAAAACTGGACCCTTGTATCAGTGCTGCGCTATGCACAGAGATAAACCTTGTTCCTTTAAACTATGACTTTAAGTAAAGACTTACTTAAAACTATTTCGGGTGATGCACTAAAGGAGCAAAACTAGTGGAATCCTGTGAAATGCCTGTTTGCTTTAGAAGTTGACTGCATGTTGCCATTCTTTTTTTATTTTATTTTATTTTTTTATTTTTTGGCTGTGCCTGTGGTATGCAGAAGTTCCCAGGCCAGAAACAGAACCTGTGCCACGGCAGTGAACCCCGAACCCCAGCAGGGACACCAGATCCTTAACCCACTGAGCCACAAGGGAACTCTGCATGTTGCCATTCTTTTTTCAGCATTTATTAAGAGCTAGTATCTAAGTTGTAATGAAGAGGCTGCATCATCATTAATGATGAATCATTTCAAACACCGTTCAGTTTTCTGTGCTGTAGAAATGCCTTTTAGCTACAAGAATTCTAAATAAAATGATTATGAGATCAGTCAGAATCACGTCGAGAAAAAGGCCTTGCAGTCGTTTTTCTCCGTCGGGTCATTTACACTCTCAGAGTCTGCATTTCCTCATCTATAAAATGGCACTGCTCTTCCCAACCGCGTAGCTAGGAAGATAAAGCTGGTGGCACGCACCCTCTGGAAATTGCCTTTAAATGTTTGTTTTCTTGCCCACGTCCCTGTTACACTAGAAGATCCGGTCACTCAGTTGTCTGTCATTGTACCCTCTCCATGACAAAGAGTCAGGGAAGCAAAGCTGCAAGCCCTGCCTCTGCTCTCAGATGTACAAACCCCAGGGAGAAGAGTAGGCTGTCGGTCCTTATCTCAGCACATTAGTGTGCACTGGGCCTTCTTTACCATGCTCATTTGTCGTCCAGGATTAAGACCAGAAGAGGGAAGGGCGGGAGATAATCACACCGCCTGCCTCTCGGATTATAGTGGCAGTGTCCACTCTGGAAGGCTGGCAGTAACCGGTGTTTGTTTTGTGTGCTTCGTCTTCTTTAACTTGCTTTCATATCCTTTACCGCGTATGATGCCATAGGGAACAGTTCACTCATACAAGAATATGTTTTAACATGCAAATACTGTTTTACCACTGTGGCTGAGAAAATCTCAGTTAATGTTTGCCTTCCTGAATTTGTTGGGTTCCAGATCCCCAGAGAGTTCTCCCGAAAAACCCCTCGAGTGAAACAAGTTACCTGGTAGTGGCCTGAGTTAGTGCTTTGCATTTTATTCTCTGGAATGTCCTCATCATGCCACACAGCAAATGACGATTTTTTTCAGGAATGAGTTGTGATTTTTAGGAGGCTCAGTGTTGGGTGAGAGTATTAGTATTTGGCTTTCAAACCATAGCCGTTTCGTATTGAAGGCAAGGAAGTAGCCATGCTGTGAACTAGCAGATGATTATATAAAATGATGATGTGGTTTAGTCTGACTTTTTAGTGTTATTTTTATTAAACCAGCGCTGGATCAGGTCCCTTTCTTCCATAATATTCTAATATTCCTTTGCTTACCGTTCTTAATTCATCATCACACTGTATTGGTTTAGTTCTTCCATTTCTTTTTTTAACTCTTCTGCTAGTGTGTGAGCAACTTCAGGGAAGAATTTATGTGTCATTCTTTGCTGTATTCCTAGAACCTGGCACATAGCATGGGCTTAATGTGTATTTACTGAATTTATGAGTCAAATGTATTCAGTTTCACATTAAGGGAAAATCTGCTAGAAATGCTTTGAATAAAGGAATTTGACTTAGTAATGTAGCCTCCTTTGCTCAGGACTCCTATCACCTCTTCCTGTGGTTTGTTTAGCCCTTTACATCCTCAGAGAAAAACTTCACACTCAGGCCTGCTTCCCTCAGGCTGCAACAGGCACCCTTACAGATCAGGGCAAGAGATAGGGTCAGGGTCCCACGATGCTGGAAGGAGTCCTATGTCTCACCCCAACGGAATTCCCTTGGGTCACATGCCATCCCTAAACCCATGACCATGGTCAGGCAGAGAATGTACGGATTGGCTTTGCTGGATTGTTACGTTCTACCCCCAAAAGATGATAGGAGTCAGGAGACAGATGCATTTAAGAAGATTACAAGAAAATGTTTCCTACAAGTAAGGAATGGAACTCCAAATCTCTTGTGCATTTTAATAAAGTGTAGTAAAATGAGACAGTTGAAAGAAATTAATAGTTCAAAAATTGTTGCACATACATTTAAAATTTGTTAGTAATAGTTCTAGCCACCAATGAACTGAAACCCAAAACTTAGTTTAGCAAAAGTTATACAATTTTTTTCATGATGCAGTTTGGGAAAAATCTGCTGACATCTGCATCTCCACCAACCTGTCCTCTTAACTCGGTGAAGAATTTCAGCTTCCAACAAGGGATGCATTTTTATTTCGGTAATGGGAGAGTGACTGGATAACTGGATAAGGGAAAAGAAACAGAAAAGGGAAAATGGAGAGGCACAAACTTAAAGGCACACAGTTGTGCCTTGAGTAATCCCGTTTATTCCTGACTTCTTGAAAACTTGATTTTGTGTGAGCATTTATATTTTGCCAGAATATACATGAATGAAGGAAGGGTCTAAGGGGGGAAAGTGGGAGAGTAGCCAGAAAGCCAAAACCAATATAGTGGGAATGATAAGTATGCATAAAACTTGTCATCTTTGGAGTTCCTGTCGTGGCTCAGTGGTTAATGAATTCGACTAGGAACCATGAGGTTGCAGGTTCAATCCCTGGCCTTTCTCAGTGGGTTAAAGATCTGGCATTGCCATGATCTCTGTGGTGTAAGTCGCAGACGGGTCTCGGATCCTGCGTTGCTGTGGCTCTGGCTTAGGCCGGCGGCTACAGCTCCGATTCGACCCCTAGCCTGGGAACCTCCATATGCCACGGGGTGGCCCTAGAAAAGGAAAAAGACAAAACAAAAAAAAACCCTTGTCATCTTTTAGAATGTGTGTTTATCAAGTATTCACCTCCATGGCACTGCCACCTTCTTCTGTTTCAGCCACACACAAATTCTTCTGTCTGGTCCATTCTTGTCTTACTCCTATACTGCCTCATAATATCATTTGACTGTCTTCATTTATATGTATTGTCTCCCTAAATGGCATGTAAATATTCTGAGAGCAAGGACTTTGTCCTCCTCTTCTCAGCATTTTGTAGAGTTTTATAGTAAAAAAAAATGGTTGCTGAATAAATGCTTGTGGAATTGGGTCAGATGTTCTCTTTGGTAGTGATTTGGGCAAGGGTGCTGGGATCACAATGATGTGAAAATGTTTGCCTAACTTTTTTTGTCTTCACTGAGAAACTAACTTTAAAACTTAAATATTGACATGCAAAGGAAAAGGTCCAGCAAGAAAGGAGACTGTTACCAGACTTTCAAAGGGAATGGAAACATTTGAAATTATTTTCATTGCTTTTCTGATGCCAGGTTTCTAATGACTGTCAACTAAATAGATAATAAAGGAAGAAATTGGATGGACATGTCACTGCATTTATATTACTGCCGTAAAATTCATGAGCAATGTCAAGAAATGGACATCCTGCAATATTATTCAAACATTCTTCTTAAATAGATGCAGGGCGGTGAGGAGAGATGGTGCAATATCATTATTGTTTCCATATCTGTGGCTGTAAACAGAGAAGTTCTTGTTTTTTGTGAACTGCCAGCTTAAAAGGTTCTGCCAAAAACCTTCTAAAGCAAGTCCTTATTAAAATTAATCACAAGTGTCAGTTGAGATAGTATTCCCCCTTCCACGTGATTTAAACAGACTGTTGTAGCCTACGTGCAAAACATTTGCTTTGTTTGCGATGTGGATTTGGGCCATAACAAGATGCTAATAAGAGAAGGAGAATCTTTTGCCTTGGCTGAGGCTCAACATGTTGAGCAGCTGAGGTCGTACCCTGTCGTGCGTCGTAGAGATACTTTCTGGGCCTCGGCCGAGGTTTACCCAGGCTGGTAGCAGCATTTCCCCAGTCGTGATCCAGAGTCAGCTGGGGATGCTCCGTTTCCTTCTCCTTGTCTCACTTGTCAGGTCCCATCCGTCGTCTTTATGCAGATTCTGGGTGTGTTCTTTCTCCTGGGACATGGCGAGCAGGAGCCCCCGTGGACTGGGAGCCACAAGGCTTGGCCTTAGGTTTACGCTTCCTCCAGACCTTTGTGTGACCTTGGGCACGTCACCTAGCATTTCTGGGCCTCGGCTTCCCGACTCTGAAGGTCCGCCCAACTCAGGTGTTGTGCTGCTTCCGTGAACATGCTGCCTGTCCTTTCGTCACATCTCACTTGGAGGCAGTGACAACTTTTCATCCTGTATCAGGCAGGGCTTCTGACCATTCCATTAAATCTTCCTGAAACATTGATTTATCTTCTTAAAAACCTGCGGTTTTTTATGTATTTTATGATACTTTATTGATTTGTACATGTAATGCTTGTGAACATTTCTATACATGGGTGTTACATTTCAATAAAGAGGTTAAAACCCTGACGCTTAATGCCTTTCTGTCACCTCCGCCTCAGGTCTGGCTCATCAGACTTGCACTTAGGGCTCTCAATAACCTGGCCTCAAATTAGTTCCTGTGTAAGCTTTCCCTACCCCAGAAATTCCCACCGTGCACTACCTAGCAGTATATTACCTGGAGAATTTTTTCTTTAGCTTGAAAACCTTTGCTGTGGAACAGAATTCTTTTTTTTTTTTTTTTTTTTTTTTTTTTGGTCCTTCTCACTCTGGGTGATTTTGATGCTTCTCATCCACTGCAAAGCATTTGAAAAACATTGTGTTGGACTCCCTCTGCCTTTATTTGTGACAGTGATTCTGAAACTTCGGTCCACATGAGAAACCCCTGGAGTGATTTATTATTAAATTTTACATTGTTGGGTCCAATGCCAGGGCTTCTGATTCGGTAGGTTAGGGATGGGGCCTGAGACCGGGCACTTCTAACCGTTTCCCACATGGTAGCTGCCAGGCCAGGGACCCCCTCTGGGGAGCCACTGGCTTATGCTGGGGCTTTGCCCTGGCTGCCGTTTCCCTACAGCATCCTCACCTGCCAGCATGTTCACCGTCACCGCGAGGCTGCCTTCCTGCAGCCGCCCTCACGGTCCCGGAGAGAAGGGATCTCTTCTGCGTTCGGCCTGACACTTTGCTTCTGCCTCTGTTTCCACTACTACCTGCTTCAATCAGAATTTATCATTGTCCTAGCCTCACGTCTATGGTTGAAGGATTTGTACAAGAGAGGGAAGTTCAATAGGCATTTTTGAATGAATGTCGACCACTCCAAATTTCTTCCTCCATAATTTTTTTTCTACTTTTTACTTACAGTTTTCTGTTTCCCCTTCCATTTTTTTTAATCTCACAAGGCATTGTTCAAGTAATATTTCTGTTTAAATGTTTAAAACCTCTGTTGAATGCTATTTTCAAGAAGACAGGTTTTGCCATTACTATACTGGTTTCTAAGATATGCTAAATCTTGCCTCCATTTAAAAAAAGTTGCTCCCATAGTTACTCTTCTTTACCCTCAAGAGCTGCCACTTAAGAATACATTACATCTGGAATTGTCTTTCTGCTGTGGTCCTGATTCTTCTTTTCTTCATTTTCAAACTACTGCCTTTCTTTGACCTCCACACCCTCCGTGTCAGGTACCTCAGTAGATAAGTAGCTTTGGTGCTGGAGGGAATTCTGTTCCATCTGTTTGCAATGGACCAGGAAATAGAAAGTAGCCCTCATGGCATAGGTCACTTAGAACCTGAATTTTATTGTTGGGAATTGGCCAGTAGATGACTCCATTCCATTTCATATTTTCAGAGAAACACCCTGAAGCCAGGTATAATGGGAAGAATTGTGCTGGTCACAGGTGGGACTAGTGCTGGATCTGTGAGTCTGTAGTTGAGATCTCGACCTAAAACTCCATCAGGAATCAGTTGGACTCTATGTATTGAGATTCAAAAGAACATTTCTTTTGGCTTGGACCGTAGTTCCTTACCTCCAGACAGCACTAATAGCGTCAAGTTGTGCTGAAAGGCCTGAGAAGGGGAACCCAGTTTCCACGGACTCAGGAGTGAAGCACCTCTTTCTGTCTTTGTATTTGAAAAGTGGGAAATTGTAAGAGACTAAGTGTTTTTGACCAAGGATGTGTGTGACCATTACACGCTTAGAAATAAAATAGACAAGAAACTAGAGTAAGTGAGAAGTAAAAACTAAACTGTTGAGAGGATGTCCGATTTTGAGGTAATTGTGAAAAGCGACATTTAAAACAGTTCTTCCAGATTCATTAGCTTTTCTAATTGACAGAACAGTGTAAACCAGCTATAATGGAAAAAAATTAAAATCGTTATATAAAAAAATAAAAAAGTAAAACAGTTCTTTAGCTCTGCGTGATAGTAATACTCATGTCTGCTAATTTTGACTATGTTAGTAATACTGTTTCACTTTAAATGCCAGTGTGAGAAGAGTTTAGTTTTCTACCTAATAACCCCCATCAGAGGGTGAAAATAAAAGTGCTTTCACCAGGGCACCCTGCAGGGCGGTGTTTCCCAGTGAAATCTCCCTTCTGACAAAGCAATGTTGTTTTCTAATGTTCCATTTATTTTAATGTTCCATTTTGTTTATCTTTTCCTTCTGTCAGAAAGCTTTTCCCTTGAGTTGGAGAAAATGAGTTTCAACACCTAGATTTTTATGCCTCTACTTTCTCGGAAAAAAGAATTATAATTTCATTGAATTTGATGAGACTGAGCAGAAGAGTGAAAGGCTAGTATAAATACTATTTTCTTACTTTGAAAAAGCTGAAACTAAATTTTGTTTTCAAAGAAATAGGTGCACGCTGTAGAAAATTTAAATGCACACAAATACCTAAAATGAAAATTCTTAGGAGATGTTGTGCCAGTTGCCAGTTCTTCTCTTCAGAGGCAATCACCACTCACAGGTTTTGTGCATCGTTTCAGTTTGAATCTGAGACGCCCACACTGCAGAAATCGACTCATGTTCCCTACATTTACAAAGCCTTGATTTTCTTTGGAGGTATTTTAAAGTGTATACTTAAAAAAGATGAGTGAAACTGCTATAATAAACAGAAATAAATAATCGAAGATAGCTCATTAAGAAAACTGTTTTAACCTAAAATGGATTAACACCTGTCCTTTGGGAGAAGAGTCCTTTCATGTTTTAAATGATCGATTTAGGAAGCTGGTATTCGTTTACGCAGAGATGTTTGCTACCACTCCTTGTTTTTTGGTTTTGTTTTGTTTTGTTTTTGTAAGTGCTCTTACTGAGCGAAGGAGATGATGAACCCAGAAACATCGTATCAGAGATTTTGGATGGCGTTTATTTTGAAGATTTCCTTGTCCATTTCTTGTTTTGATTTGTAATGAGCTATTAGCACAGATAATTTTTAGATGTGTTTGCCAGAACAGACTAGACCTTATGAGTTCCTAATCCTACGGGAAATAATGTGAAGAGACTCTGAAGAGTAATTGCTGGAGAAATCATTTTATGTTATAATAGTACTTTATGTGAATTCGGTGAAAATCCAGCAACTGTTTGGCCTTGTTGTGAAGAATCACTTCTCAGTTACTCTTATGGCAGGTACCGCCAAATGCTGATCTACACTTGTAGAAAATATGCGATTTTGAGTTTTTATAGAGTAGAGTGAAGCTTAAGTGTCTGATTCCCTGTGGGATAATCTGCTATTTCTGTAATTATTTCTGCCGTTCTTCCTGGCAGAGGTGGTTATGGCAAATGGTATGACCTCACGGGCAGGACCCTGTCAGTTTGCACTTGCTCTTTGCAGTCTCTCAAAATGAGTATTTTCTGACTCACCCTGCAGGTGGGAGGCAGCTGGAGAGATGGGTCCCCTTGGTGGTATCAGCTTTTCTTTTCCAGGGTAATTTGCCTTGACGAGGGCATGCATTTGTCAAAATCTATTACTATTTCTTGTGGGTTCAGAAAGCACCCCAACAGATTTTAGAGGAAGGAGATGTTTTTCTCTAAGGTTGCTTTATTATTTTAGAGAATTATAGTTTTCCAGAAATAGTTTTCATGATCTCTAGTTTTCTCATTTTAAAAATGCCTCCCCCTGCCATTTGGAAGGACTCTCCTTTAGTGGCAGTGACCAATTTCTCACTGAGCTCTAGACTCCTCTTGCCTTGGAAGCAGAATATTTATTTATTTATTGCTTTCTAGGGCCACACTCACAGCATATGGAGGTTCCCAGGCTACGGGGTCTAATTGGAGCTGTAGCTGCCAGCCTAGGCCACAGCCACAGCGACTCCAGATCCAAGCCACATCTGCAACCTACACCACAGCTCATGGCATTGCCAGATCCTTAACGCACGGAGTGAGGCCAGGGATCAAACCTGCAACCTCATAGCTCCTAGTCGGATTTGTTTCCACTGTGCCGCGATGGGAACTCCACTGGAAGCAGAATAAACTAGATTTTATTATTTGTTTTTTGGCCAGTTACTTACATACTTTGCTCCGAATTCTAAATAGTGCCATGAGGGGGTTTTAAGCACAGTTGAGTCCTCTGCTATTGTAATCTCTTCTTCGTTTAAAAAGGAACCCAACACTTTCATTTCTGTTTATCCATGTTTTTAGCGTCTGAGAAGTCTGTTGCATCCGTGCATAGTTGGGGGCATTTGGGAACACTTCAGTCAAGAGAAATCTGGGCGATGAATCAAGGCGGGGTCAGCACCCTTTTTACAAGAAAATTGTGCTCTGGGGACTCAGGTGTCCTCTGTCCTTGAAGTGCGTTGTCTCCTCTCTCATAGAGTCTTTTGCCCTTGGTGTTGACTTCGCAGAGTACAGCAGAGGGAAATTCTTGGTATTCAAGGCAGCCTGTGTTCTTCCAACACTTGTGCTAGCGAATTAGAAAAGGCCTTGTTCTCAGTGTTTGTGGGTGAGGCTGGAAGGAGTCTGTAGAGGATAAATGGCCTCTTTAGAGTCTAAACTCACATATGCTGCCATTTGTTTCTGTGTTTCCCTTGACAGTTCACGGAAGCTTTGTCACTTCTCTGCGGGTTGGTCTTTTTGTCCACTGGGAACTGCAGGGTCTTTCTTCCAAGAATCCATTATTTAACTACACACCAAGTTGACCTGGCACCTGTTTGCTGATTTGATACCAGGGGGCCTGATCTTCTGGCTCAGCTTCTCTCATAAAACATGAATGTGTGATCATGCAAAGGGAGAGCTTGGGCTCTGGACCCGGCACCTGTGTGTCTGGGCCTTGTTACTTCATTCAGCCTGTGACCCCAGCAAAGCTGCTCGGCCTTTCCAAACCTTGACCCCGTCTTGTGTGAAATGTATGTGGTGCTAAAATGTTTGTAGATGCCCAGCCCATGGCCTGAACCAAGTAGGTGCCTTCAGCGAATAACTCTCCTTCTGGCCAACTTTGCTTTTGTTGTCTTAATGTTCTCGGAGGTCAGTGTTTATCTTCCCGGCATTGGTTCACTTTCCAAAGCATTGGTATCTCTCTCTTGTCCTTCGAGACTTAGGATATAAAACATTATGGAATTTGAAGGTCGGTGGAGATTTATTAAGTGTGAGTCAGTATACTAAAGTTTCAGAGGGAATATACATTCAAGACCAACTTGCTCTGTGGTGTCACGGACATTTTAAGTTGCACAGTCTTTGCTGTGGGTGGCTCTTTTCCACGGGTGTGTTGCTTTGCAGCATCCCTCGCTTTATCCACTAGATGTCAGTAGCACTACCCTCTTCCCTGCGGCGACTGAAAGTGGCTCCGGCCATTGCCAAAGGGCACCGGAGGGGCAAAACTCACCGCTGGCTGAGGACTGTTGATCTGTAGGAAAAGGAAGTCTGGGCATGGATGCCTTTTGAACACAGAGCCTTTATATTACAAGTGTCATCCGTTATTGCGGCACTAAGAGCCCTGTATTCTTTAGAAACTTTTTGTCAGTCTGACTCTATTAGTGAGAAGGCACTTTTAATTAAGATTTAAAATATTTATCACTATTATATTTTAAATCACTTATTTAAAAAAAAATGGAATGGAGCACCTTTGTAGACCAGGCACTGGCCTATGTAATGAGTATCTTAAAATAAATAAGATGAGACACTATTCACTCAGCACTTAAAGAGTATGTGTTTTAGCGTCAGATTGCCTGATTCAGTGACTGGTTCTAGCATTTCTGGCTATGTGATCTTCAACAGTCAGTAACTCGGTTTCATCATATGTAAACTGGTAGAAATAGTACTGCCTGCTTTCACACCCTTTTTGGTAAGGTTAGATAAAATCAGAGGCAAAGCACCTACCTCAGTGCTTGGTGCATAGTAGTGAGTGCTTAAAGAATGTTAGTCGTAGTGGATTTTATAGTTATCTGCACCAACAGCATTACGATTAAGGGTGCAATGCTCATTCGGGAGAGTGGCACTTAGTCTTGATGAGGGGTTAACAGCATAACTCTTTTTGGAAAGAATGAGCTCTGAGCTGAGACCGGTAGGACTAGGTCATTCAAAAGGACGGTGAGGTGAAGAAGCAGGGCGAAGGGCATTCCAGCACAAGTATTACCTTTTCTATTGTGTGCAGTCTGTGATATAGAAACAGGTATTATCGAAATATTTTAAAATGTAGTATTTATTTTTTAATCCGTATTTCCCAGGCCCCAACTCTCTATACTTTATAAAAGGTTATTTTGCTGTTAGAAATGCTTCGTGAAGTTTTTTTATACTGTTTTCACAAAGTATTGATTTTAAATGAGAACCTTATTTTTCCTTGAAAACTATGTGATAGTCTTGTCTAATTTTGCATTCCTTTTGATCCCAGACTGAAGGAAGCCTGGGCATTTCCTACTTCCTTTTGCTTCTTTTCAAATAATATCAAAGCCCAAGTTTTATTTAATGGATTTTTTTCATTCTCATGTTAGCTGTTTTATTTATACGAGAGAATGGGTCTAATCATCCTTAGGCAATTCTTGGTGAATGCTCAGCTGTCCTGGTGATTTAAGTATAATATTTAAAAATAAAGCATACCCCTTCCAAACACTGGTAAGACGTGATATTATCTCCAACATATACTTAGGCTTCTGGGACTCCTGTGATAACAGTAGGCCAATTTTGCAGGTAGGGAAACTGGTCTCAGAAGTATTGCAACTTGTCTGTGTTGACTCAGGAAGTATCAGAACTGGACAGGGACGCCAGGTCTTCCTGCCCTCGAGGCTGCCGTCTGTGCAGACACCGTCGTATGAGGGCACACCCTGTGCAGTCGTGCTCCTCCTTTTCAAAGACCTCTTATTAACGGTCATGTTAGGATGATGGGAAAAACAGCTCAGCGTCTTTTATTTCTTTTATATTTTATAGTCCTAAGCTAGTTCTAATGGACTTAAATTCCTGATTCTTTTAACTCTTCGCTAGTGTAATGACTTTTTTTGTAATTCAGTAGCAGTGTGTTGGAATCCATTTGAACATTGACATGATTCCGAATAATCATTTATCTTGCTCATTCTTGGGAGCTTCTTGAGGACACCTTCTGTACCATTATCTTTGACACTTTTCACAGGTTTGCTCAGTGAGTTCCACACCTACTGGAAGCTCTTTGGACAGCTGACTATTGAATTTTCTAGGGTAGGTAAGACAGCTCTTAAGTTTTGACCATCTTCTAAGTGATTGTAGTGGCCAACTTCCACATGATCCCCAGTGATCCCTGCCCCTTTGTAGTCAGGCCCTTCAGTTCCATCTCACATGGAGTAGGGCTGACCTATGTGACCAAGAGGATGCAGCTGTCAGACAGAGACGGAGATCCACGCCAAGCCTGGGTCAGGAAACTGCCATTTCATGAAGATGCAGCTGTCTCAGGAGCAGCCCTTATGGAAAGGAACACTCGGGAAGGGACTTACACAGTGTAGACTATGTGAGGAAGCCATCTAGGAAGTGAATCACTCCGCCACAGCCGAGTCTTCAGATGGCTGCAGACCCTGGCCACCATCTGGACACAGCACCATGAGAGATGCTGAGCTGGAACCCCCCAGCTAAATGACTTGCTCCCAAAGTCATGACCCGCAGAAACTACAAAATAATAAGTGTTCATGGTCTTAAGCCACTCGGTTTGGGGATCGTTTGTTTTACCGAGCAGTAGTTAACTCATATAGTATTTATTTGAAATGATTTTAAACCTCTTGATAGTCAGTTACTCTTAAAACATAAGGGAAATATAAAGTACTCTACATATTGTTTTGTCTAATCCAAATGGAATATGCCTTTCATTTGTTCATCTATGCGTAATAGTATAATTAAACAATGATTCTTTAATTGGTTTTACTGATTGTCATTTAGTATTTTAATTTAAATAAAAGAGACAAATGGAAAACATTCATAAAACTAAAGTGCTAGGCAGTTATAATCTGTTGGGTTAAAATCATTTCTAAACTGTTCCAGTGTGCTTTTTAACACATTTATATGGTGTCTCGTACATTAGCAAAATAGCTTGAAGCAATACCCCCTTAATAAAAAATTGATTGTAATCCTTGAATATTACTTTTGGCTTAGTATTTTATAAGATTTATTCATTGATCTTGTGATGCCTCAGAGAAATAAAGGCAGAAGAAAGGAGGAAAGGTAAGGCAGTAAATACCATTAGCCTCATTTACAAATCAAGAACTGAAAGCACATAAAATATCAGTTGATTGTCAGTAGCCTGGTAGAAGTTCCTGCTAGTACCCAAAGAGCTTATGTTTCTTTTATTGTTGCATCGTCAGGATAAGCTCTGTATTACGTAACCAAAAAGTGTAGCTTTGAAATCTAAGGACATAAAGGTTGACTCGGGAGATTTGCTCACAAAATGAGAATCTTGTTACGATAATCACTGAAAATACGTTTTATAAGCCAGGTTAGTAGTATGTCAGATGCTTCCAGAGTGCAGTTTAGTGTTTAGTATACCATCTTGTGCTTTTGGCACAATACACTTCCTTCATAAAATCATTTTATTTTACTTTGCTCCCTTTTGAAAAAGTAGTTTATTATGTTGGCATAATGTAGTGATCAGTGGCAACCTTACTTCTTCATGCTTCCTCAGACAACAAAGCTGTCTCTTTATCCCTACTTAAGTTTATGAATACTGTCAAAAGCCACAAAGCTTTCTGAAATATTTAAAAGGAATGTGTATTCATCCACAGTCTGTTTTAGATTCCTTAAGTTTCTGCTGATTAAGACCATAAGCCATATCACACAGATCCAAAAATCAGACTCGAAGTCTTTATTGCTCGTCCTTTGTTCTGAGCAGAGCACTAGGCTTTCATTATGTCCTCTCACTTTGACCGTTTTCTCTACTGGCAAAATAAGTAAAGTGTATGTACTAAAAATGTAGCTGTGCATCTTGGCATATTTTCTTGCCTTGAGCTTTGATGGCAGGTGCGCTTGGTCTTCCAAGCGGGCCTTTCATGGTCGCTGCAGATGGTGTGTCTTGTCAGTTGGATTCGCACATGATGTGTGGCATCAATTGTTTCTGGACTGTTGAAGGAATGGATGCTCTTACTATCAGAACACGTGGGAAAGAAAAAGGAGTAAGTCGAGCTGTCGTGTGTGAATTACTTTCTTTAAATCACCATTTTTCTTCATGTCTGTTTCTTTTTTCTCTGAAGGAACATGAGGAGGCACTCCATTCTCAGAATGACTTTGTAGTAGAAGCATTTTTTAAGAGAGGAGTAAAATTGCAGGTTTGGAATCTGTCTGTCTGTCTATATGTCTCTTTCTCTCCCCTCCCCTCTCTCTCTCTCTTACACACACACACTCACACGCTCCAAATGTTCATCCACTCTTTGGGTAAAGGATTTATTTAAAGAATGTGAAAGATAGATAATTCTGTGTTTACTGCTATTACCAAAATAGAAATAAATGTTCTTAATTAGTTAAAGATGGTTTCCATTTGGAGAGTACCTTTTAGACCAAATCGTAAAAATTAATGTCATTTTTGGAAAGACGAGAGATCTTTCAGCTTCAAACCAGAAATTCAGCCTTCCCCTCTTCCTGTGCCTGACTTTGCCACTCACCTCTTGTGAAACCTTGGGCATCTTACTTCCTGAGCGTCATCTTTCTCATCTTTCTAATTTTTTTTGAGATAAAAGGTGCTGAAAACTTCTCATCCCATGCTATTTCTTAGAGCAGTTGCTCAATAAATGTAGTCACTTTTGCTCCTCATGATGATGTTGGCAGGTGTTGCTGAGTCACAGAAGCAGATACTCCAATGGGATCTATTCAAAGATTTACTTGTACCCAATCTTCAAAATCACTCTTCTGATTTTGAACATCCATTTTGTGAGAAAGAGACCTTTTGGATGTTGAAAGAGTCCAAAGGAAAATATTTTGGCATTTGTATGAATGAGTTGAATGGAAAGTTAAAAAATTAGAACCTAGGAAAATAAAAAATCATTTAACAATTGAATGAAGAAGATGGTTAAGGAGTTCCCACTTTGGTCAGTGGGTTAAGGACACAACAGTGCCTCTGTGAGGATGTGGATTTGATCCCTGGCTTTGCTCAGTGGGTCAAGAATCGGGCAGAAGGTGTAGGTCGTAGATGCGGCTCAGATCTGGCATTGTTGTGGCTGTGGTGTAGGCCAGCAGCTGCAGCTCCACTTGCCCCCTAGCCTGGGAACTTCCCTCTGCCACAGTTGTGGCCCTAAAAAGAGAAAACCAAAAGAAACAAAAATGTTGCGGAACAGGTGACGTCATGGTGAAAGTTTGGAACAGATGTAGATATGGCAGCATTAGTGGGAGAGAAGTGGGAGAGACTGAGGAGGGGTAAACAGGCTCACATTTTTAATGATTCAGAGAAACTATTCTTGAGGAAGGATTGGATTTTTGATGTGATGGAGTTCATTCCGAAACTCATTCTTTCTGTGCAAGGTGTTAGAAGTGATAAGCAAACAATCATGTTTATCATTTATAAAATTATTTCCCCTGTTTTTTGGGATTAATCACTACGAAACCCCAGGGGATGGTTAATTAAGAAGGCTTCCCACACCGTTGGGCCCTATTTTGATGGTGAAGCTACAGACACTGGCACGTGTAAGCACTGTCCCACTGACAGAGCACCCAGCAGCACAGCATCTCTGAGAAGTGAACCCCTGTGGCCTCTGCATAAAGCGGACACTTTGTTTACCGCTGAGGACGTAGCCAGAGCTAATACAGCCTTCACTGAACTCTCACTCTCAACAGCACCCCTCCTTTGCGTACCGTCTTTGAACTCAGGATGTCTCATCAAAGGAGGACCACCCCCCACGACAACCACGTAATTTACATTTTACTGCCCATCATTACATCATTTCATATCTTCGAATCCAAGAAGTAGTATTTGGAAGAATGCAGTATGTAAGCTCCTAGGATGGGCACGGGGAATGGTGGACACATTCAGATTTAAGGTTCTTGTTTTTGACCAGGACGTTTTGGCTCCTTATCTTTCTAGGATGGCGCTTGTCCCAGTCATTATTACTCAGTCACACAAGGAGGAGCATGAGTAGAGGAGGCAGGAGACGCATCATTATTACTCAGTCACACAAGGAGGAGCATGAGTAGAGGAGGCAGGAGACGCATCATTATTACTCAGTCACACAAGGAGGAGCATGAGTAGAGGGGGCAGGAGACGCATCATTATTACTCAGTCACACAAGGAGGAGCATGAGTAGAGGGGGCAGGAGACCACAGCTTTGAATTTCAAGACCTCAGTGTTTTGCCACCACATCACACTGACTCAGGTCCATTGTGCTCTGCTTGATGCTCATCCCCATGAATTTTTAATTGGAAGTTGGAGGAGAAATGATTACGCATGCACCAAGAAAACATGATGCATGGGCGAGTTGTACTGTTTCCAAAATATTTAGAAAGGCAATAAAGTCCTCATGGTATAGTTCCTGACTTCAACACGTTGTTTTCTGTCAGTCGCACTAATTTCATTCCATTTACTAAATGAATTTTTATGTGAAGAGTTTATGAAACATAAAGTTGGATGGAATATGTATGTGTGTATGTATAGAACATGTATATCTATAACTTATGTGGTTTAAAGATAAGTGTTTGGAGAACTATGTCTAGATACTCATGTCGCAACAGAAGAAAGGGTGGGGGAAAAAACTGTAACTGCAATGTATACATCTAAGGATGACCTGACCCCCTTGCTGTACAGTGGGAAAATAAAAAAAAAAAAAAAAAAAAAAAAAAGATAAGTGTTTGGCGTCTGAAACAGTACTGAGAATTAGATGCAGACATAGAATTATTTTGTCATTTATGTGTGCACATGTGCAAGTGCAGAGCTGTGTGTACCCAGGGAATGGGGGGTACACACATAGTGTGTTCGGTCGATGATACTTATGGCACAGTTTTATGTGAGACGATCTCATAATAGAAGGTAATGGATACCAAACTGTATTTACAGAAATGTGACTTGGCAAATATGAGGGCAGGAAAAGGAAAGCTTCATCAGCATGCCTGCTTTAGAGGTCTCGGTACAGGATGGCTTTGAGGCCAGAACACATTGCTATTATATAAGTATGTTTTGTTTTTTTTTTTCAAATCAAAATACAATATTTTTCCATTACCAGAAATTGATTCTTTTACTAAAATACTGTAGGACTAAAAATAGAATGTTGAATTAAATGACGTTGAAGATAACAAGGGCCTGTTTTAACTCAGTGTCTCTTAGGCACCAGAGAGCCTTGTGGGCATCTTGATTAGAGATGTGCTTCAGGAGGCTAATCCGAGGATAATCTATTCAGCAGATTATAAGCAAACAGAGAATTAAGCCAGACTGGGAGGAGAATGTTACAGAAAAACAACAAGAAACCTCAGAGGCTTACGGTTTATCACAGGTTCTTAACTGGGGGTATGGAAATGGCTGGACGCATGTTGAGCTGTTACAGTGCCTGGAGGATGCCCCTGGTATTGAGGTGATGGGAATCGGGAAAGGGAAACATGCTGCACTGTAAGAAATCTGCACAGCAGAGACTGTCACTCCTGGCGCAGGCACAGCCCTCGAGTGAGTGCTGTAACAGGCAGAGGAGTTTGGGGGGTGTTATCTAAGAGGCAGTGTAACTGGAAATGCAGAACTTCAGGGGAGTCTGCTTTATTTCCGAACACCATTATGCAGTGTTCGCTGAGACAGAGGTAGTTTATGTACTTGTTCTTGGAGAGCACTCAAATGCTAGGATTCTTCCTTAAGTTTTCTCCTAAAAGAGAAGCAGGAAGCTAATTCTTACCAGTAACATAAAAACAAACATTCCAGCCTTTAAATTATTGAAAGCATTTTACAGGAGAGAATTATAGATGAAAATATCTGTTTGAAATTCAGGGCATAAGCTTATGAATCAGTCTCCTTAAGTAAAATAAATGAAGAACTTGATTCATTTACTGCTGTGCTGGTGAAATGATTATAAGAAGAATTTTTGTCACGAAACTCGTTCATTCTTTTAGCGCCTTTCCCCACATCGACTGTGCGTCAGCCCCGCTCTAGGGCTTGAGCACTCAGTCGTGTCTTCGGGGAACTTAATCGTGGGGAGGACTGTAAATGATGTCGGGGGGGTAATCAAAGCACCGGGAGCGCAGGGAAAGTGCAAACGGAGTGACAGTGGCGTGTTTTAAAAGGGCCGGCCAAGGGGACTGTCTTGAAGAGGTGAAATCTTGAGTAGAGACCGAATAAAGGACAGGTGTTGGCATGTGAATATGTGCGTGGAAAGAAATTGAGCAGAATCAGCAAAAGGCCTGAGAATATTTGGTCATGTTGTAGAGACCAGTGAGCAAGAGGAAAGCTGTAGAAATAAAGCTGGAGAGAGAGCCAAGTGCCCAGACAGATGGGAACTCCGTGCTAGCCCATGGAACAGCTTTTATTTGAAGGCACCTTAAAGGCCACTAGAAGATCCTGAGTATTAAGAGAGGTGCAATCTGAAAAATGTTTCAAAAGTTTCACTCTGAGCTCCATGTAATTTTTTAAAATTTAATTTTAACTTAATATTGGAGGATAATTGATTTAGAACATAGTATTAATTTCAGGTGCATGGAAAAGCAGTTAACTTATACATATACATATAATCCATGTTGTTAGGTTCTTTCCCTGTCTAGGCTATTACGGAATATTGAGCAGAGGTCCCTGCGCAGTGCAGTAGCTCCTTGTTGATTTTCTCTGGTCCATGTTGTAGTGTGCGTATGTTCACCCAAACTCCCAATCCATCCCTACCACATTTCCCCTTTGTTAACCATGTCTGTTTTCCAAGTCTGGGAGTCTGTTTCTTTATTTGCAAACAAGTTCATTTGTATCATTTTTAGATTCCACATATAAGTGATATCATATGATATTTGTCTTTCTCTGCCTAACTTCACTTAGTATGATAATCAGTAGTTGCATCCGTGTTGCAGCAAATGGTGTTATTTCGTTATGTTTTATGGCTGAGAGGTATTCCATTGTGTATATGTACCACATCTTCCTTATCCATTCCTCTGTCAATTGCCATGTAGGTTGCTTCCGTGTCTTGGCTGCACTGAGCATTGGACTGCATGTATTCTTTCGAATTATGTTTTTTTTTTTCCTCATAGACGCCCAGGATCCTATGGTAGTTCTGTTTTTAGTTCTTGGAGGAATCTCCATACTGGTTTCTATAGTGGTTGTACCAATTTACATTCCCACCAACACAATAGGAGAGCTGCCTTTTCTCCACACCTCTCCAGCATTTATGGTTTGTAGACTTTCTGATGATGGCCATTCTGACTGGTGTGAAATAGTACTTCATTATAGTTTTGATTTGCGTTTCTCTGATAATTAGTGATGTTGAACAGCTTGTCACATATTTTTTGCCCACCTGTATGTCTTCTTTGGAGAAATGTCTATTTGGATTTTCTGCTTATTTTTCAGATAGAAAGTGAAGAAAGAAACCCACACACCTATGGTTAACTAATCTATGACAAAGGAGGTGAGAATATACAATGGAGAAAAGAGTCTCTTCAATCCATAAGTAGTGCTGGGAAAACTGGATAACTACATGTAAAGAATAAAATTAGAACATTCTCTAACACTAGACACAATAATAAAGTCAAAATTGATTAAAGACCTAAATGTAAGACCAGATACTATGAAACTCTAAGAGTAAAACATAGGCAGAACATTCTTTGACATAAATTGCATCAATATCTTTTGGGATCCACCTCCCAGAGTAATGAAAATAAAAACAAAGATAAATGGGAATTAAGTAACTTAAAAGCTTTTGCACAGCAAAGGAAACCATAAACACAATGAAAAAAACAATCTGCAGAATGGGAGAAAGTATTTGCAAATGAAGCAGCCAATAAGGGATTATCCTCCAAAACAGACAAACAACTCACGCAACTCAATGTCTGTGTTGTTTTCTTGGTTTGGTGAGAGTAGAAGCAAAGGTTGACTTGGGCCAGGTGGAAGGGCAGGCAGAATTGTGAAGCGGTTATTTAAGGTAGGGCTAAAGGATATGCTGAGAGATGGAATATAGGCTGGGAGAGAAAGAGAAGACTCAAGAATGACTCCAGGGTTTATGAATTACTTTCAATTAATGGAGTGTTCATTTGAGAAACTAACATTGTTGCAGAATTAAAACTGACATTATCTATCATATTTAGCCTCTTTAAGCCTTTTCAAATACTGTCGTATAATTAAAGACAGTCACCCTAATTCTCAGGGATATTTTAGCGGCTTTTTCTAAATGGCAGATTTTTCCAGCCTTTGACTTTGGTTTGCCATAGTTTTCTAAATATGTAGAATGAGGCTCAAAAAAGCATGTAAGAAATACTTCGTGGAGGGATGAAGTATAAAAAATAGAGAAGATTTTAAGACTGCCTGTGTTTAAACGCTGAGGTCACCGCTAATGAGCTTTCCAGTGTTAAGGAAATTAGTTGACCTCTTTTTCCTCGTCTGTAAGTTAGAAATAATGACATTGTCTACTGTAGAGGATCATTGCGAGGATGTCGGGATTTACTGCATATAAAACGCTCTGAGCAGTGCTTGGCGCACAGTAAGTTCTTGGTGTTAAGGTTTTTATCTATTAGTACGTTTGCTGATAAAAACAGATATGTAGTGATTTGAATTTAAAAGGAGGCAGGTTCAGAAACAAAATGTCTGAATAATCTGTAAGCTGAACAAGCCAAAATGAATAATTGAAAATGAGTTCTGCATAAAATTCATGAAAGAAACAAAACTTAGTAGATAAATTTATGTGTAAAAAGTTCAAAATTGTATCAGACTATTCTTGTCTAAAAATATGCTTAAATTTGTAACCTGGGGGAAGAAACACAATATCAGCAAGAGATCCTTTTTTTTTTTCAATGATTATTTGTATCATTAAACCGTAATTATGTTATGCATTTGCTGTTTTTTTTTTCCTGTTTGCAGATTGTTTCTGAGGCACAGAAATTCTATTTTCTGCATTTTCCAGCATTTTCAATTACTTTTTTAATATTTATGGCCACACCCACATGTGAAAGTTCCCAGGCCAGGGACTGAATCCGAGCCACAGCTGTGACCTATGCAGCTTTAACCCACTGCACTAGGCTAGAGCTCGAACCCGCACCTCCACAGGGACCCAAGCTGCTGCAGTCAGGTTCTTAATCTATTGCACCACAGCGGAAACTCCAGAATTTTAAATTTCTTAATAGCATTCTCGAATACATTGAAGTTACTAAATTGAATATACACATAAGAAAACTTAATTGCTCATATAGTTGAACATAATTCTGTCATACTAAAAATGTTCTTAAGAATGCTTAAAGTATGGTTTCATAAGATGCTGATCAACACCTATACTACTTAATAATAATTTTTCCCAGCACAGAAATGATAAAGTTGTAAAAAATGAAGGCTAACTCATTTACAAGCCCATAAATACTGTCTTTCTTTTGAGTCTAGTAGTAGCATTCTAACTGGCTTGGACATAAGTATTCAATAAATATTTTCAGCTTGATTAATGTTTAATTTATAAATTTCGTGTGCTAAATGAAGTGAAATAGAGATTCTGAGACTGCTCTATGAATCACACAAACAGAGCAGAAAATAATGTGCCTTTTGAAGTGTAATTGTGATAAGTGGCCTTTAGTTTGACATTTTGAAGCTGACCTGACAGCGTCGGGATCATCTACAAATGTTTATCCAGTATCCATTATTTAATGTGCATTGTGATTGGAGCTTAGGCATTGCATTTGCAAAGCTGTGGGTAAATAGGATTCTTTTCTGGTTCCCTTTATCTCTTGCTTGGACTCATACAATGCCATTTACTCTAATTTTCCCCCTGGAAAAATGTCCAAAACATTAAATCTTCTCTGCAATGTGGTACCAACCTAGCTTTCCAAGCATGATGTTATTTATTTAGTAATATCCTGTTTTACTGTCACGATGCACTTTATTGCTTAAATATATGTATGCCAGATTAACTTTTGTACTTTAAAAAACTCTCTTCTGTGTTTAAAATGACTTTCTGCTTCTTATTCTGTGTTTCGGGTATGCCAGGGATACAGAGTGCTGAAAGTTGAAAAAAAAAAAAAGCCAGCTCAGGAGAAGACAGGAAGAACTAACCTACCAGGTTGTAGTAGTTGCAAAATTTCCATTGTTGCACAACCCAGGTCTTTTTAAGGCAATCTGCATTGGGGCCAACTCATGGCAACAGTGGTTACAGAAGTAGTCGCTGGAGGAGGTCCCATAGCTTTAGCACCAAAGGTGATGGAAGCCAGGTGAGAGAAAAAAAAAAAAAAATCAGGACTTGGACAGCGGACTCCAGGCCTTAACTGACCAAGGTCAGCGTTGGATAGGGAAGCTGCAGCCAGATTCTCTTTGAGATGCTCTGACAGTAGGAGTGTGAAGAGCAGGTCACGCAATTGCAGATTCCTCTCCCTCTTGGTAAAGGATTCTCCTAATGCAGTGTCCGTACAAGCTTACTAGTGGAGTTCAAGGGGTGGCTGTGCCTACAGATGATCAAGATATTAACTCTGCAGCTATGAGCACCTCAGTGGGCCAGGAGTTGAACCACCCTTCATGGATATCAGCTGAAAACTGTTTTCCTTCCGTTTCCTGGTCTGTTTAATCTGCTTATCTTCTGTGTTCTCAACAGCATGCTTTCTGCAACTCCTTTATGGAACCTCATGTGGGGAATCGGCTTGGAAAAGAGTAAAACCGTGCACCTTTGCACCAGCCTCCACTTCTCTCCAGTAACTGGCCCATAGTAAACACTCAATACATGCCTTCTTGAGTGCATTGGGTTTGTGAAATATTTTGATGAAGTGAGGGAAGAACAGATTTTTTTTCCCCTTTTCCCTATTGTCTTAACTGCTTGTATTTAAGGTTTTTGGCTCCATAAGCCTCCCATTTCTGTTAAGATATATGGGAAAAAGAGAAGTCTTTTATTGCTTTATTTCAGCAGAATTGGCAGATTCGCACCTGAAGATTTAATCATCTATTTTCAGGCCTCATTCACCCTCTGCAGGCTGGGTGAACAACTTGCTGCTCGTTAAACAGATTGTACATTAAAGTATAGAGTATAAAAGCAGAAATATCATACATTTGGTGATAATTAGTAGTGTTCATTTCCTCACTAAGTACTCGGGCATACCACACTGTTTCCATAGCAACCTCTATTCTGTTCAATTAACTGCCTAATGTGAATATATGCATAAGTTTCTGTGTTTAAGGAAGAAGCCCCCAAACAATGGGGTGATTTAAGAGTTTACACTTACAGATGTAAATATATCAGTTTTGCCTTTTTTTCTCCTTTACTTTGGGAAACACATTTTTGTTTTAGGTACTGGTCATAACTGTAAAAAGCATAGAAAGCGAATGAATTTGAATGAATTTCTAAATGGCCTACTGAACCAGATCCTCCCAGTCCCCAGCTACTCCCTGGTCGTAAATGATGCAAATACACAGGCTGCCTTAACTCTTTCAGGACACTAGGGTACCATTTGGCAAGGGGTACTCCGGGGTCATCCATCTAGGGGGAAAAAAAAGAAGAAAGAAAGGCCATTTCATAGTAATTAAATCAGTGTTACTTTAATTTATAAAATGTCCCTGGAAAGCAGGGTTGGCATTAGGTGGGTTTTCTCTGAAGAGAACAGCTTAGGTATTTTCAGCAGCGTCTTGGGTGCTGTGGCCAGCAGGGCACTAGAGAGGAGGCAGCCATGACTGTGGCGTCAGCGATCTAAGCTTGGATTTGGAGCCGTCATGCACTAAGGTGGAGACTGGAAGTGCCAGCTTCCCCTGCTGTGAGCACAGCAGTCATACTGGTAACAGTAAGTTGATGCTTCCTGTCTTTCACCTTCGCTGCACGACTGTGTCAGGGCACAGCAGTGAGTCAGGAGGGACTGGTTTGCCTCTTCTATCCCGCGGAACATTATTAAACTGTCGTATTGACCCTAAAGGAAGTAGTTTCCATGTGGTTCGGTTTAGTACCTGGGCGGGAGACACTTGGGCACAGGGAGGCCAAGGGAGGAGCACGATGTCACATGACCAGCCGAGGTACACCAGGGCCTGCTCCCTTCTAAACCACTAATATGTGCTCTTTGGCGGAGTAGTCTGTGGCCTCACACATTGCAGTAACCTGGAAATCATTGGTACCTTTTCAGTTGCTGATCATTGGTTGGGTAATGGGTAGAATGTCGACCAGAACAGAGTTTTCATCTGCCTGGTGTTGCCTACATGGTTCGGAGCTTGGTGGAAGGATTGAAATTGGCTGGGGAATCAAGAAAATTGTTTTACATCCACTCATTCCGCTAGGAGACACTCCTTGAGAGCTCAACCATACTCTTCCTTTATTATCTAAAATGAGAATGGTGATGTTTATGTATTTGTTTCAAAGGGTTGCGATCCTTTGATGTTCTTTGTGAAAAAAAAGCTAATAAGTTTATCCTACTCATACAATTATATGTTACTGTTAAATGTTCATCACCATCTCTCTCATCTTTACTGGCTATTTTAAAGAAAAAAATCTCAAGTCCATCGCTTATACCACCAGAAATGAGGAATGTTTTAAAAGAAAAATATCAAGTTTGGGGTTTTTTTTCTATTCTATAAATGGCTATAAATATTCTGTATATGCATATACAAAAAGATACATCTATATTGATTTTTGAATATAGTATGTATAAATGTTTTAGATAATTGTATGTTGAATATATCTTAGGAAATATACATATATGTATCCCATTATTTAGTATCTTCACTGATGTTTAACATGCCTAAGCACTCAGAAATATTAGTTGTCATTGCATCTGGTCTTCTCTTATCTTTCATATAATGACACTAATTTGAACAAAATTATTTTTCAGATATTTCCAATTTTGATTTATTAGTTCATATTAAGGGAGAAGTGAAAAGATATTTCTATCAGAATGAATTCTGTTATTAAATGAGTTTTATTGATTTAAAAAAGCAATATACTAGGCAGAATGTTAAATGCTTTACATGTATTATCTTTCATTGTTTGTTTTTTAAATTTTATTTGTTTCTCTCTTCCCATTACAGCTGATTTACAGGGTTCTGTCAGTTTCTACTGTGCAGCAGCGTGACCCAGTCACACATACACATACTCTTTTTCTCACACTGTCCTCCATCATGTTCCATCACAAGTAACTATACAGCAGGATCTCACTGCTTATTGATTCCAAATGCAAGAGTTTTCATCTATTTGCCCCAAATTCCCAGCCATCCCACTTCCTCCACCTCCCCCTTGGCAACCACAAGTCTGTTTTCCAAGTCTGTGAGTTTCTTTTCTGTGGAAAGGTTGAATTGTGCCATATATTAAATTTCAGATATAAGTGATATCATATGGTATTTGTCTTTCTCATTCTGGCTTAACTTCACTTGGTGTGAGAGTCTCTATCTAGTTCCATCAACATTTCTGCAAATGGCATTATTTTGTTCTTTTTTATGGCTGAGTAGTATTTCATTGTGTATATATACCACATCCTCTTTTTTTTTTTTTTTTTGTCTTTTCTAGGGCCACACCTGTGGCACATGGAGGTTCCCAGGCTAGGGGTCTAATCATAGCTGTAGCCACCAACCTGCACCACAGCCACAGCAACGTGGTGTCCGAGCCGCATTTGTGACCTACACCATAGCTCATGGCAACACCAGATCCTTAACCCACTGAGCAAGGCGAGGGATTGAACCTGCAACCTCCTGGTTCCTGGTTGGATTCGTTAGCCACAACAGGAACTCCCACATCTTAATCCATGGACATTTAGGTTGTTTCCATGTCTTGGCTATTGTGAATAGTGCTGCAGTGAACATACAGGTGCATGTATCTTTTTCAATGACAACCTACAGAATGGGAGGAAATAGTTTCAAAAGTTGCAACTGACAAGGGCTTAATCTCTCAAATATGCAAACAACTTATATAACTCAACAGCAAAAAAACCAACAACCCAACAGAAAAATGGGCAAAAGACCTGAATAGATATTTCTCCAAAGAAGATAGACAGATGGCCAACAAGCAGATGAAAAAATGCTCAACATCACTAATTATTAGAGAAATGCAAATCAAAACTACTATGAGGTACCACCTCACCAGTCAGAATGGCCATCATTAACAAGTCCACAAATAACAAATGCTGGAAAGGGTGTGGAGAAAAGGGTACCCTCCTCCACTGTTGGTGGGATTGTAAATTGGTACAACCACTGTGAAAAACAGTAAATGGAGGGACCTCAGAAAACTAAATATAGAACTACCGTATGACCCAGCACTCCCATCCCTGGGCATACACACATGTCTTATCTCATTGTATTCTCACATTACACTGTAAGATCCATTTAGTATCTTAAGTGTATGTCATAATTGTAATACTCTCATGAATCTGTAACCATTTCATTATATATTTTACAGAAGCAGAATGAAGCATTCTGATTAAAAAGTTAAAAAAACTTTTTTCTCAATACTTATTGTTAAAGTCAATGTATAACTAAACTAATATAGAACACTTCTTTTGCTAAAGTTAATCTACAATTGTTGCATATATGTAATTGTTCACAATGTGAAAATTAAAATAATAATTTTTTCTTCAAATATTAAGATTTGGATGAGTTCATAAAGGTGTTTATCAAAGAAAATTAGATATTGATCTTGACACCATGCCAGAAAAAATCTGAAAGATTCAAAACACTTTTTAGATATTAAATAATTCACTTAAAATTTTTGGAGGAGAAACTGATTTACATTGGAAATAGTAAATAATTGTTAGCATTGAGCTGCTATTTTTAAAGTGCTAGAGAGTTCTTGTAAAGTTCACAGTCAAAAATATTTCATTTATAAATCATTATTTCAATAAAGAAGTTTGCAAGATAACTATTTCCACTTGATACTTATTTCTTGTGGGTAAGGATATGTTAGGTAAGGTCAAATATGCTGATTTTATTCTACTTGAAAAACAATTATTATAGGAATGATCATTGGAATTGCATCAAATATATGTATTTTGGATAATCTAACATTTTTATGATAAATTTTCCCATAATAGAATACAAAATGAATTTTTAAGTGTTTAAATTTTGTTCTATACCCTTCAAAGATTTTTTTAATCTTTTTTTTATTATTGTTATTAAAGTATAGTTGATTTACAATGTTTTGTCAAGTTCTGTTTTACAACAAAGTGGCCCAATCGCACACATTCCCCTGTGCTGTATAGTAGGATTGCATTGCCCATCCATTCCAAATACAACACTTTGCACCCCCAAAATGCCCATCTACCCCACTTCCTCCCATTCCCCCCACCCCAGACCCCCAAGTCTGCTCTTCTTGACCGTGATCTGTTTGTTTTTTGGTTACTGTTTGTTTGTTATTTTTAGATAGGATCATTTGTTCCATATTTTAGATTCCACAAATAAGTGATATCATATGGTATCTGTCTTTTTCTTTCTGGCTTAACTTAGTATTAGAGTCTGTAGATCCATCCATGTTGCTGCAAATGGCAATAGTTTGTGTTTCTTATGGCTAAGTAATATTCCATTGCATATATGTACCACATCTTTTTAATCCATTCATCTGTTGATGGACATTTAGGTTGTTTCCATATCTTGGCTATTGTCAGTAGTGCTGCAATGAACATATGGATGCGGGAATGTTTTTTAGTGAAAGTTTTGTGCAGATATATGCCCAGCAGTAGAATTGTTGAATCATATGGTAGCTCTGTATTTAGTTTCCTGAGGTGCCTCCATGCTGTTTCCCACAGTGGTTGTACCAATTTACATTCCCACCAACAGGGGAGGAGGGTTCCCTTTTCTCCACACCCTCTCCAGTATTTGTTATTCGTGGACTTGTTAATGATGGCCATTCTGACTGGTGTGAGGTAATCTTCAAAGGTATTTTGATGTTTTCTTCATATAATCTTTGTCTCTTTTGAAAAATTCATTTCTAGATTTTAATAGATTTGTAGTTAGTATAAATGGAATACTTCTTCCTGCGTCCGTTTCTCACTTCTTTATGTGTGTTTTGATTTTGTTTCCAGCCACCTTAGCAAATCTCATTAATTCAGGCTGTTTCAGAAGAATCCTTTGAGGTTTTGAGAGGATAAAAGTGAGATATGCTATTTTAAATCTTAAGTGATGCTGATACAGAGCGAGTCCTCAAGAGACAGTGTCTGTTTTCCTAACCTGAAGCTCCGCTTTCAGGCTGCATGGTCTTTACAGAACAGCCTCTTCAGCATTTGGTGCATCCACTTCTATTCTGAGGTTTGATAGATTCACTTTACTTTTAAATAGCTCTTACTGGGTTTCTGCCATTGCATGTTAGTTGCTTTTAAATAGATGCTTTTGGATCACTTTGCGAAGCAGCATGAGAAATAATTTCTCTGTTTTAAAGGCTTTCACACCATCATCAGTACCACAAGGGACCGGCCTCAAGGTGATTTTAAGTTGGAGCTACAGCTCATGTTAGTTAATTAAAGAGGGTTAGGGCTCACGCTGAAAAAGATGTGCTTTTCCTGGGACCGTCTTTACCTTTAGTAGATGACAGTTTGTGTGTCCTGAAGCACAAATATCTGTATGTTTTTAACATGTAAAACATGGTACGTACAGTTTGAAGCTTTGAAGTAGTTGTCCCCTTTATTTCCATTTTTTTGAATTCTCTTAAAAATATTATGTGTTTATGTTAGTGATGAGAATTCCCTAATCCTTTCATGTATTTTTAGATTTTAATAGTAATTAAAAAACATATTTTTCGGAGTTCCCGTCATGGCTCAGTGGTTAACTAGGAACCATGAGGTTGCGGGCTCAATCCCTGGCCTTGCTCAGTGGGTTAAGGATCCGGCGATGCCGTGAGCTGTGGTGTAGGTCGCAGACGCGGCTCGGATCCCGCGTTGCTGTGGCTCTGGCATAGGCTGGTGGCTACAGCTCTGATTCGACCCCTAGCCGGGGAACCTCCATATGTCGCAGGAGTGGCCCCAGAAAAGGCAAAAAGACAAAAAAACAAAAAACAAAAAACATATTTTTCTATATGACTGATAAAATTTACAAAGACAATAAAAGTCTAGGAGAAAAACAATGAAAAGATAAATCATTCATGTTTGAAGATTTATAAATGGTACTCATATCATAACCCTGGGAAATATTATTTTAGGGACAGTGTTGCCTTGTAAATGAGTGGAATGGTTTATAAGATGAGAAATTTAATTTAATTTGGGGAAATACATATAGATCAAATTTCCTCCTGAAATGTTTCTCTGGCAGTTTGGTGTTATAGCTATAGTTGTTTAAAAAATAAAAGATGGAAGATGTTTTCAGATGCTCTAAGCCTTCATCATGTGACTTTGCTTAGGACCTTCTAATAAGCTGGGACTGGTGAATTTCTCTAACTTACTGAAGAGGCAGTCAAAAACTGATTAAAGAGCATTTGACTATAAAAACTACTAATTTCTGTATCATTTATTGAACACTACTCCATTCCAGATTCTGAGATTAAACACTTAATCTTTTCAACAAAAATAACCTGAAGTAGGAGCAATTATTTTTCCAGTTTTGAAGGTGAAGAAGTTAAAGCTATGAGAATTAAATATACTTCCCCAAGTTACAGAATTAATATAAGGCTGGTGGATACTCAAATTCCAAAATCATCCTCCCATCCCCTGTATCCTACTACTTCATTACATTAGAAATAGTGACATAAATAAGTTTTCTTTAAAAATATTTAAGTAGTTTATAAACATCTAGGGATGCATTGCAGATTTAATATGTAAAATACATCAGCTCTGTAAATGTTTGATTACTAATGTTTGTGACCAAAAATATTGACCATAGAATTTGTAATACTTAAACCATCTCTGAGATTTAAGATTTGTGTGTGACATTTAGAACTGTAAAGATTAAGTCTTCGTTAGAATTTTAGGGGGAATATATCCTTGTCATCTGGAAAATTGCAGCATATTTTTTACAATTTTTGATCTTCAAGGATAGAGTTGAAGCACTTTCCAGTATTGACATAATCATGTATTTTTTTCAAAGATGTATATGTATTTTTTCCCAAGTAATTGTTATCATACAGATATATAGTAACTGCTATACTCTAGAGACTGCTAAACATTTATCAATAGTAACTTATTTAATCCTCACACTCCTGTGAGGCAGGCCATGAAGCAGGCACTACTGTTATTTCCATTTTACAGAAAGGGAAGTGAGGTGTATAGACTTGCTCATGTTGACATAGCTAGTAAACATGGCCATTGGATTTCAATCTAGGCTAATTCCAGAATCTATGCTCAGTGCTGCCTTTCATCCATATAATCTAAATACTTATTTCAGTAGTCTAGTCAGCACTTTATTTTAAATGTATTGCATGTATTTTACAGTGTTCTGTGTCCTAGTAAGTAGCTGATGTCTGCCAGTTGTAATTTCAAAGAATGTAATAATTTTTCTAATTGTGCTGTGATATGGCAAAGTCATGTTTTTAAACAGTGTATTCTTATTTCCTCATTTGACTACTGTCATAGACTTTTTAAAAATTAATTGACACGTTAATTGACAAGTCAGAGGTTCTCAGTAGACAGTGTTTGATGCATCATAAAGTAACCTTGGTGGTGTGCTCTGCTGCCAAATGCCGTCTTACTTGTGCACTAGAGCATGGAACATAATGTTCCCTGTCCTCAGAGATTTCTTTAGCAATTGATCATTAATTGAAAACCATAGCATGGCTAAGTCCTAAGAGAGAAATTAATGTCTTGTCACAATTAAATGCATTAATTTAAAAAAATAGGATGTAGAAAGGATTTTTCTGAATTGCCAAACTTCACTTTATACTGCAGTCTCGTCTCAGGTATGATGGGGAATTGTTTCTGCTGCTTTGAGAACAAAGGATAAAATCTTGGAATTTGTCTTAATGCATTTTACCAGCCCCATGATAGGATAATTCATTGCTCTTCTGCATCATTATTCTCTTGAGAGACCAGGAATCTGTGCTGTGTACTTTTGTCAGCTTACTTCTACCTTACACTACTTCTATGCTTTGTACCTTCTCTTTGCTGCCACGTCCCATGTGGCATCTGCTTTCTCTGAGAAGTCATGGTCTCATGGGTGTGCTCAGTCTTTCAAAGGCTTCCAAAGGTGATACCTCAGGAGCTGCAGTTCTCTTATTTTCTAAGCACTTTCATTGTTGAGAACGGAAGTGCTTAGAAAATAAGCACTTTGTTTCTTTGTTTCTTTCTTTTCTTTGTTTCTTTCTTTTTTGCATGCGCAGCATGTGAAGGTTCCTAGGCTAGGGGTTGAATCAGAGCTGAGCTGAGCTACAGCAGCAATTCTCTAAGCACTTTCTTGATATTCTGAAAATACCAGTTGGGGAACAGAGCAACTTAAGAGAAGATTCTGGCACTATTTTTTTGAACTTGTAACATTTTTATATACTAATAGTTTGGCCATTGGACTTGAATAGATTCAGACTCTCCAAACAACAATAAAATTAGTAATATCTATACTGCCATCACCAGAGCAGTGTCTTCAGTGACCAGATCATGATCTGGGAACTTATTTATTCTTTACCTCGTTGCTCTATTGTTACTCTATTCAAGTTGTTATCTTGAATCTGCTCTCTAATGTAATTAGGTGACATTGCTGAAACATACTCTAGAAAGGATGACTTTATTTGGATTCATGCTTTTCTTTTTAACCTTTAATATATCCCACATGGCATGTTCAAAGTCCTATCTGAAGGACTTTGGGGTGGGAATTCCCTTGTGGCTCCAGTGTTGTCAGTGCAGTGGCTTTGGTTGCTGCTGTGCTGTGTGTTCAATACTTGGCCTCCGGAACTTCTGCATGCTATGGGCGTGGCCGGAAAAGACACTGGGGTAACTATTCAGCAAAGGTTTTCACATTGATGAATGGGCACTGAGCATCCTGGTTTAGAAGCACCAAGGAAGATTCGGGGGAAATACCCACAGAGATAAAGTTTGGGGAGCTGGACCATGTCCCGTTTAGATCTGGATTTCCAGTAGATGGAAGATCTATGAACAGTTTTCATTTACCTTAGTCTTCCATTTATAAAAGACTACCTGAGCTTCCTTCATTTATTAATTTGGCCAGTTAGCAGTCTAATCTAGGTTCTAGGCACTTGTGTGGCTATAAATAGCTCAGAAATGAGCACGTTAGACCCACTCTCTGTTTTGTAGAGTTTATAGTCTATAGAGGAATACTGAAGCAGAAACTGAATGATTCATTCGTTCGGCTATTCAACACACTTTATCTGTAGCGCTCTTTGTGATCTGACACATTTTAGATTTAGCAGCTTGTTTCTTGGCTGCCTCTGCCAGGAAGGATGTAAATTCTAGGAGGGCAAGGGTTTGTCTACTTTGTTCATTGCTGAAATTCCACTGCTAGAACCCTGGCTGGCTCCTGATATGAAAACAGGGTTGAAGGAGAAAAGTTAAGGGACACACATTTCCTCTTCATCTGTTAGATGTGCATATGCTCAGTGTCCGGCGTTGAAAGATGAACGGGAACCACAGGGAGTAGGAAAGCCCGTGTGGGAATAGGCAGTCCGGTGAGAGGTGCCACATGCAGTGGCCGTCAGAGAAATCAGGTACCAGGAGAAGCACAGAGAGGGCTAAGTTCAGGTTTCGGAGGTGAGGAATAGCTTCCCAAAGGAAATGAGGTCTGACTGAGCAAAGCAATCCTAAGTCTTAAAATCCAAGACTCTGGGATCTCAGCATTAATCTTCTCCCTACTTGCCCACACCCCTGACACAGACACTTGCCCACACAGAAACAGAGCACATGCACTGTTCCTCAGAGACACAGAGGGAGCAGAGATGAGAGTCTGACTGGTGACATAAAAAAGACCTGCAAATGACGAACACCTGACCTGAGCTTTCAAAACGGGGGCACTGGTTATGGAAAAGAACCCCCACGGCTGAGGGACTGGCCCAGGCAAAGGGACTTGCATAGACTCTTCCTGACCACCATCCAGTTTTTTGACCCACATGTTAGAGATTAAGCCTGTTGATGACTCTGGTATCATGAAAAACCTCCCCCCCCCCCGTTTAGATATGCTGCTGTTTGCTTCCCTTAGCTAAGTTGTATGGTACTAAAATGGACCAGGGAAGTAGAAGATTTTGATTGCCAAGCGTACTGTACAAAAGAAGTGATGAATTTGGAAAGCTAATCACAGAGATGCAGAGCAGAGAGAAAGAGACTTGCCTTGCAACACACAGGATGAGGCAATTCCTCAGTGGGGGATGAGTAATCGTGTCACAGAAAAGACTGGAGAAAAGCAAAACTTTCTTTAAAATACTGCTGATAAAGAAAATATAAATTGCAAAGCCACTTTGGAGAGCAATTTGGTGAAACCTAGTAATCCTGAAGTGACCCAGCAATTCTACTCCTGTTAAAGCAAACTGTGTAAAATTGCTGATACTTAGCTGTTTTTGACCTTCAAAAATGGCAGTTTTAGGTGGTCTTTATCTGTCTATCCATCTATCTTATTTATCTATGTCTTATATGTCTATATATCTATATAAATTGATGTGTATATATATAAATAGGTATATAAGAAATAAGTATCTCTAAGAAATATATTTTTTTTTCCTAGAGAAGTTTGTCCATGTGTTCAAGAAATACAATAGTAGTAGCAAAAATCAGAAATAACCTAAATAATGCCATCAAGAAGAGGGTGTATAAATTACTGCATATTCATACAATGAAGAATTTAAAAGCTGAGTATGAAACTTCTTCATAGTATAAAAAAATAAAATGGGGGGGGGCAACATTTCTTGGTAAAGGGAGAGCAGCTCCTCTGAAAGGCTTTAAATGTCTTAGCTGGTACACCAAATTGTATTTTACTCTGTTTTGCATCAGCTAAAAATCACAGTAAGCTCAAGTCATTAGTCTTCTGAAACAACTCCGGGCTGTAACTAGATGTAAACTTGTAGCACATTATTTTATTTTATTTATTTTTTTGCTGGAACTGAATATACATTTTTTTTTAATCTCCGAAATTGGAGAAAGTTTGGGGCTTGAGCTTACTTTCTCCATCTTACCCTCCTTCCATCCTGCCTTCCAGAAACACTTGAAAGGGCACGTGATGAGAATCAAGTGACTGCTTGTTTAGTGCTGTTTCTGATCCTCTTCTTTCTAATATGAAATGAGGTTGATTTATTAACATTTTACAGCCAGTAGTATGGTTATCCTGTGCCAGCCCCTCCAAGGGATGCAAAGAAGTAATGCAGATGTAACCACTCCTTCTGGTAATGCTACTACTGAATCGTGTTTTACTACTGCCGAAAAATAAAGCCTGCCTCTCAGGAGATTGCTGGATTTAAAAGCACAGCTCTACCACTTCTACACCGTATAAAAGAAGAATGTGGTTTTCTGTACCTTAATGTACAGTGTAATCTCAACTTCTCCTAAAACAGATGGGGAAATGCAATAAGATTACACTTTGGGTCCTCAAGACCAAGGAGAAACCTGGCCGTGGTTCAGAAATGACATAACAAAGAGAAGAAAACAGATCCTGATTTTTCCCTGATGTTGGACCCCCTATCATTGCCCCAACAGAGATTTTGGCCCATTAGAAAAGTCATGCCTTTTTGGAAAGGCATACAGAGTATAATGGAGTAGTGCAGCTTTGTCCAGTAAAAGTAAGTCCTCATTTCAAATGAATTTCTTTGGAGGAATATAAAAGCCAAGACTCTGCTGGCATTTATTACCAAACATGGTCTGATCCTGAATTACGCTCTAATTCAGCTGTAGTTAGAGAGACCTGATCTTTATTATCTTTTCATTGAGACATGCACATGTACACACACACACACAGACACTCTTAATTTTCCTTAATTAACTGGGCTCTTGGTTGGAGACTTTAAGTCATGTATGGTGTTTTAAGTCAAAAACATCGAAGGTGGTGAACGTTGCAGACAAGCAATTTAATAGTGGTATTTATATCTCACAAATTACAGAGTCTTGGAGTGTAGTACTGACGGGTTATTAAATGGTAATCGTTGGATCAGAGCCAAACTGATTATTCAAGTGTTTCTGCGTCTTGGTTATGAGCTTGGCACTCAGTGGAGGAGCCTTCTCAGACTGCGATTGTTCATCCAGCTGCAGAGAACCTATGAAGAAACCAGCACATCCAGCACATCCCCTAAATGTCATAAAATTTGGGGTGACTGTTTGCTGTAATAATCATCTCAGTTTTGCCTCGCGTGTGAAGGCTGTAGACCCAGTGAGGCCTGTTAACGTTTCTTTCAACTCTTAGTCTCTATGAACTTTCCTGAACGTTCTACTTTTGCTAGCAAATTTCATTGGTTAGGGTGTCCACTGAGGAATTTTTTTTTCCTTCGGAGCCCATTAGAAGTCCTCGGATTGCACCACATGTTGCTTTTGATGGGATTCATTCTGTGAGCACGTCATAGAGTACGCTGTTTGGGAGCTACGAAAGTACCTGGGAGGTGGCGCAGGTAGAATCGGGCTTAGATAATGAGCTGTGATCATCGGTCATTCCCAGTATCTGGTCTTCCCGGGGCTGATTCTCCTTCAATTTCTTAAATAAATTTCAGAATAAAGTTTGGGTTAGAACGTGTTTAAAACAGTAGCTCTGCAGAGAGACTGTTACCACATAGACGGACCTAGGCTGGAAGTGAGAGATTCATTCATTCCGTCAGTCAGCCTTTACTAGCACCTCTTAAATGGGAGGCATTATGCTAGGCACTGAGGATATTTTAGTGAATAAAACATAGGCTGCTATTGACCTTAGATTGTTCGAAGTCTGATGGTGTTTGTGTATTTCAAGTTCTATATTGAGAATTAATGAGACAACTCATGAAATGTAACCCCTGTGTATGCTATATTACTTTTTGTTCTATGGGTACTTACTTCAAGTTATAATTTATCTTGTTTGGTTAAAAGGAATAAATTAGCACATCATGTTGTTTGCATCAAATTATGCAGCTGAGTAGTTGGCTTATCTTTGACTCACAAAGTGACTTCAACATATATGCAAGGAAGAATAAATTAGAAATATAAAGAAACTTTCAACTTGAATTTAAAATAAAAGAGTGACATAGACATAGAGAACCAACTTGTGGTTGGCAAGGGGGAGAGGGGAGGGAGTGGGAAGGAGTGGGAGTTTGGGGTGAGTAGATGCAAATGATTACAGTTAGAATGGATAAGCAGTGAGGTCCTGCTGCATAGCACAGCGAACTACATCCAGTCTCTTGGGATAGATCATGATGGAAGATAACAGAAGGAAGGGAATGTATGTATATGTATGACTGTGTCACTATACTGGACAGCAAAAAATTGGCACATCATTGTAAATCACCTATACTCCAATAAAAATTTTTAAAAGTGAAATTTATATGCACTGTAGCCACACATCATTGTGACATTTACATTGTAATCTTATTAAAAAATGACCTTGTTATGACAGACCACATGAACAATCTTCTGTAGTGTGGCAAATTCAGACTCATTTTACCAGTGTCACTTGCTGTCCGCTGTATTTTGTATGATGAAACATTTTTAACATGCCTTTGAAAATGATTGATTTAATAGCCCTTTGTTTTCAAAATGATAGTGTATACTTTTGTTTCCCCTTGCAATTATGCAAATTCTTTTCTTTACCATTTTGTGTTTCTCTTTCATTTCAGTTTGTGTCCCTTCATGAATCATTCAGCCAGAATATGCCGAACAAAGATCTTTCAGCTCAGATAGACTGAGATAAATCTTTGAATTTCCATGGTATGGCTCTGGTCTTCTCTTTGTCTTATAAACTTGTCTTTTCCAGGTTTGGTCCCTATCAAACCTGTCTGTCTTTCCCTTTCGAGATATTTCCTAAGTGCCAGGCTCTGTGCCAGCTTCTAGAGATGATGTGATGAGGCGGTTAGTCACATCCGCCTTTGATCTGATAATAAAAGAAAATTCCTTAAATAATCACGTACAGTAATTGAACTTCTTGTTTTTAGTATCTTGAAAGGAGAAGTATGAGGTATATTGAGAGGTGTAGCTGGGGAACTTACCCTGGGCTGTGGAGCAGGGGTGGGGAACGAGGAAGTCTTCCCTGAAGATCCACAGTTAAGCTGAACCTTGAGCATTTCTTAGTTGGAGAGAACAACAAAGGACTTGAGGAGAAGCAGCTCCAATTGCCGCTTCTCTGCTGTCAGGAGATACTTCGCTTGATGCTGAGTTTCAAGGAGGTACAGCTGGAAGCCTTGTTACTTGCTATGCTGAGTTAATCTAATGCATGATTTGAAGAGAGATTTGTCTTAAGTGCAAAAATCTGATGGAGAGAAGAACATTTTACCATATATTATGAGCCATGATAGTATTTCTATATGTCCTTGAGTTGAGTTAGTGTTGCTTATTACATCCACTTCAAAATTATATACATTGTAACTCACTTGTGGAAGGGTGTTTGTTTCATAGGGGTGATGAATCTGAAAGTGTTCTTGGAACCTGGTATCAGTTGTAGGTAAACATCAGTTACTGTTAATAATGTAAATTTCCTATTTATGGTATTTAATAACAAGCTAATAAAGATCATAGAGATAATGTTTGTAATACCTATTATTAGGTCAACCATAAGATTAAAATCAAACTAAAGGTACTACTAATGATAGGAAGTCTTCAGACTTTCCACCTGTTTTCAAATGATTTGATCCAATTGAATGAATACGAGCATCGAAAATCCCATTTCTCATAAATATTTAGTAGCTATCTTAAATCTACAATGAATTCATCCAGATAACTCTGATTGTTATTAAAACTTGCTATTCAACCTTTTAGACTCATCAAAGTACAAATGTGTTGCACATTGCTTTTCTATTTTAATGAAGAATGCCTGACACAACACCTCCCTTTGACTCAAAGTAATTGTAAAGCTTTTCTATTTTTAAATCCAGCTGCTTCCATAATTATCTATTGGCAGACATTATCCGTTTCTTAGAAATTTTTTGGTCATTCAAATTCAAGGGAATCCCCCGCCATATTTATATTGAATTATAAAAATATTAAGGTAAAATTTCAGCTGCCTTTTCTCTGTGAGCCCTTAATTCGTTCAGACGTAGCCTGACTGATCTGTTCTTTTGTTTTCATCACTTTGCTGGTGACTCAGTTTGTTACTACCAAAACATTTCCCAGGCTTTCTTTTTTTTCCGTTAGTGGTTCTGGCTGCTTCTGTGAGTTACTGGAATAGATTATTTAACTGTCGCAGGGATTTTAAAGCACCTTAGAAAAATCTCTGAAATTTGGTCCATCATTAGGGCAGACTTTTCCTTTCGCCTTAACGTCACCAAACCCTTATCCCATGTGGTGCATAAGGATGTAAGACCAGGTGACTACTGCATCAGGTGGCCAGTGGTCCTTCCATATTTTAAGACTCCATAGTATAGAAGCAGAATTTTAGCAGTGCTGGTGTTTATTATTTTTTAGGTGACTTTAGTTACATACAACAGAGTAAAATGTGGCCATTTGAACAAAAATTGAATTTACTAAAAGGATGTCTGGCAGCTCAAAGGATGTAGAAGAAGGAGAAGACAAAGAGCCAGGCTTTGTAAAACGGTGGGTCCGCAGTGCTTTGGGCTGTGCGTAAGCAACAACGCATGCCTTTTGCTTGGAAATCTAATTTTAGGGAGAATCTAATTAGCTTATATGAGTCAGTTTTTCAACTGCAGCTAGTGAAAGGCAGGTCCTAGTATGGAAAGGGTATCTTTCAAAGTAGTAGTTGGGGTATGATGCCCAGAAGGAAATGAAATGATACAGGAAGGGAAAAAAAAGAGTAGCTTTCTGCTCTGCTTTTGGGACTTAACTTCTCTCTAGTATCTTTGTCTATAAAAAGGAGATATTACTACCTCTCTTAGGTTGAAACAATAGTGAAACTAGAAGCACTAAGTACAGTGCTTAACAAATAGTAAGTACTGTATAAATAAAAAACAGAACAATTTATCTCTCTGTACATCCATATCTGGATGTATATATTGTACATGAATGCATTACAGCTCTGTATACTTGCATGCATATATTTGAGTTTCGTGTTTGCAAACACATATATGCATCTATGTGGGAAGGGTATTAGGAAAAATTCTGGTTTTCTGAATCAAAAGCATGCAGATATCCCCTGAAATGAGAAATACCAGATAGCCATCTTATTTTATGGTAATTATATATATAAAATTAATGTGTCAAAAATTACTTACTGTGGGTAGAGCAATGTCTAATTGAAGTTCTTCAATGCACTACCACTATCGGTTTAAATGTGTGGTCTGTTAAATAGGATAGAAAAATTTTAGTAAGTAGGTATCAGTCCTGTTTTTCCATTTGAATGGAATTCGTTTTATCTCAGCATTTATGTCAAATATCATGATGTCATAACTAAATTACTGGTGTTGGGAGTTTGGGGAAAGTCAGAACGATTCACTTCTGTGAACCAATTCTGTGGCTTTAACAGGATTTTAGACTTTTTTGTATTTCTACCGTAACTTTTCTGCATGAATTGTCTAAAGGTATTTCTTTTAACAGTTTTTTTGAAGTATAATTTTCATATCGTGTAGTTCACCATTGAAGTTTACAGTTTGATCTGTTTGAGGAGATATGTACAGTTGTGTAACTGTGGCCCCAGTCCAATTTTAGACCATGTCTGTCTGCACCAGAAGCTCCTTCTGTGGGTCTGTGCTGTCAGTTCTCGTCCCCATCCCTGGCCAACTGCTACCCATTATGGGCAAAATGTTTTACATTCCCACCAGCAATTCTTGAGAATTCCAGTTTTCCATATCCTCAACAAACTAGTGTAAATAGTGGTATCTTACTGTGGTTTTAGTTGCATTTCATAACTGTGGATCAATGTTATTAGGTACAAATTAAATGTTTTCTCATAGTGAGTAGCTTATGTTTTCACTTAACAGTGTTTTTTTGAAGAAAAGGATTTTAATTTTGCTGATGTTAAATTTAACGCTTTGTTTCTCTGATGGATCATGTCTTTGGAATAATACGTAGGAAATTTTTGCCTAACTCCAAAGTCAGGTGATTTCTGCTTTCTTCTCCTACTGCTACTAGACGGTTTGTAGTTTTAATTTGTACATTTGGATGTATGTTCCATTTTGAGCTTATTTTTGTAAACGGCATGAGGCTAGATTGTGTATGTGTTTTACATATAACTACCCCATCATCCCAGTGTCCTCTCATTGTCCTTTACTGAAAAGGCTTTCTTTTGCCTTGGCACATTTATCAAATCTCAGTTGGTGTAATCAGAGGGTAATTTTCCAGACTTTCCATTCTGTTGCCTTGGTATTTATGTCTACATGGAAATTTATATCTATCTTTATGGAAGTAGCATACTGTCCTGATTGAAATACCTTTTAAAATTGCACTCCCCAAAATAAAATACCTGGGAATACACCTGACCAAGGAGGTAAAGGACTTACATGCTGAAAACTATAAAACATTAATCAAGGAAATTAAAGATGATGTAAAGAAATGGAGAGATATTCTATGCTCCTAGCTTGGAAAAGTTAATACTGCAAAAGTGGCCATACTACCCAAAGCAATCTACAGATTCAATGCAATCCCTCTCAAATTACCCATGACATTTTTCACAGAACTAGAACAAACAATCCAAAAATTTATATGGAACCACAAAAACCCAGAATTGCCAAAGCAATGCTGAGGAACAAAAATCAAGCAGGAAGCATCACTCTCCCAGACTTCAGGCAATATTACAAAGCCACAGTCACCAAGACAGTGTGGTACTGGTACCAAAACAGACAGACAGACCAATGGACAGAATAGAGAGCCCAGAAATAAACCCAGACACCCATGGTCAATTAATCTTTGACAAAGGAGGCAAGAACATAAAATGGGAAAAAGACAGTCTTTTCAGTAAGCATTGCTGGGATACCTGGACAGCTGCATGCAAATCAGTGAAACTGGAACACACCCTCACACCATGCACGAATGTAAACTCCAAATGGCTGAAAGACTTAAATATACGACAGGACACCATCAAACTCCTGGAAGAAAACATAGGCAGAACACTCTTTGACATCAACCTTACAAATATTTTCTCAGGTCAGTCTCCCAAAGCAACAAATAAAAGCAAAAATAAACCAATGGGACCTAATCAAACTGAAAAGCTTTTGCACAGCAAAGGAAACCAAAAAGAAAACAGAAAGACAACGTACAGAATGGGAGAAAATAGTGTCAAATGATGCAACTGACAAGGGCTTAATCTCTAAATTACACAAGCAACTTATACAAGTCAACAGCAAAAAAAGCCAACAACCAAATGAAAAAATGGGCAAAAGACCTGAATGGACATTCTCCAAGGAAGATATACAGATGGCCAATAAGCACATGAAAAAATGCTCAACATCCCTGATTGTTAGAGAAATGCAAATCAAAACTACTATGAGGTAACATCCCACACCAGTCAGAATGGCCATCATTCATAAATCCACAAATAACAAATGCTGGAGGGGGTGTGGAGAAAAGGGAACCCTCCTGCACTGTTGGTGGGAGTGTGAGCTGGTACAACCACTATGGAGAAACAATATGGAGGTACTTTAGAAAAATATACGTAGAACTACCATATGCCCCAGCAACATCACTCTTGGGCATATATCCAGACAAAGCCTTCCTTAAAAAAGACACATGCACCTGCATGTTCATTGCAACTCTATTCACAATAGCCAAGAGCTGGAAACAACCCAAATGTCCATTGACAGATGATTGGATTAGGAAGAACTGGTACATATATACAATGGAATACTATTCAGCCATAAAAAGAACAAATTAATGCCATTTGCAGCAACATGGGTGGAAGTAGAGACTCTCATACTGAGTGAAGTAAGTCAGAACGAGAAAGACAAATACCATATGATACCACATATCTGCAATCTAATATACAGCACAAATGAACCTTTCCCCAGAAAAGAAAATCATGGACTTGGAGAACAGACTTGTGGTTGCCAAGGGGGGGAAAGGGAGGGAATGGGGTGGACTGGGAGCTTGGGGTTAATAGATGTGCTCTATTGCCTTTGGAATGGATTAGCAATGAGATCCTGCTCTGTAGCACTGAGAACTATTTCTAGTCACTTATGATGGAGCATGATAATGGGAGAAAAAAAGAATGTATACACGCATGTGTAACTGGGTTACCATGTTGTACAGTGGAAAATAAGGATTGGATTGGGGAAACAACATTAAAAAAAAAGATGAAAAAAAAAAATCAAGCAGTGTAACTGAGTCACCATGCTGTACAGTAAAAAACTGACAGAACACTATAAACTAGATATAATGAAAAATTATTATATTAAAAAAGGAATGCTAAGAAACAACAAAAAATTTTCTTCAAATAAACTTAAAAAATTAAGCAGTATACGTATACAAAGTTGAAATTTTACCTTTTTTAGAATTGTTTTAACTATTCTAGGTCTTTTCCCTTTCTATATGAAATTTAGGATTAGCTTATCAATTTCTACAGTAATGATTGCTGGTATTTTGTTTGAGATTCTGTTGAATGTGTAAATCACCTTGGAGATTAATTATATTGAATCTTCAATTCCATGAATCTGACGTGTCTCACTTTCTTTTTAGGTCTTTTAAAGTTTTTCCCAGCAATGCTTCATTTTCAGTTTTTGGGTATTGCACTTGTGTTAAGTTTATTCCTATATATTTTTTTCTTTTAATGCAATTGTTAAAAATTGGTTTTTTTAAGTATATTTTTGGATATTTTATTAATATCATGTCAAATACAATTGATTTTTATACTTATATCCTATAAAATTGTTACTTATTTTTTTAGTTTTAGTAGTTTTTTATGGAGCCCTTAGTACTTTTATAAGATACCCCATTCTGAATGTCTCCCAGAAATAGTCTGTACGCTACTTGAGAATAGATACCCATGCCTAGCACATAGTGAATACTTGATACATGCCTATTGAATGATGGCATGGATCTTTGCATATATTTCGCCTAAATATTATGCTTTTCTAACTAAAATTAACAGGTACTTTAAAAAAAATGAGACTTTGCCCATGGGTTTGCTGATTATATATATTACATTTTATTACAATTCCATTGCAGATGTTTCATTCTTTAGACTCCATTCCTAGGCTTTACAGACACCAGGAAAACAAAACAAAATAAAAAACATAAATTGGCAGTAAAATAGAGTTGTTTTATCCAACAGCGTTTTGGTAAAAGGATTCACATTTTTCTTTTTTCCCAAGAGGATGAATATTTTAAATGAATATATGATCAATACTAAATGCATTAAGAATGCATTCCTTATAGTCAGGTTTAACTTCATGAAAGAAAAGTGTTATACCGTACCATGTTTATTGCATAATTTACAATTTACAGCAACAATGCATCTATTTAATTTTCACTTAAATGTTGTAAATTATGCTCTTTAAGAATACATTGAGTACAGATCTTTTCTATTTACTTCAGTTTTTTTTTAATAAACAATCTGAGTCATTTTAAACATCTTACATTTTACTAGGAAGATATTTTTCCTTAAATAATTTTTGAGTGAAGATATTTAATTGTATAAAACACAAACACCTGTTTTCCCACTGTGTTAACTTATGTAATGCCAAGCATCCATCATAATCTGACTACTTTTGAGTTGTGTCATAACGTACCTCACTTTTCAAGCCAAACACAGGTTTATGGAGTTTTTAATTTGTCAGTTCTGAAACTGTATCAGCTTGGAAACTAAGGAGACAAATAAAAAAATAAACACAAACAAAAGATCCAGCATACAAAGTTAACTTTTTCAACTACAGGTAAGGATTACCCTACATGTGAAGCAACATTTTTTTCAAGTGTGTGTGGGGAGCCTGCACAGTGAGTGGAGTGCATGGATGTATATCCGTGACCCGTGTGTTTTAATACTGTACCTCAAGTTTAGTCAGTATTAACCCAAGAGTTTTTACAAAATTGATATTTTTTCGTGTCATCATCACTTCCATTCAGCCCATCTCTCTGCACCACCTGTGTTAACTTTTTTTTTACCATTACTCCCAGAGAAACTGTAAGCAGTCGGTATGAGCCAGGACTCTGGACCGTACTTTCGAGGCTCATATTTTTGGCTCAGTCACTTACTAGCTATAGAATCATGAGCACTTTATTTATACTCTGCAATACCATGTTTTCAATCTGCAAAATGGAGATAAGGATTTACCTTCTTGGGTAGATGAAAATAGATACGTATTTAACTCTGTGTATACATGTGTGTAAGTGTGTGCCTGTGTGTTAGGGGCACTATATCTACTTGTAATCTCTGTGTCTGTCTGTCTGTCTCTCTACCTATCTGCATATACATATGCATACATACAGACGTAAATATTTCTGCCTGTGTGTGTGTAAATATTTATTGTTTGAATAACAGTGATTTGTCTGTAAGTGATCAGTATGTTTTAGCTATCCTTATTAGATTTGGCTGAAATGCCCTGGTGTAATATTTCTCAGTTAATGGTATGTAAACCGCTTCTTAGTATTAACCTTATAACTTGGTGTGAAGTTTGATGAAAATAAACATGATGGGAAACAAAATCAACTAAATTGACAAACTATGAAATTTCTCAGGTTTTGGCATATGCCATTGGTGAAGTACATGTGAGATGGCTAATGACATGTTTATATTTAATTTAGATGTTTGGATCCACATTATTTTAGCGACGTGAGAACCGTGCATCCTTTTAAGTGCCCTTGATCATCCTGCTTGCCCAGTAGCAGGATAATTTTCTACCCTGTACCAAATAATTGTGATAGTCAATGAGAATTAGGTCCTGTTCCACATAGTGTTGTTTTTGTCCTGGAGAGTTGGCTAAATATTCACTAGATCTGTATTCACAGTGCTTGAGCATATTTTAAAGTACTTTTTGACCCTTTTAATGTACACTTGTAATTATAATAAAGTAATAGGAAATCGGGCAGTGTCATTATTAATGACAGATATGATCTAGTGAAAATATATCATTTTAATAGCACTCTGCTGAAGTCATAGACGATAATGTTCTCATTTACAGTACTATTATAATTCTGTCATAAATCACATCGAATTTCAAAAGTAAAGTACTTGTTACTGTATAAATCTTTGTTCAAACTTCTTTATCAGTTGAAATGTGCTATCCTAACTCGTTCTCCCTTTATGTATATTTATTTACATTAAAAAACAAGAATGGAAATGCTATAAAATCAGATCATTGTACAACTACGAATATAATAAAATTCATTGAATAATTTAAAAAAAACCAAGAAACCAAAAAGCACACTAAAATCTTGCTAATCTGTATAGATTCTTCTCTGATAACACGTTGTCTTTGTAAACTGAAAGTAAGTACTGGCAACAGTTTCTGTAAATCAGTTTTCAGTGCTCCGCTGTGCATAGGAGCTGTGATTTATGTCAGCGCTTTTGGAGCAGGGATGCTCGACCTTTTGTGGTTGGATTATGTATCCTTTTGAGAATCTGTAACGTAATCTGTGAAAGCCTCAGACCTTTTCACCTGAAGAAGCATGTAGGCACTAATGCAAATACAATTTTGTGTAGTTCCTTTAGGTCACTGGATCTTCTAAAGCTAAATCAAGGACATATCCGTAGCATAATTCTTACTCCTTCAAGAAACCCAGCTCTACTTTTTCTTTGTAAATCAGAGCCATAGTTTCTTCTGTTTAGTCAGCATCGCAGAAATCTCACTGCCTTCCCTGTTTTACGTGTTTAGTTCTAAAGACCAAACTATTAGGGGCCTTGTGGCATTACTTCATATTATAGGTTTTGTATAAGGATTACACATTTTCTAAAGTTACTCTGGGAAAAAATAAGCAGTCTCTTTTCATCATGTTTTCTTATCGCGACATTATTCTTCTCTGTCAGGAAGTTGTGAGGAAGTCTGCATTTTTGGTCAAATATCCCGGTATCTTGGGAAGAGAAGAACTGTGTAGAGCTTGTACATCTTGAAAAGTTTTATATTCTGAAATTCACTTGTAAAAATTAATTTTGACTGTTAAGCATTTGCTGCATGCCAGACTTTATATGTGGCACATAATTGATATAATTTCATCCATCCTCATAAAAACCCCAGCAGATCTGTTCAGGCTGCTGTAACAAAAACATCATAGACTGGGTGGCTGAAATACGATTCTGGAGGCTGGGAAGTCCAAGTTCAAGGCACTAGCAGATTTGGTATTTGGTGAAGACAAACTGCCTGGTTCGCAGTCAGTCGTCTTCTGGCTGTGTTCTCACCTGGAAGAAGGGACGGGACAGGATTGCTCTCTGGGGACTCCTTTATAAGGATACAAATCCCGTTCTTGAGGGCTCTGCCCTCATAACCTAACCAACTTTAGAAGGTCCCACCTCCTAATACCGTTACACTGCGGTGCTAGGTTTCCACATAAGAATTGGCAGAAGAGGGAGCAGGAAGATGGGACACAAACATTAAATTTGTAACGAGTATACATGATCATTTCATTTTTACAGTCAAAGTACCTGAGGCTGACAGAGTTGCAGTAAGATTCCCAGGAATACTTATTCAGTAATTACTCTGAGTAATTACTCGATTATCTGTAGGACAGACGGGGAATTTCCTGACACTTTGTCTTTCTGGCCTCTAATTTGTGAACATTCCACTGCAAGCTAAAATGGTTTGTCTGGGATTACCAAAGAAATGCTGTTTTGATAGTTTCTCAGATTAGAGAAGAAACAAATTTAGGTTGCTTCTGTGTCTTCGTTACTCTAAATAGTGCTGCAGTGACCATGGGTTGCATGTATCTTTTTGAATTACAGTTTTCTCTAGATAGATGCCTAGCAGTTGGATTGCTAGGTCATAAAGAAGATACATACAATGGAATATTACTCAGTCATAAAAATGAAATAATTCCATTTGCAGCAAAATGGGTGGACCTAGAGACTACCATGCAAGTGAAGAAAGACAAATATCATATATCACTTATATGTGGAATCTTAAACAAGTGATAAAAATGAACTTATTTACAAACAGAGACAGAGTCACAGACTTTGAAACCAAAGTTATAGTTACCAAAGGGGAAATGCTTCGGGAAGGGATAAATTGGGAAGTTGGGATTGGCGTAGACACACTACTATCTACAAAACTGATAAGTAACAAGGACATACTGTAAAGCACAGGGAATTCTACTCAATACTCTGTAATAATTCATGTGGGAAAAGAATCTGAAAAGGAATGGACATGTGTATATGCATAACTGGTTCACTTTGCTGTCCACCTGAAACTAACACAACATTGTAAGTCAACTGTACTCCAATAAAATTTTTACAAAAATGTAAAAAAACTAAAAGAAATACACACCATGTGACCTCTCAAAATCTTCACATATTTCATAATAACTCATTTGTTCAGTAAATATTTACCTAGTGTTTAGGTTTAACTGTCCTTACTTGATAGATGAGAAAATTTGAGGAGCCAGCGCCCTTGTGATTGTAATTAGTTTATTGTCCATTAATCATAACGTGTGTACAATTTTTTCCTAATCTCTGTTTTTTGCAAAATTCTTTTGGGTATATTCATGTAGACAAATGTAGCCCCAGGTTGTTCCAATCAACTTTTGTTTGTTATACAATCAGAGACTTCTATTGAATCTTTTCAAGCCATTGATAAACAATTTCTTTTCAAATTACTGGCAGAAGAGTGGTCCTTGGATTGTGAGTTCAATAACTACTCCTATTAAACTAAACTCCTTGTTCATAGCAGACAAGAAACAAAAACTTAGAGAATGAGTGACTTAATGAATAAATTTGTAATGCCTAGACTACAAAAAAATGAAGATTACTTAAAGGGACGCAATAGTTTAATCTGATGTGTGTTAAATAAGCCAGATTCTTGAATATTGTCTTATTAGGAAAAAAATACTGCAAGAAAATGATGGCTTTAATTGAATGCATCCAGAGAATGAAATCAAAGATTATAGAGCAATTGACTTGCGCTAAGTATGTCTAAGTATTCTGCTAAAGTACTAAATTGAATTATGAATTAAATCCTCTTATTTAAACAAATGTATTATGCTTCTTTGAGGTTTATTCTATCTGTATTCAGTATTTTTATTTGATTTAGACTTTTCCTGTGATACTTAGATAAGAGGATAAAATCTATTTGAAAGAAATTCTTATAAGTTTGGTGTGATTTATTATACTTCTATTGAAAGTTTTCTTTTTCTTTTTTTGAAACCTGTTAAATCTTGACCCAGAATTTATTCGCCAATCTGCAAGTATTCAGTCATGTTTTGGAATTCTGTCATGGAATTCTGTCATGTTTTGGAATACAATAGCTTTTTAAGTTTCTTTAAGTAAGAAGTAAGATAATAATCATTAAACAAATTTTGCATTTATTAAACTGCCCTCACACTTTTAGGCCTGGGGGTTAGACAGTGAGAACAAAGGGCCAAGGCTACCGTCACTGAATTTGGGAAGTGGGATGGCAAGGCAGTGTTTCAGTACCCTTGGTCCCTCCAAAATAATATAATGTAAACAATTTTTTCTTTTTTTAAAAAAATGTTTAATTTTTTTTAATTGTTATTTCCCCAATACAATTTTTTTCCTACTGTACAGCATGGTGGCTCAGTTACACTTACATGTACACATTCTATTTTCTCCCATTATCATGCTCCATCGTACGTGACTAGACATGGTTCCCAGTGTCACACAGCAGGATCTCACTGCTAATCCATCCCAAAGGCAACAGTCCACATATATTAACCTCAAGCTCCCAATCCATCCCTCTCCCTCCCCCTCCCCCTCCCCCTTGGCAGCCACAGGTCTATTCTGCAAGTCCATGAGTTTCTTTTCTGTGGAAAGGTTCATTTGTGCTGTGTATTAGATTCCAGATATAAGTGATATCATATGGTATTTGTCTTTCTCTTTCTGACTGTCTTCATTCAGTATGAGAGTCTCTAGTTCCATCCATGTTGATGCAAATGGCATTATTTTGTTCTTTTTTATGGCTGAGTAGTATTCCATTCCAATCAGATTGAACATTTTCTATGTGTTGCTTATAATGGTGTCTAGCAATGGGTTTCTTTTGGAAGCAGATTTCTTTTCTGGATGTTTCATGTTTAATTTCTTAAGGAAGCCAAAAAATTTAAAATAATGGTATCCTATAAATAAAGAATGTATTAAGCTCATATTATATGAACTAAAATGGAGTTTGTGAGTATTGAGTACTGAATTACTCAAAATAATACTTAAAAATTAATTTTCAGAGTGTGAAGTTTTTTTTTTTTCTTTTAAATCCATTAGTCCCATGTCCAAATTCCTAGAATAAATTTCCAGTCACAAAGAATGTGAAGGGGGAATGCAAGGAATTCTGTGGGAAAGGAGATACCAGTTTTAGTCATTGTGAAAATGGACTTAAAAATTTTCTGTCTATTTTACAGACAGAAGAGAAATAAGAGAAAAGAAAAGAAAAAACTACAGACTCCAAATAAACTGTGCTCGCCTTTGTTCTTCCTATTCTTTTTCTTTTTTGCACTTTTTAAAAACTGTTATGTATTTTCACATTAAGGAGTCTTTGTGGAAATTAGTAGTTCTTACTTGTGTTTGCTCATATTTACTGGTAATCAAGTGTAGTTTGCTTTATAAATTGAATTTTTTAAAATTCACCCTTAATCATTAATTCAGAGATACTAGCTCATGGGATGATCAATTTTTTCACTTGTCTTTTTTTGTTGAATGATGTTTCTTTCATTTTGATTAAAAACTCCTTTGGCAATGAACTTTCTTTTCACACATATTTGAATTTAAAATTACTCTTTTTAATCAAGTTGCATTGCAAGACCTTCATTCTCAGTGTGCTGTATGAATGATTAGACAAAGCTTAACAGCTGCCATAGTAATTTCTTTTGCTTCATTGAAAGGGGTAACAGTGGCAAATACTAGTATCACTGTTAAGATTTTCTCTTAACATTATACCCAAAGCATAGCATACGTTTCTCAGTTCCTGTGCCTACTTTCAAGCATGAAATCTTCCTTGAGCCAAAGAAGGTATCTATCTTAGCGGATATGGAAGACGCACTAATTTGTTCAACACCTATCCAAGTGATTTGACTCACAAGTGGCATCAAATCCATTTGAAAATTAATATTATTTCTGAATTTCTATATGGTATGTTTGATATCAGCCTTTCTTAAGACTTACCTACTTAAAAAATGAATGAGGTGGGAGTTCCTGTTGTGGCTCAGTGATTAACAACCCCAGCTAGCATCCACGAGGACGTGGGTTCAATCCCTGGCCTTGCTCAGTGGATTAAAGATCTGGTGTTGCTGTGAGCTATGGTGTAGGCTGCAGACATGGCTTGGATCCCATGTTGCTGTGGCTGTGGTTTTGGCCAGCGGCTACAGCTCCTATTTGACCCCTAGCCTGGGAGCCTCCATATGCCTTGGGTGCAGCCTTAAAAAAAGACAAAAAGGCAAAAAATAAAATAAAATAAAAATAAATGAGATAGTTGAAGATCCTTTTCTTATGAGAAGGATTTTCAACACAGAAAAAAATTTCATTTCTTAAACTGGAATATCTAGAATTAAAGGAGGTGGTATTTCATATCTACTTTTCTTGCTAATATATTATGATCAATGTCTAATGTTAAGATTGTGCCAAAAGGACAAGAATTTGGTCTGCCTTTAGAGTGTGAATATAGGTTTTTATTAAAAATATTTACAACTCCCTATATTCTCATTCCCTAATATTAACTTCCAAATTAATATCCCAAGTTATGAGATGAATCATTATTTCCAAAGGGATCTTAACATACTATTAAGAATGTCATAAAATGTGGTGCCATTTAGCTGTCTTGGAGAACCATAAAAATCTCTGTTTCTGCGTAAATATAAAATTGGCAAACCAATTTATGAGCTCTTCTTCATGCAGCACTGGCTTTGGGCCCTTTTCGCTCCTGTGATTTGGGTCGTATTACCTAAAAAGGAGTTCAAGATCTCTGTGGTCTGAATCTACCCCTCACTGAGATGTTAAAACCGAACTCCCAAGGTGATATTCCGGAGGATGGGGCCTTGGAAAGGTGAGGCGGTCAGGAGGGTGGAGGCCTAATGAACAGGATTAGTAATCTTATGAAAGAAGACCCTAGAAAGAGCCCTCATCCTTTCCATGGAGAAAACTCTGCAACCAGGGTTCCCAGCATGGCTCAGCGATGACGAAGCCGACTGGTACCCATGAGGACGCAGGTTTGATCCCTGGCCTCACTCAGTGGGTTAAGGATCCCCATTGCTGTGAGCTGTGGTGTAGGTCACAGATGTAGCTTGGATCCTGTGTTGCTGTGGTGTAGGCCGGCAGCTGTAGCTCCCATTTGACCCCTTGCCTGGGAACTTCCATGTGTCGTGGGTGTGGCCCCCCCCCCCCCCAAAAAAAAAGGTAAGAAAAGTCTGCAAACCAGAAGAGGGTTCTTGCTTGAACATCAGGCACCCTGATTTGGGACTTTGCCTGGTAAAACTGTAAGAAATAAATATCTGTTGTTTATAAACGACGCACTCTGTGCTCTGTTATTACGGCAGCCGAGACCGAGTAACAGTGAGAGGTAGTAGGCTGCCTACACAGGTAGAGCGAATCACACCTGTGTTTCTTCTAAATTCTGCCTTCTGTATCTCACACAGGTGCTTTTTGAAAGGTATCACTAAGGATCAACTATCAAATGCAGATATTTTCAAATTATATTCATATTTGGAATGTGGGATATTTTTTAACACCATGCATTCATTCAGTATTTATTGATCACCTGCTGTATGTCCTTGGCAGTGTGCGCGGTAGTGAGGCTAGATCAGGGACCAAGTCAAAGCTGTCTCTTTCTTCACAGGGCTTAAACTTGAGAGGGGAAGACAAATGAACGTCACATAATGAAACATTCACTTCCACCATAATAAGTGCTGCAGGAGGGGAACAGCAGGATCTGAATTTGATGGGTGGTTAAAGCAAGCATTCCTGAGGGACATAGATCTGTAGACGGGAGCAGATGCCTCTCCTCTGGATGGAGAATAGGATAAGCGTCTTTCGAGCAAAAAGGAGGAGTATGCATGAAATCCTCCAGGTGTGAAGGCCTTATTTACACATTAAATTACTTATTACAAGCCAAATGTGCATAAAAATGTGATATATACATATTTATCATTATTTTGGTTTTCTCTGTGGCTGTTTGATTATATCAGTCCACGTTCAGCCAGAGATACAGAAATCGTAGGAGATATGTATTGAGAAATTTCTTATAAGCAATTGGCTCACACAACTGAGGACATGCTAGGTAAGTCCATTGGCACATCCGTAGGGCAGCCTGTTACTCTTGGCAGGAGCTGGAGCTGCTGTCCAGGGCAGAATTTCCTTTAGCTCTGCTTTTAATACCTGTCAACTGAAAGACCCACCCAGAATGTCTAAGATAGTCCTGCTTACTTAAAGTTCACTGATTCTGGATTTTAATCATATATACAGAACACCTTCACAGCAACACCCGGGTTATTGTTTGAATAACTGGGAACTCTAGCCTAGCCAAGGTGACACATAAAATTGACCATCGCACCAGTACAATTTAAATTTGTCCAGCATGGGAGTTCCTGGTGTGGCTCAGCAGGTTAAGGACCCAGCATAGTCTCTGTGAATATGTGGGTTCGATCCCTGGCCTCGCTCAGTGGGTTAAGGATCCAGCATTGCTGGGAGCTGCAGCTCAGATTCGGTGTTGCCCTAGCCTGGGCAACTTCCATATGCTGCAGGTGTGGCCCTAAAAAAGGGACAAAAGGAAAAAAATTTTTAAAACGTGTCCAGTATGAACATTTACGCAGTTCTTTTAGGTAAACCCCAGACTCTCATTTAGATAAAAAATGTGCTCCTTGAACTACCTCCTTCTCAAGCCACTTCCCTCTGTGTGATGGGATCCCAGTATCTGAAGCTGACTCTTATGGGAAGGCCGTGCCTTATGGGGTCTGAAGTCGTGGGAGGGGTGCCGTGCTGCCCCTCATGCTGGTTCTTGCGTGTATGTGTACACTAGCTGATGTGTGTACCTTCCAGATGTCTGTGCGTGATCTACCCGGTTGATGTGTGTCTTCTGTGTGTCTGGAGAGTCCCCTCAGTGGCGGGTCCTGCAGACCTCTAGACCTCACCTTTGTCCTCCATTTGGCTCCTGGCCTGGGAGTTTTCTTAGCCCCTCACTCTCCAGGAGGGCTCAATGGTAAACCCACCGGTTCTCAAGACATCACCACCTTGACATGGGCAGCAGCTTTGGAATGCTGGCTATAAGGTTCTCCTCTGTCTGACAGGACTCCACCACCTTGATTCCTGGGATGCCTGGCTCGACAGAGGGGAGCCGAGATTGCAGCCTCCTTTCGTGGCCTCTTTCTGGCAGATGAGATGCTGCCTTCAGGGCTTCCCCTGTAGAGCCAATAAGCATGTCTTTGTCGGTTTTTATTCTTATTTTTTTCTTCCCACAATCTCCCAGGATTAGAAAGGGGTGGGCTTTCTTTCCTTCTTGGCAGAACTCTTCCGTGCGCTTTGTTAACCCCACCCCTTGATGTCTTTTGAAAGGCAGAGTTTAAGTATCAGTCACGTCCTACACCAAGCCGAAATTGAGGAGAAAGAACCTCACTTCCTTCTGCTGGCAAACTTTACTAGGGAAAGTCAAGAGCTTGGGGCGGGGGTGGCCAGGGCTGGGAAAGTGAGGAGTACACTCATTAAGCTTCGCTCAGAGCCTCAGAATTTAAATGTCAACTCCTGATATGAATGACAATTCGATTTTAAAAGAGCTTCTTTACAGCAGTAAAAACTCCCAAACCAGCGCAAATGGAACACAAAGTGTTTCTAACAGTGGTGCAAATGGATTCCTAATGATCCGTTTATCTTAAAGACGTCTCCACATCTAACCAGAGGCATTGTCAAGTCTAAGTTATTGGAGAGAGGGTTTCAATTTGAGGCCTAGAAGTTAAGTTTATTTTTCAACAAATGTGAGCGAGTGTCGAGGCACAGCCTGTTATATGAGTTCTGAGTCTTAGTATAATTGGTTGATTAGCCATTGCAAAGACTTATTCTTTGAAGAATAAAATGAAGATCAATAAAAAATAGAATTTCATACATTTTGTGATCTAATGGAGCAGAGACAGGGCTGACTTGTGCTTAGAAGAGCCCACACTTGGTTTAATGCCCTGCTCTGGTCATCTTAACATTTTTAATTGTTCTAAAATTAGAAAATGACATACAGTCATTTTTTAAAATTCTAAAGTGTTGCCCTAACACTGCCAATCTCTATTTTCTAGTCTCTGGTTAGTTTTCTTATGACAAGTGATGGGTTTTTGTTGTGTTTTCTTGCAAATTTCAGTGAAAGCTGGAATATTTTGTTTCTTATAATGTTAAGATTGCAAAATAGCAAAATTTTCTAAAGGAAAGCTAACGGGCTTTGCTATTATGCCTTATTAGCATTGGCTGTTAGGTATATGACTATTTAGCTTCTATTTTAAGGAATTAATATTTGATATAGAGTTACAAATTAAGCACATATAAACTCCAATAAATAGGGAAGGAGCTGTTGGAAAAATGAGAGTGGTAGATTAGGAGGAAGCAATAGACATAATACGGTGATACTGTATTTTAGAAATGTATAATCAACCTTATTTGAGAAAGAATTGGAAGCAGAATACCATTCAGCATACCAGGGGAATGGAGAAATAGACTTCTCATAACTGGTATTTAAGCACTTAGATGTTTGCTTTAGCGTATTTTAATGGAAATTATTGTTTCTATGGAAATCTTAAGTATTGCAGGCATCTGATTCAGAAAATAGAATGTACTACCCATAGTGTTTCTTTTATTAGTAACTCAGGGTCACCACTGTGAATATCATGTCTTAACTGTTTTCTCTTTGGGAACTATAAAGGGGCATAGGAGTCTCTTGCATCTCTCAAGGAGGCCCTCCAAGCTCCTGCAGAGTTCTAGCTGGTACTTATTTGTTTCATATGTTGGCATGAGCTCCGCTTTCTAATAACCCCTTTAACTGATGTGACTAGGTTTGTTTCTGTGGCTTCCCCCTTTCTCAGGATTTTGAAATAATTTGATTCTGGTCAGTCTCTTTATGTGATTGGAATTAAGAGATCTGTAAAAATGCAGGAGCCATACCTCAGCCATCTCATACCATATGGTACCCTAAGAAGGATAGAAATCGAATCTCAGAGAGTTGAGAAGTACACAGAAGGACAAGGAGGAAGGAGAGAAGAGATGGAGAGAGCGTGCCCAGATTCCTGAAGGCTTTCTGGCTTCTGTTTCCAGGGCCTCATGAGGTCATGCTTGCTTTGAGATTCTTTAAGCATCTCATTATCTTTTAAGTAACTCCAAAACTTAAAAAAAAAAGTTTGCATTTGCATCCTTTTACGTGTGAACAGAGGCATCGTAAATTTGATTGTGTCTGTATTAGACTTCTGAGCAGCTACTATTCAATGTTAACGCATTTGAATTTGCAGTTCACAAGCTCTGGCTCTTTTTGTTTGCCTTAACCCCAATTCAGGACTTTATATATAACTCTTTTTACTTCCAGTATCACTGACGTTATGTGTATGAATATCATAATAGTCTAAGTAAATGATGATAAAGGCCTCGGCTAGTGTTAGGACCCTAAGGGAGATTCTGGGCTAACTAGGAAGGGCAGGATAGTATTATGAGGGGGCTTTATAGACCTTTAACAGGTGCGATGAGCCGAATGGGAGGCTGAGTCTTGCAGAGGCTTATGAAGGAGTGGGTGGAGTTTGATGCTGGTCACGACAATAGAGCACAAAGAAGGTGTGCATGGGATGATGCATTCCTTTCAGGTTCTGTTGAGTTTGCTTCCCTTGAGGAGGAAAGTATTTGAGTCTGGAGCTCCAGAGAACAACCTAAATGACAGTTAAAAAAATCCGGGAGTTATCCAATTTTAACTGAGAATTGACTCCAGAGTGGTTAAAGAGACTACTCAGCAAAGGTGTGCAGTGTAAGAAGAGAAAGCTAGAGGTGGGGCACTGAGAACAGCTTCCAGTGGAGGAAGCAGAGGAGCTTCTGGGAAAATTGCGAAGCAGCAGCCTGGGGGACATGAAGGAAGCCAGAAAAGAAAGCATCAGAAAAGACAATCAAGAGATGTTTTTGAGAAGGAAAGAATAGTCAGTGCTGTCAACTGACCTTGGAAAGTCTAGTAAGGTGAGGAGTGTTAGACACCCATAAGCCGTGATAGCTCAGAGACAGCTGCCGCCTTGAGGTTCCCTGCTGCTAGTGGATTGATGGGGGAAAGGACAGATTACAGTGGAAAGAGACCAAAGGGACAGTGTGGAGGTGGACATCAAGTATCTGCCTTTCAGAGGCTGAGCCGAGAGTGCAAGGAGAGGATTTATAGATGCAAGAAGGTGCAGAGATGAAGGGAAAGGCTTTTTAACAATAGAGATTGTGTGCTGTCCCACTGAAGGAAGAAGGAAGTCAAGAGGCACAAGGGAAGGGGGGGGATTAACTGATGCGGGGAGATGGAAAAGGACAGGTTGTAGAGCCTTAGTGTCTGAATTTACTTCCGATAAACGTTCTGGACAGACACACTTAGGTCAGCAGGGAGATATGCAAGGATGAAGGTGTACTATCCCCAACCCAGGGGTGGTATTTCCCTTCGTAAGGAATGGCCACTTAGGAGGGTACCATTGCTTCTGTCTACCTTAGGGGGAAGAGCGAGGCATAATTTATTTAATTTGTGAATTGGGACAAACCAGCCTTTTTTTTTTTTCTGCCGTACAACAAAATGAGCATCAGTTATCTGTATACACACATCCATTCTCTTCCAGATTCTTTTCCCATGAGGGTTATCACAGAATACTGAGCTGAGGTCCCTCGACTATAGAGCAGGTCCCTGTTGACCACCATCCATCCATGTACAGTAGTGTGCATATGCCAGCCCCAAACTCTCAATCCATCCCTCACCTCCCACCTTTCTCATATGGTAACCATAATTTTCTTTTCAAAGTATGTCTGTTTCCGTTTTGTGACTGATCTTAAGTTTTTTTTTATCACTTATTTTAGATCTAACATATAAGTGATACCATATGTTTGTCTTTCTCTGACTTATTTCTCTTAGTATGATAATCTCTAGTTGCATCCATGTTGCTGCAAATGACATCGTTTTGTTCTTTTTCATGGCTGAGTAATATTCCTTATGTATATATACATCACATCTTCTGTATCCATTCTTCTGACAATTTTTGTCTTACTTCTCAACTGTCTCAGAATTCAGCCAGGAAAGAGGCATCCTTTCTTCTTGGTGCTCTTTATTAATTTTTAGCAAACTTTTCTTCCAAAATATGTGGGGAATGGTTGATAATAGAAGATAAAATTTCTCTGTGTGTATGCAAATATAAAGCTAAGAGCATCTCCACCTTTTGCCTTCAGGTAGGAGGCAAGGGTAAATACTAGGAGAAGGGATCAGGAGCATGGTAGAATCTGAAGAGTCAAGTGTAGAGGAGTTCCCATTATAGCCCAGTGGAAACAAATCCAACTAGGAACGATAAGGTTGCGGGTTCCATCCTTGGCCTTGCTCAATGGGTTAAGGATCTGGCATTGCCGAGAGTTGTGGTGTAGGTCGCAGATGCAGTTTGGATCTGCTGTTGCTGTGGCTGTGGCTGTGGTGTAGGCCAGCAGCTTCAGATCCAATTAAACCCCTAGCCTGGGAACCTCCATATGCCATGGGTTCGGCCCTCAAAGGACAAAAGACAAAAAAAAAAAAAAAAAAAAAAAAAACATGTGGACACACAGAAAATGTAGAGACTGGCATTTTACATCAGGTGGAGGCAAGAACTTATTAAAATAATTTTCCTTTTTATTTTTCATCATGGTTGACCAGGATCATGAGATAAGTTTTCAGCACGCTCTTTGTTAGATTTCTGGCAATGGGTCTTCATCTTTTCTATCTTTAACTTTTTCGGAAGTTGCACTGTGTCTACAGATATCCAGTATTTCCATCTTTCCTGTTACACCCTCCAAGATGGCTTGATCCTTTCTCTGGTGAGCTCTTTACCTTGAACATCTTTTAATTTTTTATGAGGTTTCAATCCCAAACAGTGGTTCCCCAACGTACGTCATCTCCCTTTGGAGCAGTGAAATTGAAGGCTGGTGGAAGCAATGTTCAGTCCGGAAAAGCAGACCCCATGCCCTTTTGGCGGAAGGCAGGCAGGTAGGAGGTATTCATGCTGGTGATGCCAGAGCTGACGAGGCTGCGGTCAGCAGGGGTTCTGGCCAGCAGGTCCCCGGCGTTGCCTTTTGTAGATGGAAAGGATGATTTTCTCACGGGCTATTATCTGGCTTCCTGGGTGGAATCATTGTTGCAGTGGTCCTTGTTCATGGGACGCAGGGATCTAGAAGTCACATCCCAGGTGCCGCAAAGCTTGGCACCTGACAACCCCTTCTCATACGCTCCCTCCTTCTCTGCACTCTGGACACTGGTTTTCTTTGCCATTTGGAGGCCTTTGTTCATGCCGGTCCTCGAACAAGAAGGTCACCCTTTCCCGGCACCGTATCTTCTTGGTTAACTTCTGTTTTCAGACTTTTAACTCAGACATAACTCACTCAGAGAAGCTGTCACTGATCTCCCAGATTAGTTCAACTTTCCCTTATTATTATTTCTTAAAATTATGTGTCTCATTTTCAGTCTTATTTTAGCTATAATTTCTGTGGTTCCTTGATTAGCACATATCTCTCCCAATAGACCAGAAACTCTTTTGGAGGCAGAAATGTATTGATGCCTTAAAAAAACTTTTATATTTTTGCACATTGTTCTCTCTCTTGTATATCACAGCACTCAAAAACAACCAAAAAATGAATGACTGAATGAGCTAATGAAATATCATTACTATACCTTTGTATAAATAACGAAACCTGCTTCTTTGCCCCAAGCATTGACTGTTAGCTCAGAACTGTCACTAACAATGGTGATGGATGGTGCTGGGAAGAAGCTTTTTGACCCATCACGAGTAGCACACAGTGCAAGATCCAGAGTGTACAGCACACCATGCTCAGTAAAGTGCTTGGGCAAATTCCTCTGATCCTTATCACAATCCTATAACAGTCGGTGTAATACCATTTCCTTTTTACAAAGGTGGCATACTAAGGTTAGAGGGGAAATGAGTTTGCTTAATGCGAGTGCGAGGAGGTAGAGCACCAAAGCAAAAGGATGAAAGCTGGCCTTTATTATCAGTAAGACAAAGCCTTATTTGGTTAAAGAAATGTTTGTTTGGAATTTTAATTCAAAAGAGACTCTGGTCTGTGTTGAAAGACCTACGTGTGAGTGGCATTTGCTGTTGACAGAAGATCAGAGCTTACAGAGGAACACGTTAAATAATCCACTCTTTTCCTCAGTGGGTCTCGATTGGGCATTTTCTCCTCTTTCGATGGTACACTTTCAAACAGGAAGATTCACTGATCTTAGGTGTTGTCCGATGCATTGTGATAAATGTATGCACCCATGTAGCCAAAACCACAACTAGAATACATGGCGTTGCCAACTTTGCTTTTTATCCCACTCTCTCCCAGAGGCAATGGCTCCTCAGGTTTCCGGCTTCATAGAATGATTTCATTTGTTCTCGAACCAGTTGTAACAATGGGTTATACAGTAGGCATGTTTGAGTGCCTGGGTTCTCCTGAGCCTAAAGTCTTGGAGATTCATCCATTCATCCTCCGTCAGAAGTTTATTCTTTATTGTTGCTGAATAGTGTTTGATTGCATGAATATATTGCAATTGTGTATTCATGCTCCTGATGCGTGAGCCTGGGTTGTTTACACTTTTAGGTTATTATGAATAAGATCACCATGGATATATGTGTGTAATATTTTGAGAGGCATATTTTTATTTATTTTTCGTGAATTTGTAGGAGTGGAAATAGTGGATCATAAGATAGCCGCGTATATAAATTTGCAAGAAACTGCCTCATGATTTTTCACAGATGTTGAGCGGTTTTATACTCCGACCGGTAACATCTGAGGGTGCTATTGTTCTGCATTGTCTTCCACAGTGAATTCTGTTAGTCGTTACCTTCAGCCTTTCTAATGAGTGTGAAGTAACATATTCTGGTGGCTTTAATTTGCATTTCACTGATAGTTCTGATGAACGCACTGTCATGTGTTTGTGGACATTCGTCAAGTCTTTTGCCCTTTTTTTAACTGACTTGTTTGATCATCATATCATTATTTATTTGCGGATATTATTTAGATAGTCTGGGTACAGTGATATGATTTACATACTGCAGATATTTTCTTATTTTATGATTTGGTGTCTCGTTTTCTTATGGGCGTCTTTCAATGAGCAGAAGTTTTAAGTTTGATGAAATCAGATCTATTATAATTTCTTTTATCATTAGTTCTTTCTTTGGTTCTGTCTAGAAAATCCTTTCCTAGTTGGTCACAAAAATAATTTCCTATGTTTTCTTCAATGAACTTCATAGTATAGCTTTTGTATTTAGGTTTGTAACCTGCCCCTGATTAAGTTAATTTTTGCATGCTGCCTGTGATATGAATCATATTTAATTCAGCCAAATATGTTGAAAAGACTTTCCTCTCCTGACTGAATTCCACTGAAATCTTTTCAGAAGTCATTTGGGTTATTTATGGACATTCTGCTCTGTTCCATTGATCTTTTGGTCTTTGTGTCAGTACCCAGATTATTTTTAACATTATAGTAAGTCGTAAACTAAGATAATGTTAATCCTTTAATTTCCTTGTTCCTTTTCAAGATTCTGAAGCTGGCATTCTGTACTTATGTGGAGCCTACTCTTCTTCCTGTGTGCTAATTGAAAATGACTCTTTCATGAATAGGTTATTGAAGAATTCCAGTACGTAAACACACATGCATCTTTTCACCATGCTTCCTAGAAGCAGTGTGTGACGTGCCATGAAATTTGTCAAGTGTCTGAGCAATTCTTTGGTGCAGTGAAACAGGTTTCCTTACAAGTGTGCCATCTGCTGTCAGTGTTGGCCAACTGCATTCATTACAAGACGATAAACTTAATTTCCTTTCTTTGTTCATTCAGTGCCTTCAGCGACAGACTATCTAGCCCAGTCCCTAACACACTCCTAACACACACACACACACACACACACACACATACAGTGTGTACACTGGCAAATAGATGTGCCATTGTTTTGTATCTTATTTGGGTCCTGGCTAGTGTGTTCTTCCCTTCCCAGGAGTTTTTTGGGATGCCCGGAGGATTCAGATTTCTGCTTGGAATAAGCCTCGGAGAACTCTTAAAAATGACTTTTTGTCAGGTCATTGCCAATCTGTTCCAAACCTCATTATAGATAATTACTTTCAGTGTTTTTTAAAGTATTCTGTGTCGTCTCTAAGACTTCCAGGTAGTAGGATCCATTAACAACATGAAAAGTTGTTTTTAGACATAACAATTTGTAAGTAAAAAGTTCAGACACATCAAATATATTTTGCTTCCCTATTCTCTTGCCATTTGGAGTGCTTAAGAAACTTGAGAAAACTTGAAAAGGTTTACCATGGGCAGGAACTATTACTTGCTAGTAACGTGTTTTTAGCATTACCAGCTAAACACGAGGTCAGTTTTTGAAAGTCAGTGTTTAATTGGAGAGTGATTGATTGACTGATTAAGCTATCGTCCTCCTCTTTGAGTCCTGATATGTGACTTTCCAGGCCTACCTTTGTGATTAAACTTAGCCACAGTGAGTACTGACGATTTTTTTTGCATTAAAATCAGAGATTTTGTTCTAAAGTTGGTTTTATAGTTTGGCTCTTTTTAACAAATGTGTTTTATACCTTTTTGTAACATTAGAATTAGATTTTATTTTGTAAGGCCATTTTAAGCCTCAAAATCAATGATGAGTCCACACATAGCACCCATGAGTGCTGAATGCTTTGTGTGTCTGTCTGTCTTTCTTTCTTTCTTTCTTTCTTTCTTTCTTTCTTTCTTTCTTTCTTTCTTTCTTTCTTTCTTCCTTCCTTCCTTCCTTCCTTCCTTCCTTCCTTTTCTTTTCTTTTCTTTTCTTTTCTTTTCTTTTCTTTTCTTTTCTTTTCTTTTCTTTTCTTTCTCTTTATGGCTGCACCCACGGTATGTGGAGGTTTCCAGGATAGGGGTCCAATCACAGCTACAGCTGCCAGCCTCCACCACAGCCACAGAAACGGCAGATCTGAGCCGCGTCTGCGACCTGCACCACAGCTCATGGCAGTGCCAGATCCTTAACCCACTGAGTGAGGCCAGGGATTGAACCCACAACCTCATGGTTCCTAGTCGGATTCATTTCCACGACGGGAACTCCTATTTCATTTTATCATTATCCCCATTTACAGAGGATGACACTGTGCTTAGACAGCTGAGATAATTTACCCCTGATCGTAAGCAAATGGTGGAGCAAGGCCAGTATTTTTACTAGGTCTATCTGAGTTCATAATAATCTCTTCATACACATTACTATTTCTCTATTTCAGACATTTGCTTTTTAAAACAGCTGTCCATAAAAGCTCTGAAGTTTTCAAATCTCAGCTATTTTCTAATTAAAATTTGTGTTGTTAATAAATTTATAAATTTAACATGAAGGAGAATTTTTTTAGAAAAAGAAAATGTAATGGTGTGTACATGTCTAGAACATAATGCTGCTTCTCAGCGGGGTCTTTCTTTTTTCTATAATTTTGCATCTTCACTACTCCATCAGCCATTGTTCATCTTGTCTTAATCTACAATTTCCTGCAAGTATTAGCATATGCATTTGTCAGTCTGCTTATAAGCTTTTATTTTTATCTTTTACAATTTGATACATAGTTGACTTATGGTGTAAGTTTAATATATACACCATAATCATTCAGTACATGTATAAAATTGGATTTTTCTTCCTAACATTTTCTGAGTCTTATTTCTGGTCAACTCAGCTCTCTAATGTTATACCACCAGGCTGAAAGAATGTGAGCAGGTGACGTGCAGTATTCTCTCTCTCTCTTTTCCTTGTATGACAGCTAATCCGTTAAGAAGCAGAAAGTGGCCGGTGCATTTTATTGTCTCAGGCCTGCTTTTCCATTTTTGTGAGGATGCTCTGCGCTCTTTGGACCTCTGTGTGTTCACGTCTGAGAGTGGGGGTCTGTGTGTGGACACGTAGCGCCCGCAGTTACCAGCACGTCCTGAAGTGCACACTTTATCCTCCCCCTGCTGGGTCCATCTCAAATTCATGTCTGGGAGTCCAGGATCTGAAAACACTTGAAGTGTCTGAATATGCAGACAATCCAGAGATGGCTCATAGGCCCAGGAAATGCCTGGAGATAATGAAAGAATCAGTCTAGCTTCTATCTGCCAGAGTTTTCAATGGACCATTTAGTTACCAAGGAACAGGTCAAGTATGAGCAAAAAAGAACAGCATATGGAAGCACAGCATTCTAGCATAGTAAAAAGGAAAACTCCTGAGAAAACCAAATTCTTAGGCTCTACTACTGAACTTATGAATGTAATATGAATTTAAATTGATATGACTTTACTGATACGAATTCAGATTTAAAATATGAATTTAGGTGGGTTCCTCAAGCTCTATATAGTAAAGCAATGGTAATGCCTTTGACTATAAGCTCCTCGAGGATCAGGACAGCATCTTATAAGTCACTGTATTGCATAATAACAACTTCGAAAAACATCAACATGTCATATAAGGATTTTAATCTTTTTGACCAAGTATTCCTTCAAAATAATTTTGAAAAAAATGTACTCTAATCTATATCTTAATTTTTCATTATGTCTTCATAAGGATATAATTTTCTCTATATCATAAATATTGATTCTACATAAAAGTGTTATATCACACTTTCAATTGTATGCAGTAAAATATAAACATCATAGCAAATTAAAATTCACTGATATCCATTTAAACAGTAGAAGTACAAGCTCAGTTTTAAGAGATGGGAATTTTAAGGTGTTAGTTTTCTTCTTAAAATTTTCCTTCTGGTTCAGTTCCCCCCCCCCCACGTAATTATTATTGGTCCACAACGTTCGAAAAACATTAATGTATTTAAAATGTTTATGACTGCTAAAGATTTATATGAAACACGTCTCAATTAAGTGAAGAGGTGCTGCCAGTGATGTTGAATTAAGGAGAATTCAGGCTTCTCCTCATGAAGACCATTCCTGACCCCCTGGACCTGGTTAGACCTGCTCAGTTTAATTCTATTGAGCCATCAGTAAGCGAAAGAGAGTAAGAGCTGACAGAAATGCAGCTAGGAAAGAGAAGTCATAACAAAAAACAGTGGCCAAATAAAGCATAGTTAGAACAAGAAATGATTTACTACAGTTGCATGATTTTGGAGATTGAAGTTTCAGCAGAAGACAGTTAATGGAAGTTAGATTGGAGAGAATATTAAAGAAGGGTCGTGGAAAAGGAGAGGCAGTAAATGAAAAGAAAAATTCCATGAAATTGGGGTATGTGAGCTTGGCGGGGGGGGGCTTATGGTGACTGCTCCAAGCAGTGCCACATCATCGTTAATGGATGAATGAAAGGCTTTCTAAGATGTTATAAGAAGCCAGCTGGAACTGGAGTTCCTGTTTTGGCTCAGCGCATCAAGAACCCAGCATAGTCTCTGTGAGCATGCAGGTTTGATCCCTGGCCTCCTCAGGGTTAAGCAGCCAGCACTTCCACAAGCTGCAGTGTAGGTCGCAGATACGGCTCAAATCTGGTATTACTGAGGCTGTGGCCTAGGCCTGCATCTGTAACTCTGATTTGACCCCCTAGTCCGAGAACTTTCATATGCCACTGGTGTGGCTGAAAAAATAAAAAAATAAAAATAACAAAAGAAAAGAAAATGGAGTTGGAACATCTGAATTATCAGTAGGCCAAATTTACATAGTTCTGTGTTTTTTTTCTCAGAAAGGACTCAGCTGAAATCAAGACCATCTGAAGTGTATAGTAGGGTAATCCAGGATTTAAGACTGGAATAGCAGAAGGGTTAAGGAGGCAGTGGGGTTGAGAGCATTATTCAAGTCCTTATTCATAGAAATATGGAAGATCTCAGCACCCTGAGCAGACTATTTCCAAGTATTAACAAGTCTAAAAAAGATAACATTTCCTGCTGAAACTGCTGCTTCTTTTCCAAGCAAAATATGTTATTCTCATGTCTTGAACATCTGCTGCCAGGAAAAAAAAAATCTCAGAAAGCTCAACATTATATACCAGTGTTCGAGCCAAAGCAATGTAAAATCACTGAATGAATCAAGATCAGCTCGTCCAAGCTTCCATTTTTGAACATGTCCTCTACCAATGGTTGAAGTGCAATGAACATTGTAAACTAAACATTTCAGCCTCTTTTGATGCCATAGACTAGTCTGAAATGTATAACCAATACAGGAGAGCCCAGATTTCTCTAGGCAGTGGCTTTTATGTCGGATGTTTCAGGAAGGTGGTGTAAGATGTCTGTGAACCCAGAACTTTTAAGGGACTAGCAGATGGTGGTTACCGTAGCAACTGTGCAGTGTACGCTACTTAGATGTTTTCCCTGAGAGCCCCTTGTAGAAACCCTCTCCTGGCGTTTAGAGGCAGTAAAAGGGAAAAGCGAGTCAAAACCCAAACGGAGCTGAGGGTTTATCATAAAGGTAACATTTCCAAATGATCACTGCTAAAAGCTTCATTTTTAGCTGTTTTTGTTTAAGGTAATAATTAAAATGGGGAAGCAACATTTTGAGTAATTCATCTATTTTGTACTATTAGGCTTTTGTGACACAATTGAGTTTTTCCATTCTTTCAGAAATCACAATAGGACTGATTATCACCATCACCAAGTCAGCCACTAGATTTCGGAGTGTTAACTATTAGTTGCAGTCTCCATGCCCAAGAGTGATGATCATACCCAAAATAAATATAATCATACGTAGCTTTTTTTCCCATTTGCCATTCTGAAATGAAACTGAATAATCACAGACATTTGAGCGGTTTTCTCCCTCTCAGATAAGTGGGTGTCATACTTCGGGGTTTATTAACATTCAGCTTTCATCAGGTTCTTCTGGGGCCATCTGCATCAGAATAATTTACGGATTTTTTAAAGCATGGACCTATAGATTTTCAGGTCCCATTCTCAAGCATTCAGAATCAGTGCAGCCTAATTTTTTTTTTTTTAATTTCACAAGCTATTCTGATGCAGATGGTTCCTAGACCACACTTGAGAAACAAAGTGTCTCAGCTTGAGGCCCCAGGGAAGTCTTGGGTCACTTTGACAAATGAGAGACTCCAAAGGAAGCAAATAAATTTAGTGTTGATTGTATGAGGCTTGGAACATAAAAGCACTGCTAAAATGTCTAGAAAATCCATTCTTGAGAAAGGATAATGTTTAGTTGCCATTTCTAACAAGGTAATTAAGTTCCAATAAATCCTTTAAAATGTTTTCTACTTTGAAAACATCATTCTAATATAAATACACTTTAAATTCCTAAAACATACATTTTAACTACTTTCTGTTATCAAAGACATTCTTATCTCTGCCCCATGTGGAGCAACACGGTAGAATGAAAAGAGCTTGGGCTATACAACCAGACAGCTAGGCATTCCATCCTGAACTCTGTCATGTGACAGAACGATATTAGGCAAATTATTCACTTTTCTAGAGCTTCAGTTTTCTCCTTCGTTGAAGTGGTAGTTACCTTAATTATAGCCCTGGACAGCTGTGAATAATAAATAGTAAAATATATATGTGATGTCTGGAGTGATACTCAGAAATCGCCCCCTTTTTCCTCTTTCCTTCATATAAAAAGGAGCACTCATTTAGTGCTGACAATTTTCGAAGTTTATGTTTCAGCAGTTCAGATTGCTAAAATTAAAACCAATCTCTTCAGCTATACCTACATATTAGCAGTAAATTGTACTCTACATTTGTTGTCGTTCACATAGTTTTTTAAAATGATATCCATTGTTTCTCTTACATTAATTTTCCAGGTCTAAGCCAAATCAAGTAACGTTATTTTATGTTAATAATGGATTTATTAAAAAATAAAGATTCTATATAAAATAATATTAAAAATATTAGTGAATAATAACTGTATGACAGATAAGAGATAAAACTTCAGGAAGCCAAAATAAATTCATTACTCTTTGTTTTTTAGCACCTGCAGCACTGCTTGGTACATGGAATGAATAGTCAGTCAAGCCCTGGTAAATGGAAAGTGAAATCAGATGAAATGGAAACTTCAGCTTAATAGAGTAGAAAGTTGGCTACTGTCCTGTTTGTATGAGAAAGGAAGCAAGTGATATTGTCCTGATAAGGGTTCTGTGAGTGAACATCTTTCCTATCACGTCTGCTTTAAAATCGAGGACATTTAAAATAGCACTTTCAAATGCGACATTACAGTGAGGTAAAATAAAACCACATCAGAGGAGACCAAATGGTTAGATGTCATAAGATGGGGCAGCAGGTGGCAAGTCGGTCAGAAGGGATTTCATCATTGTCAAGCAAGTTCTTTTAGAGCCATTAACAACTCAATTATTGTATGAATTATGGCTTTAGGATTCAATTACTGTATGACATTCCCTTATAAATGGCATCCTTTATTTCTGCTTGGTTTATTTGAACCTGAACCTTTAATAGTTTAGGGATCACAATGCAAACTCAGATGGCAGGTTCTGGCATTACCTCTATAGGACGCCGTAGAGAGTCATGTCCTGAGAGGAAGTAGGCACAAAGCATCAAGATGGAATATTTAAGGTGCCGTTACAAAGCCAAGAGTGACTCTTCATTTATATAACTCTCCCTTGAGAGATTCTAGTACATAACTTAGGAAGTTTCTGTGCCTAAGATTGTGTCTAAAACACTGGAATATATAAATTAAAGATGAGAATAGGAAGGCCCAGAATATTCAGTATGAAATGTAGCTGTTTTATACAATGAGCCTTTTGTTTTACGTAGAGATACAATGACTATATTTTAAATTTATATGAGAAATCCATAATGAAATATTTCCCTTTTATGGTTTTACACTATACGAACACATAAATAGTTTGAATGAGAAATAGACTAAGAAGCAACTTGGGTCAAAGGCAGTGCTCTACCATTTAAGAGCTCCATAGCATTAAGCAAACTCATTTCCCCTCTAACCTTAGTATGCCACCTTTGTAAAAAGGAAATGGTATTACACCGACTGTTATAGGATTGTGATAAGGATCAGAGGAATTTGCCCAAGCACTTTACTGAGCATGGTGTGCTGTACACTCTGGATCTTGCACTGTGTGCTACTCGTGATGGGTCCAAAAGCTTCTTCCCAGCACCATCCATCACCATTGTTAGTGACAGTTCTGAGCTAACAGTCAATGCTTGGGGCAAAGAAGCAGGTTTCGTTATTTATACAAAGGTATAGTAATGATATTTCATTAGCTCATTCAGTCATTCATTTTTTGGTTGTTTTTGAGTGCTGTGATATACAAGAGAGAGAACAATGTGCAAAAGTATAAAAGTTTTTTTAAGGCATCAATACATTTCTGCCTCCAAAAGAGTTTCTGGTCTATTGGGAGAGACATGTGCTAATCAAGGAACCACAGAAATTATAGCTAAAATAAGACTGAAAATGAGACACATAATTTTAAGAAATAATAATAAAGGAAAGTTGAACTCATCTGGGAGATCAGTGACAGCTTCTCTGAGTGAGTTATGCCTGAGTTAAAAGTCTGAAAACAGAAGTTAATCAAGAAGATACGGTGCCGGGAAAGGGTGACCTTCTTGTTCGAGGACCGGCATGAACAAAGGCCTCCAATTGGCAAAGAAAACCAGTGTCCAGAGTGCAGAGAAGGAGGGAGCGTATGAGAAGGGGTTGTCAGGTGCCAAGCTTTGCGGCACCTGGGATGTGACTTCTAGATCCCTGCGTCCCATGAACAAGGACCACTGTAACAATGATTCCACCCAGGAAGCCAGATAATAGCCCGTGAGAAAATCATCCTTTCCATCTACAAAACTCTGTCCCTTGTGGTCCAGTCTGTACTCTAGAAATCACTTGGGCCAACATCTGTCTGTCTGGCATCAGCTGAGTGGATACTTTGCGAAGATGCCATTCATGCTAACCATGCATCCGCTCAAAGATGGAGGTTCCCTTGTTGGCAGCCTGTTACCTATTATGGCTTCTGGTTTCTTAGTGGAGACTGGGAGGCCCTGTTGGAATTAGCCCTTTGTACTATTTTGGTGTAATCATGGGGCTGAACAAGAGTATATCACCTATTCTTCTGACATGGATCAATACCTGTTACCATCCCCCATACCGGATTAGCCTTGAAAACAGCGGGTTCATAGTCCTATTGTCCCAGTAGCTATGCTTACAAAAATTATCTACTTTATTTCCTGCTCTGGGCTTTCACTCTTCCCCCAAAAAGGCATCAATCCCTATGACTTTCTGGATCACAGAATTCAATTCATTTTACTTCTCAGGGTGCCCTTTTTAACATCCTTCAAATGAAAGAGAATCTGCCTCTGCTTACAGCCTTTAACTCCAACTGACACAATGTTCTAACAGAATGTATGAGAACTATGAGGATGATGTGTCTCTTATTATCTGCAGAATAATTGGGGACTGTGCTGGCCCCTGAAGTCTTGCCACAGCAATGTAACTCCCTACTCTGTCCTTGATTGTCAAGCTTCATGATGCCTGTGATCTCTCTTTCCTTCTGTCTCCGTTTTCTCCTCCATAATCCTAGTACCTGCAATAGAATTCTGTGATTGAGTGTGATCATGGCCAGTTTGCTACTCCAGGGGTGGTTATAAACAGGTCCCTCCTTCCTTTGAAGCTATTATCTGTCTGCACACAAACCTTGACAGCCAATTTCAATGTCCAGACCATGTGGACAGATGAAAGCCAACTCCTGGACTACCTTTAACTTGAATAGTCTCTTCTTGAACTGTCTCTGGTTTGCCTAGCCATCCAGATATTTGGAATACCTTTTAAAGGGAAAAATTGTTCAGACATTTGTTGAAATGCTGAGGAAGATGTCATTAAGAACTGCTGTGATACGTGTCAGTGTTATCACAATAAGGGGGAGAGAGAGTGCTCAAGACTGAAGACAGCAAAGGTAAGTGGGCCTTTTAGTCAAAGATCAGGAGGAGGTGTCAGTGGATAGAAAAACCTAGGAGGAGGCATCAGGGGTGGAGGAAGGGTTCTTTCTGAAGTCGTATAACCAAGGTGGGGGGATTCTCACTAAAAACTGAACTCAGCAGACCGATGACAGGGCCAAGCGCAAGTCTTGCTCAAAAAGAGGGCTCAGAGGAGCCTATCTAAAGTTTGATCAGAGAGTTTTTGTCATCGTCTAGTACTTTGGTCTTTTTCCCGATCCTATTCCTGTGTTTCTCCGGCTGATGGCTCTCTGAACTACGTGTGGTATATAGTTAAAGTTAGGGAATTTGGATTCAAAAAACACCAGGAATCAAAGCACAAACCCACCACGTGCTAGGTGACCATGGACAGGTTACTGTAAACTGGGTATAGAATAGGATCCAACGTATAAGCAAATTAAATTATATAACGTATTCAGTAGAAGAGACATTTAAAGATAAAATACAGGGAAAACAGCCCCTTGGCTGACACCCAGTAGGCACACAGCAACAATAACCGTAGTCTTTTATCAAACCTCTAAGTCATCACAGAAGCTCTCCCCTTACTTGAATGCAAGCTTTTTAAGGACAAGGCTTTGTCCATTTTGATGCTATTGCCATTTCTAAAATTAGAATAATGGTTCTAAAACAATACGTATTTGTTAAATGAATGAATAGAAAACTCACATGTCATTAGCGTAGAAATTAAAAGGAAGGAAATCTATGATACTACTTTCTAAAGCGATCTGCTATCACTCCGCATAATCTGGTCCTGTAGCCTAAAAACGCACCCCTTCCCCGTGTACCCCCATTATTGGTGTGGTTTGAAATTAAGGTTTTGAGGAAACAAGCTGCTATGTTAGATTCATGTGACGTTGAACTAAGAGGTGGCCTTTGGTCAACAGCCAGCAAGAAATGAGACCTTCAATCTGACAGCCCGCAAGGAATTGAATTTTCCCACACTCATGTGAGTTTGGAAATGGATTTCTCCCCAGTCGAGTCTTCAGATGAGACCCAGCTTTGAGCAACACCTTCACTGCAGTCTTAGTTTAGACCTTGAAGCAGAGGCTCCCCTTAATTAATTCTGCCTGGTCTCTTGACCCACAGGAATTATAAAATGACAAATATGTGTTATTTCAAGCTGTCAAACTTGTGGTAATTTGTTAAGCAGCAAAAGGTTGTGCGTACGTCAGGCTCACCATTGGCAACACTGGGAGATTAAGTACAGGTGGAGCAAAGTTGGCAGCACTGCCATATTCTCTCACATTGTCGCCTTGGACCGCCTCCACCTCAGGCACTGACACTCATCTCATGGCAGGTGGACTGTGCTCTCAGCACATGCTGAGACAGCCTCCTCACCCCTGGAGTGAATTTTATTCTAGGCGGCTGGCCTCTTATAGCCACATCCTGGGTTTGGCACTACAGGTGTATCATAGAGAACAGGTGGTAGTCAGAGAACCTCTTGTATCGTTCACAGATTGAGGACCCCTAAGAATTTCCAGATGACCCCATATCTCCTCTTGGGCATAAAACATAAGACAAAGACATCTATCAAGGAGGTCAGTATTTAATGGGGTCAATGAAGACTTGAGCACCATCCATGCTTTCCAAATTTTCTGTAGAAACTGTGGCCAACACAGAAAGACACTTAGCTGTGTTTTCTTGATTTTAGAAACTTTCTCTGGCTTCCTAACAAGTGGCATTGGCTTCATCCTAAGTAGGAATTTCTGGCAAGTCACAGCCCTTTCCTTGAATATTTTTTTCAGATTTAAGGATTTATTGTTATTAACCTCTTAATCTCTAAACTCCGATTACAGAATTTTGTGACAGGCTTTAAGAGGTCTTCGAAAGCTGAATTTTTGGTATGTGTGTTTATTTTTGTCTTCAAAGGTTCCATAGGCTTCATCAGATTCTTAAATCTTCTGATCACCACGGGGGAAGCTGGTGGCAAGGGAGGGATTAGGAGGATAGGAATAACAAACACAGAACCTATTGTGTAGCAGGGAAACTATTCAATAATTTGTAATAACTTATATGGGAAAAAAGAATGTTGTGTATATGAAAAATCAGTTTATATAAAATCAGTTTGTTTCTTTTAAAATACATAAAATCAGCAAACTGATTCACGTTTCTGTACATCTGAAACTAATATAACATTGTAAGTTAAAAAATATATTTGAAAATGTTTTTTTAATTCCCAAACATACCTAGAGTATCTTTTCTCTGTTGTTGCTAAGTAAGACTATTGTGGTTCTCTAGGGTGTACAGCATATGATGCTCTTATACTTTCTTTGTGACACATGGTAAGACTCTGAGCTACGTGGGTGCAGGGGCCATTCCTCTTTCTTCCTCTGATTCCTGGTGACTGTCCTTGCACCTGAGACATGATGGGTGCAAATAGCTTTGCTAAATGAGTAAATAACGACATGGAGTGATGTATGCATAGGCTTCCTACATTCATCTGTTCACCTGCATATAATCTAATTCTGCTTGAGCACAAACATACTAGAAATGATTGTGCTTTATCACTAACTCATATACTTTCCATAATTATTTCCAACTACTACCAGTTCAAAAGCAGCATATGTTTAGCTCATTGGCTTCCTCTTTGGTAATATAGCTGACAGTCTCTTATGGATGCCTTTACTGTGCCCTCTGTGTGAAGGCTGAGCTCTTCACCATATTACAGAGCTGCATTTCTCTGCTTCTGACCCAGTTCCCTCCCTCAGAGCGTTAGCACACTTTGCTGTCTTGTGAACCTCTTCCGTCCTGGAGGAGCCTGGGTTGTGTAGTTAACCCAAACAACCCTCTTTCCATCCAGTCACCTCTCTTTCCAGGCTTCCTTGAGCCCCTGGCTTTCCCAGCCCTCTCTCTGCCTCTAGATGTGCCATCACTGTGTCATCATCCATCTCTTCTTCCTTCTCTACAGCTACCCTCAGGCTGGTCTTGGGACATCTCCCAACAGTGCTGAGCAGGTTGAAATGGCTTCAATTAACTGACCAAGCATGATAGCTAACACCAGGGGCACTGCAGTCAGACTTTCTGGGTATAAACCTTGATAACTTGTGAGTTATAACAGTGACCAAGTTGCTGAATTGTTCTTTCTCAATCTTTTCATCTGAAAAAGGAAGATGATAATTCTTTAATTTTTTTTTTTGCCTTCAGCTTCCATTTCTCACCTTAAGCTGGCATAAATGTCCTTTGAATTTCATATTTTCATTGTTTTAGAGTTGTATACAATCACGGATGTACATTTCATTTTGACTCATTCCCTTACCCCCTCAGGCATTAAATAAAATTTTAGTAAGTGCCTACATGTGGCAGACCCTATGACAAACACATGGATGAAAGGAGTAATGAGATTTATCCCTGCCCTCAGTACTTACAGACTGAAATGAATGAGGTCATATACAGTGCTGTACGTTAAGGAATAAGATATCTCTCAGGAGCTTAAGGAGAAAGAGCTGGGAACAGTAAACTAGGGATTAAGGGCTTCCCAAAAGAGGTGCTTGATGGTAGAACTGGTCCTTGAAAGATGATCAGCAGTTTATGTTAAAAAGCAATGGAAATGAGAATCTAGTTAGAGAAATAGAATTTGCTTTAAGTTGCTAATTTTTATATATTCTTAATTTAGACACTTAACTGAGAAACCATGTTTTTCTAATATAAGTGTTTGGATGTATAAATTTCCTTCTATCACTATGTGAGCTGTACCTCAAAATTTTTTGTTAAATCTTCTTTATTCTTTAAATTATTTTCTGGTTCCCATTGTTATTTCTTCATCTCACAGATTTTTTTTCTGTTTTTAATGTTTTTCTTATTAAAGTATAGTTGATTTACCATGTTCCTTCAATTTCTGCTGTACAGCAAAATGACCCCATCATTCACATATATATGTGTGTGTGTGTGTGTGTGTGTGTGTGTGTATATATATTTTTTCCTATCATGTTCTAACCCAAGAGGTTGGACATAGTTCCCTGTGCTGTACATTAGGACTCCATCGGTTATCTGTTCTAACTGTAATAGTGTGCATCTACCAACCCCCAATTCCCCGTCCATCCCACTCCACCCTCCCCCTCCCCCTGGTTTTGTAGATAGGATTATTTTTGCCACATTTTAGTTTCTGCATATAAGTGATATCATATGGTATTAGTCTTTCTCTTTCTGACTTACTTAATAGGAGAATCTCTAGTTGCATCCATTTCGCTGCAAATGGCATTATTTCATTCTTTTTATGGCCGAGTTACTAGTAGTATTCCATTGTATATACGTACTACATCCTCTTAATCCATTCATCTGTCAGTGGACATTGGGCTGTTTCCATGTCGTAGCTGTTGTGAATAATGCTGCAGTGAACATAGGGGTGCATATGTCTTTCCGAATGAAAGTTTTGTCTGGATATATGCCCAGGAGGGAGACTGCTGGATCATTACGGCTGATCTGTTTTCAGTTTTCTGAGGAACCTCCATGCTGTTTTCCATAGTGGTTGCACCAGTTTACATTTCCACCACCAGTGAAAGATGGTTCCCCTTTTACCACATCCTCTCCAGCATTTGTGGTTGTTGACTTAATGAAGGCCCTTATGACCAGCTGGAGTTTTGATTTGCATTTCTCTAATAATTGGTGATGTTAAGCGTTTTTTCATGTGCCTCCTGGTGATCTGCATGTCTTTGGAGAAATGTCTGTTCAGGTCGTCTGCCCATTTTTTGATTGGGTTTTTATGTTGTTAAGTTGTATGAGCTGCTTGTATATTTTGGAGACTAGGCCCTTGTCAGTTGCATCATTGGCAAAGATTTCCTCTCATTCCATAGGTTGTCTTTTCATTTTTTTTTTAATGATTCCCTTTGCTGTGCAAAAGCTTTTGAGTTTGATTAGGTTCCATTGGTTTATTTTTGTTTTATTGTCATTATTCTAGGCAGTGGATCAAACAAGATGTTGCTGTGATTTATGTCAAAGAGCATTCTGTCTATGTTTTTCTCTGGGAGTTTGTAGTATCTGGCCTCACATTTATGGCTTTAATCCATTTTGAGTTTATTTTTGTGTACGATGTTAGAGAATGTTCTACTTGCATTCTTTTACATGTAGCTGTCCTGTTTTCCCAGCACTGCTTATTGAAGAGACTGTCTTTCTTCCACTGTATGTTCTTGCCTCCTTTATCATAGATTAGTTGACCATAGGTGCTTGGATTTATTTTTGGGCTTTCTAAACTGTTCCACTGATCTCTATTTTTCTTTTTGTGCCAGTAACATATATTCTCAATAACTGTAGCTTTGTAATTTAGTCTGAAGTCAGGGAGCCTGATTTCTCCAGTTCCATTTTTATATTTTTTTTCAATATTGCCTTGGTTCTTCAGGGTCTTTTTGTCTCCAAACAAATTTTAAAATATTTTGTTCTAGTTCTGTGAGGAATATCATTGGTAATTTGATACAGATTGCATTGAATCTGTGATTGCCTTGGGTAATGTAGTCATTTTGACAATATTGATTCTTCCAACTCAAGAGCATAGTATATTTTTTCATCTGTTTGTATCATCCTTGATTTCTTTCATCAGTATCTTAGAGTTTTCAGAGTGCAGGTATTTGTCTCATTAAGTAGGTTTATTCTTAGGTATTTTATTCTTTTCGATATGATGGTAAATGCAATAGATTCCCTAATTTCGCTTTCCACTCTTTCACTGTTAGTATATGGAAATGCATTCAATTTCTGTGTATTAACTTTGTATCCTGCAACCTTACCAAATTCATTAATAATATATATTGGTTTTCTGATTGTGTCTTTAGGATTTTCTAGTATAGTATCATGTCATCTGCAAACAGTGATGGTTCTACTTCTTCTTTTCCAATTTAGATTCCTTTTATTTCTTTTTCTTCTCTGATCGTTATGGCTAGGACTTGCAAAATTATGCTGAATAACAGTACTGTACTGTACTCCCTCAAGACCAGGCAGGTTCAATCTGGATTTGGGCAACTTCAAGAAGAGCCAAGATACTGTGGGTAGGCCAGATATCCCTTTAGCTTCACTAGCAGTGGCAGCAGGGAGAGTCCGACCCACCTTTATACTGGTTCGGAACACAGGTGGCAGTTTGCCAAAGTGTTACGTAAGAGGTGGTCCTCATCCCTCTACTGTGCATGCACATTTGCAACTATCATTATATAACGGTTGATGCATTATTCTTCTCTGGAATAACATGGCGGCTAGGCAGAAAGAGCCTGAGTCACTCCATTTTCTCCACACTCCACCCCCTCAGGGTTTTTCACCTTATAATCTAATGCATTCATTCTTCAGCAAGGTCCCTTGGCGAGGAGTGAGGAGCACTCTACCCATAGGCTGCAGCAGCATTAAACACTATAACATCCTTCACTGTTGGTGGGAATGTAAGCTGGTCAATCAGTATGGAAAACAGTATGGAGGTACCTCAGAAAACTATACATAGAACTACCACATGATCCAGCAATCCTACTCTTGTGTATATATATATATGGACAAAACTTTCCTTGAAAAAGACACATGCACACGTATGTTCATTGAAGCACTATTCACAATAGCCGAGACATGGGAACAACTTAAAGGTCCACTGACAGATGAATGGATTAAAAAGATGTGGTATATATACACAATGGAATACTATTCAGCCGTAAAAAGGAACAAAATGCCATTTGCAGCAACACGTATGGAACTAGAGATTCTCATCTAAGTGAAGTCAGAAAGACAAACACCATGTGGTATCACTTATATCTAGAATCTAATATACACCCCAAATGAACCTTTCTACAGAAAACAAAACCATGCACATGGAGAACAGACTTGTGGTTGCCAAGGGGGAGAGGGAGGGACTGGAATAGACTGGGAATTTGGAGTTAATAGCTGCAAACTATTGCCTTTGGAATGGATAAGCAATGAGATCCTGCTGAATTGCACTGGAAACTATATCTGATCACTTATGGTGGAGCATGATAATGTGGGAAAAAGGAAAGTATATGTGTATTTGTGACTGGGCCACCCTGCTGTACAGTGGAAAATTGACAGAACATTGTAAACCAGCTATAATGGAAAAAAATAAAAATAAATAAATAAAAGAAACACCACAACAGCATGCTATCAGGAAACATGCCATTCCTCCTAAGATGACTAAAGCAGTGTACCAGCTGGTATTGAGGGAGGCCTACTTCTGTAAAGGCTCTCCTGTTAGTTTTCCCATAGCTACCATTTCTGTAGCTAAGGCATCCAAGGCTTGGCTACCGTTAGAGTGCTCCTCTGGTGTATACACAGCATTCTGAGCCAATCGTAGTGCTACTCAACCTTCTGATGCCTTTAACATATCCAGGACCATTCTAGTCTGTAAGGTCACCTTCTGTAACTGATACATTTCATCATTAAGGAGCCCTATGGCTTGGTATGTAGCGTTAAACACCCAGGCTGTGTGCAGGGCAGGGGCAGTTCCCTCTGCTTCTGTCACAGTGGTGACTCCTTGTGGTGTAAAGAGGGCCAGTGGATAGTAGCACTCTAGGACTGCTTTACCCAATGTTAGGCTCTGAACCCTCCCCAATTACTGGGCTATTCCTGCAGGGGAGGGGTCCATTGGGCCAGGAGGAAATGCCATCTCCAAGTGCAGCAGCCTGTCCAATTTCCCGGTAACTACGGCCAACCATACTGACTACAGACCCCTTGTTTCAAAAGATCATTGTACCTTAATCATCTCTGCTGCTTTGGGATCATGGGAGACATGGAAAATTCATTGCACACCCATGTCTCTTGCCCACTGCTGCACCTTCGAGCCTGTGAAAGGGGCACCTTGGTCACTTTCTGTGACTAGAAGGTGCACATATTTTGCACACAGATGGGCTAAGGTGGCTAAAATTGCCCTTTGATCTGGATGTGGGGCGGGATACGTAGCCAGCAAGCCCATGGCAGTGTCTCTGCATGGCGTTGGCCCTTGGAGCATGGTAAGGCCCAATTATGTCCAGTCGCCAACATGTAAGGTGTAACTGTCCAGTCCTTTACCTATCCTGCTGTAGGGTACCACAACAGGAGCAGTGGCCGTTCTGCTTCCAGTTGCCGCCATATATGGCCACCAGCTGCTTTTCATCTAGCGAATGTTGCATTTCAGCTCCTTTTCACAGGTGGGACCCAAACCGTGTTAGCTATTGCAACTGTCCTAAGCCCTGTCCACACCCCATCTAACTCACATGGGTGTATAGAGTCAAACACCTGTAGGGTCTGGGCTGCATTGACAGCCTATTTGATAACCAGAAAGGCAGTCTCAGCCTCTGAAGTCCAGTCCCACTTTGCCCCCTTTTGTATAAAGGCAAATAGTGGTTTCAACACCTAAACGGGAGATACCCTAGGAGTGCCTCAAACACTTGTAACTGTCCAGCTGTGGTTGGGACAGGATATGCCCGTATCTTATCTATAACAGCTTTGGGAATAACCTTTGTCTTGCCTGACCAGACAAACCCCAGAAACTTGACCGACAGTCCAGGCCCTTGCAACCTGGTTTCATTGATTGCCCAGCCGCTTGACTTCAGATGTGTCAACAAAAGGGGCGCCGCCTTCTATCAGTCTGGAAGAGATTAATGAAATGTCATCAGTATAAGGGTACATGTGGACTGGCATCAGTTTATCCCATTTGGCCAGGTCTGTGGCCATCAGGCCATGACACAACACGGGACTATGCAGATATCCCTGTGGTAACACGGTGAATGTCCACTGCCAGCCTTCCACGTGGATGCAAATTGATCTTGACTCTCGGGCTGTGTCAAATGAGAAAAACACATTGGCCAAATGTGCCACAAAATGATAGGTGCCCAGTTTGACTCAAATGATCCATCAATTCAGCTACTTGGGGCACAGCAGCATGCACAGGAGGGACAACTTTATTTAGCTCACAATAGTCTACTGTCATTCTCCAGGTGCCATCCAGTTTCCGCACCAGCCACATAGGTGAGTTATAGGGGCTGTGAGCTGCCTGTATAACACCTACCTAGTCCAGCTATGGTCTCCATAATTTCCTCGTGGCCACATGGGGGACGATGATGTTTGGAGGTGACCTGTCCCAAAACAGACAGCCGCACAGAGGCATGCTGAGCATGTCCTCCTACCACTGTCTTTATCGTATGCACCCGGAGGCAAAATTCGCCCGCTGTAGTCTGCAGCCATTGCCCTTGGAGCACTCTGTTCCAAGTTATATTCTTGGACTGGCGACACACACACCTTATGTTCCCTCGGCGGCAGTCATCCAGTTCCTAAAGGTAACTTTATAGCTGGGACCTTAATGCTGTGGCCACCATATCCATCTACACACCACACGGGACCTTAGAATTTCTCAGGAGTGCCATGTAGGAGCATGCAGTCAGCTCCAGGATCTGCCAGGGCTAGCACGCATTGCACATTTGCTGAGGACCAACGTATAGCTAACTCCACATGCGGTTTCTGGTCCCTGTTTGTCTCCTGCAAACAAGCACCTTGGCCTTTGCCCTACTCAGAGGCAAAAAGGGCATCTTCCCCTGCTTGGGGCTGCAGATAACACATGGTCCTCGAGATGCAGGACCCATGCCTGTGCTATTGACTCCTTGAGTCCTTCTTTAGACGTGGCCCCCGCCTCATGGATGTGAACTTCTGATCGCCCTGGAGCTGCTGCCACAATTCCAGCAAATATGCATTAGACTTGCCTTGATCAACCCCTGCCCTTTAGAGGTCTGTCCACGTTTAGGTGTGGGTAACTCCCATGGGCTTATTCGTCATCTTTCTGGGGGTGCTAGCATGTTTGATAACAGTATGAACCCCTCTTCCCTGGTGCTGGCTCTGCCTCACCTAGAAGTGCCACCGTTGTGGTTACATCTTTAATCCTTCACGCCACATACGAAGCCAAAACAGTCATTAAAGACCCAACGGGTGCTAAGGGGGCACTCCGTGGCACGAGGTCCCTCATTCCTGCTGTAAAACACGCCTCATGAGGCCCATGAGCATTAGGATTAAACACGGCTTGTTGCATCCCCCGTTCTCATAACACTTGTACCACCTCGGCATACATTTGCCCCTTACTCACAGTTTCAGGTCCATCTCCCACGTTGGCCACGCAGTCCTCAGGGCTGCCATTATCCAGTCCCAGAGGGAATGGTTACCTTGACCATGTCGCCAACCGTTCTGCCACAGGTCTGCTGCTGCTGCAGTGAGGGGCATACGGTGACGGAGGCTAACTTTTCCATTTCCTGGGTGGAACAAATAACACATCCACCATTAAATTCCATAACCTCGTAACCAGGCAGCCAGCATTTCGACTGGCCATTGCTGGAACTGTTTGCTCTGGTCCACCAGCTCTGCCTGAGTGTAAGGGCACTAAGTGGTAACTCTGTCATTTGTGGAGGCCCAACAGCATGACTCCCCGGGGCCATCGGCTGCTGTAGTTTCGTTTTCTGGCCTACTACCAGATGCACTGTAGCAGTGAGGTAGGCTCTTCCTCTTCCTCAACCGAAGGTCCTTTCTTTGGAGTGTCTGTGGACTAGTCCCTGGAGTTGGCACCCTCCTACTGAGCCTCCAAACACTCACAGAAGGCTGCCACCTCGTCCTGTAGGTCTTGTACTTTGCTGGACTCAAGCAGCAGTCATGCTCTGCCCGCAGGGTACCCATAGCCCACCCACACCCACAGCTCATCCCACAGCCCTGTGCGAGCCATTTTTCCAAAGCCTCCCCTACTGCATGCAGGGCTTTCTCTCTCTGCACAGGGGACCTGTTCACCTCACACCATTTCTTGGGGTGGGAGGGTGGGGTGCACCCAGGTACACAGGCTGGTCACTGAGTACTGCAGGCTTGAGGGCGGCCACTTCTGGACACCTCCCAAAGGGGCTGAAGGTTGCGGTGAATCCTGCCCACTATGCCCACTGTTCTGCTCTCTCTTGAGAACCAGGCAAATTCAGTATGGATTCAGGCAACCTGAAGAAGAGCCGAGGTGCTGTGGGTAGGTGAGACATCCCTTTGTTAGCTTCACAGGTGGCAGCAGCACAGCGGGGAAAGCGCCGCTGGCCTTTATGCTGGTACAGAACAAGGCTGGCAGTTTGCTGGTGTTGCCTGAGAGAGGGCCTCCTCCCGTTGTCCTGCACATGCACGGGTGTAACTATCATCATACAACAGCTGATGCGCCGTCACTCCTCACCGGAATTCCGTGGCGGCTGGGCAGTCAGCCTGAGCTCTTCCACTTCCCATCCCTCTCCAGGCATCCATGTCTTGTTCTTGATCTTGGTGGAAATGCTTTCGGCTTTTCACCGTTGAGAATGATGTTCGCTGTGGGTTTGCCACGTATGGCCTTTATTATGTGGAGGTAGGTCCCTCTCTGCCCACTTTCTGGGGCGTTTTTATCAGAGATGGTTGTTGAATTTTGTCGAAAGCTTTTTCTGCATCTATTGAGATGATAATATGGTTTTTATTGTTCAGTTTGTTGATGTGGTATATCACATTGATTGATTTGAGGATATTGAAGAATCCCTGCATCCCTGGGATAAATCACACTTTATCATGGTGTATTATCCTTTTTTTTTTTTTTTTTGGTTTTAATATTGACATGATTGCTTTTTCTTAAGTAATCAAATACCTGATAAAGACAGTGTGAAGCACAGTAAATTATTTTGGTAGGACACAAAGTCTTTGCTTTCTAAGCAGATTATTTAAAAGGTAAAGAAAATTGTTTGTTTACAATTTCTTATTAAGACCAGAACAACAATCTTTTAAAAAATTTTGTCCTTTTAGCAGAGAGAAACTAAATTCTAATTTTGCTTTGAAATACTTTTGATATTGAAATTTATTTTTGGAAAACTTCATTTCAAAAAAAAAAAACCTTCATTTCAATCTCGGCCAGTTCAACTGCACATAAAACTCCTTTTCCAAGATTCCCTTTCCACAGATCTTCTACAACTTTCTTATATCTCTTCAGAGTTTATCTTATTTTCCCCCTTATTTCCAATTCTGGAATAACTAGTCATTTTACTTTGGGAAAAAATTACTTTCTCTTTTCCCTCGCCAAAACAAAATAAAATGAAAAACAAAAAAAAACACTCTCCATACGTTTTCTTATCCAAAAAATAACTCTGCTTTTCTTACCTACTTTTATACACAGTTGTTTTCTTTCACCCGTATTAGTTCTGAGTATTTGGGGGGTGGGGTTGTTTGTATGTTTGTTTGATTTTTAGGACACACCCATGTGCATGTGGAAGTTCCCAGGCTACGGGTCGAATTGGAGCTATAACTGCTGGCTTGAACCACAGCCACAGCAACCCCAGATCCAAGCCTTGTATTCCACCTGCAACAGCTCATGGCAACACAGCGTCCTTGAACCACAGCCACAGCAACCCCAGATCCAAGCCTTGTGTTCCACCTACAACAGCTCATGGCAACACAGCGTCCTTAACCCACTGAGCAGGGCCAGGGATTGAACCTGCCTCCTCATGGAATGATCCTTTTTTTTTTTTTTTTTAATAATGATTTTTATTTTTTCCATTATAGCTGGTTTACAGTGTTCTCTCAATTTTCTACTGCACAGCAGGGCGACCCAGTCACACATACATGTATACAGTCTTTGTTCTCACATGATCATGCTCCATCACAAGTGAGCAGACATATTCCCAGTTCTATATAGCAGGATCCCATAGCTTATCCATTCCAAGGTGATAGTTTGCAGCTATTAACCCAAAATTCCCAGTCCATACTAGTCCCTCCCCCTCCCCCTTGGCAACCACAAGTCTGTTCTACATGTGCCTGATTTTCTTTTCTGTGGAAAGGTTCATTTGTGCTGTATATGAGAGTCCAGATGTAAGTGATATCATACAGTATTTGTCTTTTTCTTTCTGACTTACTTCACTTAGTATGATTTGTCCTTTATTATGGCTGAGTAGTATTCCATTGTGGATATATACCACGTTTTCTTAATCCATTCATGAGTCAATGGATATTTAGGTTGTTTCCATATCTTAGTTATTGTGAATAGTGCTGCAATGAACATGTGGGTGCACATGTCTTTTTCAAGGAAAGAGCTTTCTGCATATATGTCCAAGAGTGGGATTTCTGGGTCATATGGTAGTCCTGTGTATAGTTTTCTAAGTTACCTCCATGCTGTTCTCCATAGTGGTTGTACCAGTTTACATTCCCACCAGCACTGCAGGAAGGTTCCATTTTCTCCACACCCCCTCCAGCATTTGTTATTTGTGGATTTATGAATGATGGCCATTCTGACTGGTGTGAGGTGGTACCTCATAGTAGTTTTGATTTGCATTTCTCTAATAATCAGTGATGTTGAGCATTTTTTCATGTGCTCGTTGGCCATCTGTATATCTTCCTTGGAGAAATGTTATTCAGGTCTTTTGCCCATTTTTCACTTGTGGTGTTGTTGGCTTTTTTGCTGTTGACTTGTATAAGTTGCTTGTGTAGTTTAGAGATTAAGCCTTTGTCAGTTACCTCATTTGAAACTATTTTCTCCTATTCTATAAATTGTCTTTTTGTATTCTTTTTGGTTTCCTTTGCTGTGCAATAGCTTGTTAGTTTGATTAGGTCCCATTGGTTTATTTTTGCTTTTATTTCTGTTGCTTTGGGAGACTGACCTGAGAAAACATTTGTAAGGTTGATATCAGAGAGTGCTTTGCCTATGTTCTCTTCCAGGAGTTTGAGGGTGTCTTGTCTTACATTTAAGTCTTTGAGCTATTTTGAATTTATTTTTGTGCATGAAGTGAGGGTGTGTTCCAGTTTCGTTCATTTTCATGTAGCTGTCCAGGCTTACTAGCAATACTTGCTGAGAAGACTGTCTTTTTCCCATTTTGTGGTCTTGCCTCCTTTGTCAAAGATTAATTGACCATAGGTGTCTGGGTTTCTTTCTGGGTTCTCTATTCTGTTCCATTGGTCTGTCTATTTTTATGTGTGGTGTTTTGTGCCTTTTTTTTTTTTTTTTTTGCCATTTCTTGGGCCACTCTGGTGGCATATGGAGGTTCCCAGGCTAGGGGTTGAATTGGAGCTGCAGCCACCGGCCTATGCCAGAGCCCCAGCAATGCGGGATCCCAGCCGCATCTGCAACCTACACCACAGCTCATGGCAATTCCGGATCCCCAACCCACTGAGCAAGGCCAGGGATCGAAGGTACAACCTCATCGTTCCTAGTCGGATTCATTAACCACTGAGCCACTGTGGGAACTCCCTGTATGTCTTTTTTGGTACCAGTATCACACTATCTTGATGACTGTAGCTTTGTAATATTGCCTGAAGTCTGGGAGAATTATGCCTCCTGCTTGGTTTTGTGGTTCCATATAAATTTTTGGATTGTTTGTTTTAGTTCTGTGAAAAATGTCATAGGTAACTTGATAGGGATGGCATTGAATCTGTAGATTGCTTTGGGTAGTATGGCCATTTCTACAATATTAATTTTTCCAACCCAGGAGCATGGAATACCTTTCCATTTCTTTGCATCCTCTTTAATTTCCTTGATGAATATGTTATAGTTCTCAGCATATAAATCTTTTGCCTCCTTGGTCAAGTGTATTCCCAGGTATTTGATTTATTTGGATGCAATTTTAAAAGGTGTTGAATTTTTGTGTTCCTTTTCTAATATTTCATTGTTAGCATACAGAAATGCGACGGATTTCTGAGTGTTAATCTTATATCCTGCTACTTTGCTGAAGTTTATTTATTGATCACTTCCATTAGTTTTTGCGTTGAGTCTTTAGGGTTTTCTATATATAGTATCATGTCATCTGCATACACTGACAGTTTTACCACTTCTCTTCCGATTTAGATACCTTTTATTTCTTTTGTATGTCTGATTGCTGTGGCTAGGACTTCCATACTATGTTGAATAACAGTGGTGAGAGTGGGCATCCCTGTCTTGTTCCAGATTTTAGCGGAAAGGCTTTCAGCTTTTCTCCATTGAGTATTATATTTGCTGAGGGTTTGTCACTGATGGCTATGATTATGTTAAAGTATGTTCCCTCTATACCCACTTTGGTAAGAGTTTTTTTTTTTTTTTTATCATGAATGGATGTTGAACTTTGTCAAATGCTTTTTCTGCATCTATTGAGAAGATCATGTGGTTTTTGACTTTTCTTTTGTTAATGTGGTGTATGACGTTGATTGATTTGCATATGTTGAACTATCTTTGTGAACCTGGGTTGAATCCCACCTGGTCATGGTGTATGATCTTTTTTATATATTGTTGGATTCAGCTAAAATTTTGTTGAGAATTTTTGCATCTATATTCATCAAAGATTTTGGCCTATAATTTTGTTTTTTGATAGTATCTATGTCTGGTTTTGGTATTAGGGTGATGGTGGCATCATAGAATGTCTTTGGGAGTGTTCCTTCTCCTTTAGTCTTTTGGAAAAGTTTAAGGAGGGTGGGTATAAGTTCTTTTTAGTTTGGTAGAATTCACCTGTGAAGCCATCTGGTCCTGGACTTGTATTTGTAAGGAGTGTTTTTATGACATATTCAATTTTATTTCTAGTGATCGGTTTGTTCAGTTGATCTATTTCTTCTTGATTCAGTTCTGGCAGGCTGTAAGTCTCTAGAAAGATAGCCACTTCTTCTAGCTTGTCAAATTTGTTGGCAGACAATTGTTCATAGTATTCTCATACAGTTTTTTCTATTTCTGCAGTACCTGTTGTGATTTCTCCTTTTTCATTTATTATTTTGTTTATCTGGGTTTTTTCTCTCCTCTTCTTGCTGAATCTGGCCAGAGGTTTGTCAATTTTGTTTACCTTTTCAAAGAAACAGCTTTGGTTTTATTGACTTTTTTCTATTGTTTTTTTTAATCTATATTTTATTGATTTTATCTCTGATCTTTATGATTTCCTTACTTCTGCTCACTTTAGATTTTGTTTTTTCTTTTTCTGTTTCATTTAGGTGTTGGTTAAGTTATCAATTTGAGATTTTTCTTCTTTTTTGAGGAAGGCCTGTGTCACTATGAATTACCCTCTGATCATTGCTTTTGTGGCATCCCATAGATTTTGAGTGGTTGTGGCTTCATTATAATTTGTCTTGAGGTATTTTTTAAATTTCCTCCTTGATTTCCTCATTGACATAGTGGTTTTTTTAGTAGCATGTTGTTTAGTCTCCATGTAGTCAGTTTTTTCTCATTTCTTTTCCTTGGCTGATTTCTAGTTGCATGCCATTGTGGTCAGAGAAGATACTTGAAATAATTTCTATACTCTTAAATTTGTTGAGGTTAGCTTTGTGCCCAGTATGTGATTGATCTTTGTGAATGTTCCATGTGCACGTGAGAAGAATGTATATTCTGATTTTTTTTTTTTTTGGGATGTAATGTCCTAAAATGTCAATTAAGTAACTTTTTTATGTCATTTAGTATCTCTGTTGCCTTATTGATTTTTCTGTTTAGAGGATCTGTCCCTTGGTGTGAGTGGGTGTTAAAATCTCCTACTCTGATTGTGTTCCCATTGATTTCTCCTTTTATGTCTGTTAGTATTTGTCGTAGGTATTGGGGTGCTCCTATATTACAGGCATCTATATTGATGATGGTAATATCCTTCTTGAATGGATCCTTTTACTGTTGAATAGTGTCCTTCTTTGTCTTTCTTCATGGCCTTCATTTTAAAGTCTATTTTGTATGATATGAGTATTGCAACTCCTGCTTTCCTGTCTTGTCCATTGACATGAAATGTCTTTTTCCACCCGCTCACTTTCAATCTATATGTGTCCTTTATCCTAAGGTGAGTCTCTTGCAGACAATAGATTGTAGATTTTTGCTTTTGTATCCAATTTGCCATTCTGTGTCTTTTGATTGGAAAATTCAGTCCATTGACATTTAAAGTGATTATTGATAGACATGTCTTTATTGCCATTTTAAACCTTGTTTTCCAGTTGATTCTATGTTTCTCTTTTCTTCCTTTTTTTTTTTTTTTGGTTGGGTGGTTTCCATTTATTTTATGCTTGAGTACTTTTCAGTTTTTGTGAATGTAATATTTGGTTTTGATTTGTGGTTGCCCTGTTTTTTAAGTATGTTAACCCCTTCCTGTATCTGCTTGCCTTAGCCTGAGAGTCATAGAGGCTCAAACACATTATTTTATTTTTATTTATTTATTTTTTTTAGCGGGAATCTCCTTTTATTTAAGACAGGAAAATCAGGAGTGTTTTTCTTACAGTTGTGACAGCTCACAAGAATCAAAGTCCTCCTCATGTCTAAGAGTCTGCATATCCAGAAAAGCAAACAAACAAAAAAAACAAAATAACAAAGGAACAAAGCCAGACATGTTTGTAGAACAGAGTGGACCCAGGGCAGCAGATACAGTCTGATGACTGTAAGGTGGCTGGGCAGGTTCACAGAAGATGCCAGCTGGGGTTGCCTCAAACAGAGAAATCAGAACTTCTAGGAGGCAAGGTGTCCTTTTAGGCATGCTGAGCTCAAACACATTTAAGATGGTGTGGGGGAGGGGAATAATGGTACAATGATGGGATCAGATCCTCTGGGTGGTCAATTTCATGTACATTACACCACTGCAAGCCACTGAGTTAAGTATGGCTTCCCTATTTTACAGAGAGGAGCCTCCACCAGTTACATTGAAGGAGTCCGTGTAATGTGTCTGTGCCTACTCTTCCTCTGCCTCCCCAGAATTTAGCTGGAACTGGGTAAATACGTAGTGAAACTAGCAGGTGCACTCATGAAGTTGACATTTCAACAACTAAAGGCTGTAACATGGAAAAAGGAAGCAAACTGTCTGGTGTCTGCACACAACATAGAGCACAGAGACAGGTGTCATCTTGATAGCTTATTCATTCTGCTTCTGGACCTACGGGACCGTCACACTCTCCTATTAGCAGAGGGCTGGTCAGTTGCCGATTACAGATTGGGACTTTTCCCAAGACACAGTTTAAGTCGGGACTCTGTAAACAGTGGGGAATCAGAAAGGATTTCTATAGTTTCTGTTGTGGCTCACTGGAATCGAACCCAACTAGTGTCCAAAAGGACATGGGTTTGATCCCTGGCCTCACTTGGTGGGTTAGGATCTGGTGTTGCCATCAAACACATTATTAAAAAAAAGAATCTATATTTTCTTACATTCCTTCCCCATATTATGGTCTTAAAGTCCTTTTTTAACATCTTCATGTTTGTCCTTTTGCTGTTCCTTGTGTTTATCATTGCTTTTACAGTAGGTTCTTTCATTTTTCCTTTTTTTAGGTCTGTATGCTGATTTATTTAAGTGATTGCTTTTTAGCTGTGGTTTCCTCCATCCTATTTCTTATACTTCTTTTTTTTTTTTTTTTGTTTGGAGAAGCCCTTTCATTATTTCTTTCGAATGGGTTTAGTATTGCTGTGCTCTTTTAGCTTTTGTTTGTTGGAGAAATTCTTTATTTCTACTTCTATTTTAAATGATATTCTTGCTGGATAGAGTATTCTAGGCTGCAAATTTTTTCTTTTCTGAACTTTAAATATATCTTGCCACTCCCCTCTGGCCTATAGTGTTTCTGTAGAGAAATCAACTGATAGTGTTATGGGTTTCTCTTATAATTAATATTTTGTTTTTCTCTTGCTGCCTTGAGAATCCCCTCTTAATCTTTAACTTTTGCCATTTTTATTACATGTCTTGGTGTGGGCCTATTTGGGTTCAACTTGTTTGGAGCCCCCTGTGCTTCCTGTATTTTGATATTGATTTCCTTTAGATTTAGAAAGTTTCAGCCGTAATTTCTTCAAATATATTTTCAATCCCCTTTTCTTTTTCTTCTCCTCTGGAATCCCTATTATGTATAGATTGGCCCCTTTCATATTATCCCATAGATCTCTTATGTTGCTTTCGTGTTTTTTCATTTGGTTTTCTGTCCGATTGGGTGATTTCCACTACTCTATCTTCCAAGTCACTAATTCGTTTCTCTGCATCATTCATTCTGGTCTTTATTGCCTTTAGTTCAGTTTGTGTCTCTGCAAATGAATTTTCTAATTCTTCTATGTTCCTCCTTATATTTTCTAGTTCCTTTCTAAAGGAATCTGCATTACTGTTCATAATGGAATGATCCTTTTAATAAATGGTTGGATTCAGTTTGCTAAGATTTTGTTGAGGATTTTTGCATCTGTATTCATCTGTGATATTGGCCTGTGATTTTCATATTTTTTTGTGTGGTTTCTTTTAACTTTATAAGATACCACCAAAATTTTCCCAAGTACCTGTAACATTTTCCATTTCCTCAAGCAAACTATGAGGGTTCAGATTCCTGAAATGACAAGTTCACTTGGCCCAGTTTCAGTCATATATGCACACCTTGGCCGTAAGAGAATAGGATTGCTTTTCTGTCAATTCCACAAAGTTAAAGTCGATGAGAAGGCAGTAATCTTCCAAACAAAATGAGATCCTGACGATAGAAAAGTGATTGCCCAAGGAGTTCCTGTCATGGCTCAGTGGTTAATGAATCCGACTAGGAACCATGAGGTTGTAGGTTCGATCCCTGACCTCGCTCAGTGGTTTAAGGATTCGGTGTTGCCGTGAGCTGTGGTGTAGGTTGCAAATGCAGCTCGGATCCCATGTTGCTGTGGCTGTGGCGCAGGCAGGCAGCTACAGCTCAGACCCATAGCCTGGGAACCTCCATATGCTGTGGGAGTGGCCCTAGAAAAGGGAAAAAGACAAAAAAAAAATTGGAAAGTGATTGACATAGATGGGGTTAGTAGCAGCAGTCCCAATCTGGAGTTTATAGGGTGTTGTTACCAGAGCTTGCACTTTGAATATGAAGGCTACCATGTCCTAAATGCTATTTAGTTAAGCACCCCAATCCCTATTTGCTTGATTTCCAAAAGAGTATTAGGTGGACATCCTCTGGAAATCCCAAGGTAATCCAGCAGTCATTGCTCCTAAATCTTTTAAAAACTGGGTACAACTCCATAAACCTGCCTTTTAGACAGCAAAACATATCCGCCTCTTCTCAGGGGAAAGATGAGTCTATGGATTTTCCTATCCTCATTAGTAGCTCAGCGTAATACTACTACTAATAAATCGACTCCAAGTATCTGCTAACCCGGAGTGAGCTGGACTCCATGTTAGCAAGTTGAACGTTAGTAAACTAGACTGGCCCAAAGCTGTGTTACAAAGAGTCTAAATGAATTAAAGAACTGCGTAAGAGGTTTTTGATTTATCACATTTGAAAGATTCATTCATCTACCTGTGCTCTCTGAACTGTCCTATCAGATCAAAGATCCTCAGCGTATCTAGCAGTTTACCACTCATAGGTAAGTTTCTGGGTAGCATTACCTTCGAGGATATTTGAATTTTAAATCTACTTTATATTTGTGAAATGAAATATTTTATGATATGATTTTAGAAATTTAATAGCTCATGATAAGTTATTTTTAGCATGCAAGAGGCGGTGATGGCAGAGTGGAAGAATCCTGCTGTTGTCCTAATGTTGCACTAACCCTATTTCTATATTAGCTTAAAGGCGACTGTGTCTTTGTCGTATTTGCCTATTTACTAATCAGGACTCTTTCCTGCATGATAATGAATAAATGATAGAAACTAGCTCAAAACAGGCTTGAAATTAAAAGGGAATTTACTGGCTAACAATACGTGTAAATTTAAATTATGGTATAGCTTTAGACCTAGTCTCCTAAATTATATTTTAACCTATTATCTCTCCATTTCTTAGCATTAATCCGTATGGTTCCATTCTTGGACAGCTTCACGAAAAATAATAAATAAAAGGAGATTCATGTGGCCATCAGCAGTTGCAACCAGATGGGGTGCATTAGCTGGTTTCACTTGGGTCATTTGCCAACCTCAAGTTCAGGGATGGATTTAGCCTCTCTGAAATCATAGGTACGGTTTAAATGCTAATAACAAACAGTCCAAGTTTATGCCATCAGGGAGCTTAATGTCATAGCCACAGTGTGCAGATGTAGAGCTGTCGGATATCAATCAATAATGGAAATTTTTTATAAATGGGATTACACTTGACATTTTTCCTTAGCCTTATGTGAATTTTCAAATATTCTACAATATCCATCTTATTTCTGACTTTAAGTTGCATATTTTCACAAGTATTTTTTCTTCAGCTAGAATTAATTCTTTCATACATGTATCCATTTTAATTGTGTTTTCCCCATCAAAGCTGTTAGAATAGGGAGCTTTCTTAGAGTGCATGACATCCATAATTGAGAAAATACCATTTTTTTCATAAAGACAAGAAAGTTATTGTTGAACAACCTCTAGCTTTTATGATTCATACTTCAAATCAAAGATTACCCTGTTGTGTAGTGAAGAGATATGATTTAATAAAAAGTTAATGAAATTTCTGGTAGACTTCTCACTGTGCAGACTGTTCCAGAAAGCCTGGTATATCCTTCTGGGGAACTTAATTAACATTAAGAGATCTCCATTATGAATGGTGACAAAATAATATTGTAACTTTAATGAGTACTTTAAACTTCGAAAAGTGCATACTGTATTTCCTGAGAGTTGTTCAGACTTTGAGATCATATTCTCATTTCCACATAAGACTTTCTTCAAATTAGGTGTGAACTCAACATTTTGATCTATACCTCTGTTATATTTTTGAAATACACCGGGACATCTTTGAAACTTGCCTTTCAGTGTTCGTGCCCTAATACCTGCCAGGTGTTACGATTTCGCAATCGTCTTCCCTGGACCTGATCACTCTTCCCACACTGGAAATCAAAAGACAGAACAGACCCAGGGCCAGAACATCTAGGGGAAAGGTGTGGTTTTTTACGTATTAATAGTATGCATGTCTCTGTATGTTTTGCCTCCTTTCTTTTATCTACTAATTCTATCTTTTTTCTTTTTACTACCAGGCAGTTTTAACTTTCTTTTCTTCTATGATTCACAGCATTTTCCTTTACAATGACCGGGTGCTTACTATGTGTCTGCTCTGGAAGGCACTGTGATTATAATATCCAGTGACTTTAAGAGACCTGCAGTAGAATATGTATTCAGTCAGGTATTTTGGGTACCGCAAAAATATTTGCTTGCTAGGGGTTATATCAACCATTGTGGACTTTATTCTGATACAAAGATTTAATACCTATATTTTCCAGGTGTACAGCATAGTGGTTCAGTATTTTTACATAGTATACTCCACTTAAAGTTATTGTAAATTAATGGACATACTTCCCTGTGCTATATAATGCATCCTTCTGCATGTTTGTTTTATACATAGCAACTTGTATCTCCTAATGTCCTTGCCCTTTCTTTTCCCTCCCTTCTTCCCTCTCCTCACTGGTAACCATGAATTTGTTATCTATAAGTCTGTCTCTATCTTGTTATATTTATGCATTTGTTTATTTTTTAGATTTCACATTATTTGTCTTTCTTTGTCTGACTTATGTCACTAAGTAACACCTTCTAGGTCAATATATGGTGTTGCAAATGGCAGAATTTCATTGTTTTTCAGAGCTGAGTAATACTCCATCATGTGTGTGTCTCTTTATCTGGTCGTCTGTAGATTGACACTTAGGTTGCTTCCATATCTTTTTTTTTAATTTACTGGACAATAGTTGACTTACAATGTTGTGTTAGTTCCAGATGTATGGCAAAGTATTTCAGTTGTGCATACACATATATCAATTTTTTTCAGACTCTTTTCCCATGTAGGTTATTCAGTGTTTTAAAGTATAAAAAGTCCTTTATGTTCAAAATTTATACGTAATTACAACAAAATGGTGAGTTAGTTATAGCCTCACTTGGTCATTTATAAACAGAGGTAGTGAGAAATTTGGGAATATGCCCATTGCCATATTCTGGAAAAGGGCTTTTGAATGTCAGCATTCGTTCTAAGGTTTATTTCCTACTCTCCTGTTAAATTGCAACCTTCTCACTATTGATTTTGTATTTCCTGCAGTTAGCATTGTGTCTGACATGGAGTAAACATTCAATAAATGTTTAATCAAAAAGTGTGTGTTTTCCTTCCATGTATATTTTCCAGCTGCTTTCAGTCTCTCTGTGTCCAGTCAGCTAATGTTAAAGACTGAGCCCCACCCTGCAGACCAGTTATACACATGAACCTGAAGAGCTGTACGGAATCTTGAACTCTTCAAATATGGGCCTAATACGAGCATCAGCAGAGACAGATCTCAGCTGGCATTACTGCTTAAAGTAATTATTTTTCGCAGTAATGTCTGTCTTAGAAAGATGCATTTTGAAAGCACATTGTTATTTAATGGATCCTAACCAAAGTGGAAAAAAACAGCAACAACAGCAACAAAAAACAGACAATGATTATTCTTTCTAGGGTGTACACTTTTTTCTTTTAAATACCCTAAGGTATTTCAAATATAACACACTTCAAGTCATCAAAAGATTCTTCCCTCTCCAGAACACTTAAAATCACTTCAAAGCAAAATGCTTTTGCATGGACTCCTGATTACAAAGTAAAAATTATAAATTTGAACATAGATTTAGTTTGTGAATCTTAAACTTTTTTGAGTTTTCCTGGGCTTCATCCTGGGCAACTGTTTCCTGTCCCAAAATTAACATTTTGGATGCCGTGCAGCTTCCTGAGACTCATGGCTTAGAAGCAGAAGTGGAAGACTGAGTTCAAGTTTGAATCTGGGGACGTTCTTTGTGACATTGAAACTCGTCTTCCTTAGGCTACTGATTTTTACATCTGGTAAATGGAGGCTACTATAATTTATCCTGCTCCCCCCAGAGATACTCATAGAAATTATTTACAAGTGCCTAAGAATATGTTTCACAAATCTCGTTTAATAAACAAACTAATGGAGGTGTTATTCTGTAACTTTTCATGAACAAAGTCCTGGAAGGGTGTCACTGACACACACAGACAAGAACTTGAGTTTTTTGTTCCACTCTCTTAAATCTTCATAGAATTACACCAACAAGAAAGATAGCACTTCATGTGACCTGTGTTTCTAGAAATGGTTTGAGTGTTTCCTTGTTTTAGCTCTTGGCAGTGGATTAAATGAATTAATCTAATATGCTTGGCAAAATTTCTTTGAGTCAGGTTTTCTTTTTTTGGCAGCTACCTTTAAACATAGTTTAAACCATTGTTTCTAAGAATTTTTAAGTTATTCAGTTTTTGTTGGTCAGAATTTTATACCGTGAAATTTCTTGGTTCCATTTCAAGTCAATGATCTTATAAAACAACAAACTGAATAAAAACCCTCTTCAAATACTATGTCATTTTGCATCTCAAAGAAATGAAGTTATCTAGTCCCTGTGCATTTTGGAAATAATTGCTGAGTGAACTGACTCAGTGCACAGCAAAATTCTTTGAGTGGTTCGCATGTTGTGAAAACATCAAACCCACCTAGAATCTCCCAGTCAACTCCAGACCTCCTCTGACTTTGCATTAGAATTACTAGTGGGAGCCTCAGAGACTCGTGTGGATAACCCCATGCATCTGGACAGAAGTAGAAAGTTACGATTTTTCTTGTGTCTTTTTTCCTGTGGCCTCTGCCCTGGCTTTTTGCTCTCTGTGCATCCTGAGTCTCATGGGAAATTCCTTTTTGTTATTAGTGTTATTCTTTTCCAAACTTCAAGGGAAACAGTGAAAGCAAGAATGTTGTGTTAAGTGTTTCATAATCTCTTTATTTTTAAAATTTGGGAGATGGACAAGAACTTTGAACTGATCTTGAAATGATGGCTTAAAGACTGGAGGGATGACCCACAGGATCTGACCTCTGGCTGCAGCATGAAGTGGGGTGTCAAGGGGAGCTGAAGGGCAGACATGCCGCAAGTCCTGCTGGTCTCGTTTCTTAAGCTGGCTAAAGAAGGTTAGCCAGGATGTCAGTGGGACTGGGGGTCTCTGAAGAAGGGAGGTGTCCACAGACTGGAAGCTTTTAGCTGGAGTCCTCGTTGCTGTGAATCTGGTGATAATTTTTTTATCACTATCCCCTGGGAGCCAAAGGACAGCTGCTGTCCTTCTGAGCCCCTGATGCCTGTCTCTTGCGTCTCTCTCTCTCTCCCTCCCAGGGGCCCAAAGCTGTCCTGTAAATCCCTGAACCTTTTTTCTCACAGAGGGAGGAAATTGCAGAGTGCAAGTTATACTTGCTTGTAATAAATTTCATGTCAGTTCCTTTCTTATACTCCGTTAGCTGCAGGCATGCAACGTTGGACAATCTACTCGGGCACACCACTGTCATTCCCTATTTATTAGTTTTCGGTGCTCATCTTAGCAGTGATCCTGGACTAAGCTCTTTTGGAGCTCTAGGTTTTGGGGAGAGATGTCTTTATTTCCAGTCTAGGTATCTTCTTGAAGCTTGAGATAAAAGCTGCTATTCTAGCAGTCACTAAACGGCCACTAAATCAGCTCTCAGGAAATTTTCTGCTTCATCTTCGGCCATTATGCCAACAAATAGAGCTCAGGTTCTTCCCCTTCAGCTTGATCTTCCTGTTTCTTTATTCATCGCCTCCTGTATTGAGTTTTATGCTTTCTCTGGTGGGCTGTTTTTAGAGCTCTCTATTTCCATTGAACGCATTTTGCCTTCCCTCTCTCTCTCTCTCTCTTTTTTTTTTTTTTCAAAACCCACAAATCCATTAAAAAGCTTTTAGTTCTTTTGAATTAAGACTGTCTGCATTTATCCTTCGACCCCTAGGTCATTTAAACTACCTGTAACTTGAGCATGTTAAAAGCAAATGCTGGTTTTAGCTGTCTTATGTTATTTTCTATGGTTGCATTTTATCATGTCTAACTTTGGTACACCCTGTAAGTCATAGTCTCCTTCTTAGGAGATAGATATTTTTGTGAAAATAAGCAGCAGAAACTAAGGGGAAGCTAAGAGAAAACAAAATTACTGGACCAATGAAAGATATTGCAGTTTAAGTAGGAGGAGAATATCATCCTGCATTTATCATATAGGCTTTTCCCCTTGTGAATTTGTTCCACTTTTAAGAATACTAATTGTTTCCAGCAAGTGCCAGTTTAAATGAACCCAGGCACCTCCCATGTGAAATTTATCGAAAGCACGATCCTTACCTCAAAGCTCAGGAAACACGGAGCTCCCGTTGTGGCACAGCAGAAATGAGTCCGACCGGTATCCATGAGGATGTGGCTTCAATCTCTGGCCTGGCCTTCTCAGAGGATTAAGGATCTGATGTTGCTCTGAGCTGTGGTGTAGGCCAGCAGCTGCAGCTCCAATTCAGCCCCTAGCATGGGAACTTCCATATGCTGCACCTGCGGCCCTAAAAGCAAAGCAAAACAAAACAAAACAAAAATCCCAGAAACAGGAAGATGTCAGTCCCATGATAAGTTCAGAACCAATAAATGTTGGGGCCCAAAAAGTGTTCCCAATGAGAGGCCACTTCTAATTAGAATTGAGTCTCTAGTAAGATAAGTATTAGTCTGATGTCATAGCCAAAATATGGTTACAGTGATCCAAAGGTGCTTAATATCTTAGTTTTGACTGTTGTAGTTTTTTAACTGATGGTTGCAATAAATCCCCCAATATGGACGTTTCTTTTCAAAGGGGATTTATTTTAACTCCTATAAAATGCTTAAACAATTCACATTTCCCTGAGAGAGTAACCATTGCCTCAGAGTTTGCATGGAAATAAAGCAAACTTATACATGCCCATTACTTATGTTGATAAACTGGCAAAAGCAAAGTCATGGAAGTCACTCCACACAATTACATATGGTGAAATTTCATAAATCATGTTCTGGAGCAAATAGCTGCTTTTCTTAACAAAGGGAGCAAGTGACTCAGTGCTGTGTGACTGTCCCCATGATGGGTCTTCTCGAGCAAAAGCTCACGGCCACCTGGGGTTGCAGCCCCAGGCGTCTGCGGTTCAGACCTGGACTGTCCTACCGCTCCTTGGAGTCAGGATGGTCTCCATGGAAGCCAGCTGAGCCCAGGGGTCTTCCGTTGATCAGGAGGCACTGATAAGACCAAGAAATGGCCTTTTCAGTCAGTTACAGGTGACGGAAGCAGCGCACCTCTGTGCATGGGTTCACACGCTCATTTAGGTGTAAGGAAACAACCAGAAGTCCATTGCTTTAAAGAGGAAGACTGATGTGTGCCTGCGTTGTTCTCTGAAGTTTTAAGCATTTGTTTTTCTACCCAATGATAGAAATACCTTCATTGACAAAAATATGGTGTATTCTGAAATTACCTATGCTGTGTATCGGTATCTTTCTGTTCCTTTAGTGATATAGTTTTAAAATGTTGTTAATGTGTATGCAGTTTTTTCGACTATTTTTACCTTACAGAGTGAATAGTTTTCACATCATGAAAGAGTACTCCAACACTTGATTTTAATAATACATTCTTTCTTAACTACACGTGGAGGGGAAGTTAGTGACTCTGCTGACTGACGTGTATTGAGTACGTGAAGGTCGTGAAGTGTGGAGGGGAGCGCCCTGCTTACTCTATTCTGTGCCCTTCGTCATGTTTTAAAGTTTCCCTTAATCATCTTCCTGAGATCTTTTCTAAGGACCTTTGATGTCTTTATTTCCCCCACTGCATCCTTTTTCTCTCTCTCCAGCCGAAGGTTGAGTATGTAAATGTGAAATCCAGAAATGGAGATAAAGCAACTGTACCTGCTTTGGTGGTGGCTGCTGGCATGAGCTTCACAGTCAGAAAACCCGGATCTGAATTTTAGCTCTAATATTTACCAGTTCACTGGCTGTGATGAGCTAAGTAATCCTTTAGATTCGTTTTCATCGTTTCCACAGTGGAGACAAGAATGTTTCCTAGCAAAATTAAGAGTCTAATTAGTTTTAGTTATTATTATTACAGTTATTATATATTTTATAACATTACATTGAGGAAATACTTTTTCTGCATAATAAAAATATACTATTTTACAGAGGTAAGAGATATTTTCTCAGTTTTCTTCTGGGAATGTAGTGATATATCTATAATTGTATGTGTGTATATATATATAAAACGCATAGCTCGTGACAGGCGTTTGAAGACATTCGAAAGAAATTGATGTTACAGACGCTCTTCTCAAAATCTTGCCCAGAGATTGAGGATATCAAGCATACAGATGTCAAATTCCTTTAGGAAGTTTGGGACATGAAGCTATGAAGAAATATCCAAAATAATACTGCATGAATGGGTAGAGAAGATCCAGGGCAGCTCTGCCCTGTACTTAGATTTACCCTAGAAAACTTATCAGTTAAGGCTATTAATTTTTCAGCTCCTAGCTGCGTGCTTAACTGCAATGAACCCTATATACATCCTCTGCTTAGTAGATCTAATTCCTGGTCTTCTTGACCTTATTCAGCTTTGTGTCCTACAGACTGTCAAATCTTTTCAGAATTGAAGGCACAGCCCCATCTATGGGTGAGATTCAACTCTTATTTTATTCCTCCAATATATACTTGACTAAGGCCACCTTAGAACATTGGCTTTTTTTAGAAATTTCTATAATAGGACCTAGTAAAAGACATCTGCCTATTGGATGTTGAAACATTAAAATGTTTTAGATTCAACAGCATTTATATATGGTTTGTTTATAATAGAAATTCTAAACATCCATGAATTCAATTTTTTATTTTGGATTTAAATGTTTTGTTTTCAAATCTCATTATATGCTATTTGGAAGGAAATTTGCAAAGACATTCCTTTTATAAACTATCCCTTACAATTTTGAAATCTTTGCCATTTTAAATACACTGCAAGATGTAAGTTTATACAAAAGTTATTGAAAGTTCCATTTGGCTTCAAAGAGTTATATATATATACACACACACAGATATATAAAAACATTTTTTCAGATTCACAAAGTGCCTTTATTTAAAAATATCACATTTACTTTTCATAATTAGTTTAACCCACAAGAGATTAATTTAGATGAATGCTAGGGTATTAAGTGCCATGTAAGTACAGATAAATGGCAGGTCACATTGGGCTCTCCCATTGAAATTGTAACAGTGAGAAATATAAGACATTAGTTATAATGCCATCTGTCAATAGAATTATTTTGGTAATCCACCAATTGTGATATTAAATTCATGGGAGTATTTCATAAGAAGTATGATTTGATAATTAAATTAGAATAAAATGTAGCTTTTGTGAGGTATAAGTCACATATATCAGTTTCAGGTGTCTAACATTAATGGGTTAATATTTGTATATATTCTGAAATGATGAGCACAATAAATCTAATTAAAATCCATCACCATACACAATTATAGTTTTTTTCTTGTGACGAGAGCTTAAGATTTACTCTCTAAGCAACTTTCAAATATATAGTACAATATTATTAATTATTATTAACTATTCATATTGAAAACATCACCTGTCTTTACCATACCTTTGAAAATTACCTCTTCAATCAGTGAATATTCATTAATATATAGTTAGTATATAATGGAATCAAACCTTCAGTAAAAAAGTGCACATTTCAGGTGTTGAAATAAACTTTGAAACTTTGATTTTTAGGTCCATTTTGTATCTACATCTGTTTTTGTTGCTTTTTGAATATGACTGTCCAATAGTTTAAAAAATGTACAAATTGGCAAATATTTATACATAAATGCACTATCATGTACCTATATATATTAGATTATTAAAACATTTTCAAATTTTAGCTGGTAAGACTGTTTTTTACTCAGAAAGAAGTAGAGTTACTTGATTACTGTGAATGGACGTTATCAGTGAAATGCACTCTACCGTTGCTGAGGACACTAGTTTTAGATACATTAAACCGCTGATAATTCTTGAAGTCTTTTTTCCAATGTCTTTTGTTACTATATGCGGGGTATCTTATTAACAAAGTGGGTGCCTATGGGCTGAGTAGCAAACCTTTGCTCACTCAGCCATTTTTTACTTCTTGCATATTTTCTCTGCCTTGTGTGCCGTTTTGGTGAATGATGAAAAAGTTACGGAAGCCTCCAGTCATTCATGTAGGAGTCCATTTATTTACATCATCGGAACATGAGGTCTTTATAAAATCAGGCCTTAGGTACATTTCTAGCTACTGCTTCATAACTGCAGTAGAAATTCTCAGAGCCATAGATAGCTAAGACCGTTACCGAGATTTAGAGGCAAAAGGAAAATCACTGTACTTCTCAAGTCCAGTGTATTTACAAGTTGTATTTGCAATATACAAAACCTCTAACTGTAACTTTGGATCTTTTAGGACATGTCAGATTCTTAAAATGAAATTTAGTCTCATCTTTCAAGTTGAGTTCATCAGTATTTTTTCTTTTCTTTTTTTTTTTTCATTGTGTGTGTGTGTGTGTGTGTGTGTGTGTCTTTGTCTTTGTCTTTTCAGGGCTGTGCCCATGCATATGGAGGTTCCCAGGCTAGGGGTCGAATCAGGGCTGTAGCTGCTGACCTTCACCCCAGCCACAGCAACACCGCATCTGAGCCGCGTCTGTGACCACAGCACAGCTCACAGCAACACTGGATCCTTAACCCTCTGAGCGAGGCCAGGGATCAAACCTGCATCCTCATGGATGCTAGTCAGGTTTGTTTCTGCTGAGCCATGATGGGAACTCCAGTATTTTTTTTTTTTTTCTAAATGGGGGTTTAAATTACGTATTGCAATATCTGTTTTTTTAAAGTAACTGTGGAATTCAAGAAATCTAATTGCATTTCTCAAAAGGAAATAATGAGATTTTCTTTTCTTTGCACATCTGGGCAGTTGTTTTTGCCCTATCTAGCATGCAGTCACTGATTTAGAGGAAGAGCAGAAATTATGACCTTTACTTTTCCTGCACATTTTTTCAATCATGACGTGGAAATTTATAAGCACCTTATCTAAGCAACTGAAATAATTTCTCATATGTAAGTTCAGGGTCATAACGTAACAAATCAAGTTACCAATGAATAAATCTAAATTCTCTCTTTTTCTTTTGGACTAAAGTTGTGGCTAGAATCCTAGACTGGAAATTCCACATACCTACTTTCAATCTCAACTTTGTTATTTATTCACTCTTGACTTGACATTTATATACCTCAAGTTCCTCATCTGTGAAAAGGGGGGTATAGTTCCCACCACACCAGGTTTTGATGAATACTAAATGAGATATGCATGAAGCAAACTCCATCTGGGAAGAAGATTAGACATCTCATATTGACAGCGCAAATCCTATACGATAAGGCTTTTAGGAAACTGCTTGTAATGTTTATTACACAGTAGTAAAAGCGCTGTAGTAAAAACGAGTATAGCAACTACATTTTGCAGCTTGCTGAAAATTAAACATATGTTTGTGCATGAGTGTGTGCATATGTGTGTATGTAGGGAATTATTGAACAGCTCTGATTTTTTATGCTTCTTTCTATTGTAGTAAAAATATGTAGCATGGAGTCTGCTCTCTAAAACTTTAAGTGTGCAGGACAGTATTGACTATCGCACAGAGCTGCACAGCAGCTCTCTGGAACATTCTGATGCTGAATGACCGAAACTGCGTACTCTTCAAACAGCAACTTCCCCTTGGGCTCCTGATTAGCCTCTGCCAGTCACCTTCCCATCTTCTGCTTCTAAGAGTCTGACTCCCTTAGATGCAGATCAAGAGAGTCATGTGGTATTTGTCTTTCTGTGACTGGCTTGTTTCACTTAATATAATGTCCTCCAGGTTCACACATGCCATCGTATGTGACAAGATTTCTTTCCTTGTGAAGACTGGGTAAGAGCTCTATTATTTGCGTATACATTTCCGATGTCGGAAAGTGTGAGGCCTCCAGCTTTGTTCTGTCTGAAGAATGTTTGAACTATGCAGGGTCCCATGTGCTTCCATAATTCTTTTTTCTGTTTCTACGGAAAATTATCATTGGGATTTTGACAGGGATTGAAACCTTAGCAGGATTAAGTCTTCTAGGACATAAACATGGAATATCTTTTAATTTATTTACATCATCATTAATTTCCTTCATCAGTGTATTATAGTTTTCAAAAGTGTGTTATGCTTTCTTATTTCCCTGATTAAGTTTATTTCCAAATATTTTGTTCTTTTTGGTGGTCTATTTCTAAATATTTTATTTTTTTGGTGCTACTGTATATGGGATTGTTTTCTTAATTTCATTTTTGTAATATTTGTTGTTAGGATATAAATGTACAGCTGCCTACTATATATTGATTACGTATCCTACAACGTCACAGAATTTGTCTTTTAATTAAAAGTTTTTATATCTATGTGGGATCTTTATGAATTTCTACATTTAAGATCATGTCATTTGTAAACAGATAATTTGAATTGTTCATTTCTAATTTGGATACCGTTTATTCTTTTTCTTACCTACCTTGCCTTGTTCCTGATTTTAGAGGAAAAGCTCTCAGTTTTTCCCATTGAGTGTTTTAGCTGTGGATTTTCATATATGGCCTTTATTATGTAGAGGCAATTTTTTCTATTCCTAGCTTGTTGAAGGTTTTTTTATCATGAAAGGGTGTTGAATTTGTCATTTTTTTCCTGCATTGAATGAGATGATCATGTGATTTCTATCATTTATTCTGTAAATATGTTATATTATATTGATTGACTTCCATATGTTGAGCCATCTTTTCCTCCCAAGGATAAATTCCATTTGGTCATGGTATATAGTTGTGCTCTTGAATTTGGTTTGCTAGTATTTTTTTTTTTTTTTTTTTTTTTTTGAGGATTGGCCTGTATATTCATCAGTTGTATTGGCCTGTAGTTTTCTTATAGTATCTTTGTCTGGTTTGGTATCCGGGTAATTCTGTCCTCCGAAGATGAATTTTGGAAGTGTTCCCTCCTCTTCAATTTTTTGGAAGAGTTTGAGAAGAATTGGTATTACTTCTTTAAGTGTCTGATAAAATTTACCAGTGAAGCCATTTGGTCCTGGATTTTTCTTGGAGGAGAAGCTTTTGATTACTGACTCAATCTTCTTTCCAGGTGTAGGTCTGTTTTCCCTTTCTTCTAGGTTATTCAATTGTTTTTAGCATGTAATTATTCATAGTAATCTTTTATAGTTCTTTTTCTTTCTGTGGCATCAACTGAAAAGTATCAGTAGTATCTCGTGTTCATTTGCGACTCTATTTTTTATGTCCTCCTTTTTTGTGTAGTCAGCAAATGTAAAAATTTGTTAACTAATAAACTTGTCCAAAAAATCAACCCTTAGTTATTTTGATTTTTCTACTCTCTATTTTCAGTTATTCCTGGTCTAATGATATTATTTCTTTTCTTCTGCCGACTTTGAGCTTAGTGTGTTCCTTTTTTTTCTAATTCCTTGAAGTACAAAATTAGGTTGTTTCACATTTCTCTTCTTAAATATAGGCATTTACCACTCTAAACCATCCTTTTTTTTTTTTTTTGCATAGTGTAAGTTTTGGTATTTTGTGTTTTCATCTTATTTTCATTTGTCTCAATATATTTTCCAATTTCCCTTTTGGTTTTCTTTTGATCAAATACTTGGTATAATTTTAACCTTCTTAAATCTGTAAGACTTGCTTTGTGAGCTAAAATGTCATCTATCCAGGAGAATATTTCATGTGACCTAAAACGTCATCTATCCAGGAGAATATTTCATTCCTCGAGAGGAATTTGCGTTCTGCTCCTATTGGATAGATTGTTCTATACACGTCTGTGAGATCCCTCTCGGTTATCGTCTTCATCAGGTCCTCCACTTCCTTCTTGATCTTCTCTTTGGATGTTCCATTTATTATTGAAAGTGGGGTATTGCAATCTCCTACTATGTTTGTGTTGCTGTCCATTTCTCCCCTCAGTTCTCTCAATGTTTGCTTCATATATATGGGTGCTCTGATTTGGGTTCATATGTATTTATAATTTTTCTATCTTTATAATGACAGACTCTTATTATTTTACAATGCTCTTCTTTGATTTGTGACCTTTTTAAATTTAAACTTTATTTTGCCTTATATATATATGGGATATCACTACTCCATTTTGGTTATCATTTGCATGGGTTATGTTTTCCCATTCTTTCACTTTTAGCATGTATGTGTCCTTAAATCTGGATCTCCTGTAGACAGTAGATAATTGGATTTTTAAAATCGATTCAGCCATTCTGTGCCTTTTGATTTGAAAGTTTAATCATTTACATTTAAAGTAATTAATGATAGTTATGAATTTGCTATTGCCATTTTGTGAATAGTTTTCTATCTTGTAATTCTTTTATCCATTTTTTTCTTCTCTTGCTGTGTTTCTTTGGATTTGTTCACTTGTTAAAGAGATATGGTTTTTCTCTTTCGTGTATCTCCTATAAATATTTTCTTTGCAGTTTCCGTGGGGCTTCCATAAAGCATAGTTTTAACAGTTTTTTTCAATAGTAACTTAAGTCACACGAAAAGCTCTGTTCTTTTACTCCTCACGCCACGTGCACTATATGGTATTGATGTCACATGTTACATCTTTGTATATTGTTTAGTTATTAACATGATTTTATGTTATACTATCTTTTATACTTTTGTCTTTTAACTCCTCTACTAGACTGAAAAGTGGTCTGTGAACCACTGTGATAGTATTACAGTATTCTGGGTTTTTTTGTGAGCTCAGCAGTATGGTCTGAGTCTGATTTAGAGATAAATTTGTTTCTCGATCATGTTGCTGATGCGAGAGGATGATGGTCCAGATCCAGATCCAGTGGATTCGCGATGAGCCGGGGACGAGGGACAGTCACTTAATGTCTCTGAAGCTCACATCTTCCATTTGCGAAATTTGGACACTTGTCAAATTCTCTTCAGTACTTGTGGGAGTGCATTGTTAGAGTATAAACTTGAAACTTATTTACTGTATGTCATGACTATAGGATATATTATGAATATGTGCCTTCTTTTCCTCCAGTCTAATTCGTGCAATTAGCTCATTTTGACAGTAGTTATTTTGCTCTGTGTTAGCATAAGGAAGAAATTTGAGTCTACTGCAAATTCTGGGTAATTAAAATCTTGTTGAATTTCTGTTTTATATTTAAGTCTCTCTCATATGTGAATGCAGCCATATCCGTTTCAGATCTGTTAAATCCTATAATTCAAGGTAGATTACACTTAAATCAGTGCTAGTTGTAAGAAAGAAACATGGCTAAGAAAACATGAGGCAATGAATTGAGAACAAAGAGAGTGGCTTTATTTATTTTCTTTTTAAAATCAGTAATTGTTATTATGCATCATTCGTATGGAAGTTATGACATTATATGTAAGATCTGAAATGCTGACAGTCATATCAGCCATGGATACCCAGTTTTGGAAAGTTCTCTGTAAAAATGTAGCAATTTACATAGCAAACACTCTCAGGGAATGCAAAATAATTCGTGACCATTATCTGATTTGTGGGAGGTAATTAAGGAAAAGGGGCTTTCCTGATTCAGGAGAGCCAACCCTAGCCTTGTCTGGAAACAACTGTACTGCTGAGGTTTTCTGTGAGTAGAAATTTAAGAAGAGCTCACTTGGAAGAACTGTGATTTTTACCCTGTGCCAACAATTGCCATAAACCATGTGCTCTGTGTATTTAAATGGAACTGAAACCCAACTCAATTTTCTGCTAGACAGATGTTTGCATTGAAAAAAGCATTGACAATGCCCACAAACAACCCTTTCAACATGATGCACATTTTTGTCTATTCTCTTGTTTTATTGTAAGAGTGGGATTTCTGTAGAAAACGAAAGACATGAAAATGATTTCAGTTGTGTTTGGTAGTATTTTTCTACACTGTGTACTGGGCTGTAACTGACATACTTCATTTGATAGGAATTATAAACACCTTTTGTTCAGGAGAAAGGGAATTTAGACTTCCTATAATTAATGTACTTGTACCCTTTCAAGCAAAGTACATGCTGTGTATTTATATGTTAAAGCACAGATATTATAAAAAATGCTGTTGACATGGTATGTGATAGCTTTCAGCTTTTGGATGTTTAACCTTTGCTTCTACAAAGCATTATGCTGGTAATGCTGTTTAACAATAACTTTTGATTACTAAAGGGTTATGAAACTTCTTTTTAAAATGAGCAGTATTTGTATTACACGTAAATTGCACTAATGGAAAAAAATGAAAAATATTCCGCTATAGTCTGGGAGAAATTTTGTTAAATAATGTTGTTATATGGGTCGTTGAGTTCTTCAGAGTCTTTTGAAGAGTGTCCAGGCTGTTTCCATTCTTTATTTATATGGGGAAATGGTTTAAATAAAAGAATGATCTGAACTATTCTTGAATTAAGCCAAATATTTATCTTATGGCATTATTGATAGAAATTTTGTCATGTTCCTTGGAAATCATGCAATGTTTACAAGGATAGCAGTTTTCTAGCCAAAACCTTACTCATGAAGTTCACTGAGTCTTGAAACAATTGTTCCTTTTCTCCTTCTTTATACTTGGCGTCAGCCTCAAGGAGGTGAGGCATAGATGAATGTGTGCAGAGTTTCTGTCTGTCAGTGACTCTGTATAGCAGTATGGCTGTAGCTTTTATGTGACAAGCGGTAGTGATTTTAAATAATTCTTCTGCCTTTCAGGATCTTCCTCAGTATTTTTATAGTTTTTGATGCACTCTCTGTAAAATATATAAGCCATTTCCTGTATTTATTGTCCTTCATTCTTCAGCAAATATTTGATTGTCTACTATGTGCCAAACACTGGGCAGGTTACTGGGTGCAGAAGTGACAGTGGCATGGTCTCTGCCCTCTTGGGAGAGTGTGCGATGTACCAAAACATCACGGAGTCCCCTTTCCTTTGTCTGGCCCTGCCTCTTACTGATGTGCTGGTCATTACAGTAAACTGAGGAGAAGATCCCTGTATGCGGTGTTACCCTTTTACTTTTGCAGAATCGCACCATGTAGTCATTATACTGAGTGCTGTTTATTTGAAAAGTATTGAGAGTTTTGGCTGCATAGAATAGTGCCTAGGATGGGATGGTCCTTAAGGAGACAGGCTGCATAGGCCATAAGAATCATTGAGCAGATATTTAGCAAGTCACACTGTGTGCCCAGAACCCTGTTGGCTGTGGGAGATCAGTGATAAAATAAAAATGATCCTGTTCACCTAAAGTAAATATATTCCAAAATTTAAATTATGAAAGATGCTCTGAAGAGCTTGAGTCTTCTGGATCACGCGTCTAATCGCTACTGGAAGTCCAGGTGAAAAGCCATATTATAATTGCTTGGATGCTTAGTGATTATGGAAATAGAGGATTAATGGCTAGATCCTGATCACTAGCTGGCGGACGCCCTTTCTGTGTTTTCGTACAGGTTTAGGTGCTTGTTTTCTAGGTGATCTTGATAACTGGTACCTATGTGCCTGTTATGACAAATTCCCTGATATTCTGATTGTTTCACTTCTGCAGTGTTTGCAGCTCATAAAGTGAATGTTTTCAGTATGGTGATGAGCCATGTTCATGTTAACGTCTCAGTGTTTGATCCTTGGTATATATGTGATTTTAAGTAATGAATGCATGTATCCATTTATTTATCCTTTGGATATGAAGGTAGTTTGAGTCTTTGTCTCTTAAACTTTCCTATTCATTATTTAGAGATATGCCAAATAAATCACACTTTTCTGCATCCATTAAATGTGGATAATAATACCTATATATATCATTAGCTTTTTGTATAACCAAATGAGATTATGAATAACTTATTTTAACATTATTCCAAGTATTTGTGTAAGATCTCAAGAAATGTTAGATATTACTGACACTAAATTATACCACATTCTGAAACTAATATGGAAAAATAAGTCATGTTTATCTTAAAATTGCCTCTTTCATACATAATCCAGGCTGAGCTCACATATGTGGGTACTTGTGTTTTTTCTGTGGTCCTGTTATTTGATTCTACCTTATCCAACTTTACTTTAGAGAGCAGAAATTCAGGAAACTCACAGTACCTACAAATAAATTAACTCAAAAATCTGGAACAAATCTTAAAATTATCTTTTATGATATGGTCATATTATGAATGTATAACTGTAACTACAGAAAAATTAAAAATATGTAGGCTGCTTTAGGGGAGAATCAAGGTATTGAGTGATATTTCAAGCTTTGAGTAATGTTTGCAGTAAATTCTTCCTGTCCAGGCTAAAGGATTCAGCAATACTCCATGTGTGCCACCAGAAGGTGCTAGAAGGAAATGAAACCGGCTCTGTGGATGCTTTGCACTAGTATTTTTGTTTTGTTTTGTTTTGTTTTTTCCATTTGTTTGGTGGTGTTCTTTCTAAACAGTTTCCTCTGTTTGGTGACAAGTTTTCATATGGTTTCAATATTATATCTATGAAGTTTCAGGGATTTGGCCATGTGCAAAAACAAAAGCAGAGTTTTAATCTGTTTATTCACCAAGAAATAACTAGAAAAGGCTTTTAGAAAAAAAATGTGCACAGACTATTTGAGAACACAACAGTCATGTAACTGAAAACAAATATATTGTGCTTCCGTATGAAAATCCATCTTTTAGGTCAACTTTATAGAGAAACCTTATTTTCTGTCCTAATTTAAACCTCAGATCTTTCAAAGGCCGGTTTACCCTCCAAAATAAGATAGGACTGCCATTGGTATTGTTGATCTATCTAATCTTATAAGTAAATTCATGAACCTTAAAGGCTTTGCTGTCCTCCAGGAGTCCTAAATATGAACTAGCATTAGGTATCCGTGTGTGTTTTATTCAGATAGTTTATTTCAAGATCGTTTAAACATCGAGGAGATGCTGACATTAAAAAAAATTCCATCTAGGATTTCCCTTTCCTTTCCCATTAGGAACTACAACACGTTCCTCAGATTCCGAAATCCAGTGCTTGTTTTTGTTACTACTGCAAAGACATTGAAAGGGGGTAAAATAGTAAAAGGATAATAATACCGTCCTGGCAGTTATTTCTGTCTTTCAGTGCTAAAGGTGACCAGGCTATACAGATGCTTTTTAAAGTCCTCTTGTAATAGTAATGTCCCTGATGAAAATTTATTCATTCACAATTTTAGTGAGAAAAATTATGAAATTTCTCTGCATAGTTCTCTGGATATTTACCATCTATATTTTCATTTAACGTGTTTAGGAAGGAAAAAAAACTGTTGCATTTGTGAGCCAGATAATTTCTCCAGCTGTTTTTAATTTCATACGTTCGGTGGAAAGATGACAGTCTTAAGCACAGTGCTTCAAACTGTGCTGGTGAAATAGAGCTAAAAGCAGGGAAAGGCGAGGTTGCCGAGCACTTGCCTACAAAACACACAAAATTTGAAGAGAAAGCAGGACACCTCTCCTACCCTAATACATCCTATTGTATTAGTTTCCTATTGCTTCTTTAACAAAGTCCCATAAACCGATTGCTTAAAACTCCCAAATATTTTATCATCAGACATCCAAGATGGGTTTCACTGGGATAAAAGTTAAGAAGGCAAGACGGAGTTCTTTCTGGAGGTTTGAGAGAGACTTTTCCTTGCCTTTTTCAGTTTCTAGAGGCTTTCCGCTTTCCTTGGCTTGTGTTTTCCTCTGTCTTCTAAACCAGCAGTGGCTGATGGACTCTCTCCCACCCTACTTGGCTCTGACTCTTCTGCTTCATCTTCCGTGTGTAAAAGACCCTTGTGATTGTGTTGGGCCCAACCAAATCATCCAGGATAATCTCCTTATTTTAAGGTCCACTGGTCAGCAGTCTTAATCGCCCCATCTCATGTAATACAACATGGTCAAAAGTTCCAGGGACTACAATGTGGACCTCAGGGAGGGGGTTGTTGTTCTGCCTCCTATGTCTATGTCCTGTGTACTTTTACAGAATTGAAGTACCATGTGTATAATTTTTATTGAGCATTTTCTCACACCAACAGTTTTTAGTATGTCTTTTTACAACCGCACAACACTACATTGACAGAATTCACCATATTCGCCTGATGTTGGCCATTTCACTTATTCAAAAAATACTTACTGTGTCCCAATTATGTTAGAGGTATTCTGCAGAGAAATGGAGTTTTAGTCATAAATTTAAAAAAGGTCTGCCTTTGGGTAAGTTGTTGAAAAATGTAAAAGAAAGGAAAATAAAGAATTAACCAAATAATTGATAAATTAAATTTTTGGCACGAAAGTGAAAAACGGGGTGCCATAAAGATGGGAAGGCTCCTCCCTGGTTTCCCTGATAAAAAGGACATTTAAGCTAAGCCTGGAAGGATGGATGGATTTGTACACTTTAGGGAGTGGGGAGGAGTGTTTGAGGCGAAAAGAAGAGCATGGGTAAAGAACAAAGGTCGGGAAGTTGCTCAGCAACTGAAGAAGTCAAAGAAATCTCCTCCTTGGTGAGTAGGAGAATGGCTTGAGACAACGATGGAGAATGGGGCAGAGTCCAGATCATGCAAGACCTCACACTTCAGGATGAGAACATTGGGCTTTGTGTTAAAGACAAAGGAAGGCTACTGCGTGCTCTTAATCAAAGGAGAAACACAGTAAGGATGCATTCCAAACGCTCCCTTTGGCTGCAGCCATTCGTGAAAGAAAGGAGCAGCAGGGGCACTGGGGAGGAGGTCTGTTGCGGAAGGTCCCTAAGTCGTTGAGGAAGCAGGTAGCGAAGGGGGCCGTTTGAGAGTTGATTCTATTTATAGGTACAGGCAGAGAAAAAGCAGTTGTGCGGGAAGGCTGATTCAGCCTTGGGTGCACCGAGTTTGAGAGAGCTTCGAATCATCAATTGAGAGGCCATCCAGTCGGTCTGGGATGGAGCTGTATCTGTGGAAAGCTTTGGTCTACGTAAAGCCGCAGTACACATGGGACCAAAGTAAGGGGGACGGGGGGGCACTTCCTTCACCCCTTAAGGGGGACAATTAAAGTATTGCATAATGGAGTTCCCATTGTGGCTCAGTGAGTTAAGAACCCCACATGGTGTCTGCAAGGATACAGGTTCAATTCCTGGCCTTACTCAGTGGGTTAAGGTTCTGACATGGCCACAAGCTGCAGCGTAGGTTGCAGATGCATCTTGGATCTGACATTGCTGTGGCTCTGATTTGACCCTTGGCCCAGGAACTTCCATATGCCACAAGTACAGCCCAAAAAAGAAAAAAAAAAATCATAATTTTTTTACTATTTTTTATAACATTTAAATGTTCCATTACCAAGTTGAAGTACAAATATTTTAATATTGAAATGAAACTTCCACGGCACCTAGGCTGATACAACTAGGGAAAGGCATTCCAGGGAGAGAGAATAGCATGAGCAAGGGTCAAGAGGTGTCGTGGTATGTATTGCTCAGCATAGGCTGGAAATGCTGGATAAGAACAGGACAAGAAATGATGCTGAAATACTAAGCAGGGTATAATGGGCTTTCTTTGTCTTGGTAAGAAGAATTTTGTTTACATATGACTAATATTTCTTTAGTACTTACTCTGGAGCTGAGACTGTTCTAATATTTTACCCTTATTAAATCAGTAAGTCTAAGAAGTAACTACTGTCGTTACTTTCATTTTATATGTTAGACAGGTATTGCACTGAGAAGGTAAGTGACGTGCCCTCGTTACACGGCCCGGGAGGAGCTGTGCTGGGGCTCAAGCCCTGACAGTCAGTGTAACATACACGGCAATGCTGTTGCCCACCATTCTTCCAATTGTTCTTTCTGTGGGAGACCACTCCCCCATTCATCCTGTCAATCATTTCCACTCCGATCGCCTATCAGAGCAGGCAGGAAACCCAAGCTGGCTTCGTTACTCTCTTTCTTTGGGATTACAAATTGGAAATAAAAAGAAATTCCCCTGTGGAACTGTTGCAGAAACCGTGGCCGCGGAAAGAGACCAGCGGCGCTCGGAGATGTGGAATAGCCAGGTTTATTTGGCACAGCACCGGTGTGGGCTCAGAGCAGTCGCCTCCAGAGACTGAGTACCAAGGCTTCGTCCTGTGTATCTTTTCTATAATACAGGCTTCCAGGTCTGGTTTCTCCTGCGCAAGCAGCCTGGCACCCCCCCCCACCCCCCGCTTCCCCAAACAGACTGTGTTCCTGCCTAAGAAGCTGAGTAAACAAGATTACAAGAAGGAAACTGATGAGCAGTGCTTGGTGCACCAGAGCTGCTAGCAAGACATAAGGCACATAGTTGCTACAAGGTGACAAGAAGGGTGGTTTGGGGCGAGCAGAGCTGCTGTCAGGCGCTTAGCTGCCTCTTTAGGCAGGGATTGTTTCTCTAGTTAAAACTCTTACTTCCTCCCCCTCTCTTGATGTTCAGGGTACATCTGCACCCATCAGAATGGATCCTGACAGGGTCGGGGGACCAGATTAAGAGCACACAACAAGCATCTCCGGGCAGCCGGTTCCTGGAGCTTCAGCCGTGCGTTGACTGCCCAGCCTCCTGTGTGGGCAGGGCAGAGCACGGAGTTGTTGTCTCCTCCTCTGCATTGGCAGGCGTGGCGCTTTCTCCGGGTCAAGGGCAGCTCTCCGTCCTCACAGTCATTAGTTGGGCAGCCAGTTTAGCTCTGGAGAGAAGGATCCAGGTGTCTGTCCCTGTTACTTTGAGAGCAGTGGGGGTGGCTACAGTATAGGGCCCTTTCCATACTGGCTTTAAAGGCTCCTTCTTCCAGTCCTTTATTCATACCTGGTCCCCCAGGTTGTGGGGGTGCACTGTTGAGCCCAGAGATACAGGCATTCCATCTGTGACCCATTTGTGTATTTGTGAGATGGTGAGTGCCAATCCTTGCAGTTGCCTTTGTAAGCCTAAGTCTCCCAGTTCTCTGGTGGTTCCTCTCAAGCTGATCAGTGGAGGCAGCCTTGCATATAAGATTTCAAATGGCGAGAATCCTATCCTCGCTCTCAGCAAGCATCTCACTTTTAGGAGGGCCACTGGCAGCATATCTACCCAGGGCAAGCCAGTCTCCTGACATAACTTTGCTAGAGTCTGCTTAAGGTTTCGGTTCATGCATTTTGCTTTCCCTGAGCTTTGAGGGCGATAGGCAGAATGTAGCTTCTGCTGGATCTGTAAGGCTTTTGCCACCTGCTGCACCGTCTCAGCCACGATGCCAGTCCATTGTCTGACCCGATAGTCAGAGGCATTCTGTATCTGGGAATGATCTCTCAGGAGTGCCTTGGTTACTTCTCTTACCTTTTCAGTTCAGGTTGGGAAGGCTTCTACCCATCCCGAAAAGGTGCAGACAAAAACTAGCAGGTATCCCCTGCTTGGGGTGACTTCAGTGAAGTCCACGTCCATATCCTCAAATGGGGACAGCCCACAGTGTTGTGTCCCAGCGGGTCTGCTAGGCCCCTGCTGAGCATTATTTTGTAGACAAGTTATGCACTGTTGGGAGATGGAGGAACAGAGTGTGGGAAGATGTGCAATGAGGTAGTGTTGACCCAGTAAGGTCTCTGCAGTTTTGCCCATGTGGGTCAGTTTGTGTTGCTGGTGGACAGTTTGTAGACCAGCTGTTCTGGAACATAAACATGGTGGTCCTGTGTGACCCACATCCTGTCTTAGGTGTGGTTCCTCCTTCCTCTTTTATCCCCTTTTCCTCTTCTAGAGAGTACCTGGGGACAATCGGCACTTCTGGGGCCATCAGGTCTTTGGGTTTGTCTGGTGGTTGCCCCTGGGCTGCTTGTCTGGCGTCTGCATCAATGCTGCGGTTTCCTTTTGCCATCACATCGTCTCCCTTTTGGTGGCCTTTGCAATGGATAACTACCACTTCTTGAGGTTCCCGTACTGCCTCTTGGAGCTTTAAGATTTTGGCTTGGCTTTTGATCCCTTTTCCTTCCGCAGTAAGGCTTCCTATTTCCTTTATAAGGCTCTGTGGACATGTAAAGTTGCAAAGGCATACGGTGCGTCGGCATAGATATTAACTCGCTGGTCTCAGCTGAGCTCCAGCGCTCTGATTAATGCCCATAATTGTGCTCTCAGTGCTGACCAGCCTTGAGGAAGTGCCTCTGCTTCCATCACTTCTGGGTCAGACACCACAGCATATCCTGCCATCCTTTTTCCACCCTCCGTGAAGCTGCTGCCATCAGTATATAGAACTAGGTCTGGATTTTGGAGCTGTCTACCAGTTAAGACAGGCCTGGTGGAAAACACCTCATCTAGTACTTGTAAGAAATTATGGTCTGGGGCCCCCGCTTCATCGGGTAGGAAGGTGTCTGGGTTCGGGGTTTGTGCAACTTCCAGCTTTATCCATGGATTTTCACATAGTAACCCTTGGTACTGAGTCATCCGTGCATATGTGAGCCAATGGCAGCCCCGATTGTCCATCAGGGTTACGACTGAATGCGGGACTTTAACATTGAGGTTCTGTCCCAGAGTCAACTTGTCAGCCTCCCTTACTAACAAGGTGGAACTGCCAGCACTCAGAGGCAGGGAGGCCATCCGACTGAAACTGAGTCAATTTGCTTAGAGAAATGTGCCTCTGCCAAGTCCCAAATTCTTGGGTTAGGACTCCCAAGCCCATTCCATTTTTCTCATGAACAGAGAGGTTGAATTCTCTGGTTACATCAGAAAGTCCTAAGGCCAGAGCCTCAGTGGGTTTGGTCTTGATTGTCTGGAATGCTGCCTCCTGGCTCGGTCCCCATTCCAGGGGAGCCTTTTCTCCTCCTTCTAGGGCCTCATACAGAAGTCTGGCCAAGTCTGAAAGCCTGGGGATCCATATCCTGCAGGATCCCGCTGCCCCTGGGAACTCACAAACCTTCCCGTGGGTGGTAGGGACTGGGATGGCACAAACGGTGTAATTTCTGCCAGTCCCCAACATTCGTTGGCCCTGCGTAATGTTAAAGCCCAGATACTTGACTTGTTTCTTACAGATTTGCAACTTTTTCTTTGATACCCGATGCCCAACCTCCATTAGTAGGGAGAGGAGAGCTTTTTCTCCTTCTAGGCATTGAGCCTGCACGGTGCTGGCCAGCAAGAGATCATCACTATACTGCAGCAAGACACATTCTAGTTTTGTCCCAAAAATTCAGCCAGGTTTGCAGCAGGAGAGTTCTTGAATCCTTGTGAAAGTCTTGTCCAAGTGAGCTGCTCCTTTGTCCCAGTGTGTGGATTTTCCCATTCAAAGGCAAAAAGGGGACACCTAGCAGGAGCCGCTTGGAGGCAGAAGAAGGCATCGTTTAAGTTCCAGCGAGTGAACCCCTCGACAGTGGAAGGGCTCCATCCCAGCACCGTGTACAGATTAGGCACAGACAGGTGCAACATGATTGTGGCCTCGTTTATGGCCGTCAGGTCCTGAACCGGGCGGGAGTCTTGTGTCCCTGGTTTCTTTACAGGCAATAAGGGGGTTTTCCAAGGCAACTGACGCTTTATCAAAAGTCCGTGCTCAAGTAGCCTGTCCAGGTAAGCCTGGATTCCCTGCCGAACTTCTCTGGGAATCGAGTACTGTCGTAGCTTTACTGGTTGAGCTCCAGGTTTCAGAACAATCAAAATAGGAGTGTGTCTGGTTGCTGTGGCTGGGACTTCCAATACTAGGTTGAATAGCAGTGGTGAGAGTGGACATCCCTGTCTTGTTCCAGATTTTAGTGGGAAGGCTTTCAGCTTTTCTCCATTGAGTATTATACCTGCTGTGGGTTTGTCGTAAATGGCTTTTACCATGTTAAGGTATGTTCTCTCTGTACCCACTTTGGTAAGAGTTTTTATCATGAATGGATGTTGGACTTTGTCAAATGCTTTTTCTGCATCTGTTGAGATGATCATGTGGTTTTTGACTTTTTGTTAATGTGGTGCATGATGTTGATTGATTTTGCACATGTTGAACTATCCTTGTGCACCTGGGATGAATCCCACCTGGTCATGATGTGTGATCTTTTTAATATATTGTTGGATTTGGTTGGCTAAAATTTTGTTGAGAATTTTTGGACTTGGAGACTAGACTTGTGGTTGCCAAGGGAGAGGGGGAGGGAATGGGATGGATTGGGAAGTTGGTGTTCATAGATGCAAACTGTTGCCTTTGAAATGGATAAGCAATGAGATCCTGCTGTGTAGCACTGGAAACTATGTCTGGTTACTTAGGATAGGGCATGATAATATGAGAAAAAAGAACGTATACATGTATGTGTAACTGGGTCACCTTGCTGTACAGTGGAAAAAAAATTGTACTGGGGAAATAACAATTTAAAAAAAAGATGAAGAAAAAATCAAGCATTGTAACTAGGTCACCATGCTGTACAGTAGAAAATTGACAGAACACTATAAACTAGATATAATGAAAAAAATCATTGTATTAAAAAAGAAGGAACACTAAAAAACAACAAAAAATTGTTCTGCTTTTGAACCAATAGTATCAGACACAGTATTGTGTCTGGTAGCAATAATTTCAGACACAATTGAGAGTCTGAAAGCAAGATAATTAATCAGAAATGTATATACTAAATAGAGAAACCATTAAATACTTCCTTTTACAGGATTCTGCATCTAAACTTTTAGTTCTCCTGCTGAGGCAATGATAGATTTCTTTCTCAAGAAAGGCATTTCTAGATAGCGACAGGTGAAGCTCCTCTGTTGAAAACATACAAACTCCACCCACTGACTCTCCTGGAAAACCCATGAACCAAGAAAGTCTAGCCATTCACGCAGGTCCTCTAATCTACCGTACAAGCCTGCAGTAACAGAGAGACTTCCAAGGATCCCGGGACACTTGAGGAGTTCCTTTAATGTGGGACAAAAAACATGGAGGAAAAAATCAGGAAAAATAACTCAGAAGAAATGAAAACATTTACAATACGCATAGCAAAAGAAAAACAGCCATGCTTGATAAGCTCAGAGGAGAAAAAATAGAATATTCATGAAAGAAGAATAGGGTGAGATTTTTTTAAAAGAATATTTAGTGAACAAACAACCATTTTTAGAAATGCTGAAGTATTCCAATAAATTTTAAAAAATAATAAGGTAAAGTGTGGCCGTTAAAAGTGAGAAAGACACTTAGTAATAGTGAAAAAAGACATGGGAGAACCATAATAGGAAAGAGAAGGTAAGGAAGGTAAACCAAGAAATCTAGTTTATCCTAATTAATATATCAGTCAATTCTGTTGAACAGGATTATGTACCATCTATTGTTTTAGAGGCTAGGGACACAGCAGTGAAAGAAAGAAAATCCTGTGATCGTGAGTTCTCGTAAGAAGAATTGGGAAAATGTAAGTGAAAAAATGAGGAATGAAGTAATGTAAAACTCATCTAGCATGAATTATTGATGTCCCAGATACAAGTGCCCAGTGAATTAGATGATATAGTGAATTTTTTGGGAAAAAAAAAAAGCAAATCATGATGAAGTTTTGAATAGTCAGGATAAAGAGATGTCAAAGCTTTCAGAAAGGAAGATAATTTTCAAAAAATACGATATGCTCCAAAGAGGTGCTTGAAGCTAGAAAAAAAAAAAATGGAACAATTCCTGAAGTACTCGAAGGAAAGTGATGGCCAACCTAGAATTTGACATTTAACTAATCTCCAAATAACATGAGAATGGAAACTAGAAGAGCAATGAAAGTGTTTGAGAAAACACACGGCAGTGACATTTTACCACACACAGGGCTCCTCAGTCCATCAAGTCAAGGGAATGAGCCAAGAATGAAGACAGTGTGAGATTCAGGAATGGGATCGAACTCAGAAGGCAGGTGAAAATAATTTCCAGAAAAAAAGAAGTTTAAGGCAAGAGCTGTGCCTGGTGTCAGAGGCACAGAGCAGCCAGTTCCAAATGTTGCGGTGTAAGGGAGGCTCCAGGGGAAGGTCTCGGAGGAAAGGAAAAGTTAAAATGACGATGGTCCTGTGTGCTCCACCACTGATATTTATAAAACAACTTAGTGGTAGGAACAGAGAAAACTATGCAGATTTTTAATCAATTAATTCCAAGGAAAACAAAAAACTTGGGTAACAGACTGATTTTATAATGCAGTGCACGATCCAGCAGTAAACAAATTTACTTAGTTACCGTAATATAAACACTGAATATTGATTTCTACCCAAATTATGATTAAAGAAACTCATCAGAGAGTAAGCTCATAGGAGAAAGAAAAATCCCCATCTTCCATTCAAGAGATTGTTCAAGTTTCAAATAATAGGAAATAGCCTGGATATTATTTATGTCTTTGAGATAAATTCTAGAAGAGTTAACTAAGAGAGTTAAAATAATTGCCTTTCAAGGAATTGAACGCTGTGCTGACTCTCACATCTGCTGTATTTATTAAAATCTTTCCAGTATTATTTAACTTATTTAAAAGTTTGCATATAACATTTTGAATATTTAAAGTAATTTGTATTATATTCGTTAAAACAGAGGAAGAACGCTTGAGGGAGAGACAGCAAATGTATAATTATACATTTATACATTGTAATAACTATACAGAATTATCCATTGCACACAGTTGTAGCTTGAACTGAGCTATGAGGGCGGAAGAGAAGTGAGGAACTATCGCCGTATTTAGCAGTTTTAGTGTGGGAGAAGTTTGAATCCGTTTGTAGGACACAGAGAATGAAAGGACGAGAGAGGACGAGTTTGGAAACAAGGCAATAGAGATGAGAACCAACAAACTAAATCCCCCAAATAACAGATTTTGCATGGGGACCCCGAAAAGGATTGGGGTCACTGCAAGTTAATATTTCTCATGCTCATCAGGATTCCTAGTGCCTTTCCCACCCTACACTTAGTAGCCTGCTTTGTAGCCCATATGTAGGGTCCTCAAGTAGGATTGTGTCCCTTAATGAGAATTTCCAGAAAAAGTTGTGGCTTTGAAATGGAAGGAGGAACGGATGAGGAGGCATTTAGGAAGGGAGGTGGACACTAACTGAACTTGAGAAGAATTTGACTGAGAGAGAGTGTCTGTCTGCAGAGGGAGATTTGAAGGGAGGCTTTTCTTACTGTTTCTGAAAGTTCCTCCATGGGTGTGTGGACCAAGTTACAAGACCTCAACACTGTGTCTCAGTTGTTTGATTGTTTTGTGACATACTCCTTGATCTAGAGAGGATTCAGTACTTCCTGTAGATTCATTGCATAAGTGTTTGAAGATTCCTGCTAACAATTACTGAGGGGTTACTACTACCCTGTTTTCACTACTTCATATAGATTGTCATGCTAATCCTTGCCACAAGTCTCTGCAGTGAAAGTTTTTCATCCCATTATACAAAAAAGAAAAACGAGAAGTTTAATTGGCAAGTAGTCACCCCCTAGTGAATAGAGGAGCTGATAATTAAATCTAAGTAGGCAGACTCTTGATCCTATGTGGTGAATCATCATCCTATGTCAGCTATAACTACATTGTAGACACAGGATAGCAGGTGCATAGATTGAAAAAAGAGTGTATTGGGGCAATTGAAAGTTGGAAGATAGGCTGTATGCTGCACGTGTAAAGGGAATATGTGGGGAGCTGGGAGAGGAAGTCCGTAGACAACAGAGAACCCAGCTCCCGAAGAGCCTTGTTGTCATATCGAAAACCTTGGAGCTAGAAGGAGCCTTTGAAGGAGTTTAAGTAAGAAAATAATGTGATTGGATTTGTTTCAGAAAGTCCCTCTGCCCTTATAGATGAAGACGTTGAAAATGTTTGAAGAAGGCGTGTAGCACTGGGAACATTTAAGAGACTGATACTGACTGAGGCGAAAAGTGCCAGTAGGCTAGAGAAGAGGGGACAAATAGAAGAGGCACTAGGGAAGTACGTTTAATCAGACTTCGTGAAACACTGAAAAAGGAGATGGTTCTTCTGCTTTTGCCTTGGGTAACTAGGTAGCTGAAAATGCATTCGCTTATGTAAGAAAACCAGGAAGAAGAACATTGAGAGACAAGGAATAGTGTGTTTAGTTGGAGACATAGCAACTCTGCGTGACCTTGGAAGTTTCTCGATGGACACGTGTAGTGGTTGTTGCTTTAAAGTCTGTGAAGTGTGAAGTGTGTGTGTGTGTGTGTGTGTGTGCGCGCGCGTGCACACACATGGGGGGGGCGATGATATGATTGAATGAATGAATGAGTATGCATGACCTATTTTGGCCTGTATTTCATCTCTATAAATCACCTGCACATATTGGATACATTTGTAACCATCTTAGGGGCGTAATAAAGTTCCCAAACATCGCCTGGGACAATCTGACAAAGATGAACTGAGTGGTAAAGGGGAATGTGGTTCCAGTTTGGGGGAGGGTCACACTTAAATAGTAGCTGCAAATAAAGACCACAGAGGAGACTGAAGAGGAGCCAAGTTCTGAGGGAAACCAACAAGTAATGGTTTCGTGAAAGCTTTTTCAGGAAGGGTGATCAGTTTTACTGAACAGCCACTAAACCTTTGGGCACTTAGCAAGCCATTGCTGACTTGGTTTAGATTACACTCTTTGAAGATGTTGAGTTAAGAGCTTGTTTTCGGTTTATAAATAAAAGAGAGGTAAGGAAGTAAATGTGATTTGTTCAGATGAGACATCTCCAAAGTAGGAGATAAGTGAGGGGAAAATAGAGCCAGTTTTTTTGTCTGTTTTTGAGATGAGAGAGACTCAAGGAAAAGAAGCAGAAAAGAGAGGTATATTTGAAGATTCTGAGCAGAAGGAATTATGGAAGAACATTTAAATAGGAAGAGATAACATCCAGAATAGAGGGGCCATTTGACTAGGATAACAGCTGATAATATCTTTGTTCACTAATATTATTAAGAACTTGGTAGAGAAAATCTAGCAAGATGTCAACTTGATAAACACAATTTTTTCACATTCTATCCTGTCTTCCATAAACTAGTCATTTTTCCTTTCTCTGAATTCCTGTGGTATTTGTGGTCATTTTATTTGCATATTTAAATAGGTTCTTAGACCCAGTTGCAATGTGCATGGGCATGGGGGGTGCCCCTCAGCTCCAACAAGCAGTTCTCAGATTCCATCAAGGTGTCCACAAATTCAACTCCATTCTGAAACAGTTTACCCAGAGATAGCATCAGATTCCATAGGAATGTAGGAGTGTGCCCTCACTTCAGACATTAGTCATAAGCCCCGGTTGTTAACTTGACTTCTGAGTGACTTCCTATACATCAGAGGTTCCCATAACGTCCTTCTGGGGTTTGATTAATTTGCTAGAGCAGCTCATAGACTTAGAGATGTTTTTGCTTACTAGATTACCACTTTATTATAAAAGTATGTAACTCAGAAACAAGCAGATGGCAGAGAGGCGTAGGGCAGGGTATGCGGAAAGGGCACAGAGTTCCCTCGCCACTCCCCCATCTCCACAGTGTTCAGCCTGGAAGCTCTCTGAATCGCATCCTTTCGGGCTTTATAGAGGCTTCATTATGTGGGTGTGACTGATTAAATCGTTGACAGTTGGCAGTCGATTCAGCCCCCAGTGCCTCTCCTCTCTCCAGAGATCAAGGAGTGGGATGGAAGGTTCCAACGCTCCTACTGTGGGGCTGACTCTTTGGCCACCAGCCTCATGCTTAGGTGCTTTCCGAAAGTCGCCTCATCAGCATATCACTCTCCACACGTAGGCAGTTCCAGCAGTTTTGGGAGCTATGAGCTGGGAACTGCGGACAAAGATCCAATGGACGTGAGAAACACAGAAGATTTTTATTTATTTATTTATTTCCCCAATACGCTATTTTTTTTCCTACTGCACAGCATGGTGACCCAGTTACACATACATGTATACATTCTTTTTTCTCCCATTGTCATGCTCCATCATAAATGACTGGACATAGTTCCCAGTGCTACACACAGAATCTCATTGCTCATCCATTCCAAAGGCAGTATATTTTGATCATCCAAATGACCATATATATATTTCTTTTAAATCAATATCACAATGCTTTTTTATCTTGAAGGCACAGTCCATGTCTGTCTGTCCTTCTCATTCCTCAGATTCCACATGTGTGCTAGCCACATGGTAATTTTTAAGGAAAATCTTGCTGAGCTCTATATGAGAAATACTTGGCATAGAGTGAGACCGTGTTATGAAGCACTGGCTGATGACCTTTCTAGAAGTCATAGTCACAGCAACTAAGTTTGAGGGTTTTGATTTGCGTATTTGGATATAATTTTGCAGTCTGAGCAGATGGTCTACAACCTGGCCTCAGAGATCCTCATGCAGTAAATTGTAAGATGTGCTTTCTTTTCTTTTTTTTCTTTTCTTTTTAACCTCCAAAAGTGGAAGGGATGAGTCAGCCTATCTGGGATTTTAAACAGCCAGTTCCAGGGACACCGTACAACCCAAAGCCATGCCTCTAGCAAGTCACTATTAAAAATATTCTCTATTGGGCAAGACCTCCTAATGTGTCAGCCTTGACTGGTTCCTTTTAAGTAAGAGGAAACATTAGGAAGCAAAAACAACGGAATTATTACGGAAAGCAGTGATAAGGTTACTTCCTTCATTTGCCTTTAAAAAATCTGTTTTTTTTTGTTTTTTTTTTTTTTTTCCTTGAGAGCCTTGGAAGTTTTACATGAACAAGCAGATATAACTCATTCTACCAAGGACAAAGTGAAGCCGAATCAACTTTCTCTCTGAAAAAGCTAATAATATGTAAATGGATTTGCAAATATCAGTGGCTATACCTTTTACACGCACTTGAGTGATGCTATAAGCTTTTTCTGCACAGGCATAAAGAACATGATATTATTTCCATAATTGCAAAGATGTAGACACAACAGGACAAAGATATTTTGAAAGAAAAAATGAGAAATTTTGTAAATTTTGGTAGGGCCTTTTAATGCCTTATAAGTTACATGTTGAAAATCGGTTCCCTGAACATTGTTCTAATGTTAGTAATAGAGTGCTAGAAAGTGATACTTTCCTTTGAGTATAAACACTTCGTTTAATTATTCTTAAGATGTGAATTTCAGTACAAGTGAGTATGTACAAAAATATTAGTGATGAATGGATTAAAGTAGCGGAAAGTGCAGGTCACTGTTCATAGTAGGAGCCCGGCAATGGTTAGCTGAACTTGACTGATGTAGATAAGAGGGAAAACGCGTTAAACCCTCCTGAAAACAGAAGGTCCCCGGAAGGAGTCCTTTTTCCTAACTTGATTAAGGATTTAGGGTGATTATTTCTCTTCTTTAGATTTTACAGTGTCTGTTTAAATTTTCTGCCCTGTTAGATATGACTTTGTCATTATAATCTGAAATATATGTATTTTTAACGTTGGAAAGACAAACTGCTTCCTCATATGGGCTTTTAAGGTAGTGCTGCATGAAATGCCTGTGCTTTGACTCTGCTGTCACAGCTCCACACACAGCGTCTCCTGAAGTGAAGTGCCATGTGCAGCATGTGGGCACATATACACCATTACTCCAGCTTACACCGGAAATAAAACCCTGAAAACGAGTTACCAGAGTCGCAGCAGGGCATCTTCCATCACCATCACTCACAGGTTTAGTGGGCACGTCTGCATCTTTTCAGTGTCCGCCCTCTGTCAATGTCTGCCCTTCCCGTCTGCTCCTCAGAGAGGGACTCACAGGGAGAGGGTGACAACAGAGGCATGAATACTAGAAACTGTGGTTCACTGGGGGCCACCCATGACTTCCTGCTATAAAGAAACTCCATTAAAGTTTTATTATGTGTTCTCTTGGCTCTCAGGAAGCATTGCTAGTTACCATGAGAATTCTGATTTTTGCCCCCAGTGGTTGAAGCCATCGCGTGCATTTAGGTAAAGGAGTGAAAAGGTCAGGCAGGTCTCTTAGGCAGCCCCGTAAATGATAGATTTCAGAAGAACAAGACTATTTAATGAGGCCAATTCTAAAGTAGTACAATAACATTGAGGTACGAAGTGATTTGAGCCTGAAATTATGCTGCTTTTATTTTTTTCCCTAAAATTTCCTTTGGTTTCCTTTTAACTCTGGAAGAGGGTGAAGAAGTAAAGATTAGGGGGAAAGAGAAGAATGGTATGATTCTCTGTGTAGCGACGCCATTCGCTCAGATGAGGGAGGCACAGGAAACTTTGTCTTTTAAAGATGTCTTGACATTGAGGTTTCTTTGGACATACAAGGAGAAATATGTCCTGGTCATATCCTGCCTGGACTTTGAACAGAGAGAGATCTAGAATGGTGATGGAGATTTAGGAATCATTTGCGTACTGATGGTTTTTAAAGCCTTCGGAGAGAGGGAGCTCACCCGAGGAAGGCACAGAAGGGTGCTATAGAGAAGGGAGGAGTAGCAGAATGCACTGGGGGCATTCGCAGACTCGGCGTTCGTTATGCTGCCCTGCCTCTTAATGGAGAAGGAAGCACACGTGCTTTGAAAAAGCTCCCAGGGCCTGCTTTTGTATGCCTTCTTCTCCTGAGAGGGATGTGGGCATTGCTACTGTTTCAAAAGTTCTCCAGGAGCTTCTGAGGTGCACCCAGGATTAAGAACCGCTCAAGGAAAGTGAAAACAGAAGAATGAGCATTCCATTTAGGGGAAGCTATAGTCAAAGGAAAGAGGCCAGACCTGATAATGTTATCTGCAGATGACAGGAACAAATATACAGTATTAGCAACGGTCACAAAGTTTTTCCAGACATGTTTTTAATTTTTTTTTTTAAGTTTTACTGAAGTACGGTTGATTTATAAGGTCGTGATCATTCTGCCACATAACGAAGTGATTCAGTTGGGCAGGCACACATACCCACTCTCTTTCCGAGTCTCTTTCCACATAGATTATCACAGACTACAGGGTAGAGTTCTTTGTGCTACACAGTGGGTCCCTGACAGCCAGTCACTCTATATACCTCAGTTGCGTATGCTAATCCCAAATGTGCCACAGATTTAAGGATAACTTTATGTATGTAATTTCTGTGAAGGACTCACAGCCATGCATGGGGTTCTTCCACTGCTAGTATACCCTCTGTCATGTAGGAATTCAATAGCCACATTTTTTTCTAGAAATACACGTGTTTCTAGTACTTCACATTGATTTGGTGACTGAATCTGACCATATTTCAGAAACTTTCAAACATGCTCTCCTGTGTTTCTATAGCTCTCTTTTTCCCTAGCTTGCTCTTCTCTCTTTTCTTTCCTTGACGTTGCACCTCATCCTTCTAAATTTTGGCATCCTTTAGAAAAGTTCCTGTCTCCAGCTTATTCTTCCTCCCTGGGTTCCTGGGTGTTTACTTTAGCTTTAGCTGTTTATGTTTGTTCTCAAGTGCATCTTTCAAGATGTGCAGTCTAGTCCATGTCCAATTAGATCCTGATGGCAAATCAAATTTAAGTGTGAACTGTGGAATTTTCCTTGGCCTTTTAAAACCTCTCCTAACAGCCATCTCTCTCATCATCTCTTTTTACCTTTTACCTTTTTAACTGATCAGTTAGGAGAATGAAAATGCCAAGCCTTACTGCGTCCTCCGAAGCCTCTCTGCACTTCAGTTGCTCTGTGAAATGGAGACATAGCAGTATCTTCCTCTGGGGGCAATTAAGAGGCTTATAGAAGGCAGTAGACATAAATTACCACGCTTTGGCATTGACCAGTTAGTGAGCACTCAGTAAATATTAGTTGTCATTACTTCCTAATGACACCTCCTTTTCCCCCCAAAGTTTACAAGCTTTTCTAAATGAATTAACCAAAATATAATTAATGGGAGCAATACCCACAAGTACACAGTGGCACATACACACTAGCACATAGGCACACACATAGGTATCCTGATTTGGGTGGTGGTTACACAGGCACATACATGTTCCCAAGCTTATCGAGCTCCGTACCTACGATGTAGGCGTTTTCTAGATGTGAGCCACACCTCAGTCTGCTACTTGTGGAAAAAAATGTAATGAGGAGCAGAGTAGTAGAGCAGTTAAAAGTGTGGGTTCTGGAACTAGATTTAGGTTTACATCCTGGCTCTAGTACCAACTAGCTGTGTGATTGGAGGCACGAGAAGGCCTGTGCTTTTGTTTCCTCATTAGTTGGATCTGGATAAAAGTACCTATCTCATAGGGTTGCTATGATGACTGCAGGAAGTAATCTAAAATAGTGCTTGGCGTATCCTAAATAGCATATAAATATTGTTTTTAAATATAGTTTCCTAAAATAACAGCATTGCGTGTATCTATGATCTATATCCTTTTCTTTGAATTGCCCCTATCTTTACTTGGGTAGTGTCTTTTTTTTAATGCAGCGAATAAGCCTTTATACGTTTTGCTACCTCTTTGTAAATCCAACGTTTAGCATGGCACTACATTTACCAAGAGCAAGATCAACATTCATTGACTAACTAAATGTTGACCAAGAAGGTCATGTCGGATCAAAATATGACAATTTTTATTGGAAAAACTGATTAAATTGAGGATTTCTAACGAGTAGTGACATTGTATATGACTGATTTTAACCAAATTTCCCCAAAGCATAATTATTCCTTTAGCAGCAAATTTAAAAATGGTATGAAAATAAGTTTGTGAGAAGTAAACAGATTTTATTTTAACCTCAACTATTCTACTCAACCTTTCAGATGCCAGAAAATTATAGTAATAATAAATTGGAATAACGTCAGATGATGGAAAATTCAAACCCACATGGACAGTGGTCTCTTGTAAATAGAGTGGCTGTGGATCTGGAGCTTTAAACATTTAAATCTGAAAGGCAAATGTCCGAGTGTCTTGGGACTCATAGTGGCCTTTTTCATTATGCGTTCGAATTGTTTAAACCACATTTTAAGGTGGAGTGTAAAATCTGTTTGATCTAACAGTCATTTGCATGAATTAGGAGAATGTCATTGTGCCTTAGGAGAGAATTACAGACTATATTTTTTCAATTTTAGCTGATGGTAATCATATTATTAATGTGACATTGTCTCTTCTCTCCGTTATACAGTAAAAGGAACAAGATGCCACTTGATTCCTAATTCTCGGTTTGGGAACTGATAATTACCACTTATGGCATACCAGTTATTTTTCAGTTCCTGTCCTTGGTGGATTTCACAGGTTTTATTAAACCATGGCAGTATGATTATTATCCCTGTGTAGACATAAGAACACTAAAATATAGCTCTCAATTTAAAGCTCGAACATCCTTCACTGGATGTGTGAACATTTTCCTCTTTAATGTGATATTTCTAACATTTAGAAAATTGACATACAGAACCAGAATAATTTAAAAACTGTGAAATAACTATATAGAAAGTGATAGGATGATATGTAATAAAATAAAGGCTATTATAGAAGTGAAAAAATACATTTTACTGGTTGCAATAAATCTGATTTTGAAAAAAAAATGTTTATGATGTATATGGGGAGAGGGAGAGAGTTATCCTCTTACAAAGTAAATTTGAAGCAGTACGTTAAATAGTTTGGTTTGAGCAACAGAACAACAGTGAAGTTAGGACTCATGGCTTCAGACAGGTGTATTTCCAGTTAAGGGGAGTATTTCACCCCTGGTAGTGTCCTGATAAAGCCCATTCTGTGGTTCTGACCACATTTGGAGTACTGAATCCATTTCTAGGGGCCATGAACCCAACAGGCACAGCCACACAGGATCTGAGCCTTGTCTTCGACCTGCTCTTCAGCTCACGGCAACACTGGATCCTCGACCTACTGAGCTAGGCCAGGGATCGAACCCGCATCTTCATGGATGCTAACTGGGTTTGTGAGACATAAGGGGAACTCCTGGTTTTAATGGTGTATTAATAAAAAAAGTCAGGGGGAGGTGTATCAGGAAACTAATATTTAAAATATTCAAATATCTTATGGACAGTGAAAAGTCCTACCAGGCTTTTTTCAAAGATAAGAACTTAAAAGAGTGCAGTAGTTCTAACATAGGTCATGAGAATATCTCTGGATACGACATAGCTCCATCTTTTTGTATAAAACTTGCCTTTCAAGGGGTGAACAATACTCTCTCTATATCTTATTTTGGTCAGTGAGATAGGAAATACGTATGACGAGGAACTTATTTTATTTTTAAAAATTAACACTTGGGACTAAGGTGTCTTTTGGTTCCAAACTAGTGTTGCACTAATTTGTGCTGATTTTAATATCGTTAGACTTTGTCAAATGAATGGGTAGCTAAACCCGTCCCTTTGTTAGTGGTCAGTGTTACGTCATCCGTTCTGCACGCAGCTGAGGCTGTCTCTCGTCCTCTCATTATCCCAGTAAGAGTTCAGACCCCTTAGCCAGGTAGTAATCACTGGTTCTTGAGAAAGCTGGGAACGTTTGAGTCAGTCAGACGAGCGAGAGAAACAAAGACAGTGATAAAGGGAGCAACGAGCATTTAGTGGAACAAATTGCCTGTGAGAAGCCTGGGGATTGGCCCAGGAGCCTTGGAAAGTGGAGCTCGGTGACAGGACGCCTGCAGGAGAAGCCAGCCACATCTTCAGGTGGGGAGGAAGGGGCTTGCAAGATGTCATGGTCTTCTCTATAAATTCAGAAACAGGTCCTCTGCTCGGTCAGTACACCTTGAATGAGTTGAGGGATTTAGTGAGGGAAGAAAAACTGAGTTTTAATGGGCACGGCAAAATTCAGCGTTAGGCATGGAGACAAATGCGGGAAGGAGTCATTGAGGAGCAACGGTGAGGTCTTGGCGTGTTATGACGCGATCAGGATGGCTCTGCAAGCTTTCCGGTGGCCCCTGACAGAGAAGGACAAAGGGAAATACAATTCCACACTAAGTGAGACGACAGCAGACTCTCAAGTGGCGGGGAGACCAAGGAATTATGTGGGGAAGGTCAGATTCGGAAATCTTAGACCAGAAACCCATACGCTCCATAAAGTTAGCAAAATACTATGGGCAAAATATGGGACCATATTCTAGGAGCCGCTAGTAAACGGTAGTAACCTGCTGCCCTAGTCTCTGATAATAGCAGTCGAAAGAAAAACTGTCAGGTCAGGCCAGTAGAGCTTCTACCATTACTCTGTTAGTGGAGGGCTCTCTGTGTTGTATATTCTGCCTGTTTGGGGAACGGGCAAACATTTTTTTAGAGATAGAGGGTATATGCTTTCCACTTTGTGGGCGTATTTTCTATCACAGCTGCTAAAATCTACCATCATAGCAAAAAAACAGGTTTCGAAAATCTGAAAATGTGTTTATGTGAAAACTACAGGTGGTTGCCCAGAAACTCAACTGTGAAATCCCTGTTAGAAATCAACATGAAGAAGTACCAGTATAGGAGTTCCCTTGTGGTGCCGTGGGTTAAGGATCCAGCCTTGTCAGTGCTGTGGCACAGGTTCAATCCCTGGCCTAGGAACTTCCGCCTGCTATAGGCACAGCCAAAAAAAAAAAAAAAAAGTAGCAGTATAAAGAGTGTTGCAGTCCTTTTAAAAGTAAATAAACTACCTAGCCTACTGGATGTTAAATAATTTTTTCAATATACCTACAAGAATCTTTACCTGTATGTGTATGCATATGTGTGTGCACATACACACATTCATTTGTGTATGTCTGTATTTTATATACCTAAGGCTGTCTTCGTCTCTCTAGATAATACATAGAATCTAAAGATATAAGCTCTCTACCAAGGAATGCCAATCTGTTTGGAGAAGGAAATGGGGGAAGGGAGATTGGAGGACTGCAGATAATTATAAACTATCACGTAGTTGGACAGTGAACTGACTGCTTAAAAGGTGACTCAGTGACTGCGAGTGCGGAATGCCTGTATACCAAGCAGGAAGGTTTATCTCCCTTTGGATTTGAGATGTGAGACTGTAGCCAACCGGGAACTCTTTTCTCACATAGAGTATTTCACGTACTCTCATGCTTTGGAAAGATGAAATAATAACTCATTTTTCCAGGATTATTTAATTTCTCCTTCTTAGTTCTTTCTGCTCAATGTTATGGAAGCTGAATAGTTATTTAGAGTCAGAAAAATGTAAAAATTAAGGAGTTTCCATCATGTCTCAGCAGAAATGAATCCTGGCTAGCATCCATGAGGACGCAGGTTAGATCCCTGGCCTCGCTCAGTGAGTTAAGGATCTGGCGTTGCTGTGAGCTGTGGTGTAGGTTGCAGACACGGCTCAGATCCCTCATTGTTACAGCTGTAGTGTAGGCCAGCGGCTATAGCTCCAATTTGACCCCTAGCCTGGGAACCTCCATATGCCAAGGGTGCAGCCCTAAAAAGACCAAAAAAAAAAAAATCTAAAAATTAAATGGATCCTTTTCAGACTCAGTCACATTTTGACTGGTATAATAAAAGTCTCCCACAATATTTGATGCATTGAAAGTAGTGTCTTGATGTATTCGATATAAACTTTTTTTCTCCTTTTAAAATATTTTACTGAATTATAGAACAAATTCATGGCAATAGATTAAGTCTGTTGATTGTATTTTGGGAAGTTATACCTATGAAAAATAAAGACCAGTAGGTAAATCCTATTTAGTATTTGCCAGATTAAAATGATCATTTAAAAATCATTAAACCATATTTTAAAAGTAATCGGAAAGTAACATGTAAAAAAACCAGTATTATAAATTTGTTCCATTTTGATATGGTGGAACAGTCTGTTGGAAGGGCCCAGTGCTGTCACTTTCTGCTAGTAATTTACAACAAAATAGAATCTGAGATTCTAAATGGAAAATTACATCATTGATCGTTCAGCGTCTCACTGGTGTCTCTGTGAAGCTGCCTGAGCAGGTGGGTTGTCACACTCACTGTGCAGCTTCTATTTGTGTTTTGCTTTGTTCATTGTCAAATTCAAGATTTCTATCATTTTGGTTGATCAAAAATTTTTGTATGTCTAACTTTCAAGATGGTGGGTGAGATTCAAGTTGGCCTTTTAAGATAAAGATGGCGCGAAGCCTCTGCTAGAAACGAAGCACCCCAGGCTGTCAACAGTAAACCCTTGATGGCGCAAAGGGAAGTGGGAACGAGGAATCATGACCTGACCCAGAACTACTGAAAAGAGATACTCGTCTTGAGAGATACAGGCACGATGAAGGGAAACCTGATAAGAAACACAGTGCTGAAGAGAGGGTTCTAGCCAGACCGTGCTGATGGGTATCAGACGAACAAGGAAGGAAATTTGTTCGTAGATGAAAAAGGAATTTGTCATTTCTAACAATTATTTTTTCTGTCTTTTTAGGGCCACACCACAGCATATGCAGGCTCCCAGGTTAGGGGTAGAATAGGAGCTGTAGCCGTCGGCCTCCGCCACAGCCACAGAGACTGGGATCCGAGCTGCATCTGTGACCCACACCACACTTCGTGGCAATGCCAGATCCTCAGCCCACTGAAGGCCAGGGATCAAACCTGCATATCCTCATGGATGCTAGTCAGATTCATTTCCCTGAGCCATAGCGGGAACTCCTTGTCTTGTCTTGTCGTATCTTTTAACAATCCTGTTATATTGAGGGATATACAAGGATCTGACCCTGAGAGATGCAACCCCAAGACTGGGGTTAACATTTAAAAACATTTTTAAATGTTAAAACCTCACTGACATCATAACAATATATAATCAGGAGTTCCCATCCCCGTGCAGTGGAAATGAATCTGACTAGGAACCAGGAGGTCGTGGGTTCAATCCCTGGCCTTGCTCAGTGGGTTAAGGATCCGGTGTTGCCGTGAGCTGTGGTGTAGCTTGCAGACGCAGTTTGAATCCTGCGTTGCTGTGGCTCTGGCGTAGGCTGGCGGCTACAGCTCCTATTAGACCCCTAGCCTGGAAACCTCCATATGCTGCAGGTGCAGCCCTAAAACGCAAAAAAAAAAAAAAAAACCAAAAAAGAAAACAAAACTGTAATCAACTTTTCGTAGATGGTCGAAACGTAAGAGGGGCACTGATGTCACGGATGACATCATCAGTGCACATAGCTAATGGCTTCAGTTGAGGGATTGCATCAAGTTATGGGATTACACTTGAATGTAAATATGTATTTTAAAAATCTATTTGAACAATTTTAAAGTAGCAGAAACACAACTTGATAGCAAATGATGCTTTTTAAAAAGGTTAAGATGGGTATTTTTATATGACTATAAGGTTGATATGAGCCAGGAGTATCAAGCAGCAGCTAAAAGTAACAACCTTAGGCATGATAGAAAAGTCGTCAAGATCAAAAGAAGTCCTGGACCCACTGCACGCTGTGAAGTTCAGGCTGCATCCAGAGCATTGTGCTGCTGTGTTTGAGCCTTTTTTGAGAGGGCTTGATAGGCCAGAGTGGGTCCAAATGAGGCTGGAAGCTGACCAGTTTCTTCAGATATTCAAATTGCCAATGGAACCGGTGCTAGAATTATTTTCTTTCAAGTAAAGCTTCAAGAAGCAGACTTGATTCTCCTGGGAAGTTGTGGGCGGCTGCCGCCAGAGAGGTATTCTTTGGTTGGGTAGAGATTAAATAGAATGACTTTTATTTTCCTTTTAAAAGTTGAGGACGCCATGATTATTTTCTTTCTTTTTTTTTCTTTTGGCTTTTTAGGGCCTCGCCCACAGCATGTGGAGGTTCCCAGGCTAGGGTCAAATCAAAGCTACAGCCGCTGGCCTACCCTACAGCCACAGCAACGCTGGATCTGAGCTGCATCTGTGACCTACACCACAGCTCACAGCAATGCTGGATCCTGACCCCCCCCCACCCCGAGCAAGGCCGGGCGTGGAACCCAAACCTCATGGTTCCTAGTCGGATTTGTTTCCTCTGAGCCATGATGGGAACTCCGATTATTTTAATGTCAATGAAATATTGGAGAAAGCCAAAAGAAAGACAGCCCTGGGTAAAAACTGAGATGGGTGTGTGACTGGGGGCGTCTCACCCATGAAGAGCTTCTGGGCTTATACAAGCATTCGTTTGAACCCCAGGTCTCCATTTAAAGGTGGAGTGTGATACAGGGGTGAGTGGTGAAAGCATATCGTGAAGGTATATTGCCAGCATTCAAAAGGGAGACTCAGGAGTAGTTTCACGTGTACTCTGTCCCAAGTCAAGCCATTCAGTGAGGAGCAATAAAAAAACACAAGACTCACAAGAAATGAGGACGCTCTTTGGAAATTTTCATGTACCTACAGGACTACAGTTTTTTACACTACAGTTCACTTAGCATTGGAAATAAAGGTGCCTTTGGGTACGTGACTGCCCTTATGATTTGCGTAGTGAGTCCCACAGTCTCATGGCTAATCGTAAGAATTTTCTTTTTCTCCTTCTCATTTATTTTAGGGGAGATTTCCCAAAGAGTTCTGTTCTTTAGGGTTTCACAAAGATGTGGTAGAGCTTAGTTTCAGCAAATTTCATCCTCTTGTTTCTTTAGACTCTGTTAAGCATATGAAAATTTAGTTTGGTGTGGGTCAGGCCCAGGCAGTATAAGGACCCTGGATAACAAAAGAGACAAGAAAGAACAACTAATGTGTTACGCCCTCATAAGCCTCTCTATTTCAAAGGTACCTTCTTGGCGAGAGGTCCATTGAAAGGACTCTTTTTTTCCTCCCTCAAATCCAATAACCACCACCACCCGGGCACACACGGGTGTATTCACATTTTTCCTTTTATAATCTAGAAATGTTAAACGAATCCGAGAATACATTACTTATTATTAAATGACACTTTTCAGTGCAAGGTGTTTTTTCCTTTCACAATGGAGCTCATAGTCAGTTGTTTATAGTCAGTTGTTCTGTGACATTAGCACATTACAGTTATCCTTAGTTTGTTAGTCAAGAAACTATTGGGAATATTAGACATCTCCAGGGAAATTTTTTAAGCACATATTACCAGCTGAGTGAACATTTATCCTTTCCAAGAATATAAAATTTGTGACTCATTTTTATCTTTGGTTTTCCACTGTAAAGAATGGGTGTCAGCTTCCTATGTAATTTTGATTTGTTTATCCAGCAGTTTTGTTTGTCCGTGCAGTTTTCTGTGTGCCAATTGTGGTCAATAGTTGGTTTCCATAAAAGGTATGAGTTTTCTTTGAGGCTGTCTTTCTTGCTGTTGCCAAACCCACAACTGATGCACCATTACTTCGACTTTTGTTCTTAATTTAAACTTGGCACCAATCCTTTCCTTGGTGTAAAACATGAAACAAACTCCATCTTGACCTGGAATCTGGGGAGGAAACTATTTACTTGACATTCTCTAAAGGGATATAGGAACAGAGTGTTTGCGTTGCTCTTATAGGGGCAAAACTGTTACCTGGATGTGCTAGTACCCATGAGTTCAGGGTTGGCACTGCTAATAAAAAAAAAGATCTGCCCAAGTCCCTTTTTCTCAGTTTTAAAGGAAAAGCAGATAAAGATGCATCAACATGCCTCAGTTAAATGGAATGCAAAGCAATCCATTGAAAAAGCCCTAGGGCCTTTTCCTGCTGCAGTCCTACTGGACAGAGTCAGTATTGTGTAGGTTTAGATCAAGATGGCCTGGGTTTGAATCCTGACTCTACCAGGGATACGCCCCGGTGAATTGTTTCACCTCTCTGAGTTAGTTTTCTCGAACGTAACATGAGACATCAAATTTTTGGCCTCATAGAGCCCTTGTGAGGGTCCACGTGAGTGATTTAGAACAGGGAATGACACAGGAGCCTCCTCCTTCTCCTCATCTTTTAAAATTAAACAGGCAAGCTACGTTCCTTTTTGGCAAGACTGGGATTCAGAGCTGTAAAGGGTTAGCTTTGGGCGTTCTGGCCTCGTAATCTCCCTGCTCTAACTCACCTGGTCGGTGACATAGTCTTTGCTTCTTACGTAGCAGATGGATGGTAACCCTGTGACCTGAAGGTGCTAAGATGTCAACCATTCAATCATATTTTATGAATAATTTGGGTCTTGCAAACTCAGTTCATCCATACTTTGGAGTTCGTTCAATCTTCAGCTAACAGCAATGTGAAGCAAGAAATTGAAACCACATAAAAAAAGTAAAAAAAAAGAATTCTGACCAGCCTTTACCTGTCAGATCAACCCATTTATTCATATTTATTGAGTGTCTAGGACCTTCGCAGTGGAGAAAACTACCTATCATTCTCATGAGCTCCCTGCCTTGCACATTGTAGGCACCTAATAAAATGGGTTTTTTTTCAATTGAAGTTTATGACCAAGCTTTTCACAATAAATATTCCTTTTGAAATATTTTCTAAATCTCTTCTTTTAAAAGTAGATACCCAGGCAGAAGTGGAGAAGTAGCAATTGCTGAGCTTAGCAGGAGCCAAAAGCAAACTTCATCCCTAAGTCTAATGACAGCTTCTTGGATGCAGCTCATGTATGTTTCTCTTCTCTTTTTAAAGACAATCCCTAGGTCTGGATCCACTGCTGATTTTGCAGTTTTTACTGGTTAGGTCATAGTGAGAATGATGATAGCACTGAAAATGAAGTGTTGTATTCTTTTTTATCCTTTGCCCCAAATGAGTGGAAAAGGGAGAAAGAAGATGGGGCAAACCATTACTGTTGTCCTACAACAGCCAACTCGTTGCTTTTTAAGAAACGGCGTGACAGTTGTACACATTGTATAAAAAATTCTTATCTAACTTGAAATTATTTTATAGAAGAAGATAATGAGCACTTCTTGAGGTAATAATGCGTCAAATTATGCTCAAAGAAGAACTAACTGAAAGGTATTTTGTCATCCCATGCATGATTCCACTAACGAGATCCAAGTTTTTTGACTGTGGTCAGGCTGCCTCTTTTCGTGCCACCAAGTCAGCTGGAGTTTCCGGTGCCAACATGCGGGGCAACCCTTCGCCAGCACACTTGAGTGTGTCTCCGGCACAGTTAGCAGCTCCAGGTCTGTCACTGAAACTGTAAAGACTTCCCAAGGAGTCTCTCCAAAGACCTCTCCTAGGCATCACGTCGTTCAGCATCACGCTGCGTTTGTGAGTTTTACGTGTTTGCAGCTCCTGTTTTAGCCATTTACGCTCATGTCCTTCATTCTCCTCAAGCTGATCTTAACACAGGATTAGGAATTCCAAAGCTTTCCGTCCCGTGGAACCAGTGCCAAAGAGATCAACTGAATTATCTAGGGGCTTAATTCACCATGTATGCTGACATGGAAAGGGATGGCAATATATGTGAAAGTTCTTTCATAGCTACATTTCAAGCCAAACTGTGGCTGTGAGCGTTTCCCCATATTGGCTCATTATGGTGACTGTCAATGATCCTAAAAAGCTACTCTACCTAGGCTTTCTCTTCCGTGGTCTTAATCCAGAGCCTACAAATGTAGGTGTCTGTATGTGCACAGCCTAGACTTTGAGGGTAATTGAATGTCTCATTCTTACCTACTAAAACTTGGACAGCTGCAGAAAGCAAGCATCTTGCAATTTCATGTTTCTTGCTGCTATTAAAACAGGCAGGAAGGCAGGCCTGTTAACTATTATTAGTGAGACTTTGTGAAAACCCTAGGAAAACATCAACGTTCCTTTTGGCTGTGTTTCCAATGAATTAGCTGTTTATATGAAACTTTGCCTCAATTGCTCATGAAACCAATGATGCTATGAGGTTTTTTCCCCCTTGCCTGGAGAAGAGTGTTGCCAGAATTGTGTCCCTTGGAATACTGTTACTTTGTTCCTGATTTTATACTAAACCAAGGACATAATCAGGTAGTGATTGAGGAAATAAGAAAATAAATTTAAAACTGTTGGCATGAATAGAGAATATTTTATCAAAAGATTTAAATATGGTATTCTAAATCATTTTTTTAAAATCAATGTTGGGGAAAGTTTCTTTCCTGAATAAAAAAAAACCTACTAGTTTAATTTTCCCTTTTTCATTTAGCCGGAAGGTGAACCTACAGGTGAACCTTTTCATACGAATGTGTACCTCGTCATCTTGATGTTTCTAAGCCTCTTTTTCCTGATTTTACTCAGTCTTTTTTTTCCCTAAGGGACTGTTTCTGAAGTTGATTCAGATCTCTTATCTCGCCATTAATAATTTCCAGTTTATGTTTTCCAGTAAACCTCTTCTGACTAAGGTAAAATGAAATTCATGACTTTAATTTAATGTAGGCTACATGTGTTTTGGTCTCTCTGCGCATCTGTATCTACTGTGTGCACTTGTGTCCTGGACTTGCAACGAACAGGTGCAAAGCTGCCTGCTTGTAGCTGATCGGACTTACCGCCTCCTTTTTGAGAAACTACTGGATGGTACCCTTAACGAGTTAATAAGTCAGTTTGGAAATCCTTTTAAGAAATATTTTAAAATATAATGTGCTTTAAAGATCTTAATACACTACAGAAAAGCACAGGAGAAAGCCTAAAACACTAACTTAGGATGGGCTTGGGAATAGAAATGTTAACTTTGGAATCCTAGCACTGATACTTAACAGGCACGCATGACACTGGCCTTTTTGCATTCTCGTTTTGTTTTCTTTAAAAAATGGACCTAAAAATGGTATCATCTTCAGAAACAGAAAGACAAATACCGTATGATACCACTTATATGTGGACTCTAAAGAACGGCACAAATGAACCTACCTACAAACAGAAACACACTCACAGACGTAGAGACCAGACTTGTAGCTGCCAGGGGGAAGGGAGGGGGGAGTGAGATGGGCTGGGAGTTGGAGATTAGGTGATACAAACTGTTGTATTTGGAATGGATAAGCAACCAGTTCTCCCTCTCTACTACAGGAACTACATTCAATCTCCTGGGACATACCATGATGGAAAATAGTATATAGAAAAAGAATGTATGTGTATGCATGACTGGGTCACTTTGCTGTACAGCAGAAATTGGCACAACGTTGTAAATCAACTATACCTTAATTTTAAAAAAAGTATTAAGTTAAAAAATAAAAATTTTAGCCATGTGATAAGTCAACTTCCAAAAAAAAAAAAAATAGCATCATCTTCATAGAGGTGTTTGAGAGCTACGTGATGTAATGTGCACAACACCTGCCAGCGGGTACATTCTTTCTTTTTCTTTCTTAATTTTATTGGAGTGCAGTTGCCTTACCATATTGTATTGGTTACACCATGTAGGTTTTTAATGCATCATGCCTTTTATTTTTATTATCAATGTTATTAAAAACAAGAACTTATTAAATAGTTACAAAAATTTGAAAATTATAGGATAGAATAATCTTTCAGAATGTTGGCTCACAAGACTTTTGAAGTTTATGTCTATCATGCTTATTTAACTCTCAGATTTATTTTTAAAATTTCAGTTCCCTCTCCTGCCTCCAGGAAGCATATATTTTTGTTTGCCTACACAGTATGTTGTCCTACTTATTATTTTGGACATGGGAATAAAGGGGTGCTTGGAAATGTCTAGATTATCTTGGCCATTTTCTTGTTACATTCAGTTGCGTCAGTAAGACAAGCTCCCTCAGGAGCTCTCTGGGTTATGAGTCTGGAGTGTCATATAAAAAAGAAATAGCTATAACTCTATATTTTATGGCTGGAGATTACATAAAGATTCTTGCCTGACTTTCTTTTGAATTAAGTATTTCAGTAATGTTTAAAATTGAGACTCTAAATTATTTTTATTATCTATTGTTTTGCAGTTTTCTGAAAGCAGAATTTCTGATAACTAAAATAGTTTGGAAATATCTATGAGATACACAGTGTCCACAGAGTCTGCCAGTCTACATGTAGTGGGTACGTTTTAGCTGTGGTATTTATTTAATGCTTCCCTGCCATTTAAGAAAAAAATTATATTTAATGGCTTTATCTCATTCCTGAAAAGATTCTTCTTGGTCAGGCTTCTTGCTGGAAACACCTAACTGCGCTCTTAGGTTAAGGTTTTAGCTACTGCCTCCGTGAGGTGAGAACCTCCCCATTTTCAACTGATCCAGCAACCTCTTTCCATTCGTTAGGCGACCTTTGCTAGTTTCTACTGTGCGAAGAAAAGCCTTCGGGAAGTTAAAGCTTTCTTCCTTCCTCATGTTCTGTATTGTGAGCATCTCCCTTCAGGTCCTTGTCCCTGTGGGATCCACGCTGAGGAGCAGCTTTTTTCTGAGCCATGCCAAGACGGTGGCAGGAAGGGAAAAAAGGATTGTGAGACCACGTGCTGGCTCTTCCAGCATCTGCTCACAGGAAGGCCAAGGTTCATGCCTCTTCCACTCCCACTTCCTGAGCCCCAGTCAGTCACATGGCCAAGCCTGATGACGGTGTGGTGGGAAGGATAGGCGCCCTGAGACCCTGGGCCTGGTTTGTGGGGGGAAGGGAATCATAAGACTCTTGAGACAAAATTGCAGTCTATCCAGTCTGTCTCACTGCCTCCACACTGCTGTCCTTACGTGGTGAAAGGTCCCTTCCTCTCTAATTCTGAAGTATCATGGATTCATTTTTAAACACATATTGGACATAGTCAGTGATTGCGTAGGCTGTAACTTTAAGGGCCATAAACTGAAAGAAAAGTCCGCGGAGGTCCTTGGCTCTTACCCTCCTGGTATTTCTATTCACACGGAAGGACCTTCATGTTTTCCTTGATACTTTCTTCTCATTTACCTTTTATGATGCCAAATTTCAAATGGATTTTTTACGTAAGAGAGATAGTATCTGAATTCTACGTCTATCATTCATTAGTTATGTGATCTTGGTTAAGCTATTTATTCTCTTTGATCTTCTAGTTTCCTGAGTACTAAAATGGAGGTATTAGATGTCTGCAATTTAATTGCACAAAAAATGTGAGTCACTTTGTGCTGTCACCTTGTTGCATTATAAATTTTCAGCAAGTCGTATATTATCTCACAAGATAACCCTCTTAGGCTTCTCATTTCACTCAGAATTACAACAGAAGTCCTTTTTGTGTCCTACAAACTGCTCAGTGATCTGTCCCCATGGTTCTCACCCTTGCTTAGTTTGCTCCAACTATGCGGGACTTCCCAACAATCCGTAGCACAAAGAGCACAGTCCAGGCGTGGCACTTCTCCTGCTGCTGTTCCTGCTGGAATGTTATTCCTCTAAATATCAACAAGACTTGCCTCATCATTTTGTTCTACTTAAATGTCATCTCATTGGAGAGGCCTCTGGCCACTTTAAGATATCAATCTTTCTATTATTCTCTATCTGCTTTCCTTGACATTTGTTTTCTATTCTGGTATATGGTCACTTGACATGTATATGTGTTTGTTTACTGGTGTATGATTTTTTCCTCCCTCTAGAATTTAAACTCCATAAGAACAGGGACTCTTTGTACACAGTGCAGTCTGCCACCTGCAATGGTTCCTGCCCATAGCGGGTGAATAAATTATAAGTGAATAAATGTAACATAGTATACCATTCAAAAGAATAAGATGGAACAAAGAAGACAAAACAGGTCCCTCATATTATTTATCACTGTATACTCCAAAACTAATCTACAAAGAGACATAATTACAGAATTGATGTATTTATCTTCAAAGTCACTGTCCAATTGAATGCAGTCTAAGTAAATGGAAATTACTGACAGCTATAAAATATACATGATTATGTTACTTTTTAAAGCAATTTCTTCTAAATACTATTTCTTACAGGTAGAAACTGGTTTATTTGAAATGTAAGCTATGCTTATGCAGGTGGGCTAAAGATAGGAGTAAAATTGCTTCCTTTCTTGGACAATAGATAAAAGGAAAAAAAATCAAACAGTACCTTGAGTTTAGAGCAGTGACTTTAATAATAAGGAAGTTAAATAATTTCACAATATTTGAAAAATTTAAGATCTAAGGTCTTTTATTTAAGAAGGTAAGGTTTTTCATTTAAGCCAAGGTATTATTTCAACATATCATCAAAACGAAAATTGTTAATAAGGTCATTTACTTTTTTGAATTTTTAATTCTTTGAAATTGATGTGTGTTTAGACTCACCACACTTCTCAACTTGTATTGGCCACATTCCAAGTGGTGAGTTGCCACCTGCGGCTAGAAGCTACCACACTGGATGTCGTAGTTCCAGTCTGATCATACCCATACGTGCAGATGCTCTTTAACCGCATCTTTAATTCACTGCTGTGGCATTCTTTTTTTTCAAGTTTAATAGACAAAAACATTTCATCATTTTTAATTTCCGGTTTTGATTACAAGGAATATTAACCATAACTAGTAGTTAATTGAGAGCGACCTGTATGCTAGGATTGCACTAGCTGCTTTACAAATGTCACCTAGCTCTTCACAAAGAAATGAAATGTGTTAAAAGGAAAATGGGGCCCAGAAGGGTTACAAAATTTGTCAGAACTCACACAGCTTAAAATGGCAGAGCTGGGATTCAATCTCAGATCTTAGCTTTTGGGCTGATTTCAGGAATTTGTGTATGATCTGTCATCTTGAGATTCCAGGGAGCTATAAACTGAACTTTATTTCATATGTAGTGAAACTGTGTTAATTGAAATCAAGTGTGAAGCTTTAAATACGGTCCTGTGACTCTTAGGTAACCTGTCAAATGCAGTCATTCCAAGTGCCAATATAGCTGACATTAACCTGAGAAATCTGCTATAAATGGATTAAATTTCATCATTTTGGTTTTTGGCTATGTTTCTTTAACTGAACAAATATTAAGTAATCCTGTGTGGGTAATCAGTATTCTACTAATAGATACGCAGGAGTTAAGATAAAATAAAGCTGTTTACTGATAAAGACAAGCCTGATTTTTCAAAGTATTTCTGGCATACGTCTCAGTTTGATTCTGGAGAGATCAATGACTTTTTCCTAGTAAAGCATTTTACCTGCCCAGTACTGCTGTTTTTCTAGATTCTGAAGAACTGTCACGTAACTTCTCAGTAAAGTTAGGCTTCAGTATGCAGTGGGGCCCCTGTTTGCAGCAGACACCCAAGAATGAGTTGAAAGTGTCTCCTTTGTTTGTATAAATTAATGTATAAAAGCTTCTTTCTCAGGATCCTATTTAAATCCAAGGAGTTGGAACATCTTAGTGATGATTGAACATCTAGACTCTGAACACAGTGAGCAGCAGAAGGTCTCTGGGTAGAATGTATTTAATGTTTGAATCTCAATTAGAACCAATATTAAATCCAGATAGGGCAGGAAATATCCACGGGTATGAGGAAAGCAGTATCCTTCAAGTCACTGAGTAGCCATATAAAAAACGTTTGGATCTCATGCCAGAATAATTTTCCTTTTGTCAGGATTTCAGTTACACTCGAGTGGAGATCATTTTTACGCCGAGGAAATACCTTGGTGCTGGTCCCACTGTCCTCAGTGGGACAGGAGTGGGCAGCAGGATTTCTGGGGAACTGCACGGCAGCCTGCACGTTTGCTTTGGAGGCAGACTTTCTTGCTCTGCGTGTGAATTGCAAAGTAAAAAGTTGATCTGCCTTAGCATCTCTAAGCCTTCCCTGTTGATTTTGGCTACTGTTTCGTGTCTCTTGTACTAGAAGCACTTGGAGAGCTTGAAAAGGCGTCTCTGGCCTTGTTTTTAATATTACTCTAGCTGTCAGTAAGTAGAACCTCAAAGCCATTGTTGTGAAGAAGTTGCATTGAAAATGAACTCCATTTGAGATGAAATTCTTGGTAAAAGCAAAAGAAACACTGTCATGTAAGTTTTATGGTGTGCCTTTTTTAGTGTTGACTTGGAATGCTTCAGTATGTGTTCGGGAGAACATGGAGCATACATAAAACGGAAGGAAGGTAGAGGGCACAGCCCTGGGTCACTGGGGCACCGAAACTTTATCAAGAGCATGTGCACACCAGGAGTTAGGATCGTAGTTAGTTCTGAGGGATAGGGTTTTCCCCAGGACACTGGCCTTCTGGGAAACAGAGTTAAGTGATGTTTAACTCTGACCACTTGAAAAGCCAAAGAAAACCCACCCTACTACTCTGTCTCTGACTGAGGCCTTAAGCTTACCCCAGGTTTCAGGTCAGGCTTTTTGGCATCCGCAGAGATGGAAGAAACTAGAGGATTCCAGCAGAGGCCGTATCCCCCACACAGATTCCATGGACCTCTCAGGAGGTGAGAATTTCCAGTTACGTCTTTTTTCTTTGGTTGAGCATGTCAGCAGGAAGTACAGGCAGTGAACAGGTATTTGAGGGGGTAGGGTGGAGATGGAGGGACATATCATAAGCAGAGTGCTCTTCCACAGAGAGGGCTTGGCATCCGTAGAGGGGTTTCCGGTCTCCCTCACTGAATGCATTTCAAAGTAGGGCCCTTGTCCCAGAGGAGTCCAAAATCATTTACATGGTAATGAATCAGGGACCCTTTAGGGAAAACATGGCAGTAGGTCTTTTCACTCCTGCAGGAGGGCACACCAGGAAGACAATCTGCCTATGTGTGGATACTGGGTGATGCAAGAAATCGGGGGGCAGTCCAGGCCCCTAAATGATGTGAGCAGTGCCATATACTGGAAATTGACTGTAGGGCTGCAGGAGAGTACTGCTGAGGCGCTGATAATCCAAAGCAAGACTGGTCTAGACATAGAAGCTGAACGTCAGTAGTCGCAGTGAATCCTGACTGAGATGGGTTGCCATGGACATAAAGAAGGCACGGCCTCTGTACTAGACCTTGTAGGAAGAGCAGGGATGTCTCTAGACCACCCTCCGAGGTAGGTCCTGAGTACCGTATAAATAAGAAAAACCATTTACCGTTTAAAACACACTGATCGGAGACTGCGTTAGTACAGTGTCTAACATGTTCGCTAGTCCAGCTCTTCCTCCTGTCGCTGTGCTGGTCTCTGCTAGGTTGTTGCATGTTAGGAGACAAAGATATGTTGGTACTCAGTAATTCCATCTGAATTTAGATGCACTTCAAAATCGAATATATCTTTGCAAAAATGAAGAAATGGAGTATCTGAGAATATCTGAGGCCTGTTTGGCAATGGGGATGATGACAATGATTTTTTTTTTTTTGTCCAGAATATTTAATTATGTTTTTACCTGCAAAATGGTGGGATTACATGGCCATAGTGGTGGAACTAGATGATTCAGAGAAGAGTGAAGGAAATAGGATAAACCACAGATTCTAGAAACTAGAAAACTATCTTGAAACCACTTTGGGAATTCCACTGTCTCCCGTCAAAGAAGAGATCTAAGACCATTGTATTCCAGCAACATCTTAAATATCTTCTGTTTCAGTCTGCTACATGGTGTAACTATCCACTCCCAACATTCCTGGCATCTGGTCGGTGACATTTAAACGCTCTTGTGGAGTTCCCGTCGTGGCTCAGTGGTTAATGAATCCGACTAGGAACCATGATGTTTTGGGTTCAATCCCTGGCCTCGCTCAGTGGGTTGGGGATCTGGTGTTGCGTGAGCCGTGGTGTAGGTCACAGACGCGGCTCGGATCCCGCGTTGCTGTGGCTCTGGTGTGGGCCGGTGGCTACAGCTCTGATTAGACCCCTAGCCAGGGAACCTCCACATGCTGTGGCAGTGGCCCAAGAGATGGCAAAAAGACAGAAAAGAAAAAGAAAAGAAAACTCTCTTGTAATGGAAAGTGTCCAAAGGTAACTGTTCCACGTGTGAACGGGGGTAATTTCTGCAGAGATCTTTTCAGTCAACAGAACCCTCCCCCTAAATCGCCACCCACATTTTCGTGCTCCTTATTGTTAAATGCAGGTTTCGGCTAATTGATTATTTCCCCTGTGAACACGGCTGTTACCACTTTCAGTGCCACAAATCTTCAGAACCTCTTTATACTGACACAATAGGCATTTTGCCTCTGCAGGTCCATGATTCCATGTATTGAATGCCCGTGAGATTCACGTCCCTGCATTATCCATTGTTCTTTCCACGAATACTGGTCTCTGGTGGCTCCCTCAGAGGTCGCCTGTGTAAACAGTAATGACCATGAATGGACGTCTTACTCAGAATATGGAGGAAAACGTGAACCATAATTTGTTTTCTAGTCACGTTAAATTTACTATTCGGCATTTGGCGTGTGGACAGAGGCTGATACATCCATCTTTCACTTACATTTTTTCATGGAGTCTTTGGACCATAGTCACCACATTCCTAGAATGTGACCATTTTAAATGTGGCCTGTGCCCCTGCCTCCCCCCAAGGCCACCCATATCGAGAGGATGAGGGGCTTTGGGGTAGAGAGAGAGGAATTGCCTCTTCATGTAAGAAATAGCTCTCCTTTGACCCTATAGCTTAAGACTGGCCTGGGAAGCAAATCGATAGGAGCTAAGAGAGGATTTTGATCCCAAGGGCCCGTTAGCTTTAGAGACAAAGGTTTTGAAAGGCCTTTGAGAAGATAGATTTGGCCACCACCAGAGGAATCCCTGACAATTAGCATGGAACCTGCAAGTAAGGAGGGATATCAGCCTGGATGCAGTGGACATTGAGCCAGTAGGATAAAGAATGCCCACCGCACCTGCTTCCCTCACATGCTGCAAACCAGTAGCATCACCATAGTTGGAACTTGAGCCTAGTGATACATGGGACCACACAGCTCAAGTCCTAGGGCCAGTGGTAGACCACTGCTTGCCCAGACCCAGATCTTGCTCTCTGACCAGCATAATTAAACATTATTCAAAATCAGTTATACATGCGCTATTTTTATGACTTGACCTGGGGCAACCCTATGAAAGAAATACTGCACTGACCAGTGAGAGGGATCCCTTTCCAGGCTGCTTTCTAGAACCAGGCTGCGGTCACTAAGCCCTGAAATAGGTGTGAGTCCCTGAACTAATTGGAACAGTAGTTCACACCTTACTCAGATAAAGCGTAGGTGAAGACCTCACATGGAGAAGACAGGGATAGGTCCCATGGGTTTCTGGCCTGAGCTTGGAGCACCACACCCAAGGAGCACTGTGCAGGGACCCCAGGCACCAGTGTGGGACTTCCTTAGAACATTCAATGAAGTGGTATAACGTTTTAGTCACACAAGAGGAGTAAGTTCTAGAAATCTGTTGTACAACATGGCACCTATAGTTAATTGTACCGTGTTGCACACTTAAAAGCTTGTCAGGAGGATAATCCGCATGTTAAGTGTTCTTAACACACATGCACACAAAAGAGGGAGGAAACTTTGGGAGTGATGAAAGTGACTGCTACTCTGTGGTGACGGTTTCTTAGGTTTATGCATGTGTTCAAACGCATCAAACTGTGTACGTGAGATATGTGTGGTTTTTTTGCTTATTAGCTATATCTCAAAAATGATATTTTAAAAAGTAAAGGACATTTCAAGGAAGGCACTTCAAGAGTGGGAGCACCCGAGGACTGTCACCGGCTCAGGAGCCTCACTTGCTCGATTTCAAAATGTAGCACTGCCTAGGGTGGCCGTTTAACCATGCAAAATTATTTCTTCTTGGTTCTAAGTCGTCTTCTCTTGTCCTTCTCTGTGTCTTCAACTCTTCCCACAAGTGGGTAAATGTGTCCTGAAGTGTAACAGCATGTCATATGCGGTTCTTTCATGTGTGTGGCCATCTGGGCACGGGCGCTGTCTTTTCTAATTAACTTAGTACCATCATCTGCCTTGTGTTTATGTTTTTTGTGCATTCACAGACTGTTATAGAACCTGTTCACGATCAGTAAAGTCGCCCCAGTTGTCACGCGTCAAATGCGAATGTTGCCACACAGGCAGTCCTGGTTCTGGGGGTCCACGTTTGAAGACCCCCATCACTTTCTAGGTGGGGCCTGCCTTGGGTGCTTTGGACAGGTAGATAAAAATGAAGTGTTTAAGATGACTTTAATCCAGCTCCAAAATAGAATTTAACCTGGTTTAAGTTGATACTTCATTGATTTGGACATGAAATAAATTTTCATTATTGCTTCCTGGCATTTTTTAAAGAGATTTTTATTAAATTGATTTTACACTGTTATTAAACCCACTGTATCATTTCATTGTTATTAGCTGTCAGGAAGGAAGAAATTTTCTTCTCCCATCTTAGGTTCTTCTGGCTGGCTAAGAATTAAATTAAGGAGTTCCCGTCGTGGTGCAGCAGAAACAAATATGCCTAGGAACCACGAGGTTGTGGGTTCGATCCCTGGCCTTGATCGGTGGGTTAAGGATCTGGCATTGCTGTGAGCTGTGGTGCAGGTTGAAGACGTGGCTCTAATATGGTGTTGCTGTGGCTGTGCTGTAAGCCGGCAGCTACAGCTCTAATTGGACTCCTAGCTTGGGAACCTCCATATGCCGCACCCTCAGCCCTAAAAAGACAAATAATAATAATAATAATAATAATAATAATAAATTAAACTAAGTTCACATGAGACAGATTGATAGGGAAACATCAGAGAAGAGATTTAATAGCACATACATCACAGAGACCCAGGAAAATTAACTTGCCCAAATGAACAAAGCCTTCACCTTTGCAGCTAAAGCCAAAAGGGAATGTTGGGGATTATAGTTTGGGACTTCAGCTGGGAGGAAGGCAGTTGACATGGAGATGGGAAAGCAAATGTTTGGCGACAAATGTTGGCTGGTTCTTCCATGCAGAAATGATGGACCCCAGACAGAAATTGTAGCAAATAGACTTGTCTTTCTTTTTTTGTCCTTTTAGGGCCACACCCGTGGCATATGGAGGTTCCCAGGCTAGAGGTCTAATCGGAGCTGTGGATGCTGGCCTACACCACAGCAGTGCCAGATCCGAGCCACATCTGTGACCTACACCGCAGCTCATGGCAACGCCGGATCCTTAACCCACTGAGCAAGGCCAGGGATTGAACCTGCAACCTCATGGTTCCTCGTCGGATGTGTTTCTGCTGCACCACGACGGGAACTCCAAGACTTGTTGCTTCCTGTTATACACCTAGTTCCTACGGCAGTGATCTGTGGAAGCAGTCCTCTGTACATTGTTTTAGGCAGTTAACAGGAAGGTCAAAGATTCTTCCTTAGTCTCTTGTGTCTTGATTGTTTTCAGCTTGAAATAATCCACATGCCAGGGTGGCAGGTTTTGCTGTCCTGCGTGATGGCATTATTGCTTCTTATCCTGCTTTGACAGTTTTACCCTCTTATAGGTCTGTATCTCTGAATTAACTAATGGACCTTTCATTTATAAGTGAAGTGAGTAGGTACATAAATTTCTGCATGTTCGTGTCTCTGGGTAAGTGACATTTGGCACGTCTGGGCCATTGTTTTGGAAGCTACCCCAGTTCGTATAACAGATACCTCATCCAAGAAGTATCTGCTTGTGCACCAGCAAGCCAGTCCTCCTCATGCCCGCTTGTAAAATCTCTTAATATGTATTGTCAGTTATTCTAGGTTAAGAAACCTACTTAAAAGTTTTCATGAACATAAAACATTGTGAAGGCTATTAAATTAAAAAACAGTGTTTGGAAAGTGGAAATCCCCAGAAGTCCTAATCTTTTCAGCGTTCTCCTTTATTCACATCTTGTTGGAACAGCACAGCATTTTCATACCCTTAGCTGGAGGAAGACTCCAGATAAGAGTGTTGCTGCCAGACCTGAATTCTTTAGTCTCCAAGATTCTCTGACCTTCTTGAGGCCCTCGGTTGCTAGTCCCTTTTCCAGCCACTTCAGCCTCTGCTCTGTGCTCTTAGTGTCTCTCTGAATGTCCGTGTTAGGAGCTTACCCCATGATTCCAAATTTGTCCACTGATCAGACCGTCAGAAACAAATTGTGGAAGAGTATTATGACTAATTTCTAGGTATTTTGACAATTACTTAGGCCTTGAAGATAAATGATCTGCTTCACAGAGGGGCCTTTGAAGAGTACTTTCTGCTGGAAGGTAAGTCCAACTACAAAAGAAGGGGATGGGTGCCACAGAGACTTATGAAAATGTAGAAGCAGCAGCAGCTGCTGATTGTGTTTCAGACATGCGTTACGATGATTTTTAAGCTGAGTCACCAGGAAGCCAAAGAAGAAAAGGACCGTGTGAATAAAAGGAGGAGCATGACCAAAGGCATACCCTTCTGAAAGACCGTGGGGGTCCTGGGAAACAGGATGGCTGGAGTCTAGAGTGGTTCACATGGGAGCTGTTAAGAACTGCAGCTGGAAAGGCAGAGGGGGTACAGTGGAATAAAAGGAAGTTCAAGGTGGGCTTGCAGACTAAGAGTAGAGAGAAGGCCAACAAGGAAAGTGACTAGAGAAAACTGACTCGATAGGAAGAGGATACCAAGACCAAAGAGTGAGAGAAGAGGAAGAAGCAAGAGCAGATTGTAACACGGGAATAAGAGAAAAATGTAACGAAGGGACAAGAATCAACGGGGAACTTTCTAGGAGGAACATGAAACGAATTAGATATGGGAAGCGATTATTGAATATCAGGTCTGGATCTGTTTCAGCCGACTGATTGGGAAAGAGCAACGGTTGAGAATGTTAAAGGGTGTGAGAAAGAGGAAATGCTGAGTGGTCAAATTTGTTGAAGAAAAAAAAAGAGAGTGAAGAGGTAGGAACCGAGGTCTTATCCAGGCAGGCTACTTTTCCCCTCCCAGATAGAAAAATATAGGTGACGTTGCTTGCACAAAGGAGAAGAGCTAGAGGAAAGGAAGGCAGTGAAGATACAGGAGATAGGGGAGATGATAATTACTTTTAAAGGAGGAGTGGAAAATCTGTCAGTTCCTTTTACACATCAACACGGCTTTTCTCTCTCTCCATTTCCTTTCCACGTGAAACGTAACCCCCCCTTTGGCAGGACTGTAATCCGCCAGCAAACTCCTCTTTTATCTCAGTCTCGGAACCTGACTCAGCACTTTCCTTAGTGGCTGTCCCTTTCATTCCCCAGCTCTCGTGGCCTCATACGTATCATCACATCACTGTCCAATATGGATAATGGCCAAGAGAGTGTTTTTAACATTCAAAGAGGATGGATTTAGTGTGAAAACATTGATAGCTGAAGAAAGTAAAAAAGAATAGCCACATGGCCTCAGGACAAGTCCCTTAAACACGCTGAGCTCTAGTCTCCTTTTCAAATATTTTTTAAGGGTAGGTTCAGGTTTGCAATTAAATTGAGGGAGGCACATCTGCCTCCTGTGCCTACACACACAGTCCCTTCATTATCCACATCACTTACCAAAACGGCACAATTTTTTTAGCAAGAACGAACCTATATCAACACATCATAATCACCCGAAGTCCATAGTTTACCTACTGCACATCCAGTAGGCTTGGGAAAATGTTGACATGTATCTACACTACATGATCATATGGGGTATTTCCATTGCCCTAAAATTCCTCTGTGCTTTGCCTGATCAACTCCCCTCTCTTCAACCCCTGAAACCACTGATCTTTTTATTGTCTTTATAGTTTTTCCTTTTCAAGAATGTCATATATTTGGAATCACACAATATATAGTATTCTCAGATGAGCTTCTTTCACTAAGTAATATGTAGCTAAGCTTCCTTCATGTCTTTCATGACTTGATAGCTCATTTTTAAAAAATGCTGAATAGTCCATTGTCTGGACATACCACAGTTTATTTAGCCATTCATCTGTTGAAGTACATCTTCGTTGCTTCCAACTTCTGGCAATTATTAGTAAGACTGTTGCACAAAATTCCGTGTGCAGGTTTTTGTGTAGACAGAAGTTTTCAGCTCCTTTGTGTAAATACCAAGGAGAGTGATTGGTAATTGCATGGTAATGATATGTTTAGTTTTACAGGAAACTGCAAAACTCTCTTCCATAGCGGCTGTACCATTTTGTATTTCCATCACTAGTGCATGAGAGTTGCTATTACTCCATACCCTCACCAGCATTTGGTAGCATTAGTGTTTCAGATTTCAGCCGTTCTAATAAGTATGTGGCAGTATCTCATTTTAATTTGCTTTTTCCTGACTATATATGATTTGGAACATCTTTTCACATGTTTAATTGCCGTCTACGTATTTTCTTTGGTGAGGTATCTATTGAGGTATTTGCCTCATTTTTTAATGGCCTTTGTTTTAAAGTCTGTTGTGTCTGATATGAGTATTGCTCTACCCCTTCTTATTGTTTCCGTTTGTATGAAACAGCTTTTACCATCCCTCACTTTCAGTTTGTGTGTGTTTTTTGCCCGGAAGTGAACCTCTTATAGGCAGCATTGTAGGTTCTTGGTTTTTGTTTGTTTGTTTGTTTGTTTGTTTGTTTTTGGCAAAGTTCTAGGTCTTTATTTGGCTATTAATTTTTTTTTTTTCCCACTGTACAGCAAGGGGGTCAGGTCATCCTTAGATGTATACATTGCAGTTACAGTTTTTTCCCCCACCCTTTCTTCTGTTGCGACATGAGTATCTAGACATAGTTCTCAATGCTATTCAGCAGGATCTCCTTATAAATCTATTCTAGGTTGTGTCTGATAAGCCCAAGCTCCCGATGTTTGTTTGTTTTTTAATAACATCTGTCACTCCATGGCTTTTGATCCATTATTTAAAACTGGGTATTTTGTTTTCTTATTGTTTGGTTTTAAGAGGGTTTGTATGTGCGTGTGTGTTTTGGATGGGCAGTCCTTTATCAGATGTGTCTTTTGCAGTATTTCCCCCAGTCTGTGGCTTATCTTCTCTGCGGAGCAGGTTTTCATTGTAATGATGTACACCTTATCATGGATTTCTTTTATGAGCCATGTCTTTGGTGTTACATCTAAAACACATCACTCTACTCAAGGTCACCAAGGTTTTCTCCTATGTTATCTTCTAGGAGCTTTAGAGGGATTTTTGGTTTTTGTTTTTCACATTTATGGCTTAATTTTTGATAATTTTTGTGACGGGCATAAGGTCTGTTTCCTCCATGTTGTTCTTTTTTTTTTTTTTTTTTTTTTTTTTTTTTTCTTTTTGTCTTTTTGCTATTTCTTGGGCCGCTCCCGAGGCATATGGAGGTTCCCAGGCTAGGGGTCCAATCGGAGCTGTAGCCACTGGCCTACGCCAGAGCCACAGCAACGCAGGATCCGAGCTGCGTCTGCAACCTACACCACAGCTCACGGCAAAGCCGGATCGTTAACCCACTGAGCAAGGGCAGGGACCGAACCCGCAACCTCATGGTTCCTAGTCGGATTCGTTAACCACTGCGTCACGACGGGAACTCCTGTTTCCTCCATGTTTAAAAACGATAACTTTGGATAGATTATACCTAAAGTGTATTCCAGCTAAAAACTCAAAATTAGTATTTTATTAATTTTATACTAAAATTAAGCTCCTAATAATTTTATGAAAAGCAGTTAAATGTGGCAGTGTGGATGTGTGGTAGAAAGTCAGGGGTCAGAGGAGCAGGTTCTGATGCTGGTGTCTCATACGGTAGTTTTCCACCTTTACCTAAGCTGTTTGAACTCAGTCTTGACTTTAACTTCTTCCTGATGGGTAGGAGTAATTTCCTGCAAGACTACTGTGAGAACCACAGGAGATGATCTGGGTAAGACAGCCAGCACACATGTGTCACATGATGGGTGCCTAATGAATATGTGTGATTCTCTTCCTCCTAAGGTTAATTTTGCTCATTGGTAGTACCTTTTATCAAGAAAATACTGACTTTGAAAAACGGTTTCCAAAGGAGACCAGTTAGGGGCTGGGATGGGCCGGAGGTTTGGGGTGGAAATGCTATAAAATTGGGTTGTGATGATCATTGTACAACTGTAAATGTAATAAAATTCATCGAGTTAAAAATGTTAAAAAAAGAAAACACTTAAAGCAGGCAGTGAATGAAAATTTACTATGAACAAAGCTTTGTTTTGTCCTTTGCGTAAATTAATATGTCTCATCCTCTTGGAAATCCCTTTGCGACAGGTATTATTTTCACTGTCATCATGTAGTTGAGGAAACAGGCATAGAGAAGCTAAATGATTGGCTTGGGGTCACTCATACAGTGAAGCACTAAGCCCACGCTGAAATCCGGCCAGATTAGCTCCAGAACCTGTGTTTTAAACTACTGCAACTGATGTGTGTTTATGAAATAATTCTTAGTCAGATATATGCTTGATGTAAATTATATTTGATATGAGGCTCGGCTATATATGGATTCTAAACTTTCAAATATAAGTTCTAGTATAGCTTCAGACATGTGTAAAATGCCCAGTTTGTCAGTAGTAAGTAACAGGACAGCACAGGTCCCAGAGCCGTCGTGCCATCTGCCAGAGCATGTTCTGATAGTGCAGGGTTTTCTGTGTTTGGAAAGGGATGTTGATCTGTCTTGTATGGTAGCCAGGTAACTACTCTGTACACTTTCATTCTTAGCCTGAAAGAGCAAACAGTAAATCCATCGAAGAAAAGTCACAATAGTATTGAAAAGACAGGGAGTTCCCGTCGTGGCACAGTGGTTAACAAATCCGACTAGGAACCATGAGGTTGTGGGTTCGATCCCTGGCCTTGCTCAGTGGGTTAAGGGTCTGGCGTTGCCGTGAGCTGTGGTGTAGGTTGCAGACGCGGCTCGGATCCTGCGTTGGTGTAGCTCTGGCGTAGGCCGGTGGCTGCAGCTCCGATTAGACCCCTAGCCTGGGAAGCTCCACGTGCCACGGGTACGGCCCTAGAAAAATGCAAAAAGACAAAAAAAAAAAAACAAAAAATTGAAAAGGCAGTAGTGATCATGGATTAACAAACCCCAATTGTTACAATTTTTTAAATTAGTAAAGAAAATCTTGACTCTTTATAATAATTTAGTAATAATCTCAACTAAAATGGTTTTCTTTTATAGTTTAATTAATGTCTTTGATGTGAATGTTTGAAATTTACTGCCGTTATAGAAAGTCAGATGTCTCAGCAAGGAAGTTGTTTTTAAACAGTTACAATTATCATTATCAGATCTCTTAATAGAGCATATGCTACATCGATTTTTTCCAGTTAACTTAGCAGCGAATATTATTAAAAAAAAGAAACCCTGTCAGTTCCTATTTTGTGATAGTAACTTCTCATTAGTATATCTAGTAAAATGAATATTTAACTAGTTACGAGGGTATTTGGGTTATTTTTTTAAGTAGAATTAAGGAGCTAGGAAAGAGAAATTATCTTTTTTAGAAAAAGATGACGGGTTTGAATGTGGGTATGTTTCCCCGAGAAGCCAGTAGGTATGTGAAAGCATAGGACACAAGACGGTTGTTGACGCTAGCGTCCTAAATTTTATTGATTTTACTTTTTCCATTGGCGATACTAAGGGCCCAGGGCTGAGGGCTTTCTCTAGTTTAGGAGACAGGATCCTGTCCCAGAGGACAGCACATTCGCAGGAGCGAACCAGTCAGCAATGAGAACGCGGAAGCGCGTGTAGGCAGAGAAGAGGTGGTGCGTTTGCAGCCGTGGAAGAGGAGCCGCAGTCGGAGACCTGCCGGAGGCCTGTGCTAAAGCCGCCTTGGGCTTGGATACCGCTGGGATCGAGCAGGTTAAGGGACGGGCAGTCAATCAGCTGTCCTCCCAAGTCGCCGGAGACTGTTACTTAAGAGGGACGGCTGCTCCAACAGCTTCCAAGCTCCTGAGAAACCGGCCTCCAAAGTTGAACTTGCCTTGGAGGTGGCTGGCCTCGACCTTGGCCAAGAGCTTCAGGCCTCAGCAGTTAAGGGCAGCCGTCACCCGCCCCCCCCCCACGGCCTCTGAAATCTGCCCTTGCTTCCTTGTGTTTATATGAAGTCCAAGATTTGCTGCTATGGATTTAGGTCAGCCCAGAATATGATCAAATATGAAAAATTAGTACAATTTTCAGCACTGATATGTGCCAATAATATCTAATATATATCACCCCCTTGTGATGTGCCAGGCACTGGGCTAAGGGTCTCTTCAGACTTCACATCAGCCCTGCATCTCATAACATCCTTGGCTCCATTTGCAGATGGAAATGCCGGGGCTTGGGGAGGCTGTATGGCTTCCTCCAGGTGACAGTGCTAACAAGGGGTAGACCAGGATCCATCCAGACATGGTTCTGTCTGACCTCTCCGTTATACTGATGCTGTGAAGGCTTTTCCGCCGGGGTTAGTAGAGGCAAACTACTGCATTGAGAGTGGATAAGCAGTGAGGGCCTATGGTACAGCACCGACGACTCCATCCGATCTCTTAGAATAGAACGTGATGGAAGATAACATGAGGAAAAGAACCTTACCATTAATTAGTAAAAAGCAATCACTTACCACCAAAGTAAGTTTTCTTGTTCGTAACTCTTTGCCTTGGACCTGTCGTTCCTTTTGCGCGTGTGTGTCTTTCTGTAAGGAAGTCTTCCGCGCCATCAAATCCCTGCTAAAGGCTGGTGATCGATAGTGTTGACACCGACATTGAGTCCACTGAGCAAGATTCGTAAGGCAGTGATAGCCATTTTCTTGGTGAAAGCCCAGCAGAGGTTTTTTGTTTAGCTCTCCTTTTATCTTGAATTTCAATTCTTCTTGGTTGGCGAGCTTCTGTTTTGATGGGTAAGCTCACAGTCACATGAGAAGCTGTTTAACAGGAGAATCCTTGATGGTTCAAGCAGGTGGAATCTGTGTTAAATTCTTCCTGAGGTTTAGGATGACTCTTGATGGCCAAAGTGAGCTTGTGGGACAGACATGTCACTTGATAGCACACGGGCCTGACTTAATGAACTGAGCAGACTTGGTCTCTTCTATCAGCTGGCCCAGTCTTTAGCTGTTTTCCTTACGGCTCTTCGTGAACACCAGAGAAGGCCGGACCTTTCGATAGCATGTATATTATGTGAAGAAATAGGAATGTTGGAAGAAAAACCAGGCTAGTTTCTGACACTCTATCATACCAGTATTTAATCACTTCAAATGGCAGAAACAGATGAGCTCTCATATTGGCTACAAAGCCATCCAATGTCATACCTATGATGTCTTCGTGGGATATGTATCTGGTTGGCATGTACTTCAGGAAGAAACAGTCCGAAATTATTTTCTCCCAAATCATTGATTATTTACCCTATCATCTTTTTTTTGCCAAAAGCATCAGTTTTTTGTTATTTTCCCTAATGATGATCGCAAGGGATAAGGATGTATTGAAATTATTGTAGACAAAAGCAAAAAGGCTGTAACTGTTACCACCAAGATTTCAAAAGAAAAACAATATAAACAAGAACAACGTTCATTGGCAAATTCTATTTTATATCTCTATTCATTGACTTTGGTTTTTGCAAGTTCTTTCATATATTGTAAAGAAAATTGATTGCAAGTCATGCTGTTTATTCATTCACAGATATTTATTGAATATTTACTAAGTGCTGGGAACACTTACACAGTTGGAGATATACAATCCCTGGCTTGGTGAAATAGAAAAATAATTATTGTCCTAGTGGAGTTTAAAATCTAGTATGGGAGTCAGACAATAAATAAGATACCGAAGCAAGATACATAATATGTTAGAAGGTGATAAGCGATGTGGAGAAATATATTAGGAAAGGCAAATAGTGAATGCTATTGAGGAGTTACCAGGAGGTGCAATTTTAATGGATTAATTATCGAAGATTAACGCTCAAGTATGTATTTTGACAACTTTACATATGCTATTTTCACAGTGTACATAAATATTATTTTGATATCTTCATCTACTAAATTATATAATTATACTATATGCTATTTTTATATTTATGTCAACCAACCCCTGCAGTTATATTAATGGACAAAAAGCTGTAGGATTTAGTAGATTCATGAGCTGCTCTTCTGTCTCAGAATCTGGTAGGTATTGAATGTTTACTTTAGAATTAATTGTGATTATACTTTTTATTATGTTGCCAAAAACTCTGTTTTGATGTATTTACCTTACCTATAAATCTCATGATCGGAAATAATGAGTCATGTGTTAAAAATGCTTGAGTTCACGCAACGTTTTTACATCAACATTACTGAATTAATGTCAGTGAAATCATTTTCTTGAGAATGACATAGCAACTTCCAGTTATGATGTTCATGCCCAGGTGAACAGCATGTACAGTTGCCTGCCCAGCCGTAGAGACTAAAAAGAATAAACCTGCTGTCTTCTACTCAGATGCTCAGATGGTTATATTATCACATTGGGAAAAGTGTCAGGAAGCGTCTGAGATTATCTAGTCATTGCCCTGCTTTGATCCACTTCCATGAGGAGGTAGGGTGGACGTCATTAGCCTTCAGAAGTTGCTGCTGGTCGTGTTATTCTTCTGTATTACCACTGCTAGCTCAGCAGCGTATACGAGCGGTAGTCAAGGCACTTCTCAGCATATTATTTTGATGTCACTGCTCCAAGTGTTTATCAAAAGCTGGAATGAAAGAGTATTTATGCAGGATTCCTGGAAGGAGGTGCAGGTCGTTCCTACTCTGCATGGATTATTACAGATTTAAAGGACTAGAGAAGCCAAAGAAGTAAGAGAATGGACTGAAGGAAAATATGTGACTTGTGGCATCCGGGTGTCACGTTCCCATCCGAGGGATAATTATTTCACTCCTCACGCCACGAAGCACTTGCAGGTTGACTTCTGCAAGCAGATGACCACTTTGAAAATGTGCGTTTAATTTCTTCTTCTTTTTTCTATTTAGGGCCTCATCCACAGCGTATGTAAATTACCAGGACTGGGGCTCCTGCAGCTATTGGAGCTGCAGCTGCTGGCCTACTCCACAGCAATAGCAATGCCAAATCTTAGCTGCATCTGCAACCTACCCCACAGCTCACCTAAGTGGGACCAGGGATCAAGCTGGCATCCTCATGGATATTAGTTGGAGTTGTTACTGGTGAGTCACAACGGGAATTCCTGAAACCATGCATTTAAATTGACTAAAACCAGAGTTCCTATTGTGGCTCAGCAGGTTAAGAACCCGGCTAGTATCCATGAGGATGTGGGTTCAATCCTTGGCCTCACTCAGTGCATTACGGATCCAGTGTTGCCACAGGCTGTGGCATAGGTATCACATGCAGCTTGGATCTGATGTTGCTGTGGCTGTGGCATAGGCTTGCGTCTGAAGCCAGATTCGACCCCTAGCCTGAGAACTTCCAAATGCTGCAGGTGTGACCCTAAAAAGAAAAAAATAAAATAAATAAATAGATAGATAAATATATAGATTAAAACTTTCCTCTGGTTACAATAGGCTGGTATCTGATTAAGATACCCGAACCTGGAGTTCCTGTCATGGCGCAGTGGTTGACGAATCTGACTAGGAACCATGAGGTTGCGGGTTGGATCCCTGGCCTTGCTCAGTGGGTTAAGGATCCGGTGTTGCCAGTGAGCTGTGGTGTAGGTCGAAGACGTGGCTTGGATCCCGTGTTGCTGTGGCTCTGGCGTAGGCCGGTGGCTACAGCTTCGATTAGACATCTAGCGTGGGAACCTCCATGTGCTGTGGGAGCGGCCCTAGAAAAGGCAAAAAGACAAAAAGAAAAAAAAAAAAAAAGATACTGGAACCACATTTTCCCAGACTCTGTTAAAACATATTTTTATGAATTCTAGTGTATTGTGAATCTAAAAGTCTACACTGAGGAAGTTAAAAGATAAAATTCTATGAAGCCTGTGGTTCTATCTACCATAGTTTATATATCACAGAGTATTCTTATGAGCAGCCTTAGGAGAAATTTCTGTCTGGTCTTAGTACCAGGATTAGTTGAGCTTCTGCTTAAACAAATAGCTGATTCTATCTTATGAATAAAACCAGTAAATTTGTACCATTCTATACCAGGAGCTTGTTGCTTTAGACATGGATATCTTCCCTAAAAAGAGTCTGTTTGTCAATTTGAGTTGTTTCTTGCCAAAGTTAATTTAAATTCATGACCAAGCTCTAGCCAGTGCATCTCATCTTAAAAATCTTAAAATCTTGTCTGTCAACTACCCTCCTGATTTTATTGTATCTTTCTTATTTTCCCTATGATCTGTTTCCATATCTATTTATTTAAAAATTTGTATCTTGCTTTTATTGTATATAACTATATAGAACACCTTAGAACTCGGAACAGGTGAGATTAAAAATAAATGAAGAACTTCCAAAATCTATACTGGTTGACATGTTTCTTAGCATAGTAGCATTGCACACTAGTATATGAGGTTGGTCACAAATGCCAATAATTTTGTCACCAAATATAATTAACCTAATAATAACAAAACATTTACATTTTGACAAGGATTGACTGTTACTAGACGGCCCTTATAGTATGAGATTTTAAATAAGATTATTGTTCACTTTCTTAAGTTTGACAAAAGAAATGCTGGGAGTGGTGTGTATACATGATTGTCACTAGCTCATGTGGTACCTTTCTATGATTTAAAAAAGGACATTCTGTCCTCTCAGAGAATACAACCCAAGATCAGGACACAAATTTTATTCTCAGGATATGGCACATATTGCAGTCCCCATCTCTCTCAGACCAGGAATTATTGGGGAAGGCACAACCTATTGGACCATTCACAGAAATCTTACTAGTCTATTACATGTGAATTTCATCTGCTGCATGTGTCTGACCAAGGAAAACTAGACTAAGAGCCAAAGGAGTAAATTCTAGGTTGTCGACATTTTATAAACATGTAAACTAAACTGGACAGTTCTAATCTCATGGAAAAGGAAGATATGACCATATGTCATATATGTTTCATATAACAGATTAGTAATTTTTTGGTATGTATTGAAGTCTTCCTGCATTTACTAGCTAAATGCTTTTTGCTAAGTCATAGGCTTCTTGAAAATCTGATGCAAGCCATGGTCCCTCTCTCTAGAAAAATGTGCAAAGGCGTAAGCATATATATTTTTATTAAATTTCTGCAGGTTATCAAATGTTAGGAAAAAACTCAAGCTATTAATTACAGAGAGCTCATTCACTATCAGTCCCTTGCTCCATGGAAGATTGAGAAGGGTGACCTCTTTATGAAGATATTGTACTTCTCTGACCCTATGTCTCAAAATCATCAATCCTAAACTAATTAAAGCCATGCCCTGTGGTTGTACCACTGATCAATGTGGCTTCTGAGCAAGTCTGTAAATAGGAGCAGAGAATTTTACACCGTTCACACAGTGATTAATAGGAATGAGTGTAAATATTCTTTTCCTTATCCGTCCAGTCAATAGTTCAGCTTCTACCAAGTGTATTATGATGCTCAAGCATGTTTAATAGGAAAGGGAGGATTAAGTACATTGCACATTTAGTCAGTAAAATATTATATGGTCATTTAAAAGAAGGAAAAGAATCAGTGATCATTTAGGAAAAAATCCTTGGTTATAATATTAAGATATTAAAGTAGACTGTGTAATAGTTTAATCAGTATGATTATTAAATTTTTCTTTTAAAAAGACTCGAAGATACTACACCAAAAATATCAGATCCTCTTTGATAAAATTATATTGTCTCTTTTGTTATACTGTCTTATTTTCCATATTATTATAAAAACATTATTTTATATTAAAAGTAGGAAAACAGTTTGTTTTAAATGTATAAAAAGTAGTTTGCTAAGAAACGAAATTATGTAAGTATAAGATGTTGTCTTCAAGGAGTTCCTGTTGTGGCTCAGCAGAAACAAATCTGACTCGCATCTGTGAGGAGGCAGGTTCAATCCCTGACTTTGCTCAGTGGGTTAAGGATCTGGCATTGCCTTGAGCTGTGGTGTAGGTCACAGACACAGCTTGGATCTGGCATTGCTGTGGCTGTGGTGGAGGCCAGCGGCTACAGCTCCTATTCGACCCCTAGCATGGGAACCTCCATATGCGGAGTATGCGGCCCTGAAAAGAAAAAAAAAAAGTTGTCTTTAAGCAAGAATGGTCCTCAGTCCTCACTAATGAACGCATGTGTGACCATGTACAGCAGTTATTGTCTTTGGGGCAAAGAACGACAGAATCATTTTAGTGATAATCGGGATAGAGTGTCTCAAATGATCAAATTAAGCTGTCATATATAATGTGTGTTGGTATTTGTAATTTTCTCAGATTATTATAAAACACACATTAATAGGTTTTGAAAATATAAATTAGGAAAAGTGTCCTTGCTACTAGCCTGTGACATCTTGTATATTTGAAAATAAATTACTGGAGTCTACACTTAAATATTGCTTTGTAATGACACTTTTGCAGCCGTTGGCTGTATTACTTATTTCTGCTACAAGTGTCAGTTTTGGATAAATGTTATAAAACCACTAAGATTTGTGGTTTGGGGTTTAAATTTTGTCAGAAAAATTTCACCCAAAGGATATGAATTAAATTTTTGGCTTCTACCCACGAATTCAGGAAACTAACACTAAAATAATACCTCATGAGTATAAAACCAGCCATCCCAATAAGATGGACATACAGGCGTATCTTGTTTTACTGTGCTTCGCTTCATTGCTCTTCACAGATACTGCATTTTTAGGAATTGTACGTTTGTGGCGACCTTGTGTTGAACAAATCTACTGGCACCATTTTTCCAGTAGCATTTGCTCACTTCATGTCTCTATATCACATTTTGGTAATTCTCACAGTACTTCAGACTTTGTCATTATTACTCTGTTTGTTTTGGTGATCTTTGATGTTACTGCTGCAAAAAGATGATAACTCACTTAAGGCTCAGATGACAGCAATGACGTAGCGCTTGGTTAAAGTATATACATTGTTACTTTAGACATAATGCTATCGCACACTTAATAGACAGCAGTATGGTGTAAACATGAGTTCTTTATGTACTGGGGAACCAAAAAGTTCATGTGATTCACTTTATTGTGATACTCACTTTATCACGGTGGCCTGGAACTGAACTCGTCGTATCACCAAGGTGTGTGTATTCCGAAACTGAGTTTTGTGTAGCTTGTAATTACTCAGATCATCCAGGACTGCTGAGGAAGAGAATTTTCAACAATCTTAAACTCCTCGTGGGTAAGAATTCATAGGTGCAGCTGGGCCACCATCTTGCACACCTCCATGCAGTTCAGTGTGAGCAAAAGTATGAATGGGACTCTTGGAATTGGGCAAACACTGGATGGAGTTAAACAAGGAAAGCTTTACTACTCACGGCTGTTGGAATAAGGGCCACGACTGTTGCAGTCAAGTTCAAGATTATTCAATAGAGGAGGCAGATGGTTTAGATTTGACTAAGCCAAAGGAGAGCAGAATTTTCGAGGGCTGCGGTGAGCTAGTGGGAAAGGTTACGGAACATTCGTTGAGAGGTTGCAATGCACTGCAGTGCGTTTGCAGGGTAACAATTTACCTTTTAGGCTCCTACCCTCCCACAGAGACTGGGAGATTGAGGCTCAGCCTTGATCAATGATGAAACTTCAAAGGAATGGTTTCCAGATCCTTGAGAAAAACTTTCCTAAGTAGTAGAATGAGCCAGAGGCTGGGAGAAGATTTATATCTCAAAGAAACAGAGAAACAATTACAAATTCAATTTTTCTCTAAGAAAAGTGAAGGCAGAGGCCGAAAGTCGGGAATAAACGTGTGTAAAGTTTAATGATACCCAGGGATGATTAAGGCCGTCCTGCTCCCCTTCGTTTTCCTCAGAGGCAGCACGGAGGTAGAGGATTCTAACCAGAAGAAGCAGGTTTCATCCTTGGCTCTGGCTTAGGTATGTTTTGGGGATGTTACTTCTTCTCTATAAGTTTTCTATACTGTGTAATAGTGACCACCCACTTAGTGGCTTAAAACACCAGACGTTTATTTATTTGTGTCACAGTTTCTGATGTTTTGGTTAGAAGCAAGTCTCATTTTCCATATGCACGCTGAATGGGAGACTTTTACATAAAGATGCGAATGTCAGGAGGCTTCTGGCATCCCGCATTTGCAGAATTAAAGCTGTATTACTGACAATAGTTTCCTCAGATCCATAGGAATCTTCAAGTTGCTTCTAGGGAAGTCTGTCATGGTGGTGGGGCCCTCTCCTTCCTTATGTCTACTTTAGCCTAAGCAGCATGTTTAGATTCCTGATGAAATTTGTCTTTTCCTTTCTTCTCTTTTTTCTTTCCTTTTTTTTTAAGTTCTTCTCTTTCCTTAAAAATATAATTAAAAATGCACTGCACCAAATAATAATCGTGATCACAGTAGCTAGAAAAGCTAGTTTCAAGTAAAATTTAAAATGAAAACTCAGTACATAAACTAAAGCTTAGCCTTATGAATTTGACTAGTCAAAATTATGATGTGACTTATCCTGGAGAGAATTTAAAGATTCTCTATCTTGAGCAAACATCTATAAGCTGGTAGCTTACTTTGCCCAGAGGTGCATAGAAACAATTCAGTCAAACTTTTCCAAACAGCTTTTATCCTCTGCATGTTCTTGTGTCTTTCATAGCTGTGCCTCCCCAAAGAGGTCATCACACTTGAAAGAGCAAAGTCTAAGAAAATCCTAGTGGAGCTGAAAGTAGTATCCAGATGAAAAAGGATCAAGTCATACATTGATATCTTCAGGTCTCTTTATTACTTAGTTGAGCTTTTCACCTTTGAGAATATATTTTAATTTCCCCCCACTTTTTATTTGCAGAGTTATCTTTTCTTTCTTAGTGTGAAAATGAAGCATATGCTGATACAGTGTCTGAGGCTGTTTTTGCAGACTCTCCGGAGGTAAAGTGGGAATGGGAGGCAGTGTGGGAAGAAGCAATTCCTTGGCCACTGTTTTTCTCATTATGTGGTTAGGCAGCCCATCACGAGTTACCCTCAGAACATATTTTTTATATTCATTTATGCTGGTGACTCTACCTCTATGTGATTGTTAATTTTTTTTAAATTTACAATACGAAAGGCGTCATCTTAAAGGGTGCTGTATTCCAGTTTGGGCTGTGGATTCCAGCTGCTTTGTGTTTTCCTTATTAGGACTGTTGGAAGCCATCCTCTCCTTTATACTCATAAAGTGTAAGCACATGACCTTTCCAGGCCTGGTAGGAGTAGCTCCCCAGATGGAGCACATGAAGGCAGCAGTTGTGAAGAAAGAGGAACAGGTGCAGATTTGGTGGCCTCTGATTGCCAGCATCTGGCAACCACATTCCCTTCCCTTAAGACGTGCTGGGAGTGTGACCAGGCAGAGGCACAGTAAGTGCATCCAAGAGGTGAACTTAGCATGGATGAGCATGGAGCACAGAGGGTGCCTGGAGCAGAGAAGATCACAGTGTCCGCCTCCAAGGGGCTCAGTGCCTTGTCGAACTGGAGGGATGTGGGCTATGGGGAGAGGGAGTAAAGTGTTAAGGGAATTAAAATAAGGGGCATATTTTAATAGTGGGGGAGTGGGGAAGACTCCCTGGAAAAGGATGTGTTTGGTTGGGATCATACGGAATGAATAAGACTGAAAGTGGCGGTTATTGGGGGAGAATATTTCACATGAGAGGAAACCTGCGTTAATAAAAGGATGGCCATCTGTGATGTAGGGCATATAACTTACTTGTAGATACATGCAGTTGAATTTGCCTGAAGTTCAGATTCCATGTGGCTGAGAGAGACAGGTAGGGGCACAGGGAAAGGTACCTCTGCAAAGGCAAATAGAAGCACATCATGGGAGTGGAGGGGACTCAATTACCATGTTAAGAGCTGTAGATTTTTTTTTATTATTGGTTTGTGTGTTGGGCGCAGATTGGCTTTACAGTGATTCAGACCCGGGACTTTGGGATCAGAGTAACCTGGGTTTCCACCTGACTCCGCAAGCTCCATGACCTTGTATAATGCATCATGCCTCTGACCTTTAATTTTCCCACCAATAAATGAAGATCAGTAATGCCAATTTAATTAGGAGGTTATGAGGATCAAATAAGATTATGTGCCTAAAGTGCTTCGGCCAACACCTGTTAGTAACAACACTCTGTGAGCAGCAGCTGTGATCATGCTAAAGAAAGAGACGGCAGTGGCACCGACCTCAACGCAGCTCTCGTCAGTTGCAGATGATGTAACGGTCCTTTTCTCCCAGATAAGCACACACCGTCCCTGCTGGATGGAGCTTATTGCCAAATGGATTAGAACACTGGACTGAGCAGGAGGCCAGTGACATCACGGAGAGAAACTTGAATGAAAATCGTATCGGAGCACATGTAACAGAATTATCAGTGAAGAGAGGAGAATCTAGAGATAAGGCAACAGCACGCAAAAGGGAAACTAAAAGAGATAGAAAGCCTGTAGAATTGAGCCCAGAATGAGTTCCTTGAGGTGACAAGGCTGGAAGAGATTCTTTAGGAGCCTGTAACTATGAGTTGTTCAACGAGGAATCTATTACGGTGCTTCCCTGGTCTGGACAGAAAGGAATGGTCATTCTTTATCCCTTCTATTAACCTTTGTCGTTCTGAGTAATAGAAACTGAAGACCGAGAGACTCACTAAGATACACACCATGAATGGAAGCTCAGACCACATACTGATGGAAGTTAGGATCTGAAAGTGTTGATAGCTAAGCACCTCCGCTGTCAGAAGTTAGGCCGTGCAGGGAACACAAAGCTAGGACAATGCTCCCTAAAGGAAGGACGATGTAGCTCATATCCCATCATTGAAAGCAGGATGTTCCCTGCGAAAGGCACATCAAGGTTAGAGGTGAAGTGAGAGTCATCAATAAAGCTCAGCCTATTGCCGAGTCAGTCAGTCTGCTCAAGGAAGCTGTTCCTTGAACTACTATCTTGTACTTTCTATTTGCTGTATAGTTGGTGAAGCAATAAATTAGAAAGATCAATTTGGGTAGAGCTGACATTGGCAGATGTGTCAGTCAAGGATCTTAGCACCAAGTCATGGACGTGAACTCCCAAAAGTGAGATGGGAATTAGTAAGGATGATGCCGGTTCAGTGACTCAGGGGGAAACTGCAAGTACAGATTTGGAAAGTGGAAGGAACTATAGACAAGCAGAGGGGATGAGCAGGAGCTGCAGTGAAGGTCATGTAGTCTGCATGACCTCCAAGAGTCCCCCTAGTAATTACGGTATCACTTACCGGCAGTTAAAACCTCAGAGGGCCTCTGACTGACCTGGACTCTGCCCATGTCTGGCCCCTGTCTGTCCTGATCCGGGCAGTGAGGTTATTACCACTTTGACTCCCTTAGTGAGAAGAGGTCACTGTTTCTTAAGACTGTGCCGTGGGGAGATGCCTAAAACAGAGACTGGGTGCTAATGGAAAAAGATTTGTATGGTAGACAGTTATGTTCCTAGAGGGCATGAAGCAAAGGAGGAGGAGAAGGGCAAAGGGAACTCAAGAGGGTGGAGGGACGAAAACGCAAGGCAAGCTTCTGGGAGACACACCTCAGGGCTGACAACACGTTCATGTTTGGGGTGTGGGTTCAAGGGGAAGATTTGAAACTGAGCTCGTCTGAAGGGTTTGTGGAGACACAAGCAAGAAGACGTCCGGAAAACAGAAGTATGTGTGTGAGTAGAGGGGCAAAGCCTGTAACAATTCCTACCCTGTTTGCAAGCACGGAGTTAGGATTCCTGGAGTGGGAGTGCTGGGTACACGTGGGCTGCTTAGTCCACAGCCTTACTGATGAGAGCAGTGTGGGAAAGGAACACTTTTACTTCTCTCTGGTTCCCTTGACTGGTCTAATCGCTAAATTGACACAAGACATTATTAACAGGAGGAAAAAACCCCACAAATTTAAATTTGAATCTGCATGGAGCTCCATGAAAGAGGAGAGTCCAAGAAGTGACCAGATCGGGCAGCTCGTGTACCTTTTAGACAAAGAAGCCTTGCACTTATGAAGAATTGACAAGACAAAGAAGTGTGGGCAGAAGGTGGTAAACTGGTATAGAAGTAGCCGGTTTGTTTATACAACCTTCTGGGCTCTAATTCTCTCTCTCTGATGATAAGGATGTCTCTCTCAATCTTTCACAGGGAAGATTCCTTCCCTGCTTTCGAGAAGACAGAGCAGAATCAGTGTTCTCCTTGTACCGGCTATTCCTTTAGGAACTTTCATTCAAAATCATCTATATACCAAATGGCACTTTGGGGGCAGCTTACTCTGAACCCCATCAGGAATAATGAAGGGCTGCTATAGTAGCTGTTATACAGCTTTTTATCAGGGGCAATGTGCAAAGTACCTACTGTCAAAACCCAAGAAACCTGTGGTCTTCGCTCCTTTCGTATCCCTTAGTAACAGAGACTCTGGAGACTGAGATGAAATGTTTGTCATGTTGAACCTTAAACAAGTTAAGGCTTAACAGGAGCTGAATGATCTTTTTTGATGAGTGTAGATTCATAAGCATTTTGGCTTGGGGCTTGGAATTGAATTCTCTCACCTAAGCTGTGGGAGCCCGTGAAGTCTTTCCAATCAAAATCATTGCAATTGGGATTTTTGCCAAATAGCGCCTCTTTAAAAAATACCTATTAAGTCATTTCTCAAAAATAATTGAAAATGTGTACTTTGTCATGCTCCTAATTGCTACGTGGTAGGACTCATTTCTTTTCGAGAAGTATGAGAGAGAATAAGATAATTCTGATGATGGTGAAATATGAGAACACTGATGCTATTTGATTTGGGTTTTTTTTTCCCCTGATTTAATGCTCTATATTTTTGGATTGTTTATCATATATCTCTTTGCCTGCTATCATTTCCAAATGGTGACTATTATACATGCATTTTAATATTCTTCATATGTCATTTTAATGTTGTTCATATGTTGAAACTGAAGTGACTTTTTTTTCGTCTTTGTAACACTAGGATAATTTAAAGAGAATGTTTTTGAAACATCGTTCTATTTTATTGTAAAGTGGGCCAAATAGAATATTTTTGTTCATTTGGGCAGCCTGTCAATAGCCATGGAGTTCAAATAACAAGTACATTCCCCTTAACAGTTTGGAGCAGTTCAGGTGGAGGCGGCATACAAGGTGGGTGCTGGTAAAGGTCCCGCTAAAGCTGACGTTGAGAGTTGGGGGTACAGATAGAAGGACAATATGGAAGAAATCCCTGAGTCTCTCATTCTCTCCTCTTCCTGCCCTCATCATAGCCTGTAGTATTTCCAACTGCTCCAAGTCTCTCCTTCCTAATCCTACTCCCAGCCCATGTTATCCTTGGTTCTGTCATGCCACTTCCCTGCTCAGATTCCATCTATTGTTCTCCCTCTTTCAACAACACCCGAGAAGGGCTTTGATGTTTTGAGAACTATTTTCTACTTTGAAGTTGATTGAAAAGTACTCCCTCTATCCTCTCCTCTCCTCCTGAGGTTGCCCAGCTGACCAACTCCAGGGACACCTGTGGAGAACAGGCTTCCTGTTTGTGTGGCTCAGCTGTCCTCCCTGTCCTTGAAGTCCAGCAGCACCTGCTTAGATGCTGTGAAGGTAGCTGAGGTGCACACACTGGAGTGACCAACATAGTTTACAGGCATCGTTTCCTTTATGAGCTATTCGTTGTCTAATGGCTATAAATTCATAAGCCTCCACCTAGTAGAGATTCTTTGAACTAATAAGTTAAGCAGTTTTTAAAAATGATCTTCTATGTTAGCAGTTTGGAGAAAACTGTTCATTTTATGTAAATGTGACCTACCAAGATTATTTTCTAGAGATCATCCATTGTGGCTCAACAGAAATAAATCCAGCTAGTATCCATGAGGATGCAGGCTCAACACCTGGCCTCCCTCAGTGGGTCGGGGATCCGGCGTTGCCATGAGCTGTGGTGTAGGTCATAGGTGTGGCTCGGATCCTGTGTTGCTGTGGCTGTGGTGTAGGCCAGAAGCTACTCTCCGATTTGACCCCTAGCCTGGGAACTTCCATTTGCCACTTGTTTTGTAGGTTATCTTAAAGTTTGTATGGAGTGTGCAGTTTGATAGCTTTGCAGATGTTCACATTTTTCAACTTATTCATGGACTTATCTGAATAATGATTAGATCTGGATTTAAAAGACAACATGTTTGGAAATATTTTCACTATTGTTATTATTTTGTCTTTTTAGGGCCACACCTGTGGCATATGGAGGTTCCCAGGCTAGGGTCAAACTGGAGCTGTATCGGCTGGCCTATGCCGCAGCAGTGCCAGATCCGAGCTATGTCTGTGACCTACACCACAGCTCAAGGTTTTGCCAGATCCTTAACCCGCTGCGTGGGTACAAGGATCGAATCTGCATCCTCATGGATATTAGGTTCGTTTCTCCTGAGCCACGATGGGAATTTCTATTTTCAGTATTATTGAAATGTTTTACTAGCCCTATTTGAGAACGAAACTAAACAAAATTTTAAAAAAGCAAAATATTAAAATATTAAAAATAGCAAAATATTAATAGTGATTATCTATGGGTAGTGGATTTCCTAGTAATTTTTTTGTTTTTTTTTTCCTGTGCAACTAGATATTCCAAATGAACATTATGTTATCATTATAATTAATAAGTTATTAAAAAATGCTGCCTTGAACATTGATAATAAAAAAAATAATAAAAAAATAAAAAAAATACAAAAAGAAAGAGATGATTGAAAGACAGTATATTATAGAGTTGAAGATTCTGGAGCTAGATTACTGGAGTTCCAGCTCTGACTACACAAATTATTAGCTCTGTGACCCTGGATAATACATTTAGCATTGATATTCCTTGCTGTTTTCCTCTTTAAAGTATGGGATTGTGGTGAATATCAATAGACCTAAATAATGTCTTTACTGTGGGTTTTATGGAAGTGTATTATAAGAACATGTGCAACTTTCTAACTGTTCTTGGAGTTATTCCAAATGATGTTGAGATGCTTCTAGTGAAATTAGAAATCCTGCATATTAAAAAGAAATGCAACTACTAAGTGAAGTAAGTCAGAAAGAGAAAGACAAATACCATATGCTATCACTTATATCTGGAATCTGATATACAGCACAAGTGAATCTTTCCACAGAAAAGAAACTCATGGACTTGGAGAACAGACTTGTGGTTGCCAAGGGGGAGGAGGAGGGAGTGGGATGGCTGGGAATTTGGGGTTAATAGATGCAAACTATTGCCTTTGGAATGGATTAGTAATGAGATCCTGCTGTGTAGCCCTGGGAACTATGTCTGGTCACTTAGGATGGAGCCTGATAATGGGAGAAAATAGAATGTACATGTGTATGTGTGCCTGCATCCCCATGCTGTACAGTAGAAAATTGACAGAACGCTGTAAACCAGCTATAATGGAAAAAATAAAAATCATTTTATATGTACAAATACATATGCACACACGACAGGTAGAAAATGTGCTGCATTCAGGTCTCGGTCTGTGATAGCTTTTGCCTTAAATCAGCGCCGAGTGTGGCCAGCAGAGGCAGCAGCACAGCCTAATAGGAAGAGCCCTCCTGAGAGGGGCTCCTGTGCGTGACCTTGACCAGGTTTCTCAGCAGCCTCTCTACCCCTGTTGTTGTGTCTCCATGAAAATGCTAACTTGGGTTCCACGAGGTGTCTTTCCGCTCTGAAAGTCTGTGACTCTTTCAGCATACTTTGACTTCATGAGTTTTACACCGGGAATAGTCTTGAAAGCATTAAGTTTAAAAAAATAAAAAAAAATTAAAAAAAAACACAAGAAAAAACAAAGATGTTTTTCAGGTGTTTCCTCTTCCTCCTCCTCCCCACCCACCCCTGTGCCTTCTTCTTCCTTCTATTATGTAGAATTGGTAGAGATTCCGGCCCTGATGACTGCTTACAGGATGGTTAAATAGGATTTCCATTTCTAAGACACAGTAATTAGGATTCCATGAGATTACATTCTTCTAGCAGATTAAAACAATTGGAAAAAAACAACAACTTTATTTTGTCTCTGAACTGAACTCATTGTCTTCTCTGTTCTTAGCTCCCAAACTCAGCCTCTCCCCTGCTTTCCATCACCTTGCTCAGGCATCCCCTTCTCCTCAGTCTTCTCCAGCGGGGTTCTGGAAGCTGTGGGTGGTGCAAGTTTCCCTTACCTCCTCCCCCATCCACAGCAGCTGGTAATAAAGTGGTGACCCTTCTACTTGCTTAGCGTAAGTCCTAGTCCATCCTCTCCTGTCCATTTCCTTTGCCACTGGCCTACTTCAAGCTCTAATCATTTCTAGCCTGCTTGTTCCCACCAACCCCTTTTCCCTGTTTTGGTCTCAAATCCTTCCAATAAATTTTCTACTTCTCTACCAGAGTAGCATTTCCTGAGTATATGTCTGATTATAGCATAGCCCTTCCCTAATAAATTTTTTCCAATTTCTTCCCAGCCCTTCATCGACTGCCTCCTGCCTATGTTGCCATGGGATTCATTTGTCATCAGTCCCTCTTTTCCCTGACTCTCTACCCTCTAAGTTTTATTGAACTGCTTTCTTTTCCTGAGTACTTTTTGCTGGTACCCACTGCCTAGCTATTTATGCTCCTGTTCCCACTGTCTGGAATACCTTTCTTTCCCTCTTCTGTCCTGTGTCTGCCAGGTGAGCACCCATTAAGCTCTCAAGATTCCACAAGTCAGTTTTGCAGATTCTACTCCTGGGAGAATTTTCTTACTACCCTATTAGCTCATGCCATTTGTGAGTGAAATAAATAAGGTCATTTGTGACATAAATAACCATAAAAAAATGATAACAAACTTTATCGTACTACAGCTGAGATCCACATGGGACACATGCTTTCTCTAACTGACCTGATGTCTTTCACAAAGCCCCATATCTTCTGACTCTCCAGAAAAAAAGAAAAAAGAAAAAAAAAAGATATGTAAAACTGGCTCTTCAGATGATGCTCAGCCTTTCTAGGAGAAAACATTCCGTCTTGGATTCAGACATCTGCTCCATTTTAGGCTTTTTTCCTAGACTGGTCTGAAGATAAAACATTGAGAAGTAAGTGGCTTGCATACTCTTATGGGTAGAGGTGAGGTTTCTGGGTTCTGAAGCTTCTGTTTTCTTTGATCCCTGGGTGGATAACCCTTATCCACCTGGTTGCTGGTCTCTGCAGGTGGGAACAGCTGCCAGTGTGATGTGCAACCGGCTTCATGGCTTGGGCAGGACCCACATTTGTCCTCAGCTCACCAGGCTTAGCTTGTTTTAGAGCCTTTCTGGCCTTGGAAGCTTTTCAACCTCCTCTTTAGGATTTAAAATTCTGGACATTCATTCGAGCCTATGGGATTCACCACCAAAGGGAGCCCTCAGCAGGCCCAGTGACTCTCTACTTAGTATCTAGCGAGGGAGGTAAGAACATTCTGGAATTAAAACCACAGCCTCTTTGACCACTCCACTCAGGCAACCTCTGCTAACTGAAGGCCCCCTTATCTTTTTGCTTTCTTCCACTTACCTTGTTTTTTTTTAAGGTAAAACACATATATCCTCCATATACCCTTTTGTGTCTTGTTTCATAGGAGGAGGAAAAGGAAGTGACGCCAGAATTTGGCCTCTATGTGCTGGTGCCGAATTGAAATGCAGAGACAGAGTTTTGGGTAAAAGTGAAAAAAATAGCTTCATTGCTTTGCCAGGCAAAGGAGGGTCACAGCAGGCTCATACCCTAAACACTGTGCCCCCCCCCCCCCCGCCCCTTAGAAAGAATTGCCAGGAGTTTTATAGTAAAAAGGAGAAAAACATGTTTTCAGATAAGAATCAGAATTGGGACAAACATGCATTGTTCTTTGGGAATCTTAGTCATCAAAGCTGGAGTCAGGAGATCTTGGTATGATCATGACAGAGCTACCATTTGATCCAGCAGTCAATGGGTTATTTTGCCTATAATAGTGGTACTTGAGAAAAAGGCATGTTGATCAGAGATTAGAAAAACTAGGAAAGTTCCTGAAAAACATCATGTGCTAATAATCTTTAACCCACAGGCAGTTATGCTGAGGGCGCCTAATCTTTAGTTTACAAGTGATTGTGTTTAGGGTGCACTTAAGGCAAGGAGAAGGACAAGGAAGGACTCTAAGCTGTAAATTTTGAAATATTAATTTCTTTCTTTTCTTTATTACTCAATAAATTTATTACATTTATAGTTGTACAATGATCATCACAACCCAATTTTATAGCATTTCCATCCCAAACCCCCAGCGCATCCCCTCACCCCGCAACCTGTCTCCTTGGGAGACCATAAGTTTTTCAATGTCTGTGAGTCAGCATCTGTTCTGCAAAGAAGTTCATGCTGTCCTTTTTCAGATTCCACATGTCAGTGAAAGCATCTGATGTTGGTATCTCATTGTCTGACTGACTTCACTTAGCATGATAATTTCTAGGTCCACCCATGCTGCTAAGAATGCTGGTATTTCATTCATTTTAGTGGCTGAGTAATATTCCATTGTGTATATGTATCACATCTTCTTGATCCACTCCTCTGTCGATGGACATTTAGGTTGTTTCCATGTCTTGGCTGTTGCAAATAGTGCTGCAATGAACATCGGAGTGCATGTGTTTTTGCGAGCCGTGGTTTTCTCTGGATAGATGCCCAGGAGTGGGATTGTTGGATCAAATGGTAGTTCTATGTTTAGTTTTCTAGTTTTTCTCCATACTGTTTTCCACAGTGTTTGCACCAGTTTACAATCCCACCAACAGTGTACTAGTGTTCCTTTTTCTCCACACCCTCTCCAGCACTTACTGTTTGTAGACTTTTGGATGATGGCCATTCTGGCTGGTGTAAGGTGGTACCTCATAGAGGTTTTGATTTGCATTTCTCTAATGATGAGTGATGGTGAACATCTTTTCATGTGGTTTTTTGGCCATCTGTACGTCTTCGTTGGAGAATTGTCCGTTTAGATCTTCTGCCCATTTTTTGATGGGGTTGTTTTTTTTTTTTTGGTATTGAGCAGTAGGAGGTGTTTATAAATTTTGGAGATTAATCCCTTGTCAGTTGATTCATTTTCTCCCATTGTGTGAGTTGTCTTTGTTTTATTTAGGGTTTCCTTTGCTGTGCAGAAACTTTTAAATTTAATTAAGTCCCATGTGTTTATTTTTATTTTTACTGTCATTACTCTAAGAGGTGAATCTGAGAAGAAGAAGTTGTTGTCATTTATGTCAGAGAGTGTTTGGCCTCTGTTTTCCTCTTTAATCCATTTTGAGTTTATTTTTGTATATGGTGTTAGGGAGTGTTCTAATTTCATTCTTTTGCATGTGGCTGCCCAGTTTCCCCAGCACCCCTTATTGAAGGGGCTAATTTTATTTATTTGAGTCCTCTTGTTTTTTTGTTTTTGTTTTTTGATAAGTCTGGCTAAGGGTTTATCAATTTTGTTGATCTTTTCGAAGAACCAGCTTTTACTTTCATTGATCTTCTCTATGGTTTTCTTTGTTTCTATTTTATCAATTTCCACTCTGATCTTTAAAATTTCTTTCCTTCTACTAACTTTAGGTCTTGTCTGTTCTTCTCTCTCTGGCTGCTTTAGATGTAAAGTTAGCTTGTTTATTTGAGCTTTTTCTTGTTTCCTGAAGTGGGCTTGTATTGCTATAAACTTTCCTCTTAGAACAGCTTTTGCTGCATCCCATAGGTTTTAGAGTGTCATATCTTTGTTGTCATTTGCTTCTAGGTATTTTTTAATTTCCTCTTTGATTTTGTCAGTGATTCATTGGTTGATTAGTAGCTGGTTGTTGAGTCTCCATGTGTTTGTGTTTTTTTTGCATTTTTTTTTCTTGTTGATTACCAGTCATATAGCATTGTGGTCGGAAAAGATGCTTGATATGGTTTCAAATTTTCTTAAAGTTACCAAGGTTGGATTTGTAACCTAGGATGTGATCAACCTTAGAGAATGTTCCATATGCACTTGAGAAGAATGTGTATTCTTTTGCTTTTGGATGGAATGCCTTATAAATATCTATTGAACCCATCTGGTCTAATGCTTCATTCAGGGCCTGTGTTTCCTCATTGATTTTCTGTCTGGATGATCTGTCCATTGCTGTAAGTGGGGTGTTAAAGACCCCCACTATTATTATGTTATTGTTGATTTGTCCTTTTGTTAGCAGTTGCCTTATACATTGTGGTGAATCTCTGTTGGGTGCATAGATATTTAAAATTGTTATATCTTCTTCTTGGATTGATCCTTTGATCATTATGTAGTGACCTTCCTTGTCCCTTAAAATACTCTTCATTTTAAGGTCTCTTTTGTCGGATATGAGTATTGCTACTCCAGTTTTCTTTTGATTCCCGTTTGCATGAAATATTTTCTTCCATCCTCTCACTTTCAATTTGTATGTGTCCCTAGAAGAGAAATGGGTCTCTTGAAGACAGCATATATATGGATCTTGTTTTTGTATGCATTCAGCCAGTCTGTGTCTTTTGGTTGGGGCATTTAGTCCATTAACATTTAAGGTAATTACTGATATGTATGTTCTTATTGTCATTTTATTATTTGCTTTGGATTTGTTTTTATTGCTCTTTTTTCTTCCCTTCTTTTCTTGTCCTCTCCTCTTCTGGTTTGATGACTACCTTTAGTGTTGTATTTGAGTTGCTTTTTCTTATTTGTGTGTCAATTGTAGATTTTTGGTTTGCAGTTACTCTGAAGTTTTGATATAAGAGTCTGTATATATACGAGATTGTTTTCAGTTGTTGGTCTCTTAATTGCAAGCGCATCTCCAGTGTCCTGAACTTGTACCCTCCTCTTCTCATGATTTCTGATTTTAGTGGCATCATTGTGCATGGATGATTTCATATTTTGCATCTCTTTCTTAAGTTTTATTTCTCGTATCTCTTTGCTCAGTGTTTCCTGTAAGTTATCCATCTTTGCCTCCAGTTTATTTCCAATGTCTTACATCATCTTCAGCATCAACAGTCTAAAGTCTTTTTTCTGGAGGCTGAGAATCTCCTGATCTCTTAGCTGATTTTCCAGGGTTTTTTCTTTCTCCCTCATCTGAGTTATAGTTCTCTATCTTTTCATTTTTATAGGTTTTTGGTGTGGTGACCTTTTTACAGATAATAGAGTTGTAGCATGTCTTACTTCTGGTGTCTACCCCCCTTGTGGCTGAAGTTGGTACAGACACTTGCTGTAGGCTTCCTGATGGAAAGAACTGATGCCTGCCCACTGGTAGGTGGAGCTGATTCCTATCCCTCTGGTGGGTGGGGCTTTGTCTCTGAGTGAAATTAGAAGCAGCTGTGTGCCTTGGGTGTCTTTGGACAGCCTCTTTACTGATGGGCAGAGCTGTGATGCCACCTGGATTGTCGTTTGGCCTGGGGCTTCTCAGCGCTGATGGGTTGGGCCAGGTTTTCCCAAAATGGCCACCTCCATGTGCTGACGAAGATTCCCAAGAGCTTTGCTTCAGTGTCCTTCCCCCACAACAAGCTACATTCATCCTCTGTTTTCCCAGAAGGCCCTCCAATAACTGCAGTCAGGACTGACCCAGATTCATATGGAGACTTTGCTTTGCCCTGAGATGCAGTGCACATGAAAGTCTGTGTGTACCCTTAAAGAACGGGGTCTCCGTTTCCCCTGGTCCAGGGGAGCTCCTGCGCACAAGCCCCACTGGCCTTCAATGCCAGATGCTCCGAGGGCTCTTTCTCCCAATGCCAGATCCCCACGCATGGGGACTTGACATGGGCTCAGAACTCTCATTCCTGTAGGTGAGTCTCTGTGAACCAGTTACTTTCCAGTCTGTGGGGCTTCCCACCCAGGAGGTGTGGGGTTGCTTATATTGTGTAATCGCCCCTCCTACCTCTTGATGTGGCCTCCTCTTTGTCTTCTGGAGTAGGGTATCTTTTTGAAAGTTTTCTGTCCATTTGGCTGAAGATTGCTCAGCATTTGGTTGTAATTTTGTTATTTTTAGGAGAGAAGTTGAGCTCCAGTCCTTCTATTTCACCATCTTAATCCCATCTCTCCTGAAGTAGTCATTTCTAAAATAGGCATAAGGAATATAACTTTTCTCTTAGGTATCTAAGATGCCTGTATTCTTATGAGTATTCCTTGAGAGGGAACCAGGATCCTGCCCCAAGGCTGTACCAGTGTTGCTTGACTGTTCCCTCCTTCCCTGATTAGCAGCTGTCTGAACCTGTCCCTAGGAATTCAGGGAAGGTCATGGTGGCTGAATGAGGCCCTTTTCCTAAGAACAAAAATGGGGGACACAGAAAGGCTTTTGCACCCAGGAGCCCCACAGTGCTGTGCTCAGTTTCAGACAAGAGAGAAAAGGAAAAACCTTGACCTCAGCTTGGTGTTTTCTTAGTTCCTGTAGGACAGTGAGAAGGGTTGACTTTTATTTTGTCACTTCTTCCTTCTGACACAGCCTAGGATAGACCCTAATGATAAGAGAGGGTATTTCCCTTGCATTAGGGAACAAGTTCTCTGATATGATCCAACAGGCTTAGCTCTTAGAAACTAACTATGGATGTTTTAAACATAATTGCCCCTTTAGTCTTCATAACTCTCCTACAATGTAAGTGCTGTTATTGCTCCTATTTTCAGAAAAGGAGCTGAAGCTTGCAAAGGGTAATAATATAAGTATCCCATGACTTACCAAAGACACGTGGCAGAACCTCACATCTGTATGTACTATTCTAAAAACTGCCTAAGCACAGAGCATCTTAGATTTTTTTAATCTTATCTGTCTAACATTAGCATCATTCTCACTTTGTGTGCTACTGTCAGACTTATTTTCTTCCAATTCCTCCAAACTGTCTTTTTTTTTTTTTTTTCCCCTTCATCTCTGGACCATCTGCTTTTTCCTCTGTTTGGAAATTCTTTATCCTCCTACATGTAGCAGATATAAAGCTTAGTTTGAAAATGCAAGTGCCAAGCGATAAAATAGTCTTCCTTTCATAGCTCGATTTAATTGTGACTTTTGCCAACCTCCTGTCAGACTGGCCAAAATTAATCTTCAGCCTTTTTAGGGCCTGCTCATGTACTCACCTACCATGGTACCCAGGTATCATGCAGGGCTAAGGCATTGGATGTGGATCATGGTAGCCATGAGAACAGACCTCTCAGGCCAGAAGCTACAGGGAGCATGACTGGACCATGACCCCTGCTGCTGGACCCTAAAATCCATCACTGCATTGATACAGGGTTCCTGGGCAGTTTCTTCTCCCAGCCAGTTGCTAAGCACAACAGGGATATTAAGGTAGACCTGTTCCTGGAAAGTATGGGATTCCTTTGATGGGCAGCTTTGGTTCAAGGACTCCCTGCAGCCTTGCTGAACCATCCTTTGACTGTCCAAGATACTTTCATTCCCAAGGGTCCTTCCCTCTGTCCTCCATTGGTATCAGACTGGTACATTCTGAAGGCAATCACAACCCTCTAATCCTCCCTCCTTACTTTCTTTCATTAATGTTTCATTAATGTTTCCCATAGTAAAATATTAATGAAAGAAAACATTAGCACATTTCATCCTGCCTTGGCATCAGTTTCTACAAACCCTCTTATAAATATCTAGGGGATCTGGACATCAAGTTATCACTTCCTGCCACTTACTACCAAGAGCCATGTCTTTCAGTGGATGTGTTACCAAGACCCTTCAAGTCTGTTGGCTCTTGGCCAGTTCATTCCCTGATTTGAGTGCAAGAGTCTTCAGAGAGTCATCCATGATTCTAGGTGCCTAGTTAGCCCAGGACAGGGAGTGAAAACTTTTCTTGGGCTTCGCTGATGCCAAACTGCCCCCACCCATACCCCAGATAAGGCTGCCTCTATGAACTTGAATTCTACTGAGAAAACACAGATGTTGATGCAGTGAAATGAATAAACGAGTGAATAAATGATTATAGCTCATTGTTAATCTTATGAAGAAAAAAAGAACAGTAGAGATAACAATAAAAAGAGTTAGGTAATGGTCTGTTGAAATCAGGAAAGTTGCATTGAGAAGGTGGCGTTTTGTCTAAGACTGAAAGAGAAGTGGTCATTACTTCTTAACATCTCCTGTTTAAGGTGCTGAGGGAGTTAAGTTGTAGCTTCCCATGTCTTATAATATAGGAGAAAAGCGCTGAACTTAAGGAATCTGTTCATAGCCAAATTTTCTTTTCAATCAAGTAAAACCTTGGGCAGTTAAGTAAACTCTTAGAGACTCCGTTTTCTTATTTTTATTTAAATTGAGTGGCTTTTAAGATCACTTTACCGCTAATGGCCCCCAAATTGAAATCATTCTTCCACTTAGCTGTGGATTGAGAAGACTGATCTTGCCAGCTATCTCTCTAAAACTGTATCATTTTAACATCAAACTTTGTATTTTTAAGAGCACAATACAGCAGGGTCAGAGAAACTTGGTTTCATCTATGATGTGTGACCTTGATAGTGGTTTTCAACTTCTTTTTATTAAAAAATGAAAACAATAACACTTTTTCATACTGGGCGTCAGATTGGAGAGTATGTGTGTACATTGCCTAGTGCAAAGCAAGCAGATGTGCAATCAACAGTGTCTCTTCATTTTTTTCTTTCATTTACCAATATTCATGGAATATACATTATTGCCCTTATATTACAAATTAAAAAACTGAAGCATAGAAAGCACAACTTGCCCAAGTAGTGAGTATCAGAGCCAATAAGAGTACTTACTAATGAAGATGAGGACTGCAATTTGTTATTTCTGTAACCTATCATTTACATGTTGTCTTCTTCAAAAGCATCACTTGTGGGTTCTCAATACATATGTATAGGTGAATGTTAACCTGATTCAGAAATTATAATGTGACTGTATTTCATTATTTACTTGGGGTAAGTAAAGCAGTAACTAACATGTTCACTGATTTAATTTCCTGTACCTAAGGATTAAACAGAATTTTTATAAAGTAGAATGTAGTGACGTATGCGCACTGAGGTGTATGGAATGACTGGCCAACGGGGACATGCTGTGTGGCGCAGGGAACTCTGTCCAATATTCCGTGATAATTTATGTGGGAAAAGAATCTGAAAAAGAACGGATGTGTGTGTATGTGTAACCGAATCACTCTGCTGTGCAGCAGAAATGATCACATTGTAAATCAGCTCTACTCGATTAAACCTTGAAAAACAAACAAAACAAAGAGAAAGTAGTTTAAAGATCACATATTGCAAAACCTTCATTTGTTCTATGAAAATTAAGTTCAGGGTAAGTAACAGACACTGCATGTTTAATAAATTTGCTTTAGTAAAGACAGTTTGAAATTAAGCATTTCCATTGATCTTTCCCTTTTGAAACAGATTTGTGAAATATAAATAAGTTTAGTATTAAGCTTGTCATAAAATCATAAACATAGAGAAATGCCTAACTTTATATAAATATGTAGTTGTTAAACTATATGTAGAAATTATGGGAAAACAGTCCATTTGATAGTTGTGTGACATCCAGCAATGCCACTCCTGGGCATCTACCCGAGAAAACCATGACTCAGAAAAATACATATGCCCCTATGTTCATTGAAGCACTATGTACAGTAGCCAAGACACGGAAGCAACCTAAATGTCCCTTGACAGAGGAGTGGATAAAGAAGTTGTACTACATATACACAATGGAATATTACTCAGCCGTAAAAAGGAATGCAACAATGGCATTTCCAGTGACATGGATGGACCTAGAAGTTATCACATTAAGTGAAGTTAGTTGGACAGTGAGACACAAATGTCGTATGCTATCACTTATACATGAAATCTAAAAATGGGATACAATGAACTCCTTTCCAGAACTTTCCAGAAAGTGACTCACAGACTTTGAAGAACTTATGGTGAGCGAAGGAGACGGGTTGTGGTGAGGGATGGACTGGGGGTTTGAGATGCAAATGTTGTAAAATTGGGTTGTGATGATGGTTTTACAACTATAAATATCACTCATTGAGTTTAAAAAAATAGTCGTGTGGCAAATTACTTAACGTCTTGAGCCTCTCTTGCCTCCCCTGAGGAATATGAATGAGAGTAAAACCTTTTTTATAGGCTTCGTGAGGATTGAATAAGATAGTGTATAGTGCCTGAATGTGTAAGTGTTAATTTTATCATTATTTTTAATGATAACTAAATATCGTAGTTGTTATGATTGCTGTTGGAGGAGACCTCCTTTCCTCTGCTCTCGTGTCCCTGTGAGACTCTAGGGGCAGGTATATGTAAGATTTGACTTTCCAGTGTTGATGTGCCATATACGTATACTCAGTTAATGAATTCATGACACAGAAACACTTTTTCATCCAAACGAGTAACTTAGAAACGTCTTCATCGGAGGAGAACCACGCCATCGATTAGCTTTGCTACATGACCAAGCCACCGTTCATCAACAGATTGTTCTGTGGCTCAGATGGAATGGCCTTTCTCCGCCCACGTGCTTTGGCTGTACTAAAGCATTAGCACTGGGTTGGCTCGTCCCACGTAGCTGCCCCACGTGTCTGGTAGAGCACAGCTCTCCCCTGGGCCGCCTGTCTGTGACAGCCTAGCTTGGCCCTAAACAGCAAGAGGCAGGGTGCACCCCAAGAGGTCAGTGTAATGTGCAAACATCTGCCTGTGTGGCGTGTGCTCTTCTTCCATTGGCCACAGCACATGTGGAAGGAGTCGGTGCGGGGGGAGATGACACGGGGTGTGGATACCAGGGAGTGTGACTCACGGAGGCTCTTCCTTGTAACCAGTATGACAGAGTACTTTTGAGCCTCGCTCGCTTTGTTGGATTTTTACCTTGCGTTGGAAGAGGCTTTGGGTAGCTTTCCTGTCCACGACGTCAAGTGGGTGAACCATTGAACAGGATTTTAAACACCTTAGTCAGCGTGATCCTTTATTCAGAGTTATTGCCCAGTTATAATTCTTGGAGTTTCTGTTGTGGCACAGCAGAAATGAATCCGACCAGTATCCATGAGGATGCGGGTTCAATCCCTGACCTTGCTCCATGGGTTCAGGATCCAGCGTTGCTGTGAGCTGTGGTGTAGGTCACAGATGCTGCTCGGATCTGCCGTGGCTGTGGCCGTGGCTGGCACCTATAGCTCCGATTGGAGCTTGGGAACTTCATGTGCCATAGGTGCGGCCCTAAAGAGGGAAAAAAAAAAAGGTTATTGTCCAATTATAGTTCTTAGGTCAGGTTGTAACTGAGCCAAAGTTCGTTGCTACGACGGGTGATAAATCCTCAGATGTATCCCTTCCTCTGCGATGGTGATGACCGCGCCTGACAGGAAGCAGGTTCCTCACGCGCCTCGCGTGGCATTAAGTTCTTCACTTGGACGCTCCCATCTCAGGAGTCTTATCGTAGACTGCTATTATTTTTCAAAACTCAAGCAGGAAGGTGAAGCACGTGGAGGCTATGAACTCCCCCAGGAATAGAGGTGATAATTGACATCTGTTGGTCGGACATCCGAACAGACTTCTGATTACTACACAGTCTCATAGGTTGTATATGTATATACATACTTTTGTGTATATATATATATATAACATTATTAAATGAATATATGTAGTAGCAATGTTTTACATTATCTGTACTTAGTTATAATGCTCTTATATTATTTGATTCTTCCAGAATCTCAGCAGTAATTTCAGTGAATACTCAGTGTTGCAAAATAATGACACGAGTAGATCAAATGTGCTACAGCCATCATGCTCACATTCGCATGCACTTGCTTTCTGACGGTAAAACATGTCAAACTCTGGGCGAAGAAGAGTTTAATAACAGGAGACTTGGACTTTCATGCAACATCAGCAGTGGTGTCATGCAACGGCTTTGGAGAGGCCTTGAACTTGGCAGCCACTGCGAAGATGCAATTTGGCCCGTTAAGCATGGGTAAAGGCCAAAAGGGAAGAGGGTAAGCAGGAAGGGACTGGCTGTATTTATGGGTGGGCTTTAGAAAGGAAGCTGTTCCCAAAGCAGAAATGGAACATGCACTTCAACTCCCATAGCTGGTAAACTGAGACATTCAAATCTATAAATCACACCAACTTCATTTTGGCTGTTGTTGTGGGAAAGCGCTTTGCTTCCATGGTGTAAAGTAAGTGGGTTCAAGGGAGCGTGCAGTGGTCCGATGTTCTCTGGCCTCACATTTTTCTTGAGAGAATGTGAAAATTTTGATGGTTACTGAATATTTATAACTAGAGGAAGTTCCCGATGTGGCTCAGTGGTAACAAACCCTACTAGTATCCATGAGGACTCCGGTTCGATTCCTGATCCCACTCAGTGGGTTAAGGATCCAGAGTTGCTGTAAGCTGTAGTATAGGTTCTAGCTGTGGCTCAGCGCTGGCACTGCTGCGGCCGTGGCTAGGCTGGTAGCTACAGTTTTGATTAGACCCCTAGCCTGGGAACTCCCTTATGCCGCAGGTATGCCCCTAAAAGGACAAAACAGCAAAAACAACAAAAACCTATCGCGTTCCCCTCACCCCCAAAGTCATTGGTTTGATATTAACCTTAGTTTACTAAGATTTACTAACAAAAAAGACATAGGCATTTTTTTATAGTAGGCACTATTATTGTCTGTAAAGAATTTATAATTTTATTTGGAAATGATTTTGTAACTATGCTTTAAAAATTAAAATTAACAACGCACTTTTGCATCTACAGAAGTGGCCTACATATCTGAGTTTATACCAGGATAAGTTGTGAAAAATTAATTGGGATATTTTTAACATCTGCTTTTTAGTGGGCACAGATCTGTGAGATAAAACACATAATAGAAAACTCCTCCTTTATTTATATTTGTTGTATTTATTTATATTTATTTATGCTTTTTAGGGAAGGTAGAAGCAAGCATTCACCAGCCTTTTCTTTTTTTTCCTTTTCTTTTCTTTTTTCCCACTGTACAGCAAGGGGATCAAGTTATCCTTACATGTATACATTTTTTTTTTTTCCTTACCCTTTGTTCTGTTGCAATGTATCTAGACATAGTTCTCAATGCTATTCAGCAGAATCTCCTTGTAAATCTATTCCAAGTTGTCTGATAAGCCCAAGCTCCCAATCCCTCCCACTCCCTCCCCCTCCCATCAGACAACCACAAGTCTCTTCTCCAAGTCCATGATTTTCTTTTCTGTGGAGATGTTCATTTGTGCTGGATATTAGATTCCAGTTATAAGTGATATCATATGGTATTTGTCTTTGTCTTTCTGGCTCATTTCACTCAGGATGAGAGTCTCTAGTTCCATCCACGTTACTGCAAATGGCATTATGTCATTCTTTTTTATGGCTGAGTAGTATTCCATTGTGTATATATATCACATCTTCCTAATCCAATCATCTGTTGATGGACATTTGGGTTGTTTCCATGTCCTGGCTATTGTGAATAGTTTATCAGCCTTTTCTTTGTTCTTAATTCATTTTATTAATCTAGAATACTCCTCATTTTTTTGAACATTACAAGAATTCACAGTGGATTCTATGATTCTGTTAAAGGAGCAATTAGGTAAAAAAACATGACAACCTCTTTTCACACCAGAAATGATATATTTCTTTGCTTTCCCTTCCTGAACATTAGAATGTGGAAAAAAAATTATTTTTGAATTCAGATTGTGATCCATCCAGCTTGACCTTGGCTACAATATTTCATCTCGGAGTGTTCGTTCCATACAACAAAAAATTGATCTGTTAACCTCCCTCGAAGTGTGGCGCTCAGGGGTCAGTGAGCGAAGCATGTGACAGCCACCTGGCAGAGTGGTTGTCATCTAAATATTACTCAGTGACTGTTCCCTCCTTTCCTCCACTTGTGTGGTTACATAGCACGCTGTGTGTGTGTATCTAAGTCTGTATGTATGTACACATGTGATACTGTATATATAATTTATATCGTTACATAGCATGCACTAAAAATGCTATCGTTGTGAACAAAAACTCAACCATAACCGAAAGTGATTTTAGAGATATAGTGGATTTAAAATTTTCATTATTCATGGATTTTAATGTCCTGTTTCTAAAATTCACATCCTTACCCTTTATTTTCACCTCCCTCACACAAATATACATCCAGAGGGAGAGGGGGATCTTTGCTTTTCCCGGGACTTGAGAATTACTGTGTTGACACGCTGTACTTAGGGTATTGATTTTCAGGGCCCAAGAACACATTAATACTTTTTTTTCCCCATTCATTCTTTGATGAATAAAAATGCAACCTGGGATATCTTCACTAAAACGCTAACAAAGTAATGTGCTCCATCCAAATTGGAAAAATGAGTATATAAAATACTTTTTTTTTTCTTTCTTGGGTTTTTTTTTCTTGCTTGCTGGTGCAACCTGGAGTGCTTGCTGTGACTTCCCTCTGAAGACACCAGTTTATTGCTTGGAACAAATGAAAGTTGCCCCTGATGTCTGCACTTCTTCATTCACCAGCCCTCTGGGGTTGCCCTTAGCCCGTGAGAGAAGTTCGTCTTCACTGCTTTGCGCTTTCTAAGCGACAAGGCCCTGTCTTAGCTTCCTTCTCACTGAGAAAGCTCCTGACGGACAGACTCCCTCTTTGCAGCACCTTTGCTCGTAGTTGCAGCTGACTTAGTATTTGATAAATTAATGGTCATTTAGTCTCTCACATGTCCCATGTCAAACATCCCGGGGTTGTATGGGTAAATACAAACACAGGCTGAAGCACTACTTTAAAGAATCCATCTTTTAAAAGTGTTTGCATGGGTATAAGAAAATGAGAAATGATTCCTGCCCAGAGAGTTTGGTATTTAATTTGATCTTTGGTATATATTTTGAGACTCATGCCTTTTTATGTTCATTCTCTCCTTTCCCACGTTAGCCTCAATGTGCAAGAGTTACTGGACAGAAATCAGCTGAAATTGCAGTAATGACTTTCAATAGCAAATACAATGAATCCTTCTGCAATAACTGACTTAAGGAACACCAGACCTAAGAGTCTTGAGAAGTTTGCTGTGCCATGAATTTTAGGTTAGATGAACTGTGTGGTTGACATTTATAGCTCAGTCAAGCTTATTTCTGATGTTTAGAAAAGAAGAGACGGGTTTGCTGTTATTTCCAGATATTCAAAAGGAAAACAAAACTTTTGCTGAGAGGTTTAAATAATTGTTTTATATTAACAGATATTGGAGTGATAGAATGTTTCAAGCAAACTAACTTAATGAAGCCCAAAACAATATTTAAAATTACATTGTCCTTATTTACCTAGCACCTTGAAAATTCCTTCAGATGATTTTAAAGGGTACATTCATTATACAGCATCCTATGTTGGAAATTTGTTTGTTTTGGTCATGCCTGTTGCATCAGTGAAAATGCCAGATCCTGAACCTGCTGGATCCTTAACCCACTGTACCAGAAGAGAACTCCTGGAAGATGTTTTAATAGCAACATGACATTGTCTAGCTTTCTTCCTTGCTGTATTGTTTGCATTTCAGCCAGTGAGCTGAGGGATGAGTTTCTTTCTTGCTTTTTTTTAGTAATGAAAAATTTCAGAATAAAAAATATTTTGCTGATGTGGGTTGTTTATTCTTTATATTTGAACTCTGTCCTTTCAGTGGGGTTGAATTGCTGATTTCCATTTCATACCAAAACCACTGTTGTGTGGTTTTTTCCACGGTGAATTACAAATCATTGTGGCCTTAATGTTTGACAGATATATACTTGAGCTGTGTATCGGATCTGCTTTTCGTTGGGTTCCTGATTGCTCCAGTACAGCAGAAATTGAATAGCTGAATATTTTTATTGGCTTGTCACCTTTGTGTTGTTTAAAAAAAAAAAAAAAAGCTAAATCAAGTATCTATTAAAACCAGATTCTCAGATGCCTGACTGTTCAGAATGGTCTGTTCAGAATTGATCCAGGTTTTGCCTTCTTTTTCAGTTTAATTTCAAATTCTTTTGGTCAATTTTCTGAACTTCTTAGTCATTTTACACATTTCTGGTAAAAGATCCATTATATGTTTTTATATTGATCCATAATCTTTTATTACTTAGTGAATAACTCAGTCTAGTCCCCCCAGACTTTCATCACCTCGAAAGGAAAACCTTGGACTCATTAAGCAATTGCTGTGCATTTTCCTCCCTCTGCTCAGCCCCAGGAAACCACCGGTCTGGATTCTCTCTCTGTGTGTTTACATATAAGGGATAGTTCATAGAAATTGGAGTTGTATGACAGATAACCTTTCATCTGACTTCGTTCACTTAGTGCAGTGCTTTCAAGGTTCATTCACACTGTAGCATTATCAACACTTCACTCCTTTTGAAGGCGGCATCCTTCGCTGTGTGTGTCTACCAGTTTGCCTCTCTCTTCACCTCCTGAGGGGCTTTGGCCTGTTTCCACCTTCTGGCTACTATGAAGAGTGCTGCTGTGGACATGAATGTGCATGTAATGTTTCAGTATGTTTTGAATGCTTCGAATCTTATTTTTAGTGCAGTACGATTGACTTACTGAGTTTCAGGTGTGAAAGATTGTGCTTTGAGGTGTTTATGCATTACGAATGACCGCCCTGTCTTGTTATCTGTCGCCGTGCAAAGTCATCGTAATGTTATTAGCGCTGCCCCTGGGCTGTGTTACATTCCGGAGACTGCTCCTCTTGATCTCCCTCCCCTATTTTTCTCCTCTTCCCACTCCATTCCCCTCTGGAAACCACCCTTTTCTTCTCTGAATCTGTGATTCTGTTTCTGTTATGTTATGTTTGCTCATATGTTTTGTTTTGTAAGTGAAATATTATAATATTTGTCTGGTTCTGACTTATTCCAGTTGGCACAGTGCCCTTCAAGTCCATGCATGTTGCTGCACATGGAAACGTTTTTTTAATGGCTGGGTAGTGCTGCATTGTCTGCATGTAGATGTACTTAACCATATCTGCTTCCATTCATCTGTTGATAGGCACTTAAGTCACTTACATATCTTGGCTCTTATAAATAATACTGCACTGAACATAGGGTGCTTATAATTTTTCCAATTAGTGTTTTTGTTTTCTGCAAATACCCAGAACTGGAATTACTGGGTCATATCATGGTTCTGTTTTTAATATTTTGAGGAATACCCAGACTGTTTCCCACAATGGTTGGACCAATTCACATTTCCACCAACAGTGCACAAGTGTTCCCGTTTTTCCCACATCCTCCCCGACACTTGGTGGGGACTCTTTGTGAGGTAGTGTCTCATCGTGGTTTTGATTTGAGTTTCCCTGATGTTGTGTCATGTTCTACATCTTTTCATGAACCTGGAATTTCTTCTTTAGGAAAATGTCTATTCAGGTTCTCTGCTCATTTTTTAATCACTTTGTGTTTTTACTTTTTTGTGGGTAGTTTTTTTTTTTGATATTGAGTTGTATGAGTTTTTGGTATATTTTGGATATTAACCCTTTAACAGGCCTATCATTTGTAAATACCTTCTCTCATTCAGCGGGACTGCCTTTTCATTTTAACAGTGGTTTCCTTCCCTGTGCCTAAGCTTTTTAGTTTGAAGTAATCCCATCCCATTTGCTTATTTTTGCTTTTGCTAACTGTGCCTCAAGAGACAGATCCAAAAAATATTGCTGAGACCAATGCCTATGTTTTCTTCTAGGAATGTTGTGGTTTCAGGTCTTACATTTGTCTTTAAGCCACTTTGAATTTATTTTTTTCATATGATTGTAAGGTTGAGTTAAATTCTGTTGCATGTAGCTGTCCAGTTTTCCCAACACCATTTATTGCAGGGTGTCTTTTTCCCTATTGTATGTTCTTGTCTCCTTTATCATAGGTTAATTGCCCATATGAGTATGCATTTATTTCTGGACCCTCTATTCTGATCCAATGATCTATGTGTGTGTTTAGGTTCCAGTACCACGCTCTTTTGATTACCATGGCTTTGTAGTACAATTTGAAATTAGGGAGTGTGACACCTCCAGCTGTGTCCTTCTTTCTCAAGATCACATTGACTATTTGAAGTCTTTCGTGTTTCCATACAAATTCTAGGAAATTCTAGTATTCAGGAATAAAATTGTTGGACCATATATGATGACATTATGCTGATTTTAGGGCAAACTATGACCAATTATTTATTTGATATCCTAAGAAAAGATAATTTATCGAATATTATGATTGTATTCACTTTAACTTTTGCATTAATATGATTTTAGTCATAAACATCTTATTAAAATCATGTTCTACTGTATCTGAGTTTAAAATAAAAGTTTACTTCTTGCTTTGTTTTAACTCTTAAGCCTTCTATCTTCTTAATGTTCAAATTAGTGATCTAGTAAGACGATTCTTCTTTTGAAGGTGCTGTTTAATTCTGAGCCTTGATTGTATCATCATGCTTTTATTTACCCTCAGCCTTGATGTTTCTTTATAATATTCCCCAAGTCGGTAAACATAAGCATAGACAATTTTATTCCTTCCTCCTAGGATTTCTTCACTCAGTCAGACGTATATTTTCCTTTATTTCCTTTTCCTGCCTTAGCCTGAAATAACAGCCCCATATCCTGTTGCTAAACTTCATGCCATTCAGATTCTTTAACTGTAATGAACTTCAGCTTCAGTTTTGCTCCTTCAACTGACCTTGTACTCTCCTTGGACTGGGGATACCTGCATTTCCATTCTTAAGGAAATTCAACTAGTTAAACATCAAGATAAATGACTCAAATAATGAAATGCTATTTAGAATTACTTTTTTCTCCCCACCCTCACTTCCGTGATCATAGCAGAGATCAGAGGTTTAGTCCCACAAAATATCAAGGACTTTCTTTTTTCTAAAGTAATAAAAATCGTATTTGCTCATTGAGCAAAACTCAGGAATTGACATAGACATTCTTCATAAATAAAAAGTGACCAACTTTTTATGGGTACTGAGATTCTCTTAGCCATTGGGACCTGGGCAGAACGTTCACACAAGCAGGGAGTCTGTGTGTTTGCCTCTGCCCAGCATTCACTACTCCTTCTTTTGTTGACAGCACACTCATTTCACTTTGGGGAACCAGCCAGCACAATGGGATACTGTCTTGGTAGGACGGATGATATATCAAGGGACGCTGCTTTTCCTGGCCACGGGGTAGGGATGTGACCCAAGTTTTGTGAATCACGTTTTTCTCCCCAGGAAGGCGATTCCTGAGTGGAGTAACAAACACGTCTGGAACTGACTGGGGGGCCCTGAAGAAAGTGCCCATCAGTCCCTGCCACTTGCCAGATCTGATCAATTTTTTTTTTCTTCAGTCCTATTTTCATCTCCTCTGCATCCTCCTTCCAATGGTTACACTCATACATGGAGAGGTTACCCCAAATCCTAAAGCCATCCTTCAGAAAAGAGCCTAGGAGAAAGATGAGCCCACCAAAATAAAAGGGCTTAGGCAAGATGGAATTGCATGTTCTTAGGAGTTATAAAGGATTGGGCTGGTCTGCAGTCACAGGGCCAGTACTAGATTGGTTCACATGACTACACTCCAAAAATCGGAGTCTGGCCCTAATCCACAGTATTTCACCGAGAGGAGAAAAGTTTAGAACTTCAGTGTCCTCATTTCTTTCAGTATTTTTTTCTGGCATCTAGGGTAAATGCATCTAAGTTACTCTCAAAAGTAAATCCTCTTTCTCGCTCCTCTCTTTATTACACATGACGAAACAGTGGCTCACAGAGTAAGGATTCCAAATCAACAATGCTTAGGAACTTGTTGGAAAAAGACATCCTCAGGTCTCACCCCAAATTTATCATTTCAGGGACTCCGGGGGTGGGGCCCAGCCATCTCTGTTTTAGGACCCCTGACCTAATATCATGCTAGAGTTTAGTAGCCACTCACACATCCAATTTCCCAGAGGAAGTAACGTGTTAATTAATGCCCAGCGAGACTCATGGCCCTTCATAGGTTGAGGAAAAACTGATTTGGAGAGAACATTCCAGTGTCTCCTCGTATTTCCTACCCTGTGATAAATTTCACGAGAGTCTTTTGGGAAGATGTGGTCTCCCAGCCAGGCATTCTGCTTTCTCTGCCGTGGCCTGGCATTGAACTCTTCTTCCACCAAACTCTACACCGTGTAAGTCAAAAGAGGAATAAAGTGACACCAAAGCAATGGAGATCTTTATTTGAAATGTTATACCAAGAAAACATCGACAGGGACAGAAGGTTGAATTCAGGGGGAATGAGTGGTTTAGAGCCAATAAAAACAACTGATGTGTGGTAGGCAGAGGCAGTTATAGAAAGAAGGGAAACACTGGATCCTGTGGAAAGAACTACAGAACCATGGAGAAGTAGTTTGTAAACTGAGAAAGTGAGTCCCCAACAGCACAAGCCTACTTTCCTCCTTAATTAGACTGGAATTGTCCATTAGTGGGACCCACCTACAATTAAAACTCAACAGAACAGAGTAAACTACTGGATACACAAGCTTCACAACAAGTTAAGGCTGTTTTAAGTGCGTTCATGGTTTTTAGATGTTGATTAGCTTGCTGCTACTGCTGGTGCTAAGAATCACCGAGGCTGGGATGTGAACCCCCAGTTTGGGAAGGGGAAGAGGTTTTTTCCCCGAAGCGCTGAGATGCATGCAGCAAGATGTACCGCCTTTGCTGTCATTTAAGTTGGCACTGTTAATGGAGCGGGTCCTTGAAACCCGTAGGGCTGGGTACTGACAGGAGCATCAGCTTAGGACAGTGTGGTGGACAAGGCGGTGAGTGCTGGTGGTGGAAGAGGGGACACAAGCTTCCTGAATTTTAGTTCTGGCTCTGTTCCGTCCCACTCAGATGTTCTTCATTATTTCAAAGTAAAATTTTAGGCTACATAAATAAATAATGCAAAAAAATGTAGACTGACTAAATAAATAATGCAGTTACAGTAGACAGTAATTTCAGTCATAACGTACTACTTAGCCCAGTGCAGCTTTTTTTACTTATGGCATGACAGGTTACTTATGTTGTTTATATTGCAGCAAATGAGGCTCTGCCTTGACTGGAGGATGCTCGAGTAGGCAGTGATGCCATTACCAGTACAGTAAAAACACAAGTGGTGAAACTTGAATATCCCATCTTGTGAAGAGGCTGCTATGTTATTATGCTACTATCTTCTCATTACTAGAATTACACATATGCATTTTCAGGAGCACATAGTAAATATTGACCTTCCATTTTAAATATTTGGGTAGCTAAGGATCTCCACCATGAGCAGAGAGGTTAAGTATAATGCATTACAAAAAATCCTGATATACCCCTGATGAATGGCTTTTTAAATTATCATGTATATCATCTCCAGTAAGTTGTAGCTTTTGAAATTACACCGTAGTCTCATAAAATTTTCACTTTATGTTAGAACATCTGAGTTCTAATACAAAGTGCGGTCATGGCTTCCAGAGATGTCGTAATTCATCAAACCTTCGCTCTGCATCCCATCTGCACATCCTTTCCAAGTTGTACACTGTGATTTTTTAGACTGCCAAGTATGATCTAGCAAATCTGAGAACTCGGGTGGGGTACTTAGCAATTTTTTAGATATTCCAATAAAATAATAATCTGATGTTTAAGGAAACTGGATAATAATTTTCTATTGATATTTTATGGTATTTTGGAACCTTTTAATATATACCAGAATTCATGGAGAAATGAAATACATTATGTGTCAAGATGGTCTCATATATTGAGTGATTTTAGAGGACAGGGGATAAGAGCAAGAATACTGAGGAAACATAAGACAGAATTTCAAAGGCGGTAAGAAGTTGGATGGGAGAGTAATTGAGAATGAATTGGTGGATATTTGTGGATAATTACAAGGCACATTCTGGGGGAATGGTATTCATTGGAGGGGTTAAGAATGAAGACTGTTAAAAATATTAGAGGCGTTCCCATCATGGTTCAGCAGAAATGAACCTGACTGGTGTTCTTGAGGATGAGGTTCGATCCCTGGCCTTGCTCAGTGGGTTAAGGATCTGGTATTGCCGTGAGCAGTGGCGTAGGTCTCAGACGCGGCTCGGATCTGGCATTGCGGTGGCTGTGGCATAGGCCAGCAGCTACAGCTCTGATTCGACCCCTAGCCTTTGAACCTCCATATGCTGTGGGTTCAGCCCTAAAAAAAAAAAAAAGATTTAGAAATAGAAAGTCTGGGAACATGAGCTATTATTTTATGATTTTTTAACTGTAGTATCCAATTATTATCTAATGTATCTTTTCAAACTTGTTGACCACTTTCTAATGTGGTCAACATGTAAATAAGTGGTTTTAGCCTTTTTACAGAGAGAAGGAATTTGTCAATCTTCTGAAAAGTGAATACACTGGAAAACCACTTTTTCACCTTCTAGATAGAATTGGCACATGGTCAGAACTTTCAGATCGGTTCCAAGATAATGACATTTATTTCTTTTGGTCCCCGTCCTATGAGTGTATTATTCAGGATTTTCTAGAAGCTCTTTACCCAGTGTGAGCACAAATGACAAGAAAAATGGAAGGTGAAGCCACCAAGTAGCCTCTGACATGCTTTGGCATCTTCCTCTCCCTCGACTGGCGCCCGGCTGCGGACCCTACAGGCTTTATGCCCTTAGCCTTTGAGTTTTGCTTATAAACACAGGATCTTGTCCCTTTCAGCTTTATATTTATTTGATTTTATTATTTGCCCCTCCTCCACCTTCCCTAAGCCAGACTTGAAGAAGAAATGTTTTATGTCAGTGGGCAGCTGTTTTAAAAGTTATTGAAAATAAATAATGTAGGGTTTTACGTTTCAGCTCAATTCTGAACATCTTTAGGACCTCCAGCCTCTGGCGGGATGCTCATTGTTTTCCAGTGAACTTGTGGAAGTGCAGAGAAAGTAGTAAAGGGCCATGTAGGTGTTAGCAACCCTATGAATTCTTGCTGATTGACAAATTCAGTTTTGTGACCGTGTGTCTGCACAGGTGGTATTTTACATGCTGCTGTCACACTGTGGTTGCTCCTGTTGATTGCAGTTTTTTCATTCGCTTTTCCAGTTACTATTTCTGTCTTTTGGGTGGCTCTCTATTGATCCTTAATCCTAATTTACTGCAGATACTTGGGTGATCAGTTTTGGAAGGATTTTTATAGGAGCTCAGATGCTGAGGCAGAAAATATGCCAATAAAATGTAAATGGGAGAGAAAGAAAGTGAAAAACCAAACTTTAAACCTTATCTAAATAGAGCTCACTATTTTAATTGCCTGGAATAAGTATGCCCTCTTTAACATGCACTAGTAATTTTACACTTTTATGGAATATTCTGTAAAGGAATAATAAGCCTGTTCTTTGCCAGAGTTGTTTTGTTTAAGTTAGATCCTCTGGAGAAAAATTCAAGAGGAGAAGCTGCGGAGCGTAATTTTTTTTAAGTTTCTTTCTGTATATGTATTTTTTTCCTTTAAAGTTTCCTTCAGGGCCTTGGTTTTGATTAAAACATTGTGCAAAGTTCCCCCAGTGATGTCGTCAAGACCACACTCTGCTTTTCTTACTGCAGAGGCAAGTGTTAACCTCTCCTGAGCATTTTCCCTTTTTCAGTTCTTATCATTGCCAGATGCGCAATTAAATGGTCCCTTCACCTTTATTGTAGTTTTTGGGGCATGGTATTGGAATTATTTTTCTTGTTTATGTACACTGTAGCAGTTGTGGTCTCCATATGCTTATTTGGTTACATAGCTCTTAAAACCCAGCTGAGAGATGCAAACTGGTGGGGAAAAATCACCACTGGTCCCTCTTTATCTCCTTTTAACCCTCAAAGGGGTAAATATGTTTCTAAGCATCTTTCAGTGATCAGGCTATACATATACATATATATACACATATACATATACACACACACACACACACACACACATATATATACATTTTTTTTTTTTTTTTTTTGCTTTCGCAAAAAAGCCTACGGAGGTTCCCAGGCTAGGGGTCTAATTGGAGCTGTAGCCGTCGCCTACACCACAGCCACAGCAACGCCAGATCCGAGCCGCACCTGCAACCTATACCACAGCTCACGGCAACACCGGATCCTTAACCCACTGAGCAAGGCCAGGGATTGAACCTGCAACTTCATGGTTCCTAGTTGGATTTGTTAACCACTGAGCCATGACAGGAACTTCCAGGCAATATTTTTGTATAGTTCCTCAGTATCAAGAATGAAGAGGCCTAAACTATTGAACTTAACCTTGTCACTTAAAAAGCATTGGGCTATTGAGATAGCACCTTTTAGGTAAGATACCATAGGAAGATAAGTTAGAAGCTGAGATGTAGTGAAATCAATATATGTAGAAACTAGGCTTTTTGTGTTTGGGGAAGGGGACACGTTAGAATATCTTGACATATATATATATATAAAGAAAACAACTTCAAAGAACACTGGGGTTTAATAATTTAACTTAAAGTCATACATTGAATTGAATTAATTTTTCATAATGCTGTGGTTAGAGAAAACCCAAATATCCTGTTTTATGAGAATCTGGGGTATGGACAGTAGAAAGTACTAATATGCCACCATCGCTGAAAGACTCACAGAAATAAAACCGCTAGGATGCACATGCTTTTTGGCATGATTTTTTAAACTTTCCCATGAAAGCTATATATAAATAATTATAAAGACAATATATATTTGTCTTTTGTCTTTTTAGGGCCACAGCCAAGGCATATGGAGGTTCCCAGGCTAGAGGTCAAATCAGAGCTGCAGCTGCCAGCCTGCGCCACAGCCATAGCAACGCCAGATCCAAACCATGTCTGTGACCTACCAGATCCTTAACCCACTGAGCAAGGCCAGGGATCAAACCTGTGTCCTCATGGATACCAGTCGGGTTTGGTGACCACTGAGCCATGACAGCATCTCCCAAAATGATATATTTTTAATGTGTGACTGTTCTGTCTAATAGGAAGCAAGGAAATTGGCTTTAAAGGAGAGGAGTCTATCCCATCCCATTAGAATCATGAAACTTTCCATTTCCACTTGTTCAGAGTGTTTTATGTTGTTTTGTTTTCTTTGCCTGTTTTTGTCAGAAAGTGTGCAAAGCAGGCGGGGTTGTCCCTAAGACTAAGAGCATGTGAACCCCAATACCCTTTGCTTACAGTGGCCGCCGTGTGGAAGGTCACGCATCCTTAACAGAGTCTGTAGTGAAGCAGCACATGTGGGAGGATCAGGGGAGCATCTCTCCGTCCGAAAGGCTTTAGAGAGGGGGGTGCACATAACACATGACCCTGCGTCTTAAACTTGCCCTCTTCCATTCTGCCTGCGTCTCAGAGAAGAAAGTTTCGGGGGTTTTTCTATTGATTCCAAAAGCATGTGTGAGAGGTTCTGTATTACTTATGATAAAGAAGATGAAAATAAATGCATTTATTATAAGCCAAGTTTAAGTCAGGAAAAGTGAGGGTACTTTAAAAGTTAGCAGACTATTCCTTTGCCTGGTTCTATATTCCAAGTGCACATGTAGGTTGGATTAGGGCAGTTGTTGATAGATTGATAGATTTCAGCTCATCCCCCTTTCAGCAAATCTAATGGTACTTTATTGCACTTTACTTTGGCTCTGCAAGGGTTCTCCATATTCTTAAAATCCACTGCAGAGCGTTTGCACAGACGGGGGGAGATCTCTGTCAGTGATAGGGAAGCTGATCAACGTCAAAGCTTCTTGGTGCTGTTGGGGAACTTGGCAGAGAGTAGGCTCATGGCAGCAGGAGATATTTCTGTGCACTTTTCATGAGTCTCATGGGACACTTGTAAATGATTTTGGTGGTTCCTTCTCACCCTTTTGTTCCATTTTTGTCTGAACTGAATATCGATGCAACTGGGGCGTAGAAGCAATGCCAAGTAGTTCTGCTGGGAGCCACCTGGGAAGTCCAACACAACACTAGCATAGATATGCTGCTCGCCCTCAAAGTGCTGGAGTTGACTGGTGATGAGGTATGAAGCTGAGGCTCCTGAGTCCGTCTTCTATTAGATAAAACTCTGCTTTTTTGCCGTCTACTTAATAGCATGTTACCTTCCTCATTTTCACGTCTTCTAAGTTTGTGGAATCTCTCTAATTCTTAAAAATATAGCTATTAAAAATGAAAAGCAGGCTGAAGTTGTAGATACTAAACTGAATTACCCTTTTTTCCCCTATTCTCATCCTTGATCCTTGCCCATTCCCTAAAGCTTATAAATATTTTGTGGAAGAGCTGTGGGGGGTATAAGAAACAAAATGTTTTTGTAAAAATATTTACCAAGAGAATATGGATACAGAGAATAAAATGAAGAAAACAAAACATCTTAGCCTAAATTTTCAACTTTGTTAAAAATTGGAAACTTCTAATCTTTATTTTATATTGATAATGATAAAAAAGCCTTGAATTAAAACTCGTCTTTACAGACATCTATTGTGCTTTGTCAACATGACGTGATGCTTTTCTATTCAGCCATTTTCAAGCTTCCAAACAATTGAAATAGAAAAGAGGAAAATATTTTATGGCAACATATATATCATTCGTAAAACCGATAATCAAAAAAAAAAAAATACGTAAGGAAGAGTTAGGCAACAGTTTCTATTGCTGTCAGAAATCATTCTTCCATTGTGAAATTTCAAGAAAAGAGGAGTTCCCATCGTGGTCAGCAGTTAGCGAGCCCGACTAGCCTTCAGCAGGATGCGGGTTTGATCCCCAGCCTCGCTCAGTGGGTTAAGGATCTGGTGTTGCCATGAGCTGTGGTGTAGGTCACAGATGTGGCTTGGATCTCATGTTGCTGTGGCTCTGGTGTAGGCCGGCAGCTATAGGTCTGATCGGACCCCCTAGACTGGGGAACCTCCATATGCCTTGAGTGTGGCTCTAAAAAGACAAAAAGACTGGAAAAAAAAAAGGGAAAAAAAGAAACTCTTGAGACTTGGATGATATGAAAGTGAAGGGAAGGTATATTTGGACATAGACATTTTAGTAAGAAAAGAGATAATCGAGATAGGGATGAATACAGTGCCAGTCAGAGGGATGAATACATCAAGCTGCGTTGGTGAGAGGCGGATGAAAAAGGAAGCTTCGAAGTGTGCCCTCAGACTTTTTCAAGCTTGCATCTTTTATGGAATATTTTCTGTGTATTTCTGAATCTAACGGATTAGGGTCCCTGGTACAAAAACCCGGTTTTCCAGTTTTTTGTCCTGTTGTATTTCTGGTCTGTTGTGAACAGAACCGTTGCGTACAGCTGGGAAGATTACGCACTGCACCAGTCCGGGTGTGAAGGTGCTGCAACCACAGGTGGTGGCCCTGGCTCAGTACTTCCGCTCAGGGGAATAAATAAACAGGTGCTCTTAAGGTATATGTATTTTATGCTGCTGACCAAGCACCCAAATAAAATGCTCAGGATATTAGAAGACTAGTCTTTAGAGCTGATGTTTTCATCCTTTCTTCCCGATTCCCTGTTTCTCGTTTTAATGTCTACAGATGAGATGAATAACAGGTGATCTTTCTGAATCTCTCAGTATTTCTTCTCTCCTCCCCACTACCACACACACAGCTTTTTGAAATGTTCCCCAGGGTTCCCAGTAAAACGCTGCATCGTCTGATAAAGACCACCTTTGTGAAGCTGTTGATTTGGGTGGGTCTTCTGGGTGGTCTCCTGGAATGGGAATGACAGTTCGTTACATCTGATATTCCCTTTGCTAAAGCTAAGGGACGTAGCTCCTGATCATAGGTAGTGATTAATTTAACCCACTTTTTGGGTTAAAATACAAAAAAAAAAAAAGTAAAAAGAGAATGGTAGAAAAGATTTCATCTGAATTCCTGAAAGAATTCTCACACACCCTCAGTGTGTCTGAAATAAATCAGGGGATAGTTAGCATTTTTATTCCGAACAAGGGCAGTGGTTCTGTATCATACCCTAGGATGCTTAGGATATGAGAGTGTGTAAAATTCCAAGTGATAGTCCTACAAATTCTTCAGAAAGTACATTTGTCCACAGTATTTTTACTGATACCATTTAAGCAGTTATGTTTTTTGGGTCATCTCTTTATCTTAGCAAACTCATTTTTATTTATTTAAATCTTAAAATTTTATTGAAGTAGAGTTGATTTGCAATGTCGTCCTGATTTCTGTACCACAAAGTGATTCATTTATACGTATACCTATATCCATTCTTGTTGAGATTCTTTTCCCGTAGAGGTTATTACAGAACATCAGGAGGTTCCCTATGCTAAGTACCGGGTTCCCACTGAACATTCATTCCATTTACAGTAGTGTGCGTCCGCCAGTCCCAAACCCCCCGTCCATCCCTCCTTCTCACCTTTCCCCTTTATACCACAAGTGTGCTTCCAAAGTCTGTAAATATGTTTCTGATTTGTAAATAAATTCATTTGTATCATTTTTTCAGATTCCACATATACATTTATATAGCTCAGGTGACGTTTGTCTTTGTCTGACTTCACTTGGTTGGATAATCTCTAGGTCCATCCCTGTTGCCGCAAATGGCATTATTTCATTTTTATGGCTGAGTCGTATTCCACATATGTATAGATCACATCTTCTTTGTCCATTCTTCTGTTGATGGTCAGTTAGGTGGCTTCCGTGTCTTGGCTATTGTAAACAGTGCTGCAGTGAACACCAAGGTGCCTGTATCTTTTTGAAATATGGTTATCTCCAATATACGTTCAGGAGTGGGATTTCTAGATCCTGTGGAAGTTCTATTTTTAGTTTTTTGAGGAACCGCCATACTGTTTTCCATAGTTATTGTACCAGTTTGCATTCCTACCCATTCATATTTATATATAATGTTCAAAAATAGCTAAAAATAATGAAAAATGTCAAAGGAACAGTCGTAGAAAGACGATACTTTTATAAAATAGTCTCTTTATATATAGTTATGCTTAAAATTATTCAGCTGCATTTACTTGGGACCAGACTGACAGGACTTGGGCTAAGGTCCCTCTCTTTACTGTCACAACACAATGTATTTTTATACTTATGTGCCAATAGGAATAGTCTTTTCAAGTATAACTGTTTTTAAATTATTAATGAGCTTTTTGAGGAAGATTTTCTTTCTTACTGGAGCACTGAAATTTATCTGGCACGACTACTGAAGTGATTTTTATCTTAATGAAATAGCTGTCCTTTCTCCAGATGTGTATATTTTTGACGCTGGTGGATGATATTCTGGAAGGGAGAGTATCAACATGCAGAGCCATTTCAAAGTTTACTGCATTTGCTTTTCATTATACTTTGTGGTTAAGAGGCCCTCTGAACTTGGTGAATTTTATTTTCTCAATTACCTATTATCAGTAGAATATTGCAAGGAAGCCTGTAAGACGCTAAATGTATGCCATAGAGCAAATGTAATCAGTTTTCACTTCTCCTGCACTGGTCCTCGTTTTAGTGGGTATCATGTACACTTCCAAATGTCCATTGGCCATTTTCCTATGGGCTCCTTTGCACTCATCACCTTCCTTTATATTTGAGCCAGCTGGTTTACTTTATTTTACCCTGCCTAGTACCACAATAAAGGCATATTTTGGCTTATTGCCCCCTCAAATATTCTATATGGCCAATACTTCTCTCCGCATCAGATTTTGCCAGATATCTGAAAAAAAAAAAAAATGATGCCAATGGGGATTCTGGAAGGAAACATTCTAAAACAGACCTCTGTGTTTTACGTGTTTCAAGCCAGGTCCAGAGAATAGTTTTAACTCCATGCTCATTGTATCCTGCATCATTTTTTATTATGTAAATGTTCTCATTAGATTTGGCAGACGATATATCCCAATCAATCAAACATTTTGCAAGCTGTCAGGACAAATTGTTTCTTCTCTAAGGTTTATTCAAAGTTAAATGAAGGAGGCTAACCAACAAAGTTTTTGAGGTTTTTTTTTTTTTTTTTCATGAAAAACTACTAACAGTCAACAAGTTTTAAGGTAGATTGGAGAAAAATATTAATGTCTGACTCTTTACTTTTGCTTCTAACCGTTATAAATTAACAGAGATCTAATTTACTCTGCTGTCCTAAAAACCTGGCAACTGGACAGAAGTGTATGAAACAACGTCCCTCGGCGATGGGAAAAAAGGCGACATAGGTGTGTGACGTTTGAGAGCAGGACAGTTAATACATAGTCCTCCTGCTGTGCCCGTTGCCTTCCTGGAGGCATAGCCAGATCCCGGAGTAGGGTGGACAACTCACGTAGAGCCCGGCACGGTGCTGAGTTGCAGAGACTGAAATCATAGCTCAGGAGAGCCTAGAGGTCGGCAATTTTTCAGACAGAGTATCAGGAAGGAAGGGAAAAATGAATGAGAGAAAGAAAGAGAGAATGAGAGCTAACACTGGAAACTCCGAGAGGCATTTCCTCTAGTGTTTGATGGAGGGCGACACTGTTATATGCAGGAGAGGAAGCAAAGTTCAGGGAAAGAAGGACAAGCAAAAAGTACGATAAGCAAGTCCCACAATTTATGTAAGTTACTTGGTGTTTTCACCTAGATGGAGTGGAGAGAACACTGAATACCTGAGCCTTTGCTAGAGTTCAAAACAGGGTACTTATTTAAGAGTGGTGTTAAGTTAGCCCTGGACAACAAGCTGATCCATATCTTTAAAAAAAAAACAGCTTATAAGAAAGCCTTGAAAGTAACTTAATCGTGTCATTCCAATGTCATATACTATGTGAAATCCAGCATACAACAGTGTATAATTTAAAATGTCTCTCATCCAGTAAAAAATTTACCAGGCATGTAAAAAGGAATATAACAAGACCCATATCCAGGAAGAAAAAGAAAGATCCATTAATAGAAACATACCCCCAAATGACAGAGATGATGAAACTAATATATAACAATATTAAACAGCTATTATAAATAGTCTCCATAAATTCAAGAAGAGAGAAGAGAACTTAAATATGATAAGAGAGAAATGATAGATACAAAGGACACTCGTGGAACTTTTAGAGATGAAAAATTCAGTATCTGAAATAAAGTACACTAAGTAAGACGAACAGCAGAGTAAGTACAAGATCGGTGAACTTGACGGTGTGGCAGCAGAGGTTTACTGATGGCGCAATGAAGAACAGAGAGTTAAAAAGACGTAAAGAATAATGAGAACCTTAGTAACCTGTGGTACAAAAGCAAATGGTCTGACACATGTGTAACTGGAGCCCCAGAGGAAGGAGGAGGCAGCAACTGTTTTAATAACTGTTCAGTATTCTCCAAACTTGACAAAACTATAAAGAAGAACAACAGATAGGGGGAAAAAAAAGGAGAAGAAATATAACTAAAGTAAAATTGCTAACAAAAACTGGATGAAATAGCCACAGTATGTAAAGAGGAGCCAAGATCAAAATTACAACAGACTTCTTAGAAACTGTGCAAATGAAAAACAATAGAGTGGCATCTTTAAAGTACTGAAGAAAGATAATTTGGTAACTTAGAATTCTGTGCTCAGAAAGTTTCTATTAAAATCTGAGGTGAAGTAAACTTTCTCCTACCAAACAAAAGCTGAGACAATTATTACCAGTAAGTCTTACATAAAGTAAATGTTTCAGGAGGTTATTCAGGGTGAAGGAAGACGATACCAGATGGAATTCTGCATCTTAATAAAGGAATGAAGACCACCAGAAATAGAAATTTTGTGGATAAATATCAAATGCATTTTTATTCATTTTCGTTTTTCTTAAAAAGATAAATGACATTTTAGAACAAAATAGCAATGTGCCATTCTAATGTATTAGAAGAGATAATAATAATAGCACAAAAATGTGAGGGGAACAGGAAAATAAATGTCGTGACCCCTGTATTATATTTAGCCTCTCACTTACTCTTACTTGCAGACGTATGTAGTGAGTTAGAGGTTCATACGGTTAACCGTAGAGCAAACGTTAGAAAACGTGGAGACAGAACTATACGTAATTAAATCAGTAGCAGAGATAAGAGGCACAGATTGTCAGAGAAAGTAAAAGAACAAGACTGAATATGTATCACCTACCAGAAGTCCACTTTAACCGTGAAGACAAAGGATAGAAAAATTGTACCAAACAGTAATCGAAAGAAATAACAAATCATTGCCACCGTAGATGTTAGAATAAGAAGTATTAATAAACATAAAGCATTTTCAAAGTTCCCTTGTGATGCAGTGGGTTAAGGATGCAGAATTCTCACTGCAGTGGCCTGGGTCACTGCTGTGGCAGAAGTTTGATCTCTGGCCAAGGAGCTTCCACATGCTATGGGCATGGCCAAAAAAAAAAAAAACGAGAGAGAGAGAGAGAGAGAGAGAAAGAGCATTTTCATTATGTGTATTAGAGGAGTCAACTCATCAGCAAGAGTTAATAATCCTAAATATGTAGGAAGCCATGATAAAGCTTTTTTTTTTTAATTTTTTTTTTATTTTCCCACTGTACAGCAAGGGGGTCAGGTTATCCTTACATGTATACATTACAGTTACAGTTTTTCCCCCACCCTTTCTTCTGTTGCAACATGAGTATCTAGACAAAGTTCTCAATGCTATTCATCAGGATCTCCTTGTAAATCTATTCTAAGTTGTGTCTGATAAGACCAAGCTCCCAATCCCTCCCCCTCCCATCAGGCAGCCACAAGTCTCTTCTCCAAGTCCATGATTTTCTTTTCTGAGGAGATGTTCATTTGTGCTGGATATTAGATAATAACAGGAGACCATCCAACCAAAAAAAAAAAAAAAAAAAAGGAAGAATGGAGAACCATAGAATCAACTGGAACACAAGGTTCAAATGGCAATAAATAATCATCTATCAATTATCACCTTAAATGTCAATGGACTGAATGCCCCAATCAAAAGACACAGACTGGCTGAGTGGATAAAAAGGCAAAAACCTTCAATATGCTGCCTACAAGAAACTCACCTTAGGACAAAAGATACATATAGATTGAAAGTGAAAGGGTGGGGAAAAATATTTCACGCCAATAAACATGACAGAAAAGCAGGAGTCGCAACGCTCATATCAGACAAAATAGACTTTAAAACAAAAGACATAAAGAAAGACAAAGAAGGACACTACTTACTGATTAAGGGATCCATCCAAGAAGAGGATGTTACTATCGTCAACATATATGCCCCAAATAGAGGAGCACCCAGATACATACAACAAATATTAACAGACATGATAAAGCTTTAAACATAAAAAATAACTGATGATGTTTAAAAGGCTTTGTTAGGAAAATTGTGGGGCATCAAGAACTGTGCCAGGTCTGAGATTTTACTGTCAGCCAGCTTACAAAATAACCTGGCATATATTCATGGGTGCTGGCAGAGACATTAGAGACCAGAGACAGTGTACTAACTAGAGAAAGAGCAGTAGCCAGAAGATCATATTTTCTCGGGCAGGTTTCTGCGCCCTCAGTTTCTACAGCACAGGTGATAAGGACCAGGTGGTCTGCAGGTGCGGTGGGTTGGCTAACAGAAGAGAAACGCTGAGCCTGGGGTACGTAAGTATTTTCTCACTAGTTACAAGCAAACCCGAATCACCTTTTTTCCTGGAGAGAAGCATGGTCTCTATTAAAATATACAGTAAGCAGTCTACTCTTTGCCTCAGAGGGAACACCACTTCTATCTTTGAAGGCTTTTGGCTACTAAAAAATCTAGAAAAGCTAGTTTAGCCTAAAAGCACAGTTGGTTAGGGGTGCTGCTCACAAGACTGAAAAAGTGTGAGAACTATAAAGAGAATTGTCTTCCAACAAAACACCGTTCACACACTAGGAGACAGTGTTTTCGAAAACATTTCTAAGAAAGGACCTATATCCAAAATATGTGAAGTGCTATTAAAAGTCAGTAATCAACAAAACCATGGGCAATCACCTTGAAGCGGCAGTTCACCTAAGATGGTCTGTGGGTGACAAGCCACATAAACCTGGGAGAAGATGCTCACACAGCAAAGCATTGGAAAGCTCCCAGGAAAACTGCAGTGACACAGCACTGCCTCTCCGTAAAATGGCCGCGGACAGTGACCAGCGGGGACGCACCTGGAGCCCCGGGACCTCTCCTGCATTGCGACTGCTGCGTTTCGGAAATGTTTGCCAGTTTCCTGTACAGTTGAGTATATACTAACCAGAGGACTCAGCAATCCCTCCTAGTTATTAATCCATGAGAAAATAATATCAACGCAAAAGATGTACTCACATTTATAGTGCTTTATCATAACGTCCTCACACTGGAAGCAGCCCAGATGTTTGATGATTGCATAAGCAAACTGTGCCTCATCCATGCAATGGAATATATCTCAGCTCTACAAGAGAAAGAACTATTCATACACATAGCATAGATACATTTCAAAAGTATTATGCTACCTGAACACAAATCAGAAAAAATGCTGCATGATTTCATTTAAATGTGTGCTAAAAAAGGCAAAACTTACGTGAGAAAGCACTTGGTCGGTTCCTAAGGTGGGCGTGGATGTTAACTGCAGAGCGGCGAGCGAAGGTGCTGGGATGAGGACGGGGTCCGCGTGCTGGTTGTTATTTCTAATAGCGGAATTGTTTCCCTCGAGTTGCTGAACTGTGTTATGCGTCATTTTTACTTTAATCCAAATGTTCAATATAAGAATATGACTCTATCTTCATCTTAGCAAATGTGAGATCGGGCTAACCAATCATATTTTGTCTTTTTGCAAGAATGTTTTTAGGGTTGACTGTTGGTTATTTTTCTCTCTCTTTCTTATAAATAGCAGTTAGCAAATTGTCATTTCATGAAGTTTATTATTTATTTTTAAAAGCACTGATACTAAAATCTGGTTAGAATTCTTTTAATACCTTCAACTTAAGCATGGCTTTAGGAGGCAGTGTGTTTTAGGAGTCAGTGCTGCTTTTCCTGTTAGATTTGATGGGGAAAAAAATGACTATTAGCTCATTTTTATTTTCAGGATTTTCTCTAGTTCAGTTCTGTTAACCCTTATGATCTGGCCACATTTGCAACTATGCTTCTTAATCTTACCACAGTAATTCTCAAGGCTATTTCTTATAATATTAGTGGTTAACTTTTATTGAGCACTTACTATATGGTGAAAACTGTTCCTATGGCTTTATCCATTTATCTCCTTTAATTCTCATAGCTACCTTGTGAAAGAAGTATATTTTTTCCCATTTTACAGAAGATGAGACTGAGTCGCATCAGCTGCCAGATTCACACAGCTAGTGAGGAAACAAAGGTTTGACCGTAAGCCATTGAGCTTTTTAGAGCTCATTCCCTGAACCGTCAAGCTATAAGTCAAGTAAAATACAGATTTTAAACTTTAATGTATAGGAAAATCCATCCCTCTATTTAAATTCAGTTCTCAACCTTCTCTCTCTCCCTCATGATTCTGATTTGGTAGATTTGTGATGAATTCAGGAATCTGTGTCTTTAGAAAGCACCCAGGTGGTGGTTTGTTGAACCTCATTTGAGAAACCCCGTTTCCTGTGACTTTAATTACTGCTCAGCGCCTTTGTCTCCTACTCAAAGGCAGTGTTCTTTTAGGATGAAAATGATGACAGCTCCTGGCACACAGTAAATCCTCTGCAATAAGTTAACTTGTTCTTACTGTTCTTGGGGGTAGATGTTATTTCATAGACTATCGACAGGAACAACTATTTTCAACTCTACATTTCAGCCCTAGTGAAATGACATTGTCTAAAAACAGCAGACATTTTAGAGTGAAAAGACGCCTTACTGAATGCGAACATTGTTTTCAACATGGTTGTGTCCATGTTCCCCCCCGTCTATGTTTCTGAAACACCTGTTAACTTATTTGAGATGGGCACGTTGAGTTGTGTCGATTTCGTGTGAAAGTTAGGTAGCTTTCTACAGGATACATTCTGGGCCAAGGGACACAGAATAGTCAAAGCAGAATTATAGCCTTGAGTAGGAAAAGAAAGCCTTAGCTTTAATACTTTCATACTTTGGGCTCAGTTTTACGAAAATCTAAAGAATAAATCCCTGCATCTAGCGATTCCTTACCCAAGAGCTTGCCGCTTGTCTTGTGTGACTCTTCAACGTCTGCATTTGGCACTGGCCCCTGTGCCCATTTCTGTGACAGACCTTTTGGCTCAGAGTTTGCCTTCCAACCGGATTTTTTTCCCGCCAATTCGAATTAAAGTACGGCCAGCACTTCTATTCAATTTTCTTGTTTGTTTGCTTCGTTTTTAACTCTGAGATGAACTGCTTGCTTGGGTGGTCCAAATTATCCTCCAAAGTACCAGTCTTATTTTTGCTAGTGGTCTGTTCCCACAGTTACATGTGTTTTGAATGGTCATCCAAGAATGCTGTTTCCCCGAAAGGCTTATTACTTTAAGTATGCCATTTCGTTTGCGTTGTGTGGCTTACAGGATGCAAACGCCTTCTCATAGAATTTAAATCCCATTTTAGGAACTTAAACATCTCCTGCTTTGGAATATCTTATAGCCTGAGGAAGGGATAGTGTGTTAAATGGTTCATAGATGGTGAAGTAACAAACTTCTTAAGAGTGATCATTTCATTTCTTCGGCACCACTCGTGTATTTGTTCCTTATTATCTCGTTATGCAAAGCCCACTTGGGTTACTTGTTTTGAGTCTTGGAGTTCCCACTGTGGTACAGTGGGTTAAGGATCCACGGTTGCTGCAGCTGTGGTGTAGGTCGCAGCTGTGGTGTAGGTTGCAGCTGTGGCTCAGAGTCCATCTCTGGCCCAGGAACTTCCATATGCTGTGGGCGGAGCCCAAAAAAGAAAAAAAAAGAAAGTCTGCAAGATTCCTAAGTTGTGTTTTAAGATTTTCTATACTTATATCAAAAGAACAAATCTTACTTTAGCTGCTGGCTCCTTCTTTTGTAATTTACCGCTTGTTACATAAAAGAACATAATAATTTTAGAGCTGGAAATAGTAAACAAAGAAAATCCTTCCTACAGAGATATCTTCTATAATAGTGATTATAATTTTCATAATTTCCACTGTATCTGAAAGAGTACCAAATGTTTGCTAATTTTATGGGGATGGTATAGTATTACTAATTACTTGTAATAGTACCAGTTCTTAAGAGAGTTGATATATAAATATAGCAAACTAAATTTTAAAAAAGAGGAGGGAATCTGTCAATGTCTTACAGATTCCTTCAACACACAGGATATAAAATCAAATAAATTCCTCTTGTTAGGCAGAAATTTTCTATTGACATCTCAACATTGTCTCATAATTATATTTGCTAAATGAAAGGGGGATTTTTCTGGGTACCCATTATCTAACTGCGACTACTTTCTAGACAATAATGCTGTGTCAGATGCTTTCTTAAAAACGTATCTCTTGTCGTCGGCCTTGTGGCTTAGTGGGTTAAGAACCCGACTAGCATCCATGAGGACGCCTGTTCGATCCCTGGCCTCGCTCATCGGGTTAAGGATCTGGCTTTGCTGCCAGCTACAGTGTAGGTCACAGATGTGGTTTGGATCTGGCGTTGCTGTGGCTGTGGCCTAGGCTGGCAGCTGCAGATCTGATTTGACCCCTAGCCTGGGACCTTCCGTATGCCACAGATGTGGACCTAAAAAACAAACAAACAAACAAACAAACAAAAAGAACTTACCCCTTGCTTTTGTTATAGATCCTAACATGCTTTTACCACAAATGGAAATTATCATAAAATCATTTTATGACTAGAAGGATTATCGTTCACAGTCGTTGACTATATCACTGAACACTTTTTAGAAGTTTAGGAATTTTTTTTTTTTGGTCTTTTTTCTCTTTAGGGCCGCACCCACAGCATATGGAGGTTCCCAGGCTAGGGGTTGGAACTGTTGCTGCCGGTCTACACCACAGCCACAGCAAGGCCAGATCCGAGCCCCGTCTGAGACCTACACCACAGCTCACGGCAATGCCGGATCCTTAACCCACTGAGCGAGGCCAGGGATCGCACCCGCAACCTCATGGATCCTATTCGGATTCATTTCTGCTGCGCCACGATGGGAACTCCTAGAAGTTTAGGATTTTAAGTTGGATTTAATGAGCATGAGTAATAGTGTTAACAATTTTAAATGTGTTTCTAAGTGGCTATTAAAGTTACTCGTTAAATGGTACAGGCTCTTCCACTTTCTAACTGCCTGATTTTGGTCAAATTATTCAAATGAACCTGAGTTAACCTCTTTCTGAAGTGGAGAAAATAAGTGTGCCTCTTCTTGAGTTATCCCATTGGTTCAACGTGCTGATGCGTGAAGTGCTTGCCCAGTAACTGCTGTGTAGTGTATTTCCCATCTGTATTAGCTTTAAATGTTTTTATTATCACCATTATTAAATTTAAAAATGATTACGATATAGCTAGTGACCTGCTCTCTGTATTTACTATATTTTCATAACCCAGGCAGGCAGATTGTGCTGAATGATTTAGCAGCTTTAGCTGCCATTGCATGAACTAAACCTGATTTCATGGGATAAGACAGAATGAGCACCGTGGTTCATGGCTGTCAGTAGTGAAAAATAGCTGGAAATCAGACAAACGGCTTCATTGCTGAGATTGTTTCCGGGCTAAAAGTTCTTCCAACAGCTGTTTGTGTTGGCCATTAATCGTGTCCTTTTTTTTTTTTTTTTTTTCCCAAAGCTGAGGGAAATACAATTTTCTTTAAAAAGAGAGTGTAAGCCGGTTATTTCTGAAGTCAGGAAGAACGCCTGTCCTTCCCCTTCCACTCTTGTGGTCTTTTAGCTGCTTTGACAGTTGAACTGAAGGGCTTTCCTTTTGTTCTTTTTCATTCTCAGTGCTCAGACTCAGACTGCTGTAGTGAGAAGAAGTAAAACTAGCAGCTCTTTAATGCTAGAGAAGGAGCTTTGTAGCAGTTACCCTTAAGAAAAGTTTTCTCCCCAAAGGAGTATTTAAGATTACATGGGCGCTGACTCTCTGAACAGAGAGAGAGAATGAATACATGAGAGAATGAGAATAGGAGAGTTCATGTTCGCAGGAGAGAAAGACCCTTAACTAAAGATGAAGGGGAGTTTTGCCTCTTCCTGAAAGTAATGTTATTAGTTTTTTTTGTTTTGGTTTTTAAATCATGATGACTGCTAGTTCTGTGTAAAGTATTTGTTCTGGAAATACTGAAGTTGGAGTCTACCAGACTGAGGTTAGAAGCATTTTCTTTGGCAGCAAGAAGATACTTTATAGAAGCCATGCCTGTACTTGGGGTTGCCTCAAAACTGAGGCAGCCAGCTGTTGGGTCAAAGCCTGTTCATACTGCTCTTCCGATACCCAGTCTTGGCACTCCTGGGTCACAGCACTATTCTTCAAGCCCTTTGGAACTGACTGAATCTGAGAGCTCAGTGCTTTCTTGCAAGCTCACATTACATTCAACCTGCGAATGTGAAGAGACGAAACCCGTCCAAGGAAAAGCTGAGGAGACAGAAGACAGCAAGGTTAGTGTCTGAAGGTTATCTACAGACCTATGAAGCGAGAATGCAAATTTCCTTTTTGGTGGACTCTAAAGTGTGTTGTGTAATGGAAAGCAGTAGAGGAGTGCCCGTATAAGAAAGTAAGTAGTTTGCAGAGCTGGAAAGCTAAATATTTGGCCTGTCTTGAGCTGTATTTATAATTACGCTTGTTGCACACGTTGTGCACAAAGTTCTCTGAATATGCATACATGTTCGTTACTGCTCGTGGGTGAAGGGCCTGGTGAAATCCCGGGTATCTCTCTTCCTGATAACCACAAGCAATCACAATTAGGAGGAAAGGGGGAACTATTTTTCAATATGTTATAATGTGAAAGAAGATTTGTTTGTAAAAACTCATAGAGATGCCGTCACTTTACTCTAAATGTCCTTTGCATCTAAACACTTTCTTGTCGACTGTGTGAATCCTGGACTGCTTAACTCTTCGCACCATGAAGGAAAATGAAATATGATTTTCCCTGATACTGCCCATTTGTCTGTGTTCTCACTCGTACACTGAAACCCTGCTGTTTCACTTACTACTGGCCTGGTTTTCAGTCACTTAGCTGAGGGCATTTGTGAGCAGTAGCTCACAGCTCTCGGGTGTAAGTTGTGCTCCACTCGAGTTTTCTCCAGGTGCTGGGGGAGGAGGGGTCTCCGGTTGGTGAACTTCAGAGGACCATTCGTACCTGGAGAAACTTCGCTTTTTAATGCAGCCTTAATTATGATGTCAAGCTTTACAAGTCCCCCTTCTCACCTCTGGCTTCTTAGGGAATGGTTTTCTTTTACTCTACTACCCAAGTGTAATTTAAATTTTAATTTAAGAAAAAGCCTTCCTCTAGAAATCAATGAGTTAAAAAGAAAGTCACCCTTTTTGTCTGAAATGTCCGTTCCATCTGGTCTCCACCTTTTCGTTTCCTCTTAGGGGCAACCCATATGCAGCTTTAAAGTCTTGGCCAGTTACCCTTTTCCCCTCGTCCCTCTCCTGGGATTCTTCATCTGTAGTAATGCTTGCGAAACCTTAATCTATATTGTATTTTCCTTATCTGGACAATTTATTTCTATGCACACTAAATTGAAACGATGTAGAACCCAGGGCCTTTCTCTGTGCTCCAGCTCCCTCTCCTCAATGCTTTATGCATAATAGTTAATAGTAATTGAATGGATTAATACATGAATGAATGAGCAGACAATTATACTGAGAAAGATTTAGTTAAGTTCATTAGTTTCTTTGGGTCATTCAATCTATAAAACATAAGGTTTGAAAGGAATGATTTTTAAAGTGCTTCTAGGGGTAAAATTACTCCTTTGGTGTTTTAAGAAAGCATTATCTACCCAAGGAAAAGCAGTTAAAAATAATTAATTTTAGGCTTAGAGTGCTCAGTCCAACATAAGCAATTCAATGAAAAAGTAGGAAAGTGTAAATTATCAACAAAACACTAAAACTTTAACATTTTGCAAATAATTAAAAGCAAATGCCTTGCCATTCTAATACTCTGTATACCCACAGATTAGATGTAAGAGAAACCGTTTTTCCCTCTTGACCATGGCTATCATCTCTGCAGGTTTAGTCAAACTTCCGCTTTGATAAATGGCCTTGGCCTAAGACTTGACCACTGTAAGTACTGTTTGTAATAGAGTTTTGGTTGATCTCTTTGGTTAGAGAACCTATCACTCATGCATTTGATATGCCAACAAGACTCTGTGGTAAGCCATGCTGTATTTATAGGGATGTTTTTACCATGCCACTTATCAGATTAAAAACTTTTTCAAACAAATGTATAAAGAATGCCTGGTCAGCATTTCAGAGTATCTCTAAATGTCAAAAAGAATATTTAAAGATTGTATAAACCTTTGAAAAAACAGAACTGAAATCAGTAGCAAAAAAGATCAAGGGAGTTGTGTTAGAGATAATTATATTTGGCTGCAAATAGTAAAACATCAGCATAAAAGTAGGGTGACTTCATGAAGTTGTCAGGGAACCAGGCTCGCTCTTCTTTGTCCAGCATCATCGTTTTGGCATCTGTCTCTCACTCTTGAGTAGATAATTGAGTTCCAGTCAATTAAAAGGACACATCCTATTTTGTGAAGGGTTCTTCCGTCCGTTTGGCCCATTTATTTTGTAATTCCAAGGCCTTATGTAGTTGCAGTGGAGACTGGAACATGTAGAGTTTATTCTAGGCAACCATGTGCCCAAACTGAAAATTATGGGTTCTATTTCTAAGCAAAAGCCTCCATGAATAGTAGCCACAATAGACGACTGTCATTAAGAAGCGTTTATGTGGAGTATTCTGCTAGTCCTTGCACCAAACAGCCTCACGATCTGGTTAGAGAGAGCAAACCCACATAGGAGAAGGTTGGAAATGTGTCTCCAATGCAGGACGCCCTTCTCCTGGCCTTGTTTTTGATGAGTGTGCATGTGTCGTCATTCTGAGCATCTATCCTTGAATTCCTGGTGTAATTTCTAGCGGTGCGCCTCGCTGTCGCACATTCTGTACTTGGCTAGAAACTGGAGATTTCGATGGATCCCCTACGTGCATCCCCATGCTTTGACCCTTGTTTTCTGTCAACTCTGTAATAATTCCAAATTGGTCTCTCTTCCTGTAGCTCTCCATTACATCCACCCAACACATTCACCATCCTGATTAAAGAAAAACCTTAGTTCCTTCTTCTGTCTTACAATCGTCCCCAGGCATTGTCACCCCGTTTTCTATCCTAACTCCATCTACATGTGCTATGTCTCATTATTGGATGTCCCACCTTTTTCAGACTGCTTAATCTCACTGTTCTTTTTTTATTGAAATATAATTGATGTAAATATTACAGAAGTCCTAGGTGTACAGTATAGTGATTCACAATTTTTAAAGGTTATATTCCATTTACAGTTATTATAAAATATTGGCTATATTCCCTATGTTATACAACCTATTCTTGTAGCTTTTTCTTTATACCTAATAATTTGTGCTTCTTTACTGCCTCTACCCCCTTCCCTCTCCCCAAAGGTAACCACTAATTTGTTCTCCATATCTATGAGTCTGCTTCTTTTTTGTTAAATTCACTAGTTTGTTGTATTTTTTAGGTTCCACTTTAAGTGATATCATACAGTATTTGTCTTTGTCTGATTTGTTTCATTTAACATAATGCTCTCCAAGTCATCCATGTTGCTGCATTTCTGTTCTTGTTTGTGGCTGTGTAATATTCCATTATTTGTATATGTACATTAACTGTGTGTGTGTGTGTGTGTGTGTGTGTGTGTGTATTCTGCATCTGCTTTATCCATTCGTCTGTTGATGGACACTTAGGTTGCTTCTGTATCCTGAGTATTTAAATCATGCTGCCATGAACACTGGGGCCTGTGTAAATTTTTTTTTTTTCAGATATTAACCCAAGAGGGGAATTGCTGAGTCATAGGGTAGTTCTATTTTCACTGTTTTGAGAAACCTTAATACTATTTTCCACAGTGACTGCACCAATTTACATTCCTACCAACAGTGTACGAGGGTTCCCTTTTCTCCACATTCTCCCCAAGATTGTTACTTGTGTTCTTTTTTATGATAGCTATTCTGACAGGTATGAGCACATATCTTACTACGGTCATAACAAATGAGTAACTTTAATTACAGATTCCATGTCACATAAATTTTCAAATTCTACCATGATATCTCAAGGATTTACAATTTCTCTCTTACTCTGATTTCTTACTTTCCTTAGATTTTTCTGGCGTCTCCTCCCGTATGGATTGTTTTCTCCATTCTTCCTGGACATTCACCCACGTGAGAAAGAGAGTCAGTTTGGTTTAGAAACTTTACTTAAAGATCAAGGTTAGAAAAGAGTGTTTACATCCTCACTGTTAAGCAAATAGCATAAACTGAGCATCAGACATCACTGTTCATGGAAATTCCTCAGCTGTACCAGTCGCTAAAAAGGGACCTTCACTTTTTATCCCCAACTTCCTTTAAACCTAACTTTTACCCCTGTTTTCATTTCCACCTTCTTTCAGCCTTGGGCTAACTCACCCCTTCCTCCTTAGATTACCTGTACAGACTCAAGATTCTTTTTTACGTTATTATAGAAAACAATTTTTTGAGCACTTCTCTTCTACTTTATAGGACATTTCCCATTTTAGTCTCACAATGTTTCAGATGAGGTATCTTATCCACATTTACAGAGAAATAAACCGAAGGAGAGTGAATGACACTCGTAAAATCAGTTAACTGCTAGCACCAAAATCCAGAATTTGAATCTAGATCTGTCTCTAAAGCCTCTTTTTGTCATTTGCATTACACTCTTTCTTTCTGATACACTTGCAGTATTTTTTTCTATTTATACTCTTTCCTCCAAATTTCACCTACTCTTTAGACTTATTTCAAAAGTCAAGGAAAAGAATAAACAGCTGCGGAGGTTAAAAGGAAGGAATGTTTACATCCAGGTGGGGAGATAGAAAAAAAATTCTTGGAAGAGTAGTGACATTTATATTTGTGGTAGAAGAGATGTTTGTTTTATCTTCTTACCCTGCTAGTTGTAAGGACAATCGAAATAGAGATTATCTCTTACTGTTTTGTTAATATGTGTCGACACTAATGCTTTGAAAACAGAAGGTACTCGAAGCAGTGCATGTAATATTTTTTAAACATAAATTACGATATGGACAAGAAAATGTATTTTATGGATAATATTGCTAATGTGGGCAGTTATTTTGTAGGATTTTAGATTTGAAAGAAATCCCATTGGGTGGGAACATTCAGAAAATACTTCCTCAGGTGGTTGGAATTTAGTGGACAGATAGGCCTGAGATAGAGAGCGGAAACAACAGCATTCCTTAGAGGACAGGGTTTATGGAGGAAAACCAGTGAGAAAGCCATTACAGTTTGAGCAGACCATTAATGAAAAACAAGTAGTTTGGGGGCAGATTATAGCTATAGGCAGACTTCATTAGGAAGACGGTGAGGAAGGCTCTGACGTAACAACGAGACAAAATTACACTGTCAATGACATTTAGGAGAAATCGTACCAGAAGGAGACTGGCATTAACTAACGTTTATAGAGGCTTGCAGTACCCCGTTTCCTGGCCCAGGCACTTCCTGGAGCATTCCATTCCGTCCTCACAATAGCCTTACTATTCACGCACTGTTACCATCCCCGTTTTACAGAGGAAGAAAGTGAGACTGAGGTTAAATTTGCCAGTATCTCAGTGTGGGTGAGTATGAACTCAAACGCAGGCTGTATGGTTCCAGAAAACACTGCCCTTTTGCAATCAACAACACTGCAGCAGTGAAGTCTTCTTCTGGTGCCAAGGGGAGCGAAGAAGCACTATTGGTTGACTTGACTCCTTGATATGTTAGTAAGGTTTGTGTTAAGGAGTTAGCATTGCTAGTGAGTTGCGAATGAATCGGTGTGCCCAAGTGCCTACAGTGACCAGGAGAAGACAATTAAGATGACACATGGCCTCTACCAAAGTGTTGGAAAACCAGAAATAAAGAGAAGTGCTGCAGGATGTCAGTGGCTCTGGCCACCAGCTGTTTCCTTCCCGGGAAGGCGCCTAATTGCCGAGGTCTGTGGGCACCCCGGCACCCCACTCGATTGGCTTGCTCACGTGGCAGCACTTCCCGAGCTGGCCAGGCCCACAGCGGCACAGGTCAGCCCTCAGTCTCTAGAGGATTCCGCTGCTCTGCCTGTTTCTGCTGCCCTTGCACATTTAGTTATTTGTAACTGAAGAAATACGATGATTTCTTTTTCTAGTTGTCGTTCATGTTCCCAGTTTCATAGTGAAACTGTTACTGCTCTTCTGTCGTTGATTTTGCCTTTGTGGCAGCAACGATGTGAAGAATGGGATAAGGATCCTTGAGTTTCACCTTTTTCTCTGCTAGGCGAAGACTCCGGTTTTCAGTGTCATACATTTATTTTCCTTAAGTACCAATTTGCAGAAATGTGGCAATCTAATACTATTGTCTACAATTTTAGTTTGTGTTTTACAAAGTCTTTGAAGAATTATGTGTAATTCATTAAACTATGAAATTACCAGAAATTCTGGAGTAAATTATGTGTGATTAAATGTTATTGAAAAGATCATACAACTTTTACACTGTTCTTTTGCAAGCGCCAATATTGGGAGTGTATTTGATGCCAATTTTGCCAAATACATACTTCTTAGTTAATTCCTTTCCAATATACGGACATTTTTCTTTCCTGCAATAAAAAGGAAGGCATGAAGGAACTCCCATTTTGGTTCAGCAGGTTAAGAACCCAACCGTATCCATGAGAACACGGTGGGTTGAGGTTCCGGAGTTGCCGCAGGTTGTGGTGTAGCTCACAGATACGGCTCAGACAGATCTGGTGTTGCTGTGGCAGTGGAGGAGGCTGGTGGCTGTGACTCCCATTTGACCTGGGAACTTCCATATGCCCCAGGTACAGCCCTAAAAAGACAATAAAATAAATACAATACAATAATAAAATAAAAACAGTGTATTTAATGTCTTCCTTTTTGATTTGTTTTGATTTTTCTTTTTACGGCCATACCCACAGCATATGTAAGTTCCCAGACTAGAGGTGGAATTGGAGCTGCGGCTGCCGGCCTACCCCACAGCCACAATGAGGGATCTGAGCAGCAACTGCAACCTATACCACAGCTCATGGCAATGCCAGATCCTTAACCCACTGACTGGGGCCAAGGATCAAACCTGTGTCCTCATGGATACTAGTCAGGTTCATTACCACTGAGCCACAACAGGAACTCCAAGTATGTTGTTTGTGGAAACATAAAATCAATAGGTACATCATTAAATTTTTCACAAAATAATTGTTTTATGGCAGTCTTGCACTTAAAATATAATATGGTATAATTAAAAGAACATCAAATTAGGAGCTCAAAGATTTGAATTAGGTATCTGCTAGGCTTTGAAAGGATAAGGTCATTTAAACTCTTTGAGCTTTAGTCTGTGTGTCTATAAAAAAATGAAAGGCAAATGAGCAAAGAGTTCTTGATAAAGATTTTCTAAGGGTAATTTTTTTAAGGATGATTTTTTTTTAATCTTCTCTCTTCCTTCTTCTTCCTGATTTTGCTCTATCAGTTACCACATTTCTCTTATTTTTTCATTCTCCTTCTCTGCAATGGATTCTTCTGACCAAGATTTCCCGAACTTGTCACATTGGGACCTGATAATTCCATGACGTTGCTCTTGTGCGACAGTGAGCACCGTCCCTGCCATTTTCTGCTCCACGCCAGGAGCCTTCTTCAATTACGACAACCAAAGGTGTCTCCAGACGTTGTGAGGTGTATCTCTGGGGAAGGCAAAATCAAACGCAGTTGAAAAGCATTACATTAGAATCAGCTTCTAAAAATTCTCGGATCTTTACTATTTTTAATAATGTGAAAAATAATGGTAATTATTATTATTAATATTTTCAACCAGCTTCAGATGATCCCTCAGAATGTCTTTGTAATTTTGCAGATACATTTCTTTGAAGAGTGGTTTGTGGGAGTTCCTACTGTGGCTCAGTGGGTTAAGAACCCAAATAGTCTCCATGAGGATGTGGGTTCGATCCCTGGCCTTGGTCAGTGGGTTAAAGATCTGGCATTGATACAAGCCATGGCATAGGTCACAGATGTGGCTTGGATTTGGCATTGTTGTGCTTGTGGCACAGGCTGGCAGCTGCAGCTCCAATTCCATCCCTTGCCTAGAAACTTCCATATGCCACAGGGGTGGCCCTAAAAATAAAGAAATAAATGAAAAGTGGTTTGTGTCTCTTGCCACTATTTCAAGCCTTAAATTTGCTTTACTCTTCGTGGTTTCTGACTTCTGTTTTTTTAGAGGTTATCAATGACTTTAAAAAGATACCTCTTCTTGGCTAACATTGAGCCTTAAATTTGCTTTACTTTTCCTGGTTTCTGACTTCCGTTTCTTTAGAGGTTACCAATGGCTTTAAAAAGATACCTCTTCTTGGCTAACATTGACCTCTTGTTTTCATCCTGTTTGCAGCACTTGACATCTGCTGACTGCAATTCTCATTTTAGAATGCCCCAATATTTACTTAACAAACGACCTTGGCAAGTCAATTAACACTTATGTCTCAGCTTCCTCATCTGTAAAATGAGGGCAATGATAAAAATGAACCACGTAAAATTGTTACAAAGAATAAATGAGATGTCGTATGTAAACTATATGGCAGCAGAGTGCCTCATATAGAGTTGGTGGTCAATTTATTACCTATTATATTATACTATACAAGTATTGAGTAATTGAATGCAAAAATTAGTAATATTAAGAATTGATAGTAGAACAAATGTGACAGTGATTAACTTTCCATATATGAGCAAAGTTAACATTTCAGCCATGTTTTGAAGAATGCATTTGTTTAACCAAATAAATATGGAAGAAAGGGCATCTTACATAGAATAGCATTTCCCAAAGGATGAAATACTTGGCTTTATTTAGAAAACTACAACTTTTGTACCAATTCTAGGACGTAGTTAAGAGAGAGGAAGTTGAAATAAGGCAATTGGGAAGATGGCTTTAAATGCCCAGTAAGGAGGTTGGACTTACCCTGAAGAGAATGTGGGAGGATGTCAAAGAGACATGATCAAGTCCACGTTTTAAAAGCTGAGGATAAATGGAATATGGAAAGTTCCAGTTAAAGGAGAGTTCAAAAGTGCAAAGGATTAGAAAAATGTGCTGGAACAAACTTTTATCTAAGATACCTTGCTCAAAAGCTATGGAAAAAGGGCACGTTTAGTGAAATAAGCTACAGCTGTTTGGATTAACTTATTAATTATCAACAGAACACAAAATTCTACGTCTTGCATGATACCTTTTTCTTCACACAAAAACTTGGAGTTTTTTAAGAAATGATAATTTTGTAATTTGGCAGCAACTGGCAATCAAAACTAGCGATAATTCCTAACATGTTTTGGGTACCTACCACATGCTAGATGCTATAACCACTTTATTATTATTACAATTAAATATATGTAGAAACTTAGGTCTGGGCTTGGACAGTGCGGGAATTCCAACCTACGTCTATTTAACTCTTTTAAGTCCTTACTCTTCAACCTCCCTCTCTGTCTCCCTCTCACAACAATTTTTAAACCACAATCAAAATCAGTGTTATTCTTATTGCTTTTTGTGGATCCTGAGTTACATAATGGGAAAGAAGAAAAACTGTGGATTCTTACAGGAATGCTGAATTTATCTTTGACAGATTTCACTTTGAACTCTTCATCTTCCCCCAGTCCCCACTGTTGCTCCATTTTTTGCTTTTAAAAAATGCTTTTCCTTGGATTCCTAGTCACTGGAGCCAATGGAGAAACTCAATATCTGTGGGAGAGATCATTAATTGGACACATGGCAGGATTTCTCCACCATTCTCAGTAAATAGAGTGATTTGTTTAAAAATGTTGCAATTCTGCCTGGAGATAGTCACTGGATAAGATGGCCGTGGCAAAAATTCACCTAATTTTTTAATAAAATAAATGATTCAGTCTCCGTCAAAGAAAAAACCCAAACAAACGAAAACAATAAGCCATCTCTGTCGCCCCCTCTCCTTTTTTTTTTTTTTTTTTCTTTTTTGGAATGTATTTTGATGTCGCAAAGGACTCTTTTGTAAAACTGAAAACCTGGGGTGGGCAAGTTCACAATTTCCCATCACAAAATGTGTTAGAGTAAATTTTGTCAACAGGACAATGTGTTAGTTAAGGTAAAGCTAACTTCTCTACCAGAAAACTCTAGGTCTCAATGGCTTAGCACAGTGGGAGTTTATTTTTCACTCTTTTGGCTCTTCCATATCATCAGAGGTTGAGAAAGCATGGTCCATAGGTCAAATCTGGGATGGCACCCAATTTTAGTAAGTAAGGTTTTGGACATTCGTTTCTGTGTTGTCTGTGGCTGCTTTTGTGCTATAATAGCAGAGTGGAATAATTACAACAGAGACTGTATGGCCCACAAAGACTGAAATATTTACCGTCTGGTCCTTTAGAGGAAGTTTGCTGACCCAGGCTTATGGTAACTCAGGAAACCAGATTTTTTTTCTTTTTTAGCTTGTGGTTCCATCATCCCACCTTTAGCTAACCATCAGCGAAAGAGAAAGTGAAGGACCGGGTAAGAGATTTAGAAATTCCGTGTCTCACTTACTCTGTCCTGTTGGTCAGAATTCAGTCATGTGATGATACCTACTTGTTAGAAAGGCTAGGAAATAGAGTCTAGCTGTGTGCCTAGAAATGGTTTGGTGAACTATTAGCCAGAATTTAGTTAGCCCATGACTGCTCTTTAGATGTTCAAGATTAAGCAAAAATTGGCCATATGAAAAATAGTCTAGGGTGCCCAGAAATGTCTTCTAGATTGCGAACAAGTTGCCTTGAATTGTAAGGGCATGTCTTACAATTGTAAGAGCAGAGCATTGAATGAGTGGGGGAACATAATTATATTCAAGTTACTAAATGCACAGAAATCAAATACCTTATGGTTAAATCTGCTTTCAAAAAATAGGCCAGAGCTATCTGTAGAAACATACCCGTAAAAAGCTCGTTGTGGGATTGGGACTCCTCGGGCTTCCTCACTTTGTGACTTTGCTGACCACCTTCAGTCTCTGCCATTCCAACTTGCTGATCCAGATTCACACCCCGAAAGCAACTCTCTCTTGGTCCTGTGCCCTTGTTTCTACTTATATTACTCCTCAGCTTGTAGCATATTTTTCTTGCTAGATCTGGAAACGCTTCATCATGTTGGGAGCCAGAAAGGCCAAGGCAGTGTCAGATCTGAATTCTAGACGTGAAATTTATAAAGAGTAGGGCTGGAGTCAGGCATCCCAGTGGGAAGGAGGCATTTGCTGGCTTCTGGATGGGCAGTGGGTGGCTGCATAGTTGTGTGCGAGAGATCTGCTCTCTTGGCCCGGAGGAGCGGTGTAGCTTCTCTCTGTACCTTGCAGATACTTTCCAGAGGGGACCTAATGAGGATGTATGAATGGATCATTGAGAAAGCTACCGTTGGTATTGAAAGAAGCAACTCATTTTACAATCCTCTCAGACCCTGGTGAGCAAGGAAGAAGAACAGTGCATAAAACCTCTTTTCAAGTGCAGTGTAAATTTCTAAATGACTTAATTGGTCTTTATATTTAGTCGTGCATCTAGGACTAGCCACTCAGGTTTGTGCTTCTCCTGGAGAGTGTTTATTGAGCTTTAGCATGGATCAATTTAAACTGCTCACTTTTAGACTCAAAAAAATATGCAGGTAGTAGATATTTATCTTTATTGCCCCCAAATGCTTCTATTTTTAATCTCTCTGTGACTCTCTCTCTCTCTCTTGCAGTTTGTCACATTTCTGCCAGAATCTTTTATGTTATTGTTATGACCCATATATTTTTTTGGATTCTGTTTTCCATTTCCTTTCTCTTCAAACCATCTGCTTTTTATAGCTGTTTCTTCCTTCCTCTGGCTGCCTTTTCGATATCCACACTTGTGTGTTGCCTTCTTCCGCTGAACACAAGGTTTATCATCTCTGACAATATGTTCCTCTGCTCTTTTCCCCTGATTCAGGCTGGATCCATTGTCTTCGAAAACAAAGTTGCTATTTCAAAAAATGGCAGCCCCTCGATCTCAACTTCTTTGTCTACATCATGTATCCTGGATGACTTTTCTTATCTTTATTGATCAGCCCATCATCAGCTGTGTATTGTATACTTACCATGTACATAGAAGAGTGTGTGTGTGTGTGTGTGTGTGTGTGTGTGTGTGTGTGTGTGTGTGAAAGCTCATTTTAATATGATAGGCTTTGTGGGAAATACACTAGCAACAACTGGGACTCTTTCTAGGAATATGTATCTAATCTTTTGGCAACATTGAATTCCTGTTTGACATTACCTAGAAATATCAGAGATAAATATAATTCAGATTTGCAATCATAACTTACACATAACGTACCACAGCATATGCTTGGGGTATGTTGTTTGATTTCAAACAGGTTTATTCTCTCCACTTGTATCAGTCAGAAATGTCTCCAGATATTGCCCGTTCCCTTCAGGGGAAGAAATTGTCCTCAGTTTCATATCACTGATTAAAATCCTGTCTTGTTTGAAAAACAAGGATTTAGTAGTTTTTTTAAATATACAACATATAAGATTTTAATACACACACAAATAAAATAGGACTGTAGGAGGAGTTCCCACCGTGGCGCAGCAAAAATGAATCTGACTCGTATCCATGAGGACACAGGCCCAACCCCTGGCCTTGCTCAGTGGGTTAAGCATCTGGCGTTGCTGTGAGCTGTGGTGTAGGTCACAGGTGGGGCTCAGATCCCACATTGCTGTGGCTGTGGTTGGTGTAGGCCAGCAGCTGTAGCTCTGATTCAACCCCTAGCTTGGGAATTTCCGCATGCTGTGGGTGTGGCCCTAAAAAGACAAAATAATAATTATAATAATAAAATTTTAAATAGGACCATTAGAGTTAAAGAATACTAGAATAGGACAAAGCTGGTACGGGAACTTGCGTTGTGATGTTTTGTGCAGTTGCTAAAGTCATCTCCACATTTGGTGATAAGTAAAGGTTAAGCAGGTGATTTTTAGTCAGTGCCCAAAGCATGAGCTAGTATTTGCCTAGGAGGTTCACATCTTTGTTTGCTTTCGGGTATACAAGAAATATTCCCTAGGGGATTACAGAGACATTAGTGTTTAATTAAAATAACAATTTTCTTGAAAATATTTTCTTTTCTTTTTACAGCCACACCCATGGCATATGGAAGTTCCCAGGCTAGGGGTTGAGTCAGAACTGCAGCTGCCAGCCTACACCACAGCTACGGTAATGCCAGATCCTTAACCCACTGAGTGAGGCCAGGGATCGAACCCCCATCCCCACAGATACTGTATAGGGTTCTTAACTCACTAAGCCGCAATGGGAACTCCTTGATAACAGTTTTATTCCAAGTTTTACTTATTGTTTTCTCCCCTTATTCCCACCTTCTGTGAGGAATGAGTATGATTAAAAAAATAATAGTTAGGTCCACAGAAGGTGTCCACCTGCAGTGGTTTTCCCAGAACTGTCCTGATTTTAGCACTGAAAGGTTTTGTTTGGGGAATCTCTTAGTCCAAGGCACACTGGGATGCTAGGTCACCCTAATTCTGGATCAGATTTTTTTTTTTTTGCCTTTGTCTTTTATAGGGCCCCACCAGTGGCATATGGAGATTCCCAGGCCAGGGGTCTAATCAGAGCTGTAGCTGCTGGCCGACACCACAGCCACAGCAACGCAGGATCCGAGCCGCATCTGTGACCTACACCACCGCTCACGGCAATGCTGGAGCCTTAACCCACTGAGCGAGGCTGAGGATCAAACCTGAAACCTCAATGGTTCCTACTCGGATTCATTTCCGCTGCACCACCATGGGAACTCCTGGATCAGATTTTCTTGTGTTCCTTTTTAATTTTATTTCATTTTTGTCTAATTATTCATTTTAATTTTGTAGTCATTGAAAATCCATTTTATACTTATCAATTTAAACATATCACCTTGGAGTTCCCGTTGTGGCGCAGTGGTTAACGAATCCGACTAGGAACCATGAGGTTGCAGGTTCCATCCCTGGCCTTGCTCCGTGGGTTAAGGATCTGGCGTTGCTGTGAGCTGTGGTGTAGGTCGCAGACGTGGCTCGGATCCCGTGTTGCTGTGGCTGTGGTGTAGGCCGGCGGCTACAGCTCCGATTCAACCCCTGTACTGGGAACCTCCATATGCCGCAGGAGTGGCCCTAGAAAAGGCAAAAAAGACCAAAAAAAATAAAAAATAAAAATAAATAAATTTAAAAAAATAAAAATATCACCTTATGTAATTAAGGCGCCCTTGTCACTCTTTCAGTTCTTTAGTGAGCTTTAACAGAACCTGTCCTTTATTGAATGACAGTCATTCAAATAAGAAGTAACGTTTTTTAAAAGTTTAGTTTTTAGTTTTTATTAAAGGACAGTTGGTTTACAGTATTGTACCAATTTCTGCTGTACAGGAAAGTGACTCAGTCATACATATGTATATACACACAAATAAGAAGTCGTTTTTGTTGAGGTTTTAGTTTTGAATGGTTTTTTGGAGGGGGTTTCGCGTATCCTCCTCTGAGCCGCTGTAACTCGTGCTGGTGGTAATGACTGTCCCGTTGCTGCCTTTGGAGTGAAAGGCTTAGAGCTTCGATGAAACAGACCTACAGAGTTGCCTGAGTTCCTGAGGTGTTTCCAGCACAGTCCTGTGCAGGCTCTGAGTTGCATCTGGAGATGTCTTGAGGTCGATGTGTTTTCTCTGCACCTTCAGAGACCCTCCACCCAGACAGGACTTTGATTTTACTTCAGCAGCAAGCTTCTCCCTGAGAGAGGCAGGATGTGGTCTGGGAGAAAGGCCACACTTCAACAATAGACCGCTGACAAGATGTTTGGAAGCTGCAAAGGGGGAGCGAGCATCTGTCTACACCCAAAATCATCAGAGGCATTTGTGTGCGTGTGAATCTTAGGTTTCAGAAAAATGTTTTTTAAGGTCACCCATTTTCCTTCTGTTTTTATTGGACAGGGCAGATTGCCTTCAAGATAACAAAACATGTTAAAGTCAGGGAGAAATTGCATCACACTGTCTCATTATCCCAGGCAGAAAATTAATTCCCTCAGGCCCTAAAGACATTTTGTTTAGCCCTCATGGATGGTGTGTGTGAAGCAAGCCAAGAGAATTAAAAGAAGGAGAAGATAAAATCCAACCAGAAGATGATGCTGCAGAGGATTTGGCAGGAAAGGAGTCCTTTTTGGGCAGAAAGTGGCCCAGGTGCTGACATTATCTGCAACTCACTCTGCATAAAATATGAGAAAGATGCTGCACAGAGTAAGGGTATTACAAACACTGATACAGTGATCCTCTCCCGCAGCCTTGATCAAAAAGTCATTAAAAGTTTAATTAAGGCGTTCCTGTTGTGGCTCGGTAGGTTAAGAACCCAGCATAGTGTCCGTGTGGACACAGGTTCGATCCCTGGCCTTCCTCAGTGGGCTAAGGATGCAACATAGGTCCAGATGCAGCTCGGATTGTGCATGGCTGCGGCTGCAGCGCAGACCAGCAGCTGTCACTCTGATTCAACCCCTAGCCCTGGAACTTCCATATGCCACATGGAAAAAGAAAAGAAAACATTTTTTAAAAAATTAAATTGACTATCTTAAGGAGTTGCAGTACTATCTTTGTCATCATTTTCCTGTGTTCATTCTGGTGCATCTGAAGCTCCTTTCACCTTGCGGGGAGCGCTCCCGTGGACGCGACCCTGTGGCCGTGTTGACTTGTGTGAGCATATCCAGTGGGTACGGCTGCCCTTAGGTTGAGAGAAGAGTTAGAACAGGTCCCAGTGTGTACCTGGGCTTTGTTTCTCTTCACGGGCGGTTGTGTAAAAACTTCCATTCGATGTCTTACCACTGAGTCCTCCTGTGGCTGTGTCCCTGCTCTGCAAAGGACTTGGCAGTGGGTGCTTCCTGTTGAGCAATGGGCTTGCATTCACAGGACCTCTGCAAAACCGCACATGAATAGAATAGCCGTAATCGCAAACATCGGCCTTCTGACGGACGCAGTAAACCTTCAGAGCACATTCTCGCGCCAGGAGAAAGTGCCCTCAAGAACCGATGTGATGTAGGATGAGTGAGACGCGTCAAGGTGCAGGTCTTTTCGTCTCTACCCGAAAACAACACTCGAATTTCCTGGCAGTGCCGTTGTGTAATAACTGTGGTTTCTTTCTGTAAACCGTGTCTCAGACAGAGAGGAAGGAGGAACCAACTGGATTGCGTAACTTTATAAATAGAAACAGCCCTGTTAAAACAACAAGACTGCTCTGAGTCAAGCCTTGCTACGCGCTGCAAGGCAAGGCCACTGACTGAAGAGCAGATCCATTCTGTGGGGTGATTTTGCAGGTTTGCCCAAGACTATGCTTCCTGGGAAAATCCATGAGACAGTCCCACCCTCCTTCCATTGCACGCCAAGTGTTTCAGTCCAAGCAAATCAAAACCTTTCTCTGTTGGAAAGAGCCGGGTTGGAGACACACAGGAACGTGGTCCCCCACTGCGGAAAATAAATACGGAGCGCTCACCCGTGTTCATACACCGCATCATTTACTAAACCCTTGGAACAGTTTATCCTGGCCGTGACACAAGGATAAAGAGGTACCTACCTTTTTATCTGTCGAACAAAGTGTTTGCTCCTTTTGCCATACGTTCTGGGACCCTAGATGATTTAAATTTCATTGCTGTTCTTCATTTCAGAGGGCAGAACCCAGGTAAAGAGAGATAAATTTCCTTAATAAAGACTGAAGCCACCGGTCTTCTCAGCGTGATTCCATTCAATTTGATATACATTCCAAACCAGAGATTGTGCTGTGTTCGCCAGGTCTCTGAGGCTTGTAGATCATAAGGTTTGAATCTCTCAGGAATGACTGTGTAACAGCAGTGTTGTCTTTGATTTTTATGACTATAAAAGTGATACTAGTCCTTCCTAGACACTCTTGACAAATTAATCTTCCCTAGCACAGCTGGGAGTCTTGGCATTCATTCAAAGTTCTCCCTAATCGGATTGAAATGAATTTTCTCTTTAAACTCTGACTTTAAGAGCAGGCCTGATTAATTCATATTTCTATCCCCAGAGATCCCTTGCATGCGGTAAGAATTTAAACACACTTATCGAATTTAAAAAACTAATAATGATTTTTGTAATTTTGGTTTTTTCACTCATGATTTGTTTTGTGACTTTTTTCCAAAAAGAGCTATCTGGACCCTCTTCGTGATTGCTTGGATGTAAATATGGGCTCTACTATTTTGGTGTATTTCTGCTATTTTGGTGACTGAAGGTCAAAACCTTTGTAATTTTGGCTTTAGTAGAGTGTCCTAGTCCATCTGGAGTGACTCTCTCCCAATTCAGTGGTGATTTGATATATCTCTGATTTTCATGTCTCCTCAAATGTGTCATTTTAATAGTGGGAAGGATAGCAGAGGGTTTTCTAATACTTGTATCTCTTTTTGTACGTTGGTAAAATTAAGATCCAGCCAGTGGAGATGGACTGTCTTAAAGCCTATCTCTTAACGAGTGAAAAGAGGAGTCTTGACCTGAGTGTCCCATTTGTTGCTAACTCTTACCCGGGTCGCTGAGGAAACCTGGAGAGAGAAGACTGACTTGAACATCAAGTCCAAAGCTCCTTGTTTCCTAGAAACAAGCCGTGGCTTTGGAAGGGAGGATCAGTAAGGACGGAAGACGTTCCCGCCGTGCGCCCGCACCTGACGCCATCTTGGTGTTGTCTGATTCTCGTGTCAGTTGGGACTTAGTGGGTAAGGTCCCTCTGCTCTGACTCGGTCCGTGCTCTGTCACCAGGATAGGTTTAGAGATGTTAATACAGCTTTCCTTGTCTGGGGTGATGGATGATCCAGATATTCCTGTAAGCAAGTCCATTGCCGTGTGGTAAATTCAGCCAAGTGCGTTGTAATTTATATGTTTGACTTAAAGGGCTTTAAGACACACTATTTCTCTGATGTATAAAAAATATAATTTTGTATTTTCTATAGCATGTCTATTCTCCATTCCTACTGAGGGAGGAAGAAAAGGAGATTGGTGAGGATGGGAGAAGCTTACCTAGACTCCTTTTTACTTCGTTTACTTGTTTGTTTGTTTAGGAAGGCCTCATTAAAGTAAATATTTAGTCATGTGAAGGTCAGACTTCTTGTCAGTGCTGCTTTCCCTTCTCTCTGAGGTTTCTCTCCTCTTATAAAGTGACATCTTTTCTCATCTGTCAAATGACATCATCTGAGAGAGGAACACAATATGTCTAGGGAAATTGTCCTTAAGTTAATAGCAGGTGGCGTGGGAAATGCTCTCTGGTTTGCTTGCAACCGTCTGAATCCTCGCAGTTCTGTGCTGTGATGGCCCCACACAGCTGGCTCATTGGGCATGCGGTGCCACTTTGCGCAGACGAGGGCTTGCCGTGCTGTGTGGACACCCCCTGCTGGTAACCGTTGCCTAAACTCTCCACAGGTCTTGACCTAATGCCACCTCTGGGGAGCTCATCCCGTCAGCACTTTGGCTCATCCTCGCTGGGCACACAGGAACCCAAGATTCAGCTCTGATCGGGCGTCTGTCTCAAGCCCGATCTGGCTAAGCCTGTCCTGTTGCCACTTGCCCTCTACTCTGGCTATTAATATTGGCAGGGGCGCCCTGCTTTTTAGCCCTCCCACCTACCCAGTGGGAAAAGGGACACATGCCCTCTTTGCTTTCACCCTGATCTTCAACCTGTCTGAGGACTTTTCTTATCTAGTCGTCAAGTGTGAGAGTATTTCCATCTTGGATCCTGATGCTGTCTTCTCTTAGACTCACTCCCTTTGAATCTTCTTGCTTCCTTTAGGCTATGTGAACTTTTAAAAATTCTCACCGTCACAGGTAGTCTCTCTGGAAATATCTCCTGCATCGTCTGCATTGTATTCAATAGTACAAATCTATGCCGGGTTTTCAAGGGTTTTCCTTTGGTAGGTAAAAGGAAGCTTTTGCAGTCTGGTCTGGAAAATGCTTTTCCATCCAGTGAATGCTAGCTTTTGAGATTATTTTGTCACTGTGGAATTAAAAAATATTTGAAATAAAGTTGAGCGATTGCTCTCTGTTATGTGCTGAATTCTGTCTTCTTGAAATAACAAATGCCATTGTTTCAATGGATGAAGGAACCGTATGTCAACTAAGAAATAGAGATAGATAAGGACAGAATATGTTGTTTTAATATCTCAAAAATACACTCCAGCCTACATAAATACAGTGACCATATATTATGATTTTGAGAAATTCACAAGTTATTGTATTTCTTCCCTAGAATGTTGAAAACATTTTCTGATTCTGGTCTATTAAATCCCTCATGAAAGACCACTAGAAATGATTAGTTATTAATGAAAAACATTATTTGAGATACAAAATTGAATATGTATAACATGCATGATACTTTTTAATATAGAAACATACACTAAGATGTGCAGGATTGCTCATTGTGTAGAATGGAGATAATCTTACCTGATTTTTAAAATATTAATGTCAGGGTTTTTTGTTTTTTTTTTTTTAAATCTTTTTTTTGCCCTTTTTAGGGCCGCTTCTGCAGCAAATGGAGGTTCCCAGGCTAGGGGTCGAATCAGAGCTGTAGCCGCTGGACTATGCCACAGCCACAGCAATGCGGGATCCGAGCCGTGTCTGCGACCCACACCACAGCTCACGGCAACACCAGATCCCTAACCCATTGAGCGAGGCCAGGGATCGAACCTGCAACCTCGTGGTTCCTAGTCGGATTCGTTAACCACTGAGCCACGATGGGAACTCCAGTTTTGGTTTTTCAAGTTGTTTCTGAATTCATCAAGCAATACCCCTAAACTTCTCATTTTAATACAGGTATCCTTCTCCATTAAAATATTGATTAGTTGGTTTGCCAGAACCCTTCCACTGACCAGGAGTGAGTGTCTTACAAGGTATACATTTTGTCTTAGACTGAGGGAAAAAGTGCCTCTTTTTAACTTCCATTTACTGGTTCTAGTTCACGAATGTATTGTTTCATTTACTTATTCATTCAAAAGACATGTGAGTCCTGTCGCATTTCAGACTCAAATAGGTTTCAGGGACACAAAGACGTGTAAAACCCTGAGAATCTCAGAGTTGACCTTGGGACAGAGGCCTCCTGAGGGCACACGCGCTCACAGCCATACACGGTGGAACAGAAATGAAAGCGCCTCACCCCAGGATCCCCTTTCTGCGCAGGGCCTTCAGCCAGTCCACACACAGTATGGCTTCGAGGCTTCTTAATGTCTTGGCTATTTAGTTATTGACATCTTTACACTTAAAATGTAAAATTAGTAGTGGCAATTGTCCCAGGATGTGTTACCAGCAAAGAGGCTATGGTTTCCTTAGTTTCTACAACCAGAAGGCCTCCTGTTTCTGTGGTTTCAGCTTCAAGCAGCTTTATCATATTTTTGGCAGTGCTCATCTAATTTGGACGTACTCAACTTGATTTGAATAAATCTGAGTAAATCCCATAGATCTTGTTCTTTTGATTATCCTCTGACATCTTCAGCTAATTTTTGTTACGCAAAAACTGTGTGTCATTATAGCCCCTGCTTTCTAGGAGTATTTAATGGTGCAGGAGCGTAAAGGTCATTGAAAAGGTTAGGATATGAAGTTGTGTGATGATCGAGACCCAATTATGTCTCTATATGTATATGTGTGTATTACATGTGTCTTTGGATACTAGCATGTAATTTTATACCCAGCTATGCTAATTTCCAATTTTCTTACCAGTCATGCTAGCTATTCCTATTATTTAATCTTTAAATCAAAGAGGAGCACATCTAAATCTTTTAAGTCTAAGTATCCATTACTTAGAAATTGATTAGTACAACGCGTCTGAGACCTGTGTTTTCTAAAAATTCAGGTAGATCATGTCACTGATTAGTTGTATTTCTGGTTCGATCCCTGGCCTCACTCAGTGGATTAAGGATCTGGCATTGCCACAAGCTGTGACAGAGGTCACTGATGTGGCTCAGATCTGGCCTTGCCATGACTGGTGGTGTAGGCCAGCAGCTGCAGCTCCAGTTTGAGCCTTGGTCGGCAGGTGCAGCAGTAAAAAATCGACATGAAATGTTGTAGCTCCTCTCATCAAAGTGGGGTAAGGGACTCTACCCCCATTTTGCCTCTGAGCCGACTTTGACATTTACTTCTAGCGATAGGAGGTAAACATTCTAAGCGTTGTAGGCGGTGTAAGAATTCTAAGCATAGTAGTTTTCCTCCTTTCTGCTCTTGGCAACCCTGAGTGACCAAGCCTGGGCTTGCCTACTGGGCAGTGAACGGCACATGGCCCAGGTCCCCAGTCAACAGCACCCTAATTCCAGGCTCACTCAAATGAGTGAGCCATTGATCTCCAGCCCACTGCAGATACCCAGGTGAGGCCAGCCAAGGTCAAGCTAAGAGCTGCTCAGCTGATCTTAGCCCACAGTGTCAACCCACAGCATCATGAGCTACAAAGCAGTTGTTTCAGGTTACTAAATTGTTGATAGTGTGTTTAATACCAAATACTAACCGATACAGATATGCCCTGGATTTTCATAATAATGTTATAAAGTTTATTTCTGGGTAAGTTGTATTGTTAAATTTTCTTTTCCATAAACATTTTGAAATGTTACTGTTTGGAGGTAAATATAATTTTTCAGAAATTCATTTTATCCTGGCACTTATGCATGAATTGCAAAAGGATGCTTTATAATTCTTTTAACCAATGGATATACGTTAAGATCTAAGTAGATGCTGTTTGTTCTTTTTTAGGAAAATCATAGCTCATAGATCTTGGGCTTCTATTTTTAGCGAATTCTTTTCTGGGGTGGGCGCACTCGTGGCATATGGAAATTTCCAGGCTAAGGGTCAAATCAGAGCTGCAGCCGAGGGCCTACACCACAGCCACAGCAAGGCCAGATCCAAGCCGCGTCTGAGACCTACACCACAGCTCATGGCAATACCAGATCCTTAACCCACTGAGCGAGGCCAGGGATCGAACCCGCAACCTCATGGCTCCTAGTCAGATTTGTTTCCACTGCACCACGATGGGAACTCCTATTAGGGTATTATTATTTGTTCTTGTTACCTTTACCTGTAGCTGTTTAAGTTTGAGTGTAAATACCAGTTTATGAAATGATAATGACAGGGTGAAATTAGGAGAAAAATAGTGATAAATTGCTCATAAATTCTGAAAGCTGAATGTTGGCATCTTCTGAGTCCCAAGAGCTATGATCTCACACAGATGATCCACCCAAAATTTATCTTTATTTTTACGGCTGCATCTGCAGCATATGGAAGGTCCCAGGCTAGGGACTGCATTGGAGCTGTAGCTGCCAGCCTACAGCAAAGCCAGATCCGAGCCACATCTGCGACCTAACACCGTAGCTTGCAGCAGTCGATCCTTAACCACTGAGCAAAGCCAGGAATCAAACCTGCATTCTCATGGGCACCATATCATGTTCTTAACCCACTGGGCCACAGTGGGAACTCCCCAAATGTGTTATCTTTAAAGTGTTAAGGTACATATTGGAAATTTGATTTGTTTCAATTAAGACTATTGGTTTAACTCAATCTTTTGAAATTTTTAACTCCAAAAATAATTGAAAAACATTATCCTGGAAAATTTTGTAGTGGAAAGAATGTCACAGAGCTTTGTGTTTTTTTTTTGTTTTTTGTTTTTTGTTTTTTTTTGGTCTTTTTGCATTTTCTAGGGCCAAACCCTTGGCATAAGGTTCCCAGGCTAGGGGTCTAATCGGAGCTACAGCTGCTGGCCTACACCACAACCACAGCCACAGCAACATGGGATCCGAGCCCCGTCTGCAACCTACACCACAGCTCACGGCAATGCCAGATCCTTAACCCACTGAGCAAAGCCAGGGATCGAACCCACAACCTCATGGTTCCTAGTCGGATTTGTTAACCACTGAGCCACGATGGGAACTCCAGAGTTGTGAATTGCTGTAACAAAAAGTAAAATGATAAAAATGAAATTCTTACCATTATATTATTTTACTTTGGGGTACTATAGAACATTAAAATGGTAAGTTGAAAAGAGGAAAAATAAAGTTAATTATCTACTTTCTTTTCTGAAATAAATAGTTGAATATTAGAAATGGCTTTTAAAAAAATATCCCCAGATATTGTGGAATTAAGCATTTTAAAATTGAAATGGTTTGGATTGAAAATAAGAAATGTTAGTTTCAGAAAATAAGGTTTTACAGATCTTAAAGTGGTTTTAAATGTTTACTCTTTGGGCAGTGAAAGGCTAAGAATAGTTAAATTCTAATTGTTTAGTCTTCATATAGCATTATCGAATATTTAAAACTGTTTTTCTGGCTTTGCATTGAATATATTTTTTAACTTTTTTTAAACAAATACATTCATTTTGACAACCTAAAATATGAGATACCAACTAAGACAAGTTCAAACCTATGTGTTTTTGATAAATTTAGGGAGGAATTCACACGTGAAAGTTGGAACCTGACAGTTTTGCGTGCAAATTCTAGCCCTGCCGCTTATTAAGGGCGTAACATTGAATATATCATTTAAGCTTTCTGTGTTCCTTGTCTTTTCTCTCTAATATGGAGATTATCATATGACCTTCATGAAGTTTTCGTAAGGGTTAGATATCTTTTTTACCGTGTCTGGAATAAATGGAGCCTTTGATGAATAATAGTTATTGTTATAGACTCTACGATTTTAGTTTAAGCTTTCATTGAAATCCTAATTGTGGGATTTCTGTGTTATTTTTAGTGGTGATGATTGCATGGCATAAGGTTTCAACAAAATTTTTTTTAAAATATTAAGTCATTGATTCAGCAACTAAAATTATAATGTAATCAATTCTATTATTTTCAAATATTCAACAATACTTGTAATGGTGAATTTAAAATATCATCCTTCTGGTTCCTAACATTTCCTTTTGTCTGAATTTTGAATCATTACCTTTAGCTATATATAATATTTCTTGGATTTTTTAAGGACAAGAAGAAAACAAGGTTTTGGAAAAAGTCTGCCTTGGATAATCTTTTCTTCAGAGAATTAACCATATTAAATGTCCTTGCAAAAAAATTTAATACTCAGATGTAAAGCTGTGTCCTAAAACTGAGGGTAATGGGAAAGCTGTGTTATGTGCCTGAAAGATTTAGGTGGAAAATGGCCTTCCTCATGAAGTCCTACATTTATGATGCCACAGCGTTGGTGACATGTTTAATGACGCAAAGTTGATGAGTTTTCTTATTGTTACGTTGGCTTTTATTTCTAGTATATTTGTAGGAACAGAGATACAGAAGTGAAAAAATTCACAGTAGACACCAAATATATCTATGAATTTTGCCAAGACTAAAAACACATTCTGCGTTTTGGACAAAATACAATCCACATTTATTTCATGGGTTTAAGAATTTCAGGGGGTCACTTCTGTAGGAGAGTTCCAAGGGAGTTAGGCATCTGGCCTGTGATTTTTACTTTTGGCAGTGGCTTCTGAAATAAAACACAATAGCTTATAATATTTCAAAAAGTTATCCATCATTCACAGTGTAGAGCGCATTGCAGTATTTTAAGCTCTGGGGTATGGCTTCAAAAATTCGCTATTCATGGGAGGTGGAAGACATGAAAAGAAAGTGAAAGTAGGGGACGGAGGCTTAGAGGGGATTGAGTTCCATGTGGATGAAGAATCTGACTCAAAATACATGTGTTCCAGGAAGTGTTTCAGGAGGACGGCGTTGTTCACTGAGATTTCCAGAGGTTCAGTGAGAGCTCAGGTTCTCAGGACGTGTGGTGCAGACAGCCACCACGTTAAACTTAGTGTCTAAGCCTCCCAGCTCTGTACATACACAATGGATTTACCAGGAGAGCAGGGGAGAAAGCAGCTCTGCTGAAGACAGACTGGGAACTCACAGCCCTATTTTAGTACCACTGTCTCATCGTGGTTTTTCACACGGTGGGAATTCCGCTGCCAGAACGAGGGCAGCCTCTCTGCTTTCATTTCAGTCTGACCACTTTTCTTCAGGGAAAGCAAGAGCTCACAGATCACACGTTTGCTCATGCTGAACCCCAGGAAATATTTAAAGGGAAAAGCCTGCTACCTAAGCCTGCTTATCCACATAACAATAGCTGCTCTACCCACCCTCAAACCAATCCAAATAAAATCTTGCAAAATCTCATTAGGTATACAGTAAGGGCATATGCAGTGCTGAGCAGAGGCATTGCCCTGGATAATTCTGTTACGGTTTTCTACTTATAGAGATGCAAGCTTCTTTACCCCAGCCTAAAATCCTAAAGCTTTTGTGTTGATTGACTGGCATTACAAGGTATTTAGTATCATTACAACTAGAGAAAGTATAGATTTTTAGTCTATTGTTTCAATCCGTAAGGCTGTATCATTCACAATAAAATCTCTTCAGTCACCCCCAGTCCAAAGATGAGAAGAAGAAGTCGTTTTTCTAATTGGTTGAGATCTCTCTTCAGTCTTTCAGAGAGGAGACAAAAGTTGCAGTTCAGCTGTGATTTTCTTTAATCATGAAACCCTTAGTACGTCTTCGCATATTCATCAAGTTTCCTTTATGAATGTTCCCAACTTGGCAACTTAGAAATGATATTGTAAAACCCTGAAAATGATTATGGCAAACGTGTCTCAGAAGCAGGATAAAATGTAACTCCAGTCTTCGGAGTTTTCGGTTTTGTCAGGGAGAACTGTAGTCCATTGCGATAATGGTTTTATGACAGAGTAGTTTTCCAGGCTTGAGGAACGTCAGAGGTGGTTCTCTTGGAAGAGCAATATTTCGGGTAACAGCAAAGACTCAGTGGAGAAGCTTTGGAAGCAAGGGCTAAATTGATCATCTCCTCTGTGGTACCTCTCTTGATGGTCAAGACGGTGTTCAGAATGGACACTGCACCCAGTGTGAACTCCGACACGCCCGTCGTTCTCGTCTTTCTCATTTCCTTCTCTCGCTCCCACTGTCACCATGTCAGTTACTGTTTATGCTTCCTGGTATTTCCTCACAAGTTGAATCAGCTTCTCCTACCCAATGGAGCACATTTTAAATACATCCATGTTGATTAAAAATAATGTGGCTGATGCACCTGTGCTGGTAACGGACTAGACTCAAGGTAGGTCAGGTGGAACAGTGGGGTGGAGACTGTGGTGGGGAGGATGCTTCCCTTTTTGTTACCACAGACACACAATATGTATTTGCATGTGTATGTCCTTATGTATTTATGCACGTACCAGCTCTGGAATGATACATCAGAAATAGCAATGATCACCTCCAGAGAGAGAGAAGGAAGCTGAGAAATTGGGGGGTCAAGAGTACAAGTAGTCTTACTTTTATATAAAAATATTATTATACTGTTTTATATAATTTATATACATAAAGGTAAGGTGTGTATACACACACACACGCACACACCACACATGTATATATGAAACTGACAACACTTAGGACTCCAACCTTAACCGGAACCCAGATTGGGACTTGAATGCACGTGCCAAGACTTGAACCTACCCTAAACCCGCTTTGGGACTTGAACCCACCTGTCAGCCTCCTATCCAGTCAAAACCCAGACTGGGACTTGAACCCACAGTTTTTAAATTAGAATCATTCACCCAGTGTCTGGACTTAACTGAGGTTCAGATTCTTTGTGCCTCAGTGCAAATGGAATTCAGTGAGAGACAAAGTGATAGGCAAGAAATAGATTTATTAAGACGGTTCTGAGAGATACAGGCAGTGGAGGCTCAGTCCCAGGATTAGGTGGGCTACACTTTCACCATCCAAAGGAAGTGGGAAAAGACCGCCTCTTCCTTTCTCCAAGTGGTAGCTCCTTCTTCGGATCCGGTAAGAGAGTATTTGACCCTACAGGGTCAAACTAGGACTCTCAAGGTGCTTATTCAAGCCAGCAGAGGGCTGGTCCTTAAGGCTAATGACCTGAGGCATCTCTCCTGCTTTTGTTTGTGCTACACCTGCTTTGTTCAGATGGCTTTCCTGAGCAAGTGTTAGCTTATGGGGATCTCTCCACACTCCCTAGGTCTCCCTCTCTGTCTGCGGTCCCCTCCTGGGACGTCCCCAACTGCCTGTGTACCTGTCCTACTCCATTCCTATCATATGTGTGTATGACTGAGTAAATATGTTAAGTTAGTGCCTTAACATGCACATATGTTTACACACACACTTTGTATTGTTTAAATGTTTATTATGCAAGTTATTTAAAATCAAAGACTAGTAAAATGCTGCTGATGTTTAGAAAATAAATGTTAAATCCTTTGTCATACTTGAATTAGAAATAGCCATTTCCAAAGTTGTACTGAATGACAGACAATCCTGAGTATTCCAACAAGCAAAACTCTGTATTTTTCTAGTTGCTGGACAGTATTTCTATTTTGTTAACAAACATTTTCTTAAGTGCTTTCTGGGTATAGGAGGCAAGTTGTGAGTATTCAGTAAAGCACTATGACTTTGGAGTTGGAATAAATTGGCATTATTTTCTTGGAATAAAATACAGTCCTTCCAAGGCTTCATTTGACATTTAAATAGAAAGAAGTTAGTTTTTACTATCGAAATATTAGGCGAGGTTGTGAGTGCCTCAAGTCAGGTTTAAAATTTTAAATAGAACTCCGCAAGGGTTTCAAATTGAATGGGAAGGGCTGCTGGCGGTGTCTCTGGCAATTGTGAATGGCAGTGAACTCAGCATCTCAGTAATTCTTAGTCAGTCTGCTTTAATTGGCCTCTAACAGGGAAGTCAAGGGCTTGGTGATCAAAACTACCCTTCACAGAATATGGGTAAAGACCGTGACTCCAGTCTGGGTTATTTGGCTGCTTGGTACACTATTCATTTGATGTGTTTGTCGAGAAATGATGAAGAGCCATTTAAAAGCAGATAGCAGGAAATCTTTTTAAAACCTTTCTTGATCTCGGAGACATTTGTTTTGGACACTCATGTGTTTCAGCTTGATGCTGTTACCAACAACGAAAAATACACAACCTGCAAGCTGAGAGGGAAGTTTTATTTGGGGTGAAGTTAGGACTTAGGCCCTGGAGACAGCATCTCCGGGAGCCCTGAGAAAGGCTCTGAGGCGGTGAGGGAGGAGCTGGGATGTGCAGGGGGGTTTGCAGCAAAGGTCAGGGAGCAGGAACAAAAGAGGCCTGGGCTCCCTGAAACCGTCCCTTTGATGTGCACCCCAGCTCTCAGGGCCAGCATCCGGAGCTTTCCAGCCTGAGGAACTCCCCGCTCTCACCCGGAGGTGACTGTATTGGAGGATGACAGTGACATTCTTTATTCTTAACCTGCAGACTGGGCTGAAATGCCACCCAAAGAGGAAGGGGGGATGTCGGGAGATGATAAAGGGGAGGGGAGCTGCATGCAGCATATACACACTTGACAAAAGTCTGGCTGGTCTCCTGAAGGTCACGACCAGTCACGGGGAGCAGACATCACCATGAAGGATTTCAGGGTTTTTCTAGAAATGAGGAGATGCAAGAACTGGGCACATGAAACCTTCTGAAGACATCAGACTCTCCGAAGGCCCATTCTTCCGGTTTTCCCAGAGCTCACGGTGCCCACTCCTGGTCTCCAGCCCGAGCTCCCCCCAGGGGTGCTGCGGGTTTGTAGCTGAGTGGCTCATGTTTTACTCCATGTACACGCCTAAGGCAAGTGCCAGACTTGAGGTGACAATGCCATAAAACTGCCCCCTCTATAATAGAAAGTTAGCAAACGAGTGCAAAATCATATGGCTCTGTGGTGTTTATAGGTTTATAAATGATTAAAATGTTTCCTTGCTCAAAAAGAGGAACTCAAACTTTCTTCCCTTTTTTTTCCTTCTGTTTTGTGCAGATAGTTTTATATATTCGTCTGCATGTAACTCTTACGTAATCAGGACCAAAGAGAAGTTTTGTGACTTTTTGTCCAATTTTCTGTGTCGGGCATGACTAAAGAGGACAGTATTTAATGGGTTAAATTAGTAGCATTCACATTCTGATCAAATGCTAAGAAACCTGGGGTGATGTCTGCTGCACCCAGCTTGTGCGGCTCCCTTAAGAGCACATTAGGAAATGCTTCAGCATTGTCAACAGAGCTTCATACAGCACCCCGACGCTGCCCGAAAGATGACACCGTCATCCAGGTTCTTGCTCATGGCGCTGGAGGACTGAACTCTGCAAACACACTGGCAGCGAGCAAGCAGAGTCTTTATTAAAGAAAAGCAAATAGCTCCCAGGACAGCTGGGAGTGGGGAGAAGAGCCCCCCTTCTCTATTGTCCTGTAGGGGTTTTAATTCCTGAAAGATGGGGAGGTACCAACGTGGGGTCCAGAGAGAGGTGGTTTTCTTCCGTTGGCCTTGTTCAATTACCTATATCAGTCCTGGTCCAACAGGGTCCCCGAAGTCTCATGGTTTCTTGGTCCCTTTCTTCCGGTAAACTGCGTCACAGGGGGTTAGAGATTAATGTCCCTCTGGGTGTAGGTCCACTCCCTAGAGTAGACAAGACCTGTGGGGATGCTACTCCCTGGGGCCCTTAAGCCACACCTGTTCATCCGTGGCCACATCAGAGACGGCCTGGAAGCCCCTGCTCCCACACTGACGACCTGAGTTAATATTCTGCCTCACTGATAAAATAAAGCACATGATTAAATAACGTGAAATATGGCCCCTGGATAGCTTGAGCCTTTGCGACCTGCTGCATACGCAACAGGCTAAGTTAGAATTTCTGTTGCCTTCTGGCCAGATATCATGGAAGCCAATCTGGCTTTAAACTGTTGGGACTGGGGAAAGGGTGGCTTATGGAAAAAACAAAAACACAAAAACCTCCAAAAATCTTAGTGGAGGCTACAAAATCTCCTGGTACTTTAAATAATTTCCATGAAGTTTATTTCCTAGTCTACATTCTATTACCTATTATGTTGAAACGACATTATTCTACCAAAGAAGTTCATTTTTTGAGCCATTAGGAAAGCCATCATTCTCTTTCAAGGCTCATAGCAGTGTGAATAAATATTAGCTAGGACTTCCATCATGTTGATCAACTGATATATAAATTTTGTCTGTCTAAGAGTCCTCTTAAAACATACAATCAGAAGTCAAGAAGGAATTCCATACAAACCAAAAGATACTTTCCCACTGTCTCTTTCTGACATGTTTTCTAATTTTTCCAATGGATGATATTTTGACGATTGTTATTTTAAATAATAAGCAACTACCGCTCTTCGGAGGTTTCTCCAGATGTGGACACACATTAAAAAGAATTATGTTGCTATTCATGAGTCTGTGGAGGAGTACTGAATAAAGTAACAGTCTATTAATTTTCTTTTTTTTATATCATTATCACAATGTTTTTTAAATGCTTTCAAGTTAAGTCTGTAGAGAAGAGCAATTCATCAGGTGTCCCTGAAGAGCCTTTTGAACAAAGGAGAATGTGGTGTGACATTTTAATTACCTAAAGTTTAACGACAGAGCTGGTGCGATATCTTGAATCAGTTCTGCTTGTCAACAAGATGAATTTGCTTCCAGTTTTGCAATGCCAGAGAGTCTGGGGGGAAGGTGAACAGAAAGTTGGACAATCAACTGAAAGTCATGCTGAATCTACTCTGGCCAGTCTGTAGAATCTGTTGAATAACTTGAGAGTATTTCCTTTGGCTTGATGTTCTATTTGGAGATGGACCCAAAGTGAAAACATGTATTCAATTCATAATCCTTCCTGTAATCCCTCTTCGCAAAGTCCAATGAGTGTACCAAGCAAATGATAACAAAAAGTATTAAAAAGACAGCTTCATTATTCTCCTTTTGTTTGAATTCTTCAAGTAAATGAAAGCCCAAAGGGAAAGTTTCGTTTCATTGGTAGTGAAATGTGACCTTTTTGAAAACATTATTTTGATTTAATGATAGCTTATCTAGCGTTTCCATATTAATCAGGCAGAAGTTTCTTGGATGAAGCAACTAGTTATTTTAAGACTTGAATGGGGACAGGATGAAGGAGGATCCTATCACACTCAATTTTAGAAGGTCCTGAAACCCTGTCTTCCTTTTACTCTCCTCTTGAAACAAAACAAAGCAAAACAAAGCGGGGCTGAAGTATTCCATTCCTTGATTTCGGCCATCCTGAACGCTGCGTGTTACCCTTCTGTTTCCTTTCTTCTTTGTTAATGAAAACGTTTTGCCAATGACTTGATGAGCTCCTCATATTCGTGAGGAGCTGACCTCCTGAAAATCTTTGCTGAACTATTTGCAGCACTCACACCAAATGCAACTGGGTTAGATGTAAAACGGAGGGGCGGAGAGTGCCAGCTCTCCAGGTGTCAGAGACATGAAGTGCGAGGTGTAAACAAGTAACAATTCTGTTGATGTTTAGCTGGACCAGAACACATGCTTATTTGACAAAGTTGACTTTTATTTATCGAAGGATCCTTGAAATGAATCATCCACATTTAAAGTCGTAGAAGCTCAGTTCTCTTCAGTAGATGCCGAGAAGATACGCTGACGACTGATTAAACTTTTATAGACCACCCCGGTTTTTGGGTTTCTTTATCACTTTGTATTTCCTTCTAGTTTTTGGTAAACAGTTTTTGAAGTCCTCATAATTAAGTATTTTAGCTATTTTTTTCTAAAATAAGTAATACTGTAAGTTACTCTACGTATCATTTCAGAAACATATTTTTTAAATCTGTTGGTTTGATTTGTGGTAAGTCTAACTCTTCAGTTTTCTTTTTGCTGTGACCCTCTGCATGCCCCTTTGACCTAAGTGAGTAAGGGATTCATTCAGCTAGCAACATTCCTATCATCATAAATTATTCTTTTGAATGAAAAAGTTTGAATTGACTACATAGGGGAAAAAAATTGCTCTAACCAGAAAGAGGCATGTTTTAAGGCTACAGTGAGTATATTACAGACCTTTGAAAGTAGGGAAATTTAGAACTAAGCCTAAACAGTTAAAGATAATTTTCTTACAATCGATTTTGGTTTTTTCTTTTTTAATAATGGTGCTATTAAATCAGAAGACAGGAAGAGGAAACAAAAATCATTTAAGGGAGGAGTTCCCCGCTGTGGCGCAGCAGAAACGAATCCGACTAGGAACCATGAGGTTGTGGGTTTGACCCCTGGCCTCGCTCAGTGGGTTAAGGATCTGGCGCTACCGTGAGCTGCGGCGTAGGTCGAAGACACGGCTCGGATCCTGTGTGGCTGTGGCTGTGGTGTAGGCCGGCAGCTACAGCTCTGATTAGACCCCTAGCCTGGGAACCTCCATATGCCGCAAGTGTGGACCTAAAAAAAAAGATTAGAAAAAAATAAAAAAAAATTAAAAAAATGTAAGGGAGTCATGCAGGGTGATCAAGTTCACAGTAACAGATCCACGGGTTCTCAAACATTTCAACTGATATTTCATTGATCTGTAATTGTACGGCTGTGCTTTAAGATTCTTTTCCCATATAGGTTACCAGAGAGTACTGAGCGAAGTGCCCCATGCTGTGTACACTCAGTCCTCATAACCCATTTACTCTCTGTGTGGAAGAGTGTAGATAGCAGTTCCAAGCCCCTGATTTACCCCTGCCCCTGCCACGTTTCTCCTTTGGGAAACATAACAGTGGTTTCAAAATCTTTGAGTCTCGTTCTGTTTTGTAAGTTCTATTGTATCATTTTATTTAGATTCCACATATTAGTGATCCCATATGAAATGTGTCTTTGTCTGACTTCACTTAGCATAATAATCTCTAGGTCTATCCCTGTTGCTGCAAATGGCATTATTTCATGCTTTTTAATATCCCATTATGTGTGCGTGTGCGTGTGTGTGTACACACCCCACATCTTCTTTAGCCAGCCCTCTCTTCGCTCTTGATGGATGTTTAGGTTGCTTTCATGGCTTGGCTCTTGTAAACGGTGATGCAGTAAACACTGGGGTGCATCTGTATCTCCGCATTATGGTTTTCTCCTCCGTGCCCAGGAGTCGGATTCCTAGAACATATGGTAGTTCTGTACTTAGTTTCAGGAACCTCCGTACTGTTTCCCTTAGTGGTTGCATCAGTTTCCATTCCCATCAACAATGTAGAAGGGCCCCCATTTCTCCACACCCTCTCCAGCTTTTATTGTTTGTGGACTTTTTGATGATGGCTCTTCTGGCTGGTGGAAGGTGGTACCTCATTGCAGTTTTGTTATTTGGTCATTAGTAATGTTGAACACCTTTTCATGTGCCTTTTGGCCATCTGTCTGTCTTCTTTGGAGAAATGTCTGGGTTTTTGGTTTTTTTTGTTTGTTTGTTTGTTTTTTGCTTTTTACGGTCACACCTGTGGCATATGTAAGTTCCCAGGCTAAGAGTTGAATCAGAGCTACAGCTGCAGGCCTACACCACAGCCACAGCAATGCGGGATCTGCGTTGCCTCTGAGACCTGCACCAGAGCTCACGGCAACGCTGGATCCTTAACCCACTGAGCAAGGCCAGGGATCGAACTTGCAACCTCATGGTTCCTAGTTGGATTCATTTCCACTGCACCACAGTGGGAACTCCTGAGAAATGTCTCTTTAGATCTTCTGACCCTTTTTTTAAATTGGATTGATTGTTTTTTGTTGTTGTTGTTTTACATAATGCTGTAGCTTCTTTTAAAAAAATAGATGGTTTAACTAAAACCTATTCAATCTACAGTTCAAAACTCTTTTGTAGTTTATATAAATGCCTCTGTGTGTTTTCCTCCTATTTTTATTTTACTTTATTTTACTTTGAAAAAGGAGGAAGAACTGTTGTGTGAAATATTCCTATTGAACTAGAAAGAACAGATGCTTCCCTTTATTCTCACAGTGTCTATAAGATGCTGAGTATTTCAAACCTTTTCAGCAAACGTAATACAACTTGCTTTTGTCTTCCAGCTTTCTATTGTTATAAACAGACTTTCCAAGGAGTAGTTTATGTTTCTTTGGAACTATGTCTATCTGTGAAGTATAGCAAAATACACATTAGTCAATATTTGATCCCTTATAATGTATTTAGTAACTGCTGTTGACTATAGTTAATTTAAAACATTACTCCTGTTTACGTATTCCATATGTGATAATTTAAGGAAATGATGTTAAGTGTAATATACAGGGATGTTTGTAAGTTTTAAAATATTGTATTTAACAAAAAAGGAATGAAAAAATTTCTATCGTGTAACTGTCTACACCATGAAACAACCAATTGCTTCTCTTATTCTGTATGCATGCTTTTGTCATCCTAAAATCCATTTGCTTAGTGACGACTTTCAAGCAGACTTTCCCATTTGCTCCTTTTCCCTAAGCGTTGAGGGTTCTTACTTTGTGTTCGGTAGATAATCAGTATATGCTTTTTAAAAAAATGCCTGAGGAGTTCCCATCGTGGCCCAGGGGAAACGAATCTGACTGGTATCCATGAGGACACAGGTTCGATCCCTGGTCCCACTCCATAGGTGAAGAAGCCAGCAGCGCCGTGAGCCGTGGTGTAGGTCACAGATGCGGCTTGGATACCACGTTGCTGTGGCTGTGGCGGAGGCCAGTGGCTACAGCTCCAATTGGACCCCTAGCCTGGGAACCTCCGTATGCCGCGGGAGCGGCCCTAAAAAGACAAAAACAAAACAAAACAAAAAAAGCGTGAACAGACCATCCACTGCTCTTGGGGGTGTTCCCCTTGACCTCACATGATGGAAGTTGTCAGCTTGCCCCCAAAACAATATGAGGTAAGATTTTCCCATTATTTGTTTACCAAATACAGCTTATAAAGAATAATTAATAAAATTCCAAGCTCATTATTTGAAACCAGATTTTAATTTAAAAAAAACCCAAATTCAGAAAAAATAATTATTGAGCACAGTGGATATATTAATGCTGAGCGATTGGTTAACTTGGATGAAATATGAATAGTGGTAAAGGAATTCTATGGATGTGAGAATTCCCTTATCCTCCTATATCCTCCTATAGAATTAAGATTGAATACATAAAGCTTAAGGTTTCGTTGGAATGGTTTTGAGGATTTAGACAGTGATACTGGATACAAGAAGGCAGTGTTTGTTTTTGCTTTTTAGGGCCGCACCTGTGGTATATGGAAATTCCCAGGCTAGGGGTCAAATCGGAGCTGCAGCTGCCGGCCTACACCTCAGCCGCAGCAATGTGGGATCCGAGTCACATCTGCGACCTACACCACAGCTCATGACAACGCCACATCCCTGACCACTGGGCAAGGCCAGGGATCGGACTTGTATCCTCATGGATGCTAGTCAGATTTGTTTCTGCTGCATGACAAAGGGAGCTCCAGGAAGGGAGTTTTTAGGTTTCATTTGCTTTTTCTCTTTTCCCTTTTTTGCTGAAGTATATTTGACATGCAATACTTATTTCCTGTGAACACCGTAGTAATTTGACGTTTGTGCAGACTGTAAAATGATCACCACAATAACGTAGTTACCATTTTTCACATAAAAGGTAATACGGTATATTATTGATTGGGGTCCCGAGGCTGTGCATTACATCCCCATGACCTGTTTGTTTTCTAAGTAGACGTTTTTAGGGAAGGGAGTTTTTAAAAAGACCTTGATGCAATAGGGACAAGTTAGTCTAAATGGCTGCTGGCTCCCCACATTCCACAGGCCCCCTGGTCCATGGGGCCATGGAGGTACTTTGACTTGATTCAGAGAAGCAGCCACATGATGCTGAACCAAGCAATGTATTCATCCCATGTCAAGGCCAATACCTAAGAGGGATTATAATTATAGAAAATTTTTGAGTACAGACTTGAGACAAATTTACTATGTTGGTTAGTTATAAGAAGTTTGCCATTTGATCAAGATTTGAAATCTCTTGTTTATAACATAGAAGGTATATATTTGCTCTATATTCTTCTTGAATAACTCAGCACATTACTTGACTAGCTCACCTAATAGTTGTAAAAGGAAAGAAATCCTCTTAGTTTCCAATCAAAGCTTTGGCGTATTGCTACATTCGCCTATCAAATAATAGGAAACCTATATTCCAAATGAGAGAAGTCTGTCAGATTGTCTCCTTCATGTCTAACACCTCCTCAGTGTGACCAAATAAGATTGTTAACGGGCATATGTGTTCTTTAGAACATGCACATAACTCAGTGAGCGTTAAATGTAGCAGCATGGCAGTCAAAACAGCAAATTTTACAGTTTAAGGGGAAGTCAGTATTTAGGAACGATAAATGCAGTTATTCAAGTTGGGAGTGGATGGAGTTCAGGACACGTGACAATTCGTTGTTCCTCTTGACTATTGAATTTCTTATCACATATTGACTTTCTCTAATCTTTTCTCTAAAAGAGTTTTTTGGAATTTTTAACCTGAATGCATATGTGGGACTTAAGTACATTTTAAAAATATGCAAGTGTTGTAACTAAAATATAGGTTAGTGTATAAAATCCCAAGAGTTATTGTTTAAAGTAAGTGAAATTAAAATTTAGCTGAGCCTTCTGCCTTGCTGTGGTGCAAGCCAGCAGCTGTAGCTCCTCTTCGACCCCTAGCCTGGGAACCGCCACAGGTGCAGCCCTGAAAAAACAAAAGGTGAAAAAAAAATTTAGCTGAGCCTAATGGTTACAGAGAGGTGAATACTGAATTATCCTTGGAAAATAATGGATAGTGTGAGGAAAAGAATGGAACACATGATGTGCCTTCAGACAGGATAAGCGATGGAGAATATTCTAGAGTATGAGAATAAACCGCGAACATTTCCTAGTGTGGCAAGCAGGTCCTTCCTGCAGCCGTAGACCCGAAAGGTATAATCAAAATTGAAATACTGATGCGATCAGTTTGAATAATTGTAGTGGAGAACAAACTTCTTCTCCATAATGGAATAACCCTTAGAGTGCTGTTGTGACCCCATCCCTCAGGCTCCAAACAGTAGAAAAAGTAGGCAGCCTGGCGTGCCTGCTGCGGCATAGCCAGACGGACGGCATCTTGGGAGTGTCAGGCGGCAGTTCGATCCCTGGCACTGCTCGGAGGGTTATTAAGGATCCAGCTGCAGGGTTGTGGCAGCTGCAGTTTTTGGTCGTGACTGTGGCTCAGATCTGATCCCTGGTCCAGGAACTGCATACGCCACAGGGCGGCCAAAAATGAAAGTTAAAAAAAAAGGGGGGGCAGCCTTCAGTTCTGGGCTGCACTGACCTAGCAGTTTGCATGGTGCCAAGGGCACTCAAGCACTGAGGAAGCCTAGAGTGAGGTCTGCTCCCCCCAGGTACTGTCCCTCTCAGACACAGGCTCAGCATCGTGGACTTGCTGGTTCTATTGTGTTTTTTGTTTTGTTTTGTTTTGGGGGTTTTTTTCTTTGCTTTTTTTTAGAGCCACACCTGCAGCATGTGGAGATTCCCAGGCTAGGGATCTAATTGGAGCTGGAGCTGCCGGCCTACACCCCAGCCACAGCAACGCGGGATCTGAGCTGCGACCTACACCACCGCTCACGGCAACACTGGACCCTTAACCCACTGAGCCACGCCAGGGATTGAACTCGCAGCCTCATGGTTTCGAGTTGGATTCGTTTCCGCAGCACCACAGGAACTCCTGCTGGTTGTATTGTAAATCAACATTTGCCATTTTCTCCTAGTCTTCAAACCTTGTAGTTGGCTCCAACTCAAAGAGCTCTTAATATGAGGGAGATCCGAGAAGCGTGAACGGCGTGCTGGGATCCCTGGATCACAAGGTGGAGAGACACAGATCCAGGAGGTACTGTGCCCAAACTACCCTTGCAGGTCCACACACGCCGTTCAGAGTGACTGTTTAAGGAGAGCAAGAACGATCTTCTCAACCAGCTGAGAAAACAGGTTTGATTAATACGCTGGAAATGCCATCAGGTGGAAAGAAGCTGGGCTTTGGGCAGGGGCCACTTACTTCGTAGGTTTGCCCCTTATCAGCAAAGTTGCATAACTGTTCTAAACAATTTCCCAGATGTAATTGGATTCCATTAAATAACGATCTAAAGGGAGGAAAAAATCCTATGTGGGATGAGTGCCAAGTAGAAACCACTTGGTCCTGGAACACACGCTGGAGGAGTGATCGTCTTTTTCCGAAGCCACCCGTCCGGTGCGCTGATGTAGTGACCTGCAGCCTCTTGCTGCGTAAATGAGCCTGGGTCTCCGTCCTCAGGAGTTTTGGACGTGCCACTTTCCATCTGCAGCTTTCTTTGCTTGTCCTTCACCTGCTTAGCTCTTACTCCTTTTCAGACTTTAGTTCAAACTTTACTTCTTCAGGGTCAACTTCCTTGACTACCTGCCTCCACCATCCAAAAATAGATTAATTTCCTAATTAATGATTAATTATATCATATTCTTTCCATCAAAACCCCTATCTCAATTTTAATAATATATTTATTAGGATAATTATTTCTTTAAGTATTTTTCCCACAAGGTCATAAATTTTTTGGAGGGAAAAACTGATTTTTTTTTTGGCCCGCTAATGTATTTCTAATGTTTAACATATACAAGGCGTATAGTGTTTGGTGATGAATGAAGAAGGAATGTCTGTGGTGCACTCACTTCTGTTCTGCGTATCATTTCGGCATCACGTAGGACTTAAGTAAATATGCAGTCTTGTGTTGTTACCTAACTCAAATTTTTTAATCTAAGACAGTTTACCAAGAAAATATCTGAATACGTTACGGCAACATAAAATATAGAAATAGGATGTCTAAAAATTTCAAGTGGTCTTCACATCTCTGTAATTTCAGGCAATGATACATAGGGATCAAATTACTATATTTTAGGTGACTGAATACGTTAGAATAAAACAGAAAATTGGAACATTTTCTTTTTACTAGGGAGACCTTTAAGAGTCAAAGTCAGGGAGAAACATTGGGTCTGAAAATGAAATTTTATCAAGTAAATGAGACAGTCATGATGCTTCTGCTACTGATTCTGGAACATGTCTGGCCAGGGAAGCTTCCATTCACTGAGGGCAGAAAAGAGGTGAGCAGGGAGGGAAACTCCAGTGTTTAAGGAGCATTGGGCAGAGGAAGACAGGTAGTAGGAGACCTGGCAAGAAGTTAATCCATGAATATCTTAAAAACCACACCGCGAGAGAGAGGGGGAGAGAGAGAGAGAGTTTAAACTGAATTCTAAAAAACTCCAGTCTTCCCATCTTGGCTCAGTGGTTGACAAACCCAACTAGGAACCATGAGGTTGCAGAGTCAATCTCTGGCCTCACTCAGTGGGTTAAGGATCCAGCGTTGCCTTGAGCTGTGGTGTAGGCCGCAGACGCAGCTCGGATCCAGCATTGCTGTGTCTGTGGTGTAGGCTGGTGGCTACAGCTCCGATTCAACCCCAGCCTGGGAACCTCCCTATGCTGCAGCCCTAAAAGACAAAAATAAATAACTAAATAAATTGTAAACCTCCAGTCATTTTTCATGAAATTCGTAGAGATTCTAATCATCTTCAATTTAAAAGCGAGGAGAAAGCCTGTGTAAACTTTGCTTCATTTTCACCATTTCTTCGCCAAGTGTTCTGTTATACTTTTACGGTTTTTTGGAGACAGCAGGGAATAAAAAATACACACCTAGCTGTGTCCATGCACACACAAGCTCACCCACAGGTGTGAAGGATGAACTAATGCAGCCCTTGAGAGTAACCGACCGGTGGTAGAAAACCTCCTTCTCCTTGAATCGGATCGTTTGTAAGGACATTAAACGAGGAATACGCCCAGCCTCACTCACTGGCAGCATGTAGTCTATTTTTTATTTTAAAGTTTTTTTGAAGTATAGTTTGTTTACAGTGTCGTGGTGGTTTCTTCCGTACAATAAAACGATTCGATTATCCATATACACACAGGATTCTTCTCCCCCATAGATGACCACAGACTATTGGGTAGAGTTCCCTGTGCTGTACAGCAGGTCCCCACTGGCCAGTCAGTCCACACAGTGTGAATACACGAGTCTCAAACCCCTAGTCCATCCCTGCCACGAGCTGTCCGTTTAGTGGCCATAAGTTTCTTTTCGAAGTCTGTGAATCTGTTTCTGATCTGCAGAGAAGTTTATTTGCATCCTTTGTAAGATTCCAAATGTAAGTGCTGTCTCGCGATATTTGTCTCTGCCTGACCTACTTCGCTTAACTGAAATGCATTTTAATACACATCTCGGTGGATGGAATCTTATCTGAGAGGTAACGCCGATAAAGTAGCGTATAAGTGGGAAATAAACTTTAGAAGAAGGTGCCTTTGAGAGTTTCTTAAATCGAAGAGTAGCACACATGATAGTTTCGTGTATTATACTTTGCATGCAGTTTTTTGGTCAGTTTTTTTTTCTTGAGCCTGGGTGTGGATTGCCATTCGTTTAACTGAACACAAAATAGGTATGATTGAGTCCAACTAATATGAAAAATTAAAAATAAATGATAAGCAAGATGCTGCCTAAGTAGATTGGTATTTTTGCTAACTTTGCATATACTGTAACTTCACTCTGAGCGCTAAATTTCTGGAAAACAAAAAAGCCTTCAAAGGCTATCCCAGTGCGGGTGACAGTAGTGGAAAGGCATGTATTACAGCTGAGGGTGAACCCTGAAATGTTTCTGGGGAAGGGCCGTGGTCTTGGGACACAGACCTTGGACTCAGGAAAAGCTCCATCTGGAAATTCTAGGACCCAAGGCCAACTAGGCCAGAACCACCAGTTAATGACGATCCTAGAGGAACAAGAACATGTATAATAGAGGCACAACTACTGCGAAAAGTCACTTGAAGCTTTGCGTTTGCTTCAAGCTGAGGACTTGGCCCCTGGATCCCAAGTCATGTTTGCCAGTATATTAGTATTGCCTTTGGTAGACCTCTTTAAAATTTGGAACCCTCTGAATATGTGCTTATAGCTCTGATTTTAACCAGTGTGGAACTGTTTTTTTCATACCATTTTTCTTTTTCTATCATGTTGAATAAATATAATGTATGCTTATTTCAGAGAACTTGAAAAAAATAGATAAAAGTTTAAAAAACCTCTAAACTCATTCATCAGATATTACTTTTTAATATATTAATTAGCTTTAATTTTACTATCCATAAAGATATACATTTTATACATATCCTTTTAAACTAATCTTTCTTAGATGTTTTTCCATATCCATACATATTTTGAGGAAGCTGATTTTTTAAATTGAAGTACAGTTGTTTGGAATGTTGTGTTAGTATCTGGTGTACAGCAAAGTGATCCGTGTTTGTGTGGGTCTGTTCTTTTCATATCCCTTTCCAAAGAAACGGTAAAAACTCAGCCATGCTTATTTCTTTCTTTAAAATAGTTGAACTTCCAAAAAGGACTTTTTTTTTTTTTTTTTTTTTTGGTTTTCTGTAGGGCCGCACCTGTGGCATATGGAAGTTCCCAGGCTAGGGCATCTAATTGGAGGTATAGCTGCCAGCCTACACCACAGACACGCCAGATTTGAGCTGCATCTGCAACCTACACCAGAGCCCACCACGAGGCTGGATCCTTACCCCGCTGTGAGAAACCAGGGTTGGAACCACCATCCTCACGGATCCCAGTCGTGTTTGATACCCTGAGCCCTGACGGCAACTCCCACCATACATTTGTTTCTATGCCTGTGAGTCTGCTTTGGTTTGTAAATAAGTTCATTTGTATCTTTTTTTAGATTACACATAGAAGTGATACCATATGATATTTGCTTTTCTCTGTCTGATTTGCTTCATATGATAATCTCTAGTTTCATCCATGTTGCTGCAAATGGCATTATTTCATTCTTTTCATGGCCGAGTGTAATTCCATTGTGTGTATATTTACACAACTTTCTTTATCCATTTTTCTGTTGATGGACATTCAGTTTGCTTCCATGGCTTGACCATTGTACATAGTACTGCTGTGAACATTGGGGTGCCTGCATCTTTTGTTGGGAGGTTGATTTTTAATGACTAAAAAGTATCTCTTCTATAGATCTGTTAAAATGTATCTCAGTATATACCTGGTGTTTAAGGTTTGTTATGTGTAATTTTTGCAAATTTTTATAATGTCATAGCAAAGAAATGTGACTTTTAAAAATTTAGGGTAAATATCTAGAAAAGAAATAGTGTTAACATTTTAAAACATGTATTATATTTTATCATATTACATTATATTGTATTATATGAAATTTCTCTTTCTAAATGTTTTATCAATTTGTTTTTTCAGGAACAATGTCGTGAAGTTATTCATTTCTCTATAACTTAAGCTAATACTAGGTGTTAACATTCTTTTTAATCTTTTAAAATCGGTTGGGTGGATTTTAAAAATACCTGAATTTATTTATATTGTACTAATTGCTGGTGAATACTTGCATGTGTGTAACTTAACACATTATTTCTGAGTAGTCTGTAATGTTCTTCCTCTCCATTTGCGTGTTCCTCTACCAGTACACAATACGTAAAGAGGCTCCTCGTCCTTGTATCTTTGGGGAAAAATACTAAATATTTGGGAAGTACTTAGCATTTTAGGTTCTAAGTCTTTTTCTAAGGCATAGGGTAGAGTGAGAATGGCACTGTGAGCTATTATTGTTATTTCCATCAAAATTCTAAAGTAAATAATGTAGACGGGAAAATAAATGTAGAAATGCAGTTGGTTTGTGGTTCTCTCACTGTTGTGTAGCCATGGTCTGAGAAAATGGCACAGCCAAGGGGAGCCTCGGCAGACACGCCAGCTGAAAGTATTATGGTGTCCTAAATGAGATACAGACAAAAAGACAGTAATTAAACTGAGGAAATAAGAATTATATATGGACTTTAGTTAGTAATAAACACTGATTCATTGATTGTAGCAAATATACCGCAGTAATGTAAGATGTTAATAGAGTAATTTGGGTGCTTGGTGTATGGGAACACTCTGTAGTATCTTCTCAATTTCCAGTCAATCTAAGACTTTTCTGAAAAAAATTATCTATTAGCAAAAAAGCAATGTGATCTGGTTAAGAGGTCTCTGGCAGGCGGAGCTTAGACATTCTGGTTTCATTTGTTTTATTTTGTCTTTGTTTTGGTCTTTTTAGAGCCGCACTCACAGCATATGGAGGTTCCCAGGCCAGGGGTCGAATTAGAGCTGCAGCTGCCAGCCTACACCACAGCCACAGCAACACAGGATCTGAGCTGTGTCTGCGAGCTACACCACAGTTCATGGCAACGCCGGATCCTTAACCCACTGAGCGAGGCCAGGGATCGGGCCCTCATCCTCATGGATACTAATCGGGTTCATTAACCACTGAGCCACGACGAGAACTCCCATTTGTTTTATTGTAATGGTGTGATGGTTTTTAGAATTCCCATGACACGTACCCTTTGCTCTAGAAGCAGCTTTTGGCTGTCAAATTCTGACCTGCACTGCTTTTTGAGAATGGCTGAGAAAAAATAATCTTCACATCAATCTCATATATGTTAACAAAGCGTTCATCGTGTGGAGACCTGAAGTGGTAGATTTTCTGCTCCCCACTGAACGTATTTGTGTGATGCCTGCACACACCTTGTGCCAGAAGAGGCTGTTTCTTCTTTTGTAATGATTCCTGCAAGAAGCTGCCGCTCCTAATATAACAGTGGAGCAGTGCCTGGAGCTCCATGCCACCAAACATAACGATGCTCAAGGGGGTACTTATGGGTTAGTCGGGGGGCGTTGCACCTTAGTCCAGCCTCAGCCTGTCCCTCTCCACGTCTTCCGAGAACCACAGCCTTTTAAAGGACCGAGTTGTTTGAGTAGACATCTAAAATCAACTCTCTTCGTAAGGCGAGACTCCTGGTCGCAGAATTCAGGTTGACTGGGAATTAGTCATATTTCACTTGCAGGGCTGTATAAGCGGAATGAAATCGTGTAGGTGGACACTGTTGTACAGCTGTAAAGTGGTCCGTGTGGATGACATAATTGTATGTGTAATCATCAGAGCTCAGGGTCTCCCAAGACAGTTCGCCTCCCTGCTGGTTCGCTGTAACTTTGTTAATCTTTTTATTATTCCTGCTAAAGTAAAGTTGATTTACAACGTTTCTTCAAGTTCTGTCGCACTGCAGAGTGACCTAATCACACACACTTCCCTGTGCTATGCAGCAGGGCTATAACTTTTTAAAAAGCACTTCTCACGTTAAGGCAAAGGCGTCTTTTCTCTCCCTTCATAGTACACAGCGGGTGAGCAGGAAGTCCACGCATGTGGGTTCAGATGCTGGCCGACCTACTTACTGGTCAGGACCTTGGATAAATGACAAGTTTTCTACTCTAATTTTCCGCATCGCTAGAGTTGTGATGATCTCTGCCTTACCGCAGTATTATAACTGTGATAATATTTGTAAAAATGTGTCCATTCTAGGTGGCTAATGCATGGTAGTAGTTATTATTATGTGAATTTTCCTTTTCTGTTTCAATAGTAGGTAAGAATCAGTGACTAGGAGCCCCAAGCCTTCCCAGCCTCCCAGTGGCAGTTCGTAAAAAAATGTCTGAACCTCGTTTCCAAGTAATAAAGACACAACAAGTGGCATAATTCTGTTCCTCTTGCTGTACTTCTCATTCTAGAAAGACGTCAGCAGGAGGCCTGAGGGGGAGAAATCTTTCTTTGGCAAATGGCTTCTCTCCTAGCGGTGTTGCCCCGTGTAAAACGTGGTTCCCTCATTGTCTGCAAAGTAGACGATTCTGTTAGCACGAAGTTACTTTGTACTTTACAGAGATTCCGTATTAGTTAGAAGGGGGGTAAACCCTGCAGGCAAGTGGCACTTCTTTCAACTTTCAGACCCTCAGTGCTGTGCTGCTCCAACTTTAGCAAATACCATCTACGTAGACAGGTGTACACGGTGCCCCTGGAGCTGTGCTGCGCGTTGATGCCGGCTCCACCTAGTCTGCCAATTAATAACCAGCCCTTTTATAGCTATTTTGAGGCAGAATGCCTAGAAAGCTCTGCTTCGCTTTAGGCTAACGTAGCGGATCTCAGACCTGAGTGTGCTTCTGTATGAGTTTGTTGGTATAACACTGCTTTTTGGCTGCACCCACTGCATGTGCACGTTCTCAGGCCAGGGATAGAACCCCAGCCATGCCCATGGTTGTGATCTGTGCCACCGCTGTGGCAATATCAGCTTGTAAACCCACGGTGCCACATGGAACTTCCTTGGAACGACACCTGTGAAAGGAATGTTTGTTATGGTGATTTTGACCTTAGGAGCTGGCCTTAGTCTGGGTCTCTCTTGCCACCCTGTTCTAAGGCTTGACCCCACTGCGCTGGTGAAACTTTAAGTCATTCCAGTGTTTGCAAATGGTCAGTAGCTCAATTGGAACCTTCCGTGAATTGCACACCCGCATCAGATTTCACCATCCAGCAGCATTCATCGAAAATGGTGGTGCGTCTTTTACAGCTTTCCCGCTGGTCCGCAAAAGCATTGGACGTAATTTGGTTAAAGGGCTGTTTCCTTCTAACATGTTTCCTGAGAGAGAGTGTGAGAGAGAGCAGGCTTAACAGCGAAGAGACTTATTTTCTCTCTTCTTTTCCTTGAAGACAGTCTCTGCTGCTCTACACGGCTACTTGGTTTTTCTCTTTCTCTTCACTTGTGGTATATACCACAGGGAAATCAGAAATCACTGGTCCAGCTGGAAATCTTTCCCAGACAAGATTGATTATACGTCCATGCCATATTTTTTAAAAGAGTTGTAAAATAAATGACCTTTGGCCACCTGAAATGTTTTTTTCCATGTGATCTGGTAGTGGTTTGAAATAAAGCTAAAAGTAACCTCTCTGGGAGGCCCAGAACCTACCATAGCTTGAATACTTGTTGTGTTCATTCAGTTAAAAAGGCAGGCAGAGCTGGCTTCTGAAGCCAGTGGGTTCCTTTAATGACTGGGTGCCCTTGGCATGGTGCTTAGAAGCAGCTTCCTGTGATTCTCAGAGTCACCATCAATTCAGTGAAACTTTAGAAGGAGGAAATAAATGTTGACAGTGTGAAATGATGCACCCCATTTTCAGAAATGTTAAGTTATGACGAATGTATTATCACATTAAGTAATAAGGGTGATGATGATGGATGGAGCAGTTCTGGAATCTCATCTTTACTGTTAAAAAGTCATTCTTCGTGGACTAGATCAACTACCACGAGAAGTATGTCACGTCAAATTTTGTGTCCTTTGTTTTAAGGTAAAGGAATCCAACCATTTAATTATCTCATCATTGTTCCTGAAAATCTGATGATATCTTTATGTAGGGTAGGGGAAAATTAAAATATTAAGCTTTTTCTGGGGGTTTTCTAGTGTCTTATTACAGTGAAGTGTGATAAAATTCCTCAGCTTATGTCAGATCACAGAGCTTAGAATTCAGTGGTGTCATTGTGCAAATGATCAGTTTGAAGTCTAAAGAGATTCCATAGTTTTCCAAAGCTTTCGCGCCATCATTTTTTTTAGCTATATATGCATATGTGCCTCCTATTTTCAGAAAAAAGCTAACAGTACACAGTACCTTGTACAGAATGAGTGCTCAATAAATACGTATTATTTTATTGCTCAGTAAACATCTCTATAGTTATTTCATGTATTGGTCGTATACGAATGTTCCTTTCTCTCCAACAGACTTTTTGTGAATCAAAATTTTTAAGCGTGTGCTCCGATCTTCAGTGGGAAGTGCCGCTCATATTCATTCTGTGTATCTCTACTTATGCCCATCTCCTTCCCTTAGCGTCTAAGTCGAGTAGTTACTGATTATTAGGCAGTTAAATACCCTGGAGTGGTCGCAGTCCTAAAAGAAGAGAACACTGCTGAAGCAAAGAATGTGCTTGCATTTTGAGTCACTTTCTAACTGTCCTCTTGCTTAAGACTAGTTTTCATTTAAAGTGAGATACAGCTCTAGTTCCGTGATCTTTCTCATCGTTTTTGACAGTGGGACCGACTAAATCTTTCCATTTAAGAGTGTTTCTGTTAAATAAATAATACTTTTGGCAGCTCTTCCTCTCAGTTGAAAGTGGCATCATTCATCTGTTTATCTAAGCCAAATATACATTCTCCTTTGCGGGTATCAAATCAGTCACCACATCTTGCTTACTTTATGTCCTAAATATTCCTTCCGCCCCCTCCCCCATCTATCTCTTTTGTCACTGTCCCCGTCCCTCCACGGTCAGCTCTCATCATCTGTACCCTCCAGTCCCCTTGTCCCAGTCCAGTCCTGCTGCCTCCCCACCAGTCTTTCAGCTGTGGCCTGAGAAACGTCGGTTGCATCACACAACATCCATGCCAGTGCTCCTTATTGCCACAGGGTGAATTTCTCTCTGCTCAGTGTGGGACACCAACCAACAGCAACGGCGGCAACAACTGTGGTCTGGTCTGTGCATTCACTTCCAGCCTCATCTCTCTTCTCTAATAACGCTCAATGGCTCCTGCTCACACCATCTGCTGTCTAATGGTTAAGCTTTTCTTTTCCCCATCTCCTTTCAACTTCTGTATCTTCTCCCATTATCACTACAAAGTACGTGTCTCTATCTTAGACTTGACGTAGTATATTGATTTATATTATCCTTCTCTTGGTCTAGCACAGACTCAAGCATAGTGACCGTATTTGAAAATATCTCAAAGTGGCCTTGAATATCATTTAAGGATTTTATTTTTTCTATCCCTAAACAACTTGATACTGAATTCTTCTTTCTTGAAGGTAGGTTTTAGGTCATTCTTATTTTTAACACTTGCAGCTTGCTGAATAAAAGCCACTAAATTTGGTATAGGTTTAATGTCATTTCCTTCATCTTTTTGGATGGAGGTACTTTTAAAAACTCTTTTCTTCTTAAATAAACATCTAGCACGGTGCCTGCCACATAGCCAGCTCTCTGTAAGTAACGACTCGGCTGAAATGAGCTGTGTAATTGTGGTCCTAGGCGGGTGTTGCCTTTGACGTGATGTGTGACTCTACCTCTATAGTCAATTTAAAAGGTCTTCATATGAGCTTTTTCAGTTGCTTCAACTTAGTGTAGTGTGGACTCCAAGCTCTTTGAGAAAAGAAAATTCTTATCTAGGCTAATGGCGTTTTGACAATAGTTTTCCATGCTAATGAAATAAGCACTTATTAAGTTCCAGCTACAGTGGCAGATGCTGAGGGTGCACATTTGTCCTTGCCCTAAGGAAAACCCCATCCTCAAAGTACGGATGCGCCCGTCACTGTGGGTGTTCCCTCAAAGGTGCATTTAGTTTAGAAAATTTCATTTATAGAAGCTGGTAAGAGTGAGAGAGAGCGGGAGGATGGGATTAGACGTTGAGAGGAGAGAACTGCGATGCTACGGAAACTGGGGCCCATCATTTCTTTCATTCATGCCCATGCGTAGCCATGCGAGGGAAGGCCTGAGTCCTTGCTTGGTTTCAGTTTCTACGCAACTACATAGACCTGTATACTTAGGACTCCACACGCTCCCCTTTAGGGGGACCTTAAATATTTTCAAGGGGAAATTGGACTGTGAGTAGTATGCGCCTCATATAGTAACTTCAGAACCGGTATCCAGACGTGGAAAGATGTGACTCACTGTGTTTATCAAAATTCATATTTATTTGTGCGATTGTGCAATGCCTGTCTTCTCCACTGGACGGTAGGTTCCGTAACTCAGAGACCACGTCTGCTTTGTTTGCTCTGAGGTCATTAGTTTTTAGCAAAGTGCCCCAAACTTAATAGGAACTTAATGAATATTTGCTGGAAGAGTTAGGGGAGTTATTACATGCTAATGTGATTTTCCCCTTAGATGTATTTAGATATTTGCAGTGCTTTTGTGATCTTTAATTCTGGATTCCTTTTTTTCTGTAACTTGTAAGTTATCTTTTTTAAACTACTAGCTTGATCAATATATGATTTAATTTATTTTTGAAATAATCAATACAGTGTAAGAGAACTTAAACCCTGCGTTTCATCTTAAAAATTAATGAGGTTAAGAAAGAACATCCACCTTTAGGTGGCGCCACAGTTAACTTCATGTATCAGCTTGATTGGGCCGCAGGTGCCAGACGTGCGGCCCAGCATTGGCTGTGAGGATTCCATGGGTGAGGTGACATTTGGCTCCGTGGACTGAGTAAACCCGCCCTCTCTAACGTGCATGTGCTGCATCCAGCCGTCGAAGACAAGAAGGCTGAGTGCTTGCGCTCAGATGCCACTGTTTTCCTGCCCCGGGGCTGGAGCTTATCCATTTGGTTTCCTTGGTTCTCAGGCCTTTGTCTCAAACTGGAATTAGGCAGCCCTCCCCCCGGGTCTTCAGCTTGACGAAGGCAAACCTTGGGATTCTCAGCCTCCACACGCGTCGATTCCTTATAATAAATCTCATTATACATAGGATGTATATTATATACTGCATAATATATAATATGTATTATATAGCACATATATGTTATATATTACATAATATAATTTTGTGTTACATATAAAATATACACATTATATATATAAAGTGTATATACACATTATATATGTATATAAAATATACCTTCTATTTTCCTAGAGAACGCTGACTAATACAGATAGATTTCCCTAGGATTAAAAAAATATAAATGTTGGACAATTTATGGCAAATGCAACTATTTTAATACCATAAATTATTTCAGTGATAACTCAGTAGATACTCTCTTGTTTGTAATAATTACTGTTGTTCTGAACTCAGACCACATGATGCCAAATTTAAAGAACTTCGTCACTGATCTTCATCTTCATCACCAGTAGTTACAGCTCAGGATTAATGGCTGTTGAGTGGCTGGAACCGGTTATTATTAGAGATGTACATGAGCAGGAGCTTGGGGTTTTTTTCCTTAATATTTTTCCTAAGTACAGTTCTTATCTTCAAGGTGGAAGAAAATTCAAGTCTTCTCATGAGGATAAGAAAATAAGTCCAATAGTTATTATCATTCATCTGCAATTGCTAACTTCTCCAGAATATAGAAAAAATAGCTATTATAAATTTGAACTCTATAAATACATGCAGTAGTTACCACTCTTGTTCTGTAGCTCTCTGAAGCCTGGCTAATTATTCACAGCTGAAACCAAACCCAGTGAGTGCATAGAATAAGAGAAAAACCTAAGAACTAGAAGTTAATCTTTCCCCAAGAATCCCACTCTTGGGCATATATCCAGACAAAACTTTCCTTAAAAAAGATACATGCACCCATATGTTTACTGCAGCATTAGTCACAATAGCCAAGACATGGAAACAACCTAAATGTCCATCCACAGATGAATAGATTAAGAAGATGTGGTATATATACACAGGGGAATACTATTCAGCCATAAAAAGAACAAAATAATGCCATTTGCAGTGACATGGATGGAACTAGACACTGTCATACTGAGTGAAGTAAGTCAGAAAAAGAAAGACAAATACCATATGATATCACTTGTATCTGGAGTCTAACATATGGCACAAATGAACATTTCCACAGGAAAAAAAATCATGGACTTGGAGAATAGACTTGTGGCTGCCAAGGGGGAGGGAGAGGAAGTGGGATGGACTGGGAGTTTGGGATTTATGGATGCAAACTATTGCACCTAGAATGGATAAGAAATGAGATCCTGTTGTATAGCAGTGGGAACTATATCTAGGAACTTGTGATGGAACATGATGGAGGATAATGTGAGAAAAAAATGTATATATATGTCACTTTGCTGTACAGTAGAAAATTGACAGAACACTGTAAACCAGCTACAATGGAAAAAATAAAAATCATTTAAAAAAGAAGTTAATCTTTCATTTTATTTTACGTTAGTCTCATAAGCCTTCAATTTATAAATTCTTGTCCTTAACAAATTATAATTTATATTCAGTCAAATCTTAGTTTTGGTTAATTTTGTCTTATTAATGACCTTTCTGAGAACTTGGCTATTTATAGCCTATTTTGATTTTTTTAATTTTAAAGAAATTACGAAGTATAGAAATCAAATAAAATTTTTATGCTCAGCTTATATCTAATTCATTCTGGTTATCCATGGCTGGAATTAGGAAAACACATCTAGGCATTCCCATCATGGCTCATCAGTAATGAACGCAACTAGTATCCATGAGGATGTGGGTTCGATCCCTGGCTTTGCTCAATGGGTTAAGGATCCAGCATTGCCATGAGCTGTGATGTAGATCACAGACACAGCTTGGATCCTGCGTGGCTGTGGCTGTGGCTGTGGCTGTGACTAGCGAATGCAGTGCTGATTCAACCGCTAGCCTGGGAACTTCCATATGCCACAGGTGTGGACCTAAAAAGACCAAAAAAAAAAAAAAAGAAGGAAGAAACCATGTCTGTTTTTTTACCTTTCCTTTTAAATTGAGAGAACATTTGTTATGCTTTGATATTTATATAAAACCTCAGAGGGTAAATAGCCTACTTGATTTTGACTTAGAAAAATATTCCTCAATCTCAATATAACAACTATAAGATTAGAATGTAAAGTATGCAGATGAGTTTTTGCATAAAGTAGGTTCTGCACAATGCGAATATATTTTAAAGAGTCTTAAATAGCTAGCTGTAAAATCTGTAGGAAGACTTTAAGTTCTTATGAAAGTAGCTTCAAGTCACATCAACATCAGAAATGCCTATAATGTTTCAGAAACGAGTTCAAAGGGAGGGACTCATGCCCAGTATTCTAATATGATAAATGGTTTAATAATCTAGGCACAAGATATTTCTCCAAAGCAGCCTGTGGTTAGTCAAATATTTCCCACCCTTTCTTCTCTTAAGGAAGATTATCCTATTTTATAAGTAAGACTCCCTGCTAATTTAGTGCTCACGATGAAACAGTAAAATCTTCCTTGGTATTTCTGCTTTAAATATTGGTGAGTGAAACAAACTGAAATAACAATAACTTCAATATATTTTCCTAGTAATTGAGATATGGTTTCTGTATCTATGCTGCGATTAATATAAATGTACTACCGAAGATTGTTTTGATCCTAACGTAGTCATTGTTTATGTGGTAAGGATTGTTTTCATGTCGCCTGGAATGCAAAATATTCTGTGAAGTGCTTTTGTTCTCGACTCCTTGTTTATACTCTTGGCAGACAAATATAGATATATTTTCTCTTTGAGGTAATGGCCAACTAGTTTCTTGTACTCTCAGATCAAGATACAAGCATACCTTGGCGATACTGCAGGTTTGTTCCAGACCACTGCAATAAAGCAAAAATTGCAGCAATTCAAGTCACAAGTGTATTGGTTTCCCAGGATATATAAAAGTTATATTTAGACCGTAATGTCTTCCTTTAAGTGTACAAAACATTATGTGTAAAAAAAAGTACCTACCTCAATTAAAAAACACTTTATTGCTAAAAAATTCAAACCATCCTCTGAGCTTGCAGTGTCATGATCATTTGCAATAGTAACATCAGAGGTCCCTGATTCTAGTTCACCATAACAGGTGTCACCATATAGCAATAGTGCAAAAGTTCAAAATATTTTGAAAATTACCAAACTGTGACAACAGAAACACAAAAATGAGCAAATGCTGTTGGAAAAATGGCCCCAATAGGCTTGCTTATTAGCACAGGGTTGCCACAAACCTTCATATTATAAAAATGCTTTTTCTACAAAGTACCATAAAGCAAAGCACAGTGAAATGACATATGCCTGTATGTTTTTCCGGAACTCTTTAACAAATTTCCTGTCGTATTATTTGTGGCTCATTACATTTTTGAAGCAGCAGAAACCTGAGTTCGGTGATTTAATGTGATGCCCTGTATCATGGAAGTCGCAGTCAGCAGTTTAACAAATGCGTGTACATTGAAACAATTTGAGTGAAAAGATTTGCGCACACCTCCAAAAGCCAGTGGCCGTAGAAATAGCATGAGACTCCTGCTTTTGCGTTGACACCTGCTGCCTTCCAGAGACAAGCCATTGACCCCGAGGGCTGCCTTCCCTGGCCCGTTTAGTTTCCTTCGCAGGAACGGTGTCATGATTCTGCCAGTTTCTCCCCTTTGCTGCTCTGTGACCAGCAGGCGTACAGGTGTAATTCCTCATCTCCCAGCCTAGCAGAAGCCTCTGAGGAGGCTAGTCATCCACTCTAACTTTCATGGGTTTAGAGGTATTGACCTACACAAAAATTTCTCAGATGTATTTGACCATGGGACACTTTTGTAAGTGTAATTTTTTGTTAATTACTATACTAACCAGATACAATAATGGAAAGGAATAATCCAAACCACGATTAAAGTAGAAAGCAAAAATGGTCTCCCAAATTAATTGCTTAATAAATGATCAAAACATGACATTTGGTATAAAACAAAGGTAAAGATGTAAGCCCACATTACAGCCTGTAATCACTGAGTAGAAGCATTTAGTGCAAAGGTGAGTTGATGAATGCTGCCTGTGCCTCCTTGCTGAAGGTAAATAAGTTCTTTATGTATCAGATGATCACCGCAGGTTTCCCAAGGTTCATAGAGGAGGTGAGCGGTAGAAACAGACCCTCTGGATTTCATTTCAGCTTTACTGTTTATGATCTGTATGATTTTGAGAAAATTATTTAACCCCGATTGTCTCATTTTCTTTATCTCAAAATTAGAGTAATAATGAGGATACAGGAAATGCTTTAATAAGAGCACCTGGTTAAAAGTAATGAATATATGTTGGCTATTAAAATGGAAAAGCAGAAAGGAGAAATGAGTATTTGGTAGGGAACCAGTTTTGGCATCAGTTAAGTAAGGAAACAATGGCCCAACTGATGAATTTCATGATAATCTTTCAGTGCCGTTGGGAAACAACTAGTAATACCTCCGTGGATGTTAGTTTTCTGAAGGAAGGTGCGTAGAAACACCGACATAGTTAGAAGAACTTTATATCTAACTCTAGCCTTTTTCCTTACACGGTGTGGAAAAGGCTTTTATAAATATACAGTAGGATTCAAAGGAACATAAAGACACTAAGGAAAGAAATTTGTTCTTTTTAAGAACCTCAGGAATGAGTTAAATAACCAATTGCAGTTTATATCGTGTTACAAATATTCGAATGTCAAAGGTTACGGAGGTCCCTCCCCTTCTACCAAATCAAGCATTTTCTTAGGAATTTACTGTTAAGTCAGACTTTCTCTGCTTCTTAATATGAAGTTTTTTCCTCAAGGATAAAACCCAGAAAAGTAATGGAAATTGTTTCTTTACACTGAAGTATAGGTGATGTACAATGTTGCGTTAGTTTCTTGTGTGTAACGGTCATTCAGTGTGTGTGTGTGTGTGTGTGTAACAGTCATTCAGTGTGTGTGTGTATGTGTATGTAACAGTTATTCAGTTTGTGTGTGTGTGTAACATTCAGTATGTGTGTGTGTAACAATCATTCAGTGTGTGTGTGTAAAAGTTATTCAGTTGATGTGTGTGTGTATAACAGTTATCCTGTGTGTGTGTGCGTGTGTGTATAACACTTATTCAGTGTGTGTGTGTATGTAACAGTTATTCAGTTGATGTGTGTGTGTATAACAGTCATTCAGTGCGTGTGTGTGTGTGTGTGTGTAACAGTCATTCAGTGTGTGTGTGTATGTGTATGTAACAGTTATTCAGTTTGTGTGTGTGTGTGTGTGTAACATTCAGTATGTGTGTGTGTAACAATCATTCAGTGTGTGTGTGTAAAAGTTATTCAGTTGATGTGTGTGTGTATAACAGTTCTGTGTGTGTGTGCGTGTGTGTATAACACTTATTCAGTGTGTGTGTGTGTATGTAATAGTTATTCAGTTGATGTGTGTGTGTATAACAGTCATTCAGTGTGTGTGTGTGTGTGTGTATAACAGTTATTCAGTTTGTGTGTGTGTAACATTCAATATGTGTGTGTGTAACAATCATTCGTGTGTGTGTGTATAAGAGTTATTCAGTTGATGTGTGTGTGTAACAGTTATTCTGTGTGTGTGTGTAAAAGTTATTCAGTTGATGTGTGTGTGTAATAGTTATTCCGTGTGTGTGTGTAACAGTTATTCTGTGTGTGTGTGTAAAAGTTATTCAATTGATGTGTGTGTGTAATAGTTATTCCGTGTGCGTGTGTAACAGTTATTTAGTGTGTGTGTGTATAAGAGTTATTCAGTTGTGTGTGTGTGTAACAGTTATTCTGTGTGTGTGTGTAAAAGTTATTCAGTTGATGTGTGTGTGTAATAGTTATTCCGTGTGTGTGTGTAACAGTTATTCTGTGTGTGTGTGTAAAAGTTATTCAATTGATGTGTGTGTGTAATAGTTATTCCGTGTGCGTGTGTAACAGTTATTTAGTGTGTGTGTGTATAAGAGTTATTCAGTTGATGTGTGTGTGTAACAGTTATTCTGTGTGTGTGTAATAGCTATTCAATGTGTGTGTGTGTATAATAATCAGTGTGTGTGTGTATGACAGTTATTCAGTTGATGCGTGTGTGTGACAGTCATTCACCGTGTGTGTGTAACAATCATTCATTGTGAGTGTATGTGTATAACAGTCATTCAGTGTGTGTGTGTGTATAACAGTCATTCACTGTGTGTGTGTGTGTGAGCGTGTGAGAGAGAGATTCTTTTTCAGATTCTTTTCCCTCATAGGCTATTACAGAATATTGAGTATGGTTCCCTGTGCCATACAGTAGGTCCTTGTTGTTTTTCTATTTTATGTGTAACAGTGTGTGTCTGTTGATTCTAAACTCCTAATTTATCCCTCTCCCCTCTCTGTATGTTTTATTTTTAGATTCCACATATAAGGATATAAAGTATTTGTCTTTGGCTTACTTCAGTCAGTGTGATATTTCTAGGCCCATCCATGTTGCTGCAATGGCATTGTTTTTCATTCTTTATGGCTGAGTGATATTCCAGTGTGTACATCTATATATTTATACATATCTGTATCCATCTCTCTGCCCACACACACCGCATTGTCTTTATCCATTTCATCTATGGATGGATATTTAGGTTACTTCCATAAGAGTATTTCAAAGAAAAGAAGAAAGGAAAGAGCCAGTAGAAATCCGTAATGTCAATACACTGATACTCGAGTTGAGCTGCGCACTTACACTGACTTCGTCACGTCATTGGAATAAAGCATCTTATCAAAAGCGTACTGATAAAAATGAAGTCTCCTGAGGTCAGAAAAATCGGGTAGCCAATCTAAGAAAATTGGGGGGATTGAAAATGTGCAGGTGTGAAGCTTAACCTGACTCTCAGAGGACGAGATTTGATCACAGACAAAATCAGGGGTTTAGGATCATAGGCTTTGGAATAGCGACTTAGGCCAATTCCATCCAAATGTGTCCAGTTGTGTTGAAAGAAGCGTGAGTTTGTCAGAGCTGTAAAGACGCATCTTCAGGGGGCTCTGAGAGCTTGTTTTTAGCGGTTGCTAGTACAATGGAAACGCCCACTGTAAGCACACTTCTGTTCTCCTAGTCGCTAGTCACACTAGCGTGCTCTGAAACAGAGACACACAGCTACCTATTTTCTCCAGGAAGCACCAGGGGCGTCATGGGGCTGCTCATCTGTGCTCATCGGTGTTGCTGCCCTGCTCTGACGCCTTGGCGCTTACCTGTTTCCCCTCCAATCTATGATTTCGTCTCCTGGGTCCCAGAACTCTCGCTCCCTTCTCGCCTCCCAACTTTCTGAAATGACAGCAGCGTTGTTTTGGTTTGTCGACGTTGGGATTCGGCCAAGCACGTTCCTAGATATTTTTCGACTCGACTAACACCGCACCGGCGTGTTGTCACCGCCTTCCCAGCATGACAATGATGAGCCTGAGAAAGTTTTCTAAAATAAGATTCAAAATGGGTTATAAGCCAAGATAAAAGAAAATATACATCCATTACAGATCTTGGAATCTTCTAAGTGATAGCTCATGTTATTATAAAAATACCAGTAATTTGGGCTAGGAAAACAGTAACCTACTGATAGTGAAGCCACCTCAATTATGAAAAAAAAAAAAAAAAATCCTTGGGATTTCATTATTTGAGCCACCCCTACCAACTGAAGGTAGCAGAATTGGATGGGACTCGCCAATACCTCGCACGGGGAAGGTAAAGTCAAAGAAACGTCTCTGGGAGGCGTGGAGAATAAATGTGTGAAAAGTGCCGATGACGTGAAATCACAGGTAATGGTGCGGAGAACAGCCAACTGAAAAATAGGGCTCCATATTCAAAGGGCAGCTCACTGTGGACATGCAGGCCTGGGGCCTGGTGCTGCCAGATCTTCCCATTTCTCAAAAGAAGGCAGACGTCTGAAATATTCTGAGTTTTAAAAGCCAGCTAAAACCTTTGGAAAACACTGTGCTTGCAAACAAAGCATCTTTGGAGGACCTGATCCCCTGAGTACCCCTTGAATTATCTTGCTCTCACAGATATATCTGGAGGACTCCTTTTCTCTTGACACCAAATGCATCACCTGTACAGGAGTAACTCACTAAGATAGTAGCACCTTAGGGCGCGTGTGATCGAAGAAAGACGAGAGAAGCACAGCCGTGTTTCTTGGAAAATGTGTATCTTCCCAGAATACTCCAGCGGCCAATTTGCATGGCTAGGCTCCTGGTGATGGGATACAAGGGAGGGAACTGGAGCAAAGAGAGTTATGGGGACGAGGAGTGAGACCTCAGCAGAGACTTGCTGATTGGTCTGGGACTGACCGAGTTTAAAAGCATACTTTAAAAGCAAGGGTTGGGGGGGTGTTTTGTGAGAAGGAGGAAAGAAGGAAATATGAGCAGACTGTGGATGGTATGATGTTCAAAATGCTGCTCATGATAAACACTAAAGGGAACCTTTTTGGAGTCGTGGACGTGCTGGAGAATATGGCATGTACATTATGCTCTCCAAACACACGGTCAGCATTTTGATTAGAACCTGCCTTTCTCCTTTTTGGCTTTGACTTTATGTTGTGAATGTCCTCAGCAGTTCTCGTCTCAAGGCGACATTTTACTCCTGAGCTTTATGTAAAATATATTGTTTTATGTTTTCTTAAATATTTTAAACTGCCTACTTTAAATAGGCATTATGATTCTGTTTCATCTGCCTTCCTTCCATACCACGCCACCCTATACACGCAGACACACAGACACACACACACACACTTTAAAAAATTCTGTCTGGAAACATTTACGCAAATGTTCCTTTTAAGAAAATACGCAGATCTGATAAGACGAGTCGTATTTCCCACTGCATTGCAAAGATCTCATATAAAAGTGTACATTATGATTTATAAGCACGGAAAGTGGGATTTGATTTTGTTCTGAACTTTCGTGACCATTGAGTTTGTCTTTTGATCTCAATTTCCAGTAAAAAGGAAAAAAAAAAAAACCGTCTTTAATGCTATTCTTAGGACAGTGGAAATCTGTCACAAAACAGAGAAAGTGGTGCTGTTAGAAAATTAATAAATTAAACCCTTTATAGTAAGGTCGTGCTTTTTATTTTATCGTCATTCCCGTTAGCAGGAAGCAAGATTGTTTTCAGGATCACTACAGCCCCATTCTCTAGTTTGTCAAGCCATAAATTTTATCTAAAAGATTGACTCTGAACCTCTCTCTGGGTTCGCTGTAGGTAGGTGTAAGTACAGCTCCTGAACCTGCCTGCACGTTGAAACCACTGGAAATATTAGTGTAACGAACCAGAGGACTGCGAGGGGATCCAAAGGCGGCTGGCTCTCAAGTCCAGCTCTCTGTTTTCTATTAGACGTTCATTTCGCAGCACTGTTGGCCCAGCTCTGTCTTAGGGCCTCGAAAAAGATGAATCAGACCGTGTATTACAAGGTCAGAGAGGTAAAGGGCATTAAGTGGCAGGTGATATAAACGATTGCTCTAGGCAAAGTGTACAGTGTGACACTTGGTTGAAGCTTTCGGTCTCAGTTTCGGCAGGCACGGGTACGGAAAAGCATCTCTCTGTAAACAAAATCAACCATTGCACGATGAATAGACGTGGTCTCTGCCTCAGTCAGGGATGTGCTTGGTGGTGAAGGGGGCTGTCGGGCATCAGGGGGACGTGCTTCCCGCAAAGGGACAACGCTCCCTCGGCTCCAGTGTCCCCAGTGGTGGACAGATGCAACGATGCACACTGTCTTAGGATATTGAGGGAACGGGGAGACCCAATCTACGTGAGATCTCCAACTTTTTCAGGAGGCCAGTGAACAGCCACTGAAGACCCATGTCAGGTTCTCAAGTTTCCTGCACCTCAGTGCCTCACTGGTTAAAGTGTGGACCCGTGGTAGAAGCCTCCTCTGTGTCGCCTGGCCTATGAATGTGTGAAATATGCAAGGTCTCATGCCCTGCCTTAGATTTCCTGACACAGAATCTACATTAAATAAGTCACAGGTAATTTCTAGGCTCAACAGCATTTGATAAATTCTGTTCCAGGAAGGCATCAGAAAGGAAAAGTTTATTTTTCTCTATCGTGACTTGAAATTCTTGGCCCTTCCCCTTTTCTTTTTCTTGTGCCTTTCTTATGCCCCCTGGCCTCGTTTATTGATTCTTGGTTTCTCCTAGAGAACAGCTCATCTTAGCTTTCATGGAAATAAATCTTCTGAAAGAACTGCAAGATGTTTTAATGAATGGCCAGTGCAGACGGTCACACGACTCCATCCTTTACCTTGACAGGAGGCTGGAGTCTTTCCTGGCATCTCCATGTCGCCCTGGAGCTCCGAACTCATTCTCTCTTGCCCTCTCTTGCCCCATCTCTGCTCTCTCGTATTGATTTTACGCAAAGACAGAGTGGTCTTTCCGCAGCTAGACCTTGGTCACGCCTCTGTGGACTTCGCTTTCCAGGTGCGTTGTCACAGCACTTTAAACTGCAGGCTGTAGGCGTCCTGGGCGTGCTACTGATCCGGCTGCTGTGGCTCTTTCTTCTGCTTCTTTTCATCATGAACTGAACCTGGTCTCCACCAGCCACTTCTGAGCGCCTCTTTTGTCCTGTTTTCCTCCTATGGGCAAATGGCGTGTCCGGGGCTAGGTGGCAGGTGTGGAGGGTGTGTGTGTGTGTAAGACATCTGTGTTCTCTGGTACTCGTGTCACTCAACACATGGTGGGAATGGCACCGTTCAGAGGAGACCTCCAGAGAGAAAACCCACGTACGTATTTTCCTGTGGATTCTACACTCATCGAGCTCACCTGTCAGTCTCACAATCCTTTGTTTCTCTGTGGGTCTGTCTCCAAGTGGTTTGCATCTCAGTTGACCCTCCTACTGGAAGGCTCATCAATAATTTGTATTATAACTACCTATGTTTTTGGCATTTCGATGCTTTTTGAAATTTACATTCCATTTTTTCCTATAACAGCCATTATAGACTTGGTATCTGGGTATCTCAGTTTCACAGACGAGAATATGATGATTATGAAAATGAGCTGATTAGACTAAAACCACATACACTTGAACCAACACTGAATTTTTGGCCTTTGTTACTTTTCTGGAATCATGTTATATCACATACTCATCACAGGATAAAGAAACGCCCTTATAGGAGTCTCCGCTGTGGCACAGTGGGTTGAGGATCCTGCATTGTCTCTGCGGTGACACGAGTTGGATCCCTGGCCTGGTGCGGTGGGTTAAGGATCTAGTGTCGCCGCAGCTGCGGTGTAGGTCACAGCTGCGGCTCTGATTCTCTCCCAGCCTGGGAACTTCCATAGGCCATGGGTGCAGCAAAGAAAATAATGGTAATAATAATGCCCTTATGTCTTTGCATTTCATTTCATTTCAGCTCTCATCAAACCAGTCAAACTGAGTGAATGTAAGCTTTCATCCTATTAAACACATAATTAAATATTACAGAGCGTAAAGTTTTCAGAGTTTGTGGACAGATCATACATAGGAAATAAAAGGAAGAGAAGAGTCAAGGATGCCACTGAGGTTTTAAAATGACTGGCTAGAAGGATAAAGTTGCTGGGAAGTGAGTTAGGGAAGAAGGCAGAAGGAGCCAGTTTGGGTAAGTTAGAGATCAGAAGCTCAATTCTGGGAATATTAAGTTTGAGATGTGTATTAGTCAGGGCTCTCCAGAGAAATAGAGTGTTTTACATATACTTATATATATGAAGATATTTGTTATAGAGATGTATTATTTACTAAAAGATGTTGGCTTGCAGTATTATTGCACTAGTGGCTGAAAAATCCCGCTCATGGCTGGAGACCCGGGAAATCTGATGGTGCAGTTCAAAGGCATGAGAGCCAGAGAACTGTCAGTGCAGATTCCAGTCCAAATGTGAAGCCCTGAGAGCCAGATGGCTTAGAGAAGAAGACGAATGTCCCAGCTTAGTTAGTCAGCTTGGCAGCCAATCACCCTTCTCTGCCTTTGGGTTCTATTTGGGCCCTTAGTGCACTGGACGGTGCCCACCCATGCTGGGGAGACCCATCTGCTTTACTCAGTCCATCAGTTCAAATGGTAATCCCTTCCAAACACCCTCACAGACACACCCGGAAATAATTATTTTATCAGATACCTGAGCATCTTGTGGCCATATCAGGTCAGTGCATGAAATTAACCATCGCAAGATGCCTTTTGGATACAAATAGGGATAGTGTGTTGGAGGTGAATCAGTGCATCTGGAATATAGGGAGAGACGATAAGTATAGTTCATAATTTTGGAGTCAGTGATGTACAGGTAGTATTTAAAGTCATGATCCAATTCGGTCTCCAAAGAAGAGAGTGTAAATTGAGAAGAGACAAAGTTTCACTGATGATACTGGAGGCATGTCAGTGTTTAAGAGTCAGGGAGATGCGGAAACAAACAAACACGCAAACAACCAAACAGTAAATGGAGACCAAGACAGAGCAGTCGGGGAGGCCAAAGGAGAACGTACAGACTGTGGTGCCCTGGAAGCCACATGAGGAAGGGGTCCAGGGAGGGGAAATGACCATGACCTCAAAGGCCACTTATATGTCATGCGTATGAGAGCAACAACAACAAAGAGCCCATGAATTTCACACTTAGAAGTCATTGTTGACCTTTAAAAGGCAGTGGACAGGAAGGATGGAAGATGGGCTCATAAAACTCAGTGGGCACATTGGATGCTGGAGGATACAGGATCATCTGTCCAGGGCTTCTTAAGGAGACGTAACTGACCATTCCTGAAGATGTAACCTGAGTTTGGAGAAGGGAAGTGTGCAAAATCTAAAATTTTAGTGATAACCTGGATCATAAAATGATGCTTATGAAACAAAAAGGAGTTCCCACCATGGCACAGTGGGTGAAGACTCCAACTGCAGCAACGTGGGTCACTGCAGAAGCATGGATTCAGTCCCCGGCCCGGTGCAGTGCGTTAACGGATCCAGCGTTGATGCAATGTAGTCGAAGTTGTGGCCGGGATTCGATTCCTAGCCCAGGAACTTCCATCAACTGTGGGTATAGCCGTAAAGTTTTAAAAAGTGAGGCATATTTTATATGTTCAAAATTTTAACTGTTCATTCACTAGCTACAAAAGACGCATAATGTAGTCAACTTAATTTCTGTTCCTATGTTTCTTTTTTTTTTTCTTCTGTTTGTTGTCGTCTTCTCTGTTCTATACTAACTGTCCTTCTTTTTTTGGCTTTTTCTTCTTGAAGTCTTGACTCTTTTTGTTCCTTTCACCTCCAAACCTGCTAAGTAGATTTCTCGACGGAAGGGATGGTTTTCTTCTACCCTGGGGTCACGTCAAAGCTTCCGTGTAGGAGGACCTAGAGTCTGCCTCTTTGCTTCTCTATGGAGGGACACTTTGGCCATGGTAATGCTTCATTCGTCTGATCTTCTTCAGCATGCTGTCCTTAACTCTGCTTTACAGCATGGTCATCTTGGTTTTCATTTCATTCGTTGGCGTATAGTTGATTTGCAATGTTGTGTTAGTTTCACTACGAATCAGCCATACATATATCTGTTCATTTTCCCATACAGGTTATTTCAAGCTATTGAGTTGATTTTCCTGTGCTATAGAGTAGGTTCACGTTCATCATCTGTTTTATACAGTAGAGTGTATATATTATTCCTGCCCTTCCAAATCTTCCCTCCCCCCAGCCGTTTCACCTATGGTCACCATAATGTTGATTTTGAAAGCTGGGAGTTTGCTTCTGTTTTTGAAACGAGTTCTTTTGTATCATTTTTACTAGATTCCACACATAAGTGATATATGATATTTGTCTTTCTCTGACTTAATTCACTCAGTATGATAGTCTCGCGTTGATACATGCTGCCCTAAATGACATTATTCTGTTCTTTTTATGGCTGAATAATATTCTTTATAGGTTCCGTATCTTTTTATCTTCTTTTGATGGACATTTAGGCTGCTTCCATGTCTTGGCTGTTGTACGTAGTGCTGCATTGAACGTTGGGGTACGTGTATTTTTTCAAATTAGAGTTTTCTCTAATTTGGATGTATGCCTAGGAGTGGGATGGCTGGATCATATGGTAGTTCTTGTTTTATTATTTTAATTTTATTTTTTTCCGCTGTGCAGCATGGGGACCAAGTTACTCTTACATGTATACATTTTTTTCCCCACCCTTTGTTCTCTTGCAATGTAGGTATCTAGACATAGTGCTCAGTGCTACTCAGCAGGATCTCCTTGTAAGTCCATTCCAAGTTGCATCCAATGACCCCAAGCTCCCGACCCCTCCCACTCCCTCCCTCTCCCCCAGGCAGCCACAAGTCTATTCTCCAATGTGGTAGCTCTGCATTTAGTTTTCTCAGGAACCTCCACGCCATCCTCATAGCGGTGGCACCGTGTATACCCCCACCAACAGTGTAGAAGGGTCCCTTTTCCTCGCACCCTCTCAGCAAGGTCACCTTGAGGGCAAGAGCAGGCACAGCTTCTGAGCATGAGGGACACTTAACACAGGTAACGTCAGCAGTTACAGAGTCCACGCGAGTCCAGTGCAGGAAATGAGGTTCACACGGAGAGCTCGCTGGGTGTAACGTCCCAAATCCGGGCCGCCCTTGCCTTCGATCCTTCCTTTTCTGGTTCTCTGGACGAGCCGTCACTTTTTCTTTCAGCTACCTCCTCTCTCCTCTGCGTCATTCTCAGACTGAGCTGTTGCTGCATGTTCTCAGCTGAGCTAACCGTAAAAAGGAAGCTTCTCTTTCATTTCTGTTTGGGGGTCTCTGGGTTTGCTTAAATATGCTGCTCTGAGGTTAACCAGCACCGTCTTCCTGAGGGCACACAGCCGTGCCCTCTGCTTTAGCAATGTCGTCACCGAATGAATATACGTGGGGCGTTTGCGGAAGGAGAGATGACCCTGCGGGAAGTGATTTCATCGTCATTACTTTACCCTTATTTCTCTCTCTCAAACAGTGATTTATGTTCTGGAATTACATTTTAGTTGCTATAGGCTTTCTAAAATTATCCTGAAACTTTGACTAGATATATATATATATTTTTGTCTTTTTTTGTCTTTTTAGGGCCCCACCACGGCATGTGGAGGTTCCCAGGTTAGGCGTGTAATCGGAGCTATAGCTGCTGGGCTACACCACAGCTGCAGCAGTGCCAAATCTGAGCCATGTCTGCGACCTACACCACAGCTCTCAGCAACGCCGGATCCTTAACCCACTGAGCGAGGCCAGGGATCCAACATGCAGCCTCGTGGCTCCTGGTCAGATTCGTTCCGCTGTGCCATGGTGGGAACTCCTTGACTAGATGTTCTGCTGATGGTGGAATTACTCTGAATTATCTCCCTTACTTAATCATCTCTAATTAGGATGCTGCTCTGCCTGAAACTGGTTTCTAGACGGATCGTGCTCACTCCATGAAGGGGTCAGTCCCACTAAACCAGTAGTGTGACTGGCCAACCAGCCACTTGATGGACTAAACCACTGTGTGGTTTTATGCATGTAGACAGCCCCCATGAAACTGGGTCTGCGAGAAATGCACGAAAGATTATCCCAGAAAGTAGGTGGTCATGAAAACCGAGCCAACAGGGAATAGAAAATACAGCGGGGTCCTTATTAAATTTGCTTTAGAACTACTGCCAGTTTCTTTGAATTCTATCCTAACTTATTTTGGGCTCAGGACCAAAAGTTGTTTTCATGACTCTTTCATTATACTTCTGTCTACTCTAATTTTCGTTCTATACTCTTCCCAAATAAGTGTTGGTATTTGTTTTCTGACCGTGTTGGTTATGCCATATGGTTGCATTAATTTGAGCAGGTAATTTTTGTTTGAAGAAAATGCCAAGAAAGAGATCTGAAATACGTGTGTATCAGTGGTGACAGTGCATACATCAAGGAATAAAAAGTTATTTTCGTACTGCTCAGTGGTAGCAAAGTCAAAATGCTATCCCGCAGTGTCTTTTTTTTTTTTTTTTTTTTTTTCTTGTCTTTTTGCCATTTCTTGGGCCGCTTCCACGGCATATGGAGGTTCCCAGGCTAGGGGTCGAATCGGAGCTGTAGCCACCGGCCTACGCCAGAGCCACAGCAACGCAAGATCCGAGCCGCGTCTGCAACCTACACCACAGCTCACGGCAACGCTGGATCGTTAACCCACTGAGCAAGGGCAGGGATCGAACCCGCAACCTCATGGTTCCTAGTCGGATTCGTTAACCACTGCGCCACGACGGGAACTCCTATCCCACAGTGTCTTAGTGACCCAGTATATCTGAAATTATTTCACCTTTCCACAGAACAAAGTGTTGTCTATGTCTTCAGGGATTTGGTGATTCATAAGACCAACTGGAATCTCAATGTTCAGAGTCAGAGTGGATCGACATACTCTAAGCTATAAAAATTCCTTTGGGGGAAGCGGTGTTCCTGTTGTGGCTCCTCAGGTTACAAGCCTGACTAGTAGCCGCGAGGTGGCAGATGTGATCCCTGACCTCGCTCAGTGGGTTAAGGATCCGGCGTTGCCACAAGGTGTGGCATAGGTGTCAGATGCGGCTTGGATGTGGCCTTGCAGTGGCTGTGGTATCGGCCAGCGGCTACAGCTCCGATTCCACCCCCAGCCCGGGAACTTCTATATGCTGTGGGTGTTGCCCTAAAGAGACAAAAAGAAAAAAAAAGAATCTTCCCCGAGAAGATACGACTTTAAGAGAGTATGGAAAAGCCAAACAGGGCCTCCACGTCAGAAGGGACACAGCGCACGAAAGCCCGAGGTCAGGAGAGATGGAGGCGTTCGTCCAGGTAACACGTAATCAGTCCCAGTTATTCATTTCTGTGGAAAACCTTTCCTCCGGGCTCTCTCCAGGCCGAGGTGGGTTGGCACGATGTCTAGCAGCCACCAGGTGAGGGCTCTTGGCAGCCCTGTCATCTTTCAGGACCTTCCTCAGCCGGGTCCCTTCCGTGGAGCTTCTCTCACACACCCCAGGCCTCTCCTGGTTCTTCCTTTGTGGTAAATGGCAGCGCGAGTCACTGGTCACCTCCCTCGCACAATTTTCTGCGACTTTCATGTCTCTTCATCTGTTCATTGGTTTCATTCCTCACATACGTATGTCCTCCCAACAACTCTGTGAAATAGACATGATGACACCTGACCTTTCAGTGAAGGAAGCCGGGACCCCCTACCCTCTCCTAAGGGGCGGCTCATGCGGCCAGTGAGCTTGATACTGGGCAGGGGAACAAGCTCAGGAAACATTAACTGACACGTTATTTCTTGTGTGGATAACGTGGCTTGCGTGCCACACACTTGTAAGTGTGTGTGGATGTACGTGACGTGTTCTTCCGTCATATCAGGGGCTGGAGAAACGCAGCGCCCTCTGTACGAGACGTGGTTTCGTTGCATGTGTTCTTCCATCATGTTCTGGAGGCTGGGAGTAAACCAGGCCTATTAAAAACTATAGAACTGTGGTTCACAATGGTTTTTCGCTTGTTTTCTTATGTTTTAGTCTTATTGTAAAACATAATGAAGCCTTGGTTGTAAGCAGCAATCACAAATTATATATTTATTTGTCAGCAGGCTATTCCAAGTAACATGTATTCAGAATTGCTTATTTCCACATAGACTTCTAATTTCATATTGGAAAATATACATAAATATTAAAATCACCATATTGTAAATATAGTATAAAACCAACACCATATGTTTCTAGAAGGTATTGGAGCTGACATATTGTTTATGACTTCGTATGGTCTAAATACATTATGCTCCACTGAAAAGTTTGAAAGTCTTTGCTTTATTTATTTTAGTCCTATCAAATGGTTTCCAAATGGACATCACTTACCAAAATGTGCATCAGTGTGTTAGAAGAAAAAGACGCAATGACACAATGATGCAAATATTTTTTAAAGGGAGGACAGGACGTTTTGAAAGAACACGTCCCTGCGCATCTCTGGCTTCTGGTGTTCAGACAGTTCTTGCCCATCATACCGATTCCGTGCTGTAGCAATGTTTGGATTTTCCACCGTTCTGGAAAGAGTAGGCGTCATGAAAGGAAGCACGCTTTGCCCTCATGAGCGGCTTAGACAGTTGCGAGCGCTTGATCAGTAGGTGGGTTTTTACGCTGCTTTACTATTTACAATGTTTCAGAGACGCGGTCAGCATACCGTTCCGAGATTTTTTCTCCGCATAATTTATAGATCAGATTGCTCCTTCTGTATAGCAACAGCACGTTATCCTTGCCTGGGAAAATAGGCTGAATAGTTTGTCTTTAAAGACTTTGAAAGTGAAAGCAAACCATGCCTGGTTCAGGGACACGGAACATGGACTCGGAAATAGGTGCCTGGGACCGAATCATGGTCTTGGCGTTTGCGTAAAAGCCATTTAGTCTCTCAGCCTCAGGATCCTTACTTGTAAAACGGGACTAATGCTGTTTACCTTAGAGTGTTGTTGTGAGGATTAAGCCAGACACTCAGTATCAAGCCCCTATTATAGGTCCCACCCTATAGCCAGTGCTCAAAATGCGGCTACTGTAATTATCGATTACGCTTGCGGGTATCGGATTTTGTAACTCCCTGATCATTAAAGATGACATAAACGTTAACACAGAAAGTAAAAACCAGTAGCGTATCTGAACACACATAGTTGAGATGTTTTTAGGGACCATTTTCATCCTTTGTTTTGCTAAAGCACTGGTGTGACGTAGGCCTGTTTCCGGCCAGATGATGACTGCATGTTCCGTGCCATTGCAGCTGACTCGCAGAGAAGAGGGAGGAGCACCAGAGCTGCCAATTCAAAGTCTATAAAAAGAGGAAGCAATGTTAGGAGGTCACGGCCCTACATGCCGGTGCTTGCGCTCATGGAAGGACGGGCAGATGCCCTTGTGTTCTTTTAAGTTGAGTCGTTCTTTATTGGAACATACACAGGTACACACACTTTGACTTTTTGTTGCTGTGGTTTGGCTGCGCGGTGGTAATGCAGACGTTCCCAGGCCAGGGCGGGACCCCAAGCCACGTCACAACGGTGGGCCAAGCCTCGGCAGTGACGATGCTGGATCCTCAACCCACTAAGCCACCAGGGAGCTCCTGCTTGTGCCTTTTAAAATCAGCTATTGGCATGAAGTTCCGTCAACCTTTTGAATGTAGCATTCATTATCTTGTGTGACTCAGTGGAAGTGGAGAATTTATTTTATGGCTTTCTTATACGAGTAATCTTTCATGAGTGCTTCGTGTATTGTGGAATAAGCTCTCCAGTCTTTATAACTAGCAGATTATTCGAAATGATTGGATTAGCCTCAAAGTTTGCAGTGACAAGCTGCATTTTTAAAGGTATCACAATTTACCTTAACATGAAATTGAATATCTAAAAGAAGTGTTGAGCATCCATTTGCCCTGGTGGTGTGGATACCTTCAGCGATGAAGCTAACATCACGATATTTAAGCTACCATGTGAGTGGTTTCACTCTTGTCATTCCTGACACATCTTTACAGTGTTTCTGCTATTTTTATTTTAAAGTTCTTTGCAGAATAGCACTATTTTACTGTGAAGTTATTCTTAAACTATGCCCCATAGGGAATTCAATTTAGAGAGGATGGCTTAATATGTGGTTATTCTTACGTTTAATAAAATTGGAATATTCTTAAATTTCACAGATTTCGAATAAGGTATTATCATCTACAAACTCTCTCTTGCCTTTGTCGAAGTATCTTTGCTCCAAATTTTAGCAGCATGCTAGGATCTGGTCACAAGAAACACTGAATCCTCATAGCTGAGAAACTGTGGATCCAGCAAATGCCTCTGCACCTGAAGTTGGTGCCATAGGAAGCCCTGGGTACCCCAAACAGATGCTGTCCATGGAAGAACAGGGCTGAAAGGCCCCCACAGACTGTGCCCTATTATCTGTATTCAGGAGCTTCCCCTAGAGCTTGGCTGGGAAATGGACACCCCGTAGGCTGGTGATGTGCTTCCAAAGCCATTTTGCCTGAAAGCTAAGGGATGAAAAAAACCTGGGAAACAGGTAAAGCAGGGAGAGAGAGGGAGGGAGGGGGAAGAGGGCACAGAGCATGAGCTAACCGGGTCCTGAGATAGTAGAGATGCTTGTCAGCAGAGACAAACAACAGAGCAGAGGGAAAACTCCCCAAACTAGAACTGAAGAGCCATCTTTTTATACTTTATCTGCCTGTGGCATGATGCCTGGAAGAGACTATGGGCTAATAAAGAGATCAAGAGGAGGGAGGAAGGAAGGGAGGGAAGGAAGAAGGAAAAGAAGAGGAAGAGAGAGGAGGGAGGGAGAGGGAAGGAAGGGGGAAGGGAGGGAAGGAAAAAAGAAAGAAGAAGAGAAAGAGAAGAAGAGAAAGAGCAGAAAAGAAAAGAAAGAAAGGAAAGGAAAGAACGAAGGAAAGAAAAAGGGAAAGAGAGAGGAGGAGGGAGGGAGAGGGAAGGAAGGGCGGAAGGAAGGAAAGAAGGAAGGGAGGGAGGAGGGAAAGTGGAGGCCCTTAGAACAGTACTGCTGTGGTTTCAGCCGAGCAGAAGCTGTAAGAACTCACTAGCAGTGTGTCTGAGGAGAGAGCCAAGAGCAGTCTTGATGAGAAAACCGATCAAGTGCCTCAAGACTTCGTGATCAAGCAAGGTTAGAAATGAGGTGTATCCTAACCTGTGGACATTCTAGGGTTTCCCTGGGGAAATGCGACTGGACTCCGGCATTTTCCTAAAATTTATCCAGGTTGTTGACCGGGGACAGCAGGCAACGTTACCACCAAAAAATGTGTGACTTTCAACTTCTCATGCCAAAATTGTTTTAAGATTTTTCACTCAATCTTATGTCTTTATTTTCTATTAGAATGTTCAGTAATAAGAACAGATTGGTTTATTATCAATTCAAATTCAAAGAATTGAATCCTGCACAGGACTTTCTGCAACTTTCTGACAAATGATAATCCATCCTATTTGTGTATGTGTGTGTGTTTGTGTGTGTGTGTGTGTGTGTATATATTTAAAAAAACTATCATTCTGGTGATGTTTCTCTATTTTAACATCTATCTACAGACTGATGTAGTGAATATTTTCTTAAAAGAGTTTGCCAAAAATTAGTTCTCTAAACTTGTTTTAAGGCTAAAATTGTTTGTAATACCCTATGCATATTTAACATTCCATTACAAACTGTGTTGATTTTAAAATTAATGTCTTTAAATCGCTGTCAGTAGACAAAGTTGATTTCCGTGGAAGATGGACCATGTTAGTCAGAAAGGTGCTTATACCGCTGGTCACATATTTTGTGTCTCCAGGATATTAATGCCTCAGTTTCAGAATCACGGGCTTTGTAGTCATGCAGTTCCATGTTTATGTATTTTTAACTTTTTAAAATTATTTCCCCAATATAGTTTTTTTTTTCTACTGTACAGCATGGTGACCCAGTCACACATACATGGGTACATTCTTTTTTCTCCCATTATCACGCTCTGTCATAAGTGACGAGACATAGTTCTCAGTGCTACACAGCAGGATCTCATTGCTAGTCCATTTCAAAAGCAATAGTTTCCATATTTAAAATGAGACTCTGGGGAGTTCCCATCATGGCGTAGTAGAAACAAATCTGACTAGGAACCATGAGGTTGCGGGTTCAATCCCTGGCCTCGCTCAGTGGGTTAGGGATCTGGCATTGCCGTGATCTGGTGTTGCTGTGGCATAGGCCGGCAGCTGTAGCTCCGATTCTACCCCTAGCCTGGGAACCTCCATATGCAGGGGGTGCAGCCCTAAAAGTACAAAAAGACAAAAAAATAAAAAACAAAAACAAACAAGCAAGAAACGAGACTCTGCCTCCTACTTGCTCTGTCTTTCCAAAAGTAGATTAAGCTTAGCGAGCTTTCTTTTCATCAGTTAAAAGGGAATGATGCCTATTCCCCTGAGTCAATGGCAACCATTCATTGAGGCAGCATAGTGTAAATTGCCTGGAATTGTGTCCCTCTAAACCGTATGCGGGAAGTCCTAACCCGCTGTACCTGCGAAAGTGACCTTATTTGGAAACGGGGTCTTTGCTGATATAATCGAGTTAGGATGAGAGCATCTTGGACCATAGGGTGGACTTTCATCCACTGACCGACCGGTGTCCTTACGAAAAGAGGGGAATTTGGACACAGACACACAGGGAAGATCCCACGGAGAGAGAATCGAGTGGGCGCCAGAACAGAGTGAGAGAATAGTTAAGAAGCCTCTTAACCCTTTTACCGAGATACGCTGTTAATCTGATTTGTTCCCAGTAAACGGTCGGATTGCTGGAAGCATCTTTGGTATGTAAATGATCATAAATCAGTTGCTTAGGAATCCATGCTAGAACTTTTCCATGAGTCAGCATCAAGTTAAAGATTTGCAAATACTCATTTTCACCAGTTTTGAAAATTGGATTAATCTCTATTTCTTTCTTTTTTTGTCTTTTTTGCCATTTCTTGAGCCGCTCCCACGGCATATGGAGGTTCCCAGGCTAGGGGTCCAATTGGAGCTGTAGCCACCGGCCTACGCCAGAGTCACAGCAACGCAGGATCCGAGCCGCGTCTGCGACCTACACCACAGCTCACGGCAACGCCGGATCGCTAACCCACAGAGCAAGGGCAGGGATCGAACCCTCAACCTCATGGTTCCGAGTCAGTATCGTTAACCACTGCGCCACGACGGGAACTCCTTTTTTTTTTTTTTTGTCTTTTCTGTCTTTTTAGGGACACACCCATGGTGTGTGGAGGTTCCCAGGCTAGGGGTTGAATCGGAACTGTAGCCACCAGCTACAGTTGAAATTCCTAGTCGGATTTCTTTCCGCTGTGCCACGGCGGGAACTCCAATCTCTACTTCTTAAGATGATGATTGCCGTTGTTATTGTCTCTGCATTTTTTTTAAGAAGTTTGGGAGAGCAGTGTGTGCGCGAAGACTTCAGTATATTTTAAATATCTCGATATTTTGAACTGTATTTTTTCTTATCTTCTCTTATTTCAGTGACCCTTAATAATGTTTTCCAGTTCCAGGTTGTAAGTTATATTTGAATCACCCCTTCGTTGAATGTAATTTCAAAGTCCATTTATGGTTTGAACAAATGTACCCCATCGGGGAAAAAAACCCTTAACACAGCTTCATTGGCCCCGTGGATGGTTTTCGTGTTTGGGTGTCCTGTGCACACATGCCTTTTCTTCACACATTGTGTGCACAGCGCTTCTTGCACTCAGAGGAGAGCCACGTGGCCACACCACAGGAAGGGACGGAAGGGCAGTCCAAATATAAATGTCCAGTAGCCCCCAAGTCTGTCATTGAGACGGCGCTGTGTGTAGACTCTTCTAAACAGTCCTGGCAACACGTGCTCCGTTCAGTAAACCGCTGGGAGATTCACGTCCTTTGACAAGAAGAGCAGCTGTGACGATGCTCACAGTGGCCACTTCGGGAGAGTTCAACCACGTGCTAAGCGTTGTTCCCAGAGTTTCCTGTGTCCTGCGTGAACTCTCTTTAACTGAGTTCTTAGGATATGTTGACTTAGGTTGTAGTTTATCAGATGTTTATGAGGCTCTGAAGTCAGGGGCTATGTCTACGAATGAGGCCTTAAGAAGCTAGATGCAAAATAGGATTGGCGTGTCTTTATCTTCTCTCACTTGTCCTGAGTTTTGTGTTTAAATATAACCAATAAAATGTTTATACAATTTTTACACCAGGCTTCAGGCATCTTATAGAGGGTTTTTACAGTGTGTTCTCTTAGTTATGCGCCTCTGCTTTCTGTCTATTGTACCTACCCTTTTTCAGTCTATCCTGGATTTCTCAGGCAGCTTTCTTCTTTTTTTCAGCCCTGTGCCTAGGATATGATACAGATCCATTGAATGGTAACTTTTTTTCTTAATTCTTTGCGGGTCTTAATCATATCCAGTGCACAAGTCCCTCGTCACCTCTGAGCCATGACATTTTGGGGAAGCCAGGTCGAGGTTTTATGAGGCTCTGCTTTTAATTGAATAAAAATTTCAGCAGATGTTTAGCTGGTTAATAAGCCCCATAATTTTTACATTTTGTATCTATGCCAACTTTTAAAACTGCTTCAGGAGAGAATCATCTAACAATCTCTTCTGCAGATGAATACCTCTTGGTCTTATTGGCATGTGAAGAGAGCATGGCATTGGTTTACTATTAGAAGCTTTGACTGTTTATTCACTCATCAAGCAGCCCATCGGTCAATCATGTGAGAAGGTGTAAGATGTTTTTGGAGGTTCAAGATGATTTCGACTGCTTGTACTTCAGCTGGCCCCTGCATTTAACAGTTACTTTGATATCTTAGTGAGGGATGCTCTCTAGTGTTTTGCTGCAGATGTTTCTGTGTCATGAAATGTAAGATAAATGATTTTGCTTTTATCTAAAAGTCATACTTGAAGGATAATTTCTTGTTTGGGGGATTCCATTAAAATAAATTATGGCCACAGGCATGGATTAAATTCCCTCAAAGGGTCAGCTAGAGCCCTATGGGGTAGTCTCTATATCTGACTTTTATTTTCCTTGCACAAATATGAAGTTACAGTCCGCAGGGTCTTGCCTAGACTGTCGTGGACTAAAATGAATGTGGAATAGTTTGTAAAAAGCAATTTTCAGATATCTGTTCTCATTCAGAAAACAGACATTTAAAACTCAAAACAATAAACTTAAATGCATTGCCCATTTAAGAAAGATGTAGGTGCTTTGTCTTTGTTTCATGATCTGATGTTTTCCATTTTGTGTCTGACGCCTGCGTTGCAGCTTGCATATTATTTTCCAATATAAGTCGCTTAAATGGCTTGTAAAAATCCAAGCCAAATGCAGTTCATTAATTTCTGAAGATCGTTTAGTTTAGTTATGCAGTGTATGTTTAAGAGAGATGCTGCATCTTTTGGATTCCCAGCTGCCAGCATCTTGAAAACACCGTCACAAAGCCTAAACGTCTTCCTTCGTGCTGCACGATCCTCCCTGCTTCCAGTGCTCTGCAGAAATTTCTCCACCCTGGATTTACTCCCTGGCCAGCTGCAAATTTTCTTTGACTTTTGCCTCCTCCCAGAGTCAAGTGGCTTAATTTCCATGTGAAATTAATTTTTATTTTTAAATACAATAGTGGACACATCACAGAATTTCACACTACATGCTTTATGCAGAAGAATGCATCATAAGTAGCCGTTTGTGTGTATATTAAATTAAACGTAACATTTATATAATGGTTAAAAATTCTTCCTGGCATTGCATAGAGCTGTGGAGTTTGTTTAGGGCTTTTCTGAAATTTCCACTTGTATAGCCCTCTGGAGATTTGTCAAATAAATAACAGATGTAGAGATTATCAGTTACTGTTGAATGTTTGACAAAAACAGGCATGCAAGCCAGGGATTTCCCACTGGGCCTCTTCATGTTAAAAGAAGGAGAAGGTCTTCCAGCCAGAATCAAGTTAATTCAACTAGATAGTATATCCTTTGTATCGTTTAATGTAATTTTTGCCATTTTACATCTGTAAATTTTGTCAGGACCAGGCGGGCAAATTTCTATGATCTTTGAAGATAATCACATTATCTCTGAGAAATCATTTGACTGCAGCCTCATCCTCTCCAGTAGAGCCATAAAGACATGGCAGTTGTAAAACTGGTAAGACGTTTCCTCTGTGTACTTCATGGCCTCATGGATTCCTCATTCATTCATTTTATCCCGTCAGTATTTATTGAGCACTTCCTGTGGACCAGACCTGGTTCAAGCCCCTGGAGACAGAGCAATGAACAAGGCAGTGTTGAAAGACATGAAACTTACATTCTAGTGAGGCGGACAAATCTACAGACTCTCAGGTGATGCTAAGCACTTGAGAAAATAAAGCAATATATGTAGTTACACAGTGACAGAATTACGTTGTGGAGAGAGTATTTTATCAAGAAATTTAAGGAAGGCTTCTCTGAGATGGTGATTTGAGCAGAGACAAGAATGAAATGAACACATGAATGGTTAAATGAATGATTCATTGATGGAAAAGCATTATGAGCAAAGGGAGCAGTGAATGCAATAGGACTTACATGACACATTTAAAGCTAAAACACAAGGACTATGTATTATTTGAAAGTCTTTGGAAAATAGGTACTATTGGTCCAATATTTCAGGGAAGAGGAAATAAAAAATCCAGAAAACGGTTTTGACGGGAAAGGTGAAGGCTCTTTCTGGTTGCATCTTGTGGGAGTCCCGTTCCTTCAACTAACGGAAGCAAAGAGGAAGGAATGATTCATCCTGCCCAGAGAGGGGCGCATGGTGTAAAGGTTGTATTAGAAACAGAATACAGGCTCCTAGGCATTAGCTGAAATAGAAGGAAGGCAGGTTTTCCATAGACTTCAGTGAACATTTCAGCACAAGTCTAAATCCCCAGTGCACCTGTTGTATTCAGTATATTTTAATCTATGAATACTTGTGGTGGTAGGTTGGCATCTTAGACAGCGAGCATGTCTCCCTTCCCTGGTTTCCTGTCTCATCGGTTGGCGCTGCCATCACTTGTCTAGCCTGTTCCCTCTCGGTATAGAAAGTGAGAGGGCTTTCTGCTCCTGCTGAAATCTGGATTAAACATGCTTACTTGTCTTCGTGGTCGTTCCGTCAGTTCAGTCAGTGATACGTAAAGTACCTGGGTTGGTTTCTCTTTTCCTGACTGGACCCTGACTATTCCCATAATTTTGTACCCAAAGGCGGCGACCGAGTGGATCCTTTAAATCTGTAGTTTCTGTCCTTGAACATGGAAAGCATGTAGTGGCATTGAGAAAAGCCTCGCTCAGCTGCACATGGTCAGCAGCATTATTTTCTAGCCGGAGGCCAATGAACTGTATAAAGTCTAGGTTGAATGAATCAACATCAAGCATCAACACCTGAAATTTATACTTAAAGAACAGTATTCTGGCCTTTGGTATAAAGTGGTCAATTGTGATATTTTTATCTTCTTTCTGGATCCTAGGGATTCATCCTACTTTAATGATTAGAGCCCTTCTTGAGTGAGATATGAAACACCAATTTGTGACTCTTTCTTCGGGCAAGTTTTCATGGTCAAGGCTGCTTCCTTTTGGGGTGTCTGCTTTTTCTTTTCCTGGTGAAGGTATTTTTTATTTTATTTTGTTGGTTATATTTTTAAGTTTTATTGCAATATAAGTTACAGGTTGTGACCAAAGTGATTCAGTTACACATGTGCACACATCCGTTCTCCTTCAGAGTCTTTTTCCACGTAGATTCTCACAGAATATTAGGTAGAGTTCTCTGTGCTATTCAGCAGGTCCCCGCTGGCCAGTCATTCCATATACCTTACGTATGACACTTACACGCTGTCAACCGGTGACCTGTAAATGGAAATTATTTGGCTAAGTATAGTTACAGTTTATGTAATGCAGACCTTTTAGCTCGCTAGTCCAGAGCACTTAGCTACTGATTCTGTCAGCACATCCATTCCTGTTTTTTGCTATTGGAAATGTATCAGGTGCTTTTGCTACAAAACCAACTCAAAACTCCTTGTCTTATGAAAACCATTTATGGAGTCCACAACTTTGTGGGTTGACAGTTTGGCTTGGGCTCATCCAGGCAGTTTAGCTGTGTTCCAGGGACACTCATGTTTGTGGTCAGTCGTCAGGAGCCTAAGGGATACTTTCTGAGGGTTGGATGGCCCTCATCAAGCTGGCCCATGATGGCCTTTCCTGATACAACTGGGATTACTGGGCCTTCTCTCCACGTGGTCTTTCCTCACCCAGCAGAATAGTCCAGGCTTGTGCACATGGCAGCTCAGAATTTCAAGAGCAGCAGGCAGTGGAGTCCATTGTACCAGAGCTTTTCCAGGCTCTGCTTGTGTCCTGTAACCTGAAGCATTCGTAGGAAAACCCAGTCCCATGCCCAAAGCCAATTCAGAGAGAGAGAGAGAGACTCCAAGAGTGAACAGGTTTGTTATCTTCTGCCACAGAAATGTGTACGACAGGCCAGGTGATTCATTCAAGGAAGAGAAAAGAATGAACCCAAGGGCTGGTTGGAGGGGAACATAGGAGAAAGAATATAAAGACAATGAGAAAGAGGAAGAATTAGAACCTTTAGTGAATGAATTAGGGAAAGCAACTTGAGTTTGGAGTGAGTATACGTTATCACAGAAAGAGAAGAAACAGAACTAATACTTGTTGTCCATGTGCAAAAAGAGATGGATGCATGTAGAGCAGGCTCTTACTCACAGGTTAGGGTGAGGGTTAAAGGGTGCTCAGACCTTTCTTGGCTCTCTTAAATCTTGACCAACTATCTACATGAATTGAAACATGGCTCACACCGAATGAAGGAACTTTATGTGAACTAGAGTGTTTCAAAATTCCTTATCAGAAGGCCCACATCAATAATATTGATTTATACTTCTACTCTTGGGTGGATGTGGAAGGGGAAATTTCACCTACTGGGGTGCAGCTTAACTTCTAAAAACACTTAGGCAAAATTGTTGCAGCTTTACACGGTGGAAATGGGAGTAGCCAGGGCTACATCAGCTCTAAGGGAGCCAAAGCCTGGGTGCTGCTTTTTCACCCCGTTTTACCAAAACATTGTTTAAAAATTCAAAAATCTGTACTTCGGCTTACTTCGTAAGGTGAAATATGTTACCTAGCAACCACCGAAGGACGTCTTTATATCCTTCAAGGGAGAGTTTGTATTAATTTATAAAGCATCTCTTTTCTTATGAGCCTAGAGGTGTTTCCATCGAGACAGTCTGCAGGTGCAGTGTTCTCAGTGGCATTTATACCCCCCATGTTTTATATTTGATCAGATCAACAGAATTCTGCCTCTCAAAGGGCCACTGTTTCTTCACCTTCATGAAAACCTAATTGAGCTTTGACTGTCTGGTGGCCTTTTGTCCTTGTTGGGGCTGCGTGGTTAGAGTTTGAAGGGATGGTCGATGTTTTCTACAGGGGACTGAACAATCGTTTGTATTTTAGCTTTAGAAATGACACGATAGATAGGGCAAGTTTGGACCTTATCACCATTCTCAGCATTACGTATCACCTGCATTTAAAATGTAGCATAGTGTTAAAAGCTTCAGTTTGTTAGGTTTGGTAAAGAGTCTTGACTTGGCTACTTACTGCCCGTGTAAACGCTGACAAATTGCTTAATATCTTTAAGCCTTATTTTCCTCACCTGTAAAATAAGAGTGGTAAGTGTTGTTTTGGGAATTACATTCGCTTTACCTGTATCGAGTGTAGCACAGTGCCTAGCCCAGGTAAGAGATCCATATATTTTATTGTTATCATTACTGTCACTCAAATATATATACTTAACACTCTAAAACTCATAATTCAGGCTTGAGTAAAGAATATTATGCTCTATATTTGTGTGATTTTTCTCAGTTTCTTTGTATATTTCAAGCTGTTTGATTTTGTTTGGAAAAAAATTGGACGTTGTTTTGAGAACAGTCTCATATTGGACATGAAGAAAACAGAAAAGATAAATTAAAAAAAAAAAAAACACAATAAAAAGCCCCTAAACTATAAAGTGAATTGAGTCCTAAATGACCTTTTTAGTTAGAAATTTCATAGAATAAATAGACACTTCACAGCATTTTTCCGGAAACAATTAACTTGCGCATGCAGCCAACTCTTTGCCTTTTTTCTACTTGATTTGCAGGTATAAATCCAAATGTTAACAGCAGTACTTGTCACGAAAAGTTGTATTAAAAATTCCGTGTGAGATGCTTCTTGTCTGGAGAAGGAGAAGATTATCAAAGAATAGGCGGCACTTTTGATTGCTTTACCTTGTTAATGTGGAGAGTATTAGCCTTTCGGAGGTCATTACTCAGGTTCCTTTGGGTTATTTGCTCACACCCTTGTCAAAAAAGGGCATGGAAAGGCTACAGGAGAGAATTCTGGTTAGAAAAGAGGGCTTCTACTTATTCTATCAGAAGAACATGAAAAGGACACCCATTCCCAAGACTGAAGGTAGAGAAGCTGAAATTTAAGGGTAGAGATTTGCAAAATATTTAGCAGACTTTTTGACAAAGCCTTAACCTACTTTAAGGGATGTGAGTTGGTTTTTGTGGTTTTTGTCATTGTAAATCTAGTAACTGAGAACTGATCTGACCCTCACCCGTCTCCTCGCTCAGATAAGCACCGTGGTCCCTCAGTGTCCCCGAGGGATTGGGGCCAGACCTCGGCCAGCGCCTGGGCCTTATGTAAGGTGCCACAGGGCAGCTGGCGCTCTATACCTGCAGATCCCTCATCCCCGGATCCCGAGGGCCAACTGTGTAACAGCGCTCATCGCATAGGATCCTTTGGAAGAAATATGAAGTAAGACCTGCCCGGTGCCCAGCTCACGAGGGTAAAGGCTGTATGAAGGCAGGTGTCCTTCAGGACCCCGGGGGGACTCTGGTAATTAGATCAGAGCGCCCTCCGACTCTTGGTGTCAGGGGACTTTGAGGGTAAGAGTCCCAGTCATTTGCTGAATTCAGGAAAACCACTGCCGCTGTCAGCCCTGAAGACACTTTAATTCAGCCCTCGGTTCCAAGCACCTCCTCACCCTGAAGATGCCAGAATAGCTGCCTTGGGACGGTTCCCTGCCTCTGTGTTTTAAAAGCTCTGAGCTGTGAAGCAGGAGGGGTTTTGTTTGGTTGGTTAGTTGGTGGGTTTTTTTTAACGTCACTGTCCTTTTGGAGGCTGATGCTTTGTGTGCAGTCTTCTCATTGCTTTCCTGGTCACAGGCTCCTGTGACATCCTGGTTCTGGTCTGTTCTTGACCTTCTAGCTCTTCGCTTGCCTCCGCGCCTGCGCTCCTAAAAAAAATTCCTCCTCAGTGCTTCTTCTGGCTCTGCCGTTTCCGTGTGCCTGCCTTCTCTTGTTATCCTACAGAAGTGTTGGTCCTACTTTCTGGACAAACATGGGCCACCCCAAAAGGGCTTTGCCCTTTCAGACCACATGCCAACTTTGGCCATGACCCTTGTCCAGAATTGGCTCTACTCTTCCCTCTTGGCACGCGTCCCTTAACTTAGGTCATCCCAAACTCCTCTCGTTACCTGTGCTTCTCTCCAAGGGAGTGAAAAGTAACAGTGACTATTCGCATAAGATGCCATAGCACAGCCAGGAATAGAAGAGAGAGAGAAGCAGTTTCAAACTGGCTCTGGAACTTGCCATTTATTGACTCAGGATGAGTTGGTGAACTGGTCTGATCCTCGCCCATCTCTTCTGTAAAAGGAGGAGACACTAGTCAGATTCAGAGTCTTGCTGCATCTTCTTTTATCTAGAAGACCAAAAAAAAAAAAAAAAAAAAAAAAGGCTCTTAAAGTAGTCTTACTAATTTGCTTATAGCACCTGTGAGGTAATTGAAATCAATTTTAATTGTCTAAGAAATATACTATTACAAAATTTCATTAAATGTAGAGGAAAAATCTGTAAAGCTAATTACCATCATTTCAAATAATGTTACGCACTTCCAGTACTTTTGCTTCTAGTACTTTCTACATGTCCTCAAGATTCTTATATTCTGCTTTTTTTTAATCATACTTTTGCATTTTGATATACAAGCATCATGGTTTCTATTTTTCATGGCTATTGAATGTTTCATAGGGTAAATAAACATTATTTAGCGATAATAATTTACCTGTTAGGTATTTGTTTTCATTCTTTTTCAGCATTATAATTCATATTACAAATGGCGTTTTCTTGGCACATAGATGCGCCTTAAAAAGTGAAAAGGAATATCACAGCAGTGCATGGGAAGCCTAAAGCCCACTTGAGAAATATTTTTTTAAAAAATGCACCTTTCTTTCTCTCCAGAATCCTACCAATTAAATTATAAAAGTGAAGATTTCTGAATTTTAAAAACCAAAGCTTGTGCTTTTACATAATTTATAAGCCACTGAATTTAATTTCACGCACATGTCAGAACTAAAATGGAAAGGAGGCAGTGATAGATTTAGAAATTGATCATCTACCAAATTTTTAAAAATTATTTTACTGAAGTTTGGAACCACCATTGCCATAGAAACTATGTTACATACGTGATGGTTAGTTTTCCTGAACAGCGCCCCTAAAAATCTGTATTTTCCCTTCTGTAGGTGTATAAAATAGGACTACGATTATAACACCTACTCTGTTCAACTCAAAAGAGTATTGTCGGAACAAATGAGATGACCCATTTGCAAACTGTAAAGCAAAACCAGAACACGACACACATTTATTTATTTTTATTTTCTTTTTCTTGGGCCACATCCGCAGCATATGAAGGTTCCCAGGCTAGGGGTCTGATGGGAGCTAAAGCCGCCGGCCTACACCACAGCCACAGCAACACCAGATCCAAGCCGCGTCTGTGACCTACAGCACAGCTCCTGACAACGCCGGATTCTTAATCCACTGAGGGAGGCCAGGGATCGAACCCGCAACCTCACGGTTCCTAGTGGGATTGGTTAACCACTGAGCCATGGCGGAAACTCCTTCTACATACATTTAATACTTGGTTGTGTTTTTATCATTGTTTATTAGAAAACACAAAAATGTTACACCAAGCTCTGAGGATCCCAACTGTGGGAGTTTGACTGAGCTATCCCCGCATCCCCACCCCAGGGACAGAAAGCAACAAATTGAAGGGAATTGCTGAGGGTCCAAGCTCAGAGCTTCACAGGAGAAGAGAGATGTGCCTAGTGATAAAGAGCCCGTAATAAGTGCTCAGAAGATGCACACTAAGCAAGTGAATGAAAAGGATATCTGGAATGAAGAGAAAGTCCTTGGTAAGGGCTCTGGGCACAGGGCACTGGTCTCTGCAAAGGAAATGGCAGTGTGTCCTATTTCCCTCTTCTGGCGTCATCACCAAAGTCTTGGACACAGGGCAGGTGTTCTGTGGCGAGTCTTTGGCTGTGAGGAGAATGTCTCTGTGGTTTAAATTAACACCAGTCTGTAACCCGCACCTCAGTTCCGCGGGGTCGTTATCACAATAGCTGTTTGCTTCTCACTCCCACAGTCCAACCGTTTCCTACGTGTTTGGTGTGGAGTCGGGATGCTCTTTTTCAGACAGTCACTCAGGAACTGACGCTCCCTCTGCCATTTTCATCATGTGGCTTCCACGTTTCACCTGGCTGTGCACTTCGGCTGCCCTGAGGGCAAAGGGGATGGAGGACCGGATACGGGACGTTTTGATGGGCCAGCCTTGGGAGAGATGACTGTCACGCCAGTTCGCATCCCGCTCACACCTTCCCACCGAATGGCGAGGAAAGGAGAGGGCGTTCCTTTGTGAGGAGCTGCTTGCTGGAGGATGGTCTGTGCTGTGGAAGCTGGAACACAGGTTTTGGCGAACAGAAGCCAGTGCGTACTAGGTTCTCCGACGAGGGGTGGGAGCAGGGACCCTTCTAGTCGTGAAGCAGTTGGAAGGACAGTCCCTGGTTGGGTCAGCCCTTCATAGAAAGCATCCACCGTCCAAATACACAGCCGATGTATGACCTTCCTTGGAATAGATTAGGCGATACCTCAGATCTGGACAGGGAAGAAATCCGAGATAAGCATATGTTTTGGAAGTAAATTCATTTCTGTGTCTCATTGATGCCATTAAAAAGCCAAAATGTAGTTGATCTCAGTAGGCATGTGCCGTAGTTTTCTGACACGATTATATGTTTGTTTTGGGGGGATGTGTCTTTAAATGTGCTTCGTGGGTAACATGTTTCATTGATTATCATAGTGGTGCCTTGTTCTGAATATTTTGCTTTTGCAAGTGTTTTCTGTTGCAGCTAGTCCTCACAGGAACCCTCTGAGATAGGCAGGGTTGATAAGGGTGTGATCCCTGTATTAGGAGGAAGAAACCCAAGATCCAGTAGTAAGTGGTGGGACTGGGAAAAGAGCCCAGAATTTCTGACTCCAGGCTGTACTGCTCAAACCCTTCAAAAAATCTGACTTCATTTTTTTGTCCTCAGAGGGGTTGGGATTCAGAGAACAACGTCGGCTGAGAGCAGCTTCCCTGCTTCGTGAGAAGTGTTACTTTCTGCGTAGCCCGTGTCGGGGGAATGTTTTAGACCATGTTTCTCATACCTTTTCCCTTCTTTCTTTGGTCTTTTTAGGGCCACACCTGCAGCATACGGAAGTTCCCAGGCTAGAGTTCGAATCGGAGCTGCAGCTGCCTGCCTACCCCACAGCCGCAGCAATGCGAGATCCAAGCCGCACCTGTGACCTACTCTGGCCAGTGGGTTAAAGACACACCGAGCGAGGCCAGGGATCGAACCCGCGTCCCTGTGAATACTAGTTGGGTTGTCAATCCCCTGAGCCACAGTGGGAACTCCTCTCATACCTTTTGAGGAACAACTGCAATCGCTGAACAGGTTTATAAGGAAACAGGCTACAAAATTTGGTTTGGAGGCTTGAAGTACTGACCAAATTAGAAACTTAAAAAAAAGTTTTCTACCTGCATTTGCATATAGATAGTATAAAATAGTGAGCAGTCTGCCTTTTTGGGGTTTTTTCCATTTTTATTCTCCGTTTTCCTTAATATAGTGTCATGATGAATAAGGGATCTAAGTTGGATTGTTAGCAATCTAGCTGTTGGGAAAGGAAGGACTTCAGAATGAAGTTCGGAGATTTTTAAGGTGACTGTGAATGCGATGACTTCCGAAATTTCGATGCTGTCTTAGAGGTCAAGAGATGACACATGCGGTTGTCCCATCACCTGAACAGGTTTACTCTGCAGCATGACAGCTGCGGCACAGTAGCAGCTGCTAAGGGCCGATGGTCTTGGAATTATGTGGCACTAGCGCCCCACCGTGGTGGCTTTGAGCAATAGCATGTCACCAGATAGAAACTACCTAAAGGAAGCCAATAAATAATTGTGTCTGATTGGAATAGAAATCGCATCAAACATGTGTCCTTAGCAAAGAGCACACTGGTTGAGGGATCACGTATGGGTGTGTGTTACGCATGGTAGTTTCAAAACTGCCTCATAGTTAGGAAGATAGGCTATGCCCCAATGGGGATTCACAAAATATTTCGAATAGCGTTGTGTTTGCTTAGAATTAATGTCACAACAACAAAAAATTATGGCAAGAAAACAAGTATTTTCCAAAGTCTCCTTTAGTCCCCAGAAATTTCACTCCTGCAACCTAGCAGGGTCTGGCTGGATGGATGAGAGCTCCTGGGGTAACGGGTAACGCATTTTTATTTCCATTACTTTCCACTGCAGCTTTTTAGCACAGCAGGAAGTGTTGTTCTCTCTCAGCCTCCAAGTTTTATGTTTTTAGCCTAAGTAAATGTGAACCAGCTCTTGTCCACCTCTTTGTAAATAAATAAATAAATGATTTTCTTTTTATCTTGAAAACACTTTGAAACAGATGCTTACCTTAAAATTGAAAGTTTTTAACATAGAGGGATGAATGGCTTGCAAAGAGCATTTACAGTCAGTATTTTCTGGGCTCAGTGTGAAGTGTGTGCTTTGTTTTGTTTTGTTTTCAGTAGCAAGAGACGTTTAGGATGTAAGGGAAAATACTATATAAGCCATGAATCTTTTGTTACTTTTCCTGTACATTGAAGTAATATTCTCTTTACATTGAAACACTGTGTACGGCATTAGAAATAAAACCTTTTTTTTAATAGGTAAAGATCCTTGTCTATGCCTGTTGTTCTCAGGTATTAGCCTGGAGGGCTTGTTACAATGCAGGTTCCTGCCCTGCCTTCAGAGTGTCTGAGTCAGTGGATCGTGGTTGAGAACTGATAATTTGCATTTCTAAAGAGTTTCTAGATGACTCTGATGATGCTGGCCCAGGGGCTGTACTTTGAGATAATACCAGTCTAGGTTAAATGTTTCTATGTCAATTCTTCACTGCTAATTATTGGAATGTGAGTGAAATACCCGTATCAGAAGCCTAGAAACGCTGAACTGCTAAGACGAATAGAAGTTTATTCTCTCTTAACATTACGCTGCATTGATATTATTTTCTTACACATGTTTTTCTGCCATATCATTTGCTCTTTGAAGAACCTGGAATTAATATTAACCTTGGATTTAATTGACATCGTTTACGTCCATCAGCAGACTGAGATAACAAGAAGGTAAAAGAACTTCAAATGTAATGCCCCTTTTTTCCCCTAGAAAAGTATGAGAACTGAAAGTTCTCCAGGATTTTTTTCTACAATACTCTTTGATACTGTTTAATATGCAGATTTTAGCTCATGTTGTCACCTGGGATATTAGAATTTTGCAAGCTATTAGGATGGATTCCCCATAGAGCATTCTATAAATGCCAGATGTTGTAGCAGTCGTATAAAGGAGCTTTTCTCCCATGTTTTGAGATGCATGTGAGATGCAGTGGAAATAACTGTAGGAGGCTGGAATTAGGAAAGTTCGTAAATGAAATAATTCCTTTTATGTGGGCTGCGAGTAGATTCTGGGCCAGAATATCAGAATTATTTGGCACCCTTACCTGGGAAAAATTGAGACCTGGGGAGAATTTCTGTTTCAAGATCCTCGTGTCTCAAGTGGAATAAAAGTATCTTCCTCTTGGGGAGATTTGAGGCTTGACTGAGTTAAAACATTTAACATGTTTCAAACAGCGCCTTACTCTCAACAATGTTATTAGTAGATGCTACATCTTGAGGAAAGAATCCTATTTAGCCTCTTTTTTGTCATGCTGCTGGTAAGAGTGGAAATGCAATTGAAGTTAAATGGAAAAAATATAAATTAGAATTGCACTGTATAGGTATAATAACCCATTTTTCTTCAAAAATTTATAAAATGTGTCATCTTCTCTGCGGAAGAAAAAGATCATTACTAGGAACTGTGAATTTGAGACAGGGTGGATGATTCTTCTTCAGATATTTAATTCCTAGCAGATTGTTTAAAAAAAAATAGTGAAGTTACCCAGGATGATGGCAACACTTAAGGTTAGAGGAGAAAATATGACTCAAAAAATATGACCTCAGATGAATGCTAGGGAGTCTTCAGAAGAGTGTGGGGAGTGAGGATTTGGACAAAAAGCTAGGTAGCCAGGACACCGCCAGATAGGCAAGATGGACAGCAACCGTCATTGCAGAGAACCCCTGGTGGGTTCTCAAACTTGGCTAACCTGCTTCCTACCCAGCCCTCCCCTCCCTCTTCAAGGACAAACGAGGTGTCATCCTTTTCAGTGGTGGCCACAGTGCCCGGGACGGCACGTCTCAGTCGGTGTTGTCTGATCGGATTTGATTATGCGGTAACACAGTTTGCATTATGGCTGCATTCTTTTCTCTATAAAGAAACTACAGACAGGAGTTCCCATTGTGGCTCAGCAGGTTAAGAACCCAACTAGTATCCATGAGGATGCAGGTTTGATCCCTGGCCTTGCTCAGTGGGTTAAGGATCCAACGTTGCCGCGAGCTGCAGCACAGGTCTTCCAGATGTGGCTGGTATCTGGGGTTGCCCTGTCTGCGGTGAAGGCAGACTGCTGCAGGTCAGATTCCATCCCTAGCCTGGGGACTTCCATAGGCTGCGGGTGCAGCTGTAAAAAGAAAATATAAAATAAAATAAAGAGAAACTACAGCTAAAAATAATCAGGACTATTGGATTAGTCTAGGGAACTCTATCTTTTCTTTCCCTTTTAGTTTACATTTAGGTAGATTTCTATTCATCCAAACATGTCTGTCCCCATTGTGAAAATACACTTACCTTGTTTTATTGTTTCATTTTATTGAGCTTTGCATATATTGCATTTTTTACAAATTGAAGGTTGTGGAATGAGCTTTTCCAATAGCCTGTGCTCACTTTCTCTCTGTCACGTTTTGGTAATTTTTGCAATATTTCATCCTTTTTCATCGTTAATACATTTGTTCTGACAATCTGCGATCCGTGGTTTTTGATGTTGCTGTTGTAAAGAGTTTATAACTTGCTGAAGGTTCAGATGATGGCTAGAATTTTTTAGCTTTAGCACAGTATTTTTCAGTTAAGGATAACACATTATTTTTGGACAGTTCTGTTGCACACTTACTAGGCTATGGCACAGTGTAGACATAGCTCTGACATACACTGGCAAACAAAAACATTCATGTGCCTTGCTTTATTGAGATACTTGCTTTTTTTGAGGTGGTCTGGACCAAACCTGCAATATTTCTAAGTTTGCTTTTAGAGAGATGTCATTACATTACAAGCTAATAATGTGTGGCTATAAATATTAACAGATAAATGCAGTTGTAAATGAAAATGTCAATATAATTTCAGTTTCAATAAAATCTGAAACTTGAGTTGAGGGCTACATTTGGCTGCTATTATTCCAAGAAAATATGGAGGAGTTCCCATGGTGGTGCAGCAGAAATGAATCCCACTAGGAACCATGAGGTTGGGGGTTCGATCCCTGGCCTTACTCAGTGGGCTAAGGATGCAGTGTTGCCGTGAGCCGTGGTGTAGGTTGCCGATGAAGCTCGGATCTGATGTTGCTGTGGCCATGGCGTAGGCCAGCAGCTGCAGCTCTGATTCGACCCCTAGCCTGGGATCCTCCGTATGCCACAGGCGTGGCCCTAAAATAAAAGCAAAAGAAAAGAAAAGATCATTGGGACAGGCAGGGTTGTGTGCGTGAGAATTGAGAATACTGATGTTAATTATTTGTTCCACCTGACTTAGGGTCAAAGTAAGTACAGTAGGCAGCCTGGGTGTGTTCTTTTCCCAGATAGGAAATAATTGTCAAATAACTTGAAACACAGTAATAATGGAGAGTGACGCTTTTGCATATATATGAAGTTTAATCATGCTTACTTAAGACTAGTAATCCCTTTACATGGGATATATTATTAAGTAATATATGTGACATGACTAGAGTTCCAGTATACCAATCATCAAGGAGTTTTCTTCCTTGCAACCAAGAATCAAATATTTTTTTAATTAAGAAATAATTTATATTTTCTTAAAACCTAAAAACTAAGCCATCATGTATATCATGTGTATATCGTGTATATGGGCGGCATAGAGATGCCCCAAAGGCTTTAAGCCAGGCTTTTTTTTTTTGGGTGTCAGCTGAGAGGGAGGCACCCATATTATAACTTTCTTAAAGTTTTATTCTCCTCTTATTTTTCACTCTGTTTTCTTCTGACTTTTTTATCTGCCCAGCTGGTGTCTGTATTTTATTTTAGAGGATTTCATCAAATGCAGAGTAACTTTTACCTCTGTCGGTATCAAGTGCAGGACTCTAAGAAGTAATGTCCACTTGTACACACGTTTCTTAGGCCTCTGGGGCTCATAACAGGCCACCCACTGGTCAGCTAGTTGCTTCACGAGGTGCCTTGAACGGCAGTGTCTCTTGGTCTTGGGCATGTGTCATAGGACTTTCCATCTCTGGCTGAGGCGAGGCTGCGGAGATATAATCTTGCATTTCTGCAGGAGAAAGAGCCTGGGAGGGGAAGACAGTTTGCTGGAATCTCATCATCAGGATGTGTGATTTTGTGTAATCCCTCATTTTCATGCCTGTGCCTCCACCTGCATCCTCACCCTCACCTTCGTCTGCATCTCCTGGCTCTTGGTGGTATGAGGGAGAGACAAGGAGTCACCTAGTTCTTAACCCTGGCTTCCCCCACCTGCCATCTGCTCTCTTGCTCACACTTCCTGAGCTGCGCTGGGGTTCTGCGAGGAAATGTGTTTGCAGTGCTCGGATACCACCCTCTGCAGGCTCCCGTGGGGTTGGGGTTTCTCTCTGCCACGTTGTGAAGTCATGTATCACTCTTTCCCTGTTCAGATATTGTGGTCATGGGAGATAGAGTTTGAGTTTTTGGGTTTTGTTCTTACTGTTTTATGGGAGAATTCCTAGAAAACACAGGGTGGAAAAGTATTTGTTTCATCATCTGGAAAGTGGGAGTCTTAGGTCTTAAGTCTTGGCCTTCTTAAGTAGTCCCCTTTATTCAGTTTTTCTCTGTTCTGAACTATCCTTCCTAGCTACACAGGAGCTAGAGTTTAGAAATATAGCCATATCTGTCATTTTTATGTCTCCTACATAAAAATAAGCTTTCACCTAAAAATATTGATACAGCCTCTTACATTTTCACAGGATCCCTACCTGAATCCTGCCCTCTTCTCTCTAGGTTTTCCATGTGCCTCTTCCCCATTCTCTGACCAAATGGAATTGTTCAGTGTATTCAGAATTCAACATATTAAATACACTTACACCCCTCAGTAAGTTTCATCATCCTGTATCTCATACATGAAATATGCTTTCCCCTTTGCTCTGCTTGTCAGAGGCCATCCTTTCAGCTATCACTTCTCAGTCTTCCATCGTTCTTCTAGAACCTTCATAATTGTGACTTTCTTTTCTCTCTCTCTCTCTCTCTCTTTTTTTTTTTTTTTTTTTTGCCATGTTTCTTTAAACAAATTCACTGGTAAAAACTAGATTGAATTACCTTCATAAGAAACTTTTATTCTATGTAATGATCTTTTTTTTTTTTTTGAATTACAGCTGGTATACAGTGTTCTGTCAATTTTCTACTGTACAGAAAGGTGGCCCAGTTACACATGCATGTGTATATTCTATTTTCTCCCATTATCATGCTCCATCATAAGTGACCAGACATAGTTCCCAGTGCTATACAGCAGGATCTCGTTGCTAATCCATTCCAAAGGCAACAGTCTGCATCTTTTAACCTCAAGCTCCCAATGCATCCCGCAACCTCCCCTCCCCCTTGGCAACCCCAAGTCTATTCTCCAAGTCCATGATTTTCTTTTCTGTGGAAAGGTTCATTTGTGCCGTATATTAGATTCCAGATATAAGTGATAGCATATGGTATTTTTCTTTATCTTTCTGACTTACTTCAGTCTGTACGAGAGTCTCTAGTTCCATCCATGTTGCTGCAAGAAACTTTTACTCTAAAGTGGGAACTATTGTGTGATTTTTAAGTAGGAAGTTAAATGACTTGATCAGATGTATATTTTAAATCTGTCTGTAGCGTATAGAATAGTTTAGCGCTTAGCCTGCTTACCTTAGAGACAGTTCCTATGACTTTTAAAGCGGTTTGGTTGAGAAATGTTGCAAAGCTGAACCAGGATAATGACAGCAATAATGAAGCCGAAGGGTCAAAAGGTAATAAGGAGATAGAATTAACAGAACTGGGTCAGAGATTAGGTATGAGAAATAAAGAAAAAAATGAAAAAGGAAAATTTCAGAGTTGATTTTATGTTTACTTTAGAATTTACTTGCTTTCAAAGACCTTCTACTGACTAGGGTTGTTGACTCATTAATAGTCACTTTTAAGCAACCTTCAATCTTGAAATTTTTTTTTAATCTTTTTTGCCTTTTCTAGGGCCGTTCCTGTGGCGTATGAAGGTTCCCAGGCTAGGCATCTACCTGGAGCTGTAGCCGCCGACCTAAGCCAGAGCCACAGCAATGCAGGATCTGAGCTGCGTCTGTGACCTACACCACAGCTCATGGCAATGCCGGATCCTTAACCCACTGAGCAAGGCCAGGGATCGAACCCATAACCTCATGGCTCCCAGTCGGATTCGTTAACCACTGAGCCATGACGGAAACTCCCAATCTTGAAATTTTTGCACAAATTTATTATTTTTTTTTTATTATTATTATTTTTTTTTTTTTGTCTTTTGTCTTTTTTGTTGTTGTTGTTGCTTTTTCTTGGGCCGCTCCCGCGGCATATGGAGGTTCCCAGGCTAGGGGTTAAATCGGAGCTGTAGCCACCGGCCTACGCCAGAGCCACAGCAACGCGGGATCCGAGCCGCGTCTGCAACCTACACCACAGCTCACGGCAACGCCGGATCGTTAACCCACTGAGCAAGGGCAGGACCGAACCCGCAACCTCATGGTTCCTAGTCGGATTCGTTAACCACTGCGCCACGACGGGAACTCCTTTGCACAAACTTATAACTGTACAATAGGAGAAAATTTATTTCTCCCAATACAAAGTATTCAGTCACTTCTGGTTTAAAGCTCAGTCTTAGAAGAAAAGGCCCAGTCAATTCCAGATTTCTTTCCTTCCCTTGCATACCTTTTCTCCCTCAAGTGATGATAGGCTGGGGAGGGTTGGCAAGCATGGTTATTTATTACTGTGGCACCATGATGCTACATCTTGTGGGGCACTGGTGTCCATCAGTGCTGCTGTCTGGGAGGTGGTGACGTCATGATGCCTGTCAGACTGGAGGTAGCCTCCATCTTTCCTCGCATCTTTCTTGCGGTCTCTTCTTTCCCGTATCAGGTCTGTGCATCCCTCCTATCCTGATTCCAAGTCCTCTCTTGGATCACTGGCTTTCCCTTAGGTGATTCCCTATAGCAGTTGGGAAAAACAAACGCAAACAAACAAAAAACCCGATGCGCTCCCATAAACTTTTGGTAGTTGTTATGTTTTGTGAGTCCTTATCAGGTCCAAATGGTATTATGAAACTTCACCCAGAGAGGTGGCCTGTTAGGTCAAATTTTAGCACCTTTCCTTCTTTCTAATTCTCTTCCCAGTACTAGTTTTCCTCTTTGTGGGGAAGATACTTTCATCATTGATCTCTCTTCCCTAATCTGCTATTTATGGCTTATCTTTTACATGCTTAGTCCTTTGCTGATTTATTTAATGTAGAAACCCAGTTATAGCCATAGAAATTCTTGATTTTCAAAACAGTTTCTGTCTGCTGTGGATTAGAAGAGCCTATTTGACTTTTCAAAGCCAATAATTTGAATAAACCAGAGAGCAGTGTACGTGGGAATGTCACTACTCCTCGAATGTTGCGGAGAAACTAATGTGTATAAATAAATGCAGGAGTAAAACCAGCTCAGCCAAGATTTAAAAATCGTCTGACTATATTTATATTTCCAAATTAGGTTATAGATTAGTTTCTTTCTGTTAAAACAGACTCTGGATGAAGAGTTTGTCTTTCTCCACATACTTCTCTACATTCCTTTGATTATTTTATAGTCATTAAAAATAAGTTGTTGACTCTTATTAAAACATTTGTATACCTGGGAGTTACCGTCATGGCGCAGTGGTTAATGAATCTGACTAATATCCATGAGGATGCGGTTCGATCCCTGGCCTTGCTCAGTGGGTTAGGGATCCGGCGTTGCTGTGAGCTGTGGTGTAGGTCACAGACGTGGCTCGGATCCCGCGTTGCTGTGGCTCTGGCGTAGGCCGGTGGCTGCAGCTCCGATTGGACCCCTAGCTTGGGAACCTCCATATGCCGCGGGAGTGGCCCTAGAAAAGGCAAAAAGACAAAAAGAAGAAAAAAAAATTTGTACTCCTCAGTGTAGGACATAAAATAATGAAAAAGTCATAATCATTTTTATGTAACAGGTTACTTATAATACTCAACTAATACTGAAATTACGGTAAAAAATTCGGTAGAAGATTGCTGTGATACACAAAGCAGTGCACTACATTGTCAGTAGTGAAAAAAAATCATTCTAAACAAAAGTTTGGGACTCCTTGAAGACACAAAGTAGATCTTTGGATGTTGTTTCGTTGTAACAAGACGAAAGCAGTACGGTGTCTATATAGTGTCCTCTACTTTTGTTTGCTTTTTATGGCCATATTTGTTATTTATTTATTTGCGGTTCTACTGAGAAATAATGGAGGCACCTCGCTGTATAAGGTTAAGGCATATGCAGCCTGATGGTTCAGTTTGCACACATTGTGAAATTATTACCACCATAGCCTCAGCCAACATCCGTCTTCTCATATAAATAGATAGAGTAAAAAGAAATAAAGGGAAAAATCTCGGTGTGATGAGAACTCATAGGATTCACTCTCTTACTCTGTTTCCTATGTATCGGACGCAGTTACATTCTTAGTGCTTATTTATCTGGTGAAACACTTTTTGACCCCCTTTCGTCAGTTTCCCTGCCCCCAACCCCGTGCGCCATCTCGCCACATCTGCTAAGCACAAGTCTGATCTTTGTTCTTTGAGGATTTTTGGTCTTTTTTTAGGTCGCACATGCAAGATAATGCCATGTTTGTATTTGTCGGTATGACTTTTTCCGCTTAGCATAATGCCTTCAAGGGTCGTCATATTGTGCAAACAGTAGGATCTCCTCGTTTTCCAGGACTGAGTAATATTCCATTATTATTAGATACTGGAATAGAGGTAGATATTAGATATCCATGGGGTAGATAAAGAATAGTATATATTATTATTGTCATTTTATAGATGAGAAAAATCTGATACTGAGAGGAAATAAATTCCAGTCAATATCCACATGAATGTTAAGTGGCAGAGCAGAAATTCCAAGCATGTGGAATGTTTTTCAAATATCCATTATTGCATAATAGGCCCTAGAATCCAAGCTGATAAGTATGAAATATGAAGTGTGCCATATGGTGCTTCTAATTTCTCTTATTTTTAATTACTGTGAATGAATTATTAAATATACAGTTGTACCAGAGTTTCTAGGTAGCACTTTGGCAAATGTAATCTCATTCATTCTTTTGAATTAACTGAAATATAATGATTACATGAGATGGTGACATTTATATTCATAATAATTCACTTAAAACAGTTGAGGAAAACTGGTTTCTGATGTTTAAAGGAAAAGGATATTTAAAGCTGTAGTCAGAACCTTGATTACTCAATTACTCCATGACCATGGTTTGGAAAATACCAAATATTGATTTATGATTAATATGATATTATTCCCAATTGTATCTGTTTCTTCACTAAAAAAGCCTAAATTAATTCATAACATAATCCTACAAAATACATTGCCACACATTTTGCAGCTCACTCAACTGAGGCCAAGGGGGTAAATGCTGTGATTGTTTTGTGGAAATGAACTGAAGGCAACTTTGGAGTTTTGATCTAAAATCTGGACATGCTCTCACCTTTCCACTGTATTTATTTGAACAATAGATTCTAATGATGGCCGATGATGGTCCTCACTCATCAGATTATTAAATTTGTTGATGAGTTTTAAGTGTATGTATAGACCGTGTGTTCTTTGCGTGAAACCTGTCTCATCAAAGACACTCGTAACCTTTCCACTTTTTACTTTTTTTATTTTTTCAAAGACGTGAAAATGTAGGTTTATATATATTATTAAAAATATGTGTAAATCAGTTTTTGTCATGGCTCAGTGGTCATGAACCTGACTAGTATCCATGAGGAGGCAGGTTCGATCCCTGGCCTTGTTCAGTGGGTTCAGGATCTGGTGTTGCAGTGGGCTGTGGTGTAGGCTGCAGATGCGGCTCAGATCTGGCATTGCTGTAGCTGGGGGGTAGGCCGGCAGCTGCAGCTCAGATTCGACCCCTAGCTGGGGAGCTTCCACATGCCACAGGTGTGGCTCGAAAACCAACCAACCAAACAAAAAGGTGTGAATTGCTTTATAATTGCTTTATGTTTCAATATCTAGACTATAACCTTTTGAAAGGCGCTAATTGACTGAATCGTGCGTCTTTTACATGTTCATTACAAAGAATAAGTAGACTGTGCAGATTGGAGGTTCCCAGGCTAGGTTTACTTTACTTTATTTTATTTTTGTCTTTTGTCCTTTTAGGGCCACACTCCTGGCATGTGGAGGTTCCCAGGCTAGGGGTCAAATCAGAGCTGCAGCTGCCGGCCTACTCCATAGCCACGGCAAAGCGGGAGGTATGATCTGAGCCTCGTCTGTGACCTACACCACAGCTCAGGGCAAAGCTGAATCTTTAACGCACTGCGAAGGCCGAGGATCAAACCTGTGTCCTCATGGATATTAGTCAGGTTCTTTAACCGCTGATCCACAGTGGGAACTCTGAGAGGACAAGTTTTAAATACATTTATTTAGTTTGAATAGATTTCCCTTGAGTTCCCGTCATGGTGCAGTGGTTAACGAATCCGACTAGGAACCATGAGGTTGCAGGTTCAATCCCTGGCTTTGCTCAGTGGGTTAAGGATCCGGCGTTGCCATGAGCTGTGGTGTGGGTCGCAGACCCGGCTCAGATCCCGTGTTGCTGTGGCTCTGGTGTAGGCCGGTGGCTGCAGCTCCGATTGGACCCCTAGCCTGGGAACCTCCATATGCCGTGGGTGCGGCCCCAGAAAAGGCAAAAAGACACACACACACACAAAAAAAGAAAAGATTTCTGTAAACTGGTACAGCCACTATGGAGAACAGTTTGGAGATACCTTAGAAATCTATACATAGAACTTCCATATGACCCCGCAATCCCACTCTTGGGCATCTATCCAGACAAAACTCTACTTAAAAGAGACACATGCACCCGCATTTTCATTGCAGCACTATTCACAATAGCCAGGACATGGAAACAACCCAAATGTCCATCGACAGATGATTGGATTCGGAAGATGTGGTATATATACACAATGGAATACTACTCAGCCATAAAAAAGAATGACATAATACCATTTATAGCAACATGGGTGGAACTAGAGAATCTCATACTGAGTGAAATGAGCCAGAAAGACAAAGACAAATACCATATGATATCACTTATAACTGGAATCTAATATCCAGCACAAATGAACATCTCCTCAGAAGAGACTTGTGGTTGCCTGATGGGAGGGGGAGGGAGTGGGAAGGATCGGGAGCTTGGGCTTATCAGACACAACTTAGAATAGATTTACAAGGAGATCCTGCTGAATAGCATTGAGAACTTTGTCTAGATACTCGTTGCAACAGAAGAAAGGGTGGGGGAAAACTGTAATTGTAATGTATACATGTAAGGATAACTTGACCCCCTTGCTGTACAGTGGGAAAATAAAAAAAAATATTAAAAAAAAAAGAAAAAAGAAAAGATTTCCCTGCCTGAACCAAGTCAGTTATTTTCTGAGCAAAGTTTCATGTGTGAGGGTGCTGGACAAGTCGAAGCATAAGCTCGGGATTTTTCTCGAAGAAAATCCTGGACCAAGTGAAAGAAAAAGTCGCATGAGGTCCATCTGAGGAGGCTTTCCCAACGAGGTCTCGAAGCCAACCAGCTGGCTTCCCATCTGTTTTCTCACCGAAGTTCCCGGAGGAATTTGGATAGAGGCTGAGGCACTGTTGACATGCATTTGGAGAATAAAAGTATTATTGTTTTTATTTTTAATACATTCCATTCTGTGGGTATTTAAAATAAATATATTTTCCATAATTTAACGCTTCATTTAAGAAAAGTCCATGTGGTCTATAGTTTGATGGAGGTGGTGTCACAGTGGAGGGAGCTTAGGCCTGGATGAGACCACTGCAGCCTTAAAACTGGATGCGTTCCTCCGAGTTTGGACGGTGGACAGAGCTGTGGCCCCAGTGGATGAGTCGGCCAGAGTCAGGGATGTGAGTGGAGGGAGGAGTATGATTTCTGCAGTCTGGCCAGTGCTCTCACATTTCTTACCCTTTGCAAAATGATACCATCAACAAATAGTTGTTGGAAAGCCACCACAGCAAATGACACTTAGTGCCATAACACTGATGATGATAGCGGGCATTTCTTCCGGGCTAACTCAGTGACAGGTACTCTACAAGCGCTGTTTATTTAGTCCTGACACAATCCTTTAATGTAAGTATATTATTATCCTTATTTTGCAGATGAAGGAATCGAATTTAGCAAGGGCAAATAGCTTGTTTAAGGTTCCGGTGGTGATAAGTGGTCTGTCCATCACAAAGCCAGGACCAACTGACTCTAGGATTCATGTCCTTTGTCTTTGTGGATCTTTTAAAGTCATTTAGGGAGTTCGTCCTGAATAACTCTAACTCACCACTTAGGGGATAGGTAGAAATCAAGTCTGGCTCACCCTGAAATTTCTGCTACAAAGCCAAGCAATTAATGCTGTCATTTGATTGATGCATAGATAAAAGGAAAGTGCTCATTTTTTGAGATTCTAAACAGTGTAAATCCTTACAAAAATAAAACTTGACAATAATACTTGCAGAGTGCAGTCTTAAACTGAGAAAAATAATCACCAAACAAAAGTATGTCTATCTGTAAATCACGTGTCTGTTTTCCAATTCAGGAGCCATTTGTGGGAGTGATTTTTATCACACTTTAATATCTGCAGCATAAACAAGATCACAAAGGTGGAGAAAGAAGATACAGTGTTGCTGTCCTACATGTTTTTCTTATGCAACAGGATGCCTCAAATTGTGTCTTTCAGGACTCTTAATGCATTAAGGTGCCACTCTGTCTCTTCTAAAATAAAGAAACACTTTAGTTTTTCTTCCCTGTTATATTTTGGAATGTTTATACCTAGGGTCTATTTAAAAAAGCCTGGCATCCCCACTCTTAGGTTTTGGTCCTATAAAAAAAAATACTAGTATATAAGTGTGCAAAGATATGTGTATCAGATGTCTCTTGCAAGTTTAGAAACAAGAGAAACATTTGTAAATGAATTAAATATCCGTGAACACAGAGATTGATATTATGTATAATATAACATCAAAAGTAATGATATAATGTCTGCTAAATGGTTTTAGAACCATTATTAAAATATCGTTACTTAAAATGTTGAGAAGAGTTCCCACTATGGCGAGTGGGTTAAGAATCCGGCTGCAGCAGTTCAGGTCGCTGCAGAGGAGTGGGTTCCATCCTTGGCCTTGTTCAGTGGATTGCAGAATCCAGCATAGGTCATAGCTGTGGCTGGGTTTCAGTCTCAGCCCCAGGAACTTCCATATGCTATGGGTGTGGCCATGAGAAAAAAAAAAAAAAAAAAGTTGAGAAATTCAGTGATATGTAAAATTAAACTAGATTTGGTTAAACATTCTATTGTGTGTGTGTGTGATTCAGTGTCATATGGTGAAGAGTGTAGGGTAGAAAAAATGTCTACAACTATACCAAGTTATTCAAAAGTGGGTGGAGTTGCAAGTTGTGGGGAAACTTTCACTTCTCATTTTCTACAGTTATTTTATTTTTACAAAGGCGTATGTATTAGTTTTGTTAGAAGTTTTTTGAAAGATTCCTTTACAATTTGCTTGGCCCTCAGTGCTCATGACTGCAAGACGCAACTTACCTTTCCAGTCTGGCTTGTCCGAATTTCAGGCATCCTGCCGTATTTATACAGTTAACTACTGTGCCCTTGATTCCTCTGCTCCTCTGCCTTTCTGGATCTTGTACCCTCTGTGGGGAAAGGCCTTCCTTTCCCTTCTTATCTGCAGGTTCTGTTATGTTCCCAGTTCTAATCCCAGAGCTTCTGGAACTCATTTTTATGTGTCTATTTCATAGTTAATTTTCCTCCTCTATTTCTCATTTCAAATTTTGCCTTCTACTACATTGCATATTGTAGTCTGCCTTGTAATAAACACACTAATAGATTCATAGGAGCCACTCATGAAGTTGAAGGCTTAATTTATTGCCTTACAATTCGATTACATCACATTGGTAAATACTGATAACATTTGAAAAATCAGTAACATATGATTTTTGTGAAATTTGGAACAGTTTGAGCTTTTTTCTTGTAATCTATCATTAGAGAGACACCTCCACGTGAGATCACCAACTTTCTGGCTCATAATCTCCTTCTCAATTCTGCATTGTAATTTCTATGTCATAACGGCATTTGCTTCCTCTCTTCTCTTACACAAACACATTTCACGAGGCTGAAATGGGAGGTGACGGTCCAAATTAAATATCTTAGGAATTTGTAATTATTTCATAAAATGATGCCAAAATATTGTCACATACAGTATCTCACATGACAAACTTAATCACGTCTTCCAGAGAAACGCATATTTTTACAGTAAGATTCCCATATAAATGAGTCCAGGTGGCTTCCTTTTATAGGAACAGACAGGGTTATTTTCCATATGATAGAACCAGGACAGAGTGAGTGAAAATTCAAACTCATTTGCAAACGGGAGCTTCCTCGGTAGTCATCCAGGAAGGGAGTTTTGCTGTGTCACAAGTGCCGAGTCCCTGATTTTGAAAGAGAGTGAGTCATCCCCCTTTGAAACAAGAGATAAGTGGGGGAAAGAGCTGTTTAAAAATTATTTTACAACTATTTCCTTTTGAGCTATGACTTCTTACACTGGAATGTGATCCAGAATAACTTCCCTTTGAATCCAACATTTGTCTTAAGCATTTTTATTGCCTCTCTTTTCCCTCGGCCCATCTCAATCCTTCCCTCCCTCTGTTCAACAGATTTACACGGACTGGGCCAACCACTACCTAGCGAAATCGGGCCACAAGCGACTGATCAAGGATTTGCAGCAAGACATTGCAGATGGAGTCCTGCTGGCTGAAATCATCCAGATCATTGGTAAGACCTGCCTCGGAGAGAGTCCAGGAGAGTCTCTGCCCCCGCCCATTTTGGTAAAATACAGTTTGAGTCGAGTGCATCTGAGCTGGGTCCATGTGTCTCCGAGGTTAATGCAGCTCTCCCCGTGATTTAATTAAAAATGTTTATGTGAGAATGTTTGAAAAAGGCCGTTTGGCCATACTTAGCAATGGCTGGAACTGTATCTTTCCATACACTGAATTGTCAGAAGGGAACGCCTCATTAAACCATATGTCTCCCATGTGTGCGTTTCGTTAGCTGCAGCAACTCATACACTCTGAGATTCCTTGAAACTGTATCCTGATCCAGCAGGGACAATTGTGAAAGGTTTCATGTCAGCAGTCATTTGGCACAGGCTAAAGAATTAGCAACAACTTCCTTCTCACTCACTTTTTTTTTTTTTTTTTTTTTTTTGCCTGATTTGTGCATATGGACTTGGCGGCTGCTAACAAGTGTGTCCTCTTACACGCGGCTTGGGAGACAGAGTGAATGTAGCAGCAGCATTTTGCTTGGTGTGTTTTTGTTTGTTTTTGTTTTTGTTTTTCCCTTAGTCTCCTTTTGTGTGTGTTTCACTTCATGGCTTAAGCATGTCGTTCTTTTTTTCTCTCTTTTATTTTATTTCTTGGCTTTAGCAAATGAAAAAGTTGAAGATATCAATGGATGTCCTAGGAGTCAATCTCAGATGGTAAGAATCATGTTTATTCTGAATATAATGCTCTTTTCACTTCCAGAGTTAACTGCATTTATTAATGGGCTAGAAATTTCTTTTGCATGTCTTCCTGCTTGTGTAGGAACCATTTGATCACGTGCTATCATATGTATTTCTTTGGGTGCAGTTTATGAAGAGGTGAGGGCATCAGTATGGTGGAATATGTATGACTCCTCAATAACGCATCTCCAGATGTTTTATCTGAACCTTGTTTGTTTTTTTTTGTTTTTTTTTTTTTCCTGATGTGTGAATAATTTAACGCTGGGCTTGGTGGCAATAAATCCCCTTTCCAATTTTAAGTGGAGCCTTTTTGTCTGAACAACTGGTTTGGAGAACAGAACTTGCCGTGTGCATTTTAAAAATATATAAATAGTATTTTCTTTTCTCATAACAAAGTCCAATGTAAACACATGGACTCTTCAGCACTTTTGGAAATAACTCTAAAGGCAGGGGGCTGGAATTGTGTTGAGCAGAGATTAACCAGGAGATATGATTCATAGCCTTTTCCAGAAAGTTGTCGATTTAGAGATCTGTGTCTCCTCCAGCCCTCTCTTTTCTTTACCAGTTGGAAAACCTTAGAGTTTTACAATAAAATAATAGATTGATAAGCTGCTGGGGTAAAAAGTCACCCCTTTCTTAATTAAATAGCCGAACTTAGTTTTATAGGACAACATGAAACCAAAATGCTTTAACCAAAGTTTTGTCAGCAGATACAATCAGGAATGATAGACAAAGTCCACAGATGAGGTTTCCTCCCAAACTCTTTTTAAAATAAAATAGGCATTTTAAATAAAAATAATGAGTTCTTAATTGACAGAGATTGGAAGAATGAAAAAAAAAAAAAAAAAAAACTCTTTTGACTTACTGACCTGCCTTACTTAATGTCAGAAAACTGAAATCCAAAATAATAAAAGGAATTTATTTTTAAAGAGTCATTAACTAGGCGTGTGGGATGTATATGCATGCGTGTGTGTGTGTGTGTGTGTGTGTGTTTAAGCACTCTAAGGACCTATTACAGTGTCATGAACTCTGTGTCGCTGTTGTGAAAAAAAATCACTCTAAAGAAAGATTCTCTGTAAAATACCTCAGTTTTAAGGAAACTTCCTGATCTAATTCCTCTGAGCACAAAGACAACTCTATAAAAATTAATTATAGTTGTTTCCTGACATTTTACTGAAAGCAAATTATACCTTCCGACTTTGCAGCAATAAAAGCTACATAATGTTGGGGAAGGCATGTAACTTTGCTGAGCCTCAGCGTCTCATCTGCAGAATGAACCCTAATTAGGATATGGTAATAATGTAATTGCATGCATTCTTTACTAGCTAACCGATATGGAAATGCAGGAAAGTATTGCTACAAAGTTAATAAAGAGCACAGCCATAGACTCGTGAACACCCGTTCAAAGATTTTTAGGGCTTTAAATGTAAAAGCGCCGACATCCGTGAATATCATGCGTTATGTTTCTCAACCCCAACACGTTTGTTTTACTTCCATTATTTCAACCATAAAGAGATGCTGGATGCTTAAACTTTTACTTCCTGTGCTGTCATTCCATTTTGATTCTGGTTGCAGAGAATTCAATAAATAGCCAAGCAAATACTTTATGGCAGACAGTAAACAAACACAAGGACACACCTCCCAAGCTAGTAACTGTGAAAGAGGTGGAGTCTCTAGACGTTTGTCTGAAACATCTGTGCCAAAGAGTCTCTGAATCTGTGAAAATATTCCTGTGAGTATCAGACTCTTAATTTTTTATTATTCCCTCTTCCTTCGACCCCCCCCAAGTGTCATGTAACATCTAATATACATTTTGGTATCTGTTTTTTATTTTAAAAACTCAGAAAAACCAAAACCTGAGACCCGCCAATGTTAGGAGAAAGGTAGTTTTTCCAGCCGAAAAGTTTATTTGGAATTACACTGAAATTTTGAGGAAGAATGACTCATCACCTACTCTTTTCAAAGTACTTGAATTTTTAACCTGAACTTGACAGGCCTTCAATCTGGTGATTCAGAAGGTACATATGACACATGTAACTTTTTCGGTTGAATTATTTTTGCCCTTGTTCTTAGGAATTGGCATTGATACCATGTTATTAATGAGTAAAAATTCCAGATTGTCACTGAGACAAGAAAGTAGCAGGGAGACGTGCGATCGCAGGACCAGGCTTATAAATGTCCGTATCTATTCCAAACAGGATGCTGCCTGTGTCTTTCTTGAGAGAGAACCAGGCAGTGCGCGGCGAGTGACAGGGAGCACTGTCCTTACCCATAGGACGACTTGGCCAGTTCTTGTGTGTATCTTATTTTCACCATCTTCGATGGGTGTTTATATTTACTAACAGAAGGTAAGGTGAGACTAGGTCTGCTACTGTTTCTACCCACCAAGTATCTTTCTTTTTAATGGCAAACTCGGTAGTACTTATTGGATTATTTTAAGCCTTTAAGAATAGAAGTTCTTGTGTGGTATGAATCTACAGTGTATGGATGAATTAATGGCCAGCTCGTTCCTACGTAGGCAGTATTAACTGAACACATAAAGCACCAGGTATAGAGACCCTTTGCAGATAAGAGGAACAAATCTTCAAATAAGTAATAGCAACAGTGTTGTATAAGGAAGAACAAAAGAACTGTGAAGGAAGTGAGCTCTGTGTGTTCCAGAAAGAGAAGACCACTGTGGCTTGAGGGCAGTGAGAGGTGTTTAAGGGGACCTTGGAAGCCTGATGATGTCGCGCCAAAGAAGGGAGTTTGTGCGTTGCTCTAGGTTGATTGCGAAGCTTTTGGAAGACTTTTAAAGCTGGCCGGTGCTATGATCTGATGTAAATATTTAGAAAGATCACCCTGGGTGCTTCCTCAGGATTGTGGAATACTGAAGTATTGTCTTTAGTTGGATGAGGGAGATGCAATATACAGGGAATATGAAATGGCCCCTGATTTTTTTGGCCTGAATGAGTAAATAGTTACCATTAAACAAGATTTTTTTTGAGGGCGTAAACAGGCTTAAAGGTACATGCGGAAGATGACAAATTGATATTTTGACAAGTAGGATGCGAGGTACCCAGTCAGAACATGGAGCGGGAGGTGACTGGAGGCGATTAGGCATGTGTTTCTAGAGGTCAGAGTACGGTATTAGTTAGAATCTACCTAGTGTGTAAGGAATGATTTGGCTCCGTGGACAAGGATGAGCTGTACCAGTGGTCTGTGTAAAGTCAGAAAGGAAGAAGGCTGAGGTTCTCACGTTGGGGAATAGCCACCTGTGTGTGATGAGCAGAGGTATGGAAGTTAGAAGCGGGTGAAGCGTGTGGGAAGAGAGAAGCCCAGTGTTGAACCAGCAGATGTGGATTGCTCATCCTCAGGCCAACTCTGGTAGCTTAAGCCGTAGTGTGTATTTGGATTAATCCCATGGGACAGGGCGAAGCAAGATGAGCAGAATGCGGTGTATGCTGTCAGATCCTGCATAGCTAATGAGTTGGTGAACTGGAAGGAGGACAGTTTAGCTCTGCTAATTAGACAGGCATTAAGGACCTGTATGCAAATAGCTTCTGTAGGGTGATGGTAGGTTCAAGAGTAACTGAGAGATGCAGATGTGCATTGAGTCTTGAATAATCTTTCTAGGAGTTAACCTGTTGAAGGAATAATGAAAATTTGTATCATTTGAAAGGAAGGCAGAGTGAGGGAAGTTTTCCCAAGTGGGAAGGCAGGCATCAGAAGAAGAAGCAGTAAGAAGGGAGGAGAATCCAGAGGAATAAGGAGACAAGTGACAGTGCCAAATCCTCAAAGACATCGCAGGGAGAAAATGGGACGTCTGAGTGGAAGACGTGATATTAGAAAAGAGTGGGGATACATTTTCCTTTGTCTCATGTCATAGGGTAGGCATGATTGCATCGAGAGGCGAGTATTGGAAAGTGGGTTTCATAGAAATTGAAGAATCCTAATCAGTATGATAATGACTTTAGAATATTAGATGATATTAATGTGCTCCTTTCCATGTCATTCTCTAATAGCTACCTTATAAAGAGAAATTTTGATTATAGTATTTTATAACAGAGAAAAACATCAACATTGATAAAATTCAATTATCATTGACTCAGGAGCACACACTGAAGAAAAATATGAGCTTGTCTTTACAGCAATTTATTGGCACAATTATTTCGAGGTTTTGATTTGTACTCTTAAGTTTCAGCTGCTATCTATTGCTATCATTCCTTAATAAGCTTGAGACTAAACTCATCCTGAAGGAAACAGAACTAAGTTTGTAGGAGCTTATTCAGCACTATATTTAACCTCCTCCAAAGATGAAGTTACTAATATGGATGGCACCTGTTAAGTAATTTCGAGGTGGGTGGTATCAGAATTCAGAATATATGCTGCATGCCACAACTTTGGTGAGGTTACATGAGGAAATAAATGAATAAACTATAAATACCAGGAATGTCCAGAATGCCCCGCAGATTAAAAATAGCAGAAAAAAATGCCCAACATGTATTTGAAAGGCAGAGGCACAAGTGCAAATTTCTAAGACAAAAATGCAAGACATGTAAGGGAAAAGTTGTTTCGAAAAGAAATTTATTTTAAAATAGCCCATTAGAGCGCTTGGCCAGTTAGCTCAGTTCGCCAGAGTGTGGTGCTGATAAGGCGGACCTTTATAATTAGTCGTCTTTACAAATGCATGGAGGGATTAGGAGATCTGGTTATGTGAAATAGTCGCAAGACAAGAGTTAGACAGGACTTGGGGCGAGCTGAGGACTGGCAGATGTGCTTCGCAGCCTGCCTTTCTCCTCACTGGCTCCTCCTCTTATCTCGCGCTAGTGGCTCCACTGCGTTTCAGCCACAATCTTCTGCCTTATTTTCTATCACAGCATATTGTTTAAAATCAGCTGATATGAGGATTTTTGGCATGCGTGTGCTTCTCACCCTTTTTTCTTCCTAGAAGATGACAAAATTGCTTTTAGTCTTGCCTGAATTCTCTGATTCCATGTTCTGCAAGGTTGTAGCTGCCGCAACAGTTACCATTCTAGATTTCGCAGGCATCTTTATTCCCTTTCTATGGTTTATAGTTGTCTGGGCAGTGAACCTGTTCTCCATTTAAAAAAGAAAAAGTATCCCATTCTTTTATCAGCATGCCGTCCTTTAAGTTTTAATTCTTCCAGCCACTGCTTGTTAGTGCTACTCTTCTAAAGAGTCTATTTAGGTAAGATAAGAAGACGAGGTTCCTAACCAAATAGGGAAGAGATAAAATATTGGAATGCTCTAAAGGTTTAATAAGATCTTATAAATGGCGCACTGCAGGATTCTAGCACCATGACTCACAGGAGTGGGGTATTTGCTAAGCTAGTCCATTCACATGAACCCCTGCCATTTTGAAACTGTTCGTCTTCTGGAATGTCGAGAAAGAGATAGCCTAATGAAGACAAATGCTTTCCACAAATATAGCTCTGATTTCTAAAGAAATACTAACTGCAAATCCCTACTCTGTCATTTCCTTAATGATTTCATTATTTTTACTTAGGCTCAAACTTCAGAAGAATAAGCATAAACTACAAGTATTAGGAAATTTATCTTAACTTATTGGAATAGCGCCCTGATGATTTTTAAACTGAGGTTGTCTCTAGAAGTTAACTGTGAACAGTAGTAATTTAAAATTCAAGCGCAATAACTGAAATAACATGGAGTGTTGAGAATGTGGCATGCTGAAGGACAATGGTCCCTGGAAGTCTGATTCTGAATAGATGACCCAGGAAAAAGGATTCAACAAATGCTCGGAGTCTTCACTCGTTTCTGCAGGGAGGAAATTAGACTGACCAGCTCTGAAGTGCATTGGAGCTCTGACTTGCTAGACTGATTAGACAAAACACCAAAGACCATGGCTTCTGTTCAATACTTCCTCTGAGAGTTATACTTGGGGATTTAATCTTTACAGCTTTTTAGAACTACCTTCATAGTAAGATAGAGGTATTTCCTAAAATATGCTAAGATCAATTGACAACAAAAAAACAGCAACAGGAAAATTATATTTTTCTGAGTTATGTATTCTGCCATTCAGAAATTAAATAAATGCTGAATATACAAGAATGCTTTTCTACATTAACAATATTATAGAATAAATAGTATACCTATTTTTCTTATTAGTGTCAATATTTAAATTGGTTTTCACCATTAGTAGGACAAATAGAAATAGAAGTTAAGTAACAAATTTTGGATTCCAGATTCCACAAATAACTAATTTTTCTTTTTGGAGACAAGATAAGAATATTTCTGTCTTATAACTAATTAGTAAGTTTTTTATATATACATATAAAAACCATTGCAAATGTACTTGGTATTTCTACTATATATTTAAATATCAACCACTTTCTTAAAGATTTAGAATATGCTTATCCTAATAGTTGTGACTTAAAATGTTGTAAATTTTTCTCACTGATGAGCCAGTATCCCAGTAAACATAAGATATGGTCACAGTATTAGAAAACATGTTTTGTAGCATTCTTTCATAATTTTAGTTTTTATTATCTTCAATAATCTATTTTTTAAAAAGAACTAACTGCTCCATTTTTTATTCCCTTTCTTGAAATTAATAGAAAAATACTACTTTTAATGCTGAGTAGTAAAATATATGAAATAAGAGTTTTTAAAACCCTCGTTCAGAAAACCGCATACTAAGATATGAGGCCATTTTAATCATGACCTGTGATATTCTTAGCTTAAAAACGTATGATGATTGAGCAGGATTTTTAAAAAGTTCTTCCATAGAACAGAGAGATGAAATGAGGAACTCCTGTGCCCCTGATCTCAGTGTAATCATTTGAGAAGTTTATCTTTGATAAGATAAATTATTTGAAAACCAGTAGATACCCGTCTACCTGCTTTATGATATTAAATTTAAATGATTTTAATATGAATTTAACTGATCTGTGTGGATGGCCACAGTCAAAAATTCATAATATATGTGATTACACTTTAAAAAATCATTTTGGCCGCTTGATTTGTATGAGCCATGTCTCAAATGCAAAAAAATATTGTGCAATCATCTCACAGAAATAGCAAATTTTAGAGCTGGACCTGTGAGTTCAGCCAATCTAACCCTAACCCTAACCCTAACCCTGGCACGAATACACCAGTCGATTGAATGGCACCTGTCTTTATCCAGTACCTTCCTAGATGCTCTTCCTGCTGTTTTTCATTGGGTCATTGTAGCAAACCTACAAAAGAACTTGTCTTGTTGAGGCTTTCTGTGTCCCTTTTGAGAAAGTGGAGGAACCAGGGTTTGGTCTCATGTCTGAGTCGGGGCCAAGTTGGTTTAAACTTAGGAACAAACACATTTAACAAAATAAGGCCTGGGATTCAAGTCTTGAGATGTCAACCTCTTCCTCTTCCCCTCTTCTCCCAGCTCCCGCTCCCCCTCCAACGCCCGATAGCGGTGAGCACCTTTTCTTTAATACGATGCTTCTTTTTTCCATCTAAGGCAGGAACATAAGCTTGGTTAGGTTGGGAGAGGCTGGCGGCTTGTGAGATAAACAGTGGTTCATAGATTTTAAGGTGAAATTACACAGCTGGAACATAATTATTTATGACATGTAACTTTAGTCCTGTATATAAATAGATATGTTTATATCTATTAAACTTAGATATTTAAGTTTAGAATAGTTTTACAACTTCATAACTTCATAATAAAAGAGTAAGATTCCTTGTTTGGTTTGTCCTCTGAAACAAACCGAGGAACAGGAATTTATTAAAAACGACAGAGTATGTTTCTAGGTGAGTGAGTACAGATGCACTATTTTATAATTTTATAACACTTCATATTGACAACTGTAGCTTATAATGAAGATTTCGTATCGTAGATAATTGGCAGTTAATACTGAATGATATTCATTATCCTCTAATCACTGAGTCAGTTAAAGCAGTATATAGATGGAGTTCCCCCTGTGGTACAGTGGGTTAAGAACCTGACAGCAGTGGTTTGGGTTGCTGTGGGGGTGCAGATTCGATCTCCTCCCCTGCCCAGATTCAATCCCTGGCCCAGGAACTTCCATTTGCTTCTGTTGCAGCCATTTAAAAAAAACCCAAAAAAACAAAAAACAAGAAAAACCAAAAAAAACATTGTATGGAAATTTGAACAAAAAATATTTTTATCTGATAAAATCCTAATAAATTTTCCATAGCAGTACCCTTCTCTAGCTTTCTGTATATCTAGTCACACACACACTTCTGCTATATATGTGTTTTTAGAAACCATTTCTATTGTGAAAGATATGTGCAGGCATACACACACACACAGACGAATATACACATACACCTAGTATGGAGCTAAGCTCTTTACAAACATCCTTAATTCTCACTTAATATATTATGTGTAAACCGCTTTCATTCCCATTTCACAGACATGGACGCTAAGGCTTCAGATTCTCAGTTTTTTTCTAACATTGTGTAAATTGCATAACTAGGATTTAAACTCAGATTTATTTGAGTGCAAACATTTAAATTATTACATTGTAGTGTTTAATTAATGAACTGACTCCTCGTCGACGACCAAACACAAAACCGAAGAGCTAAGGAGCTACTATCTTCTCCTTCTCCCACCGCACAAACTGCCTTGAAATAGGAAAGGAAAACGTGAGACATAGTGTCGATGACATGAGGTCCCTGGCTAAACTGCGCCTTTCACCTCCCTTCTCCACACACTTAACAAATCAAAACTCAGAGAGCAGGGCCTGGAAACCCACATGCCTGCAGAAACCAGTCCACCCTCAGGCTTGCTGAACGGCTGATGTCTCCTGCTCTGCTGAGTAGAGAATGGTATTCGTTTCCTGTAGCATCTGTAACAAATTGTCATAGTCCTGGTGCTTAAAGCAGGAGAACTTTCTCTCATTTGTCTGGATGCCTGAAGTCTACAATTAGCAGCACAGGGCCAAAATCAAGGTGTTAGCAGTCCTGTGCTCCCTCCAGAGGCTGTAAGGCGAATCCACTCCTTGCGCATTCCAGCTTCGGGTGACTGCCAGGGTTCCTTGGCTTGCGGCCCCAGCATTCACTGTGTATGTTTACCTACAAGGAAGCCAAAGTGTACTGGATGTCTGTGAAGTAATGCAGAAGTATTTAAACCTGTGAATTTAGGAAATTTACGGAATAAATAAGTGTTTGCATCTTCTTTCTGTCACCTTCACAGTGTACAACATCATCCCTGTATGCAACCAAATATTTAAGGAGCCCCTATCTGTGCCTGGCCATATTCCAACCGCCTGTCAATCAAGTAGAGAGCTTGAGTCAGCCACTGGAACTGCTTGGGTCAGAATGTAAATCGCAGTGGTAGGAAGTACAGTGTGGCAGAAATAGTGTGTTCACAGCAGACTGACAAGGTTGAGTTTGAATTATGGCTCTGCTCTTTATTAGTTGTGTAAACTAATAAAACATATCCCTCTATGGACGGTCATAATAATATCAGATTTACCAGAGTCTGTGGTGAACAAAAAGGGCTTTGCATTTGGAGTAAATAACACACATGCTGAAAACTCTGTGTGAACGTCCTTCCTGTCCTGGGTTGTGAAGTGGACAAGGAAGCGGTAGCTTCCAAACCATTTCGCTCTCGCTTCTTTTCTTGACATGTAGTATCTGGGTCTCAAAGTACAGCTTTTTCACCTAGCAGACCACGAAAATATTTTATAAATGACATTTCAAAATGAAATACACTAAAATAAACCTTTCAAAAGCTAGAGTGCAGTGCAGACAGTATGGGTCGAAACTGATTTGGAAACTCTAATCAATTGCCGGTCTGTAAACCTTTGTGTGTACTGCATGGTCATACAAAATAGATGTCGTCAATGCAATACTGATTCTTTCTTTCTTTTGCTTAAAGCTCACCATTAGCTCCCTGAGCCGTAAGATTCAGCCCAGGCCCCTAGCAAGACGTGGCGGCTCTTGTTGCTCATCCAGCCCCAGTTTATCTCTGTGAGCTTGTCCTCTATGGCTGGATTCGCTAGATCTCAAGGTTCTTGTTCCTAGAGCTCTTTCTGCCTGATCTTTCCTCCTACATAGTTTCTTAAAACCTGTCGAAGGCCACCAGCCTTTGGAGTGGCCTCTTGTCACATCAGTCAGCAGAGACGTTGTGGGGAAAGATTCAAGTGTGGTTTGACTCCATATCCCTGGCTTTTCTGAATTCCTTGCAAGTCCCTACACTTACGGTGTTTCTCAACCAGGAACAGTTCACACATTACTCCTTCCTTGGGTTCACTTCATACCACATCCTGTTATTTGGTTAACCCCTCCTGACATTTCAGGGACTAACTCAGGCTGCCATTGAAGCAGAAAAATGTGGAAGTTAATGACGTGGGCTCTGGCTTTGACGTATTCTCTCTGTGTAACCTTGAGCATCTCAGTTTGATTCTCTGATCAAAATTGTGTCATTGCAAACATGCTATAGTTACAGCAGCTTCAGAAGATACCTTTGTAACCATGTTAGATTCTTAGTTACTAATAACTATATCCTTCCCTAGTCCTTTACCTCTGATGGTGAGTAGACTCTTCTACATGCTTCTTTAGGAGTCTGTGTTTCTCTGATTATGACATTTGTTGCATTACGTTGGAATTATCTCTCTTATGAGCCTGTATTTTTAATGGCTTGGACATGTCTCCTTAAATAAATTATTATGTGAGTGAATGAAAACAGGCGTCTTAAAAATTTGAACAAATGCAAAAACTATTTCATTTTACTTTAATTCTCCAAAGAGATATATAGTCATTCTGGATATATTTTAAAATCTTTGGCTAAAATCTATATAATCGAATTTTATAATAGCATGGGAGTTTGTGCAAACTGAGCCACCTTATGTATTTTCTTTGGTTAAAATCAGATGCCATTCATTTATGTAATGACACTATGCAAATAAAATAGTTAATCAAAAATAGCACAGGGCACCGAAGAATTTACCATCCAGAGAGATAAAAGTTACATTTGGTTTATGTATGCTTCTCTTGTCTGGTTCACAAGAGAAGCACCTTCATACATGCCCTCACCAGGATGCTTTGTCTCTATAGACAGAACTCAGTCTTTGAAGTTTTGTGCCTGCTCCCTGGTTTACAATTATTTAACTTTTTTTTGTTGTTAGGATTTTTTATTTTTTCCATTATAGTTGATTTACAATGTTCTGTCAATTTCCACTCTACAGCAACGTTAACTTTTTATAGTGTGGTGGTTTTAGGATCCCAGGGTGCATCAGAGGCTTTTCGATTCCGGCGACAGTCAGCTCTGTAAACACAACTGCAGGAAGGGAAGGCTGTCATGGTCTGCTCTCAAGCATCCTTGTGACACTTGTGCTCTGGGCTGCACTGGTAGTCACGCCTGCTCCTCCTTTTGAAGCTTGTCTAAACTTATCCTTGGTGTCAGAATGACATTTCTTCAGTGAAGCTTCCCCCAGATCCCCAGTGAAAACTGATAAATCCATTCTCTTCACTGTCATATAGCCTATCCTTTATCATTTTCCTTTGGAAGAGTATGCCTTGTGTTATGGTGATATATGAATCTCTTCTTGTCTCTTCAGCTCTTTTACAAGCTCACAAAGGCAGAGACTTTATAATTCATTTGTTTTCATATTCTTTAACTGTCTAGCAGGGCTCTTTGCCCAAAATAAACAGTCAGTAGTTGCTGAATGAATTTATCACTCATTGCCAAGTGTTGGTGCCATGCTTAACACTTAATCTCAAACTCTGAGAATGATATTAATCATGCTCAGAATTTAATTTCCATTAAATATCCATAACTGAAAGCGAAAGAATAGGCAAGGGATCGTTTTGTTAATATTGTGAAGATGCCTCCTTCCAGTTCCACTTTCTAAAATGGGCTGTACCAGTTTTGTAGTAAAATAAAAGCTTGGGAGGCACCAAACATGCAAGTTCATGCTTAGGAGCCTTGGAATGAGCTGTGCCAGTTAAAACACTATATTTCTTGGAATAGTATATTCAGCACCGAAATGAATAAATACACGTTTTTCCAATACACATTCTAACCATGTTGATTGTGTTGAGAATACATATTGACACCCTGGCTTTAAAACATCTGAAGATACAAGTACACTGTTAACTGTCTGGAGTTTGCACAAGCGACGATAATAAAACTCCTATTTTCCTCATTTGAAACTCAATTAGCGATTTAACAATTAGCCACATTCATATTTAGCAACTTCATAAGGGTCAAGATAAATGTACAGTTATGAAATTAAACAAATTTCTGGGGGTAGTAGAAAATATTGGAAAAAAATCAATACTCTGTAGAAAAGAATAGTGGCTCTATCTTAAAATATATATCTGTAGCACTGAGCACAATTCCAGGCATAAAATAAGTGTAATAAATGTTTGATGAATGAATAAATGAATGGTTTGATTTACAGAAAATAAGCAAAATTAAGTGGCAGTGCTTTAAGATACTAATATTAATTATATAATTAGAAACTACTCATATCTAAAAATATGCATCAACTGAAATTAGTTTGGTGTCTTCAACAAAGAAAATATGCACACTGGAGTTCCCTTTGTGGCTCAGCAGGTTACAAACCGGATAGTGTGCATGAGTATATGGGTTCGATTCCTGGCCTCCCTGAGTGGGTGGAGGATCTGGCTTTGCCACAAGCTGCAGCATAGGTCACAGATGAAGCTCAGATCCTGCGTTGCTGTGGCTGTGGTGTAGGCCAGCAGCTACAGCTCCGATTAGACCCCTAGCCCAGGAACTTACATGTGCTGCAGTTGTGGCTCTTAAAAGAAAAGAAAATCTATACAGTGGTCAACTTACGAATTTACTCTAGAAGAGCTGTGCTTTTGTTTAGGCTATTGTTTGACATTAAGTGTTCATATACTATCCAAAAGCCCAAAGGCTCACTGTGCCCAAAATTTTGAAACTTTTGACAGCATTGACTGGGTCTAGAAGTTTGAATCTCTTGGTTGTATTTTCACTATACAGTCAGTATTTTATAGTTATTTATCCATGCTTACATTTAGCAGAAAAAAGAGGCAGTGTAGGTGTTCCATAACAATAAAATGTAAGCGGTAAATAGAAGGCCCCCCAAATTGTACATGAGATAAAAAACAGGCATATAAAATTCCTGGGAGTGGTCCACGAGCTGCTGATTTGACTGAGCCGAATGAGAAGTGAGGTGCCCAAAGAATTGAGAGTGAATTTCTGGGTGTTACTACTAGAAAGGAAGAGATGTGTTTTAATAGAAAGAGAATAAATGTAAAATACGTGAATTGTATAGGTTCGAATAAACAAAAGAAAGTGCAACGCTGCAGTGTTAACGGGGCAATTTGTGCATCCACATGGGGAGACCCTGAAATTGTATGCAGTTCTTTTCTGTGAAGAGCGTAGATTGTAGCCTTGGTTTCCAAGCATTGCTGCAGGTTGAAATTACCTGGGGACTTTTGAAAGTTTTGCTAACTGGCTGCTCTCCACAGACATTCTGATTTAACTGATGGTAGTGTACATTGGGCGTGCATAGATTTTTAAAGTTCTTTAGGCAGTTCTAATGTGTAGCAGAGCTTAGAACTGGTGGCTTAAAAGTTTGGGAAGCAGTTTTTATTCAGTGTGGATAATTCTCAGAAAATTTGCTGTAAGACCAAAAGCCACAGAGGCTCTGATGCCATTTTATACCATCGCCACCTGCTGTTAATAGGCGACATCATACTCATGGCTGCTTTTGTCTGAGTTGATCATAGTTCTTCCTGCATGCAGTGCGCTGTGCTGTGCACAGTACAATTCCACTGGACCCTCTGAGCAAGAAGCTACATTATCTGAGTCTCATCTCATTATTTCATTTGAAAAGGTAAAGTAAGATGATCTTTATGGGCTCCGCAGTGCTGAAAATTTTCATTATTTTTATTTTTCTTTTGAAATTGTTAAAATTTATTTATCTCTATCAATCCTGAGATATAATGTTGACAAGTTCCCTCTGCACATAATTTCAGTATTTGTGTCCTCATGTTTACTCAGCAGTATAGGATTTGACTAACCATTTGATGTTTCTGTTCTCAGAATTTGCCTTTTATCAGCCTGTTTTAGCTTTCCAATGTCGTCATCATCTTCTCTCTCAATATAAAATATTTTCTTCCTTGACCTCACAAAAGTGAAAGACCAGAAACTGGATTTGGGACCAAATGATGACAGAGCTTATAACCTAACTCTCTGTGTATTGTATGCATTCACCCATGTAGACAACAAAAATGCATGAAGAATCTACTTTGTGCCATGCATTGTATCAAGTACTGGAGATAGAAGGGTAAATGGGGGGCGGGGGGGCTGCCAGATCCATCCCGGGGAGATGAGTGTGATGAGCTTCAGAGAGGAGAAGCCTAGGATGCTGCCCAAGTCTAAGCTGCCTTGGCAGATACACTGAATTTGCTTGTTAATAGCATTAAAATTATCCTTTGGTTATTTCCCCTTTTTATTGGAACAATTTAGGCATAAAATACTATTTTATCCCTGTGTAGTTCATTTATTCCTTCAGCAATTGTTGATAGCATGCCTAAGGTACTCTTCCAGACACTGGGGAGAGAGCAGTGGACAAAATAGCAAAGAGTTCTCAAGGAGGGTACATTTTTCTGCTCAAATATATGCATGTGTGTGTATTCCTTTATATATATTTGTGTGTTATATATTTTTATAAATGTATTCACACAGAGAGGGGGGAGAGGGAGGGAAAGAGAGAGAAAGGGAGAGAAGAGGGAGGGAAGGAGAGAGAGAGGGACAGAGAGGGGGGAGGGAGGGAAAGGTGGGGGGAGAGAACAGCAGGAGGGAGAGCACATGCCTGAGTGAGAGTGCCTCAGCCCCTGAGTGCCATCAACCCTGAGAGCCCGGGAATCGTAGGATCATGCCTTTTATGAGTTGATTTATTTAATCCAGAATCCTAGAATCAATTCTTAGTTCTCCTCTTACGTCCCAGCTGCTTTTGCTAGAGCGTATCTCTCCCTTGGCGTTAATATTCTTTCTGCAGGTGGTTTTCTGGGCCCCATGCTCGTCTCTGTCTCGTCTGTTGGCTCCTCCTGTTCTTTCCAAGGGCTGTGTCTCCTGGAGCTCAGTATCTGTTCCTCTTCTCTTTTACATCTGCGAGTCCCCGTGGCTTTCATTACAGCTGCATGGGGATGACTCTCACATTTGGGTCTCTGTTCCCAAGCCTCTCAGTTGAACTCCAGACTGTGTGTCCAAATGCCTGTTCATTCCTTTGGATGTTAATCAACCAGACCACGTATCCAGTCATTAACTCTTTGTGCCTTCTGTGGCTTTTTCCATCTTGATGGATGGAGATTTCAACCATCTAGTTACTGAGGCCAAAAACCTTGTCATCATCTTTGACTCTTTTTTCCCTTATATGCTGCATCTTCCTATTAGATTCCCTCAAAACATATCTAGAATCTGGTCATTTCTCTTCCCCTCCCTGCCATCACCATTGTCTGAAACACCATCACCTTTTATTTGAATTACTTGCAAGAGCCATCTAACAGGTTTCTGTACATCTGTCTTTATGCGCCTGGAGTCTGTTCTCAACAAAACAGGGGGCCAATCATTTTATTTTTAATTTGAGTAAAACATATGTAGAAGAATATAAATACTTTCGTGGAATCTGAGGTAAAGCAAACATAGAAAGCGTATAAATTACTCCAATCTTAAGTATATAGCTGATGGATTTTAAATATATATACACCTGTGTGTTTCCCACTCAGATCAAAACGAAGGACACTTTTCAAATTATCTGATAACTAGGAGGGGCCTACTGCAGAGCACAGGGAGGCCTACACGGTATTCTGTAATAACTTATGTGGGGAAAGAATTTGAGGACGAATGAACATATGTATACGTATAACTGAACCACTCTGCAGTACACCTGAAACTAACACATGGTGAGTCAGTATTCTCTAAATTAAAAAAAAAAAAAAAAAAACCAGCACGAAGAACACGTCTAGTATGTCTGTTCCCATCATTGCCCCTTCCAGACCACAACCCTCCAAAGTCCATCACTATTCTAATGTCTGCTGTCATTGTTTCGTCTTGCTGATCTCGAAGTTCACATAAATTAGGCATCATGTATACACTCTTTGGTTAGCTTCTTTTGCTCATCTTCACATGAGACTTTCTCTGGAGATCAGCTGTTCAGTCTGTAAAGATGAGGGTAGACGGAGAGTAGGAACTAAAATTTGAAAACAACTCCAACCCCAACACACAGAATTTCGGATTCTTGTTTTCTGGGGTCAGGCGCAGGGGAGTAGTATATTGTAAAGGATCTCAAAGAGAACCTCTGAATCAAAATATGTTTTTTCTTTTTTTTTCCTATACCCATTTCTTCTAAAAATACAAGGATCAGTTAGCCACCACTCTGTTTTTCTTCCGTTCTTTCTCAAGTATGCACTGAGCATCCATGAAACGCTGTGTAGGCTGCGGAAGCCACATGAGTCCACAAAACACAGTTCCTGTCTCCGAGAGGCTAAAAGTTTCACTAAACCCATATTTTTGTTAAAAAAAAAAGCCCCAAAACAAACCATGAATAAATAAAAAATAAAACTCACCAAACATCTCTATATGCCCATAAACCAAAAAGAGAGAGTGAGGAGAGAGATCAATAAAAACTTTGTCAGATAACCTAGTAATTTTGAAATAGTTGCTTAAATTTTGTCAAATAACTGGTTACTTATAAAGTACTGACTCACATTTCAAGTCATTTGCTTTCCTTTTCAAAATGATTTTATGTCTAGACTAATTAAAGGAGACTGAAGAGTTAGAATTCTTTTCAGATCTTAGACATAAGGATACCATTTGTGAACATATCCTAAGAAATAACTGTGTGATTCTATGACCACATTGTATTTTGAGTATTGTTTTGTTTTTGTTTTTGTGCCAGTTAACTGATGTAGTAAATCTTTGCAGGGACTTTGCTTGTGAGGGTACTTTTCCACTTTCTTATTAGCCAGTGAATAGTTACCTCCCCAACCCTGGAAATAAAAGATATTATCAATATGCCAGTGCTCTGGTCCTCTTTAGGGTGGTAGGGCAGTGTTTTTAAAATTGTGGATTACTATCCATTAATGGATCCTGAAATTCACCTAGTGGATATTAACCAATATTTAAATAGGTTAAATAGTATTAATTAAGATAGAAGACAAAGCATCACAAGTGATTTAAATTTAATAAGTGTAAGTGCTGATCAATGAAACTTTTGTTTCTATTATATTTAGGCAAGCATACATTGAGTTGTTCATTAAATAGTTTATTAAAGTTCATGAAAAGATTCTAATTAAAATTTGACCCAAATTATGAAATGTTAAAATACGTTTTGAATTTTGATAGCTTATTTGGTATCTCATGTAAATAATACTTAGGATAAAACTCACTTCAAGTAACTGGATCAATTTGATAGCAAAATCACTTTTATCTGTGATTTCAAAAAAGTTTAGAGGTTTTTAGTTTGAAGATCAATGTGGTTTGACATGAAAAAAAGAATCAATAACTAAAACAGTACTTATAGGACTGTTTAACTGGGAAATGCTTGGGAACAATCTATTTTTTAAAGCAGGAATTATGAGAAACTAACATCTCAAATGTATTAAAATAAAAATAGTCGTTAACCGAAATACAGTATTATACAACTTAAAAGTCTTCTCAAATATTTTCAAGTATGTGTCTGATGAAGCAGCTGATCATGTGAGTGACAGTGAACATTTCTCAAAGCCATTTTCTTTCTTCTTTTTTTTTTCCTTGTCTTTTTAGGTTACACCCATGACATGTGGGAGGTCCCAGGCTAGGGGTCAAATTGGAGCTACAGCTGCCAGCCTACACCACAGCCACAGCAAAACAGAATCCTTAACCCACTGAGTGAGCCCAGGGATCGAACCTGCGTCCTCATGGATACAAGTCAGGTTCTTCCTGCTGAGGCATGATGGGAACTCCCCATGTTCTTTTACTGTGACATATCACTGTGTCAAAAGTATAAGTAGTGCCAACAAGCATATTGAATTTATAAATAACTTTGGAGTTAAGTAAAGAAAGGATATTATTTTATGTTTATTATGCTATTACACTGTGGGAAAATTAATTTTGACCAAAAATAAGTACTGGGGAATAAATAATTACATTGTAACAAACTATCATGTAATAGTCGCACTGGAAATTTTGTATTCAAGTACTTAACTCTGTTGCTGTTACTTAACTGCTGTAGCATGATGGGAAATGGAATTAATTGTCTTAAGCTATTGGTGCTCATGGTGAGTGACTGTAGGATAATATTGCAAAAGTTTGCATGCTTCTGATAAGTAGATATGAAAGGATGTTAGGGTATATTTTGAGTATTTTTTTTTTCTTTCCTTTCCCAGGACCCTTTTGCTTTCCCTTTCTAATTTATGCTGCCTGTTGAAAGAGGGAGTTGTTTGTCTCTGCTACCCAATCTTGGCAGCAGTTTATTTTTTATTCTGTTTAAATAACCAAAAAAAAAAGCCATCTTACAAACCTAATTGCAAGGACTGTTCATGAACCTGTTCTTGGTTTTCCAGTGAACTGATCTGTTTATGTATAATAAAAATAACTAAAATTTAGGCAATAATGGCCTGTTAACATTTTACAATAAATTATGCATATTTGGGCCACAAATCTTACTTTCTATAAAAGGTATAAAATTGGTGTAAAATTATTAACATCAGGATTATTATGGCAAACACTTACAGATATTCAGGTCGTCTTATTATTAGGCCAAGATAATTGTTTGTCATCTTTTATTTATTATTAATTGACCTGAAAAAAAGAAAATTTTAAAGAATCCATAGGATAGAGACCGTAGTATATCCTGTTTGTTACACTTTTTTCTTGCCTTCATCATAGAATCTTATTTTTTAGTCGTGAAGGGAAGGCCAGCAAAAGAAAGCATTTGAAGTAGATTCCAGCACCACAGGTTTTGGGTGTTTAGATGCCGATGGGCAGAATGAGAAGATCCATTCAGTAATGTATCCAGCATCTTCACTTCACTCATTTCTTCAGTAGAATGATTTTAGTAAAACTTACTTTGAAATGAACCAATACATTTTTTTTTCTCAAAGCAAATATGTATACCTTGGCTGTAATCATTTTTAAGCAAAAGACCCTCTCATTGGAGATTATTTAATTTTGTAAAGAATTACATTTAAAAAGGCAAAGAAACAGTTGTCCATTTCATAAGGACAGATTCTGGAATGTATTTTTCCTTTTTTCTTTTAGAGACATTTTGACCTTACTCTGAAGCTCAGCTAGAAAGGACATTGGCAGGACTTTGTATGTCCTCATGCAGAGCTTTTGACACGAATTTAATAAGACAGAAAACAGTACCTTGCCAAGTATTAACTTTAAATCTCTTATTTACTTTAGAATTTAAAGATTTATGAAATACCAAAAAGCCCAGGGAGATGACTCACCAAGAATTCCAACTTTCTCTTTCCTACACTCTTTTAGAAAGTCTTTCGCTGTTTAACTTTGCCGTATAATGCCGTGATTAATAGTGGGATCAGCCCATGAATTAACATAAATTAGTTGCTGTTTTTTTTTTTCTTCTCACCCTCAATGGCTAAACAGTGGTTATCACATTGAAATGAACTATTTAAAAGCAGTGACGTCACTCTTTGAAATTATTAGAGTGACACCTATATTTAAGCAGAGAAGTACTCAACTATAGAAGTACAAATCTGGTTTTTAAAACAAAGAATTCCTATGCTTTAGGGTGAAAATATGCTTCATTTCTTCCATGCATACCAAGCCTCTCTTCATCTTATTTATCCTATGGCATACTTGCCAAATATTACTGTTTGAATCTCAGTTACCCATATCCTAATGTTCTAAGACATACAAGCTAGAGTCTCCTTCTGCTTGGATGCTTTAGTTGAGACTTATTTGTAAAACACAAGATTGGTCTGATTTTATGTTAAGTGGGTGGCTTGCTAATCTGTAAGAATGCCATTCTGGACCAGGCCTTTATGAATTGTTTGTAAGTAGCAAACTGGACAATGCAATCTTTATACTCATTCAGTAATTAGCCGAAATAATTCTAGTTAAACTCTGGTTAAAGATCTCTAGTATGAAATGAATGTAAAATATTCATTCTTTATCTTTCTTTCTGGCTTCCTTCTAGCTCCTTTATTTATTTAGAAATAATCTTCTAAATTACTTTTTCACTGCTTTTCATGTTGCAGATTGAAAATGTTGACGTCTGCCTTAGTTTTCTAGCAGCCAGAGGAGTAAATGTTCAAGGTCTATCTGCTGAAGGTAAGAAAAAGCGCAACTGTCACAAACGGTGTCCATGTTTTTAAAAGTTTTTTATGACGCTAGAAATGGAAAGTGGGAATACGTAACTCCTTAATACCACAAGGGAAGTCAGTAAACTTTCTAAAATAACAGAAACATAAATGCAGTTGTTATTGATGCATGCTTTAATATATAGGTATGTTCCAGATTTTGCCAGAGTTGTTCTTTACATTACCAAGCATACAGGAGGGAGGCATAGCAACAAAGTATCTTTATGTTCTTACCAGTGGGAATATTTTCAGACTCTTAAGTAAGTAGATGGGTAGATGGATAATGCAGGATGATAGATGGACATAAATACAGGTAACATAGTGTAACTAATGTTCAAATATTTTATCAATAGTGGTTTTATAATATGACTACGTTAGTAGTCCTAGTCTAAATATTTGGTAAGTTTAAATAAGTCATCATGAGTTCTTAAATAATTAGTATTAAGCATGTTAATAACTATACTAATATTCATATAATAATAATATTAATAAAGGCCTTAAAATCACTAAGGATTTGAAAGATTGTCACTGACATTGAAATATAGAAAAGTGGAAAAAGACAACTAGATCTGTCATTTTTTTGTGCATCTCTTTTTCTTCATCACTTATTTTTAGGAAAGCTTTCCAAAATTTTCAAGTAGTACTACTAACAAAAAAGCAATTGCTAAAGTTAACTAATACTGAGTCCTTTGAGCTCTGCATCGATCACCATTTTAATCAGAATTTTAATTATATCAGAGTAAACATTTTTGATAATTTATGTTGCCTAATGTTGCTACTACAATCAATTTGCTCTGAAAAGCCTTTCCCCCCGCAGATGTACAAATGTTAGACAGTTCTAAATTTTTGAAGTTTTGCTGCCATTAGAAAAAGAGGAATTGTGTGTCCTGAAATATTATGGACATGTACTAGAGTTATTTACTTTTCCCAATTTTTCTTTGCTGTCTAAATTTTATTTTAAATATCTTTTATCCTTTATATGTATATGCCATGATGTTCAATATTAAATTACACATTTGGTGCCCACAAAGCTTAGGTTCAAACCTAACTCGTGGTTCTGTTACTTAGAATAAAATTTGATAAAATCCTCCAGGATAGTATTTTACTTTCTAGGTGGTTAAAAGTAGACAAGAAATGTTACCATTTGTTCATTTTATGTCTCTTCCTTCTCACAGATCTTTTATTAACATAATTCTCTGGATTTTTGTTTATCTCCTAAAAATATATGAATGCTCGAAATGATTTGCTAAATTAATTAAACATGCAGAGTAATAAAACAAAGTTTTAAAAAACCTCTTCCCATAAGATTATTCTGGTTTATAGGATAAAATTAATACTTTCTCACTGTAGCTTTATATCAATCAAGCCAAGTCTTCTATAGTATGGTCCCCGTGAGTTTGGAGGGACCTCATTTTATATGAATAATCCCACTGCATAGTGTGTGTCACATGATAGACCATCAAAGAGCAAGAAGACTGAATAGTTGATTATGGTTTCTAAGTTTCAAAAAGGAGACACAAAACCTTGACCTCAGAGGAGGATATATTTTATTACCAATAGCAAGTTTTGTTTAAAATATGATTACCATTTGCATACCCTTATTTCAAGCTTTACTTCCATCCTTTACTCTGATTTTAAAATTATAACTGCAGGAGGAAAAGCTCAGCTCATGTTGCAGCCTACTTTGTGCATTTAATTTTTTATTAAATATTAGAAAACCTTACACAGGAGCTGCCTGTGTCAGCACTAGGAATTCCACTTACATTTATTCAATATATGTTATCAGGAGTCATGTGTAAGCTGATCTTTAGTATTTATTAATATGTCATGAATAAATTACATGAATTAAAGGAATTCGAGCATGAAAACTGGATACCTATGTTGTAGTCTGCTTTGGGGAGGATATATATATATACATATTTTTTTAAATACATTGAGTGTATTTAGATGGGTGATTTAGAATAATGCAGTTATAAATCTAGTTGCTCTTTTGAGATACACCCATAGCATCAGTACGTATAATGCAGAACAACCAGCATTTAAGTGGCTTTCTCTCTCCAGCTCACAGCCACCCTTCTCTTGCTAACAGCTCTGTTTTTGTGAGGGACGCCAAGTGCGAAATCACACAGTTAGCGTAAGCCATCCATTTCCATGAAGAAGCTAACTCTAGAAAAAGTGTAGTTCAGGGTCAGCAAAGAGCATCACTGAGTAAGCTCTCTTCTCTCTGCTCTCTCCATCCCTTCTCTGTCTCCCTGAACTCTCCGAGCTGGTTAGACATGTTGGTAAGATTCATAAAATCAGAGTTGCTTGAATCTGTGACCGAGAGAATCAATCTGTAGTTCTAGCTCCATAGGTTGTGCCTAAGAGAATTGCTTCTGGAATTTCATTTGCAAAAAAACCTACATCATTTCGTATGATGCTGTTTTTATATTTTCCACTCGATGCAGAAATAAGAAATGGAAACCTAAAAGCCATTCTAGGGCTGTTTTTCAGTTTGTCTCGCTACAAGCAGCAACAGCACTATCAGCAGCAGTATTACCAGTCTCTGGTGGAGCTTCAGCAGCGGGTCTCTCACGCCTCCCCTCAGGCAGAAGCCAGTCAGGCCAAAACCCAACCAGATATGCAGTCCAGGTAAGGAAGGGAAGTGGGACTTGCGCTTACACTGAATTCACCTGCAGGCAGTTCTTGTTTTTCGTGGGTGTTGCTTTGTGGGTTTGGAATACTGAGTTATGTAGTTGTTGCAATGTGACGGGATTGTTTGACTAATGTTACAGAAGTCAAAACGGCTTTTGTCTTGGTTGGATGACCAACACTTGTCACGTTTTAGATGAAATATTTGTGTTTGTTTCTAAAGGTGATTTTGGTGTGTATCTAAAGGGGTGACGTGTCTTTCTGGAAAGGAGTGTGGCGCAGTGGCTTCCTTACGAATTATCTTTGAGAATGTGCGTTTTGAGTCCTCGTCTCCAGTTGTGTAGCTTTCTTTTGTTGGTGCTTGTGATTGATTAAATCATTAAATCTGTCAAAACATTTCAGGTCTGCTGAACACAGGAGTTTGCGTGTTAGGAACATGCTGTTGTTCGTGTGAGATTGTGGGTGTGTGGATGTGTGCATATGTGTGTGTGTTTATATACACACGTTGTGTTTGTTTGACTTCAGTCTATGGGCACCTGTAGACACAGCCTGGGTGGGGCGCTGACAAACATTGCAACTTCTTTTACTCTTTTATTACTGTTTTTTTTTTCCCCCACTTTGGCGTTCTCTCAGTCCTGACTCAGCCAAGAAGCAGAATCAGTCAGAAATAATGTCAGCATGTTTATTGTAAAGAATTGGTTTACATGACGGTGGGAACTGGCTGGGCAAGTCTGAAATCCTCGGGGCTGCACAGCAGAAAAGACAAGCTGACACTGTCAGCATGAAAACTGCTATAAACAGGTGGGATTTCTTCTCTCAAGGAGACCACAGTCCTGCCTTTAAGAGCTTTCCAGGGGTGAAGCAGGCCTCCTATCTTAGTGATAATCTAGGATAATCTCCTTCACTTAAAGTGACTGCATTGGACTTGAACCACATCTGCAAAATGCTTTCACAGCAACACCCAGATTGCTATTCGATTGAATAACTGGGTCTAAATAAACGTAGCCAAGTCAACACATCAAAAAAAGTGATTACAAAACGCAATTGATAAGTTTCAGGGCTATTTTGCTTATTTGTTTCTGATTAATGATCAGGACATCAGAGAATTAGCTCTATTGCATGCACAGTTATGATTGTTTTTGTCAAGGAATGAGAATGTCCAATATAAAAATATTCTTTATCATCTTCTAGAATATGCACATGTATCAAACGCTTACAAATATGTACCTTTTCCTTCTCCAAAACCAAGTCTAAAACCTATTAACATTGTTTGCCTTCAGCTTGTTTTTGGTAATTAGCATCGACTCAAAAAGCTAACATAAAATTCCAAGATGCATTTACACATCACTTCCCACTTGTTGTCAAATAGTGAGCGGTTCGGAACCGCCGCCGTCTCTCACCTGCCAACCATCCCTCACTTCATTTTAGGCAATATTTCTGTCTCTGTACAACCGTACAACCATGTAAACTCTCTTTCCTTTAGCAAACTTTACTCATTGGTGAGTTATTAAATCAATAAAGAGAAATTAGTATGAAAGTACTACAAAGTCCATGGAGTGATAAGGATATATTTGCTTTTACTCAGTAATGCAGACGTGCTTCTGTCCTTTTAGCTTGTCTTGGTATTTTGTGAATGTCAAGTGAAAATAGTGCAGGAATCAAAGCAAAAAAAAAAAAATTCTTTACAGTGAAAGTTCTTTGGATTTTCTTAAGTGTAGAGAAGGAGCGAAAGGAAATACCTGTTTTTATTTTTTTATTATTAATTTTGGGGGGATTGTGGTAAAAACAGATCTAGATTTTGAGAGCTGCCAGAAATAATATTTCCTAGAGTTTGACTTAAGCCATTTGAATGAACAAGAAGCAGGAATACTAGCTGGAAAAATACAGGAAGTCAAGTCATGTTGTGCAAAGGATGCTGACTCTGGAAGTGATAGGAGATGTCATTGGCCACCGCTTTACCTCGTTCGATTTCTGTATCTGCCACGTGGAGTTTCCTGGACAACGTCTCAGTGGTTGGGACCCTTTTGGGGAGGTGTTTTTTCTATTCTTACTGGATATGCGTGGATATTATGAAACTGTATTATAATGTGAAATATAGAGCTTTATATAATAGGCATGGTCTTTTTACACCATCTTGGGGAGAACTGTCTTATTTTTTTTTTCAGTGAAAGGTTATGAAAAGCATTCTTTTCACCAGCGTCCTTTAATTCAGAGATAGACTCAATTTTTTTCTTTTAATACTGGACTTAATAGCTTTTTGTCTTGGTAAGTTAATAAATGCAGAGAACTCACTTCCTAGACGTAGTGCTTAGTTGGACCATGGTAAAGAGGAGGTCAGCATCTTCATTTTAATATAATTTATTATACGTTTCAGAGGATGTTATATTTCAGACTTTAGTACCTATTTCCATTTGTATAGATTTGATATAGTGAAATAGTCTGCGAATTATGATTTATGTGATCTTAAATACAACAATATATTTAAGCGTTTTTTAAAAGCCTATGTTATAGCATACATAGGAAAGGAATGTGTATACAATAGAACCAAGGTAATGCAGAAAAGCAAGGTTAGTGACACATTTATCTTCATTAGCTTGAGATGCGAGTCATGCATCATGATTTATGAAACCTTTCTATTGATTCCAAAGTTCTTTCCAAGTAAATAGCTTACATGACTAGTTGCTATATCATTCTGGATTTTTCGCCAGAAACTGTTCTTGCATTTTTCTCTGTAGAGCCAAAACATTTTTTCTCTGTAGACCTAAAAAAAATTGTTTCATGAGAGTGTTTTTGTTTTGTGCTTTTTGTTTATTTAAAATAAATTGGCACAACTGTGCATATTTCCACAATATTGATTTTTGTACATTAAGAATTGCTAATTTGATTTTGCTCTTTTGAGAATAACCCCAAGTGTTATTGATCAATTTGAACATTTTCATTCAAACAGACATTTTGATCTGAAGGTTAACAAGTAAAATAAACAAAAGACAAAATAAAACGTGGAGCAAAGAAAGTGAGTGTGGGTCACAAGCTCCCCTTTCTGGCCTCTCAGCTCCCTCTCCGTGTTGAGTGTGACTGTGTGGGTGTGTGAGTGTGTGCTCACATCTACCTGAGCAGGTGTGCCTGCGTGTGGCCTGTTCAGGCGGCAACCGGAGATCTAGCTGTTACGAGAACCTCAGGGATCATCCTGCCTGCCTGTGGATCCCAACTGCATCGCTTCCTAATTGTGTGACCTTGGACAACTTATCTGACCTCTCTGTGCTTCAGGTTCTCCGTTACTTAAAGGGTATAAAAAAATGGCACCAGGGAGTTCCTGCTGTGACTCAGTGATTAGCAAACCCAGCTAGTATCCACGAGGATGTGGTTTGATCCCTGGCATTGCTGAGTGGCGTAAGGATCCAGCATTTTTGTGAGCCATGGTGTAGGTCGCAGATGTGGCTCGAATCCCAAATGGCCGTGGCTGTTGTGTAGGCCAGCAGCTATAGCTCTCATTCGACCCCTAGCCTGAGAACACCCATATGCCATGGGTATGGCCCTAAAAAAGACAAAAAAAAAAAAAAAAAAAGGCACCAATCTCAAGAGGTTATTTTGGTGGCTCAACAGGTCAGTACGGATAAAATGTTTTGAAATACCTGGCAGATGTCACTGTTTTGCTCACAGCCCCGCCAAGGTGTCACGTAGCCTCGGCTTGCTCCCTCCTTGGGAAGGTGCTATGGCTGATTCCTTTGCCTGGAATGCTTTTCCTCTAATAGCCACTCCCCTGAATCTCTCACTTCCTTCAAGTCAGCTGCTCCAGTGTGGCCTTCTCGCTGGTGCTTACCTTGGCAGTTCTGGTTTTGTGTGTGTGTGTGTGTGGCCACGCCTGTGGCGTGTAGAAGTTTCCCAGGCCAGGGATCCAACCCAACCCACCACACAGTGCCTCAAGCCACCTCAGTGACAATGCTGGGTCCTTAACCCTCAGCACCGCAAGAGAACTCCATACTCTTTTAAAAGAAATTATTTAAAATATAGGTGATTTATAAAGTTGTGTCAAGTTCCGCTCTGCAGCAAAGTGACCCAGTCGTGCATGTATATACACATGCCCTTTCTTACGTTGTCTTACGTCCTGTTCCATCCCAAGATACTGGATGTAGTTCCCTGTGCTGCACAGTAGGACCTCATGGCTTATACGTTCTAAATGTAATAGTTTGCATCTACTAACCCCAAACTCCCACTCCCTCCTCCCTCCCCCTTGGCAACAACAGGTCCAGTCTCTATGTCTGTGAGTCTGTTCCTCTTTGTAGATAGGTCCATTTGTGTCCTATTTTAGATTCCACATATAAGTGATGTCATATGGTATTTGTCATTCTTTTTTCTGACTTACATCACTTAGTGTAAGAATTTCTAGTTCCATCCATGATGCTGCAAATGGCATTGTTTCATTCTTTGTTATGGCTGAGCAATATTCCATTGTGTATATGTACCACACCTTCTTAATCCATTCATCTGTCAATGTACATTTAAGTAATTTCCATGTCTTGGCTATTGTGAATAATGCTGTAATGAACATAGGGGTTCATGTATCTTTTTGAACTGTAGTTTTGTCCAGATAGATGCCCAGGAGTGGGATTGCTGGGTCATATGGTAGTTCTATATTTAGTTTTCTGAGGTACCTCCATAGCGTTTTCCACAGTGGTTGTACCACTTTACATTCCCACCAACAGCGAAGGAGAGTTTCCTTTTCTCCACACTCTCTCCTGCATTTATCATTTGTAGTTTAATAATGATGGCCATTCTGACCATCACTGGTACTTCACTGTGGTTTTGATTTGCATTTCTCTAATAATCAGGGATGCAGAACATCTTTCCACGCACCTATTGGCCATTTATGTGTCGTCTTTGGAAAAATGCCTATTTAGGTCTTCTGCCCATTTTTTTGATTGGATTATTCTTTTGGATATTGAGTTGCAGAAAATGTTTATATATTTTGGAAATTAATCCCTTGCCAGTTGCTTCATTTGCTCCCATTCTGTGGGTTGTCTTTTTGTTTTGTTTATGGTTTCCTTTGCTTTGCAAAAGCTTTTAAGTTTAATTAGGTCTTAGTGGTTTGTTTTTGTTTTTATTGTGATTATTCTAGGAGGTGTATCAAACAAAATACTGCTGTGATTTATGTCAAAGAGTATTCTGCCTATGCTTTCCTCTAGGAGTGTTATAGTATCTTGCCTTATATTTAGGTCTTTAATCCATTTTGACTTTATTTTTGTGTATTGTGTTGGTGAATGTTCCAATTTCATTATTTTACATGTAGCTGTCCACTTTTCCCAGCAGCGTTTACTGAAGGGACTGTCATTCCTCCACTGTATGTTCTTACCTCATTTGACATAAATTATTTGACCATAGCTGTTTGGGCTTCCTGTTAAACTGATCTATATTTCTGCTTTTGTGCCAGCACCATACTGTTTTGATTACTGCAGATTTGTATTATAGCCTGAAGTCAGGAAGCCTGATTCATATACTTCTGTTTTTCTTTTTCAATATTGCTTTGACTATTCATGGTCTTTTGTGTTTTCATACAAATTTTAAAATATTTTGTTCTAGTTCTTTGAAGAATGTCCTTGGTATTTTGACAGGGATCACATTGAATCTGTAGATTGCCTTGGGCAATATAGTCATTTTGACAATATTGATTCTTCCAATCCAAGAGCATGGCATATTTTTCCATCTGTTTGTGTCACCTTTGATTTCTTTCATCAGTGCCTCATAGTTTTCAGTTCTCTATAGTAGGTTTAGCCCTAGGTGTTTCATTCTTTTTAATGTGATGGTAAATGGTATTGTTTCCCTCATTTACTCTTTTAATACTACTGGCTGCCTGTCTCCACATCTCATCATGGTTGCCATGGTTTTTCTTCTTTTCCGTAGCTCTAATCATTCCCTAACCTACAATTTACTTATTCACTGTATGCATTGTTTATTATTGCCATACCTCCCCTCCAGAATGTAAGCACTGTAAGGACAGCAGTATTTTTGCATTTTAGTCACTTTTTCTTCAGAGATTAGTACAGCTCCTTAAACACAGTAGATTCTTAGTAATTGTTTCTGAAATGAGCTAAGGTAAAAATTAATAAATCTGTATTAGCTGCTTCTAATTTTAAGTAGGAAGACTTTCTAACATTTACAGTTTCAGTGGTAAGTCATTTAAAATAAAAACTGTATTTATTTACAGAAGTAGTACAATGAAGATAAATATGTTGTTGATTTGGGGGTAGTCATTATACTGAACTACAGTTAGCTTCAGAACAGTATGCAGTAGAAGCATCAGACATTATCCAAATGCAGGGAAATATTTGCCTCCACCAAATTTATCCTTGTATATTTATCTTTGGTTTTTCATCAATTGATTATAAATGTTGTATCCCCTTTGCTCTCTGGCTGTCATTCATTAATCTGCTACTAGCAGTGTGGCTGCCTCTCTGCACTCCCACTCCTTTACTGATATGTAGTTTCTGTTGTGTGGGATAAGAAAGCAAATTACTAAGGTTATGTGCATTTGGGTACCACAAAAATTAATAGGTAACATGAGCGAAGTGCTCGGGCTATGGAGAATCATTGATAGCTTAAAGACATATTTTATAACTCCTTTCTTCTCGGTCATGTTTGATTTAGACAACCAAATAAGGTAGTATTAAGAAACAATTCATCTTATTTACAGCTAGTACAAAGTTTAGAAAATTTAACTGCAGGTTAATTAAAAATATTAATGCTACTACCAACTGACACAAATGTATTACCTTTAAAATATCCAAATTATCTATTTATTTTGTTAATAAATATTAATATAAAAGTTGTCCTTACCTTGTCAATAAAAACTAATGTTACAAGGAGAAGAATACTGTTGAAAGACAGCATGTTCTGGATTAATCCCAAGATGGTGTGGCTGGTGTGAGTTAGTTGGTGCTGTACGAAGGCAGTCTTATTCCTTGATAATTGGTCTCTTTTGCCATTTGAATTATCGACTTGTAGTATCTGCATTGAGAGAAAGCTGGAACTCAGTTTCTGAATTTCCCCAGTCCTTCACTGGGAAATAGTTGATTATATTTGAAGTGATAAAGACTTTATTAATCAAGGCAGTCTGCAAAAATTTGAACACACTTCATTAAAAAATTAGATTTTTCTCTATGTCAGTAGCCTTTAGAAGGCCTTTACCTAGGTAAAGACTAAACATCTTGCTGTATTAAAAAATGTTAAGTATCCAGTTTGCACTTATTTAATATAAAACATAAAATCAGTTTCTTCTATTTTTCTAGCTTTTCATTTTATTTTGAAAAGAGTGCGTTAAAGTCCCTCTATGCAACCAACTGGAAAAAATATGAGAAATGTGTTAAGATAAAGTGCTAAAATCTTATATAAGTGTTGTAATTGCAGTTACTTTCTACTAGGAGATGAGGAAAGTGCTCCTTATTCAAAAAACGAGTAGATGTGAATCCTATACTTTTAAACTTGGAAAATTTGTTTCCATTAGTAAATTTGTAATAGGCATTCAGGATATTCTTTTCCGTATGTTGTGTCTTTACAATTAAGAGTATTAGTTGGCATGAAAAATAACAGAAAGTTCAATTTTACCAAAACCATACACAGTACCTGGCACATGAGTCCAGACAACAATGAGCAGAATTCGTGTCACGAATGTCTAAGTTCCCTGAGAATATCTAGCAAAGCATTGTGGTAGAAGAAAATTAAAAGACAGAAGTTTATTTTCTCTCATATACGGGTTTTGTTATATATGAGATAGTAGAATAACAGTGTAGGTAAAATGTAATGTTTTCTACTTGCTAAAAGTTTTTTAAAGGGAGGTATTCTCCTCAAAATATGGGCCTTTTAGCTTAATTTTGTCTACATTATTAAATGATTTTCCATCCAGTTATTAAATAGTCGGTGAACTGCACCAACCCCAAAACAATGATGATCAAATCACATGAACAAATATTTTATTTTTATATTATGGAGAATTAAGCCAGGTAAAAAGAAGAATGTGCATGTGAAAGTGTAGGCAAGAAATTAAGTCGATAGAGGATAGATGTGCCAAGGGCAGTGATGGGAGGTAATTCTGAACTAACGTAAAAGCTGTTTGGGGAACTGGGGAGACTGTGGGCTCCACAGAGGATCTTTGGCCCTTCTGCTTTTCACGGTGGAGGAGACGGTCAGCAATGTGTCCATGTGCTGTTTGGATGGACGTGCTCCTTCCTGCAGGCCTCCCAAGTCAAACTGCAGCGTCTATGGGCACATGCTCTTAAAGTGGCGTGTCTATACCCTTTGCTGCCCCGTCCCGAGGTTCCCGTGACCCCCGGCCCACAACCTGCTTTTGGACCCCTCTTCCGTGGAGGACACTGGCCTTCCTCTTTTCCAGGAAATATCATTTCCCTTTGGGAGATTCGCTCTGAAACTGGGATGGTTTACAGCTTTTCAGCCTGGAGTTATAAATCTTGAAAAGTGTACAAGGAAGTTTAATTTAAGATGACAGGAAGGCTCTGGCAATTTAAGTCTTCAGGAACCTGGCTTCAATTAGTTGCTTCATTCAGCTCTGTGTTGTGGCCTGTAATGTGCTCTTTAAAAAAGACAGTGAATCAATTAAACACTAAAGAAAATGAAATGAAAAGGGCATTTATGAAATCTCCTTTTTAATAGCAGGAATTTGTTACTACTAAAGAGAAATCACTGAAGGGAAAGAAATTATTTCTTAATTGACTGATTTGAGAAACCAAGAGAGGGTGTAATATTGAGTGTATGCGCGCACGCGCGCGCACACACACACACAGACACACACACACACTGTGTATGTTCTATGCTTTTATTCCAGTATTTAAAACACTTCACCACCACTCATAGTTCTGTTGCATCTATATAGTTTTGGGTATTTCGAAGTCAGGCAAGTGTCGGTTTCAGTTCTGCCTACAAATTCCCAGAGTGTGTCATTAGGCGCATGGCTTTAACCTGCTCAGGTACCAGTGTTCTTACCTCCAGCACCAGGGTGGTGATAACTTTCTCCAGAGGGTGTTGAGAAGACCACATGACATGGTTTATGTTTAACATTCCTCCTTAGCACAGCACTCAGCTTGTAATAGACAGTCACATCAGCCACTTTCCTCTTCCCTGCTCTTACTTCAAGGTCATGTCACATGTATAATAAAATATATCACCTGCACTAGAAACCTCAAGTCAGTCTCATCTCTGTTCCTTCCTTTCTCACTTTCTCTGATCAGTTTGGCCAATTACACTGCTAACTTTTATTCAATATATAGAAGTAATTCAAAGTAATAACATCCCCATGATTTAAAAATAATGGCCCTTGGAGTTCCCATTGTGGCACAGTGGAAACGAATCTGACCAGGAACCATGAGGTTGCAGGTTTGATCCCTGGCTTCACTCAGTGGGTTAAGGATCTGTAGTTGCCATGAGCTGTGGTTTAGGCCGCAGATGCTGCTCAGATCTTGCATTGCTGTGGTTGTGGTGTAGGCTGGCAGCTGTAGCTCCGATTAAACCCCTAGCCTGGGAACCTCCACAAGCCACAGGTGTGGCCCTAAAAGGCAAACAAAACAAAACAAAAAAACAAACAAAAAAAATGTCTCAATGCTCAGAACTTCCTAAGTCGGATCTAGCTGCTTAGAGGTAACCTGATTAAATATTTTAGGTATTTCTTTTAGTAGTTATTCCCATATAGCTAAATAAATACTACTAGTACTAATTTTTATTCACTAACTTGGTCATTTATCTTGATTTATGTACCTCCCCTCCCATCTCCCATTAATATACACCACACGTTTGTTAAGCACTTAGTGTGTTCCAGGCACTCTTCTAAGCACAAAAGTATAGCAGAGGACAAAAGAGATGAAGAATCCTTTCCCTTTTAAAGCTTACATTCTAGTGATAGACAAAAAAAAAAAAAATTAGTAGGACTCTGTTCTAGTAATTGGACAGCTGATGGTAAAGAAACATACATCAGAAAGGGAGAAATAAGATATTTAGGTGCCATATTTCTGCACATCCCAGTGAGTTTCTGAGGATGTCTTCACTCAGATGATAATTGAGCAAAGAGGTGGTAGAACTAGGTATGCAGTTATCCTTTAGCAGAGAGTTACAGGCTGGCAGAGGAGTAAGAGCTAAGACTGAGGGTTAGGAATCTATCTGGTTTAAGAAGAGGGGATGTCCCTGCTGGGCTGTATGAGAGGGAAGGAGGTAGAAGAAGAGCAGGATATACGTCAAAGGCAGAGCATACAGACATCAGTATGACCCTGTTACCATTGCAAAGACTGGATTCTATGCCAGGAGAGATGGGAAACTGTAATATGCCATAAACAGGTGTAAAAATCAAGGGGTCACTCTGGCTCCTCTGTTGAGAATCAGTTGTAGTGGTAAAAGCACAGAGTCATGGAGAAAAGCTTGGGCCACCATAGTGAATGTGGAGAGAGGAAGATGAATTTCAAATATATTTTGAAGGAAGTGTCAGTAGGATTAGCGGACAGATTTGCAGTGGGGTTGGTAAACAGATAGGAAACGCTCTATTGGAAAGATCGTATTTCTGTCTACTGAAGTGGAAAATAATATAGGAAGAGTAGGCTTGGTATGGAGATCAGATATTCACCTACTGATATGTCAGTTTCGAAATGTCTACTGGGTGTATCTCAGTGGGGATATTAAGGAGGCAAGTGGACTTGCGAGTCTGTAGTTTGGGACAGGTATAGGCTATGGATAATAATTCTGGAGATATAAGCATGTAGAAATCATAAAAAAAAAAACCTCTGAGGCTCAATACAGTAAAGGACCAAAAATCTGTGCATAGACGAAGAGGGCTGAGGGCTGGAGTCAGGAGCCCACCAATATCTAGAGACCCCAGTGATGCTAAGACCTGGAGTGAAGACTGAAAAGAGGCAGACTATGACGTAGGAAGAGAACCAGAACCTGTTTTCCTAGAGAGCAAGGGAAGGAAGTGTTTGAAGGAGCCGGGAGTGATCAGTGGTCATAATTCACATGGAGTCCTTTCTGTGTTCTTTATACACATACTCATTCTTTCAGTCTACACAGCAACTCTGTGACATATACTATTACTAATCCTAGGTTTCAGATCAAGAAACTGCAAATGGAGAAGCCAATTAAATTGCATAAACTTTTCTGGTGACTAATTTGTAGGTTGAATCCAGGCAATCTGGCTCCAAAGTTTGTGTTTCTAACTACTAACCTTCCTAACTGCAGGATGTCAACTGCATCAAATGTTTCATGTAAGTAGGATGAGTACTGAGATGTGGTCCGGGGACTTTGATGAGAGCTATTCCGGGGAGTAATTGCTGTGATAACTTGATTGGAATCTGTTCAGTGGGAAACAGGAGGAGGGAATTGGAGATAGATAGTAAAGGTAGACTGGCCTTTCTAGGAGTGCTGCTAACACAGGTAAATTCCCCTCTTTGTAGGTCTTTCACTGGTTAACTTTGTAACTTTAAGTAATGGAATAACGTCATGTCTTTCTTTTTACAACAACTGTGGAATATCTTTTGGTATTCTGTTTTGTAAAACATGAGTATTAGCACTTCAGTTCTCCCCCATCCACTAACAACTTCCAACCTCTGTCGTTTGCATTTTCATTTTCTAAAAATTAATATTCATAATATTTGCATTGCCTGTATACACATAATTTTTCCAAGTTCTTAGTATAGATTGATTCCAAAAGTTTTCAAACCTGTAAAATGTTTATATAATGGCTTTATAAACATGTTCTGCAGACATACTCTGATTCTTTCCTTTTCAAAGCATTCCTTGGATGTCTGCTGAAACTTACTTGCTTCAGTGTGAGCATAACTGGTGCATAACCCTAAGAATGTCTTCTCCACCTGACTTGTTTAACTTAGCATAATACCCACCACGTCCATCCATATTGTTGCAAATGGCACATTTTCATTATTTTTTATTAAAGTATTATTCTCTCGTGATACATGTATTATTACAGTAGCAAATGCTGGAACGAAGTACAGAAAAGCGAGCCCTTGTGCACTGTTGGTGGAAATGTTTATTGATGCAGCCACTGTGGAAAACAGTACGCAGGCTTCTCAAACACCTAAAACTGGAACCACCACATGACCCAGAAATTCCAGTCCTAGGTTTATATCCCCCCAAACCCCAAAAACCCTAATTCAAAATGATACATGCACCGACATTTCCATCAACAGATGAATTGGTGAAGGAGATCAATAGATTACTGCTCAGCCTTAACAAAGAATGCAAGTGACAGTATGGATGGACTTGGTGGGTATTATGCTAAGTGAAATAAGTCAGGCGGAGGGAAAAAAGGGCTGTACAGTATCACTTATATGTGGACTCTAAAAAATAAAATGAATTAGTGAATACAACAAAAAAGAAACAGACTCGCACATGCAGAGAACAAACAAGTGGTTACCAGTGGGGAAGGGAAGAGGGAAGAGACGAGAGAAAGGTAGGGGATTAAGAGGTACAAGCTACCATGTGTAAAGTAAATGAGCTGCAAGGATCTATACTGTACAACACAGGGAATAGAGCCAGTTGTTACAGTAACTATAAATGGAGTATAATCTTTAGAAATCGTGAAACGCTGTATGATACACTGGAAACTTATATCATAATAGGTATCAACTACCTTCAGTTAAAAAAGAATGGGCCATAGCTCATTTAATGATGCTTTAGAAGGATATCAGTCCCGGTGAACTGGGGGACCCCTCTTTGCCGGCATTAGTTCTCCGGAATTACTCAGTTGTTATAGTTAAAATCGCTTCCTGTTTATGTGGACGATAATTAATCAGTTTGTTTGTGCCTGGCCATAGAGGGTCGGTGGTAGTAATTGACAGGCATGTTGATGACTCTCCCTCTCTACGTCCTCTTCCCCGTGACCGCGGCTGCCTTCCTTCCTTCCTTCCTGCACTCTCCCTCCGTATGTGCGGTGGGGCGAGGCGTACCTGCTATGGGTTCTTCATCCACAGTACTTGACTTATTTACAGTTCTCATGTTCTGTTCATGTTTCGTGTTCATTGATGGTCCCCTTTAATGTTATCCTTTGGTGTCGTGACCTTAAACCTTGATTATTCCTTTATCGACCTGTTGATGGCATCCCAGTCGTTGACAGAATCGTTCTTTATTCTGGTAACTTTATTTTTTTTCTTTAACAAAAGAAAAATCAGTTAACTGAGATTAATTTCTCCAGGTAGAAGATGAAAGCATCATAATTATACTCTGTCTCTCCAAGAGATTATGTTGTGAGAATATAGTATTTTTAAAGTATTAGACTAACTCATAAGTCAGAGAATTCAAGGCTTGTGCCCTGTGCCCTTTGACATAAATGTCTAGGAACAAACAAGGCTGAGCCAGTGTTTTAGAATTTGGTCTTATAACTAACAAAGACATAATTAATTTATCACCGCAGAGCCACGACTCAGAACAAATAATTTATGATTTTGTTGTTTCACGTTTACTCCAGGACATTTTGATCTCCTGTCTACATAGTGTATGAACACCGTCTCCCACACACTGGGAATTGTTTGGTTCCATTTGATTTTTAGTATTTCTGGGGCATTCTCTTCTCAGACAGAGTGCTGATAATGCAGCCTTATTATTACATCTGCTGTCTCTACTCTATGAACTTATGTATTAACCTGTTTTCCACCAACATCTGTGTCTCAAAGGCTCGACTTACTAATATTACAGAGGAAAATGTAGCTGTCCCCGAAACTGTAATCATCCCGTTACAGTCAGGAGGACCGTTGAATATTTTCCTATTGTGAGATCCACGTGGGAAAGTCCAATTTTAATCAGAGGATGACAGGGTGAGCGGGAGCTGGTTTTGGGGGACTTGCCCATTTCTGCAGCTGCGATAGTCTTGCCAGCGGTGAAGGGTCCCTTCGTTACAAGCACACGGCCAGCGTTCGCCTCTTCCTGTCCCATTTCCTGTGCTTCTGCTTCTGACCATCCTCAGTGTCTCCCCTTCCTGATCGACCTCGCAGTTTCAAAAAACAAAATCAGACTCCTTTCCCCACAAGGCTGCGGACAGACTCCAGACCAAAGTCCACCCTGCGATGTTTTGAGACCCCAGAGCCCCCTTGGCAAGACGAGACTGAATGCAGCCATGATTACATTTGCTTTGCAGGGACTGAGGATTCTAAAAGAGACTTTCTCTCAGATCTTCAAACATGTGTACAGTTATTTTATAAGTGTAGCAAACCTCACCTTCATGAATACGTGCACCAAGAAACAGCTCGTTGGCATATTTTGTGCTCACTACAATACTTTTTAAGTCGCCCTAAGTATTAAATAATCCAGATTTTTTTGGCTAATCAAGATACTCTTTGCCAAAGTTTGCTTCAGTTTTTAGCTTAAAGGATAGTTTTATCTCCCAGGATTCAGGGGCCAGTTTTTTTTAAGTGGTGTCATTTATACAAACTTTGGGAATGGCGCACTGAATGCATGGCGCTATAATTTTATTCCATACTGAAAAGCTGTACATGGGAGAGAGCCATGTAAGTAAAAGCAGTGTGGAAAATCTAATGTATGATAACATCGTGGGAGAAATATGAGCCTGGTTTCCCGAGTTCTCCTTTATCTTGAAATTCTACATTCCCAAAAGAGCCGGAGACTTTGATGCAGTGATATCTTACACAGCCCTCTCCCCTCTTTAGTGACAGTCCTGAGAGCCCACAAAACAGACTATGCAGGTGGCCTGATGGACTGTCAGACAGAATTTAAGACAAGACAGAGGTTATAATGTCTTTCCATACGTATTTCACTAATGGGATGCGTTATCACGGTAACCTGTCTCACGTGGAATCACGATGATAGTTCAGCCACCCAAAAAGCCGCTCTTTCACTAAAAAGAAACACGTGTGGATGAAGACTAAATTTCTGACTCGTTTACGGATTAGGCAATAACTACCGCTAGTGAAGTCTCAGCCAAATTTAAGTATGCAGACCAAGTGTTTTATCACATACTCTGTTGTGAGTATAGTTGTTACAAAATGACCTAAATATTTTTGAAGGAACATAGGTGGTTTTGTGGTACATAAGATATTGCCAAAGAAGTGTTAGCTTGTGACTTACCATTTTGTAACTTGACGCAAGAAGTCTACAGAAGGGACTCTATATATGCTAAAGGATGGACGTGGTTTAAAGAACTCTTTCAGTCTTTATTCTGAAGATGTGGTTTCATTTCTAACCTTGGCAATCACGGGGTGTGTAAGGAAGTATATTTCAATCTATGTCAGCCTTAAAAATTTCAGTGAATGTGATCTCCAGTCTTCAGTGTTATTTTGTATAAAAATTCTTAGTTTAAGACTTTCTTCCAATGTATTTAATTGTAATATCGCTTGGGTATTTTATTACTAATTTTCTCCGAAGCCATCTTTCCTAATTTGAAAGGAAATAATTCCTGCCTTCTTAACATGATACCGTCTTATGAAAATAAAAGTAAAATTGGGAGGTAAAAAATTTCCACTAAAATTTATGCCCAAGAAATGTCTTACCTCATATTCTGTAATTTATTTATTTTTATTCCTCCTTGGGAATGATGCTGTTAATAGAACAAATGTGATGCTATGATTAAGCATTTTTTCCCTCTTTCTTGGAATCAAGAGTATTAAATGCCTGCCTGGAGAGGGATCCTGCCTGGAGGGGGTTCCTCTCTTAGATTTGTGTGGCTGAGAGTAAGGAGACTGAAGGGAGGGAAGATGACTGATTCTAAAGAGTTGTTTAAATAAAATTTCTTGATATAGAAGAGGAGTTATAAAAATCCATATTATATGAAAAATTGTTCTGATAAACAGTTTATTCAATTATGTTTATATTTAATACATCCATTTTAAAAAGTATTGTTCGTTATTCTTATGTTTTGATGAACCAGTCCCTGTACAGCCGGGCATAGTCCCTGAATCCCATGTGGCTTAGTGAAAAACAATATTGCTCTAATGATCTTGCATGTATTACCCAAGAGCGTGAAGTTCATTCTCATTGCTGACTGAGAAGTTCAAATGTGACCTTTAAACAAATAGAGATTCAGCCCCCACTGTGTGCCAAGAATTTTGCCAGATGTGCAACTGAGATCTAGTGATGCTTTAATCTTTCAAACCACCCACCGTCTAATTGAGGACCCAGGCGTTTAAACACGTGGTTCGGGAAGGTGTGGTAGCTAAAGCCTGTGGAAAGGCACTGATGAAGAAAATGCCATTTCACCTTCAGGAAGCTGCCACGTTTTTGGCCAAGGAGAAATTAAAATAGGCATGTGTTCTCGGTATCCATTGATGTTTAAAAGACATGGCACTAAACCATCCTACTTTTCTTATCCTCGTGGGTTTTGTGAGCTCAGGAGCCACACTGGCACAGCAGGAATGGCCTATCTCTATACCGCTGTGTCCAGGAACTCCACGGGGAAGCGGCCGTGGTGGAGTGTCCCAGATCTCTGGCCGGCAAGACATCTGTGGTGGTAGAATCCACTTCCAAGATGACCTCTTCACCCACCCGTCTGGCAGCTTAGCTGGCACAGGGACCACATATGTCCTCCCTGGCATCGTAGTCTCGGGGGTATTGCGCTTCTGATGTGATGACCCATTGGTTGAAAGAGTGACCAAGCCCACCCAGCTTCAAAGGGAGGGTGAGCGGGCCAAAGGTCTCACCTCCTAATGAGAGGAGCCCCACAGAACTCATTATAGCTCTGAGTTTTGACTGGCACAGGATATGGTAAAAGACAGGCAGGAGAAGTAGGCAGAATCCAATTTATGGGGCTCCGGAGGCACCATTTAAGATCTGGGAGTTCTTTCCTGAAGGTGAAGGACGTTGTTTGGGGAACTTTATTAGCAGAGGAAGAACGGTGCTATTTGCTGTTTATAACTTAGGAACATGGCCTTGGTGACAAGGTGGAGAAAAGCTGTGCTCTGGGGAGAGGAGAGGGAGGGGCACAGCAGCTCCACAGGCGGGAGAGGGAACAGTTTCAGGTTAATAGGCAGGAGGATGGGCCTGAGGAAGACGGACTTGGGGACTGCTGGAGGTTAGGGCCGGAGAAGTCACCACCTCTCTAGTTTTGTGGGCTTCTGAGTGGTGATGCATTTCAGTAGGGGACCATCGTGCCGCTGTGGTGAGAAGAGGGAGGAGGGGCAGAGGAGGACGCTCAGCCCTGGCCTTCCCGAGTTTGCTGTTCCACTGGGACTTCCAGAGCGCGGTGTCCAGTATGAGGCTCTGGAGCCCAGGAGAGTGGTCGGGGCCAGACATGAGGACGTGGGAACACTGGCTTAGCCGTGCTTTACTGACTGAAGCAGGAGAAATGGAGGCAGTGACTCAAGAAGAGGTTATAAACTAGGGCAGAAAGGGGGCTCAAAACAAAACTCGAGGCCACAAATACTTATGGGTAAAGTGAACAAACAAGAAATGTTCCTTTGTTTATTTTGCAATACATTCAGAGCTGTGGGGGCCTGTTTGCTCCCTTCTTAAAGGCGAATTGTTTCTTTGTTGTTGTTGAGAACTTCCTCATTTTCTGAGACAGTTCCTCCTCGTCTTTCAAATTAGTTGTGAAATCTAGAGTATAAATCTAGCACAAACCTGGTTAATATTAAAGCATATATAGTATATATAACATAAGGTATCAAAACTGCATTTTCAGGAGTTCCCGTCGTGGCTCAGTGGTTAACGAACCGGGCTAGCAACCATGAGGACGCAGGTTCGATCCCTGGCATCACTCAGTGGGTTAAGGATCCTGCGTTGCTGTGGCTGTGGCATAGGCCGGCAGCTACAGCTCCCATTAGACCCCTAGCCTGGGAACCTCCATATGCCACGGATGTGGCCTTGAAAAGACAAAAGACAAAAAAAAAAAAAAAAAAGAAAAGAAAAAAAACCCTGCATTTTCATCTACTGACTATGGCACCAAACAAAATGCCTGTTAGATTCCGTGTTTGAGATGCTCTGGGACTGTGCATCGTGCTGAGAATTGTAGGTTCCGGAAGGCTCGTCCTCTGCATATATATTGTTTTGGGAATGGTGGTTGTTGGATGTCCTGTCGGGGCAATTTCTAATGATTCTTCATAAGATTAAGACCCGTAGGGCTTGAGGTTGTTGAATTTAGGAAATAAGAAGAGTGAACAGAGACGGGGGAGGTTTGAGGCAGAATTAAGCAACCAAGGTAATTGTGAACCAGAAGACAGAAGCCGAGGTAAAAATTCAGACGGTGTCCTGAGATGCCTGGTGTGGGTCTTAGCGGAGGAAGGGAGGAGCTTCAGAAGTGAGAGCTGGGAACCAAAGGCGGTGGTGCGGAGACTGCCGAGCACGGAAGTGCACGGCACCTGTGGGACTTAGGGATGAACAAAGGTGGAGTTCCCGTCACGGCTCAGTGGTGAACGAACCTGAACAGGACCCATGAGGATGCAAGTTCGATCCCTGACCTTGCTCATGGGTTAAGGATCTGGCATTGCAATGAACTGCGGGGTAGGTCGCAGACCTGGCTCCGACCCTGTGTTGCTGTGGCCGTGGTGTAGGCCAGCAGCTCTAGCTCCAATTCAGCCTCTAGCCTGGGAACTTCCTTCCGTGTGCTGTGGGTGTGGCCCTAAAAAGACCAAAAAAAAAAAAAAAAAAAGGAATATACAAAGATGTGTTGTGCCGAACTCAGCAGAATATTTCTAGGGCCTCCTGTGGGGGTTTCGTGAAAGCAGGGACTCCCAAACCTTCATCTGAATGCCACTGCATTTTCTTTTTAACGGTTCCAGCATTTATTTGTGCCAGACACCCTTCTGAGTGGTTTGCAATGCAGTCCTCATAAAACCTCGAGGTCGTTAGAGCTGACGTCCTCATTTAACCCGTGAGGACCCAGGCACAGACAACAGCTCAGCTGGGCTTCAGATACAGCAGTCGGCTCTAGATTTGGTGCTATTAACCAATTTACTAGATCTTAGCTACTGGCATTTCAATTTACTCATTCGCGGAAATAGATATTTGAAGGTACCACTTTTTGCCCATGTGCCCTCATATTTTTGTGTTTCTCCTTGCAAGCTCCAAGTCAGTTCAGTTTCTATTAAATATGAAATTACACTTTTTAAAGGAAGGTTTTGGAGTTAGTGTCCCTGGTTTTCAGGGTTGTGCTTCTCAGAGTGAAGCATTCATCCCTACATGCCTAAACCTCATTTTCCCAGATTAAATCTTTCTAGCACAGTTCCAATATGTGCCAATGGTCAGGAAAAGCCTTTGTAATGATTCGTTAATTGGTTGGTTACCTCCGTGAAAATACACTTGTTAGAAAAAGTAGAACACAAAACTAAATCAAATTTCTCAATACCTGTGTCCATCCGCCACTTTAAAAACCTTAGCGGGAGTTCCTGTTGTGTCTCAGAGGTAACAAACATGACGAGGACCCAGGAGGCTGCGGGTTCAATCCCTGGCCTCCCTCAGTGGGTTACGTATCAGACGCTGCCGTGAGCTGCAGTGTAGATCGCAGATGTGGCTCAAATCCTGCGTTGCTGTGGCTGTGGTCTAGGCCGGCAGCTGCATCTCTGATTTGACCCCTAGCCTGGGTACTTCCATATGCCTCGGATACAGCCCTAAAAAGCAAAAACAAACAAACGAAACCCCTTAGGGATGTGAAGTCAGTTCTTATTTATCCATTTATTCAATATCCCAAGTAATATGCGCTTGCTGAGAGCACTTTTAAAATAGCATCTGGGGGCCGTCTTCATCTGGGCTGCGAAGGGGGTTTACTCAGCCGTGCTCATCCGTCTTCCTAGTATTTTCTGTCATTGTATTCACCCTTGGACGAGTGACATAACCTAGGGGCAGAGGCCTGATTTTTCCTCTTCCTACACGGCTTCAGGGATATATGATCTCTTTTAGCTGCACGGTGCTCCTGGGTACCTGGCTGTGCAGTTGGAACCAGAGGCCGGGGAGTCATTCTGGATTTTCCCCTTCAGTTCCCGTGTCCATGATGATAACTTCTCTCAGGAGTCGTTTACTCCTATTTCCTGTGCCTCTGCCTTCAGGCCCTTTTCAAATCCTTCCTGAATTGTGGACGTAATTGCTGGTCCCAGGCTTGCTGAATATCCCAGCCTCCTTTGTCCCCCAATTCCTCCTCTATATCTAAGAAAAAGATCTCACTATTCTGGAAACTTCTTCTTTCTTCTGCAATTTAAACCTTTCGGTCTTTTCCACTGCGGTCTGATCAAAAGCTCAGCTTCTTAGCAAATGGCTATGGTTCTTCATGTTCTTACCTGGGAAAACAGTAGATGTTAAAAAAATAGTTTTAATAATAGAAGTTGAACACAAATTAAGACAATTCAGATATTAACTATCTCAATGAAATTGCTAGGAAGGAGCTTGATAGTAGCCAGTGGAGATAAAGAATGATAGACGTGTGAGGCTCAGATATAATGTTTTGATGATTTTTAATGATGCGCATGTCCCTTATATTTGAGTCCAATTTGATTTGTGAAGATGAAAACTAAGGAATAAAATTATGTGGGTTTTTTTTTTTTTTTACTTCTGCATAGAAGTCTACTGCTGGCATAGCTACAACAGAAATAGAAACTTCTGCCCTGAACGCCTCAAAATCTTAATAGCATTTTGATGAGAGCATTAAGGAAGACATGCAAGGTTTTACTCTTTCTTCATTCTAAGTCTTTTGCTTAAGAGGGGTTACTGGAATTCTGGCCAACGTTGTTAAGGCTACCATGGGGCTCAGCGGAAAAAATTCCGTGATAGATTAATTAGTCGTGTGTACAATGAGCATGGGAGTGGCAAGTTGTAAATAAGATGCCATATTTGCTAGCTTTTACTAAAATGGGACCTAAAATTTAATAGTGCTTACTTGGAAGATTTTTGAGTATTGTTTAGATACTAAAAGTAGCTTACCATTGAAAAGTTGTTTTACTGTCTATTTCAAATTTCTGCATAAAGTAACCTGTTGAATGAAATTATTTAATATTCTCCATCTGAATGCTAAAGAGTGTCTATTGAAAGTGGATTTATTTGACATTGGAAGAGATGATATACTGAAGGCAATATGAAGTTATTATCATAATATCTTAGGTATTTCACAAACCCAAAGGCAATGAATTAATAGCAAAAGAAGCATTAAAATATTGTAAGTTGTGGCTTGCAAGAAAATGACATGGAATAGGAGAACACAGCACAGCTTATAGAATCCAAAAGACAAAAGTTTAAATTTCAGTGCTGTTATTTATAAGATATGTACCTTGTACAAATGAGCGCTTGTTTAAAGGCTTCCCTTTCTTATTTTTCAGTCAGGAACAGAATATTACCTTTGTAGGATATTTGTGAGGAATAAATGATAAAAATAAATGTAAACTGTTTCCTGATAAGGACATGCTGAGGACTAGTGTTATTTTCCCTCCTTTAATAGACTTCAGACAATTCTGTTCTTCAAAGAGTTTCCCTTGATTAAAAGATGGTGACGTAACATTACCATTATTTGGAGTTCCTGCTGTGGCTCGGGGGTTACAAACCCACCTGGTATCCATGAGGATGTGGGTTCTAGCCCTCTCCCCTGCCGTTGCTGTGAGCTGTGGTGTAGTCACAGACACAGCTTGGATCCTGCGTTGCTGTGGCCGTGGCGTAGGCTGGCAGCTGCAGCTCCAATTCAACCCCTAGCCTGGGAATGTCCATATGCCGCAGCAAAAAAAATTGTTTGATAATATGACCCAGTAAATAGCAGTCAATCGTTTAGTTATTGAACATATACCAACCCCATGATAGGAACTGAGAATGCAAAAATGAACAATATGTAGTATCTGTTATAGTGAACAATGCAGTCTGTTCAGGAGACAGGCATTTACCCTGATAAATTCTCATTTGAACCTCGTATTTAGAAAAGAGTGAAAAACTGGAGACTGGGGCGGGGGGGACAAAATGAACTCTAGAAGACTTGAGAAATGCCTCCACAAGAAGGTGAGATTCGAGCAGGATTTTGAAGGAGAAATAAGATTTCATAACGTGGGGAAGAGCAGCAGTGGTGTTTCAGATGAAGGAAGCCTCGTGAGAAGAGCTGTGGACCCGCGAGAGAAGAGGCCCAGGCCAGCGGGGAGGGCGTGGTGACGGTGGAGAACACGGCTGGGGGACTGGAGCACGTGCAGAGGAGGTGAAGCTGGAAGGGAGTCTGAGGGGACGCAGGGAAGGAAGCACTCTGTGACCCCAGCCGCAGAGCTTGGACTAGATCCTGCAGACAGTGGGGAGTCAACAGCAAATTCAGAGAAAGAGAGCAACAACTCTTCTTTCTTGGGAAAGTGACTTCTGTTGGCTGTGAGAAAAAGAATGAGAATCAGCTGGCAAGAAAAATGGACTGGCAGCAGAGACTAGTGGAAAGACGTTAATAGAGTCCATGAGAGCAACGACACAGAGGTCAAGAAAGGAGTGAGTCGTGATCAAGACACTCCTTTTAGTTCAGTGGGAAAAAAAAGGTATTGGTGATGCTAAATCTAAATGGTGAAGACAGAGAGGGGAGGGTTTGAAAGAAGAATGATGAGTGAGGTTTGAATATTTGGGGACTCTCTGGGAGAAATCTAGCTGATAGATCCAGGTGGAATGTCTGGGAGATGATGCGATCTCTAGAAAAGAGGCTCTGAGTTTAGAGTTGAGATTGGAGTACAAAATACAGATTTGATTTAAAGACACTGGAGGGATGGATGAGCTGATACGCAAGATTATGATTTTGAAAATATTCATGGTCATAGTACGACATGTCCAAGGTGGGGATGGAGAGTGGACCTGCATCTTGCAAGGAGGAGGTGTGGCTCAGGAGACAGATGTTGTGTTGAGCAAGCAGAGTGAGGTGAGGATTTACTCAGGCAGCCGCATGACGGAAAATGAGGTATGGCTTGAGGTATTCAGATTAGGCGCTTTGACTTGGGAAACAAGTGTTTTTCTTCCAAGATCAGACGTTTGTGCATGTTCTGTAGAGCACAGCTTCTACGGCGTTATTATGCGTAAGAATCCTGGCAAAGTGCAGACTCTGACTCAGTGGATTTGGGATGAGACCCGAGGGTCAGTATGTCTGACAAGGCCCAGGTGACGCCAGTTTTGTTGGTCTATGGACAAGACTTTAGGAAGCGAGCCTCTGGTGGCTAATAAAAATATGTAACTGCAATTCAGGACCTACTTACTATAAGACATTTTCTTTCCTTATAATAAATGGATGTTAAAATTTCACAGGGAGCTTTGCACGGAAGCTGTAGTAGATGGTTCTGGCAGTTTGGATCCTTCTGTGTATTGAACCAGCAGATGAGTTTCATCCCTTTAATTGACTGTCTCTAATCTCCTCCTCGTCCCTTCCGTGTTGGGGGAAATAAAAAGCATTCCTTTGATCGTCCACTTTATTAGACAGATAGGAGCAGATCCCTCCTTTAGTAGAATCCACAGTGAGTCTCAAGATATTTATTTTATTATGCTTTTGCTTCTGATACTCTTTGCCACTCGTTAGCTAAATGGAGTTTCACTGACAACATTTCAGGAAAAGAATATGCAGTCTTCCGTCCAGATACCTGCACATCCTTGGTTTACTGGTGTTCTAACTCTATTCATCTATACCCCCCTTTGCCTCAGAGCTGTGTCTACATGTCCCTTGTGTCTGTTTCACTAATAAATTGCTTTGGCTGTACCTACTCACCTGCTCTGTTACCGGTCTGTTTGTAAATCTGAAACTGGGGAAACGGTATTGCAAGCACTGTGGGGAGAAAATGCGTTTCTGCTGCACAGGGACTCAGAGTCAGGTAAAAAATGAAGAAAAATAAAGGGAGCTAGAGTCCTTGTGGGGAGTGCCTGGGCTTGAGTTAGTGTGGGACACATGGGAATTGAAGGAGAACATAAATGCAGATAAATTTGCTGAATCAACATGGTGGGTAATGATTGCACGTCTACAATAATTAAAAGGAAGGACAAAGGGAGGCGTTGACTGGTGCGGGTTACAAGCCCAGAGGCCTGAAGAAAGTGGTGATCCTGTGAACAGAAATCAAGAAATGCAGGGAAGGATCTGATGGGAACTTGTGCGACTGAAAAAAGGAACATTGTGAGTCTGAGGTGATCACTGGTTTTGAAGGTCATGGACGTGGCGGAGTCTTTTATCCAGTTGATCTTGATGGTGGGAGTGTGATGCAGACATTGCCTCTAGTGTCTGTCAGATTTTACTTGAAATCTTGGGTAAGAAGCAAGTGAAAGATTTGGATACAAGTGTTGGAGGAAAGATGGCAGTGAAAGAGTATGCCTTCAAGAGCTGGGTAACAGAAGAGGGCTTGTGAGAAAAGCGAAGGTGGACGGACCTGACGGCGGACACATTGAGTTCCTTAGTGTGGCGGTTTTTGAAAGAGTGATTCAGAAAGGCAGAGGGGCCAGTATGGTCAAATGCAAGGATCTTAGAATATGGTGAAAATTTAACAGAATCCTTGTGTTCAAATAACGCTTTCACAGTTTCGAGGGTACTATGGCATAGAGGCCAAGTTTCGAAGGATGCAAGTAGGATGGCTTGGTATACAAACACAGATAACAAAGCATTCTCTCCTAATCATTAGAAAAATGGGTAGGTCATACCATCAAATTGATTTTGGCCAAGTTGATTAATCTGTCTATATTTTGTTGTTGTTTTTCTACTTCTATACTAGAAATTATGATACTTCTTTAAAATCAAGGCAGTAAAAACCAATGGGGTGGTTTCAGTTCCCTTGTGGGAAAGTATGCTATTTTATTTGCATCTCTTCCTGCTAATTTTTGTGTTCACTTTGGAGGGTATAGGACTGAGCACATTGGAGTGAATCTTTAGGTAGTTAGTTTTATTTCTCTTGGGTTAATGAAGAGCAGACTGAAAAATTCACAGATTTTTTTTTTCTCCTTGGGTACTTTCCCTTTTAAATTTAACTTACGAATTAATAACACATTTTATTGAAACACTTTGGTTTTTATTTTTAAATTATCCACGGATGTTATTGTTAATGAGGTGGTGTGGCCAGTTGTGGCTGGTTGTCTCAGTGCCCAGTGCAGTTAGAATACAGAATGCATTCTATGCAAATAAGGATGTATCACAAGGGTTCCCATTGTGGCTCAGTGCGGTAAGAGCTCAGTGTTGTCTCAGTGAGGATGCAGGTTCAATCCCTGGCCTCACTCAGTGGGTTATGGATCCAGTGTGCTGCAGGCTGTGGTGTAGGTCACAGATGTGGCTTGGATCTGGTGTTGCTGTGCTGTGGTGTAGGCCTGCAACTGCAGCTCCAATTCAACCCCTAGCCTGGGAACTTCCATATGCCACAGGTGTGCACATTAAAAAAAAGGGGGGTGGGGGGAGAATATAACTCATATCCAGTATGAAAAACAAGTGCTCTGAAAAGCTGCCTAGATTTGAGGATTTCTTTACTCGTCCCTAGCCAGACAGTTCTAAGGACTGGCTCCCACCGCAGACTGGCTCCATTGAGTATAGGTTAACTTAGGAAACATGCCCCCATCTTAAGGTGACATCCTTCCCTTGATTAAACACCCTCTGCTTGGCAGCAAAGCAGCTGGATCAACTGCAGGGCTCCACATGGCCCCTCCACCCAGATTCCAACACCCCCATATTGTTCCAGTTTCCTTGGAGGCCTTGGAAACTGTGCAGACACAACTCCTGGGTGCATGTAGAGTCATCACAATTCACCAGGAAAGTGACTCTCCACTCACGCATCCACCCACGACAATCACAGGGCCCGTGCACATGTTTCAGGTCCACGGGGTCTTTCTCGACCCTTCCAAACATGGTGATTCAAAAATGAGTTTAAACTAACGCACAGGTTTTCATTTTGTTTATAAAGCATGCACTTCTTCAAAGCCTGTTTTAAATAATACTTTCTGGTGTGTTTTCAACCAAAGGTTTTGATTGGTAAACCTTTCAGCCAAAGGTTAATGGGGAACCCTCAGTGGCACAGAGGGTAAGGATCTGGCATGGTCACTGCTATGGCTCTGGTTACAGCTGTGGTGTGGGTTCAGGTCCTGGCCTGGGAACTTCCGCATGCTGCCAGCATGCCCCCCCCCCCCCGCCCTCCAAAAAAAAGCCACTGAGAATTGGAATTCAGTCTGCCCAGATACTGCCATCAGTAGTTGTTCAGTTCGTTTTTGAGGAAGGCGACTCCATTTGAACCTCCGTGTTTGCATGGTCTTTCTCCAGAAAAACATCTTATATGGGTTACTTCCGTAAAACATTCTATCTAGGACTGGAGAGCAACAATAAATGATTAGTCAGAAACCAGGTATTGTAATCATTTGGTTTTCAAAATTGTATTTAGTTAAAATTGAAGTTTATTAAAGAAAATAACTCTCATTTCATTCTTTGTTTTTCCATTTTAACCTTTTTGAGAAAGAGACCTTTCTATCGTGTAAGTCAAACTTTAACTTTCCTGAAGTTTTCATTGTCATTTACAAAGGTTGATTTTTTTCTTTTTTTTTTTTTCTTTTTAGGGCCACACCCGCAGCATATGGAGGTTCCCAGGCTGGGGCTCGAATCAGAGCGGTAGCCAGCCGCTGGCCTCCACCACAGCCGCAGCCACACCAGATCTGAGGCGCGTCTGTGACCTACACCCACCACAGGTCACAGCAATGTCGTGTCCTCAACCCACTGAGCGAGGCTAGGGATCAAACCCGCGTCCTCACGGATCCTAGTCGGGATGGTTAACTGCTGAGCCACGAGAGGGAGCTCCCAAAGGGTGATTTTTTTTTTAATAAGATGGAGTAATACGACTTAAAATAATATTAATATCATAAGTCATTATCTTAAAGTCACTGATGACACTTTATTACGAGGGGTGCATGGCGTTATTTCATAGTATGTTTGTAATCAAAGGTCATGGTGTATATGTTGCATTATCATAATTTTCTAATTAATTTATCCTTTATACATGTTAATACATGTTCCAATTGCATTTCATGAACTCAGTTTTCTTGTAAGTTTGTGCTTTCTTTCCATGTTCAAAGAATCTCTTTAATTCAATTTCTCTGTTTCTCCTCATACAGTCTGGCAGCCAGATATGCAACTCAGTCTAATCACAGTGGAATTGCAACCAGTCAAAAAAAGCCTACTAGGTCAGTTAATATCTCTAATTTATTGCTTATTAGTGGTAATAAAGTAATGCCCAGTGATATTTTGTCCTGTCATTCTACATTTTTTTTCGAAAACTGACTGACGTCCGGATGGAAGGTTTAGAGCACTGAATTCTTCCAAGTCGATTTCCATGCCCTTCTTGGGGGTGAGCCTGTGCGGGTTAGACCATCGAATCGGTTCTGGGTTCCTCTCACTTAGCCTCGTCGTGCATAGTGCTGTAACTGGGCTGACGTCTAGGTCCTGGGAACATTGGAAGTCAAGGAGAAAAATTACTTTGAAGCCCCCATTCTTTCCAGGTCACAAAATCTGGAAGTTATCTCACAAGGTGGTAATTACTTTTTGAAATGGCCATGCTTTAATTATTGCGGATTTTGAAACAGAACTGAACAGGACTGGGAAATGGCAGATTTTTGGTGGGACGTTATCTCCAGATCCCCCTGGACTGTTCTTTGACCTATACTGGTTGAAATAATAATAAATTTTATGACAGTGCCTTAAGTGCTGTCTGGAAAATACTGGTGTATAAAATATGGGGGACGTGTATTTTTTTTTAATGTTAAGTTACTGAAGGCATGATGGTACGGTGAGTGGAGCCACAACCTATGTGTTTTGCACTCCTGATTATTATGTGATCACTCGGAGGCGGTGTACTAGTCACTGCTCTAATAGCAAATCATGTTATGCGGTATTTGACCACAAGCACTGCTGGTGATGCACTGGCTTGAGGTATGTGCTTTTTTCCTTTGCCTTGGTGTTCTAAGTTATGTTCATTTCCGTGGTAATTGAAGTGATTCTGGAGAGGCAAATTAAGAGGGTATTTAATTAAAAATCAGAAGAAATGATCAAAATTACGATATGCAAAGAACAGTGATCTGCCATGTTCAGTAAGCATTTTTTGTTACAACTTCTAAGATGTATGAATGTAAAATATATTTTAAGTACTTTGATTTAATGGAGCGTCTCTCTTTTTTTGGCTTCATTCTCATTTCTCTTTTTATTACTTTGATGAATGATCTGGAACTCTGGCTGACTGTCAAATTAGGGTAATGAGAAGAGCAAATGGATTTTTTAATTTGTTTTAATTTGTTCTTCTGAGAACTAAAGATCACTTGGCTTCATGGGTGACAGTAAAGATTAAAATGCATTTGAATTGCTTTCTAGAAACAGGTCAAGTTTCACTGCAAGTAGGGCAAATTCTGTGACAAAGTTTGTTTATACGTGTGAGTTTGGAATGAACTTTCGGAGTTGACGGCTGTGTCTATGGGACTTGTTCTCAGATTTAGTGTGATTGGGACACGTGGCCACATGAATTAGTTGAGTTCTTCGTACACAGTACAGTCTCTAGTACTCAGAATGCCTGGTGTCTGTGGTTAACGTGCTGTGCTTACGAACCCTGTAGATCCATTGAGCAAATGCTGGAGTCCTTTGGAAAAGTTTCGTTTCTTGTACGTGACACAACCTCTAATTAGCAAAATAATTGAAGGGATTCCTTATTAGCCATATGTATTTAAACTCCAGAAAACAGTCAACATTTTGAAATTATCCATTATTCCAAGATATCGACATTGGTTTCTAGGCTGGTATTTGTGCTTTTCTAATGTTCGTTGCATTTTGAAATACCTGTTACCATTTTTAAAGCGTTATGGTACACATTTAAATGTTTGATTTCCTAATAATCTATGGAAATAAAAATTTATCAAGAAGTGTAATAGGGTGAGTTAAAACTTGAATATTGTAATGGCTGATTGTGAACTTGTGGTCTATTGGGCACCAAGATAATGGGTATAAGCTTTCTTATATTTTATACATTCTAGTTGAAGGAGAACAGTGAAAAATTCATGGCTGCATTTAGAAGTTCTGGACTATTTATTTTTCTTTTAAAATAGAAATTATTTAGGCAGTACACAGTGGCACTCTTATGGTGGCAGCACATGCTAGCCAAGATGCTGGCAGCCCTTAGTGTGTTTTTAGATATGTCTAAGAATGGCAGTATTCGTTGGTAATTTCCAGTTTTTAATTTACGGGGATTAAGTCTGTTACACATACACAATAATGTGTATATGTTGGGTCCACGCACAGTAATAATAGAAAAGGAAAATACAGGAATCGCCTCTTTGGGCGCAATTCCTAAAATAACTGATACTTGATCTTTTAATGTGGAAACTGTTTAAATAGTACAATAAATGATCTAAACTGACATTTAATTAGAGCTCGAATAAAATAACTGCAGGTCATGATCTCCTGTCAAACTCCCCCTGACTGCAAGGTCGTCCGCCTGTTTTTCCTCCTGTCCTGTCCTCCGTACACGAAGAGTAGCTGGAACTGCTCTCCTCACGGGCATTTTTTAATTGTCATTCTGCGATTGGATTTTCTTCTGAAACTCGCATCATTTCTTGTCAAATGGCCCGTGTGGACCAGCTGGCCGCTTTCCTGAGATAACCAGCGACTGTCTAGGTGCTCACTTTTCACAGGAGAGTCCAAGTTTTCACGTGACACAGATCAGTCAAATAGGAACAAATTCATGGCGTTGATGTCCATGTCACATTTTACACATTTTAGAGTAACTGACTCGGAGGTCCCGTTGTGGCTCCGTGGGTTACAAACCCGACTAGCATCCATGAGGATGTGGGTTTGCTCCTGGCCGCACGCAGTGGGTTAAGGATCTAGCATGGCCACAAGCTGTGACTGCAAGATATGGCTCAGATTCCACATTGCTGCAGCCGTGGCCTAGGCCTGTGGCTGCAGCTCCGAATCGATCCCTAGCCTGGGGCCTTCCATATGCCACAGGCACATTCCTAAAGAGGAAAATAATAATAACAATAGAAAAAAGCGTTCCGATGTCCAGCAAGCATTGGCTGCTAGCAATTTGTTCTGTAACTTTATTCTCGTTGTGATTAATATACAAGAAATTAATTTAGGATACCGGTATCTACGACAAAAGCACGTGTCCCACACATTGAAAAGAGCAAGTTTACAGCTGAAGGCAGCTGGGCAACACCCTGAGGACAAGCAGAGTGAAGGGTACGACCTCCCTTGCTTTCATTTAGTGATTACGGTAACTTCACATCAAAGTTCTACTCATCGGAGGTGTGATAAGCGTGACTCGTTCAATTAAAGAGGGTATCTCATTGTCCTGCATTATTAATATACTTTGGAGACAAATTAGTTTTTATGAATCAATATTTTTCTGAAAATTCTCAGACCTTGTGCTTAGCTGCTCATCACTTAAAGCAACATTTTCTGCTGAATAGATTTTGGAATGTCATAAAAAATGATTTGCCCATTGACTCATCCCTGCTCAGAACCTTCCATAACCTACCTTTTTGCAACATATCATAATGATGTAATTTTTCTCGTCCTATTTTAGGCTTCCTGGTCCCTCTAGGGTGCCAGCTGCAGGCGGCAGCAGCAAGGCCCAGGGAGCGTCCAATTTAAATAGGAGAAGTCAGAGCTTTAACAGCATTGACAAAAACAAGCCTCCAAATTATGCAAATGGCAATGAAAAAGGTAAGTGCTTGCTCCTTACGTCACTATGGTCCAGGTCTCATAAATTCCACGCTAAATCTGGTATTTAAGCTGCGGTCGGACATTTGGAATGGAAATGTTATCAGCAGAGTTTCTTTTATTTTCTAAGTGCCTCTTCCTGAATTGCAGCTTTCTTCAGGACTTTTCTTCCTGCAGAATATTTAAGGGAATAAAGTCAATTATATTATAATGATTTCCCCAAGTTTAACATCTCCTTCTGGAAAGAGTTCCTCCTGGATGCATGTAAATAGCGTTTTCTTTTGTCTTCTCGTGTTTGACGAACACTTAGCCTGAAGTCATAAGTCTCTCTTAAATATTTCTGAATCTTTTGTTTTAGTTGACCTAAGCGCTGTAAGTGTTTTGGGCCGTTAAGGTGAGAACATCACAAATTAAAACACAAGCATGACGGGTATTTCATTTTGAAAAAGCAGCAGGAGAGATAAACATCAGGACCTTAGTTATTCCTCTAAGAGACAAATGATTCGCTTGGTTTTACTTTCTGGAAAGGGTGCATGATAGAACTCTCTGATTGCAAATACCCCGGGAAGAAAGGACCCTTGGTGGAAGTCTGTGTTAAAGGCAGATCATGTGTTAACTACGTGATGCACAAGGATCTGTAGTGTGCACAGTGTGTGTTTAAAGAGGTGCTGTTGGTGCACATCCCCCTGGAGCCTGCGTACAAGCGGGCGGACGTGCAGTTTATACCCCGAACCATGAGAAAATCAAGATCCTCTGCTGCTGGGAGCAGTACGACGCATCAGGGACTAGGGCGTTCCGCAGGATTTCGAGGTAGTAGTTTCCAATCAATCACATTTTAACTTCTCTCCATGCAGCCTTAGCTCTCCATGCAGCAACGCATGAAATTCGAAAGTGCGAAATATGCTGCTAATTTGGTTTAACTCCTTGAACCAGGTCGAAGCTTTTTTTGCTCACATTGAGAGCATTTCAAATTGTTGCACAACACAGAGACGATGTGACGTGCGCTGACAGGGGATAATATTTGAATGAGACAATTTTATGAAGATTTCCTAACCATTAAGACCACATTGGACAGACTGTAAATCCTGGAAACAAATCTTTGTGTCTAGATCTCTGTAATATCCCCAGTTCTTGAGCTGCATGGAAAAAGAAGAAAGCAATGTGTATTTGGAAGTGAGGAATTTGTCTTTTAAATAGAAAACCAAAATCTTTGATTTGAGAACCTCTGAAATGTTTCTCTCAGAGAAGAGGCAGACAGCAATTTGTCATCGCAAAGATGTCTCCCTCGTTTTGGTGACTGTCCTAGACAGCATCATGCAAAGCCTATGTGTGCTATAAATATTAAGGGGGCTAAACATGTTTAGATACAGAGGTGTCCAATTTAGCTAAGCAGTCCTACAGTTACCTGATATTTTTTGAGGAATAGCATTGGCAAAGAGACTTCAAAACCTAGAGGACCTAACACTTCGATATCATCTTTTTCTGTCATGTGAAACACTTTTTTATATTTCTAGTGTCTAAAGGCAAAAATGCAAAAGTAGCCAAGTATTCATATTTTTTCCGCATAGCCATTCACCCACTCCAGTGTCTGTCTAGAAAATAGTACGAAATTAGAAAGTAGCAATATTTACCATAACCACAAGGTGGAGACAAATGACATATATTGTGAGGCTTTTAACCATAAGCAGATCTCTTTTTAGGTATCTATTGGGAGCAAAAATCAAGAACTTTCATGGTAAATCAGCTCTTACTTTTAATCCCAACAAAGTAAAACCTCCAAACATTTAAAGTGTATAATCTCACATTCGCAGATAATTATAATACACAAATATGGCATTAAGTGTCTGTAAATTGCCAGTAATACTTAGAGTATAAATTGTATAATATAATATAATATAATATAATATAATATAATATAATATAACATAACATAATAACAGCCATCTGGAATTTGCTTTACACACTATATGGCATTTTTTATTAACATGGAGTTACAACTTCATGTCAATACATCCAGTGTCATTTTTTCTAAGTTAATCATCTTATCATGCTCTTTTATATTTCCAAAATATTTTCTTAAGTTGTAAGAGCAAACAAAACAAAAATAAACATCACTTAGGAAACAATTTATAATTTAGACTAGTCCAATGGTACATATTTTTGGATAAGAATATTCTATTTAACCTTTCTGACATAGAAATTTGTGGTAGTATAAGTTATATAAAAATACCAGATTCCATCTCCTGACAGGTTGATCTCTGCGACAATCGAGTTTGCATACATATCCTGGGCATGACCAAGTTAGGTGAAAATTAAACAAGAAGTTTCACGGGTTAGAATATTATAATGACAGGATTCAGGAAGTGTTAAGTGCTCGGGAGCTCCTGTGGTGGCTTAGTGGTAACAAACCCAACTAGGATCCATGAGGATAAGGGTTCAATCGCTGGCCTCTCTCGGTGGATCCGGCATTGCCATGAGCTGCAATATGAGATCTGGCATTCCTGTGGCTGTCATGCAGGCTGGCGGCTGCAGCTCAGATTCAACCCCTAGCCCAGCAACTTCCATGTGCTACTGGCGTGGAGGGACCTAAAAAGACCAAAAAAAAAAAAAAAGTACTGAATATTCTAATTGCCCTTCTTTTAAAAATTGTAACATTTAAATGTGATAAATTAAGATATTTTTACTTGAAAAATTAACCAGACTATGTGTAATGTGCTCCCTGAATTTTTTAAAATGCAAATGTACTTTCTACTTTCTTTGACAAGATGATGCATTATATGAATCAGTTGAAGAATCTGTAGAATTTGCAATAGATTACAAAGGTTTATTCACAATCAGAACAATTTCACTTCCTTATTGAAAAATATACTGTTGAAAATACAATAGCTTTTCACATGTATGGGATGGTAAAAAGAGCTTATTTACAAATTTCATGACTTACCTAATGAAAGGAAATCAGATGAAAATCACAAACTGTACTTCAAAACACACATCTCATAGCCTTTTCATAGTCATGGGGCCGAAAAAATAGTGTGCTCATTTTCATTTGGCCAAATGGATCGAAATATCAGCAAACATGGCCATAGATTGTTATCCCTTGCGGAGACGGCTGAAATGGAAATGTTAAAATAGAAAGCAATGCCATTCCGCCTTGCCATTGAAATGGAATGTAGAACAAATTTCTCAGAACAAATGGTGAAATGAAGACAGCATTGTTTGTAGAGACGCATTTCTTTGGGGAATTTCAGTTTCTTCCCTTGTGACCCCACCATTAGAAACAGCCAATGAATGATATGTTCCGATTCTTAGCATTTATCAATTTGTCCGTGCACCCGCTGAGATTATTCTAGATGGGTGTGTGCCTTAAAGAAAAATCAAATACTTGTTCAGTGGAAGTCAGAGATCTTGTGAAAAAAATGCCCTGATTCATTTGAATGTACATTTTATATGCCTGAGGCAAATTATCTTAAGAAAGAATTCTTGTTTTATAAAATCTACATGATAAAGGTGAAAAAGGCTGAACTGATGAGTATTATTAGGAATGTAAATATCCTATCTTTATTTGGAATTCATTTCTGAATTAGGATCTGTAAACACTTACTACTGGACAGAGAGATGTTTTTCTGTGTTGCTAAGAAACAGCCGCACTACCAAAGGGCACGCCCCCTCTCTTCCTTATTTCTCCCAAGTGATTCTTACACACATCTACGGAAGGAGAGATTTCCTCCTGTCCTCCTAGATTCTAATAAAGTGTCTTCTGGCGTGAAAGGTTTTTTTTGTTTTGTTTTGTTTTGTTTTCATTTACACTCAACATCGATTTAGTAGGATTGATACTGAGAATTTATCAACATCGAAACAACTTTTTCAGAGTATAGGTTCTCCGTGAATGTTGCATTTGTCATAAATTTTTGACATCTGAAACATAGTTACCTAGTTCTTAAGTACTTTCTTTGTGTTTTTTTAAATTACTCTTAAATTGCTGTAGGCTCAAAGAACTGAACTGTTTCCATTTCAACACAATGCAGATATGTTACAGTGAATATAATGCATTTTATTCCTTTACTAGTAGTTTAATTATTTTACCATGACTTTTTGCTCTACTTCCTTAATACTTATGTTAACCTGTAATATAATGTCAATATGATAATATCACGTTAATCCTGGGGATTCTCATGCGGAAACATAATCAGGTATATAAATCTAGTGACATGGTGAAATAGACCAGGGCATATATGTCGTTTGCTCATGTATACACGTGCTCACAGATATACAAACCTGTACAGAAAATTACATGCTTTAAAAAAATCTGGCTGGTGAATTGAAGCTTCCGTAAGTTTTGCAATAGTCCACCAAGCGGCCCTCTTGCATTTTACCGATGGTCAATATATACGCGTCCGGAATGGGCAGTGCCTCCAGGATCCCTCTAGGAGCTGCGTGTTTCTGGTGAGTCTTTGCAAAACTGAGGATTGCGGCATCTCCCAAGCCGTCATTTATGGGACACAGTGTGATGAGGTAACAAGGGGTCATGTGTTAACAAGGTGTTCGTTTGTTTGTTTTTTGTCTTTTGCCTTTTCTAGGCATATGGAGGTTCCCAGGCTACGGGTCGAATCAGAGCTGTAGCCACCGGCCTACACCACAGCCACAGCAACGCGGAATCCGAGCCGCGTCTGCGACCCACACCACAACTCAGGGCAACGCCAGATCCCCAACCCACTGAGCGAGGCCAGGGATCAAACCGCAACTTCATGGTTCCCAGTCGGCTTCGTCGACCACTGCGCCACCACTGGAACTCCAATTTTTTTTTTTTTTTTTTTTTTTTTTAACGAGATGTTTAAATTTGAATGTTCCTTTTTTTTTTTTTTTTTTTTTTTAACTTTCAAAATGTTCAGATGTTTGGGATATCATTTTCAATGAGAGTCAGTTATTTCCCAGACCAATTGTTGTGGCCCCATTCATTTCCTTCCTTCTATACTGATCTGTGATGCTGAAGCTAAGCTGTGTTTAGCAGAGATCATGCTTGTCACTGAGCAGAGCGCCAGCTGTGCAGGGAATACTTCCTTTTAAAAATAGCGCTGTTAGACCCCCAGCCTGGGAACCTCCATATGCCACGGGAGCGGCCCTAGAAAAGGCAAAAAGACACAAAAAAAAAAATATGGTGCTCCTGTGGGTTTTGCTGTTGTGACTTTGTGTATGGTGACTTTGTTGTTGCTTTGCGAGTTGAAAGCTGGTTGGCTTCCATCTAAGCAGCATGCTCCCCTGTGAGGAAGACACAAATAACATCCCGTTCCCAAGTCCTTTCTCAGGCTAGTTGGCAACCTGGCACTGAGCTCGGAAGCCGGAGGAAGCTCCAGGGAGAATCGTCTTTATCTCAGCTTCCCATATGTCTGTGGCGACTGCCACATTTACCTCCCTGTATTCATTTGAGAGCTGGGTTGGCATGTTCCCCAGGTCATCGAAGTTATTTTTCGCAATATGAAATAACTAAAAATTAACCCTGTGAGTTTAGGTGTCTTCTGAGCAGGAATTAAAATCTGTTCTTACATCAACTCAGAAGGATGGTGCCAATAGGATATCCAAGGACACAGTGTTTAGTTTAGGGAAGAGTATCCGGTGTGGTGTTCGCCTCGTTTATACTCTGCTCTTTGGGGAAGAAGGAAACCACACTTCAGCGACTTGCTCAGTTGCCTTCAGTGTAACACAAACACGTGGCTTTCGGGAGAAGCTTTATCAGCAGAATTTCCGAGTGGGCAGCAAACTCACGGACAGGAGAGATCATGAAAAGCCTCCAGATGCTGAGTCCCGCACACCTAGGTGCCAACTTTGATTTTGTCTTTTCTAGATTTTACTCTGTGCATGATGTGAAGCAAGTTTCTCTTTCTAAGCTTCGCTTTTCTCATTTCTAATAGAGGAAGGCTTAGGTGTGTGTGAAGTATGGCTTTAAATAGGACGCATGTAGGCAGAGCTCTAACTCTGCCACCACGTGGGCTTCCTGCTGTGGCTTCGTGGGTTAGGAATCCCACCAGCATCCACGAGGATGCAGGTTCCGTCCCTGGCCTCACTCAGTGGGCTGAAGGATCCAGATTGCTGTGAACTGCGGTGTAGGTTGCAGACGTGGCTCCGATCTGGCACGGTGGCGGCTCTGGTGTAGGCGGGCAGCGGAAGCCCTGACTCAACCCTTAGCCTGGGAACTTCCATCTGCCATGTGTGCAGCCCCCAAAAATAAACAAATAAGAATTAAAAAATAAACATGATACCATGTGTCAAAGTACTTGGGAAAAGTAAGCACTTGAATTGTATTATCTGGTTGTGATGGAGTTGTGGTGGTGGATGTGAGGTAGAGGAAGGGGAAAGAAACAAGAAGGAGTCGGGAAAAAATTCTTTTTGGAGACCAGAGATGAAGAATAGCTGTGGGCAGATGACGTCCTAGCAAACGCAAGATCCAAGTTTATAGCAGTCATGCTTTTGAACATGTGCATGAGGTGTCTCGGCTTTTCTCCACTCCCAGGTAATGATTCAGTCACAGTCAGAAGCTGAGTAAACAACACTCAGAAATGTACCAGTGAGACCAGGCTACTTAATATTGAGTGTGTAAGTGGCTCAGAGACTAGAATTTGTGGCAGAGCTGCTGATGCTGCCGTCTCAGTACCTGCTGTTGTGCAAGCTTTCCTGCGATGGGTCTGGAGAGACCCTTATTGTTCTAGTGCTCACCGGATGCCCAGTGGTCTGTGATTTGCACAGCTCTTCATGAAACATGAAGCCCCTCGTGCTCCTGTCAAGAGATGAGCTGGGGACGTGTTTAGGGTTTAGCTCGGAGAAGTGTCTTCTGTGTGTGCTCATCTGAGAACCATTTTACAGCTGTCGCTGTGACCGTGGCTGTGGGTTGGATATGGATGTTATAACTTGGAGTCCCTCCTGTCCCATTTTCGGGTGTGATGATACTGAAATTCCTCTCTGTGCTTAGTCTGGGAGAGCAGTCTAGCTAATGTCAGCATGACCATCCTGACTGGTCCTTTCCTGTCCTTTTCTTATCCTCAGCAAAGCTCCTGCAGGACATGGAAGTTCCCAGGTCCAGTTGGAGCTGCAGCTGCTGGCCTACACCACAGCCACAGCAACACCAGATCTGAGCGGCATCTGTGACCTGTGCTGCAGCTAGTGGCAGCGCTGGATCCTTAACCCACTGAGCAAGGCCAGGGGTCAAGCCCACATCCTCATGGATGCTGGTTGGGTTCTTAACCTGCTGAGCCGCAATGGAAACTCCTCCCCTGGTTTCTTAAACAGTTGTGGAAACACAGAAGATATACACTAAACATACGGCTAAAATGATGAAAGAAAGGACATTAGGAAAACAATACGGGCTTCCTTTTAGTGATCTGTCGCCACAAAGTGCCAAGCATCCAGGGGAAGGTGGAACTAGCCAAGGTTCCACCAGAGAATATTAATGCTGCATGGCTATGGAACATTTAATGAATTTAGCCAGTTTGGATCCTGTCATAAAAAATAGCTCTTTAAAGCTGATGATGTCAGCAATTGCCATGATGGTCCGATTTACTCGAACTATGTTACTCAAAGAAAAGGTCTGAGGCCAGCAGAGTTGGCATCAAGGGACAGCTTGCTAGAAGTGCAGACCTCGGGGCCCCTGCAGACCTGCTGCAGCGCTGTGTGAGCTGCATTCAGTGGGGGCCCTAGTGACTGAAGTGCACATGAAAGCTTGAAACCATTGTGATACTTAGAATGTCAGATCTGCTAAGACAGTTGTAGAGCTTGGACTCCAGAATCACACACTGTGGGATCAAATCCTGGACCCACCACACCCGCCTCACTGGCTGACAGCACCAATGAGTCCTTTAGACTCTCAAAAGTTGGGTTTCCTTAAGTGTGAATTAGAAACAGGAGCCTTTCCAAAAAAGTGATAGAAAAAGTAATTCATTATGAAAAAAAAAAAAAAACCCACAAAAATAGAAAAGAAATAGGAGCCCTTCCCACCTCATCAGGTTGTTGTGAAAACAAATGTGAGGTAATTAAAGACCCTTCAATAAAATGCCAGTTGGGATTTTTATAATTGTAACAATTATTAATATTATTTTCATTGTAGAATCAGAAATATCACAGATAACTTTTAAGGTCAGGGTGAGAAAGTAACGATTAATTCAATGATGCCATCATGTTCCTCTTAACAGTAATACAGCAGAGAGACTTTGGGTGGGGGGGGTACCGTGTTTCTCTCCGACTCTGTGTCCCAGCAGGTGTATGTGCATACTTTTTGTCTTTTTTTTTTTTTGGTCTTTTTGGGGTGGCACCTGCAGCATATGGAGGTTCCCAGGCTAGGGCTGAATCGGAGCTGTAGCCACTGGCCTACACCACAGCCACAGCAATGCCAGATCCAAGCCATGGCTGCGACCTACACCACAGCTCACAGCAACACCGAATCCTTAACCCACTGAGCGAGGCCAAGGATTGAACCTGCGTCCTCACGGATAATAGATTGGTTTCTGCTGAGCCACAACGGGAACTCCTGTGTATGTACATATTTTTAAATGTAAATAAATGGAAAAAAATTCGCATAATTTCCTTTTAAAAACTGTGTATTCCTCCTGCCTTGAATGCCTGCATGTCTCCCTTAGCGCATTTGTCCTGCTCTCACTTAGCGGTGCGGCCCTTTGTGCCTTTCTGATCTCTAGGGTTTCCTTTCCCACCTCCTACTCATTCAGCGCTTAGCATTTGTTACTCATCTTTCTGAGCCTGATTTCTTTCCTCTTACTAGATTCTAAGGTGTCTCGTAGAGTTTTGCATAGAATGTCCACTGAGTAAATATTTATTCATAGATGTTTTGCCTAGATTCCAGTCCTAGAGATTGCAGAAACCGAAGAGCATCCATTAATATTTCTGTAAACACCAGAGAAATCGAGCTATATCTGTTGGACAAAGATCCGCAATACAGTGAGGTCACTGTGTGAAATACATGGGCATGAATTGAGAAAATTCATCTTATTCGGAGGTGTTCTTAGTTTCCAGTTGAATCTAGGTAATTGAAGAATACATTACAACTGACAGAAATCTCCGAAAAGCATTAATTTGACATTCACAATTTTCCCTGTTCCTATATTCAAGGAATAATATTGTAATAATCGATAAGCTATTGAAGTTAATTCATATGTATTTGAAACACAGTATTATACAGTGATTGACAGAGTTAACTTAGAATGCAAGCGAAGTTCAGTTCTCAGACTTGTCAGTTACACATTGTGTGACTTTGGCCAAGTTATTTAACTTCTTTGTGCTTCGGTTTCTTCATGTGCCGGCTGAGGGTAAATTTAAAAATTTCCTGCAGCTGTTCGAAGAATTGAGTTATTTCATGTCAAATACTTGGTTTAGCGCCTGTCACCTAGAAGGTGCTATGTGCATGCTAGACAACTACGCATAATACAAGCCATGGCTTTTGCTTTTAAGGGCCATATGTACAGTGCAGTAGAGGAAGCAGGCAGGTGCAGCGGAGTTATTTATCATGGCTGTAATAGAAGAAGTGATAAGCTATGGAAGAAGGTAGAGGAGTCACCTAATGCAGACTTGATCCTAAGGATAGGAGCTAAACGGATGGTGGGGATAATGGTTTGGTTTTTTTCTCAGATGTGAAGTCAAAGTTGAGACCTGACCAGTAAGTAGGAGTTATCCTGGAGAAATGTCTGGTAGGTCTCTCTACTCCGGGTCATCAGTCTACTCTGCTGTGGACAGTGATTCACAGCATGAGGCAATGTTGACAGTCTCTGAAAGGGATGCACAAGTGAAATAGCCTTGAATGAGCTCTACTTAACAGGTAGGAGTGCCCGCTGTGGCTTCAGGGCATCGGCAGTGTCTTTGGAGCACTGGGATGCGGGCGGATGCCCGGCCTGGCACAGTGAGTGAAGGCGCCAGTGGCATAGGTCACAGCTGCAGCTCAGATCTGATCCCTGGCCTGGGAATTCCATATGTTGTTGGGTGGCCAAAAAAGAGAAAAAAAAGGCAAAAAAAACCCAAAAAATATCAGTAAAAGATATTGAAAGTGATTGAAATCTTCACTCACACAGAGAGTGAAGGTATATGAGACATTGAGTATTTTGGATCTTGTTGGATTTGTTCGTCTGGAATTAGTCAAATACTCCTACTGTTTTTCAGAACCTTAGTCTTTGTGCATGAACCAAATGGAGTCCTACAAATATTCTAGAAATGGTCACAATTATAGACTTTACATGGATACTGAAAAAATCGATGTATCAACCTATGCTTTAAAATTCAAATATACCATGTAAACATGTTGACTTACCAGTAAACTACTAAACTACTGTATTTTAATCCAGAGTCTGCACTTCCAGTATTATACTAATTTCCGCCAGTTAGGAAGAGGGATTGTAGAAAGGTAGTGAGAATTAGAAATCAATGTTGGGGAGTTCCCGTCGTGGTGCAGTGGTTAACGAATCCGACTAGGAACCATGAGGTTGAGGGTTCGGTCCCTGCCGTTGCTCAGTGGGTTAAGGATCCGGCATTGCCGTGAGCTGTGGTGTAGGTTGCAGACATGGCTCGGATCCCGCGTTGCTGTGGCTCTGGCATAGGCCGGTGGCTACAGCTCCGATTCGACCCCTAGCCTGGGAACCTCCATATGCCGCAGGAGCGGTCCAAGAAATAGCAACAACAACAACAACAACAACAACAAGACAAAAGACAAAAAAAAAAAAAAAAAAAAAAAAAGAAATCAATGTTGGTTTACTAACAATATGAAATACATCTGTCTCTGCTATTGTTATTACTATAAACTTCACAAATATATTATTTTAGACATATTTATTTTTAGAAAACCCCAAGTCACACATATATTTAGTCATTTAACCTCTTTTCCTGTCTCTGACTTCTTTATTAACTTTTTTGTATGTAAAATTCTTCTTCTGAAAAACGAGTAAAAATTCTTTACTGATTGCCTTAACTACATATTATTTATAATGCATTTTGATACTTCTGAGGAAAACATTTAAAAGTGTTGTGGTTTCATAGTTATGACTATTTCATGGAATTTAGTGGACTCTAATTCCTGAATATTATGACAGAATTTTTTAATAAAATATTTCCTTTGGACATTTTTTCAGAAACAGCTTTGCATTGATTTGTCAGTATCTAGTCTGTTAACATTTTCAATGTTGTCCATTTTACATAAATATCCAACTTAATCATTTATCACTCCATTTTTAAAAAGAGGATGAAAAGGGAGGTATTTATATTATGCTGGACGAAACTTAAGGTAAATGTCATGACTAGAATGCGTAGTTACCAAATGCTAACATTTATAGTGACATTTTTAACTGCAAACTCAGTTATTTTTTATTCTGTACCCTTTTATAAAAATCTCTTTTTGATTTCACTTTTCATGTTTAAAAATAGGACTTGTAATCAGGCATTAATCAGTGCTAGAACTGTTGTATAAAAATTCGTTTCATAATGAGATTTCTGAGTAGAAAGTAACACTAGTGCATTACAAGGACTTATGTGACAGTATGCAATTGTCATTATTATATAGTGTATAGTTGACAATTATTTTCTCGTAGTCCCTCCAAAATAGCTTGATTTGTTTTAGAATTTAAAGTTTGCTCAGATCACTGAAGGAGGCTGCAGGTGTGCTCGTTAAGAGCAAAGACTCTGAAATCAGTTCAAGTCTAGAGTGGGTGACTTTGGAAAAATTCTGTGGGTTTCTTTTTTTGCTTCAGCTTTAAAAATTATTTGTAAAATGGAGATGAAAGTATTGATACATAACATGTAGGGTTGTTATGAGAATTATATGTATTATGTATTATAGACATGATTTATATAATTTCTTAGTAGATTATCTGACCCATATACATATACCTTTCAATTCTTATTTTATACAATTAAAACTCAGCAATATTAATAAAAGGCAAAATCATGATTCAAAAGTATATTTAATCAGATAATAATAATCTAGACTCCCAATAGGTTAAAGCACTTTCTCAGTATTCATTATACAATATATGTCTATAAGGCAAGGCGGAATGTCCGTTCACGGCTATGAGCTGCAGTAGTCATTGTAAAAAATGCAGAGAATTGCTTGGTAATTAGGGGAGAGGATAGTGTTTTACCCATCTTTAGACGTCTGTGACCAATAAAATTCATTTGCCTAAGAGTAATTTTAGAAGGGGAAAAAAGTGCCCCCCCATGTCCCTGAGACACTGAACGTTTGATATGTGGCGCAAAAACAGCCACATCACAGATGTGATGGATGCCACGTAAGGGTGTCTGTTTCCGTCTCAGGAGAGAGAGGCTTTCTGATGCTTAGAGTTATCAGAGCTACTCAGTGGTTTGATGGGAGTGATCAGATCTCATCAGAATTTGCCTTTGTTTTTTGTTCTTCACCATGTCCAGATTCCTCCAAAGGACCTCAGCCATCTTCAGGTGTAAATGGCACCATGCAGCCCCCCGGCACTGCTGGGCAGCCCCCGGCCTCCGCCATCCCGTCCCCCAGCACCAGCAAGCCCTGGCGCAGCAAGTCCATGAATGCCAAGCACAGCGCCACCTCCACCATGCTGACCGTGAAGCCGTCGAGCCCGGCCACCTCTCCCACGCCGCCTGCGGACAGACTGAAGCCCCCTGCCTCAGAGGGGGTCAAAACGGCTCCCTCGGGACAGAAATCCATGCTGGAGAAGTTCAAGCTGGTGAACGCGCGGGCTGCGTTGCGCCCCCCCCAGCCCCCCAGTTCGGGCCCCGGCGATGGTGGGAGGGAGGATGATGCCTTTCCCGAGTCGGGCGAAGTGGAGGGCTCCAGCAGTGGTCTGAATGGTGGCAGCTCAACCAACAGCAGCCCCAGAGTGTCCCCGAAGTTAGCCCCTCCAAAAGCTGGAAGCAAAAATCTCAGCAATAAAAAGTCTTTGCTACAGCCAAAGGAAAAAGAGGAAAAGAACAGGGACAAAAATAAAGTCTGCACTGAAAAGCCCATCAAGGATGACAAAGAGCCGGTGACGGACGTGGCTCCAAAAAAGACCTCTAAAATCGCAAGCTTCATCCCAAAGGGCAGCAAGACGACAGCAGCCAAGAAGGAAAGTTTGATCCCATCTTCCAGTGGGATTCCAAAACCGGGCTCAAAGGTGCCAACAGCAAAGCAGACGGTTTCACCCGGCAGCGCGGCAAGCAAAGAGTCTGAAAAATTCAGGACTCCCAAGGGCAGCCCTTCCCAGTCCTCACCCAAGCCCGTAACCGCTGAGAAAGCGAGCACATCCAACTGCCCTGCCCCTTTGGAAGGAAGGGAAGCCAGCCACGCCGCTCCGGCTGGGTCCTGTGCTGGGCCAGGGGCACCAGGCAGTGGGCAGAATGTGGGAAATGGTGCCGTCCAGCTCCCGCAACAACAGCAGCACAGCCACCCAAACACGGCCACGGTGGCTCCTTTCATCTACAGGTAAGCTTTTCAACACGGACAGGTCTGCGTACGCAGAGCGTCATAAGGTTGCGGATCCTGTTTCACGTAGTCGGGTTTTGGAACAGTGTTTCATTCGAAAAACAGAGGCCTGGAATTACAGTCTTCAAGAGAAAGCCCCCTGTGTCCTCCACCTGCTTGTCCTCCTCTCCCCACCCCACCCCTTTCCTCCTCCCCCCCCCAAATCAAAAGACTTTGAAAGGGAACCTGCTTGTTGGCAAAGGCAAAATCGAACCCAGATGCCATGACCTTCTCCTGTGTCTGTTGCTGCTACTCCTACTGTTTTTAAAATGTCTTTTAAAATAATGCTCACTTTGATAGCGTTTAGAGGATTTTAGTTTTCACTCTTGGGAGAAAGTATACCACAGTGGTTAGGGGGAGGCTCTAGCGTCAGGCAGAAGTAGACTTCATGCCCGGCTCTGTCCCTTGCCAGCTACATGCCTGGGGACAAAGTTAACATCCTTCAGTCTCATTTTCAGCTGTCAAATAGGGATAGTGGTATGTAGCTTGTAGACTTGGGCAGATTAACAGACATGCTGCATATAAGATGCCTGCTCTATATTATGGCACATGGTAAATGTTTGTTGAATGCCATTAATTAAGGCATTGCTTTCCCAGCATAATATTTAAATTAGTTTCCCATAGTTAGGCCTGTGTTTCTAGGCAAACATAATAACCTCTGTAAATATTATGTTTATACTTTAGTAAATTTGTTTTTGTATTATGTTCATTTATATTTTTCATGTATTAAAGTATACAGTGTATGCTATGTTTTAAAGTATGTATCTTACTAGAGTTAATTAGAAAAAGTTAGAGTTAGATAGAGTCAGTTAGAAAAAGAGCACATTTTGCCTGTTGTTTCGTGATAAGTTTTCGTCAGTTAGAAATATGTCAGTGCTGCTGTGTCTCCATTTTTTTTTTTTTTTTTTTTTTGTCTTTTTGCTATTTCTTGGGCCGCTCTCGCGGCATATGGAGGTTCCCAGGCTAGGGTCGAATTGGAACTGTAGCTGTGGGTCTATGCCAAAGCCACAGCAACTCGGGATCCGAGCCGCATCTGCGACCTACACCACAGCTCAGGGCAAGGCCGGATCGTTAACCCCCTGAGCAAGGGCAGGGATCGAACCCGAAACCTTATGGTTCCTAGTCAGATTCGTTAGCCACTGCGCCACTACGGGAACTCCTGTGTCTCCATTTTTATTCACTGTCTTTTCAGTGAGGAGATGGCCAGGGAGGAATAATGTCTGTCCTTTTGACAGGTGCACAGTTCAACCAGAGGGAAAAAACGGGATGTAGGACCTGCTGCAAATAGGAAACACTCAAGATTATACAGTTTACAAATCTTAGTAAATTGATTAAAAGTATGGAATTTTTTAAGTAAAGAAAATAATGATAATGCTTTGTTTTCCCCAAATGAAAAATCTAAGTGCCTTAAATGTCTTTTTCTGGAATTTTATACACTCACCCAAACAAATGTATAGTTGTAGTTCAGGCCTCATTTAAGTCTGCTCTTCTGACTTTATAGCAATAATTCATTCACGACCTTGTACTTAGATCACGCGGGAGTCTGCAAATCCTTCTAACTCCAGAGACCTTATCTGACACTGGAGAATTTAAGATGTCAAAATCATAATGCACATTTCAAAAAGAAAAGAAAAAAATTATGAAGTTTAAGATAGGTCCTACTCAGCACACTTGTGGCTCTCAAGCATATTCTGTAAAAATCCGTCTTTTCGAATCACCACACATGAATTTCATGGGAAAGTATAAATCTAAGCAGAAAGAATATATCCACCAGTTGAGCAAGGTTTTTGCTAAAAAGCAGCAAGCTTTTTTCTTTGTTTGCAACAATATAACCAGTGGATAATGATTTCCATTTGAAAATGTAACCTTTGCTAGTTTTAAAGAGGAAGCAGGGCAGGTTAAAGGCTGAAGCCTGAATCTGCTGCATGACTGCCAAAGCCTCCAACGTCTTTGAGTTTCTTGTGTTCTCTTTAAGATGAAGATTACAAAAGTGAGATAATGTAGCCAAGAAGCTAGGATCACAGGCTGTAGTGTCTGCTTGCTCTGCCTTTGTTGAGAAATAATACCTTGTGTTGTGAAATCAGTAGCCCCAAGATGCAGCTCGCCCTGGCTGGTCATCCTGATGATGCCATTTATTGGTCATGTACCTTTGTGTGATGTATTTGAAGACTCTGAGCCTCAGTTTTATAGTCTGTAAAATGGGGATGATAATAATAATAGACGCTTCCTTATAAGCGTATTTTGAAGAGAAAATGAGTTAACATTCATATAGGACTTAGAACATAGAAAATAGTTCACAGTAAACAGCCCATGGCTAATGGTCTACCTCAAACTTCAGTTTCTCATCCTGTAAATATTGATAGAAGGGTAACTACCTCATTCTGGTGTCTTAAAAAGTAAGTAAGGCAAATCTCATGTAAGGACTTTAGCATAGAGCCAGATTCAGAGTAAATCGTTTATACATGTTAGTCGTTATGCGTATTATTATCAGTAATCAGTAGTTGAAAGTAAATAAAACCATCTAATAAGAACATTTCCCATCATAGTCTACACATGAGGCAAAGGTTGCTTGAAGTCTTTTCTAAATTGAGTAATTTTATAAATGATAATATAAATTCCCTCAGGGTAGAGGATTCAAGGTCTTTCACTGTTAGTGAAAGATATATTTGAGTCATGTCATGTGACTTATGTAACCCCTGATGGCCTTTCAACTCTGGGCCAACATCACTTAAGAATTTTTCTTGCAAAATCCCTGACAGCCTTTTATGGCGTTGCTAATCATTTGATAATAGTAGTAATTTACTATTTCACAGTGGTATTCGTTGAGTGTTTACCCAGTACAAGTCTCTGTATTGCAAGATTTGTATGCATTTTCTCATTTAAACATTGTCATAAGCCAATGAGAAAGGAATGGCACCCCATTTTACAGAGATGAGAAGCAGCAATTTCAAGGCAGAATAGTGATAATCTCTGAAAGTCACAGGGCTGGCAGGCATTTGCCTTTGAACCCGCATGAGTCTGCAGTGTGCACTCCTTCACTTTTCATTTCTTCCTGTATGCACAGATATCAGAGGTGTTTTCACTAGAAAATTCATGCTGGGAAGATATCATTGGAAGATCTGCACATATTTCACTCAGAGCTCATTTATAATGGAAAAGGCTTCAATGCTTTTAAGTAGAGTAAATTTTAAAAATATGTATATGAATATGTATAAACTAAGGAAATTAAATCACCTCTATATAATGAGAAGATGGATGGGTGATGGTGACGTTTTCCCTCCTTCTCAGCCCACTTCTAGGCCATTCTGGTCATTAATTATTCCTTCTGGGGTCTTGATATATGCCTCGTCATACTCTTTCTTGCAAATTGAATGTTCTGAGTCCTTTAAATATAATGTTGAGTTCTGGAAGTTAACGAATTTCACATTAATCCTACTTCCTGTACAGCACAAGGATATTCTGTATTAAACTTTTATAACTCATTTATCACTACAATGTATAAAAGTAGTTTTGAATTTGGCATATCTTTATCCATTTAGTGAATAGTGTAACTAAAATCAAAGGTGAAAACTTGAAGATTTAAATTCAGTATAAGAAGTGCCTGATAATTAGACCTATATGAATGGAACAAGCTGCATTTTCAAGAGTTCAAGGTGACTACTGGAAATTTGAAGAAATGATGTAGTGAGCAGTTGCCATGGTTTAAGGGGGAAGTCACCGATTTTTTTTCTTTTATGTACTCATCACTCATTCTGCAACTCATACAATAAGAATTACAACAAGCAAAAAAGAAAAAAAATTCTGTTTTCTGAGAGCTCAGTTTATTGGTGAACATGATAAAAAGTTAATCAAAAACTTTTAAAAAATGGCTGTCATGGAAATGTATGCGACACATAGTGTAGCATGGTTTTCCTGAATCTTACATGAGGGTGGAGTCAATAAATGTATCACAAAAGAAGTCCGAGAAGAGATGAGACTTAAAGAATGAGTTAGAGTTTGTCAAGTGGAAGGAAGAATGTTATGGCATCATCCACATTTGCCATTCTACAACTGTACGACCCAAGCGCGATGAGAAAATAGCAGGCAAATTGTGAAGTGCTGTGCAAGATGCTAGTAACTAAGGCTGCTGCAGACTAGAGGTTAGAATTCATGATGTCTTGAATGGGGAGACTAAGGATGAAAGCTGGGAATGAATCCAAACTTTGTTCTTCTCTTCTAGTCACTGCTCCCACATATTATTTACGGCTAGTCCTGTTGTCTCTTCCTCCAAAATATACCCTTGGTTGGGCATTTCTTTCTGTTTCTACCCTCCCTCCCCTGGCCCAGGACACGTCACCACTGCTTTTCACCTTGTTTCCAGTGAGACTTCCAGCCTCCACTTGGTTCCTTTTCAGTAACATCCTTCACACAGCAGGGTGAGACCATCTACTGGGTTTCCACTGTGCTTAAGAAATAAAATCCAAGCATCTTATGAAGCCCTACAGACTCCTACATAACCTGGCCTTCTATCTAACCCTTAAACTACCCTCATACCATTGTGCACTAACTCCATGCTTTCATTCTGTTTCTCAAAACACTAACCTGTCCTGCTTTAGGGACTTTTCTTTTTTTTTAGGACTGCCCCCGGGCCATGTGGAAGTTCCCAGGGTAGGGGTTGAATGGGAGCCGCATCTTCAGCCTATGCCACAGCTTTCAGCATTGCTGGATCCTTAACTCACGGAGTGAGGCCAGGGATCAAACCCTGCATCCTCATGGATACTAGTTGAATTCTTAACCCACTGAGCCACAACGGGAACTCCTTGCTTTGGGGACTTTGTCACAGATTTCATAGATGTCTTTCTGGAAGTAACTCTCTTCCAGATCAAAGCAGGCGTCTTCTCATTAGATCTCGCCTCAGATGCCCCTTGTTCACATTCGCTGTCTCCACCTGGCCAGTCCAAAGGGACACGCACATTGCTTATCTCCAGAATTATACCCACTGTCCTTGTGTGTTTTAGTCATAAAGTTTATCACCATCCCTGTTTTTTTATTTACTTACTAACAAGTGTGAGTTCAGCTACCTCCAACTGTAACATAAACTCATTGAAAATGATAGTCTTATTTTTTTTTTCAATTTAGTAGTGTAATAGCCCAGGAGAGAGCCTTCCCACAGTAGGCACTAAGTAAAAATCATTGAATGAAACACCGTAGTTAATCATGGGTTAGACTTACCTGATGTGGAAGAACAGATAGGCTGCCAAAAATGTGCAACGGAATAAGAAAAACTCAGAAGTCTTTTCTTTCCTGTAAATGACAGGATTTAGTTGCAATATGAACAGCTTTGAACTGTTGAAAGAATATAACCAGATTATCGCTCCAGGGCATTCATTCCCTTATTTTTGTTTTTCCTCTTTTGACTACTTACTAACTACTCTTACTGCGTAAAGCATCAGGGTTGGAGGGAAACATCACACGGGTCGTGTTATTTTCCTCCCATTGTTCACAAAGCAGCAAACAAGAGACTCACGCAAACCTAACTGCAGAATGAAGCAGAAAGTGTAAAATCCCACCGGCAATGACCCAGACTTGGTACACTGAGACTTCCAAAGTGGAAAATTACTGCTAGCTGTTGGAATCGGGCAAGTGTCTCATGAGCTGGGTTCAGAAAGAGAAGTGGGATTCAGAGATCGGGGGGCGGGGGACCGGAAAGGGACTGTAAGAGTAAAGGGACCAGATAAACAGGGTGAACTCAAAAGACGCGTGGTGGGGGGCAAGTACGTCAGTTTTCCTAGAAAAGGAGAATTGATTGGATCTGGATTGTCAGAGAAATGCTTGAGTGTCCAGAACTGGCACGTTGTGTGTTTGCACACAGTTGAACACCTGAGTGTGTGTGTGCAGGTCAATCCTGGAAGATTTCTGTGTCTCCGTTGTGTAAATGGGTGGTTAGTGGGAGAAGTCGGGGTAGGGTTGGTGGTTCAGTGGTTAGATGAAGGAGAAGCCTTCTGATTTTCAGACTTAGCACTGTTAAGACTTGAATTAAAGGTCCCACTTGGAGAGAGAAAAGAGAAAGAAAAGCATAGTGAAGAAGAAACGGCCTACTTTTCCTTGTTCCTCTTCTTTCTTACTGTCTGCCATTGATGCTGTATCCGCCAAACTTGTTTTCTTTGCCTGGAGTTCAAAAATTGTTATCTTAGCTCCTCTGAACCTTCAAAATTGCCTCCCCTCTCCTCATGTGTTGTTTTTCTTCCATCGCTTTAATGTTCATTACTTTACAGCTCTATCCCTCATGCTGGCAGAGCTGTGAAGTGAAATAGTGAAGTGACGGGTTACTTAAGGGGGAGAGAAAGACCTGCATGTTTTCTCCAAACCTCAGTCTTTTTAACAGCCCTCAATAAATTTCAAAATAGCTATTACATGGATTCATAACTTGCTATTTTGAAGCCTACCTGCCCTTTTGTTATTTTCTGAACGTTGTAGTAAATGTCAAGAAAACATGGCACTAGACATAGAGCAAGCATCTAAAGGCACAGGGAGGGTATCAGGGTGTGGACAGTTCACAAAGGGGAGAGAGGAACCCAAGCTTTAGATAAGGCAGAGCATTGTTTAAAAGAGCAGAAACTCATTGTGCCTCTTAAACCTATTAAAATAAGCAGAAACCCTCTATCCACAGGTGATTTAGAAAATCAGGTTAAGAAGGTGTGAATTTCGAGGTTTCCTTTCATTTGATATACTATGATGTGCCTTATACAACTGCATCAAGCGTTCTCAGGAAAGATTTTTGTTGTAACAAGATTTTTGAGGCTTCAGATTTGCCTAGAGAGTGACACAGAAAATCGACATTTGAATATGCTATGTTCTGAAAGGCAAAGAATGTAAAACATTCGTTTTGAAAATGCTTACTCACATGGTTTTAAGTTTGGCTTATTTCTTGAACCAGTAGATTGAGTAGGAGGAGCCACGAGTTTACAAAGATTGAAATGGGAAGCGTATAACCATCAATGCAGATAAAGCCTTCGTGAGTCTGTAGCTGTCATTACAGATGATGCTGCGATTGTGGTTTTATGTGAACTGGGCATAATTGGTCATCAGCACAAACTGAAGCTTATTGAATGCTTGCCTTGCAAACTTGTCTTTTGCAAGGTTTGGTGTTTGGTATATATCTGTGCATCAAGGAGCCATTTAACCTCCCTCACACAGCAGTATTTTTAAGACAGATTCAATGACAGTGCTGTGTAGAATTCTGCTATGAGCTGGCATTCTCTCAACAGAGAAGCTTGATAAACTACCCTTTCTGTATTTAGCTTATGTGGTTTGGTGCCAGATTGCCCAACCACACCACTACTGCTTCCTTATATATAAGAGCAACCAGAGACTTTATTCAAGTTATGAGTTTTCCCAGAGGCACTTCATTTACCCAGGATGAATGTTGAACCCAGTTGTCGGGTCATGCAAACATCCCTTAGTCTGGAACAATTCTTTGATCCTCCATGACTTTCAGGACGTTGATATATTGAAGAAGGAATTTTATAGAATGTTTCTTAATGTAGGTTTGTCCGATACTTTCTCATGATTAGACCCACATGTGTATATACGGTCTAGAATGTCACAGAAGCGATGCTGTGTCTTTCCAGGGCATTCCTCCCAAGTATCACAGTATTTCCCGTTTTGGTGGTACTGAATTTGATTGCTTGATTGGGATGTTGCTTCGCCACTGTTCTCTAAAGTGACTTTGCCCCATTTGTATTTCGTGAAGGCACTTTGAAGACTCTGAGAGGATATTTTGAGACTCTGTAAAAATTCTGTTTCTTGCTGTCCTGTCACCCATATGTTTCAGCATCTATTGAGGTTTCTTGCTGAAATTAATAATTTACTTGAACGGATGTCAGGGGTTTGTAATGCCATCATTCCTTCTGCATTTATGCCTTGCCATTCAACTTGAAGAAGGAGATGCCCCTTCTTATTTTTCCCCTCCTCTCCCTCCTCCTCCTTCTCTTGCTTTTTCTGCTCTTTCTCCTCTTCTTCCTTTTTTCTCTCCTTTTCTCTCTCTTTAAATTCTGCGCACTAATGGATTCCTATGTTGATGGATTATAATCCATCAACATAAATATTTATTTTGATGTTTAAATTTTCCCAGGTGTGACTACCAGGATCCCCTCCCAGCTGGTTTCTGCTCATTATTCTTTGAGAACTTTGTTCCTTTTTGGTGCAGAGCGATCTGGGCACCTCTTGTTGTTTCGCTGCCTTGGCTTCAGCTTTTATCTAAGGTGTCCTGATTTCTTTTGTGAAGAGCAGTATTTAGAAACCAGATCTCATTGCTCCTAGGCTTCTTAAATGGTGAGATATATGTAGGCACACACACGTATCTATCTCAATATCCATGAGATATCTCTTATGCATAGACATGTAGGTAGGTAGATAGATTAGGTAGATAAAGATATGAATATGTAACCACAAGCATGAATTCACCACACCTCCAGTTCCAAATCAACACACAGAACTTATTCTTAATTTCTCCTTTCCATACTTGCACTTCCTTTTGTCAGCTGAGGGACCTGGCTCCCACTATCCTCTATATATTTTCTTTTTTATTCAACCCCCCCCCCCACACACACACATACAGATCTAACAAACTTCCTATCCACACTGGGCTACTCTTCATTCTGACAAATTCCTGGCACTGGCCCTGGCTGTCACCTGTCTGCCACCTGTCTGCCTTCTCATCAGGAAGGAGAGAGCTAGTTTTGGAAAGATGCTTATTTTTTCTCTCTTTGATATTGTGTTTTTAAAGCAGGAGTTGTAAGGCAATTAGTCATTGTTGCTGACTCAAGGCATTTCTGTGTGTGTCCACATTTGTGACTAGTATATCCATATAAAGAGGAATTCTCATGTAGATATGTTTTAATATGAATCAATGTTCAATACCCATACTTACGAAATTGAAAATATGAAGATTGATAGTATCTAGATTTATTGTTGAATTCCTTTCAATGGCATGCATAAGAGCTTCCTTTTCTTAAGAGTAAAATGTGAAGGTAGTGAAGAGAAGATTTAAGATTAGACCCTTGGATATTGTCACATTCAAATTCTGCCTGTTAACAACTTAAATAACTAAGCTATCTGTCAGCTAATGAGGCATCACATGCATTAACATACTCAGTGTCCAGAGACATTTGGGTGGAATTATACTGTAGAGTAGTGGTTAATAGAACAGTATTTAGAAACTGCCAGACTTAAGTACAGGTTAAATATCTACCAGCTTGTTACACAGGGCAAATAACTAAAACTCCAGAAGCTTTAATTTATCTATAACACCTACATTTCAGGTGTCCTAGTCTGTTCAGATGGCTACCTAACAGGAATACCATAGACGGGAGAGCTTAAGCAACAGACATGTATTTCTCACAGTGCTGGAGCCTGAGAAGTCTGAGATCCAGTTGCCAGCAGATCGAGTGCCTGGCGAGAGCCTGCTCCCCGGCTGGTAGATAACCATCTTCTCGCTCTGTCCCCCCAGGGCAGAGGGGTCAGGGAGCTCTGCAGGGTCTCTTCTGTAAGAGCGCTGAGCCCACGCGAGAGGGCTCCACCCTCACGACCTAATCACCCCCAGGTCTCCACCTCCTGGCATCACACTGGGGATTAGGTTTCGACAGGTGACTTTGGGGAAGAAACAGACACTCAGTTCTTAGCAACAGGATTCCTGTGAAATTAAAGTGACATGCCCTGGGTAAAACACTAGCCATAGTACTCGGCACGTAGTGATTGCACAGGAACAGGAGAGAGCTTTTATGTTAATCATTAGTGAAATTTAACTTCTGGGAATCTTGTTAACAAGCAGTAGCACTGAATTCTGGCTTATTAGGACTCTAAATAAATGGTATTTCTGCAACAGCCCACATTACAGTTTCAGTCTAAGTGCTTAGAACGTGCTGACCCTGCTTAAGTGCACAGAAAGATAGTCTGCCCAGGACTGTGTCTCGCACATATTTTGAAAGGACATCATAATACTTATTTTTGCCTTCCCCCCATCTGTACTAGGGGAATGCAGCATTACTTTACGTGGGAACAGGGAATGATGCCACTGCAGTACCTACCTTTGAATCAGAGAACACTCTTGACTCTGAAGTCTTTATACATTGTTTTATGAATCAACCCTGGTCCCTTTTATTTTGTTGGGATGAAACATGAACAGAAATAAAGGACACGCTGAGAGTCTTCTGAGGTTGAACTGAACCTCTTTGATCATTTGTATAAAAGTTAAATCTTTACCAACTAGCTTTGATTGTCTCTCTAGAGACTGGAGTTAAAATCTGATTCCACTTTATATAAATAATGAGGGGAAATCCTAGAGGAATGGACAGCTTGTAACATACACAGAGCAGGGGATCTGGACCCATTTACAAGTGGCTGCAAAGCAAAGATGTTTCCTAAGGTCTTTTTACAATGATTTGAAGTTTGACTTTTCCGTGTCCCTTCCCTTGAGAATCTGTTCCCCTGCCATTGCTGATGCAGGCAACTCAGATAGGGACCGGTGTGCAGCTTACACCAGAGAACCTGAAACCCTGGGCTACAGGGTTGTCTCTTATGACCTAAACTAAAACTAAAACTAAAAACATAAAAATAAAGAGCAAATCAGCCAGAAATGTTTCACTGCCATATTAGAAAGTAAATAAAACAAAGGTTTCAAAGACAGAAACCTGAATACTTTTTTTTTTTTTTTGGTCTTTTGTCTTTTTAGGGCTGCACCCCCAGCATATGGAAGTTCCCAGGCTAGGGGTTGAACTGGAGCTATAGCTGCTGGCCTACACTACAGCCACAGCAATGCAGAACCTGAGACGTGCCTGCCACCTATATCACAGCTCATGGCAACGCCAGATCCTTAACCCACTGAACAGAGCCAGGGATCGAACCCACACGCTCATGGATACTAGTCTGATGTGTTAGCCAGTGAGCCATGACAGGAAGTCCAGAAGTCTGAATATTTTTTTTGTCAGAGAGTGGAGACTTAGCCCCTGGAATTGAGAAAAGGGAGGCACATGCTGAGAAATACTGTTTAAGATCTGTTTATCCAGAGCAAAGGAAAACTCCACCGCAAAACCTGCTCTGAATATTCCCTCACTCCATAGAGATTTCCTAGAGGAGATTCTCTGACTCCTTGTAACTCACATGGTTACAGGTATTCTGGTTCTTGTGGCGGCTCTGGTCTTGCTCTAGAAGGAACCAGTTGGCATTGAGCTTTAGACAATCATCTTGGCATACGAACTCTTGTGCCTCTGCCTCTGAGAGACCAGCCTGTGAGTGCCAAGCCTGCAGGGCTGTAGGCAGCCCTGGCTCCCAGCCAGTTCACCCAGACACCGTGGCCCTCTGATGCTTCTTGGCAGGCAGCCACGAGGCTTGCCCGAGGGTCTCCAGTCTCACTCCATGCTTTCATTTAGACTTCTTCAGCAAGTACGAATGATCCTCAAAAAATCTGAGAGGATGTTTTTCCTTCATTCATGGATAGGAAGCTGAGGGATGGGCCGAGAGAGTACAGCCGCTCACAGCAGACAAGCTCGCGTGGGAGAATAAACAGAAAGCAATGGACTTTGGAGGTCCCTGGGGAGGGGCAATAGACAGGGGATGTAGAAGGCGCTGGGGGCCAGAGAAGAAGAGAGACGGACCGCGAGGAGAGGCAGATGTACCCCACATTTTACCAGTGAACTGGTCCCCGCGTGCTCAAAAGGTGGCCCTTCCAGGCCGTTGGTAATAATAGTACTTGAGCTCACCGTTATTTTTCGAGGGACATATTTCTTTTTGCTTTTACACATAAGCAAACAGATGTTCAGAGACGCTAAGTAACGTAGCAAGGTCACATGCGTTAATAACTGTTTTGCAAGAGCCAAATTTTACAACCACATCCTAAGCATGGACCATCACGCCACGTTTCCTTCCACACGTTTTACCCGCCGATGATACTGACTTATGATCACTACTGATGAGAACTATTCATTCAGTTACCAAATTTTTGCTGAGTGTGGTACATATTCTGGACATGGGACTAGGCATTGGGGTACCATGGTGAGCTTAAACATGGAGAATAGACTCTAGTTTGGGAGATAAACATTCATCAAACAATGACTCAATTTGCACATTACGAGGGTGTGAAGTGCCATCAAGACAGGTGCAGCGAAAAGTAGGTACTTCTTCCTTGGGATGTCACCTGAAAATTTGGGATGATTCTTTAAAAAGAACCATCCCTTGAGCTGAGACTTGAAGGGATAAATTTAATTGGATGATGTGGGAAGGAAAATCTTCAAGTTCAAAGGCCCTGTTGAGGGGGAGCTATAGGAGGAGGGTGGAGGACTCTTGTAACAACAGAGGAGAAAGACGAGGGAGTCCTGTGCACAGTGATACTGGAGAGGTGGGCAGAGATCCGAACAGGCCAAGCCTCTTTGGCTCCTAACACTTTCACCCAGGTCCGCCATGAACAAGAACCAGGTTTGTTGGGAAACTATCGTGAGTGCAGTTCTGTACGTGATGGGTTTGAGTTATCTCTGTAATAATCTAGAGGGGATGTGAATTGGGCCGTTATGATTCACATCTGGAATTAGAGAAAAGTTCTGAGCCAGAGTTTGAATTTGGAATTCGTATGTGGGTCAGCAGTCCTTAGTAGGATGGGCGTAGTTGAGGTCATCTAGGCTCGACCGTGCAGCCTGGAAGAAGCTTAGGATAGTGATTCGAGGAACCCCCAACCATTGCCCTTCTTTTCACCACCGACATTTAGCGATTGGGTAAAAGAGAACAAAGAGGAAAAAAGCAGCATCCAGAGAGAAAAGGGAACAAACTAGAAATTTGTTATCATAGACGCCAAGGTAGGAGAGTCCCCTGAAAGGAGTGGTCTGCTAGTCCACATGCTACCGCGATATCACGGAAGGTGGAGACGAAAGGTACGTGGTGATTTTCACAGCACTGACCCATCTTTGCTGGCCTTGATGGCACGTCCTGTCATGTGAACAGCACATCCTCTTTCTTAATTTTGCCATGCTGCTTTTATCCAACTTTAAGTTAGAATAAACTAGAAACGTTTACCAGTAATCGCTGGAGTCAAGACACAGCTTTGTATGGATTCTTGCATAGCTCTCTCTTTCCTTTCTATATCCACTCTTATATACACACAAACGTATGTACAGCCTCTAGTTTTCCATGACTTATTAAAATCCTAAGGAGCTTTTCAGAGGGTTTAGACCTGTCAGATAAAGATAAAATATTTCTGGCATTCATGATTACACTTGATTTTCTCTCAAACAAAACCAGGACTTATAATAAAAGTAACATATTAATTAAAATTGATTTTAAAATACACTGAATTTTTCTTTCACTTGTATATCTTCTCTCTAGATGTTTCTTAAAGTAAGAAATATTTAATGATCAGTCGCCATGGTGCAAACCCAGTACCAGGAATGGACTTCAAGACAAATGAGAGAAGCGTGGGGAACAAAGCCCAGTCAGTGTACAATGTGCCGCGTCGTCTCTCCTCCTCCTTTGTCTTATAGTTCGTGCTGTGGACTTTTGAAAGATGTGGGGGTTTTGACCAGATATACACAGATTTTGAAGCTGCATAGGGAAAGATAGTGCTCTTAAAAAATTTGCCCGTACATGAAAAGAAGACAAAATGCATGAAGACTGAAATATCCAAACATAAGGAGTCCGTCTGCGAAGTGCTTTTTGTTTGATTAGGCTTACTCTTTACGTGTTAACCATACACACGAATACATACCCATGCACGTATACACAAATATAAAACATCATATAAATGAGGGTTGTCAGAATGAGAATTTGTTTTTAAATGACTTTAATTTTTTGGAAATCAAGACATCCCAGTGATATTTATAGCCCATAGCAAATTCAATATTTATTTTTCATTACAGTCTGCATTTTAGGATATATATTATAGAATTTTCATGCAAAAAATAATTTTAGGGCTGTTTTTCATGCTTTTTTTAGTTATCCTCAGAAGAACAAATTTAGCCAGATTTTCTCTAAAACAGCAAAAAAAAAATGTATCTTTTCAAGTCTTTTGCCAAAAAATGAAGTCAATTATTGGTAATTACATGCTTTCAAGAAAGTCTATGAAATCTAATTTAGTATCTCATTCCAACTCGAATTGTATATGAAAAGTAAAGAAATTCTCCTGTGGATAGACAGCTTTGGAATATGCCAGTCATAAGGAAATGCTCCCTTCCCTTGATTGAAAACTTTTAATGCTTTGGTTTCTTCTTGTAGTAGAGAACTTTGATGAGTCACTGGTGACAGCAATTGGTGTTTCTGTCTTCTTGGCTAATTTCAGAGCACATTCAGAAAATGAAGGTACCTCTTTACCATCTGCTGACTCCTGCACCAGTCCTACTAAGATGGATTTATCATATAGTAAAACAGCTAAGCAGTGCCTAGAGGAGATATCTGGTAAGTGACCTGACTGATGGGTAGGTCAAACTCAGAATTTTTGTAATTTCTCCGTAAGTCTTTTTTTATTAAATCGTACTTGTGCTGTACTGTTTTCCATTAGGCGTTAATGGACTGTGTGCATTTCGTGCTTCAGAGATTCTTAGGCATTTGACTCTTCTGCTTAGGAAACTGTCTTTGTTGTTCTGTCAAGAATTCTGTAACGAATGGTGGTGTTCTCCGAGGCTGGGATTTTAAGTCGTCATTGCCCTCAGTCAAGTTAAATACAGTCAGAGAAAACTTAAAGAATCTTTTGTTTTTAATGAGGTAGTCCTTGAATATAGTTGGAGATTTAAAAAATAGTAATGATCGGTTAATGTAAAATTTCCATGGCCATCCAACCCTGCTCTGTCTGTCTTCAATTCTGTATGATTTTGAATATTTATACATGGTGATTCCAAAGGTGTATTCTGGGGAAAAAAATCTAATTTTGGAGATACTTCATTATATATAAATAATGTAAGAAACATGACATATACATACTCCAGACACGATTTGTCAGATTCTCAGCTTTAGTCCAGTGTTTTTCCTAGGATCCAGATAAGCCTTGGCACCTCAGGAAGGCCTTTGGTGTAATTTCATTTTATTTAGTTCCATGTTCATGAGAAACTAAGTAGGATCTTAACATAGTATACTGATCCTAAGGGGAAAGAGAATTTAAGAGCGTTTTATCTGTTTTGAAATATAAGAATGTATGGAAGTAGAGGTATGTCTGTTATCCCAATATATCTGTGGCTCAGAGATTCTTTATATTGTGTATTCCTAAGGGAAAAAACAAAACAACTATTTAATTTTCAAAATTACTGTAGTACTCTCAGGACCTTGAGTATTGTTCTGAAACTCATGAGAATAACCATATCCCAAATTCGATGGCTCAGCAACTTCTGCACAGACTTGTAACACAGGCAGGCATTGGCACTTACTGCAGCACCCACCAGTGGACACTGACAGTAGTGGCCACACAGCATCCCAAGGGTTCCTTTTGGAACTAACATCAGTGCTGTCATTAGGCTTCAGAGCTTTCGTGTGCAGATACGGGTAAGGGTTGAAATGGGAATGCCAAGGCTATGGTGATGCCCTATGGAGGTTTTCAATCTCTTGGAGAAAGTGCTGGTTTTCCATAGCTCCGCAGAGTTGTGTGGTCATAATGTGCATCCGTATTGACCAGGTATTGTATAAACATCGTGTAGCAAGAAGATGTATATGTTTCACACATTCCTTTGTTCATGGATATCTTCAGTTAGTATCCACATGCCTGCAGAAATACTAGAGCTCAAATATATAGAAGAAAATGCACTCAGTACACTTGAATTCTAATTTTTCTGTGAATTTCACAAAGAAACCTTGTTTTTCTGAAATCATTGTGTTTTCTAGTATCTCTGATTGAATAACCCATGTTTGATTTTTTTCTCATTTCTTATTCTTTCAATCATTGGATGGTTTTTTCAAACTTCCATATTTCCATTTATATAAGTCACATCATTATGTTATACACCTTAAACTTATACAGTGCTGTACACCAATTATGTCTCAATAAAACTGGGGAAATTTTTCATTTCCATTTAATGTTCTGATCTTTTAATAGAATATTTGAAAGTGAAATATAAACTGGACTTTAACATAATACAGTAGTCTGGTGGATTTGTTGAAGGGTATAATATTAATTTGTAACAATGATTATGATACAACGACATAGATTTGAGCCTGATTTAGATGGAAATCTAGTAAAAGGAAATAGCAAATAAATGCTGAAATGAGTCTTCTCTGATTGTGTCATTCCTACTTTTGTTTTTTTACAGTGAGCCTATGTAGAGTACTGACAGTTTTGTTCCATGCAAACTTGAGATTTCATGGAAGAAAGATTTTTATTTCTGATTAGTAAGCTATAAGTTGAGTGCCGTAATTGGAGGAGGCTAGATGAGTGTATACTTGTAGACCAGTGATGAGAGCATGCTGTTCACAGGGAAGTGGATTAGTGACAAGAGCATAACTAGCATACCCTGGCCTTTCTTCTAATGCTCTTGTCTGTTAATTCCTCCTGAGCTACTTAATCTCTTACTCAAACCCTATATCAGGGCATTGTCAGATTCTGCAGCTTCCATGTACCCCACGCTTCCTGATTACAGCCTCTTGTCTTTGCAATGCCCTTCCGTTCCTTCTCTGACTTTGCTGCTGTATCTAAACTTTCCTGTTCATTGATCCTACTACCTTTTACTTACCCTCACCAAGCCCTGCACACCCTTCTTCCCTCCTTAATCAGCTGAATTCCTCTGGTGGCCGAAGAATGGAGTATGACTTTTCACATAGCCTTTGCTCCCATGCCCTCTCTCGCTTCCTCGCACTCACTGGGTGAAACCTCAGACCCAGTTACATTCAAGTCTCCACGTGGCCCCTGCCAGCAACGAATGCACCTGGAGAAGGACACACCACATGTCGATGTGATTCACTTCACGTTCATGACCACCAGCTTCAAGTGAGTTGTTAATGCTGCCTGGCAGTCATTCTGTATTTGACGAGTACATTTACTCTTTTTGTCATCTAAGAGCTGGAGAGGTCCAGCCTTTTTCCTTCTGCTCAAAGCTACGATACCACTTTTCCCATCCTTTCTCTCAACTGATGACCTTGATGTGGATGTCACTGAAAATTAAAGCGTGGAAAGAGAATTTCATGAAGCCCCGCCTCCACATCTACCCATGTACAGCAGTTATACTCATTCGCTTCACTTTGCCCGGCACTGCTCTCTCTTCTACCTCTTCAATATTTTCCTCGACACTGCATTACGCTCTCTAACCCACAGGATGTGGCCATCTCTGCAATCTTTTTTTTTTTTTTCATTTGATTTACAGTCTTGTGATCATTTCTGCTGTACAACCAAGTGATTCAATTAAACGCATATACACATTCTTTTTTTTCAGATTCTTTTCCCACATAGGCCATCACAGAATACCCAAATTAAAAAAAAAAAAAGCAAAAAAACACAACGACTGTTCTTGACCCTTTCCACAGCATTCTTTCTCTTTCTGATTTCTCTTGTTGCTCCTATATTCTGGCTGCTAGAGAAACCGCAAGCCACAGAGACACTTGCATTTATTGCAAAGCTCTACCTTAGACTGGCTCACAGAGTAGTTCCTCAAAGATGAAATGAGACATGGGAAGGTAAATGTTCTAGGGAATGGAAAAAATTAATTCTGGCCTCTGAACCGCCATTATTTAGATCTTTGAATTGTTCTTTGGTTCCCTTTTTTGTGAGGTGGCTCTAAGGATGCTTAATAATCTCATAGTATTGTCATCAGAGGCCTTATAAATGCCAAGCAGGTCAAGGGTTGGGAAAGGAAGCAGAACTGAAACCTGAGCTTTCCTGCAGAGGAGTAAGAAACAAACTTTAACACTAAAAATAATTGAATTATTCGATTTATGGGAACAACTAAGTTAGCTGTAAAGATTTATACGGGGCCTAAAAACAACACGTGTATTGTAGAATTCTACTGGGCAGAGAAATCGAGAAATACATTCCAAGAATAAAAAAACTTCAATGAAAAGAATTTGAAAAGAAATTTCCCTGACTTTATTAGTTTCATTGGTTTCTTATTGTAAAGCCTTTGGGATCTTGGTAAGTCATTGGTTTTCCGTAACTCAGAGTTTCACGGCCATTGCTGTTGCTGAACTCTTCTTGCTGAAGGTTGCTGTGGAGACCTCACTGGGAATAATTTGGTCCTGTCCCCACCCGCCCCCCCACCAAGTGAAGTAGCATAAATGATATAGAACTCTGATGTGTCAGTCTTGGCGGGAAAAGAGCCAGATTTTGTGAATTTTTATCTTTTTTAGGGCCTCATCCACAGCACATGCACGTTCCCAGGCTAGGGGTTGAATGCGAGCTGTAGCTGCCAGCCTCCACCACAGCCACAAGATCTGAGGTCCGAGCTGTATCCATGACCTATGCTGCAGCTTGCAACAATGCTGGATCCTTAGTGCACTGAGCGAGGCCAGGGTTTGAAGCCACATCCTTGTGGATACTAGTTGGGGTCTTAACCCCCTGAGCCACAATAGGAACTCCCCAGATTTTGTGAGTATTTTCAGTTTATAATACAGCAAAGTAAAAATGCAAAATTTTTACTGAAAATAATACAGCAAAGTAAAAATGCAAAATTGTATTGCTTAGGAAGTTAGAAGGTCTTAAGCACCATTGGCTTCACGGTAGACATACCTCGATGTCCTGGTATAGTCTTGTCTGACCAGCATCCACTGTCCCACCTGCTAATAACAGCAATTTTTGCTTTTCTGTGGGAGAGCCATAGTCCCATCAGTCTTTTCATATGGTGCAAATGAAATTGAGCCAAGCAGATCCACTCAGAACCACCCATTCCACTGACCACAGTGACTCTCTCAGCAGTGGACATTTGACCCGATTCAGTTCAATCAGAACCAGTGAGAATCCATCTCAACTTTTCTTGAGACTGTTAGGAAAGAGACTGTGTTTTTCCACTAGATCCGAAGTTAATCAAGGGAAAGCATGGAGCTGTTGGCAGTTACCTTCACCCTCAAGTGAAACAATGTAGGAACAAGCAACTGATAGCAGGAGAGAATAGGTCAAGGTCAATGCAGGAAATGTCTGAGCCCCGAACAAGCCAGATCTGAAACTCCTTCTCCATCCTTCCCTGCACTTTTCTCTTATGCTGCCCCGGAAAATGCCTTTTTGTACTTAAATGTGAAAAGCATCCTTATGGCATGACCTGTGAGATGCATGACATGTAAAGATCTGTGATACCATTTATGAGCAGTCTTAAAGGGTTTACATCGAAAAGCAGATTTGTCAGAGTCATTCACTGAGACAGCCAGCCAGCTTAGGTCTGCATGTCATCAATGCGGCAACTCGTGAATTTAGAAAACCCCCCAACCAACCAACCAGCATCTTCATGAGTAAATGATCACAGAAGTTAAGAATGCAGCTGAATTGTCATATGAAGGTAAGTGTCAGAAAGGAGTGGCCCTCAGTGGGCCGGCATGCCAGAGAAAACTCAAGATTTTACCCTTTGGAGACCTCATCGCTCTTCAGAGTCTTTAGGTGTCTCTCTCAAGTTGCCCGAGATTTGCCATGTTCTTAGGGGGAAACTAGTGCTGTTTGCCCAGTCTGATGATGGTGGTTCTGTTAATTATTGCAGTCGCATGATCGGCAGTATGTAATTTATGACAAGGTGTGAGTGAGCTCCTTGCTGTTAGCCTGTCCTTAAAGACTCCCGCCGTGACCTCAGTATCGCAAGTCCAGCGATGGGTGGTGTCGAGTTTACTGCTTTGGCTTGGGTTTTATCCTCTCCTTCGTTGACAAAAACGAATTTGGCCTCGGAGACCGTCCCTTTCATCAAGTGCCGAGAGATCCTGCCACGTGTAACGCGAGCTCTATGTTTCATTCCACTGGAGTCATTTGGAATTTTTTTAGATTTCTTTTAATACATCGGAGAGGTCCCGCTGTGGCACAGTGGGTTACGAATCCGACTACAGTGGCTCAGGTTTTTATGGAGGCACAGATTCGTTTCTCAGCCTAGAACTTCCGCGTGCCAAGGGCGTGGCCAGTAAAAAAACAATAGGTTCATACCTGCCCATCTTTTGTATAAGACTATCTACCAACATGCGTAACATTTATATAATCCACTTTCTAACCCTTCTCTGGAATTATAACTGAAATAAAATGATAGATGCCAGACTGACTCTCTATCGACAAAGCCAATATGTCATTTGTAAGAAAATAATTAAATATCGGATGAATTCAGGAAATCATTTTGGAAGTGAGAATTTAAATTAAACAGGAGGATAAACTAATGGTTACATGTGTGTTTTTGTGTTTGTTTGTTTCGTTTGTTTCCTGACGGCCCAAACTTATTGAATAATGGGAAATATCTGGTACTTAAGATCTTCGTAAATGATCATTCAATTTGCCTTTTTCTTGGATGCTTATAAAGAGTAAGTTGATGGAGCTCAGATCATCTGAAAGCAGTTTAGATCTTTTACTTAAACAGCTGCTTTATAATTATGTTTACTAAAGAGCTCGAAGGCTTCCCTTCTCAGAACGTCACAGTAGCCACCCTTTATGTGACGTGTTGGCTGGGAACGGGAGTGGTTGTGTTTTTGGCATGGATTGGGCGTATTTGTCTCTGGGGCGCTGAGGCTTCCTCCGCCACCTTGTGTAACGTACGAGTAAACGAATGAGGACAAGGAAGTATAAACACGCCCAAGTGTGAACGGAAGCCCAGAGCAAGCAGAGACGACTGCCTCAGGAGAAGCCGTAACTGGGCTCCCTGCTGCTGTTCAAGGTAAACGCAAGGACCGATGCCGTTTCCCGGGAAACGGTGGTAACTACGTCGACAATAGTGCACTTACGGAAAGAAACAGACAAAATGTGCTTGCGATGTTTTCCTCGGTGAGGGTTATGTCTTCAAAATAACCAGCCCTCACCCCTACCTCCACCGGACATGGATCCCCCACTTCCTAAATTCACCCCGCAAGAGGTTTCTGTTTTCTTGCCCCACGGAATCCGTGTGGACCATGCGATTTGACGCGACCGGTAGTATGTGAGTAGAAACGTGCCGTGGGCCGGTCGTGAGCAGAAGCTTGGATTTCCAGTCTCATTTTCCCTCTGTCATACTCTCAGCGCATCGCAGACTGAGGTGCTCTTTTAGCCTGGGTCTTAGCGTAGAGGCAGCTTGGACAGAGCTGCAGTAACATCGAGTGGGCATCAACGTGAGCAAAATGCGTCTCTGTTTCTGTAAGCTGCTGAAATTCCTAAATAATCTGTAAATGCAATTTAAAAACTCACAACAATAAATTGCAATTAATTAATAATTAGTAATAAATCCAATATAGCATTTATTTAGTAATAAATATAGTATTCAAGAATCAATAAACATAATGCAACTTGGTCTAAGCCAGAATTTGTCACCCTTGGCACTATCGATGTGTGGTTTGCATCATTCTTTTTTGGGAGGGCGTTCCTGTCACTGAAAGCAGTATCATTGGCCGCCACCTCTCAGAGGTCAGAAGCACAACACCCCGCATTTGGGACAACAGAATATTTCCAGATATTTCTAATGTCCCCTGGCGTGGGGGGACATAGTTGAAAACCACTAGTGTCAGACTCTGAGCGGGGTTCCAGAGCCAGTAGTATCCACATCACCTACAAATGTGCTAGACATGCAAAGTCCCTCTCAGACGGCTGAGGAGGGATGGGGCCGGGGCCCAGCACGCTGTGTTATAAGAAGCCCTCAGCGAGGTTTTGAACATTCAAGTTTGAGAACTGCCAGTCTAGGCTGACTGGTACACAAGTATCCTTGTATACAGAGAGGAGCTCATCAGTGCCTTCGGTTATAGGTGCTCCGGGAGGTCTGTTGCGGTGCAGTGAAAATGAATCCGACTGGTATCCATGAGGACACAGGTTCAATCCCTGGCCTCGTTCAGTGGGTTGTGGTGCAGGTTGCAGATAAGGCTTGGCTCCCACTTTGCTGTGGTTGTGATGTAGGCTGGCATCGGTAGCTCACATTTGCCTGGGAACTTAAAAAAATCCAAGTATAGAGGCTCCAGATGAACTCTTTTGATGCCTAAAGCATACAGATTCCCTCTTTGGTGAATTCGTAAGACTTTAGAGTATATGCGGCATGGACACTTGAGTGCAGCACATGTCGAACAAATGAACGTTTCAGAACCTTAACACGCTGAACTCTAGTTTCATAATCTGGTGACTGAGTGATTCAGAATCACTCTGAATGAAGAAAAAATGTTTTGCTTAGGAGTCCAAAGTGGAGTAGCGTTTTGACCTTTTAAAAAACACTTTATAAAATGCTGTTTTTAGGATAGTCATCAGTTTCTCTGATTCAGCCTTAGTGCCCTCATTTCATTTAAGGACATTTTATATAAACATAATTTATATTTGAAGAGTGAAGAATTGAGAATCAGCATTCAGAATTCACAAGTTTGTTTACTTGCCAAATTTTATCACAAATAATTGCTGTTCTGTCCATCCGATTCCCTTTTTTGTGTCTGTGTAAAAGGGAACCCCCTTGAGCTTGGGCTAAGGACTAATTAACTTGGCCAGCAGGGTGTTACCATATATAAGGGCGTAGGCAGTGTATTTTACAATGCTAATTTAGATAATTAAGAGACTGGGCATTCCCTCTGGTTGCATTTAGCAATGGGATGTGACAAATGAGAATTAATTTGATCATATGGGCTGAGAAAATGCTAGGGAATTCTTTTACTTGGAATGACACCACGAAATATTTTAATCTACTCCTCCACTTCCTCCTTTTAGTAAGGATGGTTTATGGGCAGCACACCTCCGAAGCTTCCCTGATACTCTCCTTAAGAGCTCTCAGTGGTCCTCGGGTCTCTACTGTACCTGATCAAGTGTTTTAAAAGTTTTCCTAAAATCAGAATTTCAGAGTGGCGATTACAGCCAGTACAGGATAAATACAAGAAAGGTTTTCTACTGTTTTAAAAAATATTAAAGAGCTGATTGTGCAGCAATAGGATATGGAATAGCCTAGGGAAAATGCTCGAGGTCAAAAAACATAATATACCTTTTATGGTTTTTGTCACCTTATTATCTTCCGCACGCTTGGCCATCCACTTTCAATTATAAGCTTTGAGTGAAAGTGTTCCTTCGCAAAAGGCAAAGGAAACAATCCTTGGAGTTGTTCCAGTGCCGTTTTGTACAGGAGTAAATCTTGATTGTTACGGTCGCACGAGGATTGCACTAAATGTTTTCAGAATAGAAAGCCCTTGAGTTTGTTCTTTGGATGAGAAGGTGAAGTCTGTCCCTTTAAAGCCTCGTCTGTCTGCAGGGAGAGTGTTTTAGGTCCTTTACACGCTCGAATTTGATTTGTCCTTTTACAGCACACATCCCCACGTTCGGAAGACAGATCTGCCTGCTTCGGCTGCCTGCAGCGACAGAGAAATCAGTCTGTCATTCTCAGTGTCGTGAAGTGTGTGTTATGTGTGTGAGCGAGTGTGTGTGTGTGTGTGTGTCTCTCTGAGGCGGGGTGGCGAGGATGATTGAAGCGTGCACAGGGTTAATGGTGTAGCATCTCATTCAGGCTTGGCTTTGAAACCTGTGGCATTCTGGGCTGGACAGCCGCTTCCGTGCCTCTGTTTTAATTTAGCAGGATGTTTGCTGCCATGGCAGCCAGCAGCATCCACTGCAGCAGCAAGGAAGAGCCATAGATCTGAGAATGCAGGTGGAATACTAAAACATGAGAGGCGCATGCAGGGCTGGCTTCAGGGCTGCATCTCTGCTCTTACGGGGCTCTGATGCGGAGGCTGTCCGTGCTGCACGGTGTCAGTTCCTGCAGAGTCGAGGGCTGCAGACCTAGCTCAGGGCAGGGCTGCTGAGAGGCAGGGGGGAAAAAGCAAAGCAAGAGACATTGCTGCTGCTTCACTACCTTGCATTGGGGACGCAGAAGCAAGAGAGGGAAATGTGGTCCCGTCGCCTTGCTGAGACATGTGATTGGATGAAGACTGGAAAACGTAGTTGGCTTCCTGTGCTACTTTGCAGCTGGAGCGGTGCCTTTGGTGAACTCTCTTCTGCTTCTTCCGATACACACAAGCACAATGTTTGTAAGTACTGCCGATGAGGGAGGTGACACGGCAAAAGCTGAATTGCGGGCGACTCCTTGATCATGCTGTGGCTCCCGAACGTACGTGAGTGCTTGCCTGGGCTTTGAGTGAAGTGCACGGGCTCCTTAAAACCAAAAGGGCAAGGTGGCATCTCTGTGCAAAAAGACATGAAGTTCCACTGAAGCATCAGCAGCCAGTGAGGGGAGCCATGCAGCGGCCAGCTGACCTCTCTGTCTTTCGGAGCAAAGAGGGAAGGCGAAAGGGCGCTTGCCTGCAGAAGCAAAAGTCTCTGACCAATCTGTCGCTGACCAGCGAGGGGGAGCGGCGCCCCGCCGTGCGCATCTCCAACTGGTTCGGAAATGCCGCCAAGGCCAGCCAGAGAGAAGCCAGCCACGCGGAGAGGCGCTCGCTGTCCAGGGCCCTGTCCCGGTCGGTGCAGTCCCTGTACCACCCCCGCGGCGCGGGGGCCTGGAACCTCCTGCCCATCAGCCGCTCGGGAAGCGAGCGCTTCGGGGAGTGGATGCTCAGAAAGGGCCTGGAGGGGGACAGCGATGACGAAAGCCCCTCGGAAGACGAGCAGGTGTCCCCCGGGCCGGGCCGCTGCGGCAGGAGCTGGGCCGAGGAGGAGGGAGGCAGCTGCCTGCGGGAAGGCACGGCTCATCTGGACGAGGACGTGATCCTGACCATGCTGGGCGACCTGGAGCAGGCCCTTTACGCGGACCTCTTAGGTGAGTGGAGTCTGCTCCCACCAGGAAGGTGGCGCTCCAAGAAGCTGGCCCTTGGCACATGCCAGATAGCTTCTGCTCTTCCAACGGGGTTTTGTTTTTTGTTTTTAACTATAGTTACTCAAAACCACTTCCACTTCCTTCTCAAATGCAATCATTTTCTTTGGAAAACGGACCTCTGAGAAACCCTTGTCCGTCTGTGTGGACACAGTCCTTAGCAGCAGTTTGCCCTGGACGTTACTGGTCTGGAGTCGGGTCCATCCTAGACGTGCGCTGATAAGCGTTGGCGGGTTAAAAGTCCAGCTGTGTGTGCTTCACGCGGTCGTGAATGGGGGCAGCTGTTCGGCTGCCCTCAGGAGCGCCTCACCACAGATTTGGCAAGAAGAGTGGAGGCCTTCGTGGGTCCCTTTTCTTGTGTAGTCGAGTTTCTGCAGCTGCCTCCGTGCTGTCTCATTCGATGGCCTCGTTTGCACCTCAGTGCCAAGCATTCTAGTTACACTTGCTGAAGTGCAGAGGCCTCTGAGAGCTCGAGTCACTTACTTTTTTTAAAAAAAAGTGCTGTGGGAAAAAAAAAACTTCTGCGTGTGTATATTAGAACTATTTAAATTACCATGTAGGTGAATATGAGCCGTTTTGATACTTCATGAACTAAGCCTTTTTGATGACGTGATTCTTAGCAGTAACTTCTTATATCATCTTTCCTTGATGAGACATCAAGATGTCTGAGGTTCTTCTTCAGCCGTGACCATCCACCAGAATAGCTAAATTGTATGCATTTTAATTGTTGCATCTAAATTCGTACAAATATGAATTCATGCATATATTGCATGTAAATACATTACAGTAGAAAGGGTGCCTGCCTCAGAAACTTAAAGCACGGGGCTGTTGCCCACATTCTGTTTATGTCGGTGTGGTTCCCACAAAGGACCTCATGCAGGACTCTTTAAATTCCAAAGAATTAAACCGGACCAGTGATCTCTTTGTTTCGGATTCATACAACTGATGCCAAATACAGGTTTGTTTTTACTCTCTCTGCAGACCCTCCTGTTCCAGGAGGTTTTATAGGATTTTCTGGAATGTCAGTGAACCAGCTTTAGAAGAAGAAAGCTTAGAGAGGCAGCAGAGGCGAATATTGCTCAATTGTTCATGTCAGTTTGGCTCTAAAAGAGTAGTTTCCATAGCTGCAGAAGTGGTGATTTCTGACTCTGAATACACCAGGTGCTCAGACACAAGATTTATTTCTGCACCATTGTGTGATTTCTGTGATAAACTGCTTCTCAAAAAAAAAAAAAAAAAAAAAAAACCTGCCTGGAATACAAAGGCAAGAGAGGGAATCTTAATTCCTAAGATTCTTTTTTCTTTTTCTTGATCCTCCGGAACAGTCCCATCCAATCATCTTCCTCTTTTGCCTTGCAAATAGTAGCATTTATCTTGCTCCAGGTGCCTCTTATATAAGTATTTTCAGATAAGACCAGAGCGAAGTCCTCTGACAGCGTGTGTTGGCTGCTCTGTGAAATTACAGTGTGCCGTGCGGGGGCGGGGGGGGGGTGTATATGACACAGGCCTTTTTGTGCATAAGTAACCTGGAGCATTCCTGTCAGAGGGAGATCTCTCAATAGGTGCCTGTATGCCATGGTTTTGGAGCTGAGCATCTGCTGACTGTATTTGTGGGATTATTCTCGTTAAGGCTCTCCCCCCACCCCCGCTAACATATGCCAGTGTTCAAAAATACGAATGAGCAAGTAAGAGGAAGAGTTTATTCAAATAGCTCTGATCTGCATAATCATGCCGGGATAATGAAGCTCTGCAGTGCCGCGGCCTAAGGAGGGATGCCTGTTGGGTTGCTCAACACCTCCAAGCCGCGGCACACGGCGATTTCGGGATTTCGGCCACGGGTTTGACTGGGGCTCTGCTTCTGACTCAAAATGGCCACTTGCGAGTGAGTCTGAGGCGGGCGGCCTGAGTTCACCTCCTTCAGGTGCCCCGATGCCCCAGACAGGCGGGTCTGCGCTCCAGCTCTGCGGGAGAACGTCTGCAGTGCTGCCGTCAAGCCGTCAGCCGCCTTTTGCTATTTTCCTCCTCCACGGCGTCTGCTTTAACTAGATGTGTTGAAAAATGTCCTGTCCAACTCACTGTTGGGGTCGTGCACAGAATTAGGGTGATGTCTTCAAATAGATCAGGCAGCCGTGCTGTAAAAAGGAGCATTTGTAGCGGGATGGTGCGGAGGCCTTGATTCTCTGTGCATCACGATTCGGAGAGAGAAGGGGGCACAACATTTTTGTGACTCAGTTTCCTGCGTGCCTTTGTCTGCTGACTTATTTGCTACTGGATATTTAATGGTATTTGTGCTTTTGCATTTGGCCTCTTCCATTCTGATTCCCTCATGGGCCCCAATTCTCTAGGCCTCATTTGAATACAACGTATAGGATATTTCAGGCTTGTGCAATTCTTAGGGGGGTTGGAAGTGCGTTTAAGTTTCTCTTGCCTTTCATGGGTCATTGAGAACATTTACTGCAATAAATTTTGGTTTTGTTATTATCCTTCGTGACGTGAATGAGGTCGCAGTCATGTTTTGCTCCGTACGTGCTGGGAAGAAAAAGCCCATTTGTCTGATTGCCGTCGTGGGCAGTGGCACAAGTGGATGTCATGAGAAAAACCAAAGTGGGGGGGATGGTTCCGAAACTTGAGGGAAGCTGTATAAACAAACCGTGGATTCAGTTGGAAGAATCCAAGGATCGCAGATGCCTCTTGGATTGGAAGAAGCAAATTTAAAAAGATATAAAGAAGATCTGAAACAATGCTGAGTGAAATGAAATGTTTGAAAACCATATTCTTAAAGTTTATGTAAAAAAGATATTGAAAGTAATTCAAATATCAGTGTTAATAATATTATGCAACAGGCAAGTGTTGATATGCAGCTTGATTACAAGGTAAAAGTTCCCCCAGAGGAAAGGGGCTAGGGAATGGGGAACCCTTGAGGAATTTGTTTAAGGTCAATGACTTGCGTTTTTTCCTCCTGCAATAAAAGTTATCTCAATACTTTCTCTTTTAAGACTTGTTTCTGGGAGTTCCCACTGTGGCTCAGTGGTAATGAACTTGACTACTATCTATGAGGACGTGGGTTTGATCCCGGGCCTCGCTCAGTGGGTTAAGGATCCAGTGTTGCTGTTGCCGTGAGCTATGCTGTAGGTCGCAGATGCAGCGTGCATCCCATGTTGCTGTGGCTGTAGGGTTGGCTGGCAGCTGCGGCTCTGATGTGACCCTAGCCTGGGAACTTCCATATACTGTAGGTGCAGCCCTAAAAAGACAAAAAACAAAACAAAACAAAAAAAAAACAACATAATTTCTTACATTCACTTAGAGTCTCAGGCTTCTCTACTGTATGAAGTCTTAGCTACACTGTTGAATATTCGTGCATCTCCAATTGGGTCTCATCCTTCTCTCTTACTTTCGCCCACTTAGAGTAAAATCTTTCCTTTACCTCTGCCTTTCCTTTTACTGGAATATTTTTTCCTGCCCTTTAAGATTTTCCTTAGAAAATGTTCCTTTTCCTTCAGAGTTCTACCAGATCATTTTGGAGTAAGACGTAGACTTCTTTCCAACCATTTCTCAAATATGCTGTCTTATATTTATGAGAGGATGGGAAGAGTTTCCAGAGAAAATATGATTAGGGTTATTAACAGTTCTGAGTTTTAAAATAAATTGAAGCAGAGTTCCCTCTGAGGCTCAGCAGAAACGAATCTGACTCGCTTCCATGAGGATACAGGTTCAATCCCTGGACTCGCTCAGTGGGTTAAGAATCCGGTGCTGCCGTGAGCTATGGTGCCAATTGCAGCTGTAGCTCGCGTCTGGCTTTGCTGTGGCTGTGGCGGAGGCCAGAAGCTACAGCTCCGATTTGACCCCTAGCTTGGGAACTTCCATGTGCCATGGGGGTGGCCCTAAAAAGCAAAATAAATAAATAAATAAAATAAAATGAAATAGATTTAATCTATGAATTTAGAGATTGTATGGCTTGAATTGTGGTTGGACAAATTTATGCTGCGTTCTGAGGGCTGCAAGGTGCATGAGGGCCGCTGTGCCACCAGGGAACTCTGTTGGCTTTTGTATTTCTTAAAAAGAGATTTACTTAGGACAGTTTTTCAGTACTTTATAAGTTAGAGAGAATGATACAGTTATTAAGCATATTTCAGTCGCTCACATAATTTGTGAATTAAAAGGAAGAGATTTGCAGACAGGTGGCAGAGTGGTGGTGGCTCTGGAGACCACTGAGGAAGAAGAATTCGTAACGGGACAAGGTTTGGCTAAAGAAGGAATTAGCAGCTGCCGCCCTTTGAGTGGCTGCCGGGGGAAGTGGTGTAAAGCCATTTAGTTGCTTTCAGAGGCTCTGGGGTCAGGGGGTGGAAGTTAAAGGGAGGCATATTTTACTCATCCTCCAAAGTGTTTTTTTACAATTAGCATGGATTAGTCCAGGACTGGAAAGAGTCACCTCTTACTGGAGAGGGGCAGCCTTTCCAAACTTGGAGGTTTCTGGTAGAGATATGTGGCTACTTTGCTACTGAGGCAAGATTTGTTCCCTCATTGGCTGAGAGGGGAGGTGAGACAATCTCTGAAATCCCCACCAACTCTGAGATTTGTTGTACTTAAAAAATCTGGCGTGAATATTGTGCAAGAAAGATGAACAGGGTGAATAGCTACCTTATTCTTTTTTATATTATTATTATTATTATTATCTTTTTTTAATATGGCTGCCCCAGCGGTGTATGGAAGTTCCTGGGCCACGGTTGCAGATGCCAACACAGCAGCAGCAACCCTGGGTCTCTAACCCACTGCACTGAGCGGGAGAATGAATCTGCTCTTCTGCAGAGACCAGAGCCACTGCGTTCAGCTTCCTAACCCCCTGTGCCACAGCAGGAGCCCCCCTGCTTATGTATTCTTAAAGCAGATTGTAGACGCTGCATCCTGACTTGTCTGTGTGACAGTTTTCACACTGGAATGGAATATAGGCTCTTTTCTGCTTTTTCTTTTCCTTCCATAAACATTTCCGTCCCCTCCCTTTGTCTTCCTCTCCCTCCCTCTCCTCTCACACCTCCTGTCCCTCCACAATCTGTCTGGTCCCCTTCCTTCCTTTCTTGCATGCCTTCTTTCTTTTTATTTGAAATTCCTCATCCCTGGAAATAAAAGAATTAAGCCTAATTTCCCTTCCATGTTATCTTCCTTCTTCTTATCCAGATTCACCAGATTCGGATCCCATTGGCCTGGGAATTCTTACGTGCACATAAACAAAATGGTTTAGTGGCGCCTCTGCCTCCACAGGATAGGTAGAGGCTCAATAAGGGCAGCAGTGGTCACGCTGGCAGAGCTCTTTATGTTCTGTGCAGACACACTTCTGGCTTAGGTGCCTAAGACTTTACTGGAACCCTGGGGTCACAGGTGGATGTTTTCGTTCCCTGCAGAAAGTGGAGAAATCAATTTAAAAAAGGCATCCAACCTTCTGAATCTTGGTTCATGAGTCTAATAAAATAAAAAACTTAAAAAGATACCACTTCTACGAGAAAAGCCCTTTATCTTATTCCCCAAAGTTCAAATGTGTTCTTGCTACATGAGTTATCTCCGCTCTTCTGAGTACACTTTGAAACAGGTGATTATGGAAATGGGATCCAAGTAATTTCGGTTTTTAAATGAAGCTCAGGAGCGTGGAGTGCTGCACAGTGTATTTCCACACGACTCCCTCATGTTGCAGTGATTAAGGACCTAGTCCTCCAAAGTATTATTATATTATCGTCACTTCAAGTCATTACTTGCAATGTTACGTTTATTTGTATTCTCATGTATCTGTAGAAAAAAAAGGATTTTAATTTCAGAGGATAATAGTCATTTAGAATTTTCTGCCAGTTATTTTACTTTTTAAAAAAGGAACTTGCATTACTTTTATACGTATACAATTATTCTCAGGACAGTAAATGGCATGAATAACAAACTTATTATTGTGTTTCTCTTCTACAGGTGAAGACCCCGAAACAAGAAGGATGAGAACAGTTAAGAACATCGCAGATTTGAGGCAGAACTTGGAAGAGACCATGTCCAGTCTTCGGGGGACCCAGATAAGCCACAGGTTTTCCTCCCTTCTGCCTATTGGGGCCCATAAGGAAAAAACAATTATAATCGAGCTCGTAACTTCCTACAACAATCAAGAAGAATTTTGGTTTTCCCTTACTATTTTCTCCCTTAGAGTTTATGTGACAATCAACTGGTCACTTCTCGGAACAGACCCAGTGATATTTCTTTGCTCCTTCCCGCCCCTTCTTCAATGTAATGCCCCTTTCAGAACGAGTTAGCTGCTGAAAGGAGGGCCATCCCTGCCCAGCCGATTTTCGTGTCTGCCTTAAGTAACGATGCAGAAGTGGTTAAAATGCATGGGGGCGGGGGGTCCTAGAAAGTCTTTCAAAGATCATTGTACTCAACTTCAGGAATAGTTCTGGGAAGACCACAGTGGGTTAAATTAAGGTTTGCTTGAGAACGTGAGACAGTATTACTTTATCTAAAGTGTCATGATGGCCTCTCTTAGAAAAGCAAAAGCAAGAAAACAAAAACAAACCCCCGAAAGACAAAATTAAACAGAACCTGCCGCGGGCCCCTTCCTGCATTCTGATCTCGGCAGATCTTCGATTATATTGAAG